>NW_020897805.1:5025131-6225131 GCF_003984885.1 Neopelma chrysocephalum
TGCTAAAGCCATCAGAATAATGGGGTGATTTTAAAATTTCTCCTGGGTTTAATAAAATGTGGTAGTTTGGGTGAAATTTCTCTGATAGGCCTTTCTGTTAATGCTTATCTAGATAATGAATCTTCCAAATGTTCTGACCAGAGTGTTTGTGATATTAAGAAGGCTTTGTCATGTAGCTTCACAGATGTTTTTTCTGCACCTTTTTTATTATAAGTTGGGGTTAGAATTTCACAGTTATGTTGAAGGTTATTTTGCATTCTCTATGCACTTAGCTATAGTTATATTGAATTTCCCAGGGGAATGGGAGGACGATAGACTTTTAAAAGACAAGCTTGTTGAAATGAATGCAGTGGTTACTGCTGATTGCCAGCTGAGTTGTCATGGCACAACTGCTTCGTATTTTCTTTAATATGGTATCACATGAACAATGTGGGTGTTGGATGCCTGATGGTCGATGCAATATAGGATAAGTTACCATCAAAGAAAATGGTGTATCAAAGTGCTATAGATGTAAAAGAAATGTGTGTTTTCAATAGATTTGCATCTTTGGGAAGCAGAGAGAAAAAATATTTTCTGGAGGTGTAGCTAAGCATAATTCCATTGATTTTTTTAGGAGGCAATTTAAAGATTTCAGACATCTTAGGGCCTGGCCCTCTAGTCAAAGGCTAACTATTAAAGCAGACTTACTTCAGATTCTCTCCAAATTGGAATTTGGTTCATTTCTTCCAATTTCTACTTCATCTGGGAACACAGAGGAACCATTTTTTTAAAGTGCAGCCTAGTATTTAGGCTCCAGTGTGAAACATTGGTTGGCAGAATTAAAAGACAGAGAAAAGGCAAGGTAAACTTTCCAAGCATGTATGTTGTTGCTGTGAAAGATTTAGGTCAGTATCTCAGTGGACAATTCTACAGGCTCTTTCATATTAATATTAGTGTACTTATTTAAGTTGCAGTGAAACACTTCTTTTGATACTTTGTACTGTACATTGCTGGTCAAAGAGCAATGTGGTGCAGCCTGGCTGTCCAGAGATTGGAAAGCAAATAGCCTCAACTACTGCTCTGTTAAAATACCATGCACAGTCCAACACTCTACAGTTGTGTTTAGCTAGTTGGCCACCTATCCAGTTCACCTATCTGACATACAGATATACAGTCCCTAGTATTCATAACACATTTCTTTTGCTCTTGTCCTGCCTAGAATTTTCTGGCTTTGAGGTGAGTACCAGGTACGTGGTGATCTTCAAACCAGGCTTTGTCCTGCTCTCTTGCATTTTTTGTATTCATTGTTCTGGCAAAATCTGCAATTTCTCAGCCAATACAGGGCCCTGACAGCATTTTCATAACTTCCTAGTTCTCATTTATAGTTGTTTACAGTCAAGTAGGTGTAAGCCAAGAATCAGGATCAGTTCATGTGTTGGATGTACCATATGATTGTGCTCTGCTCTATTGGCTCATTTGGGGAGTTGGAAACGCTTTCAAAGTATCCATTACATTTCATCACGACAAACAGACCTACCTCCTCTCTTCTTTGCAATTACATGAAATGCTTCTCTTCTGATTTTATGAGTATAAAATGAGCTTAACTATTTCAAGAGAAAGGGAAGATATTGAAAAACACTGGAAAATTAGTGTGTTTGTGTGTATACATTTATGTGTAATGTACATATTATGTACATATACTTATTATGTATGCGGATAAGCTCCTTGTCAGCAGAAGTTAAATTAGAGGTTCCAACAAGTAATGATGCTTCATTCAAAACTATTTTTTCAAGGTTTCTTACCTCTATTTGACTTTCAATGATGCCTTCTGTGTTTGCTCAGCTCTAGGATTCACTAACAATATATGTTGTGCTAGAAACATACACCTATTAAGTAAAAGTTCTTATTTTCTTGCGTCAGTGAATTGTTTTATGTTTGCCACAGATTTAGAGATATATTTGGAAATATAAGGCCTTGACATGGCTGACAACTCTTACAAAAGGACTAGAAAAAACTCTGTTGATAGACCACCCAGGTATAGACTAATTAAACTCTAATTTAGAGTTTTGAAGAGCTCTCCAATTTCCGTCTATTTCAACTTGTCAGCAGATCACAAGTTCATTTCCAAGCTGCCTGCTCTCTTGGCATCCACAGAGGACATTGCAACAATCAGATATCCCTGTAATTCTCTTCAGTATCCTTCCAATTCATTCTCCACACTGGGTGCTGCTGTCTATGCAGAGGTGTAGTTAGAGGCTATGTGACAAGCAGCCCCACTGTCTTCACTTTATGCTACCTGTGGATGAAGACTGACAAAACATTTCACAATTTTGTCACCTCGGGATAGCTTCAGTGACTTTATGAACAAATTCAGAATTATTTATGGGTGTAGGTAGAGAAAATCTTACATGTCCTCTGTATTTTATATTTCAGCAAAGGGAATTATGTCATCATATGTATATTTATTTTTTTTAGTTCAGTGTAGATACTGAACCAATTTTCATTTCAAGCATCTTACCACAAACTGAAATTCTCTGATGAAACGTGTGACAGTTTAATTTGTGACTGTTCAGTTTGTTCTTGCAAGCATCCATGGTGAATATTTTAATTGTGGTGCATTGCCTCCAGAAAAACAAGCAAACAAAACCCAATAAACACAAAAACAAACCAAAAAAGCCCCAGAAATGTAGGATCATCAATCTGAAATTATTTTTAAGTGTTGCTTTTCTCATAAATTGAGAAAAAAACAGGGATGCGAGCACCCATAATAACTGGACCTGTATTAAATATGAAGTCTGGTTTTGCAATAGAATTGTTGCTAGTTCACTATGTTCTGTAAGTGGCTCTTCCAAAGCGCTGCCTTACAACTGCGTCTGTTCCCCCATCCCCTCTTGTCAAAATGATAACATGAAATGCAGCTGAATGACCTGATTTCTTAGGACAAGCTGACCTGTTTCATTGTTCAATCTTTAGCCATAAGCTTCAAGTGCCAGTCCTCTGGGGATCTTTTTGGAAATACGTAGAAACCACATTCTATAGATGCAGTCAATGTAAGGAGAAGAAACATCACTGAATTCCAGTGTTATTAATTTAGTCCTGAGGAATGAAAGGATTCTGAGCCTTGTGGTGTTGTGTTCAGCATGGGAGGAAACCTTTACAGAAAAATATTAAACTGGGACAGATCTACTGATAGAGATTGCCTACTAGCTTATCATTTTGGCTCTGTGATACATATAACTAAAACATAACAGGAAAAACAAAACAGAACAGCTTAGTATGACATGATCTGGAAGCTCAAGGTGAAGAAAATTCCATTTGAAAATATCTGTGTGTCCAAAAAAAATTTTGAAAGTCAGTAAATTGAGTAAATTTCATTGACTTCATGGGAAACTAGGCAAAGGAATTCCAAAACATTATTTTTATACAGGGAAATTTTGGATTTTGGCATTTATTCTAGGGCATTGAAAAGACACCCAGGAAATCATCGTCAAAGTTTATATGTATTCTTTTTTTGAATAACCTAAATTTTTCTTCAGTCTTTCCATCTTTGAATACTCTATGTTCTGCTGTATGGGTATTCCTTATCCTGTCACCCTTGGTGTGCCTTTGGTGTCTGGAGCTGTTACAGATGAACATGTATGAAAATATTTTCACCAGGTCATGAAACATCTTTCTAACTCATGTGAACCCTGTTTGCTGTAAAAGGATATACCATATTGCCGTTAGCTGGTTGGGATAATGGCACAGATTTACAACAACAACAACAAAAATCAGTTTAAAATATATAAGAAGGTAATAATATTTTTTTTTCAAAATCTTGGCCAAGACTGAAAAATCAAAAGGGCTGCTAATGTAGCCCCTTGTTTTGATTCAGGAAAATTTTTCATATGAGAATGTGAATAGGTAAAAATATTTCGCTAAAGCTGGTTTTACACTGAAATGTGGCTTTCTACAAACAAATGCCCTTTAAAAGCCAAATGGTACTATAAAACCTTGATCCGTGATTATGAATGATTTTCTATAGTTTTCTACAGAGAATACATTGATTATAATATTCAGTGAGGACTTTGTTTGACAGGGCTATGGGAAGGATAAGTAACATTTAAAACCAGAAAATGATATTTTGGTTTCATGTGATTTCTCTGTTCAGATTCTTGTTAAATCTGTTGCCTTACACAGAACTCTGCTGACTCCCTCCAAGAGAGATCTCTGACTTTATAATTCCAAATTTTTGTGTAAATTAATTTAGATTTTGCTGTCAAAGAGAGACGAGAATGGTAAAAATATTGAACTGTATAATCAAATTAAATTGTTGCTATAGTTCATAAACACATTAAACTATTTTGTTTTACTATAGATTCACAATAAGCTACAAGTTGAACATCAAGCAAATCCCTTTGAGTCAATTACCTTCACTAATGTTTGAATCTAAGCTAATGTTGGTGTCCTCAATCTGTTTTGTGCACTTAGATTCACGGGCTGCAAAACTTTTCCTCACACATACAACAAGGTTAACTCATTTGGCAGAAGAAAACTCCTTCAACTTTTTGATCTTGAAAACTGCATTATATTAATGGCCAGTCTTCGCGAACGAAGATTTTGGGAAAGGTCTTTTACCTTTCCAGCCTCCGCAATGGATTTTTTAGGTGAGACACAGCCTGCGCTGAACTGAGCCCACCCTTTAATCCTAAGGTTCATCTGCCGGGGCCAAGCAAGCTTGGACAATGGCAGTGAGGTCCTCAGGACGTAGGTTTGTTTAGAGTGACCTTCTCATAGATGGATGGCCTCACAGGGCTAACGGGCTCCATCTGCCCGGGAGACTGGGATTCGAACCTGGGTTGCAGCAGTGAGAGTCCTGCATGCTAACCACTAGGCCACCCATCCAAAGCACTGAAATACAAAATATGAGAAGCATATTGTTTAAATTTCTTTGATGGCATAATTCACACAATTTCTGGAACCTCTCTGTGTCCTTATGTGTCTTGGATATGGGCCCAGGTGCTAACTCATGCTTTTTGAACACTGCTATGTAGACAATACAGTGACACTTAATACCGCCTCCTTATTCAATAATATTTTTGTTATAACTATGTTGGTATGGATTCACTTCCTCAGCACAGTGAATGCTTTAACCTGTAGAATAGTAAAAGCTGAAAACAACACAGGACTGATTTTTCAGTGTCTCTAAATAGAAATTTTGGAAAATAATGTGATTTTGTTCCACAGAAAGTAGTAACAACACTAGCAGGATGGTGTTTGTGGAGATCCCAACCCCATAAATTTCCACAGTGTTTTTTGCAAAATTAAGAAGGTTAGCCCAAGCAGAAAAGCTTTACTAAATATGAGTGAAACAAAAATAATATGTTTTCAGGAAACCAGCTATCCTACTTTCAGTATGACTATTTTATAGTGTGTGTGTAAATATCGAATTTTACTGTCTCTCAGAATTAAGATGATATAATTCACAGTGTCTAGAGGCTTTCTTTGTTCCCCAGAGCAATCTGTTATATAGCTAAATCCCTAGTTTTTTAATTTTCTATTTGTTTTTAACACTTATTTACATATCTCTTGAAGTTTCTTTTACTTTCAGGGGAAGTCTGCATTCACCCATGCAGTCCCAAGGTGCTAACCCAGGTTTTTTCTAAATACTGCCATACTACTAAATTCAGCAAGTGGCTGAGTTTTCGGGCTAGGAGTTATGTCAATCAACTTGAAATGAGCATTACAAATTAGTAAATGAATGCAAATTCATTCACTGTCAGATGATGTTTCTTGTCAGATTAGTTTTTGCACCTCCCCAATAGCAGTGATTCATGATAGTTGCACCTCTTATGCTTTATTCCTTGGTTTTGTTATTAGTGCTTCTTATGCTTCTGTAACGTGTAAGATATCAGTCCCTTGATATCTGAGTTCTGTTCCTTGGTAATTAATGAAGGAAATTTTTAATTCAGTGCATTTTCAAGAAGCTAATGGTGTAAGTACTGAACTGACTTCTACTTGTTTTATAACAGTACTTGGCCACAAAACAGATCAATCCCACCGAACATGGGGGGATACACTTACAATTCCCAAGGAGAAAGTGCTTACCCAGACTGAAGGTCTCAAGCACTTCATCCATCATGCTCCTACAGAAAAATTTTTAGCATGCACCAAATTTCAATGCAGTTTTATGAAATTCTTCATGGTATCACAACGACAAAAATAATAATGACATCATTGAATAATATTATTTTCCAAATGAATTTAGTATAGATTTTTTTTTGTCTTCTATATACTTCTTTAATTTTTTTCTGGGTGCCATGTTTTATCTTTCCCTTTATCACTTACCTAGACAAATATTTCATATAAGCAGTAAATTTGTAATCTATTTTCTCATACTTCTAATATATACTGAAACTGTGATGGAACGGAGGTCCACTCTGAGTTGCCTGCTATTCAGTGAACTAATTAGATATTACATCCTTTAAGCAGATATGAGTCCACAGGTCATTCAGTATTAATTATCTGCATTTTAAATGCAACTTGTAGCATTTTAAAGCAGATCACTGCTCTAAGGTATAAAATTACTCTTTTCTATATGCCTGCTTGACCTCAGCATATCACATGATTTCATTTTCTCTTGTGTAACTGTCCATGAACTTGCTAATTACTGTACTGTTATATAAGATTTTGTAGTGTTTAAATTCCCCTGTCCCTGTCCCATTTGCATGCTGACGTGAGAGTGGGAGTAAAGGTGTGAGGGTGGTAATGTAACAGCATCAACCAAGATGGTAAAACGTATCTTTCTGGGATCATTACAATTTCACACACTCAAGTCATCAACACAAGATGCACTATGTCCAAGAGCCACAAGAATTTCAAAATGTTTGATGTGTGTTCTTGGAGGTTTCGTGAAGTAACTACTGCAGGTTTACCGCTTTGTATTGAATGCATCTGAATAAAGTAACTCTTCATGGAAAAGCTTTATTTGGTTTCTTGGATGAAGTAGCCATCAGAAAATCTATGCCAGTAATGTAGTATAGGGGGATGAATGAATGTCCTCATTCTCCTTTTAGCCCTTTTCAGCTGAAGAAGGATTTATTTAGACCAGATATAGGGAAGAAGTTTTTTATAATGAGCGTGATGAGGCACTGGAACAAGTTGCCCAGAGAGGTGGTGGACGCCCTTGAAACATTCAAGGTTCAGGTTGGACAGGGCTCTGAGCAACCTGATCTAGTTGAAGATGTCCCTGCTCATTGCAGGGCAGGAATGTTGGACTAGATGACCTTACAATCCAAACTATTCTCTGATTCTGTGAAATAGCTTAATGCCTAGAAAAACCTTTGCTCATCTTTAATTTTTAGCCAGTGCATCAGAGTCAGAACCATACATATCTACCTTCTTATTGAAACAAATTAGTACTAGGGATCTTCTGAGATGAAAATTTTGACAGCCAGTCATTTGAATTCTTGAATTACTTCAGAGCCTATGTGACCTAACATGGAATCAGTAGGTATCCCCAGGTATAGTGGGAACTGTCATATTGTCATAGTGTGCACTGCCTGTAAGTGCACTGTATCAACAGTATTAGCCTATTGCTACTGACTGAGGTAACTATTGCATTTTTGAATGGCAGAATCCATTTAACGGACACAGGAACCAGTGTAATCAGACATGAGATAAGCAAGCAGCCACCTAAGAACATGGTGATCTCTTTGAAGCAAGGATTGTTACAGGATTTACTTGTTCCCTGCTGGAGGTGTGTCTTGATCCAAAACCACTGTCATATGAGTTTGCTCTGTGTTGGGAAGAGGGACCACACAAACGTGCTGTTTTGGAATTTAATAACTGTGTTCAAGGCAAGTTTGAAGCTGCATGTTGACCTTTTTGAATTTTACACTCTGTAAGGTTCTGAGCTGCCAATAGGAGACAGCTTTGCCTGCAACCACTGTAACCTAAGACAGACCTGGCCCCATGTACTTGGTGGGAAGAAGGAGGAGTTGGAATGATCTGAATTCTCCAAAGGGAAAACATTTTGTTGGAAAACTTCTCATTTTATTGTTATTCATTTCAAGGTTCCTTAACACAGAATACAAAAAGTGCTAGGAACAAGAGTTGTATCTGTGACATTTCTGTCTGGATTTTACTGAGCCTAATATTTACAGAGAACATTTTTGGATTTTAAATTCATCTTTCCCCAAAACTTAAGCTCGACATCTTGGTTCGGACCTGTTACTCTCAGAAAGTTAGATCCTGCTTTGGACTTAAAGGCTATTTCTGATATTTGGAAATATAAAGGCAGTAATAACTTGTTAGAGTAGGAAATGGTCTTATTAAGCACTGTCTTGTTCTAGCAAACCACACTCCAGTTGATCTAACGTTAGGCCAGCTGTTAATAATTTTACAAGCAGAGCGTGAAATAGCAGCTTGCTACCTGACTAAGGGGGAGCTACAACATTGCCATGTGAACATTTAAATGTACTACCCTTAGTGAGCAGATATTAATGCTATTTTAAGGAGTGTCAGTGGAGAGTCTTTGATATTGTGATTGGGATACTTGCTATTAGATCCTTAGTGACAGCTCCAATTGACAGGATTAAAAAGGCAAAATTAAAAAAGGAATTATTTCATGCCCTCAAGTGTAGATAAGAACAGTTACATCTCTGCTACATGTCTTGGCTTGACAGTGGATTCTTTTTTTCTTCTAGCTTTTCATACCCTGCACAATTCTTAAATTCTCTGTGTCATTTCACTTAGTCTCCTCTCTTATATTCTCTCCTTTCCTGCCACATCTTTTTATTCTCCATATCCAACCCCCCAAAACCTCCATTCTTTCTAAATGCCTCTTTTGTAACTTTTATATATTTTATAGTTTGGAAATTTTCTTTGTCCTCATTAGTTCTTTCTGCAGTGGCTTTTCTAATTCTTGCCCCATATTTTAAGGTGTTCATCTATCAGATTATAGTGAGAGATGGTGACAAATATTTCAGCCCTACACTACCATCCCTCAAAAACAAACAAGCAAACAAAACCATAAAAATAAACAAAAACCCCAAACAAAACAACAATAAACCACCACAGAAGAATCCTGTTATGAACCCATGGATATATTTATCATGGACTAGGAAAGCGTTCATTCTTTTCCATGTATGTCTACTGAGACTGTACATATTGTAACTAGCCTGGGTACCTTTTGGCATTTTAATTTGAGATTTTTTTAACAAAATTAAAAGTTAGTTTAAGAATAAGAAATATCTACTTACAGGAAATAAGTTTAGCAAGCTGACAATGTTATATGGCACTTTCAGCCTAAGATGTTGGACTGCTGTGTAAATTACGCTCTCAGTTCCACCATTTAACAAATAGGTAAACTGAGGCACAGTAAAGTTTTCCAAAGATGCTTAGCAGACTAATGGTAAAGTCTGGAGCTTCTCAATCCAAATATCCTGAGGAAGTGTGCTGTCAATCCCTCCCAAGAAAATAGAAGAAATCACTTCAACAAATAAAAATAGTTGGGATTTATAAGGGTGATAACTACAGCTAGACCACATTTTTCAAAGGAGATTATTTGAAATTTACAGACACATCTTGATTTTGGGTCCCTAAACAAAAGGACCAAGGCTATACAGTGCCACTCACAATGGAGTATTCATGCCATCAGGATGCACACTGATGGAACTAACTGGGGAAGGCTGAGATAATGAGGTGAGGCTGGAAGAAGGGGCTTCAGAAATCCCAAAAAGAACAACCTGTGACTGAGAGAATATACATTTTATTTATTTGATACACCTAAGGATCAAGTTATTAGTTAAGACTCATACTAGACTAAGGCCTTAAGACAGCGGGTTTGGTTTGAGGGGTGCTGCTTCAGCTTTTGGCCTTGCCATGACTTTGGTTCCTGCCACTCATCTCAAGACTTTTGTGATGCTTCTTTAGTCCAGTAGAAGACATGAAGGCATGTTAAGCTTTGTCATCTTGGATCTGGTTCAGGTACTAATAGATATCAAGGTACTGATGAAGTTCATTTTTAAGGAGATGATTGTAAAACATGTGATTTGAGGTTTGATTATGATTATGATTATGATATTAAAAGCCCTAGGACACTGAAATTCTTCTTAAAGAGGAATCTTCTCTCTTCCAATGCCTTGTAGTCATAATTTCAATCCCCCACAGATGTCCAAATTGGATCATCTTTGTTATGAGGAAGTGTTAGAGGGTGTAGTTTTAAGGATATTTTTTGTGAAGGGACCTTGTCCTCTGTAGCTGACTGCTCCATTGGTACCAAATGGCCTGAATTTTCTATATCTGGTCAAGCCTCAGTCTGTGGAAAACGCTGCAGGATGCTTCCTAGGTGATCGACCTTACAGGTAGTTGGCAATTTGACTTATTTTCTGTGGGCTGATTAGTTTTATGGTGCTGGTATTTGATTTAATTTAATTGCAGTTATTCAGTAATTAATTTTGCTAGAGGGCTTAGTGGATCCCTGAAGAGACATTTATTACTTTGTATCACAATAGATTATTTTATATTTTTTATTATTTTTATTTGTAAGGAAATTAGTAAACTGATTTTATTATAAATATAAAGAATTAAATAATAATTAATGACAAAATATTAATAATTAATTATTAAACAAATGCAAATAGTTAATTAATTTTTGCACTCCTGTAGTTTTTATAGTGTAAAAATTAAAATATGCTTGAAAAGCTATGCATGACTTCATAGCCTGTAATATTGCAGCTCAGTTTTTGACCTAATTTTTGTAAAACTTGCAGATTGAAATTGGTGCTGTCTCAGGCAGCATTAATGATTTTTTTCAGACAAAGCAAAACTTTATCAGTATCTATGTCATTGAAGAAACTGTATGGTGCTCATTTTAAAATACTAATTCCTCCTGTATTTTTGACATGAAAACATTAGGTTAAAATGATTCACATGACAAAATTATGGAATAAAAATACACTTGGGAAGCATACCATAATTTTTTAAATATTCACCAAACAGTGAAAATCTGGTATAGTAAGAAACATTCCACTTTTTATTATTTTTTTGTTTATTTAGGGTAGGAATTCTTTCAGACTATATTATAAAACATAGATGATTTCGACCTGATCTGTAGATGTAGTAACAGGGGATTTTTCAGTGCACAGCGACATTTCACCTTCCCATAATTGCTTGCAATTGCTATTGGAAGTTTGACCAACAGGTCAGGTCCTATAATATTCTGCTTCCATATTCATGAATAAAGAAAAAGGTAAAATATGTAAAATGAGGACAGCTTTTGCATGTGTGACCTGGAGTGAGATATGAAACTAGTCACAAAATAATTATGCCTTGATGTAATAGAATATATAATGTTCTGTTTAAGCCTGGCACATTTTCTCACCAAATATGTTTTTATACGGAAAATAATGATAAAATGTGAGTCAAGATCAAATTTTCATTCTAAAAAGTTGGAGAAACTTTCTATAGCATTTCAAAACTTTAGAATACTTGAGAGCATGGTTAAATATATTGAAATTAACCAAATAAGTGCTTCAACAAATTCAAACTTAATTTTTGTCAAATATGGTTTATTGTGTAGAAAAAAAAAATCAGAATAGTTGGATAGGATTTGGGGTTTGATGGTATTAAATTTTCTGCCCAAACATGCTAAGTAGTGTTTCAAAAATACTCTTTCTTGATAAATTTTATAATTATAAATATAGTTTTAAAACATTTCCTGAGGCAAGAAATTCTATGTAATAGATTTTAAATATCATCAATAGGTTAAACCATTTGATCATGGACAGAGAAGATGGTCACTGTCTCCATGCAAAGAGTATCATGTTTCTCAGGTTTGTTCCAGTGTTCACATCGCTGTAAAAGGTAAGAAATATAAAGCAAGCAAAAAACATATTTACTGAATCCCCAGAAACTGTGACATAATTCAGTTCTTGCATTTTATTCTATGAATCACAGTTCTCTGCAACCATGTGATGCCCTGGTGAATTTAAGAGGGCTACCTGTATGTGAGGAAGTCTCCCTGCACTGACCTGTGCAAGAATTGATGATGTGTTATTGCAGCATCTCTTTGTCTGTCCATATCCAATCCACATGGAATTTGTGTACCTCTTCGTAGCCTAAGAAGGAGTACCAGGGTAGAATTGTGAGAGTTTCAACTGCCCTTTGCCATCTAATTGCAGTCTTCCACTCAAATCCATTTCTGTATTAGTGTGAAGGAATTTATACCATTTCAGCTTTTCTGCAATTGTAGAGTGATTTTCAGTCTTCAGGGCTTTAGTTCCAGCATCTTACACAATTCAGATTTAGCAGGAAATGTGAAACAGTAGAGCTATCCCCAGAAATGCCTGTGAACTGAACTAGTCACCTACTTACCTAGTGATTGAATGAAATTACCTAGATGACAATAGAGAAAATGGGTTGCAAAGAGCTTGAGCTGGCAACGTGGTATTTGAGGAAACATGATAATTTATTTACAGAAGATTTATTATGATATATTGGTCTCCACTAGGTTTCAACTTCTTTTCTCTTGAATTTTTTTCTAATTTCAATTTGAATAAACTTTTTTCTTAATATATTTTTGTTTTATTAAATTATTTTATTTTCCAGTTCATGGTTTGGTTTGGGGTGGGTTTCAGAGAGATCTTTTTAGATTCCGCATTCTTTATGTTAGCTTTGCTTTGTGAGAATGTTTCCGCATCACAGACGTGCTCATTTGCAAGTATTAGCTCTGCTGCATGTCTGCGTTTTACTCTATGCATTATTAAAGATTTCAGTTCAAGAGTCTGTGTAATTGGCTTATTTATGCCAAGTCTTCTCTGATTTCTTTGGTTTTATTTATACTCTTTTCCTGTTCTCAAGCATACCTATTCTCTTCTACATAAATATTCTCTATTTCACCGTAAGAGTGGTAAGGCACTAGAACAGGTTGCCCAGAGAAGTTACGGTTGCCCCATCCCTGAAAGTGTTCAAGGCCAGGTTGGACAGAACTTTGAGCAACCTTGTCTAGTGGAAGATGTCATTGCCCATGGCAGGAGTGTTAGAACTAGATGACTTTGAAGGTCCCTTTCAATCCAAACCATTCTATGATAATAGTTACTGGTCCAGCATTCTAACTCTTTTCTCATGCCAAACTTGGTGTTTGTGCTTGCATCTGTCTCTTTACAGGTGTAATCCTGGTCATATGAATACACCATGGCCTTCTTATGCTGGGGACCCCAGAGCTGGATCCAGTGCTCCAGGTGGAGTCTCACCAGAGTGGAGTAGATGGGGAAAAACATCTCCCTCAACCTGCTGGTTATGATGCTTTTGATGCAGCCCAGGACATGTTTGGCTTACGGGGCTGCAAGAGAACACTACTGGGTCATGTTCAGCCTCTCATCCGCTAGTACCCTCAGCTCCTCAGAAGGGTTGCTCTCACTGTCCAGCCTGTGTGTGGGATTGCTCTAATCCAGGTGCAGGACCTTGCACTTGACCTTGTTGAATGCTATGAGGTTTGCACAGGCCTATTTCTCAAGCCAGGGTCCCACTGGATGATATCCCATCCGTTAGGTGTGTCAACCACATCACACAGCCAGGTGTCATGGTCAGGCTTGCTGACGGTGCACTCAATCCCACTGTTCATGTCACCAGCAAAAGTGTTAAACAGCACCAGTCCCAACACTGACACCTGAGGAACGCCACTTATCACCGGTCTCCACTTGGACATTTAGATGTTGACCACAGCTCTGAGCGTGACCATCCATCCAATTCCTTATCTACTGAGTAGTCCATCCAGCAAATCCAAGTCTCTCCAATTTAGGGACAAGTAGTACAGGGTCAAATGTTTTGCAAAAGTCCAGGTACATGATATCAGTTGCTCTTCTCTCATCCACCACTGCTGTAACCCCATCATAAAAGGCCACCAATTTGCTCCTAGTGAAGCCATTTTGACTTTCATCAATCACCTGCTTATTTATCGTGTGCCTTAGCATAGTTTCCAGGAGGAAGCTATGATATGCTCCATAATCTTTCTGGGCACCAAGGTCAGACTGACTGGCCTGTAGTTTCCTGGGTCTTGCTTATTTCCCTTTTTAAATATGGGGTGTTATTTTTCCCCTTTTCTAAACTGTGGGAAACATTAACGTTATTGCTACTAGTGTTTGTGGGGGACACCATTTCCAGAATTCAAAGAATTCAAATCACCAAAGGGTGGACAAGAAAACTTTGAAGTGGACCTGCCTATACGTTTTCATTGTGTGAGAACACCAGATAGATCAAAGGGCTTTTAAATTCAAAAAGCCCAAATTTTATTATACTCTAATAGGGGATACTTAGAACCAGGAAAACCTTGAAATGGACATGTGGGACAGAATACAGGGTTTATAAACCAAACTCATCTTGAGTGTTTATGTGTCCTTACTTCTAGGCTTGCTTTCAATCACCTCAAGCTACATCCATGTTAACAGGGACTGTGGGGCAATAAGAGTGTTTTTGTAGAGTGAAATATTTGATGCTGAGACAGCCATGTTCACCCATATACCTTTCAGAACTGAACACCCTTTAGTTTAGATCTGTCCAGAGCACATTAAAAGTGCTCCTGTAAAACTTTTTCCAGTTTCATTTCACCTAAAAGGAATCCAGCTTACTTGTTTTCGTGATGTGAATCAATGCATGATAGGTGTGGAAAACTGGGACATTTGCTTTTCAAAAATGCACTTTAAGCTATTAAGATGCTTCTGTAGATTCAGCATGGTGACTTTCTGAATGGCAACAGTCTTTCCTATTCCCCTTGAAATTACTGTCCTCTGATGAATCATTGTCTGCTCCCTGGGACTCCCAGCAAACTCTCTACTTCTTCCTGTGAGCATCGGGATCACTTTTCCTTGTAATGATCCTCTTGTTCTCTTCCCCTGCCTTCTCATAGGCTGTTTTAGCTTTCTGAGCTTGAGCAGGCTCTGTTCACTTCCAGGAAAAAAGCAGTGTGCCTCTCCGGTGTTTCACCTGACCCAATTACTCTTTTTAAAGGACTTACATAGTTTGAGAATAAGCAAATAAAGCAAGTATTGTCTGTGACAATCTTACAGTAAAAAGTCTAATCTGAAGACTCAGATCGTTTACTTGTAGAGAAGTAATTTGTAACTAGGTTGCAAACAGCATTAAAAGTAATGTAAGCATAGTGGAGGCAAGAGAGGCAGTGTCAATTCTCCTAATTTCAAGTTTGTGATGTTGGACCACTAAGCTTAGTGGAAGAACTATAAAGACATCTTACCTGTGTATCTTTTTTTTTTCCTGTTGATGGATTGTCTGTCAACTGGATGTGTTCCAACAAATTTGCTGATTGCAATTACTCCGTAAATGTTTGCTGTTAATATATTTCAGGCAATGAATTGCTGACAGACTGCTTTTTGTCAGTGGTCCATGGAGTGTTTGCTATTCATTGATTATATTTGCAATTTGAATTGCATTGACTGCACACACAATTTCCTGATTAGATATAGTTGTTCATAGGACCAGGTTACCATACTGGCTCTTTCAAGCGTCATCTTTCACGAAAATATTGTTAGTTTCATTCATAATTGTCACTCATTTTAAACTGAAGAAACCTGGCTGAAGTTCTCAAAAAAATCAAATGCAAAAGAAAATATAATTAACTACACCTTAGTACATATGGGCAAAGTTTTTTGTCTGCTCAGATCTTTTCTTCAGTTATGTGAATAAGGAGTTCCCACGCAATTTGTGTTGAAGAGGGTAATAGATCAGATTTTTCTTACCAAAGGGTGTTTACATTACTTTGGATGAACTGTAGAATATAATAATTGACTTTTCTGATTTGGAGTCTCTAACTTTGTTCAGAATAGGACTTTTTACCTGTCTAAAATAGGAATGTGGAAATCATGCACTGAAAACTGAAGACAGAATAGGTCAGATGCACATGCTAAATGGCTATTTAAACATTTACTGTATGAATGTACAAATTTTCTATCACATTTATAGGGGGTTTTTTTACAAATTCTTGATTCTTTAATGACTTGTGGGTAATGAATCCACAAGTGGTTTAAATTCATTGAACTAAGCTGCTTTTTAGAAAATAATAATTTTATTTAAAACCAATTACAACACTAATTACTGTTGTAATAAGTAAGAAAATTATCCTTCTAGAATTGAAGGAACAGTTCAATTTTGGGAAAACCAGGCTTTCAAAAATGAAGAATCCTGTATACCAAAATTTGTGCACATTTTTTGTAATATCATCATAAGACTGTTACTATTAAGTGGGTTTTTCAAGCTTTATTTTGCTATTTTGAGCTCTCAAGTTTGAATAAGCAATCCAAATTCTTGATGTCTTTCCTTGCAAAGAGAGATAGAAATTTGCTCATATTTCAGTGTAAAATGAGGTTCCCGTGTAACTACTTAGTATCAGATGTTGGGAATTGATGGAGCTGAAAACCCTGTGTACCACTTGTGAGGTCCACTTCAAACACATCTTCGAGAGAGTAGGCTCAAAACTTTGTAAAGAAAACTTTTCACAGCAACCTCTTTTCATGCTTTTATCAGGGTTTCAACTGATAGATATCTAAAAGCATTTTGTGTTCTTTCCGGTTTCTTGTTTCCTCACTGGAGAAATTCACAGTTCTTTCTGTCCCATTAGGAATAATTAAATGGAAACACAATGTTTCCCATTTTCTCAGTTTCCCAGATGTATCTTCCTTTAATTTTGTTTGCAAGTCATCAAGAATTGATCACACAAAACAATGAACCTTTAAGCCTCTAGTCTGAATAGAAAAGAGGAGGAACTTGGACACAGAGCTGGTGTCTGCCTTAAAGAAAAATGCGTTAGTGGGGTTTTTTCTTTTTTTTTTTTTTTTAACCAAAGTTAATTTTTCTGGTACTTTATGTTCATTCTGATTTCAGAGATTTCCTGAAAAATATCATGTGTTTATTTATGTATCATGTCAGTAAATAGCCCTATCAACTCATTTATAAAAGAGCTATCCTAAATTTACAGACATATTACTAAAATTTCCCTTCTTTTTGGCTCGCAGATAAATGTATTATGTAAAGAAAATGCTGCATTGAGTGAGGTCCTGTATCTGGAGAGAATATTAGAAATCAATAGCAATACAGACTGAAAATTAAGTAATGTGGTTAAGCCCATCTGAATGATGCCATTTTAAAAGTTGATTAGAAATAAATATGCCAATTGCTATGGATCCTATGTCTGACATAGAAAGATGGTTATTCAGTTTGTCTGTGAGAATGAGGCTGTCTCCAGAGCCATAGAGTATGTTGTGCATGGCTTGCCAAGAGGGACAAAAGAGTGGACCGCTATTGACACAGAAACTGGAATAAGATGCTGCAATAAGATACTGCATGCAGACTCAGGGAAACAAGTTTAAAAGAGGTTAAGAGAATCAAGATCCCCACTATTCAGATCAACTGGGCTAAAGATGAATAAGGAAACACTATTAAGATGTAAAGTGGATGACCAGACAGGATTATTTGATTCTGATGAGAGTAAGCTACTTAACCTACTAACCCAAGGGGAGCAGCCAAAAAAGAAATGAGGTGACCATTGTAGACAGTCCAACACACTCAGTTTTGTTTGAGATATATAATTATCACAGAATCACAGAATATGCTGAGTTAGAAGGGACCCACAAGATCATCAAGTCCATCAAGCCCTGCACAGGACCATCCCCAAGAGAGTATCATCCAAACGCTTCTTGAACTCTTCCAGGCTTGGTGCTGTGACCACTTCCCTGGGTAACCTGTTCCAGTGCCCAACCACCCTCTGGGTAAAAAACCTTTTCCTGATATCCAACATAAACCTCCTATGACAGAACTTCAGGCCATTTTCTCAGATTCTGTCACTGATCACCACAGAGAAGAGATCAGTGCCTGCCCCTCCTCTTCCCCTTACAAGAAAGTTGTAACTGCAATGAGGTCTCCCCTCAGTCTCCTCTTCTCCAGGCTGAACAGACCAAGTGCCCTCAGACACTCCTCATACGGCTTTTTCTCAAGGCCCTTCACCATCTTCGTTGCCCTCCTTTGGACACTCTCTAAGAGCTTAATGTCTTTCTTATATTTGTGGCACCCAAAACTGCCACAATATTCAAGATGAGGCCGCCCCAGTGCAGAGCAGAGCAGGACAATACCCTCCCTCGACCGGCTGGTGATGCTTTGCCTGATGCCCCCCAGGACAGGGTTGGTCCTCCTGGCTGCCAGGGCACTGCTGACACATGTTCAACTTGCCACTGACCATGACCCCCAGGTCCCTTTCCACAGTGTTGCTTTCCACCATCTCATTCCCCAGTCTGTCTGTACATCCAGGGTTCCCCCATCCCAAGTGCAAAATCCAGCACTTCCCCTTGTTGAACTTCATATGGTTGGTGATTTCCCACTCTTCTAATCTGTGGAGGTCTCTCTGCAGGGCTTCCCTGCATTTGAGGGAGTCAACAGCTCCTCCCAGTTTTCTGTCATCTGCAAACTTGCTTGATATCCCTTCTAGTCCTGTGTCCAAATCATTTATGAAGATGTTGAAGGGCACAGGACCTAAGATGGAGCCCTGCAGAACCCCACTAGTGGGAGTTCACCAGTCTGATGTTACCCCATTCCCTATTACCCTTCATAAACTCACAGCAACATTTGCTATATTCAACCAGCAGCAACTTCTGTTTGACGCAGAAAACACTCCCTAGTTAGCAAGGATTTGGCATATAAATAACAGGCCATGGTGAGGGTTGGGTTTTGTTGTGGGGTTTGGTTTTTTTGTTGTTTGTTTGTTTGTTTGTGGGTTTTTTTTTGCTTTAAACACTCTATTGTCTAAAATTTAGACCCATAACAATCTTTCCTTTGCCAGGAGTCCTTCTGAAGTCAGTAGAATTATTTGTGATTTAAAAAAAAATCTTCAGAGTAGGAAGAAGAATTAATCTGGTCCAGCAGGTACTGCTAATAGTTGAAATAATCTCTTTCTCTGGCAGTGGTTTCAGTTAACCAGATGTTTGTTTTTATTAGGATCATCATCTTGCTTAGAGAACTGAATACTGCTTTTTCTTTGACCTTGCTGCCAGAAGTTTAGTTTCAGGGAGTGTATGCCCTCCCTCATTCTTACCTACTGGAAGAATGGGAGTATCAAATTAAGCCCTACTGTGATTTACAAATGTGAAATAGCCAAGAGAAGAGATTCTCGCTCTTTTGCAGCTCCTGTTTTTACATCTAAGCCAATGAACAAGAGAGATAAAATGTCAATATGCCCTTAAGGAAATTTGTCCTGATTTCCATTGCATAATGATTAATTTAATTCTCTGCATGAGTCTAAATACACGGGAGTTAAATGAAAAGACCAATCCTGGAAATGTGCTGAGACACCAATATTATCCAAGTAATGGTAATTTTGCCCTCTTCTTGTTCTAGTTTGTCTAGAAGTTTTCTAGGGCTTCGAAACACAGAAGATCCTTGTCTTTATTTACCTTTTAAGAAAAATGTCCTATCTCCATTGAACTTCATAATATTTTTAAGGTTCTGAAGAGAACAATCTTTTACTTGTACCTTACTTACCCAGAATAAGTTATTGATGCAAATCAGTATCGTAGATATGGCGGGTTTGCCTCACACTCTCACATTTCAGAGCTAATCCAGTACTAATATGAATATCTCTATCTCTGTCTGAATTTCCATTAAGTCACGCATTAATTTTTGTAGATGTTTTCTGCCCATGTCGTACCACTGGCATGATAAAATAAATATTTTGAGTCAATCCCTTAAACTGATGTACTCCACTGCAATAGGACCGTTTCCCACTGCTGTGGAATTAGCATTTACTCTTCTGAGTAAAACAAAACATAAAAGGAAAGAATGCTAACTTTCCTTTATAGAATATCTTGATTTTTCAAACATTTTTTTAGTTCTTCTACTTCACTGTATGCTTAAAAAAACTGAACCCTTACAATCTATGGGTAGCAATAAAACCTTTGAGAAATATTTTTAATAAAAGAACAGTAGCCTGTGAAATGTGCTGCTATGGTGTGCAGTAAGTATAGTGGTTCACCTTGAACACTTCTTTTATTGAATACTTTTGGGCAAGGATGTCTGATTGTGTATAAAAGCGTCTCGTGTGTGGTATGGAGACCTTGTGTGCTCCTTCCTTCCTGCCCTTTTCCTCCTCCTCTTTTTATTCAAGGATGCAGCTGCCAGACACAGAGCTGTGCTCCTGTACAGTCTTCCCAGGAGGCCATGTGAAATCAAGTTACTCACTGTGTGCCAGCATGGCTTTTGTTCCTTCGAAGGCAGAGCTAGGAGTCTGCTTCCACTGCCAAGAATGCAGGCAGGCTATGCTGAAAAAAAAATCCCTCTATTTTATTCACTGCACTGTTTCATCTTTTTAAGTAGCTGGCATCTGCAGCTGGTTGTGGCAGGGAAAACCTACAAATATCACACTTGATGTTAATAAATGTGTTTGCCATTAAGTGGCTGTTGTAATGCTTTGCTTGTTTGCCTTTCTATGTGCACTTTAATCCTTCACTGTAACACTACTGCTGCCTTGTAATTTGTCTCAGACATTTACATTGCTGGTTGCAGGTATACAAACCTCTGAGATCAAGTAACTGCTCAGACACTTGATAAAAGGATACGTTTAGCGTCTTCCCTATTCTGTCTGCCAAATTCAAGCACAGTCTTGATGCATGGAATACAAACTGCCTTATAGTCACAGACCACATTTCACTTCTCCTTGACTCCTGACTGAATGGTACAAACCATTAAGGAGTTTATGTGAGATCTTTAGTGCAGCTGCTGGTTTTACTAGAGTCTAACGATGTCTCCTGTGACAGCTTTCTATCTCTCCAGAACAGCTGGAGCAGCTATTCCTAGAATCCTCTGAGTGAAGTCCATATTTCAAATAACTGAAAGAGGATCATATAACAGTGTTCTCAGTGGGATGGCAGCCATTATCTCCTCTGGAGCATGCCTGCTGTAGAGAAAGAAGGCATCTCAAAACAACACATCTGCAGTTCCATCAGCTGCTGTGGAGATGTTTGCAAACACACGGAAGGGACAGCTCTCCTCCCCTCTCAAAACTACCCTCTCTTCTTTCTCCTCTGTGCAAAACGTGACAACTTGATAAAGGCAGGTTTGTCTTAGAGGCTGACTAATGAAAGTGCTCAAAACAATTTGGACCCAATCTTGTACATGGAAAAGCACACAGGCTGGTCTCTGACACTCTGCTTTAGCAGACTGTTTGTTTTCAAACAAAGCATTCATAAGCTTAACTTTCAGGGACCTTAGCGGGACTTTAGCATGTATTTGGTAAGATTAAGTGCTGTACTGAGCTGGGATGACTTGAGTGTGCAAGAGCCTGAATACAGTGATCTGTATGAGACAAGGGGAGAGGAAATGAGGGGAAAGTCCCGCTCACTTTCGCTTCATTACGACTGGGCAAAGGTTATACACCAGGAACTAGTAAAAGGAGGAAGATGTGAGTCCTGTAAAGATAATCTTTCATATGTGCTCCTGAGTTTGGCTCCGCATGTAACTAGAAGGTATAATAGAAGGCAAGCATAAATGGAAGCTAATGTTCTTTCTCATAAAAATGTCCTGTTTTTTATTTAACAAACCAGAAAACAGTACATTATGGCAGTTTCTTTTGTTGCCATCACTCACGGTAAGGTTAGTGTTTTGGAACTGTACTACAGTTTACAGAAGCTCTTATAAGAAATAAGAGCAGTTTTGATGGTTGCAAAGCAACATAACCAGGGTAACTGAAATTAAATTCCCTATACTTGAAACTGAACACTTTTTCACATTCCAAACTGTGAACTGTCTTAACTTCCAGCATTATGATAACCTCACTTATTCTGTGTTGAAAGAAGATGTGCTCTTTGCAAAAGAATAAGCAGGTGTACATTGCTCCTGTGTGCATTCTGCTCTGGCAGTCTTTTTTTTCAGCTGAAATCACTTGCTTTTTTGTCAGGCTGGCCTCCAAGGCAGGGAACAGAGAGAGACTTTCTGTGCCTTTCAATTCAGCAACAGCAAAGAAGCTTTTCATAGTGGACCACATGTAAGTTGTATGCTAAAGAGTGAATGAGTATCTAAAATACCTTAAGAATTACTAAAATTAACTTAATGACCTATGGATTAATAGTTTAGCAGTGTAGATGTATAACAATTAAAAAACTTCTCAGAACCATGCAAAACAGAAGTATAAAAAGAGAAAATAAGGCAGAGACTGCATTGTATTGTAAGGGTCTGGGGGCAGATCTACAACCCAATGGGAAATCAGGGAGCAAGGAAAGGAGGGAAAAAAATCCACTACAAAATTCTATGGATCCAGGCTTGCCTTATTTCTAGTTTCTTAGAAAACATCTGAAGGCTAAGACAAATTCCTCAAAACTGCTTTTCTCCCTTGCACCAGAGAACAAACCAACAGCAAGGGCCCTCTCTAACAGCTGTAGGAATTGCTCAGAAAGACCTTTTTGTATTTCCCCACGTTTAGGATTCCTTGTAAAGGAATCCCATCCTCTCTGGGATAAGACAGAGAGGACAGCTATCTCTAAGCATGACAGTGGCAAAGGCTCAAGGAGAGCTGACAATGAGAGAAGCATAACGGGTACAAAAGACCAGCATCCCCAGAAGGGGATTATTTGCTCTTGCTTTTTCTTTTCACCAAGGCAAACCTGAATTGAGCTCTCTGTTGCTATTATTTTCGCTTGCACTGATATGTTCTTCCAGATGTTACAGGCACTTCAGCTTTACTGTCTGTCACCTGTCCCGTCTCGATGGCATGGCACGAAGATTTAATTTTCTTTGGGCTTATCTGAAGATCTGTAGATTGCAGCTAAATAACTAGAACTGTTCTTGCATATTCTGAGAGAAGGGGAAGAAGAATTTTGAGCAGTGTCCTCAGACCTCTGCACTTAAACCAGACTTTGTCATTGAAGATTTTCTAACTGAGAATTTTCACTGTTCTAATTCAGTATTTCAAGACATGTGAATGGTAGAAAGGATATGTTTTGTAGGGTGTAATTATCTCTTTTTAGCAGTGAGCTCCTCAATGCTGCTTTGATTGTGATACCTCCACATCGCCTGATTAAATCAAAGCCAGGTTAGAGCATTAGGATTAAGGACATAAATTAATTGTAATTACATCAGAGCCAGCCAAATTAGCGAGTCATCAGTAATATAAGCAATGCTAAATGGCATCTAATTCTGTATAATAATTAATTGGGTTCTTCCACTAAATAAGACCTGACACATTGGTCCTTTATCAATCCACTAAAGACTGGTTAGCCTTGGGTGCTTCTGACATGAAACAATTACAAAGGTTCAAATAAACCCCAACAAGTTTTTCCCCATTTTCATTTTAAGCTCTGACACCTTGCATTTACATACTTCTCCTAGTTTTCTATTAATTAGGTCCTACCACTCTTGGATTACTCTTATTCTCTGTGCCTGTCATTCTGGACAGCCGATTGCTAAGATTATACTGCTCACAGAGCTTGGAAAGAAAGAATCTAACAAGCTGGAAAGGGCAACCAGAAAATGACCAGTGATGGTCATTTGATTAGAACAAGCATTCAGAGGAGTGCTGATTTCTGAGGCAGTATCAAAGGTGGGTAAATAAAGGTAAAGAGGAAACCTTCCTCTACGTGGGTAAACATCTAGAAAGCAAGAAATTATTTTCTTATTTTATTATTCTAGAGAATTATTATTCTAGAGGGACATCCAGATGTAGTCTAAGGAATTCAAAATAGTCTGGATAGCATTCCCCCCCTCTTCGTTTCCTCTTGAGAGGGAGCTATGTGAAAATTGGAATAAAAGCTTAAGGGAAGTGGTAGGATCATCAATATGTAGTCTTCTGAGACCAGTCTAGAAAATAAACAAAAGCAGACATCCTGTAGGGTACAGTCTTAAATTTGCAGGTAGCCGGGCTAGCAGATCAATAGGTCTTTTTCATTTCTAACAGCAGCCATTCTGTTCCACACATATTCTAGAGATGCTGCTGTTGGCTTCTCACACTGGAAGTGATTTGTTTCTTGTTTGTGTGATAGAGAAAATGTGCTACCTAGTCTCTCAGAACTGTATGGTTGCCCTCCTGCTGCTCAAAAAGCATTCCAACTATGGTTCCTGTACAAAGAAAAAGATATTAGCTGTTCTGAGACCTTCAATGTAGTCTGACTAACCTTTGTTCAGGGCAGGATCTCAAAGGAAGCGGAGTAACCCCAAAATCACCTTTGTATTCTTCAGGTCCATTGACATGCCAGAAAGTAGTCTGGCACTGCTCCTAACAGTCACAGAGTATTTGGACAGCATTTACTGTAACTCTGGGTGCTGTTCTACTGGAAAAATTACATACCAGAGATCTTTCCAGCTTATTTTCTGGTTATATCACAGACAATTGAATTCATGTGTTACTTTTTGGGTTGCAACTTTTAGTTTCAGTGCCACATTTAGTATTGGTGTTTTAGAAAACATTTTTTGGGTCTTAAACCCAGAATTCTATCCTTCCGAGTGGTTTTGCTCATAAGAAAGTCAACAGAGCAGGTTTTCGCTGCATCCATTTGCAAACCATTTACAAATATAGCAAGAGCTGTACAAATCCAGGTTTGTATACTGTTTTATTACTCTGAACAATGCATCAGTTTTCTCTCTGACTGTATCTGGGTTTGGAGACAGTCAGTGCCAAGGTGTCACCTGGTGGACTCGGAACTCTGGAATGAGCTTCCTGCCCCACTGCTGTTGTGCTGAACGTGGCGAAGCTCACAGTTCTCTCTGCTTGCTCACAGAAATGTTTATCTGTGACAGAGATGATGTTAAAAAGGAAACTAGAACAGTAATGCAGAGATTCATGTAAAGTAGAGGGAGGAGGATCTGGAATCATATAGGATGTAGGGAACAGCATCTGCAAACCACATTGAGAGTGCATGAGTTGGTACTTCTGAGTGCAGTAGCCTGAGCAGATTTGTGACAAGTGCTGTGGATGTAGCACATTCTTCACCAGCTCTGCAAAGGCATAGGTTTTAGACAGGTAGTCATTTTACAAACAGTGAGAATGGTTAAAATCATTGCTTCTAACCTACAGCTTGCTTTTTTCGGTCAGTCACATAAAGTGAGTTTACCCTTTGCGTCTGACTGCACTGAATGAGATTTGGGAGCACTCACACATTCTTTTCTTTCAGTTAAGCAGCAAGAGAAAGGGGGAAAAAATGGATTTAAACTGAGAAGTAATTAGGACAGCAAATTCACCTCCAGAGAGGACACTTGAATATGCCCTTATGTGCATTTTTGAATGAGGTGCTGCATCAAGAGGCTTAACATGGTGTGCAACGTTAACTGTCCGTATGACTTTATGGCTCGGAGACTTTGTGTTTTGCAGATGTAAAACCAAAGGCCAATATGCTTCTGCGTGGCTCTTTATTGTCATATGTGTCTAAAAGTGCCATCTCTAAAGATAAAAATGGTGCCTCTGACTTTTAGTTAATTTAAACAGCTGACTATCACTATATCTCCTTCTACTTTTTCACAGAAATTTTTCCTTATCTTTCAAAACAGTTAACAGAGATTTGCTGAGGGAAATAAATAGAACTGAAAAAATACTTCCTGTAATAATTTTTCTCTTGTCTGGAATTTGACATTTTCTATTCAGTGTCTGTATTTAAAACTAACATTTGACTAGTTTTATTTTAAAATATTTCTGATGCATTTAATCTTTTTCCTCTTATTTTTTTTAAACATAACTCACAGTTGTTGTGCTTTTTCTGTAATATTCCCTATAGAAAAGTCCTCTTCATGTTCACTTATACTAAAACAAGACAGGGTACCTTTGCAATGCATTCACCTAATTGTCAGATGTTCTGAATTCAAGAAAAATGGTAGCCAGGGTGAGACCTGCTCCTATTTGTTCTACAAAATTTGCTGCAAGGATTTCTTGCTTCTGAATTCACCTAAGAGCATCCTACTTTTAAAACCTGCCAGTGTTAGTTCTGCATGAAGTAGAGCCAATATTATGGGATTTTTATAAAGGAAACCCAGTGACATTCATAGCCCTGTAATCAATTACTTGGTCACTTGGCCAAAGATCTGTTGTACTGTAAATGTTTATACACTCAGAGTGCCTCAAGGCCTGCATAATCATTTGGCATACACCATTTGGTCCACAAGTGTAGCGTGGCCTTGCTTACACAACACACTCATGATGGCAATTGGTAGCAGCACACTGCAGTGTTCACAGGGTAATGGAAACAGGGAATTTAGTCCTGGGTATGGCAGAAGAGGTGATTAATCTGAGACTCTTTTAACCAAAATGTTTTCTACTGAAATATATGTTCCTATGGAAACAAGTGAATGAATAGATATGGAAATAAGTGCAGAAACAGACACACCTGCGGTACAAAGTGTATTTTATGCATTTTATAAAAAATCTAAAAAAGGTTGATCGTATTAGTTGCAAAACTGAATGCCCTGTGTTAAAATATGAGACATGTTTTAGCATACATGTTCAGAAAATGCAATATGAAAGGGATAAAAAGGTTCAGCTGTGCTACAGAGCACCAAAAAGAGAGGAAAGTAGACAAAAATCAGCAATAAAGAAGATTCTTCCTCTAAATCAGATTTATTAGGACTTCTTTTGCTTGCTAGCTGCCTCTTAATTTCCAATGCTAAGCTGCCACAAGTGTTGTCTTACAACTACTTGCAAAATGAAGAAAAGGTTTCTTTGTTCCAACTACCTCTGTGGCAAGTTCTCAAAATCTTCTGTCCCATAAAGCTGCAAAATTGAAAGCAATTACTTTTTAAAACTTTTGCTTTTTAGAATTCCTCTCTTGGTATTTTGTCACTTGACTACTCCTTATTGACGTGTAAGGTTACCAATATTGCTCTCGTTAGTCAAAAAATGAGCAAAGTGAACAAGTTATAGATAGAAAATGGAAAGAAAATAAATGCATAAAATATACAATTTTCTTTGCCTAATATAGATGTGGACAGACGAAAATCTAGATGACTTCTCTGAGGACAAATCAGTAAGGAAGACATAGACAGCTTAATCAGAAAAGCTTGCAAGTGTTCTCCCAGTGAGGAACCATTCTTGCTGAAACCAATTGCAAAATGTTTATTGGGGTTTCTGTCTCTGGTTTGACAAAGCAGACCAGAGCTGGATCACTCTGTTCTGATAGTCAGTGGGTGGCAATGAAGCTGTGTCTGTAATATGTTATTCTTTGTAGGTGGTACAGTGTACAGGGTAGTGATGTTTAGGAAGGGTTCATTAGGGCAGGATGTCTGCACCAAGCATTATCCCTTATGTCTGGCAAACTTCTGTGTTTTCTAGGAAAGCTCTTATGTTTTTCATATGTTGGTTTTGGAGAGCAAGTCAACAACTTATTGTCCCATAATCAGAAGAAAGCAAAGGTCTCTTAAAACAAATTGTTTTATACAGATGAGAATCAGAAATTCTAACACATTATTGGCTTACCTGTGTCATCTTGTGAATGCTTTGCCCTCAGGTACATCCTGATGGTTCAGATAATGCAGACAATTTCAAACAATTGCACTGTAATGAAAAGATATTCAGAAATTTTGAAAGTAGTGTGAACTCAGCTGATTTGAAGTATCATGCCCTCAAGAATTAGTTCCTTTTAAGGTATCTTCCTGTTAGGGCCAACCAGCTCCTGTTGGAGTGCAGCTGAGCTGAAGAGCAAGAACTGGTTTCACAGAGTGGTGGTGGTAGGAAGTACAGAGTGTTTGATTGCTTGGTCAGGATTTCTAACAGATTAAATAATCCTCCTAATGTGACCTGGGGCATCAACTATTGAATGCAGAGAAAAAAAACTAAGGGTCTGAACACCAGATTTTTAAAGGTATGACACTTTCAAAGACAGGATTTGCAGGAGGGACTTTGATTGAGCACTCTACAGACTAACTTGCAAATAACTGACATAAAGTCAAAAGCTTAGACCCAGAGCCTCAAGGGGCTTCAAATACTTGAATACTGATTTTTGACTGAACTCACATTACTCAACCCATGAGTACAATCCCTCCTCTACCACATCCCAGATATCTTGTTTTTCCTAGATGTGTGTAGTGAATGTGCTACTTCTACTCATACGTAGAACTTTCTCCATCTTTTTGAAAATGGAACTACAAGGTTCTACCTTTTTGTTTACCTATTCAAGATCTTCAAACTGTGCTTTTCTCTGCCTACCTGCCAACAAGTTTGCTTGTTAAAAGCTGATGGCTGTACCCTTTTATACAGTGCTAAAAAAGTGAGTAAAAACTCCTAGGTAAAATGGATGAAGAATCGGTGTACTTCTGAGTTCTGTGGGGATTGTACATTTTCTAAGTAAGGTAAAGCAGATTGTGGAATATAATCTGATTTGTGTTATTTTTCTTGGCATCTAAGTAGGAGATTGAGTAGTTTACCTGATAGCCACTAGGTGTTTTGACAGTGCTATCAAAAACTAAGTGTTTCTCTGCTTGTCCAGGGTTTAAAGGAAACTTTGGTGTTTTGAAATATATTTGTCACTAAAGTTAGATTAGGATTGAAGGGGTTTTAACTTGTTGTTTTGGTTTGTGGTTTTTTTTATATATATGCATCCAACAAGCAACTGGGTTTTTTTACATATGCATCCAACAAAAACCACCTTCACGTGGGGCTTTTATGCACTTCAGCTAATGATTTTTGTAGGTAGCAGGCTTGTATGTGCTTAAGTCTTTTGAAAACCACACCTAGAACCTCTAAAAACTTGTCCTTCAAAATGCCAAGATGGCTTTGGTAAGGAGGATTCCAGTTCCTGGTCAAATGAACAAATATAAACCCTGGAATTTACAGCACATAACACCTTCTGCTTTACCTTTACGAAGCACTCTATTCCTCCATGGGTACTTTCTTTTTGTACTGTGCACAAGCACTGGAATTTAATTGTGAATACTTATGTCATATGAGGAAAAAAATACTTGCTTGTCATTAGCTGCAGAACTTGAAGAAATCACCTGTAACTTAATAATGATTCTGCAAATACTGTAGAGTCACTTTAGTTCTTAAAAAAAAAGTACATATATGTCCAAGTTTCATGATAATTCCTACATAAAGAAGTAGAGCATCAAAGCTTGAGGTTACTGTGGCTCAGTGTATTTTATTCCAGTATTAAATACCTGTCCTCTTGGTAGTAGAAGCCTGTTTCTTGACATCAAACTGTGCCTAGACTAGCACAAACAGCTAGTACTGGGAGGAATAACAGTAGTGTCCTCTGATCCAACCTTAGGAGTCCTGGGCAAATTGCCACAGATTACATTTTAGCAAGCCAGGTGATAAAAAAATGTTTTTTCAGGTCTGCTGTTTCTGAACTTTGGCAGTTATTGTCCTGCTCCTAACAGTGAAATGGAAAAAGCTTGTTATTCTAACACTTTCATTTCAGGTGCCTTTCTTTTCATTGCCATGGAAATTATAGCTATGAGCAGTACCACTGAGGGGGGGAGGGAGGAAATGCATATTTCTGAGTTTCAAATGGCTCTTAAATTACACTATTTCAAGAAATTTCTCTCTTTGGTTCAACACACGTTTATTTTATACATGCTAAAAGAGATACTACATTAATGTAAATAATTACTATGCATAGCTAACACCATCTTACACTTATCCTCACTTTGAATCATCACCGTATGGTTATCTTAAAATGTTTTGTAACCCTTAGTACATTTCACAACACCTGAGACATTTAGAGCACACTTTTATAGAAGCTCAGTTGAAGTGACTTGGTCAGATTTTGATAGACAGTCAGTAGCAAAATAAAGACTAGAATCCTTCAGTCCTCATTCTCTGCTATAACCATTAAAATATTTTCTTTGTGGCAATTTTATTTCACAAGAGAGCATATATGAAAAAACTTTAAAATCTATGTTTTCCAAATAAATTAGTAAAATTTTACTTAATAGTTGTGGTGTTGGAAGGGTTGAATCATGGTTTGAAGAAACAGTATTGTTGAGCTTTTCTCCTCATTACTAATATTCTCTTGGGAAAGGCTTGCCTCATACATATTCAGATGTGCCTCACAGAATCACAGAATTGTTTAGATTGGAAAATACTTCTAAGATTATCAAGTCCTATTCACCTAACAGTGCCAAATCCACCACTAAACCATGCCTCTAAGTGCTACTTCTGCACGTCTTTTAAATACCTCCAGGGCTGGTGATTCCACCACTTTCCTAGACATCCTGTTCCAATGCTTGACAACCCTTTTGGTGAAAAACTTTTCCTTAATATCAAATCTGAGCCTCCCCAGCACAACTTGAGGCTGTTTTCTCTTGTCCTATCGCTGTTATTTGGAAGAAGAGACCAACACCCACCTCATTACACCCTCTTTTCAGATAGTTGTAGAGAGTGATAGGGTCTCCCCTGAGCTTCCTTTTCTGCAGGCTGAACACTCCCTGGTCCCTCAGCTGCTCCTCGTAAGACTTGTGCTTCAGTCCCTTCCCCAGCTTTACTGCCCTTTGGACACACTCGGGCACCCCAGTGCCTGTATTGTAGTGCAGGCCCAAAACTGAACACAGTGTTTGAGGTGCAGCCTCAATGGTGCTGACTGCAAGGGAAATTGTTACTGCCCTAGTCCCACTGGTCATACTATTTCTGATACGGGCCAAGGTGCCTTTGGCCTTCTTGGTCACCTGGGCACACTGCTGGCTCATGTTCAGCCACTTGTCAACTAACAACCCCAGATTCTTTTCCAGCGAGCAGCTTTCCAGCCACTCTGTCCCAAGCCTGTAGCACTGCCTGTTGTTGTGACCCAAGAGCAGGACCTGGCACTTGGTCTTGTTGAATCTCACACAGTTGGCCTTGGCCCATTGATCCAGCCTGTCCAGATTCCTCTGCAGAGCCTTCGTAGCCTCCAGCAAATCAACACTCTTCTCCAGCTTAGTGTTGTCTGCAAACTGACTGAGAGTGCACTTGATCCCCTCATCCAGATTGTAGATAAAGATATGAAACAGGACTGGCCCCAGTACTGAGCCCTGGGGAACACCACTGGTGACCGTACGTCCCCTGGATTTAACTCCACTCACCACCACTCTCTGGGCCCGGCCATCCGGACTGTCTTATCCAGTAGACAGCGCACTTGTCCAAGCCACGAGCGGACAATTTCTCCTGCAGAATGCTGTGGGAGACTCTGTTTTACTAAGGGTGAGGTAGACAATATCTGCAGCTTTTCCCTAATCCACAAAGTAGGTTATTTTGTCATAGAAGGAGATCAGGTTGGTCAGAAACTTTCGTGAACTTGTGCTGGCTGGACCGGATGCCCTGGTTGCTGTGTACATGCCATGTGATGGCAACCAAGGTGATCTGCTCCTGAAACACATACAGTCATTCAATGAAAACCACATTTTTCTTCTGTCCTTTCAGCACCCTTCTTGATTTGTACTTAATTGCGTACAATAGCAAGTTTTAAAATTGTCCCCTGCAAATTGAGATTATAAACAGAAGTAAAAGCTGCAGGGACGTGTTATATATTGGGTCAATCTTTCACTTTCTATGTGGGATCTCTCTCCTAAAATATGATAGAACCTGGTCCTGTGGGAGTCTTTTGTTTCCTGCTGGAAAAGGAATTTGAACTGTTGGGTTTTTATGATGTGCTTGTATGCCTATAACAAGATGAAATATAAGAAAGAGGGAATCCCACTAAAAAATCCTTTTGGATGCATTTTTGTTTCATGAACTATTGAAGCGAATGAGATGGGAGGGGGGAAGGTTTCAGATTTGGGGAAAGACATTCACGAAGTGAAATAGTTGGGATAGATTTCAGGAAATTTGCTGTCTGTTCCTGCTTCCTGTTACTGTATACTTGGGAAAGTGACTTCATCTGTATAAGCCTCTGCTTCTAGTGTATGAAATGGAGATAACCACTTCTTTTGTCTGTCTTGCCTGTTTTGTGTCTAAACTTACTGAGGAATAGACACTTATGTTACACATTTTCTGAGGACAAACTCTTCAGTAGGGTCCTAATCTCACCCAGGTTCTCTGAGTGTCTCTGGTTGTGACAAAAATAAAAAATCTCGAAATATCTGCAGTGCTACACATTGCGTTTCATAGCTGACTGTGTTACTGTTGCAAGGGCAGAAACAGACAGTGTAGCTACTTTTGGAGGCTGTATAGGAAACCTGACACATTAGGTGCCTAATTTCTTTTGCTAGTGACTTTGAAAACCTTCCATTTTTTATGAAAACTAGGTTGAAATGGAGAACTGCATCCTTGGTACACACACACAACATCATTTCACTCCCCAGCTAGGTTTTCCCCAGGTTAGGAACTTTTAGGAATCTCCCTGCTTCTCTTTATGATAAGGTACATAGCTGACATTAACATTAATGAGAACTGCATGTGCACTTGGAGGAGAGAATCCATGCCTCTGGGCATATTTAATTGCTATCAGACCAAGACTTCTTCTGCATAACATAGGGTATGCATAGAACATGATAATGAAACTGAGAGGCAAAGGGCTTGTTTAGGAAGGCGTGTATTCTGCTCTGCGGGGAAGCTCTGCAGAACTTGAAAAACTCTGCCAACATGGAGAGAAACATAGATGGCATGCAGGAGGAAATGTCATATTTGGGGAGCACATAGGCTGCAGTGTGTCTGAAACTGATAGTTTGGATTACCTTTGTAGTATACAATCAAGACATGCTGCTGAGAACGATTAGCTGTAGAAGCAAGATGCTAACTTTTTTCTTTAAATCTCTTTTCTTTCCTGCATGAGACTTGGAGGTTGCTGTGTTGCCTCTGACTTTCCAGTGACCTTGCTTTAGGTTGTAGTGAAGAGGAATAAAGCGAGTGAAGGCAAGATTAAAAGGCGTATCATTATATTTGAGGGAGTGGAAATTGAGTGCTAGGAAAGTGCAGAAGGGTCTAGTGCCTGTGCTCCAGTCCTATCTCTGACTTCCTCTGTAAGTAGTTTGATTCACACTGGATTTTACTCTTCAGAATAAAGAAAAAATTTATAAGTTTCTTTTTAATTTTTCTATCCCAGAAAGTACTGGGCAACTTTCTACAAATAAAGACTGAATATAAGCATATGATTAGCAGCAAAAATTCAAGCAGCTCATTGACTTCATGTACTGAGGGAGATGGTTTCTTTGGGAATACTAATTTGTCTAAAATATTTTTCTGGACAAAAGCCAGGGTGTTGAACTAAAGAGTTAGGGACAGTTCTTCTGGATGACTGTGTGCCTGTGTGCTAAGGATGAGTATACCCTGAAGGTATTGTGCCATACTGAGTTTCTCCTGAAGCCATCTGAAGTTAAGCACTTCACTAGATGAAAGGATGGAATATTGTACAGTAAAGTTGAATACAGAGAAATTAATATAACTTGATCTAAAACACATCAAAGATTTCTCTCTCTCTCATTTAGAAAGGTTGGGCCACCTCTTATGTGGTACAAAGCTATCCAAACAGTAACATATCTACCTGTAAAGAAAAGAGAGGGATCTTTCAGCTATGCTGAGTGTTTTGGCCCCAGTATACTGCCCTGGAATCTTTCTACAAGTAGGAAGAGGAAGACATGACTGTGGTCACTCTGAAAGCTGTAAGGCCAATGGTCATTGATACTAGTTAGAGAAACCTAGTTAGAGAAACCTTTTGGAAGCTGTAATTTATACTATTTATGTTCAGTGCGCACCTAATCTATGAAGTGAAGGAAAACGAAGACAATTTAGATCCATTCATCCATAAAATAGGTCACCAAAGAGGTGGTTTAATATGGCACTAGTAAGAGCATAGTTGTGATGAGATAATGCTGGACTGTGATCAAATGAATGTATATAGTTTCATGTAAACAATGGAAGAGGCTTTTAGTGGAATTTCATAAAAAAAAAGACATTGGATCAATGAGCCGGTTTCTATAGCATTTAATGAAGATTCTATTTAATATTGGGAATGGAAGTCTGCATATGCCTGTAGCTGATTTCTAATTAAGGAATAGAAGGTTCAGCTGAAGTGTAGTACTAAGAAACGTGCATTTGAAGCATTAGGAATAGCCTACTCATTTAGTGATGCATTATTACACTTCTTTCTCTTGGATATCTTCTAGTTTTCTGAAGTTAAATATGATACATATGGGAAATAGATTGAAGTACATTAATTGCCTTATTCATCACGTCATTAAAATTATAGGTCTTGCTGCAGACTAGCTGCAATGTCTTATTGTGTTTCTGGTACACATCATTAATAAAAGCACTCCTGCCAGTGGTATGCAAAATGTACTTTCTAAATAACTGTACAGTGATTTGGGGCTCACTTATGCAACATATTGCTACAAACTATTGTAATACCCCTGGCACTTGCTTAAACTCATTGGGCTAGTGATGGAATTAATGAGACTGGTGCTGCTGCAGTATGCTGAGCACGCTCAGCTCCTCCGATGCTCTTTGTCTGCAGCGAGGCTCTTGTCTTTCAGAGCTGGCTGCCGCTCTGTCTCCAGGGCTGAGCCTAGGATCAGATAATGAACAGCATATCAGTGCAGCAGAGGGGGTAGGGGGTGATGGGAGAAGACTTATTATTCCTTCACTCTCAAACAAAACAAAATCATTGAACTGTCAGGGTCATTAAGGACCCTGGGGTTGTCATGGAAACGACCTTTGAGGGTTTATGGCTGTTAATGCATGAGTGACTGTCTGTATTATATGAGTGTGGAAGGGGTCACCGTTTTCTTGGTGGCTTCTAAAAAAAGCTGGATTGGATGGCTAATGTTCAGAAAGGAATCTCTGTGCTCTGTGGTGTGACTAACTATTTTGAATATAGCAGACTTTGAAGGGGGAGGCGGGAATAAAAAGCTTTAATGACAAATATTTAGACAGAAACATAATTACTCTTGAATTTTGTTTCAGTAGCAATGTAACTTTATTTCCAAGTGTCAGGAAATAAAGTCAGACTCCCTTATCTTTTTAGGATGTTGAAAAAAAACCTGAAAGCACATGACTTTGCTTCAAATGATTTCAGGATAGCAATACAGAGCACTACCTAGGGAAACGACAATAAATTTTAGAGCTATCACAGCCAGAGAAAAAACATATTAATGTATACAGCTAATAAAATCTTCCTCATCCTCATGCAGGCTTTCTGTATGACCTTGGGCACATCATTTGACTGTTGTCCTGTTCAAGTCAATGCAAACCATCAATTGACTTCAAATTTGTAATAATATTTGTTGAAAATTAAGGACATTTGATTTTAAGAACGTGGGTTTAAGGCTATAATTACGCAGAAAGAGAAGTTATGGTAAAAGTACACCAAAGATCAATTTTCCCTAACTTTTTACACTCTCAACTGGAAGTCATCCTGGAATTTTGCTTTATCAGCCACTTTCTGCTGGCTGATTAACAAATAGGTGGTTATACTTCAGTTTTTCAGTAGAGACTACAGCACTTGTCTCCATATGAAGAGATAAAAGGAGGGGGAGGGGGAGACAAAGAGGCAGCAAAGCAGGGATAATATTAATGATTCGCTTTATAAGGAGTGAGGAAATACCATCAGAAGCCAGAAATACTGAAGATGAGGAATATTTGGTAGCTTTTTTTTTTTTTAAATTGTATGGAACTTAGCATCTATTCAGTTCGATTTTTCAGCTCTTTATTTTGGCAAAAAGTTCTGTGTTTATAGTATATTGACAAAGGAGCTGGATCCTTCTCCCTCCTTTCTCCCTCCTTTCTTCCTCTCTACCTGCTTCCAACTGTGCTCACCCCCAGCCCCTGACTATTTAGATAAATGACTGTGATTGCCAGGTTAAAAATGGAGGTAGAATTTTACTTAATCCGTGTTGTAGAGGAGGAAGCCTAGGTTTGGCTGTTCTGCATTAAGTATCCTCGATTTTGAGATTTTATTTTTTTTGGGTTGTCTCAGGAAAATCACATCATCTTTCTTGACCCTCACCTTTTGTCTGTAAAGGAGGAACAGTCACACTTTTGTATTTCATACATTCCTTGTAATAAAGATCATAATACACTCAGATGATCCATCAGAAAGGCTGCATAAATATCTCTGACAGCACAGTCAATAGCAAGATGTTAAACACAGGCACTTCATAGCCTATAGCTGATCTTCCCTCCTATTTGTGCAGCCTCAGAAGTTTCTTAGAGTGATCAGGCAGAGCAAATACAATGACGAAGTTGCTGAAGAACACAGTCTTATTAGTTGTATCGGTGTGCTTGATGTATTTCAGAAATTCTGCTTTCTTGTAATTGTACTGGTTACAGCACATCTTTGTTAAATAGATTAGGAAGATAAAAGAATGTCATTGTATCTGACTGTGGTCAAATTTGAGTAGTTAAAAAAGGAACTGTTTTTCTAGATGTTGGTGGTTTTGTAGAAAATATTTAATTAAGCTAAGAGAAAAACAGGTCTGGAGAGAGTCTTGCTAGACTTTCATTCACGGGACTCTTTAGGGATCTCTATATGTCAAATATATTCCCAGCCTAAGACCAGTTTTAGAAATAAATTTGTCTGTACTAGATAGAGTGAAAAATTTTGATGCCCATAAAACTTATTAGATAACTAATTTTTTATTTCATTTGTTGAGTCTCTTAGTTTCCAGGCATTAGAAATCACTTAGAATCTAGACTCCCTTCTAACACATTTTATTTATTATCTCTTATAAACCCTTATCTAGAAAGAAACACAGACATAAACAGTTAGTGAAATATTCAGAATGAAGGGGAAGATTGGAAGGGACTACTGTGGGTCACCTGACCCCACCTCCCTGCTCAAGCAGGGTCATCCTAGAGCACGTTGTGTAGGATTTCATCCAGGCAGTTTGACTCCACAACCTCTCTGGGCGGCCTGTTTCAGTCTGTGGTCACCCACACAGTAAAAAGTTCTTCCTCATATTCAAGTGGAACTTCCTGTGCATCCATTTCTGCCCATTGCCTCTTGTCTCATTCTTTTGTCCACTATTCTACAAGTTGCCATATATTTCAATGTACCAATTTTCTGCAGCCTCCCTCTGTTCCTGCTGTTTTGGATATATGCTGTACCTTTCAACAATATAATTCAGAGCATAGTATATTGCAAGACTTGTTTTGCTTTTCTTTTTTCAGTAATGTTTTCCGCTCAGATTCTAGTTCAGTCAGAGTTTCAGGAAAGGACTGAACAATGATAAAATTAGAGGACAAATTAGTCAGAGCCACAGCTATTGCTGATGTAAACTGGGCTAACTCCCTCGATTTCTCCTGAACTGTGCTCATTTATACCAGTTTAGGATCGTCATTGCTATTGCACTGCAGTGGGCTGACCTTGGCTGGATGCCAGGTGCGCACCAAGCCTCTCTATGACTCCCCTGCTCAGCAGAAGCAAAGGAAAACAAAAGATTTATTCTCTGTTCCCATCAGCTGACAATGTACAGCCACTTCCCAGGAAGCAGAGTTCAGTATGCAGAGTGGTGGTTCCGGACGACAAATGTAAAATCGAATGCCTCACTGCCTCCTTCTTTCTGTCAGCTTTTATTGCTGAGCAGACATATGGTATGGAATATCCATTTGGTCATTTTGGGCTGGCTGTCCTGGATACGTCTCCTCCCAAGATCCTGCCCTCTCCCAGCCTATTGGTGAGGGGTAAATGTGGGAAGAGACAGCCTTGATGCTGTGTGAACACTGCTCAGCAGCAGCCAAAGCACTGGAGTGTTAGAAACACTTTTCTAGCTACCAATGCAACACAGCTCTGTGAGGGCTGCTGTGGGGGAAATGAACTCCATCTCAGCCAGATCCAATACATGCACTTTCATGGTAGCCCAAGGGGAACTTAGTGCAGGAGTACCATACAAAGCAACCAGGATGAAAAGAGATGATATTCATTTTCTTTCTTGGTCTAAAGGGATTACTTTTGTAATTACACCAAGTTCTGAAATGACCTTAGATTTGTTCAGTGCCAGGGAATCTGAATTTACATCAGATGCTGCATAATTCATATGGCACGGACAGCAATTATGAGTTAATTGAGGGGTGTAATGTTTAAAAAAAGACACATTATGAGAACATCAGGAATGTCGGAATGAAAAAGACTCTTCAGCCCATTGAGGCTCATTTTTTAAAAATATTATTTTTTTTAAAATTATACTGTCTTTTGAAGGACACAAGAGAACCCTATGCTCCCTGCTTCTGCACCATTTCTTGTTTAGGAAGTATCTGAGACGTTAATTTTTTTTGGAATAAGTAGTTCCGATGAAATGATTCCTTTCCATTTTACCCACTGTTCTAAAATGTGTGCTTGATTATCTCTCAGCAGCAACCATAATCTTAAAATCAGATATACTTCAGTTAATACAGTCCTCTTGATCCCTTCTCACCTTTCAGATTATAGGGATTAAGTACTATAAACTATCTATGCTGTTGTTGCTTTTGTTCCTGGAGTCAACAGAGTCAACACTTCCCTGTACCTTCTCACATGTATAATACCTACTTTTGTGAAGCTAGCCTGAATGGTTCACTGGTAATCTGAACAGAGTTTCTGGCCTGTTTCCATGCCTTTGAATAATGAGGACATTTAACACTGTTAAGAAAATATTTGTGTTTTGCATTTCAAGTGTTACTGTGCGGACACTAACTATAGAGGAAATCCACCTCACCTACACAATGCCAATGTCATCAGGCTTTCAAAGAAACTCTTAGTGGAGGCAGGGAGATGAAATTCAAATATCCCAATCTATAAGGAGGTCACAACAGGACTATAACAAAGGACCTTCACATCTGTTATTTCATTCTTGAGGCTAGAAAAAAGGTTGGGGCTGCTACTGGGCTGGTCCCTAGGATTCCTTCCTTAAGTTGCCTCCTTAATGCCCCTGCCATGCCAGTTTGTTCAGGTCTGAAATAAGGTTCCCACTTGTAGCTTGCAGAATGAACGAATTCGCATAGTTTGCAGATCATAATATCCTATGCTGCTCGCTGATAGGAAAGGCTTAGTTTTCATATTAACCCTCTGAACCTACTATTTGAAAAAAACGTCACTCTTGACAGCTAAAAATAAGTGCACATTTCTTTTTAAACTTGTATATGTGGCAGAGTCATTTTCTGTCTGGACTAGAAGTGGACTGAGTCCATTTCAAAAATTACCTGTCACTTTTCAAAGAGAATTTTGATTTTGAATTTAAATTTGTATTGAAAATATTCATTGAAAAGAATAAGGACCAAAACATTGTTTGGTAATTTTGGTGGTTTTTTTTTTCAAAAATCCATTTTAAATCCTTTCAGCAATGGAATATACAAGTATAAGAATTTGCTTAATAATTTAAATGAATTTTAATCTAAAATACATGAAATACACTGAAAACCAAGGCTAATTTCTCCAATTCTTTGGGAGAATAAATCAGTGGCAGGGAAAACAATGTGTCTAAATTACACGTATGAATTACCTGGTATATAAACCATTTCCTCCATTGTATCTGGGCACTGTATGTGTGCATGTCACAGTATCTGAGGCAGCAAAAAATAAGTATGTTTTTACCAGAAGAATTGTTGCATACACGTGGAAGACTCAAGAGCTGAGGACCAAAGGAGAGAGGAGGCACCTCAATTAGCTTAATTTCATAATACCACCATGTCACACATGTGGATAATTATTTCATCACTATTAGTGATCCATGCATTGAAAAAGGCCAGCGCCAGCTGCCTGAAACACTAGTGAGTCCACTCTCAATTATTGTCAGACTCTGCAGCGCAATTGCCTAGGACTGTTCATGAGGAGTTGCTCTCTTACCTTATTTCTGTGAGGCCTCAAAATCCTCTTCACTCATATTATCCTGAAAAAAATTATTTAGGACTCAATGTTCTTACCGTACTCTTCATTTTCAGAGTCATTCATAGAAATTCTAAAGACTACCTATTTTAGTTCAAAGGCCCAAGGTATCCTTATGCCTACCTTTTTTCTCCCTAACACAAGTATTTTCTTTCCTGTTATTCCCTTTGGTACAGTACCTATTTCTTACTAAGATTTTTATCTAAACTCAACCCTTGGTTCCCAGATGTCTCTAATAGCTTGTCTGAAGACAAGGGAAATGTGGTAGTTCTAATCCTTCTGGCCTTCAGTACAGTATTTGGTGCCACATGGGAAATTATTGGTGAAAGCAGGCAAGATGGGGATTAGTGCAAGAACTATAAAGTGGATAAGGCACTGGCTAAAAGGACCTGACAGAGGGTTGTGCTGAAGAGGGAAGGAAGGCTAGGCAGTTAGGTCCTCAAGGACCACTCTTAGAACTAATATTAATATTTCTATTTGTTGACCTGGGCACAGAAAATAGATGTGAGCTAATTACACTTGATGAGAAGTGGATAAAGGAAGCATCACACACAAGCAGGAGGTTAAGAATGTCACAAAAGGACTGGATGCTGCTCTGTATTACTAGAAGTGGGATTTAATTTAATGTTCGAATTGTAAGACAACAGTTCATACTATAATCTAGAAGCTACACAAATGGAAACAATGGGGAAGGCAAAATTCTGGGCCTTTTAGTTGATCACAAATCAGCTGTGAATCACCAGTGCAAAATAATCATGGAAATAGTGTGATCTGAGGGTGTGTCTGGTAAAATAATTAATATAGGCAAGCATTGATAGTGTTGAAGTAAGATTCCTTTTGGAATGATGAGTACATTGGTCTCTTAGACAAGAAACATTATTTCAAGGTGTAACAGAAAAGGATGAACAAGGAAACTTATATACTACTCCATGAAAGAAGGAAAAAAACCTTGATTTGTTTAGCCTAACATAATGCTCTTTTTTCTACAAGGAAAGTCTAGAAAAAAAAAAAAGGACTGTTTGTCTTTAGAGAGAATACTGATACAAATAGAACTGGGCATCATATGTTATAGAAATTATAAGGACTGCTCTGAAGCAGTTGTCCTAGCATAAAAGGAGTTGAGGAACTTCGGTGTCTTTTAAATGAGACTGGATGCCTTGACTGCTTTATGATTGCTTAACTCTGAAAAAAAAATCCCTTCCTGCTTAAGATCAGTAACATAACATCATCCTACTAACACAAAGACTAATTGATGAAGTCATCAGGAGGATTAGCAAACTAAACCTTTGAATTTCTTTGTAGCTCTTCTTTCCTTTCCTAGAGGGGGCTTGAGTTCAAAGGGAGTAAGAGACATAATTTGCAGCTATAGTTAAGGCATGGCTCAAATAGATCTACTGTCCTACATGCCCTGTTGTACAGATAAGAAAGCAAAGGGGAATAAGAGAAGGAATGAAGGTTAGAGTTTGAAAAGTCATTTAGAACACATATTATAATTAGTGTGCTAAGTCTATATTATTTATTGGGGTTTTTTTGTTGCTGTTGTTATTATTGTGTGACTTAGAATGCCAGTCATGCATCATGCATGTCTACAGAACAAAAAAAACACCAGGGAAAATATTTAGTAAATATGAGAAAGTACAAATCGTTTTCTTTTAATAAATACAGTAGAGAGGTAATCAAATTTTTTAATTTGTATCTATTTTGTTCTAAGTAGTGGTTTATGTCTTATACTTACAGCTTCCAGCCCTTGTCAGGTCCTCTCTGGGCAGTTGTTCTCTGGAGCTGACACATTGATGCTTTCAGTCTTGACTAGTACCGGAGGCTGGATAAGCCTGACTAGCCTGACATGTTTAATAATCATATTTGTACAGCACCAGCCCATGGTTCTTGCATCATAGAAATGTCATTTTTCAGTTTATTTCCGTGAGGAAATTTGAACATTTCACTTTAATTTTCTATTTATAGACTGTGAAGAAGGCTGAAAATGGTGGATAGATAGATAAAAGATTAGTAACAAAAAGTTGCTAGTTTTCTCTTCTAAATTAGTGGCACTGATAAGGATTTGGGAGATCTTGAAGGGTGGCAAGAGTTGCTAAGAGCCTTGAATATCTTCAACAGAGAAGGACTGGTCCAGGAAGCAATAATTTCAATGGACATTGATTTGGAGCTGTAAAAGCAGCAGTTTTAAAAGGATTTTTGCATGTTGTTTGCTTTTATGCTAAGCCAGCATATATATCCATCCTCCTGGCGTTTTTGCTTTCCCTTTAAAATTGTAGCATCTTTCAACTTTGGCCTCACAAAGCCATTGAGCAAATCTATGGGGGAATTCTAATAAAATATATTTGAATTGGTATCATTATCTAGAAATCTGCTTGCATTAAGTAGTGTTCTGTATTCTGTTGTAAAGGGCACAAAAATAACTGTCCATGAGAATAGGGAGTAAAGGCTGTGTTCCATGGACTAAACCCTCCCTGCTCCCCTTGAGGATAACAGACGGACTCTTCTTTAGAGTCGCTGTTTGAATCCAGGCATCAGGGTTATCACTGTGCCCAGTCAGTAGCAGCAGGTTGGCTGTGAAGGGGGAAAGAGGGCACACTCCCTTACTTCTCACAGGCAGCCGTGCTTGTTCAGTCAGAGCAAGAGTCCAGGAGCAACCTTGCTCACTGTGACAAAGCACATAATGCCCCAGTGCCCGGGTCTCAGGAGAACAAAAACGAGATCCCTGGCTTCACGAGTACCTTAGCTGAGTGCAAGTAGTGCAAGAGGTCTGAAAAGGCAAAAACAGTATGAAAGGAAGGGATTAGAGAAACAATCTCTTCAGCAGGAAGATAAATGTGGAATCTCATCAGCATTCCTGAGCTCAGTCCTTTCCCTCAGGCCTATGCCAGGCTGCTCAGGAGAGAGGAAGCGGATTGCCCAACCTATTTAATCCCTTCTTCTGGGTAGTTCAGAGAAAGCTCTCTGGCCTAAGTGAGAAATAACTGAGTTTTGTAAGGTTGTCTCTAGTCTTCGTGCCTGATCAAACCAATCAGTGAATGCTGAGTGCAACGTAGCTGATAGAAACAGTAGTAATTTGATCAGAATAACTTTCCATCAAAATAATTTTGGCTGATATATTAGCTTAAAAAAGGCAGATCAGGGTAATATGTATTACTAGAGCAGCATGCTAATATGGTCATATTCTTTCTGGTACCTAGGCTAATTCACAGCCAGCTCAGGTTATTTGGCAGAATACTGCAACATAATACACTGTAGTATCTTAAGGATCAGACCAGTCTTGAACTATATAAATGGTGACTTTAGTGTTCATAAAATTCAGTAATAAATTCCTATTCATATGATTTTATTCATTGAATCATGTGAAAGACATGCCTCTGAGCCAGGGCAGGTGTCTGTTTTAGTTCTGCAGCACCATGCCATCAATATAAAACACAGTACAATGAAGTAAAAACTTCCCTGAGGATCATATCGAGCACCAGTGCTTCATTAACTCAGGCCTCATGCTGGATGGGAACAGATTAATACAGTAAGAACAAAGGTGCCAGATGTGTAGTTTCTTGGCCATGTTTTAAAGTCCGTGTGTCAAAGATCAGAATTAAAGGAAATGTTTGACCTTTATTCCATAAGTCCCAGGAAAAGACTTCTGGCTAGTTTCCTTTATGCATGGTAATGTTAAAAAAAGACTTATGAAATTAAAAGCATTTTACATTAAAAAAATATTTAATTACTTTATCAGGACTTAATGTTGTTCTCTTGGGGCAAATAAAATAGGTTTCAAGGCCTGAAAGGACTAGGCACATGCTTACCTTTACATATGTGAGCAGATATTGAGAACAAACAGAAATAGCAAACTTCCCTGGTGAATTCCATGTCTTCAGGACAGAAGCCAAGACATGGTCATTCTCAATTGCCCTTCTGAGAGCAAAGGCCAAACTTTCAATTAGGTGTGGAGCCATGGAGTTTCTGAAGAAAATAATTGGGAGTTGGTGGCAAGTTTCTATGCAGAGCAAATTATCAGGTTCTGTCTACCTAGTTACAGAATGCAGCTCTGTTATCAAGACTTTTCACCAAGAACACTATTTCCTATTTTCAGCGTAGTTCAGAATAATGAGAGATTCAAATAACTAGGAAATATGTCTTACAAGTAAGAATAAAGTAAATGGCTTGATACAAACATTGCTCTAGTTCATAATGCAGCAAATAAGTAACAAAAGTGTGATAATGTTTATTTTTTTGGTTCTGAGATGTATTTTAAAAGATAATGGCTACTCTGTACCTGCACAGGCTGGTTGTATGGAAATCTATTGCTTTGAAGTATGTCACTATTAGAGCCACAATGAATGAGCAGTTCTGGGTTCATCAAGGGCACTATGGGCTGGAAGACTGGTGAGACAAGGGTGCCAAAAGGTACATTCCTTCATGTTTCTGCAGTGCTCCTGAGTTCTGGCAGGTGGGGTTTGAAACTGTGCAACACTGCAGTGCCTTTGCGGGGTCACAAGTCTTGCAAGAATGTTAAAATAATCCAGTAACAGACAGAGTGCTAAAGACCACAGTGACAGCAAACAGGAGACAGGTTCATTGGGGATTTACATAAAGTGTAAATTGATTAACCCTGAGAGCCCTGTGGGTGATTACTCTGCTGATGAGTAATTTCTCATGCTGATATGTAGACCCCTCCTTTCCTCTGGGTCACTACCAAGTGCCCTGAGCATTACTCCTTTGATGTTCTTCCTACAGCCTAGAAATGTCTCAGTCCTCTCTCTTGGTTTTGCACTGTTAGTGAGGGCCGTGGTCCAGGCTGACTGCGGGCTTGCTCCTGGAGACAGAGTTGGGGATGGAAGCCTGTGGTGGTGATGCAGAGAGCCAAAGCACTGGCCTGGCCACAGGTCCTCCCACCGTGGGCTCTCCCACCTGTGTGTGCAAAGATTTACAGTAGAGATGGGAAGTAGATCTGGTTTGGTTCTCATGACAAGTAGCAGACTACTGCAAAGACGGTATGAAAACGCAACAGCCTGTTCACGTGGGCAGTGCTGAGGGTCTGAAGACTTCTATGAGCAGATGCTATTTTATTGCACTGGCTGCTTTCAGGCTGGCTCTGTGTTCTTTTTCTCTTTCAAAACACTAATTGAAATTTAGGTCTTTCATGCAAAATTCAAAGAGAGAAACATTAAAAGTAACTTGTTTTTCAAGTTTCTGGAAATAAAGTTTACTGAAAGATTTGTCACTATTTCTCATTTCACAACTTGCTTTAAAATGTCTTATGCAACAAAATGAGAAAATATTTGAAAAAAAATGAAGGTATTATAACAGAAATAAGGAGTGATTATTTTTCTTTGGATAATATTTCCTTTAATTTCCTAAGGTATGCTGGATTGTGTGTTAATGTAACCAGATATTCAATATATTCTAGATCTTGTTATTATAACTCTAATTATTTGTCCTGATAATTTGCTCCCAGTATGTAATAGTGCTTATATATAGGAGTGGGTTAGAGCTAATTGCCACATAGTTCTTTTTATTAGGGCTATAGAGATTAGTAGCCCACCCAAGTTTATGAAAAATATACACATTTTACAAGCATGTTGATCTGATTAAGGCTGAGAACAGTTCTTCTGAACATAAATATATGTAAATCTGTAAATAAATACATGTTAAAAAAGCAAAAAAAAGGCGTGACTATTTAAGGAATGTCTTCCTTGGGTTTCCTTTGTGAAAAGCCAGACATTTTTCAGTTGTTAGTTTTATAGAGTTGCTTGTATTTTAATTTTTTTTATGGAGTAATATTGATTACTACTACTTACTGCTCCACTAAATCAAGAAGACTCTACATCACCAGATTTGAGGATCAGTTGTGTTTCTGTGTGTTTTGTTCCCATGTACATGGATTGCACAGTTGTAATGCATTTTGCAGACTCTGATATCATACCTATAAACATATCTGGCAAGGCCATAATAAGGTTGTTGCATTGTTTATAAAATGAATATTATTTTACAAAATAAAGGTTATTCTAAACTCCCATAAGTGGGTTTCTAGCTTGCCAGCTGAAGGCCACGTAGAAGTAAATCCTTCAAACTTGTGATATATTTATTTTGCAGGATTTTGATACTCTCTTTAAGAACTCAGTTCAATTAAAAAATATTTAACTATACATGAGAATTCTATGTATATTAAGAAAAATTTTATAAAATCAAACACATTTACTATATTCATGGAGATGTACAGATTTAGTTTTTTCATATTAAATGAAGATGTGTTAATAATATCTGGAATAATAATACATGGAAACCTATGAGGAAAGTGTTATGTGACATGGGTTAGGGTTATCTATATATAATTTTTAGTCTTTGTATAAGGGAAGTGAAAGGGAAAAATACTATAGATATCAACATTTGAATGTATTCTTTTATATGTCACATTTAGCTGAGATTAGGCAGAGCACCGTATAGTATGTTTACAGTAATATTGTGCTGATATGTGTTTCATGCTGTAGCACTCATAAGTTTTGCACAGTGGTAGTGCCATAAGTTTCAAACTAGTAAAAATAAGCCCTAAGGTGAAGGATTGCAATATGAAGTGAACAATTACAATATTTTTAATATAGTTATTATTTCATATATTGCAATATTTTTCCTCTCAATTTTGACTTATTCAACCCATTTCAATGCCCTTTGTTGAGCAGAATTCACTCAGGTTTTTTTCTCTTTGGAGTTTGTTCTTCTTCTCTTGTATTGCTTCTCCTTCTGTTTCAGACTTTATTCTGGCAAAGGCGTATATGTGACCATTTTATGTACAGAGAACTCTACTTTCTAAAATCCTGTTAAACAGTTCACTGTCTGTCTCTGAACCTGGATTCCTCCTTTGGTCGTTCTGAAGAGGTTAGACAGAATCAATCACAAAAAGGACTAGCTGGTGTGAAGTAATTTCCATACACTTTATGGGTGGTATTCTCTCTGCTTTTCCAGCCTCTGTGGACTGGATAATGGGACCAAACAGCTGTGGGAAGGAGTGTCTGTTAAACATATCTCAGGTGTGTCCAAAGTAATTTTTTCTTAAGGATTTAGCCAGCTTTGGGGCCTGAAAATTTCTTGTCTAGCTTCAGAAGTTAGAGCAATTCCCTCTGCTGAGACTGTCTGAAAATTCAGACAAATACTGCCCTGTGATGATCTGCCCATGCTGTCAGGCTGTTGTTCTCACTGAATCCCAGAGTGACAGGAGCCTGTGAAAGTAGACGAGATTCCCATATTCTCAGGTAGACCAGAGATCTGACTGCTTGGAACTTAATTGTTGATTTATATGAGATTATGACTGAGGCAAAAAGAGACCAGTAAATCCTGCTGAGATTCAGTGGGGCAGGAAGTGTAACTGTTAGGCAAGAGGGAAAAGATGGCTTTAGCAAAAGGGCCAGTCATGTTTCTTATATTGCAGGACGTAACTGTTCTTGCAATCATGAGGAACTGAGTATGTGAAGCCCTGCATGGATACAAATAATTTCAGTTATTCTAAATACCTAGATTCAGTTGTATAATTATTTGATCTAGCTGCACGTGTTCTCACTAGGGATAGTAGCCAAACAATTGCTGTTGCTATTAATATTATTTGGATAAATCCTCAGGAATACTGAACAACTGCATCTTTCTTGGGAAAACACCTGAGTCTGCAGGTGTTCAGCATAGTAGGCTTCTGGATAACTTAGAATGCATCCTGGACTTAACCCTTTTATATTGTCAGGATTCAAAGACATAGTTCTCCCCCAAGTCCCATCTTGCATTTGGAGAGAATATGGGATATATTGGCACTTAAGTTCCCAGGAAAATATGCTGCACATATTTAAACTAATTACTGGTTATAGCATCACCAAGTATCTTTCATCTCTCTATTTAACCAGGTAAGGACTGGATTCTGAGGAACTCTTCACATATCAGGAGTGGGGTTTTTTCTCGGGAGGACATTTAAGATGGTCAGGAGAGCTTTATCTGTGGAAGAGGCACAGTGACATTGAACCAAATTGCTTAATTAGTTGTATTAGATATTTAAATAGAGGCAGCCTATGGTTTTTATTCTTGTTTTGAAAAGCTGCACTCTGTGAGGTACTAGCTGGTTATTGGGCATATGAGCAATCAAAACATATATACAACTTGACCTATTTGTATGACAGCAGTAGAAAGATTATCATCATAACATCCTTCACAGAATATTTCATATCAGGCAGCCTTCCACCGCTGTAGTTCTCAATCTTTATTAGATCTGTTATGCAAACACAGAAGGCTTCTTGAGTCAGCAGAAACTCAGCAAGCTGATATGTGTTGTTCATGCTGCCTTGCAAATGACTTGCCCTAATCACCTAAGAGTTGATTAAAGTGGAGGTTGATTGGTTAATTTGCTCTCAACCTTGGAGAACCCACGAAATTGATTATTATAGTAGTTATTTAAAATATGAGGTATGTCATTCTTTCTTAGGGTTTAGCTGTATTGTAAAGACAAACATAAATTTATTGATCATTTAAAAAAAAAAAAAAAGAAAAGAAAAAGATAACCAGAACTTCCCTGCTAGGCATTTGTCTATGTTGCTTTTAAATTAAATAAATTTTCATTAATATCCCTACTTGTACACTGCATGACAGGTTCCTCTGACTGATTAACAGAAGGCATGGAAAATGTGAGCAGGAAGAGAATAAAACCCCAAAAACTATTCTCTCACTTTCATATGTACCTCAGTTTACCTTACTAAACATTTTCCTCTCTATAAAGAGTTAAAAGCAACAAAGACAATTGGAAAATCTCCTTCACATACACTAATAGCAAAGGTAATCTAGAAAATACCTGATGTTCCAAGGGAAATGATGGGAAAGCAATTAATGGGGTGGAGTACTGCTATCCTAGTTCTAACGTTCTAGAAAAATGTTACAGTTCACAGCCCTGCCCTGGTGATGAAAAGGGAGAAAGGGAGCTGAGTAGTTTCCCAGCACTGCACTGAAAATGTCTGTGAACGCTGACAGGGCTTCATGGTCTCACACAATATACCATATGTTTCTCCTGGCAAAGATGGGAGTAACTGTACTGAAAAGAGGGTAGTAACGCTTGAAAGATCAAGCCTTTGGTGAAAGAAAATATTTTTATAGTCCTGTATGTCATTTTACTCTTTTTCTTTACATACTTTGAATGAATGAATAAATAGTGCTTTGTTTAGAAGACAGCATTTTAAAAAAAATTATCTTACTAGTGTATTGACAGTTTCCCAGAGGAAAAAAGCTTTACAGGTAGGAACACAGATGAACTTCTGAGCCAGAGATGCAGCCCAAAGGTCTGCTCCCAGAGTGATTGGTCAAGGGAGCGTCACCATTCAGGAGAAGGGTCCAGGTACAGCTAACATGGATAAAGAGGCTGTTGAAAGCATGGGCTGCCCTGTCACACTGTTTCTTCCTCTCCTTCTTCGCAGAAAAGGAAACAGTTTGTATAGATATTTGGTCTCCACATGGCAAATTACTCTGGTTTCTTCTTGGCCCAGATATCTTAGTAGAACTTAGCGGATTTGCACTCTACTTTCACAGGCAAGAATAATCACACTTCAGTATTCTTGTGGAGCAGGCCCAGTCCATGGTATGGACAGCTGGCTTTCTCCTTTGTGTTTGTCAGTTCCTCACTGACTTCACAGGACTGGGACCAGAAGGTTGGGACCTGCCCCCAGTTCCCCAAAGCCCCATCTCATATCTGAATGAAAGTCATTGATTGGGTCTTTGTCCCTTTCTCCCTTGCTTTGTCGCCAGCATGGTCTAATCCCAGCTGATGGGGTTTGGACTGGTTTAGTGTTTAGCTTTTTTTAACTTTTATCAGCTATATTAGTGCAAATTCTCGTCTTCTGACTGCAGACTGTTCTCTGCTGGCTGCTGTAGTATCTCCTGCACAGCTTCACTTCCCTTCACTGGTTTCCTGGGTGCTTTAATTGAGGCAACTTCTGTTATCTGACTGCATTCATTGGAGTTGCTAAAAGCCATAAAATGTAAGAATTGCACGTGTGTGCCTTCTTCTTATGGTTGCATCTTTCTTTCTGCATACAGTTGATTAATTCTTCTGTACGATGCCTTGAGAAATTTGTGTGTCAAGTATCACATCTGATAGACCTACTAAGTGCATTTATGAAGACATCTTAAGGCAACAGTATCGTCATACACTAAATTTATAGAGGGATGTCTTGGGTCCTATCCTTACTGGTAAACAATCATGTCTGTGTATTTCCTGGTAACTAATTTCTGCCTGAGAAGAGATGTTTGTGGGAGACTACCAACAGCTGTTGTACTAAAATTATACCAAAAAAAGCGTGTGCATGCTTTACATTTTCTACTCATTTCTTTGTCAGGTAAACGGGGTGCCATTCAGAGGTGTATAATTTTTATTTTCATGATTTATTCAAAAGAATAGAGGTGGGGGCAGGAAAGATTGTTCATGAACATCTTTGGTCTTTTTAGTTGCCTTCTTGCAAACACCGGCACCATCAAAGAGCTGCAGTTTCTCAGAACCCTGGTTTTCTAAAGATCAAATCCAACCCAACTAATCTGCAATGAATGATGATTTGCTGCCTGTAGCTTTAAACAAATAGAGCAGTAGATTTTCATTCTGAACAGGTACCGTGTTCACTACTGTGTACAGCTTTTTCCAGCTGGGGTTCATGCTACCAGTTGATTAGAGGCTTTTCATGCTGCTAAAGGACAGTGAATTGCTGTAGATCAAATGCTATCAATAAAGGCAGATGACCTCCTCTACTCACTGGGAGAAATTTGGAAGAGGAAAATCATATATATTCTATAAACTGCCACATTCATGTGTCAGAGAAAAAATACAAATGTGTATCACCTTTCAAATGGGTATTTCTGAGCAGATACTTTTAATCACCTATTTTTTCAAGTGGCATTTTTCATTCACTAGAACACACTAGCACAATCCACATTTTTTATTCATATTCTGTTACCTGAATCTCAATTAATACAACTAACAGAGTGGCAGGAGAATAGACAGGACTTTAAAACACCTATATCCTGGCATAGATGGAGTCTTGTGATTGCTGTATGTGAATTTACTTTCTGTTGTCCCTGACCAAATACGGAAGCAAGCGCTAATATTGCAGAGTTCTGCTAACTTCCAATTTGCAGGAGTTTCCCAACGGAGGTACGACCTGTGTGCTGAGGACTGAAGCTTGACAAAATGCCTATTTTCTTTACATACCTTCAGTAGATTTCCTGAAATAACGTGTAGTCCACAGGTTGAAACTGCTTGAGTCTGCAGTTTTGCCCATATTTGGGCTCTGGAAGCAATGCCTCTGTAAAATGCCTTAGCCTTTTTGATGCTATGCAGAGGCTGCAGGATAAGGGCTCCCCACAGAAGGTGTGTTTTCAGGGAATGGTTTACATCTAGTTTTAGAGCATTCATGCTGTCAAAGCAGTATTATCATAGCTGAGAAGTAGATCCATAGTCTATCTTACTGCACAGTAAGGTAGCTAAAGAACAGAAAAAAGGGAATACCAAAGTGGTAGAGCTTTGCTGTATTTCATCTCTTAACACACAGCAGCAGCTTTGCCTTCCAAAAAGTGTACTGGTGCTACAGCTTGACTGACTAAGTTTTTCACAATTGCTGATAAAGAGTGGGACCTGATGGTACTAGTCACTGCATAGGGAGAAGCAGACAGACACAGCTCTCACTTGTGAAAAAGAATAGACAAAGATATACAGAAGGAAGAAACACAACCAGCAAGTGGCACACAGGTTAGTGCAAGCAAATCTCAGGTGACATCCCGGGCTCTGTTTTTTGAGAAAGAGTAAGACAAAATGGAAAGGATAGAGAGTTGAAAAGGAGAGAAGATCATTCTAAGTTTTCAATCATTGTGTGTGAACGAGACTGGAAAGAGAAAAGCATGGAAAGTAATTCAGTTATGTCTCGTTCTATCCTGTGTGTCCTGGGTTACTGCCTCAGCTTCAGAACAGTATTGAACACTTGTCATCTGCCTCAAGTGTGATGTCCAGCAACTATGGATAATACTCTCTATGTCAATTTTATAAAGACATTAAGAAGGTTGCTTATGTAGTTGTTTACAGTTTTTAATTTGTGATATTTGATATTTGTGTCATGCTTTGCGGACACAAGATGAATGAATTCTGCTTACAATGTTTTAATACTCTGTTACTGCATAGAAGCTTAAAGCATGATTAACAGAGTCAGTCAAGGTTCATCTTAAAACCCCAGATCAGAATTTCCCTAATATCAAGATTCAGAAATTCTTACCCTAGAACTTACTGCTGTTGGAGCAGAATAACATTCAGAGACCATTTTGGTGTTACCACATTTCTCTTCATATGGACAGCACTTGCAGGTCTTGGAGAAACATTCAGGCCGTTACTGCATTTATTGAGATTCTTAAACTATCAGTAATCGAAATAAAAATATTTATCCTCAACATCTTTTAAGAAAAATTAATGCAGAACAAAGGCTTTAAAGGAAAAAAAAAAGTCTAATTTTTCATCACTTCCATGCATTTTTATCATTTTATTCACATTATTTAATAATACCTTGTATTCTGAGGTATTTTTGAACTTTGTCAAAAAAGAAAGTTTATTCAAAACAGTCTGCAGTGAAGAACTGTTTCAGTGACATTTTTCCATGCATTTTTCCATTTTTCATAACTGATAATTTGTCTATTATCACATTATTTAATAACTGGCCAGCTTGTACCGTCTCTAAACTCTCTAATCTGTTTAAGGGAAATGTAGACTTATCTCAGTTGGAAATACTACCCTCCACATTTTACAGAGCCAGCCCCTCATGGTTACCAACTTTTGAGGTTTTTCTTAGTGCTTAATATTTTCTCAAATCAATATCCAGAACAAATTTAGTCATGATATCACACAGAGAATAGCTGGTTAAAAATTCCTGATATTACATATTTTTGCATAGGAAAATGTCAGCTCATTTAAACATTTTGCTAAAGCACATAAATTTTGATGCCATTCCTTTAGAAGCTGGTAAACAAACTACTGAAAGTATTTCATTTAGAGTTTTTGAAAAGCATGTTTCACTTTGAAATGAGTGTTTCAATAATTTATGTACAGACTAAGATACAGAATTTTATTAAGTGAAAATGAGAAATAAATATATTGAGTTTATCAACGCAAGTATTTTTCTTCCATTTCTAAAGTCCACAACATTTCCTATGAAATCAAGCACCAATAAATTGTTGCAGGAACTCTAAACAAAATTTCTCATAAAATGGAAAATCCAGGTTTCACAGAGTTCTACTGATGAACTCTGTAGGCAACCCAGTGCTAGGCTATGTGCTGAGACAGCAATAATCCGCTTCACAGACATTCACCAGAGAACAAATTCCTGTGTGGTAACTTTGAACAAAAGGATCTATGCCTTTTAATAAAGCTTAAGTGAGTAAGAATCAGCATTACATTAATTTCCTTCACTGGAAAATTGCAGGTGTTGTATTGGAAAGTATAAGAGAAGCATCTTTAAAATATATGAAATAAGCCCTGCATTTCACAGTGTGCCAATAAAGTCTGGCACTGCACCTCTGGGAAGGTGTGGAGTATTTAGAGGAGCTCCAGATGAAAGCAAGGAGAAAAGCCTTGAAAGAGTAAAGGATTAGGTTGTGATGTCTGTAGAAGACTGAGTGAAGACAGTATTCTGGTATGTAAATGTTATTTTAAAAGAGAAAGAGAATTTGCTTCTCAGAAAATAATTTGTTTTACTGTCTAGAATGAGAAGTTATGGTCCTAAATTAAAGTGAAAGAGTTTTAGGCTGTAACTATGTTGACAGATAATTAGGCACAATAAGAGCTTGGCAGTAGATCTAAACAGTTGGTATTGTTTAGCCTTTATGTCTACCCTAACTATGGTGTTTTCCTCTAGACTAAATGCACTGGACCCTGAGAGTGAACATCCCGACTATCCATGAAGTCTGAAACTGCATGAAGAATGAATTGGTTCAAATCCATATTTTCCCCATAGGTGTTGATGCACATTTGATGTGCACTTGTAACAGATCTTTCAGATTAGCTTTCTCCAAATGGATTCTAAGTTATGAGCACAAAAATATTCTAAGAACAGAAATAACATGTGATACTGGCTGGAAAATTGTACTGCTGCTCTGAACTAAACCATTAATGTACGTACCTTGCATTGTGTTTTATACTCAATACAAACTTCTTGCTAGTGCTAAAGGCTTTGAACCAGTGAATGAGACTGATGCTTTACAATTTAGATGCATTTGTCAGGTATTACATAAGTATAGCTCTTTTTCCCAAGGTCCTTTCCACTACTGTTTTCTACCCAAAAAGGGAAAAGTGGGATAGATAAACACAATAATTAGAATGTGGGAAGGGGTCGGTGCCTGAGTGCCAGTGAATGAGATATATCTCTTGCAGATGTGAATAAATTAAACCTTCATAATCCTTCTGTGGATTATACAGCACTGGTGTTCTGTTAATATGTCTAAGCCAGTTTCACAACTTTTTCTTTTCAGAAGCTGACATTTTAAATGTTTTTTGACTTTTTATTTTTTTTATTCCTAACACTAAAATGGATTTCTTAGAGTTACAAAAAAAAGTTTAAGCTAAAAATTGCAAAAGTTTCAGCCTACAGCAAGTAGTTATGATAGCTTTATAAAACTATAAAAGTGGTCTTCTGCTTTCTAAACTAACAGTTTGAGTGACATGAACTTTAATTAATTAAATGGTTGCTCTTATTTTTAGCTGAATTAGGATCTTAGATCTGTGTTTCCTTTTTCAAGAAAATGAAACCAACTGGGGCACTATAAAACACTAAAATCAATATATTATTATATTCATATTGCTTTTGATTATTTGAAAGTTTCTATTACTATTAAATGCTTAAGGAGTAACTACTTTAAAACAGTCTGATAACAGGTGCACTGCAGCCAAAATGAGACATACTTGTCAGGCTTTACCAGCTTCCTCCAATACATTGCACTGTTTTAATTTTCCCATTCCTACATACCTAGACCAAATTCCTTTTCAAATGAAAGTACCATTCTGCAAAAATTTGTGCCTATAATTTAATCAATTAACCATGATTAATTTAATTCTATTAACTATTATTTAATCTCATTTAATGATATTATGACTGAATAATAATTTTATATGAAAATTTTTCCAGCTGAGTATATTTTCACTTAAATTAGTTGGATCCTTACCAGTGGTACCAGGATATCTTTTTGAAACTGGGGGAACTACTTGATGAGAATTTTTGATAGTGATTGTGAGATGTGTAGTCAAAGAAGGAAAGTACATTAACTTTAGTGTGTGACTTTACTTTCCCAGTGCCTTTCCAGAAGCAAGATGATAGACTTTTTATGTCTCGGTGTTGATGTTGCTTTTAGTATTTTTTGGTTTCTGACCCAGTTGCTATCTATGCCTCTTGAATGGGGAATTATAGTTCTGTGTACCACTTCCTTGCTTTCTCCTTCCCAGCTGTACAAAGCATAGACACATTTTTTAATCTCCAGTGGGTTATAGCAATCTGATTTCAAGTTAATGTCTACTTACAATACAAATGTCAGTAATATATGCATCTATGCTGACCTAACATGACCTCACTACAGTCAGAACAGTTTTTAATGGCCAGTGGGACCTTCCAGGTTATGTTTCTGGCTGCACTGGTATGTAAAAGAAAGTCCTACCATGATTTTTCATTTCTGTGCAGCTGGTTACATTTTTCTGCAATAAGTGCCATTTGGGATAAGTATTATCAATTATATGCCCTGAGGCATATGAAGAAGACTTATTTCTCAGTTAGATGTGGACTTTTTTTTTTAATTGATTCTTTGTAGAGGTCTCTAGAAGTATGAAAGCATTACTGATCACATTTCTAGATATTGGAATAATGACCAAATGTGATCTAGTTAAAGTGTTACAAGATCTCAGCAGTGGAAATGTCAGTTTGTGTTAAATACTGGGTTTTCATTTTCACATTCTGGGAATGAAACTGAACCCAGGTAGCTTTGTTTATCAACTCAACTATCAGTTTAGAGACATATGTGTCAATTTGGTAGAGAGCTAGGCTGTAAATCCTTTTACACCACTCACTTTCCCTAATTGTCCCCAAAATCTTCACACAGTCATAACCCTGATGTTACCGCAGCTTTTGACTTATGGCTGGATTTATATATGGGGTTTTTTTATTATTTATTACTTGAAGTTTCTCCCCAAAGTAAAGAAAAGCAAACTTTATTATATGTCGTAGGGTATCTGTTGGAGGCCTTGGTCCGAAGGGGGAAGAAAGACACACAAGACACACTAGGACGGTGAGACAAGAGATGTCTGCCTGCTCAGTGCAGCAGGCAGCCTTTATTGAGCTTGCTAACTTCTACTTTCCCACACACACAACACAAACATATTCCCACAAAAACACCCAGGAATTTAAGCACCTGCACATTACTAAACAGTCTTAACCTTGTACTCCCTGCAACCCAAGGCCGTGTCCATGGAAACCATCTAACCAGCTCCACTGCTCCCGTGGAACATGGCCTAACTTTTGCACTACATCAAACTTCAATTGTGGGGCTACGACTTCACCCCACAATTATAAGATAAGAAAACTTCTCTAAATGAAATAGTTGTATGCAAGCCTGGATATAAAAAGAAGAGAAAATGCCACTTAACTTTTTAAAATCTATTTGAAACTTTTGGGACAACGTTTGGGAGTACTTACTCTTTCCTCTTCCAATATCTAATTCAGAAGCTTGTTATTTGGAAGTCCATATATGTTGAATGCATAATTTAGGCTCCAAATTTTAGATTCTTAAAAGCACCTAAACAATCAAAAGTAGACACTGTCTGTGTCCCCATTGCCACATTCTGTGAGAACAAGGGCCAGACAGGAACTACTGTGAAGTGGGAAAGGGATTACTTACTATGAACTGGAAAACAGTTATAGTGTTACCTAAGAGATATTTTTATAGTGAATTTTTCATTTGCAAGCTGTATTTTTAGTGTAAACGCTTCTAATTTTCAAAATATGATATGTGTTATATAAAAGTTTGAATACACAGCTGCAGAATCAACATAAATATCTGGGAAACAGTTTTAACTTTGCTTCAGAAAACACCAGATATTTTTATTTTGCTTGTGTATAGACATACAAGGCATAAAAAAAGCATATTTTGCTAAATGTTCACTGTAACCATGTTGACTATGTCTGTCACATTTCTATAATTTTATATTAAATGTAATTTTCTAAATTGTTTCTAAATTATTAGCAAAATTCTTAGAGTGGTTTTGATAATTGATTACTTTATTATTATACACTTTTATGTAGTATAACAATTCAATAGATGGTTCAAAACCAACTCTCAAACATATACCTTACTCTGATTTTACTTAAGTATGATTCTTTAAATACTTTGCTGAATTGAAAAAGCTGCTTAAGGCTCATGTAACAAAGATCATTGGAAAACAATGCATATAAAGATGATCTTTTAAAACAAGTTCTTCTAAACTGGTAGATTGCTCATTTCAACTAGAGCATGGTTTATTCTGGTTGCTTTCAACCTGTATCCCAGATGACTGACAAGCAGCTTCTAAGGAAAAAGTATAAAGAACATTAGCTGAGCTAAATTTTTTGTAATGGAGAGCATCAAACTGAGACTGTCTATACAAGTAATGATCTGGAGGCAGAGATAAAAATAAGTTTGGATTTATTTTTGTCGTATTGGAAAAACTGTGTCCCCTCTATTTAAAAAGATGCTGAAAAAAAAAGTTAGCTATTCCTTTGATCCAATACTTAAGGCTCCTGGTGTTTTTAATCATCTATTTCCAGCCTATATACCTGGTTAGCAACCAGCTCCCCATCACTTTCTGTCATATCCAATAACACTCCCTTCTTTGCAGCTGCTATGGGCAACTTTTGAGGCTCTTTTTGTTGCTGCTTCTTGTCAGAAGTGTAATGGTTTATGCCCAGAGAATGCTTTTCTCCTAGGACATGCTGCCTAAGAGTATTAGCACCCAAAATAGTCCTTGAAGGTTTTGAGAAGACATATTTCTATTCCTGAGAGTCCTAAGCTTATTTTTGGGTTGCTGGTTCAGGTGAAGAGTTGCTTGCATATACTGTTCAATAGATTCGTCACTTCCAGAGAAACAGCAATAATTCAAATGCATTTCCTCCATGCACTCACCTTTTTCATAATAGATAAGTTTAAGGAAAAATAATATTTATTCCAGCAAACTATTATTTTGGCTACTATATTAGAAAAAATCTACAGGGGAAAACAAAACAAAACAAACAAACAAACAAAAGAACCCAAACCCAACAACAACAACAACAAAAAAAGTTTAAGTCCAAATCTGATTCCAAGTTCTAGCTGTCAGTAAACATCTCTAGCACAAATCACAACAATACAGGCTGACAGAAGGACAGAATTGCTCTTCATTTCCAGGATGCTGCCTGCTAAACTTTGGTCTTGCCTCTCCATTTATATGAAGAGAGCTTTACCAACAGTTGGTGGATATGATGTGCTAAAAGCACATCATGACAGCCCTTCATTTCCTTCCTTATTTGTAGGACCCTATGATTCAGCAACTTTAATTGCTTCTTCTGCGATTGTGAGAAATGAATGGAATTACAGCTAGGCTTGTATAGGAAGAAAATATTACTTCTGAAGTATAATACCTATTTTTTTTTTGTCACTTGTGTTCACTTTGTGATCAGGAGATCAGTAGTGTATCTCTACTTTTCCACTAAAACACTCCTGGGACTGATGTTTTGCAAATCACGTAACAAAATTCTTTTTGTAAAGGCCACATATGATCCATTAATAAAACAGATGTTGGGACTGAAACACAGGTGCAGCTCTCCTCCTACACGTAAACACACAAGCACAAGCATACATACACACCCCCTTACTGCATGCTTTCAGTGTTACCATGTCACTGCACATTATCCATGTCTTCTGGTACTCAGTCTGTCAAATTCTGCAGCTCTTGCTTGTACTTCAGCTGCTTCATGGAAATCCACCATAGCATAAGAGAGAGGCTCTCATTTATTCTCCCATTAAAACAGTGGTGAGTCCCTTCCAGTGCTTCCCAAATATTGGACTAATGAAGATGAGCAGCAGTAAGCAGACTCAGCAAGGCACTCTTCAACCTTGCGTCAAAAACGTGGCTATTGGTGTTTCTTAGGGACTTTCCTCTCTTCCCTCGCTTTCCTATGGAGAGACTGTAGTCCTCAGCAGCTCTCAGAGGGAACAACTTCTGACATTTTCAACATTCCATCCTTTTAAGGATGGAAAGGGATACAGCTGTCGCCCATGGAAGCTGGGCAAAGGCCAGTGCAGAAAGCAGCGTTTCATGTCACATCTTCCACATCCTGAGCTGCAAACTGCCCCTTTCAGCAATGCAGTTAAACATATGCTTATATCCTATTGACTTTCTAGCACTTAAACTCAACAGCTTGTCTGAACTGGGATAGACTTAAGCAAATGATTAAAGTGCTTTTCTGTTTCAGGTGTCAATGGAAGGGTGTTTTCTCTGCTTTTAATTTTCAGTCTTACGGTACAGGAGTTGACATAGAAAATTCTGGGTCAGCCAACCTTTCTCTGAAATGCTGTATTCTCTCACGGGTGCATGTGTGTTATTGTCTGGTTAACCAGCATCAGCATGAAGTACAGTGCACGAGGTGGACTGCTTCTTGCTTTCCTCCTCCCAGCACATTTCTCGGTCACTTCCATTGAGTTACTTTTTTTGTATTGATTCTGGAAAAAAGTATTGACTGCTTGTTTCAATACTGCCCAGCATAGCTAGATGTAGCAATTTAGCTCTCTTAAGGCAGAAATGAGCAAACTCCCACTGAGACAGCCATCCATTGATTTACATCAAGTACTCACAGCCTTTAATGTCATTCTGTACCTAGACTCCTATATTATTAGGCAGTGTCTGGTTCAGAAAACACGAGGATATAAATCCAATTCCATTCTTGCCCCCTCCCAAGAGGAGATTCAGAGATAAAACACAATCCACCTGAAGCGTAAATCTGCAACTTAAGCTTGGATGAACAATATCAGACAAGAGTTTTCCAGCACAAGCTGTTGAATTGCTTTCCATGGATCTGTTTCCTCTTCTCCATCATCATGGAAATGGATGACTACTGGGTAATATACATCTGAATAAAAGCTTCATACTCTCTGCTTTGTCTCGTGGTGAGTATGGCAATCATAAGAGCATTTCTTTTCATGAGCTTACACACCAACTTAACTGGAGGACCTTTAGGAAAGGGCTAACCTTTGATATCTTTTAGAACAGTATAGGACAGTTTGACTGTTCTGATTTGCTCTGAACCAATTTACCAGTATTAATCAACTGGGAAAGCCACTGATGAACTAGTGTCAAATTCCCTAATTCCACTGCATAACATAGTATCGCATAGCAGAGTTTCTGCTGCCTGCTGGTGAAATACCCCCCTGCGTGTTTCTAAATAGCAAAGATTTTCATTTTGGTGGAGATTTGATTTACTTTTTTCCTTCTGAAATATTAGATTAATTGGACATTTCCTGAACAGTGTCTCACTGCTGCCTTTACCAATGTAAGATGAACTTTTCCAGAAAGGACCTATACACCTGTGATTATTTTTACCATGAAGGTCTTGGCAGTTTCAAATCTCACACGATTTCCACATAGACAAGAAGCTACGGCTGGTAGCCCATGAGGCTGAGCTGTATTAACCTTAAAAACGGTGGGAACTCTTCGTGTGTGTGTGTTTTATTCAAGGCCAAAAGTCAATGCAATGAATAAGAATATAAGGTTGAATGCTTTTAGAAAAGCTTGAGTTTAATCCATTCTTTCCCATTGGGGGTGACATGATTACATTATATAATTACTTCATAGGAGTAAACATCATGGAGACAAAAGAGCTAAAAAAATTAGCTTCCCATGAATTAAAATAGGTTGGAAAGTTGCTGAGCCTTTTATTACCTAAGGGAGAGGTCTTGGAATAGCCCTGTAGATGGAATGAAACTGAATAGATGTCTAATAAACATTGTCAGAAGTTGATACATTTATGAAAAGGACCACATGAAATGGATGCTAGTACTCCAGCAACACAGGATTTGATACCCTGGTAAGCCATTTTCATGAATTTTATGTCCAGCATATATGGTATTGAAGTGATACTCAGGCGGTGTAACTTGCAATCATTGTTGGCTATAGAAGCAGTTAAAATACCTATTATTTGATTAATAGGTGCTGAGTTATCATTCACTACGTTTGAACTACACATGAAATAAATATATCTAAAAAATACCCATTGCATACCTATACCTTTATATACCAGTCTCATGCATCACTGCATGCAGGCACAAAAGTTTTGTCTGAGTGCAGTAAATGGCAATATCTAGATCCACAGCTTCATGCTCTCAACAGATAGCAGGTTCTGTAACTGTGCCAGTGGGAGGAGCAGGCCAAGTGGCCCAATACAATTCCTGCAGCAAGAGTAATGATGTGTGTAATGGGTAATGACCACTATATCTGTGCACCTCTGGTTAGTTATCCAGCCTCCTAATGGTCTGGAGAGCCCATTATTATGAACATACACAGAGGTGCCCCTGGACCAACACCGTGGAAAATATATACAGTATGCAGTGCACGGTGGAAATACATTGTTGGGGTGGTTGGAGCCAGCTTAGGTACATATGAAGACGGGAGGAGGGAGAGGCATTCCTTCTGCTGCACTTGTGCTGTGACCAAATGAGTGAATGAGAGAACTCTGCTTCATACACCTCATCTCAGCTGCTGGCTTTGCAATCCAATTTTGTTTTTCATAATACTAAACAGGCTGGACTGCTTAATTAATATGTAACCTCACACAGTTAGAAAGTTTAATGGAGCAATGGATCTCGGCAAATTTAGCCCCTACCTTGATAATTTGATTCAATATCACTTTGTCATTACCTCTGTGTTTTAGTTCTGAGTTGTATGGATTTAAATAGTTTCTTCTCCAAATGTCAGTAGTACAGAGACTTTAATATTACATATTTGACTAATTTATTAATCATCATGGCTGGATTTTAGCTGAATATCAGCTGAGTGCAAAATAGCATAAACCAAAGTCTCAGAAAACCTGTTTACTTTTCAGGGAAAAAATGTGAGACATCTTCTGTGAGGAAGATTTCCAATGACATAGATTGAAGAAATACTGCCCTGTCAGAATATTTTTAGAGAACTGTAGCATTTAATCATATGCCCAGTGTAATCTTGCTTTCCAAGCAAACACTGTGCATGGATAGTGGCTGGAGCCCGTCCTGGAAAGAGTTAATGTTCCTCCTGACTGGGGGGAAGTCCACAGCTGCATCCCCCACGTGCAGGGATTTCCAGTCTCTGGGCTGACCCAGCTGACAAGAATTAAGTAGTTCCTCAGCACTCCGTATAAGGGATGTGCTCAGAGGGGTCGATTTGGCTCCTATTAGGGCTTAGATGCTTTGTGAGGGACAGCAGGGGAAAACACGAGTTAAAAAGAAAAACATGCTCCTTTTCTTGCTTTTTTCTTCCCTTTATTAGCTTCAAACTTTGCACAAAGTTCTTTCATGTTTTCCTTTTAACCTGTTATACATGGGCAGATAGGATGTGTTTTTGAGTTAGCCTGTTAGCAGTATTAAGCAAAGAGCTTTTTTCTTAGGTTTTACTTCTATTAGGGAGTAAAGGATTCCCAGCCAATTGTCCTTTTAAAAGCTGGGGAAGTTGGTCTCAAGTCTACATTTGGTGACTGTGACTTGTCATGAAACATTTAGCTGGGGTGCTATAAAATTGAGCACTCTTTCTATCGAGTGAAGTTACTCTTCTTCTTTAGGTCTAAATGGTGTCAGGGATAATTTTCAAAACCTTGATTAGGGATAAAGCTGCTGCTCTATCATGCAATGTTCCATTAGAGGCTGTAAGTTATCTAAGAAACTACAAGAAAGGCTGTGGAGGGGGGGAACCTGGTAGTCATTTGAAAGATTAAATCTGATGAATTAAAAGCAGCTCTCAAACTCCAAAGAGAGGTTGTATAATCTATAACAAACTATACTAGTAGAGAAGCTTTATCATGATTTGATCAAGGGTATTTTGAAAACCAGCATTAGAAAGTAGTCTTGTTAGCTCCTTTTGTGCTCTGGCATTATTTGGCAGTGGTGTCTGTACAAGCTACCTGAAAAAATAGCTTCAACTGTGCTGAGTCTGGATCTTCCCAATAGGCAATCATATAACTCAGTAGTTATGAAAGTAAGAATTTATTGAGGGCAACAGATTTGTATCAACTCTGTGAGCTTAATTATTTTATAAGAAATAGTGGGCCACCATATGCTATGAATAGTAAGGATACCCTCAAGCAACTCTGTTTACACAAGTCTGTTATTCCGTCAGGATTTTTTTCATTGCACTGAGAATTGCATCTTGTATGCTTGTTTTGAGACAAGACTTCTACTTTGCAGAAAAAAAAAGAATCTCGCCCTCTCCCTTTCTTCTTACTGCTTGATGTCTGTATTCACTTTGCTATGATTTCTAGACGATTATGGAAAGTTTTTTTTGGATTCAGTGTGTTTCTCCTTTATCCTGTGCAGCACAGATGTCATAATCCTGCAGCTGTAGCCTCACTTCCTTTCACTGGGTAAATGTTTGATACCAGAAGACCACTTTGAATTTACAGCAGGCTCAGGAGGAAAAACAGCATCTGACAGAACACTTTTTACAAACATACTGAATAAGCAGGCAAAAGGGTCAAGGGGAGCCATGCAAACCACAGAACTTAGTAAACTACTGATGTGTGGAAAGTGGCTTCTCCTTTCATAGCCCACATGTAAGCTGTTGATTGACTAGGAATGCTCACAATTGCCTGCAACTTGCTAGCTGGTCCTTGTTCAAATCAACATCCCCTTAGTGAACTTTGTAAAACATCAAGGGGATGGTAATATTTCCAGAGGACAGAATCCATTCATGAAAGTCAGGAAGCACTTGACAGCATTTTGTTTCTCTTGCTTATGATGAGTCTATTTTTTCTTCTTGCATGCGATTTATCCTTCCATGCTCTAAGGGTGGATACAATAAAACAGGTCTTTAATTTTTATTATTTTTTTTTTAAAAGTCTCTTTATAAGGTGTAAAAAGGTCTTTTACTGAAAGGAACCTTAGAACACCCCAGAAAGCAACAGGGCCTGCTTTTAGAAGGCCAGTCTCATGTGTTACTAGGATGCAACGGGCACTGATGTCTCAGAAGCATATGAGGTGGAAGGGCCAGCAGGCTTCACTGGACTAGTCATGTTAAATATTAGGTCTAGTAGAGCTGTTAATTATCAGTTTAAACTGCCACCTTTTGTATTTTTAATTAGTAAAGAATGACAATTTCTTTCTTCACCACAGGACAATGAAATATATTTTATAAGGCAAACAGCAGCTGCAGGGTGTGGGCATGGTTATTATAAAATAATCGTGCCCACAGGGATCAGGGAGGCATTTGGTTCTGCCTCGTGCCTCTTAAGAACCGTAGGGTGCAATTGCTGTGCAATGGCAGCCTCCCTGTCATTTCATATTATTTAACGAATTCCACTACATTGTCTTCAAGCTCTGCCTTGCGGTTATTGTGAAGGAACCAAAATATCTGCCATACTGACTGCATCAGCAGTTCACCTCTTATTTGAGCTTACTGCTGCTACCAAACTAGCCTGGGACTGTTGTCTGTATGGGGCGGAGTGGGGGGGAGGACCTTACAAAGTTGTGAAATCTAGTACCCAGATCCTGTTAGAAGGGCAGTCCTACATTTCAAGAGGCACATAAATTGAGCAGGTCATAGACTGATTCATTAGCACCTTAACCTGAAGGGCTGTCTGTTTTTTAATTCCCGTATCTGTTTTATGCAGGAAGTGATTACAGTGCTCCCTTCTAGTATTACTTTATAATCTCAGCTTTTGTATTTCACAGACCATTGTGCTTTACTCAGTTAAGTGTAGTCAGTTGAGAAATTTGTTTACTTTAACTTGTACATGAGCAGTATGTCTGTTCAAGAAAGTTTTCCTGTCTTAATTTGAACATATCAAGGGACTCTTTTTTGGCTATGAGAGACGGTCTTCACCACTGGTCAAGTTTTTTAATGTTTAACCAACTAAATATTTGAATCTCCATGTTCTACCTCTCTCTGTAAAGCCTTTTTTTTGCCTTTAGAAAGTCTTTGCGATGAGTCCACTCTTCAGTCACCTTTTGAAAACTCTAATTAGATGGAGCCCACCGCTTTCCCTGCTCCCCCACCTTGAATCACTTTGTTGTTCTTTTCATGTCTTTGTCCTTAGACCTATTATTCTCATTTCAAGTTAATTATTTCATTTTGATGTTATAGCATCTGTCAAACACTCTAGGCATTTTCCATAAATTAAAACTGTAAGCTTCAGCTGAAAGCTTAGCATAAACAATGTAGAACAATTTCGTCAAATAATCATCGTGCTCAAAACTGCGTATCACGGTTTCTTGCCCCAGTATATCAGCTAGCATAATGGAGTTTTTGTTAAGGTTATTTTCCTCTACTAGTGGTAAAAAAAAAAAAAAAAATTGAAAAAATAACATTACTAAAAGGTCTTCCATGTATTATTCTAAGTCTTATGAAGTTTCGGAAGTCTTCCTGTTGACTACAGTAATTTTTATATTAGATAAAATCCTTACAAACCTATTTAGAATAAAATTTCAACTACTGGTAGCTAAGTCAGAGTTTTTGTGGAATAGTGAGTCTCCTAGAAGTGGTATTGTATATCTGTCCATAAAGGTTATGAAGTACTGACAAAGCAAACTTTATATTACGTCACAAATTTCCCTTAACCCTATTAAATAGTGATTTAGGAAAATACTTATACTGCCATAATGAATTTAGTGAATTTCTGTGTATTGGTAGATAATTCAGAACTGGAAAATCTGTCTGAATTAAATAAAGTGCCTAATAAATAGCCTAACCAGTTTGTGTATTGCTGAGTTGTTGCAAATCTGATTTATGATTTAATGAAATAGGATGCAATTATATATAACCTCTAGTATTGTAGTCAACACTGAAGGATCTGAAAACTTCTCAGATGTTGGTGACTGTTTTACTCAAAGAAGAAACAGCAGAACATTATCCTGATTTCAGGACTTGAGGTGATTTGCAGAGAAATTACAGCATTGCCAGGAACAGAACCTCTGAGTCATCAAGTCCATTCTACTGCTGTTATAGCAGCAGCAGCATAAAACCCCATCAAATTCCATCTTCAAACCAGCTCTTTGGCTTCATTAGAAAACTTCATTTCTCTAGTGATTGAAACATCTAACTTTCCACCAAAACTTTTTTGTCCGGTTCTTATACTGCTGCTTGTTCTTATACCAGCTGTGTATCAGAGCACTGAAAACTCTGCTGTTGATCACATGGACTCCTTTGAAAGACCATAATCATAGGGCTGTTAATTTGCAAATGAATAAATGATCTTAGCTTCCTTCAACTTCCTTGGAAGACTGTCTTCCATGTCATTTCCTAGTCAAAACCTTTCTGCATACTTTTTGCACATGAATTGCCCTTTGTTGAACATGCATGATGCAGCAAAGCAAAGTTCTACCTATGCTTTACACTTTGCACAATGCAATTTATACTTTCCCACTTCTACTGGAAACACCAATACTAACATGTCAGAGACATATTTACCTTTTTCATAAAAATGTATCTTTAAGTAGTTCCCGCTTACTCTGACACCTATTTAAAATATACAATATCTACTTTTCATGTTCCAGTCGAGAAAACTTCAGCTTATAATGGTAATTAATATTAGTCCTTAAACATGTGAGTTTGTGACTTTTTTATTTTCACATGTGAATATTAGGACATAGCTTGGAATAAGACCTTGAACTGTATAACTTGCATCTTGCACTATGACCACAGGACTCCTCTTCCACTTACTGCAATCTATATATGAGATATTTTGCCTGAGGTCAAGAAAATGTTACATCTGAAATGATAGCCATCTAGAAGTGCTCCATTTCTTAAATAGTAAAAATCATTCTGTATTATCATTTTTTGATTGTAAATATACATTATGTAAGCTTATTAGGAAATGGATTTTGCCCCAAAAGAAATGTTCACTGCACAGAAATGACAACAAACTAAAATAAACCCCAAAGCTAAACAAGAAAGTAGGTTTTAATTTTCAGAAGATTTATTTTTATTCTGTTTACATTAATATTTAGTCCAGTTTGACTTGATTCATTAAGTACTTTGTAGTCGCTTCCTGTCACATTTTAATCCACCTTTTACACATTAAAGTAATGAACTTTCAGTGGTACATAATAACAGATCATAGCTGTGTTCTGAGACTCATTTGTGATACAGAGAATACCACAGATTTAAGCACAGAGCTTTGTTTATTTTCTCCAAGCTAAAGTAGTCTCTTTTCTTCAAAACAAACAAGCAAACAATAAACAAGATATTCTTTGTAAAAAATGCATTAAATTATTGTACGTCCCCTTCCAAAAAAAAAAGAGAGAGAAAATGAGATGAGGAGAAAACTGTATTCTATGATTTGATCTCAGGTCTACAATACAATACAGTCGGTATACTGACTACATATTACTAATATCTGTACTACTCATAACTTTTTGCCTAAATTGAGATATTTCATGTCCTACATCTTCCACTGGTGATTTACGTTGGTGGTTTGAACAAGTTCTTTAACTCTCAAGATATATTTACCTTTACTTGTCTTTCTTTAGAGCAGAGCCTGTGCAAAAATCAGCATAAAAGGACATTGATCTGTACTGAATGGTCCAGCACCTACTAAGAAATAAAAAATACATTGTGAGAAAAGAAAGAAAACTTTACCTTCTGAGGGAAAGCAAAGCTCCTGAAATCTTAAGTAAGAAGAGACTTCAGAACAAAATTTACGCAAAAGAGTCTGCAGAAATTATGCACTGGTTTTCTTTTAAAGAAAATAATACATTTAAATAATTTTTTTCACCTCCAAGGACTGTGTATTGCTGCTGACCTTTGTGGGGAAGTCACCTGTCTCTGAAGCGCAGCCATCTGTCTAAGACTGGCTTGCAACATTAAACTATCAAGTAGGAAAGGAAATCAAGTACAACAGCAACTGCAGCTGGAAACAAGAAAGAAATGTAAGTAAGCATAATTAACTAAGGACTGGGAATTCTAGGCTGTTTACCATAGTATATAGTTTAATTCTTATTTTAAAAAGAGCAGTTAAAATCTGAAGAAAGATCTCAGCTCTCATACTGTATCTGAGAGCCATATGGTCCAATTACTGCCCTAGAGATTCCTTCAGTCTTCCTTAATTTTACTCCTTTAAGTGCCTTAAAATTTCCTCTGAACATGGCACCCTGGCTCATGAAGGAGCAAACTGCAGACTCGCTTCTCCTCTGCTTTCCTTCCTGCCACATTTTCAGCCTACATTGTAAGCAACTCTGTGTGGCTTCTTACCTCAAACACAACAATGCATCAGATAAATCTCATGTTTCACTACAAAGGGAAACGGAGATCTTGTAATTAGGGCACTGAATGAGCCTCTGGAGACTGGGCTAAATTGGTGTATGACCTTGGCAAGTCCTTCGGTCTCTCGATGCCTTCCTTTCTGAACTGTAGGATCTAGTATTACTTATCCACTCACTGGGGAATTTGAAGCATAGTTGCAATGCATGCTACTGCTGAAGAGTAAAACACCAGTCCAAATATCATCCAAAATATCCAGTAAAGTATCAGTCCAAAGCATGACTGATACTGTTTAGCATGTACTACTGCATCCAGAACACTGAAGATAATAAAGATTAAAACTTTCCCCCTGCGAATTTTGCTCTCATGCTAAGAAACTGATTTGTTTGCTTGTGATAAGGCAAATCTTTCTCCCCTCTGTATTTTCCAAGGCAGAACTTCCATTTTCTTGGGCTGGTCTTCAGTAAAAAAGCATTGCTACTAATCTGACAGTTTGTTTCCAACTGCTGAGAGCATGTCATTAAAAGGATCTTCCTAAACCACACATCAGTCTTCTTGACATCTGTCATACAGCTTAGATCACATGTATCTCTTTCTGCCTTATGAGAAAGAGTCATGCTATAGACATTCTTTCATTAAGTCTCATATCAAAAAGAATCAGATAGTTATTTTCGGCATGTCCAGCTTTCCCCACTAATGCTACCCACAGATCTACAAAAACATGCCTTGATTTTCCTTTCTTTGCAGCACTTTTCTGGTTACTGACAAGCTTCAGAAAGACAGATGTAGACTTTGCATGAGATCAGCTGTACATATTGCTAACAGATTGCTGGACAATCCGATAATGAAGCCAGTTAGCTCCTATCACTCTATTTCTGTTCTTCGTTCCCACTGATAGATGGGACTCTCTTAAACTATTCCCAGTTAGGTTCTTCAAACTGCTGATGCTATTTTTCACTCATTTTTCTCTTCTGCTCTTTCTCTTGAAAACTCTCTAGTTAAGTAATTAATTGCACTATTCTCTTCTTTTGTTACCCTCACCTTTGAGGTTGTTTTGATATTGTAAATAGCTTTTTGTTTTCCACTTTTACGTGTGCACTTTCATGTCAGCAACTAAAATCTGGCATCACGCTTGACTGTAATTCAGATGTCAGTTTGGATTGAAGCCATACCTTGGAGGATGTGCATTTGAAGTGGCAGGGAGTAAGTGACTGATAATGAAAATAAGCATTTATTTTGTCAGAACCTCAGCAGATCATTTATCAGGGAGCATATTCTAATGAGTGCCACCCACACCTACCAGATATGTCATTGGGGATTAGTTCAGATCCCTAATAAGTGTATTGGTTGATACCCAAAGCAACTTGAAGGAAAAGAAGGGGGAGATTGCACAGCTTTAATCCAGAAGATAGTGGGTCAGAGACCTCTGGCATCCATATTAAAATCTCAGGATTATTTTGTATTCTGAGTTATATAACAGTAGCAATTTAGCTAGACTGAATCCTCCACTTCATTTTCTGACTGTGCCTTTCTATGCATAATGTAACTGGTAGAATGTCATGATCTAATTGAGAGATATAGGCTACGTATTGTCATATGTTTTGAAATCCTTGGCCCCCAGGACTACTGCTGACTTGTCATTTCCATATTCTTCAGCAGCATAAACATATATTTTCCTAAAGCTTCAAATGTGGAGGCAGCTTTGTCTTCAGTTCATATGTGTGTCTGGGATTTGCACAGGTTTTCTATCAAAGTTATTTTAATATACATAGGCAGACACTAAAAAAAAGGTGTTGTTTTTCTTTTTCTTGCCTCAACTTAGTCATTGGTGGTATTATTATTATTATTATCATCACAAATTTTAAACACTTTTGAGGAATTTGAGACTTCCCCCTCTCTACTTTTTCACTTCCAGATTATGGAATTTATTTCTTCTGCCATTTTTCATATTCTCTTCTTCTCACTGTAATAATGTCAAAGTGATGAGGTCCTTTACAATTGCTTACCCCCTCTGTCAGGGGCTTATTGATCATCATTTTTAAGTGTGAAAATTACCCATCCAGTGATCATCTGAACAGGCTTTTTTTTCCTAGTGTTTTCCAGGTATGGAAATGACTTGGTCTTACATGGTTTTTTTCTGTCATTTATGGTATTATCATAATTCTCTTCTTTTAGCCTTCTCTCTTCATCTCTTAGAAACCAGGCCTGACCTGGAAATAAAATCCCAAGAAAAATATATTCTGAATAAATTTAGCATTCAAAAATAAATAATGTGAGTATATTGTTGCCAAGAGAAATCCAGAATCGTTACATAAAATAAGTTTTGTTAAACATGAAACAGAAATAGCAACAAAACTTCACTTGGACCATGATAAAATGTAAGAATGAAAATTCTTTAGAGTTTAATAAAAAGTTTGGAGCTTACTGCAAATTGTGAATTTCAGGTAACTAATGACAACAAGCTCATAATTTTCATTGTATCCCGTGTTGAAAAATATGCAAACCTAACTCTACATGAGTTTGAGTCAATAGACAGTGTTATAACTGGTTGTCCAAAGGCTCAGTTGTATTTTAAATTTTGATATACCTCATAAAAATCAGTAAATCTTCCAGTGAAATCATTGAGATTGAGGACTCAAACTTTGGAAGCATGTTGCAGTTTTTCTTATTATGTATTTCAGTAATAGAAAGGCATAAGATGCAGATTAGTTTAGATGTTCACATCATTCTGTGCACTGGGGTAGTCAAACATCCTCTGGATTCCTGTCAGAGTTCCTAGTTGTGGGATTCTTCAGCTTGTCATCAGTGTCAAGAAAAGAATCCTATTCCCTGGTTTTGCTCAAATATACAGCACACTGCAGCGAGGTGGTGTGTAATGACTTTTGCAACAATGAGAAAAAGAAAACTAAAATGGAGAATAATGTTAACCTTGATTATGAGGTATTAATGTCTTCAGGAGGCAAAGATATGAGAATGTCTAGAAGAACCGAATTTTAAAAATTACAGTATTGCCAAATGTCCTCCAATGAAAAATGTCAACCACACCAGACCGATCATGTTTTTACATTGGGTCCACCCTCCAACCTCTTAATCCAATTTGTGTGTTTAAGTTGGAACTGTTTTGATACAGATTCCTATCTCTTTACTTGCCTGGGAGGCACCTAGTGCACTTCAGGCACCCAGTAAAAACAATAACACTGAGACTCAAAACCATTCTCTTTATTCTTGAAGAAAGAATTGAACAAGAATTAAAATCTGAGCCTATTAAAATTTATAGGCTGACTTTTGTATACGGATTTTTGAACAATCTACTAAATAATTCCATTAAGAACCACTCTATTCTGACTGAAATCTCAGTCACTATTGTCATTATTAACACCTGGTAAAAAAGTAATAAGATCTGTTCCTGAGTCAACTGTGTTTGGGTTTACCTGTTTTGATGAAGAATATACAAATATTTTAATTTATGCATATATTTATTATATTTACAGATATTAGTATTACTGACAACTTTTGCCTCTGTCCTTACAAAATGCTGTGCATCCATAACACATTCCATATTTTACATGCAATTTTAAGAAGAAAAACAGAAACCTTATTTTGCTGAGATAAAAATGTGTGAACAAAATACAGTCTGCAGTTACAGTTTCTCTGTTTTTGAAAAGGTTTTAGGAGAGTTAGAGAAGCAGAGATGTGTGAAAGGATGATCAAAAGTTTGGAAGAGCTTTCAAAAAAAAGGATTAAATAGACTAGGATCCTTCAGTTTGGAAAATAAATCAATGAGGAGGAATATGACAGGGGTCTATTAAATCCCAACCAGCATGCAGAAGTGACTCAAAAATTATCCTTTACTGTCACCTCTAATACAAGAACTACTAACTGGCCTCAGGTAATGACAGGGTCAAAACAGTGAAAGGCGACGCACGGCAGAGAGGCTTCACCACAGGATGCTTTGGACATTAAAAGTTTACATAATTTTAAAAAGTCGTGCAGACTTATTAGTGGAAGGAAACTTCTGGTTTGTATTATTCAAACACAGAAATATTTCCTCTAGCTGAGAAAGTCTCTAAACTGCAAAAACTGATGAGTGCCAAAAGAGTCTATGGCAGAGATATATCACCGTGTATTTAGCCAAAGGCACTTTTGCCTTTGGCTGCTGGGGCGGGCAGGGCAGGGGGCTCAGTAGGTGGGAGGGTACATCTCAGAGACTGGTGGAGTGACAGAGAAGGGTGGGCTCCTGCCTCTCTCATTTAAACTAGTGTAATGTAGCCAAGTGAAACCACGAAGAGGTAAAGTCTGTGTGAGAGGAAGCATGTGCCTCATAAGAGATTAACACTGAGTAACAGTATATAAGTTAATGGTCATCATTACAGGCAACATGAAAAGTACAGTAGGGAAGGGATCTGCTTATGAGTGGTGTTGGGTTTATATGTAAGAAAAATATGTGTGTCAGTTTATTTTTTCTAAATATCTTTTTTTCTAAATCTCAAGTGAAACTCCTCATTGACCAATAGTTCTATTTTCTGCAGTGATCCTCTTCACTCATGTCTGTGTAAAAAAATTGCATTAGGTGATCCTTGCTTCACATTTATATTTCTGTGCATTTTATGGTTATAACAGTCAGGGGCAACAGCACCAGGGATTGTGTAATATTTTGAGGAAGTGGGGAGAAAAGAAGAAAATGTATTAGGATTTGGACTGGAGCTCCTGCAGAGAGCAATGACTAAGATCCCATAAATATTTCCTGTTGGTCCAGCAGCTGCAGAAATTAGTAAGGTTTTCCCCACCCATTTATTTTAAGCCTTCACAGTGCCATCTCTTCTCCATGAACTGTATTTAAAATGTAAATAAAAAGAAGGCTTTTAGGAGATTTAACTATTTCCCTTGATATTTAAATTATTCAATTATAACTAAAGCTATTAAAATACAGTTAATTAAAATGGTTAGATTGTTTTTCTTTGCACTGATCACAGCATTGCCCTACTTCTCCCTCTAGCTGTTTAATTCCTATTAAAAATTATAATGCTTTGCTTTATTCATAAATGCAGTAACCTTACGTACATTCTTCAAGTGATATCTTTGGTACAAACTGTGCTGGTTTTCTTCTTTTTAGCAGTGAAGCAGAAATTCTCCTGTAGTCTTTGGAGGTTTAATCAGCAGTAAGAGGACTCAGAATTTAAACATTAGTATTACCAAGTCATGAGAAATACCACAGCTCCCACTAAAAAGCTTTGGCTTTGTTTTGATGCAATATTATGTCACTAGGGACAGTAGGAGAGCCCTGGAGGTTAATAAAAGATAGTACCTAAATAAAGGTTTCATAATTCAAAATATAAAATTACCAGATCTACACTTTTAAATATTTTATCTGAGTAGTTTCACAGCACTCTGTTGGGAATACTGATCCAGCTGAAGTGTGGAGGGGTAAGTGCTCTAAAATACATAAAAGATGCATAGGCAAGTTCCTCTCATCTCATCTTTACCTTCACAGATAAGGAAGAAAATCTACCCCTCTGTTTTTTGACATTACAATCAGTACATTACAATACTTCTTTCTCCCTCAAGATCATAGAGACCTTTCTTGTAAGGCACTTGTTGCACTCTCCTCTTGGATGCAAAGCTAAGCTATAGTGAAGTGAGGAGACCTCGATAGCCTCACATTCTCACTGAATGGGCTTCTCTAAAAGAAGCTCCTCTCACCTGTTTATACAGTTTTACATGGATTCATAAAGTACAAGACAAATGTCTGTGGAGGCACAAAGGATGTTATGCAGCTACTGTAGCAATAATGACATCAAGTCAAGGTGAATGTGACAGGTCAGGAAGATCAGACCTTGATATATCTTTGGTTGCCGAAGCACCGAGGAATTATGAGGCCAAATCCACAATATTGATTTTTTTCCCTCCCTTGCTGGGGAAGGCTCACAGGGAGGGATGTGGATATGTCTGTTAAAGAAGGAAGAACCATAAATGATTTAGTGCTATTTCATCTCCACCGTGAGTATCTGCACAGAGGGAGAGCATATCAGCCTGGGAATATAACAGTTTATGAGATTTACATCCATAGGCCATTCTTGAAATTCCAGCCCTGCTGGAGCAGATATTTGAAATCCAACTTCTTCAGATTTCAAATTGGCCACTCTTGCTTATTTTGATGTAATACCAATTTCCCAAGAAGATACTTTCTCTTCCATGTTTCTTAAGAGCATTTAAGGCCTTAGACACTGTTACAACCCACAAACCTAATAAACATCATTTGCCATATACAGGATCGCCTAAAATAACAATGCTGTTGGGAATCTATGCAACGATTCAGTCTGTCTCCTGCTGTGTGACAAAGAACATGTAAGCATGGGGCAGTGGTAATGAGATAGCTACAGGCTGCTCAGGTTATATATGAGTGGGATGGGAAGTCTAAAAGGCTACTTTGGGGCTTCCTGATGTAGCACGTGGGGAGGAAAAGAATGCAAATACTGGAAGTTTAGTTTCAGCCCTGAACAAACTTAGGACCAGCTCAGTTTGTTATAGTTGATGGAAGGGTGATGTAAATTCAGGTGTTCTTGATGACTATTTTATATCTGTTTTCTGCAGTAGGTATTGCTTTATTATGGACCATAAGCATTGACCATAACAGGAGAGTAAGTGAAGAAACACAGTCTCTCTGCAGTAACCTAGAGAACTGCAAGCAGGACACTTGGCTAGAATTTGAAAACCTCTAGTATTTCAGTCCATGCTAAACTTGTAACCAACTTTTAGCCTAAGAAAGGCCTGTTTGTTTCCTACAATCCTACCTGTCCTTGTGCTGTATGGCTTTTATTGTAATTATTGATATCTCAGTGGAATATAGTACGGATGGGTTTACTTAGCCTAACTGTGTCTTTCCATAAGATGTAGATTTTCACACAGTGAAATTCATCTGCCCCTTGTATGAGGGTTTCCAGACATTTTTCTCAATGTTTTCCAAGCGTTTGCATTTTTCTGAATCTTTTGGAGTCTTACAAAACAATTGTCAGTGGGGCAGCTTCCAGAACTTATTCAAGTGTACAGGCTTAGAAATACTGGGGTTTTCTATGATCTCAAATGAAAGACATTGTTGACAGCTTTAAAGGAATTTTTTTTCTTAGTTGAAAATTGATTTGCCAGTAAAAGATATCTGAGGCTTTTATACTGTTTAATGCTTGAATAGTTTGACTAGTTACCTCAAGTTCTGTTTCCATTTTGTCCTCCTTGTGGTTGAAGTTCTCATCCAAGGACTCTAAATTAGTCTGAGGGTTCAGTGAGTAGTATTGAACAAACCAGTGATTCTGATACATACTACAGACTATGGCTTTTCACTTGTTCATTCAGTGGAGCCTCCTGCAGAGACATCTGCTTATTGACTTATGATGAGATGTGTGGATGGAAAGGTTTCTTCTGCTGTTTCTAAAGTGGTGTTTTTTACTCATACAAACCTTTTCTGATAGATTTCATAAGGGATTCCCTCTCCTTCCTTATCTAGGCTTTTAAAGTTGCAGTTGTTATCAGCGCTCCAAGTTTTCTGTCTCTTGATTTGGTTAGCATGACTGATTCAGCTGGTACTGTGCTGGTAGAGGTCATTCACCCCACAAATATGCTTAGCTCTTTCTCGTATTAAATATTCCATAACACATCTCCTTTACCAAAAGGAATAGCAGAAGCAAACATTTTTTTCCAGAAAAGAAATTATAACTGTTATGCTGAGGGTATATCAAAGAACTTTTTTTATGGACTTTTTACATTATTATGATCACATTTGTCAAATAGGTGGTTGGCTTGATGCAGTCCTCGAGAAATCAATTTTGCACTGGCATAAATCTGTGTATTTAGAATAGTGGATTCCTGTTCTGTACTAGGATTGGATTTCCTCATAGTTATCCATTTGTTCTTGCTATTGTATGTCTTTACTAGATGTGGGAAAGAATCTACATGTAATTTAAAAATGGAAATTTTAGTTACTGCTCTATTTTGTGAGCTGCTTAAATGGCTTAAGTAAATCAAGTCTAGCTTTACTCACAAAGCTAAAAAGTCCACAAGTCATTTGAGAAATGCAACATTAAAGTGAAAAAGACGGTCTGACTGATACAACATGAAATAGTAAAAGTATTAGACTAAGCCAAGTCTTAAACTTCATATTTGCCCTCTGTGGTTTTTTAAGTACTCCTTCTACAAGGAGCTAGTCCTCTGCTGCTGAACTGTCACAGTATATCTTCTTATTTGTTCCTATGTGACAAAAGTTTGCTCCACAAAGAAATCTGATTGGTAGTGCAGGTTAAATCACAGGCCAATGCAAAATACTGGCTGTTTCATTTTGAAGTTCTAGATCAGTTTGATATTGACAGGGGGTAAAAGCAAGACAGAGCTTCAAATTCTATCTTGAATTTAAGTTAATATGAATTCTAATCTCATCCACATATTTGGGGTTGGTTTAGAAAATAACACAGTTTTGTGTAAGTTATAAAACAATCCTAATTCATATAAGATTTTCAAGCATTTCTCATGATATAGAACATAATTCCTAGGATCTTATCAATATAATTACTTTTTTATGGTCCCAAATTCATTAGGTTTTTTGGGTGCTTTTTTAGAATGCAGATAGGAAGCTTTGCAGGTGCAGAATAACTGCTTCCTGGAGATGGCAATATTTTATTGTAGGTTACTGATTCCCTGATACATTGGTGTTCTGTTGTGAAAACAATCAAAGTGAATCAATCAAAAAAAAAGGTCTTAAAATCTGGAATGAATAACAGTTTTCCCCCAGCTGAAATTACACACAGTAAGAGCACTAGTGCTAAGTTGCTTAAAAGGAGAATAGAGATCAGAGTCTGTTCAAATGTGTGCTGCAACGACTGAGCACACCCTGCAACTCATGTAGTTTAATCCTGGGAAGCATAAGGACTGCACATCAGTTTTAACTGCAGCTTATCCTGACTCTTAGGATGCATTCATCCCATGTATGCTCTTTGACATCTGTCATATGGTTATGTAAAAGTTTCCCATGACATGCCTGACTGCTAATCTTGGATCAGGGTCAATTCCAGTCATCCTTCCATGCAGTGAGAGTAGAGTTGCTGTTACCTTTGTGCATCGCCAAGCCCAGTATCATTCATGTATGCAGTGCCATCATTCTCTTCTCGAATACTACTCTGTAATTTTTTTTTATCTTGTGGGACATACATATTTATTTAACATCATTCTTCTATCATGTAGCTCTGTGACTTCATTATTTGTAATTCAAATCAAATAGAGTATGGATAAGATATCCAAAGTGAATGAGCCATTGGGAACTCTTTATAAGTAAAAAAAAAAAAAGGTCAGAAATCTTAAACACTACCACTAAGTAATCAAATAAAATTTTTCAAAATTTGTCATATAAAAGTTTGAGATGCACTATTTAGTCACATTTCAGATATTTTCATTAGTCTAACCGATACTCATTTTTTCCTAATTCTTATTTTATATAGGAAAATTCATTTAGAATCTGATATTACCTGTATGCAAAAAAAGTTAATGGTTAGAATTTTGAACATAAGACAAATACTGGAAAGCACAAAAGCACCCTGAACACAGTGCAGTAGGAATAGTTTGTTCTTTTTCTTGGCTACTTGTTTGTTTGAATATTAGAAACTTCAACTTAATCAAGGATGCTTGTGACCCATATGTCAAGTCAAAATGAACAGTGAATGAGATACCAGGAGTTGTTCACAGAATCTACGTAATGAATAATTAACACAGTCTAGAATATGGAAAGCTGTACAAAAGCAATTCAGTGCTAGAAACAGAGAAGAAAAAAGCCTGACCCACACATCATACCGCATTTCTAGAAAGCCTTGATGCTGCCACACTAAGAAAAGCTAGCAGATTTAACAGCTGTTCGCTCTCATTCCAAAATCCAAGTTAGAAGCCTGAAGCAGGTGTCACTTTCCTTCTCTCCTGTGACAAGTCCAGGTCAAACCCCTGGCATTTGACATGAATTCAAACCAGGGACCTGCAAAGTTAAAACTATGAACATATACATGAGCTGAGCTGAAATAGGCAGCATGTTTTGCAGGGAGCTGCATAAAACTCACATTCATATGGACAGTAGGTGATTGTACCATTCAGTTACTGTGACATTCTTCGATAAATGCTAGTGTGAATCTAACCAAAATATCCATTTTTTAATTCAACAAGAAATATCACCATTTTAAAGTTTCATTTTGGATCAAGAAATATGGATTTTCAGGGAAATACAAATTATCAGAAAAATATAACTTGACATTTAATATTTTAATGTTAATTTTTACTTTATAATACAAATTGAACTGATTATTAAGGAAATGCCAAACTAATTGTAAAAAAACAAAACAACAGACCCCCTGATTCTGGGAAAAATATAACTGTTTCACTCAGTATGAAGTAACAATTTTCCAAAACTTCTTTCATTATAACAGCAGTAATAAAGCATTTTGTGACATTACTAGATTGTGAAATGACATAAAAATAATAACAAGTATACAGAACGTAAAAATGCCTGACCTGTTTGCTTTGTCCACAGGAATTAAAAATGAACATCATCTCACCATATTTTTTATGAAAGTAGGGTTCAAAAAAAATCGTAGAGGTGCAATTAGAAGCAGCTAAAAATGGTTAATGGTAGACATTTGGGTGCAGTGCTAATGAGGCTACTGAATGCTTTGGTGGCTCCCTGGTGTCTCTTTAGTGTTGGTATATCTGACTGGTTTGTGATTGGGGGAGCAGGGGGGGAGTTTGGTTAAAAATATTTAACAAAGAGCACAGCTTTTCTACACAAAATTGAAATACTCTGTGCTATTGCTTTAAAAATACATAGATAGATAGATAGATAGATAGATAGATAGATAGATAGATATGGATGAGAAAGTATTTTTTCATCCACTTGAGCCTGACGTGGGCAACTATACCTGCCTCTGCATAGGTATGTCCAAAGAGGATAGTGAGGAACAGGACTGAAACCTCCTTGTAGCCACACAGCAGTCAGAGTTAATCTCCCAACGAGCTGATCCAGGCCAGCCATGTCAGAGTCCCAAAAAAGCCTGGAGAGAGAGGGAGCTCCGCACACTATGTCCTTATGTCTGACAACCTGTAGTGTCAAATAGTGACACATTACAAGTATATTCTCCAAGATTGTAGCGAGCTGGTTCTAGACACGCTGTTCTAGTAGCTCAGGAGATTTTACTTAAACCCACACAGCTACTGCTGTGTTCTCCTACTGCATTGCTACCCCCTCTTTTTTCTCTTTAGGACTATTAAATGACCATAAGGTTGTCCCTATGCAACTTTGAGATTTTTTTACTGTCTTTCCATTACAATACTGTGCAACAAAAGTTTATTTTAGCTTCTAGCTGCACTGGGTTTGCTTCTGTGTGAGCTATTTTCAGTCTCTCCCATTTCCTTTTGGGGCCAGTATGCAAATCCAGGCTGTGTAACTGCTCTCTCACTCATTCTCCCAGTTCATCTCTTTGTGTGGGCCCTACTGGCTCTCAGTTAACTGTCTGTGCTGCACTGACACGTTCTTATGCCTCTCTTTGGCAGCCCTTGTGTTTGCAGGCATGATTTTTCTCTGTGAGCAAATGACACATTTAATCATAACAGTCATTGCCATTTCCAAGGCCTATAGTGCAGGCAACATGCAAGGCAGTGTCTGTGATTTTATCTTGTTTTAGTCATTCTGATTTTCCAGCATCAATAGATAAACCAGACCTCTTAATATTTGCATTTCTTTCCTTAAACAATGTTTACTTGTCAAAACTGTAAAATGACAGACACAAAGAAAACAAAAGACTTGCTATGTTGATTTCACTGAGGAATTCATCAGTCTAGTCTGAGGCTGAGAGAATGTGCTCCTTTTATATCAATTACTAACGTTTCATTGTGTTTGTTTATTTAAATAATGTTATTTTATTTCAAAAGAGCAAATCTAAAGTCTGTTAATTAGAAACTCAGTAATTATACAGAAATCATTTTGCTTATGATTGGTTAGTCCTTGCCCTCTGCCTCATGGTTGTCATTACAAGTGAAATGAAAGCATTAGAAACCTCGCTCATTTACTGTGCAAGAGGTAGAGTCCTCGAGGAAAGGTGTATAAATCGAGTGGACATTAAAGCCACAGTGTGTTTGAAAGTTGCTGCCTGCTGGTCACAGATTTTTCTTTTTAATAAAAATTTTGAAAAAGAAATCAAAGAATAAGAGGCATTAAAGTGTGGTAGTATTAACTCCTCGGTGTGATTATTCAGGGAGAGGGCTTATTATCAAGTGGTAGAGAAACAGAAATTTGTACATTTTTCCTTCATGAGTTCAGATATGGAATCCTTTGAGCCTATGTCATCCATGGACTTTCTATAAGACAGGTTTCATAAACAGCTGTATGAGGCCAGCATCCAAAATCACCTTTAGTAAGAAAATAAATTTTATTTGTGACAAATAGAAAAAGTTCTGAGTGAAAGCAGAAAGTGGAGGCTTTTCAATTAAGTAAAAGATACTATGTCCCACTTCTGAATCTCACACAGAATCTATGAAGATTTTGCAAACAATGTTTAGATTAAGTATTCATTGAATGATCTTAAATAATAATCTCTGAAAATTATGCTTTACTTTGAGACAACAGATAGAAACAAAGATACCTTCTTCCATTTAGAGAAATCTCTTCTTCAGATTTCTTGGAAAAGAGCATCAGCTGCACTTGGTACAGTTGGGGAGAGGGTAGGAAATACACCTGTCAATCATACATGTAATTTCTGATATTCGGGATCTTACAGGGCCACTTTGAACCCCAAATTACTTTGAATGAGCATCAGAACTGCTCTAGCTCATACCTTCCCCTGAGACTTCTTTTTAGCCCCCAGGGGTCTTTTCTGACACATTACTTTTTCTGGGCCATTTATGCAAACCACAGATTTCCCACATTCTGAAAGACTGTGTAAAGACCAAATCCACCCATCAACACAAACACAAAAACGATCACGGAATTTGCATTCTAAAGGAAAAAAAAAAGGCAAAGAAAAGCTAAAACATTTCCAAATAACAGGGCCATCAGTCCCAGAGAAGACATTGCCATGTTTTGTAAAACATTCCAGTCCTTGAACTAGGGCAGAAAACTGGTGAACAAGAGAGGTTTGAGATCAATATATAGGACATAACTTTAATGATAAATAAGACATGAAAATCAATTATAAACAATTAAAATATACTAAAAGCTATGAATCAAGTGAATCAAGTCCAAGCAATGTGACTACTGGGGACAAATGATGGAAAATGAGACAATACAAATTAACTGGAAAATGCAATAGTCCCCCAAAATAGATTTTTTCATTTTATATGAACAATAATGACATTTCAGAATGGAATATGGACATTCACTATTAATGATGTTATTTGAAGGAAATCAGGAAGTACTAGAATACATTCTTGACAACTGGTTAAGTAAACAAAATTTTTAGAGTATGAGAAACTGGATATGGTAAATCTCTCAGCAATGAGAGGGAGAGGTATGCTCTGAGGAAAAAAAGATGTAGGATGAAGAACTAAGAAGATGAGATTTTTAAAGGTACATAGGAACTACAGTAATCTAATGTAATCTGTGGAAAATATTGGTGATTAGAGAATAAGGCAGTGTGGGACTTCAGCTTTAATAAAGGCAAATGATGTTTTAGTGGACCTATTTAATCTGTTTTCCAGGCACCTGTGCCTGGGCCAAGAGAATTGTGAAATGTTCCTCCTGCATTGGGCTGAACTCGGCTGACTGCAATTAAAAGTTTACTCTTTCCGTTAGGTTGGAAATTGTCTCTGAAACCTGATGATGTGGAGTAACGTGTTCATACAAATTACGAGTGATACCTTTCTGTTGATCCAAATATGCAAATAAGGATCGTTGTTAACAAGAGGTTGATTAAATTCATTACCGTATGGGTTTTTTTCCACTACAACAGTACATTACCTTAAATTCTTTGCCTCTCAGTGAGTTGTGACTTCAGTAGGGGATTATGTTGAAGAAGCAGTTTCCGTTTCCTCATTCCTTTGATTTTAATGAAAGCCAAAAGGACTAATACGTGCTGTTACACTTCTGCTCTCTAATGCTGTTCTGGCATATCACATTATATTTATATTTTTATTTTAGGATTAATAAAAACATGGGATTTGGTCAGTGAAAGTTATAACATATAGGTTTGCTTCTTAGCACTGATTTTTTTTCCTTTCAGATCCTGAAAATTCACTGTGGGGTTATTTGTAGTTAGCATTTGCATGGTGAGAAGCACTGACTTAGAAAATTGATAAACCTTCACGGCACGTGAAGACCTTTCCTAAAGTTGGATTTTGCCTTTCTTTCCACCACCAGTGTAGCAGCAAGGTAAAAGTCCCTAGCAGCAGTAATATCAATATTAGCAATAGCGACGTCTGAAAGCCAGTTGAAAGAGGGTAGAGGGGAATGACAGAGTGAATTGGCAACCACCATCTGAGCAGGAACGTTTCTCCCATGTCTTTTGAATGTGGAAGAATTTTACAAACTTTTATTTTTCTTTTGTTGTATTATGTAGTTAAAAGTTTTGCGCCCTGTGCCTCTCATTGATTAAAGAGTCATCAAAGGGTGTGGTAAGCTTTGTAAATGATTGATAAGAGGTCTTGAAATAGCTGCTTAAAGTTACACACATAGGTCTATATCGATGAAAATGAAATAATTTCAGAATGGAAATATCTAGCCTTTAATTAACTCTCACTAAAAATCAGTTCACATAACTTTTTTATTATCTTGTTGTATAAATATAAATATGTAGTATGGCTATAAATGCATTATAATTATCCATCTGTATTTTAAAAACTTATCACTGGTTTTGAGAAACATCCTCTTTGTGAATACTAAGACACTCAGAACCATTTGACACCTCTTAAAATATGAGCTGCTTTTAATGGTTGACTATGCAGTTACAGTTATTAATATGTCCATGACTTACACAATTATAGCTGCTCTATCAGGAACCTCTCCAGATTAGAGGACTGTTCACATAACACCAAAAAGAAATGAATATAAGGTTTTGAATGTGTTACACGTTTGTCATTTGAATGACCCATGATTAAGGTGTTTTATTTCAATTTTTTTTCCTCCTTATTGAGACCCTAGAATGAATCATTATAACAGACTATGAGATTCAGTTATTAAGATGTTTGAAATCAGAATTATTACTACCATCCTTTATGTGATCTTCTAATGAACCCTCCAGTGCCAACACTGGAAATTTTCTTACCACAGGCATATATTCTAACAAGAACTAAGGTATCATACTCTGAGATTAAAGTTCAAGGAGAAATAAAAATTAATTTCATCAGCAGTTTTCCAGTTCTTTCTGTTATAATTACCCTATTTTGACACCAAAGATTAAACTGTCACTGAAATTTTAAGTTAGGTCTGTTTTCTATTTGTAATATGAATGTTATCTCTGAAATTTACCACAAATTAGCCTTTGGGGAGCTATAACAGATTATATTTGGATCTATCCCAGCTTGAATAATTGGTTAGACACAGGCTTAAGTTTGTCCATTTTCAGCAAAGTGTTTCAGCACATGCCTAGGGCTGGTGAGGACAATGAGGTATTAGTTGTGTGCTAATGGCTACATTTGAAAGTGATGTTTGTGCTGGTGTACCTTGCTAGAGGTGGTCTGAGGTAAATGAGTAGAATGAAGTTCCTCTGTCATTCTCTTGGGTTGAAAACTGTGCGAGTTTTGCATAAAGGAAAAGGAAGCCACAGAATAGAATCCTATTCTTTGTAACCCATATGAACAAAACAGTCTACACCATATCTTTATATTACATTTCACTTCAGCCCAATCTTCTTGCTAATTTCCATGTACAGTTTATGTTCAGTAACTGAAATCAAAAGATGTACTTTATATTTAATACTCTCTGAAGATGATATTTAAAACAATAGCAATAAGAATAATTGAGACAACAAAAGCTCAGGTTTTAAATTTAACAAAATAACTTACAAAAGGATGACTTTCTTTTGACTGGAGAGTTTCTCTGAATGATTTAATCCTTCCAGATACTTTATTTACTTTTCTTATTTAAGATAATGTCTTTTTCTTTTTACCTACTGAGCAAGCTCCTCTTTTCCTTGTGGAGGAATGTCTCATCTCTGCTGCAATAGAGTGGTAAAAGAATACATTTGCATTAAAAACACAATTTTTGCTGATAAGTTTCTTTATTTGAAACACATAAGAAAATGCAGACCATTGTATATGCCCTTTTTTCACACGTTAGTTGTAATGACTGGCTACTAAAATCTTAACAGAGCAGAAAGGAACTCGTATAACTCGAGATGACAAAAAAAATGCAAACTTCAAACTTGATCACAAATGCAAAGAGAAAAATCCGTTCTTTAGTCTGCGGCTGAATGTTACTGCATAACAGTAACTTTCAATTTTGCTAATTCAAAACAAGGAAAATGGAAATTTCAAAATGTTTCTTCCATCAGCATAACTGGTTGGGACACAGGACAGATGTATCAGTAGTTCAGGTTCTGTCCCTGGCTCTATTTACAGATTTGCTGCCCGTGTCATTCAGTCTCATTGTTTCATTGTCTTTTTTTTTTCATGAACTTAGTTTAAAAGAAAACAAGCTACCAATTGTACTAGTTCCCTTTACTACCTACTCCAGAAGACACAAGTGTAGTATAATGACGGCCTACTCTGTAATACACTTAAAAAGTACATTTCACTGGAAGTAGGGCACTGTCTGGCCAGCCCAGCCCAGCCCAGCTCACCAAAAGATTCAGGAGTGGGAGCCCAAAAGAGTCACAAACTGCTAGTGTTATACTCTGAGAATGAGACACATCAACATTATGTTCATTTCTTTTCTCTGAGGTAGTGTCAAGACTTAGAAAGCCCTTATGAAACTTGTGTCAGTAATTTATGTTAATTACTGATGTTTTAAAGCCAAACTTATTATTAGTTAAATGTCATGCAGCTCCTTTTCCTTTGGTGATTTTTTATTCATAGGAACAGAGATTATGGTCCATGATGTTCTTGAAGCTTGCTAAAATGACAGTTCATGGATAACTCAAAAACAGTTTCTTTATCCAAAAATCCAGGATTACTTTTCTGCCCTGGGGACTGATGACTCATTATTGCCCTAATCAGAGCACGTGTAACTCAAAACTTGACTTAGATTCAGACATAGCCTTTGTTTAGAACCTCCCACAACACTAACATCTGTTCTGTTCAGTAGGATTTTTCCATTTGGATTCTGAACAGCTCAGCCATCAGCTGTCTCTGGACCTTCTCCAGACTAAGGCTGCCAGTAGCATGCGGTGTCCACCTCCCCACACCTGTCTGCTGCCACAGCCCAGAGCGGGCACAGGACCAAGGCAGCGCCTGCTAGAGCAGAGCAGGGCATGGGCCGCAGGCCAGGCTGAGGTTTGCAGTGCCCTGCACTAGCAGGAATTTGCCAGGAGGGAGATGTGGCTCCCCTGAAGTCATCATTACTAACAGACCCATCTGGTGACAAATCCCTGCGCGAGTTGTGGTCCAGTTTCTCTTCTGATCCGTATTATGATGTTGATAACCTCCATACATTAAAGTATACTGTCAGGATTATTTTGCCAGTGGTATCTACACAGCCCATTTGAAAAACAAGTGTTTAAACAAGATGAGATAAAGCCACCTTGGAGAGAAAACACTCACTTCAGAGTGTAATTGGAAACCTCTGAAACAGCAGCTAACTATCTCACTGAGAGCAGGTAGCTTTTAAAAATATTGTAAAAAAAATAATTGCTGTCGCTTGGACCAATTACCTAAAAGTTTGCAAAACCTGACTCAGTTACTGCACTTGCACTATCATCTTTCCTGAATTATTCACTTGCTTGGTGTTAGCGTTCAAAAGCCCAGACCATGAATGTGTCTCTGTTCTGCTTGCTACTGTACAAACACAATGTAGAGAGAAGATTTTTTTTTGGAGTGACCACCAACATCAGCATTTAAAATATATAGAATATAGTTAATTTCCTAGAACTATTCTAGTAAGTGAATCTGTACAAATTCTTTAAGAATCATGTAATTAGTAAATTTTTAGCAACAATTTCATGTTAATTCTTTATCTTTAGATTTCCTAATCCTTTTTTTTGCCATGTGCCCTTTAAATTCCCTTTGCAGCAGCTCATTTCTCATCTCAAAAGTCTTCTTTAGGAGCTAACGTTAAATAGATTCATAAAAAATTCTACATATTGCTGCTAATGAATACTTTCATATCATTCCTACTATTAACTTGTAAAAAGCCTGAAATCATAGCCAGGATAAGAATATCAACTGTACAAAGTGTGGGATATATTTTCTCATTTCTTTTTTGTTGTAAACAGCTGCTCAGTTCTCAGAAATGAGTATTGGTGCCAAAGGATGTATAGAAATATACATGATTTCCTTAGGTCTGGATACATCTTCTTCATGTAGGTGCTCTTTTTCTTTGTGAATAAAAAGGTATGTTATGACAGAAACATCTGAGATAAAACAAAGCTAAAAAATTATAAACCATATAAAAATATAGGTCTGAATCTCTATGACGTTTATGAAAATGAGAGACAATATAAAATAGATGTGAGGGGTTTCAATCTGAGTTTAATATCATTTACCTTGGTTTAAAGGATTCATCAAAGCCCATGGCAACAGTGAATTGTTTTTACTGTGTTTGTTTAGGAAATTGTTTGAGAATGAAACAGGATGGTTTGTGAGGTTTTGAGAGTTAAAGAGAAATTCTAAATTTTGCTCTAAGACCTTGAGTGTAAGGTGATTCAAAGTCTGATTAATTTATTTAGTAAAAAGCAGTTTATGTTTTTAATTAATGTCATGGTTCAGACTCTTGGAGTGGACAAAGATGCTCTTTATAGACATGTCCTTAATTTTATTTTTTTTCAAGTTACCTCAGCATATCAAGTGTGTTAAGTTCTGTTTCCATGGACTCTCTTTTTAAACAATAAATGGCAGAATAGTTTGGAAAATGAGTATTACTACTAGCCTGCAGTAGCCTCTAGTGGCCTGAGGCAACTGGTTGTATGCAAAATACAAATGCTGCTAGCACCCATGACTTTCCCTCTTTAGCTACATGGAAGTTAAATGTATATTTATGTCTGCTGTATTTGTAGTAGTACTTAGTCTGAGGCCAGTGTAATGAAAGAGAAAAGAAAGTTTATGTACCTTTTCTGCAGAGCAGGAAAACAAGTCTGAATTTAAATTCTTGTTTGTCGTGCTTAAACATTAGCTACAAGGTCTTTTGTGAAGATATAGTCAGAATATCAGAATGGATGTTTATTCTGGGTGAGTCCATGCTTGCTCATGGCTTTCAGGTCAACCTGTTTATATCTAGCTAGAGTCTGAAAGATCCCAAGATCCTTGAAACACACTGTTGATGGAAAAAAACCCAAACTTCCTATTAAAAGTATTTTAAAGATTAGCACTAAGAAAATGCCATCACAAGTGCTAGGCTACTGTTCATAACAGCAAAATTAACATTTTCTAAAACAATGCAAATCAGACTGTGAAGAAATCAATGAGCTGGTCTTAATAGTAGTTTAGAATTCAATATTGGAGTATATTTATGAGATTGTATCAAGAATATTTAAACCGTTGTCTGACGTCTTCCGGGTATAGATGTTGTAGAATCATTGAGACATATATACATACAATACACTTTCACAGTCTATAATCAAAGGATAAAAGTCTTATCCATCTCTCAGCTAATCAAAATCACAAGACAAAAAAAAAAATTAAAAAAATGAAAGGTGCAAAGCATAAACAAGTATTGGACAACTTTCAAGATTGTAACCTCAAGATTCTTGGTGATTTAGAACAATATTCAAGAAATCAGAAAATGCTGTTTCAAAGCACTTAGCTAGTGGTTTTCTTTCAATAGAGAGACAGGGGTTGAAGACTAAGGAAGAATCTTTCTCGATAAAATGATTACTTTATTCAAAGGTGATTTGGGCTTGGATTTCTGGTAATTCAATTTTCCATCATAGAGCTTGTTGAATTGAAAAGCAAAGCTTCTCCTCCTTATCCTTAATTCCTATGGTTTATGAGTATCACTCTCTCTCTCTTATTGCATTTCAGTCCCTTCAAACAAATCAAGTGTGAAACCTGAAACTATACAACTCATTTCAATAAGGTCTAAGTTACATCAGTCATTCATTTTATTAACATGATAAAGTCAAGATTATTTTTTTTCCTTGAGATTGCTTTGGTCATTTACAGTACCCTCATCAAGAACCTGCTTTGACTTGAACTCCAAAGAAGCTTCTCTCCCTCTACTGTATGTATACGATCTGGAAAGTAATTTCTCACTTAATCACCTGAGTTAGGAGCCTAAAGTAGAGTGCTATGAATGCTCTCTGTCTATCACAATTTTACACAAATGCCACCTCAAGTTGTATTTAGCTAACAGACTAAGAAGCCCTGACAACAGCAAGTCACTCACTGGGTGCCCACTAGTACATGAAAGTGTTAGCCCTATGTAACCCAGCTGTCATCTTTCATCTTGCCAACAACATTAAATAACCAGTATTTTGGAACTAATGCATAAATCAAACTTTTTGTGTTTTATAGGAATTCATCTTGGTAGCAAAAGGTTTCTAACCACGGTGGAAAAAAAAATAAAAGGTCTCCTGAATTCTGTGCTTCTATGTAACTTTCTTGTTTTATAATCATGAGTGCCCCAGGCTTTATGTTATAATTTTAAAAGAAAGATGTATCTCAAGGAAAGAAGGAAAGGGAAATTGTGCCAGGGTGTACTTTCATTATTACTTTCAACTAATATAAATTCACAAAGATACCAAATGGGGTAGCTCCACTTTTATTGCATGTGTAATATCTTCTCTTCTGTCAACACAAATCTTACAGAGCCCTGTGGACAGAAGGATCAGGTATCGATCCTGATGAAAACTATTCCTTTTCAGTCTTGGATTAATTTTCATTCTTTCTTTTCGAACCCTGGGCAATCATAGAACCACAATTGTTTACAGGAGAAAAGTAGCAGGCATATGCAACTGAAGGACAAGAAGGGACCATTCCTTTTGACAGAAGCAGGGACTTGGACCAGTTTTAGTTGAGAATGAAACTATTTCCTTGGATAAAGGAAGTATAAGTAAGATTTAATCATCTGAGAAGAATCCATGTTTACATGAGGAAACATACCAGCTTAGCTACTTCAGAATAACTGCTCCGCAAGAGTTAACTACGCAACCTTCCTATCCCAAAGTTGAAATCACTGTCGTCTTTGAAGAGTTACTCCAGAATATTATAAATTTTTAATATAGCATCTTCATGGAAAATTATTCCAGAAAAATTTTGTTAGCCACTTTCCTCAGAAACCAAGAGATAAAATTATGGTTTGGCTCAAAAGGAGTACTGAAAATGTACTCAGCATTGATTTCCTTCTTGGACAGTTTGAAAAATTCAAGTTGTTTGCTTAGTGTAGATAGAACAAACAAGCATTCTCTTGCTTAACACTTGATAACTCCCCTTTGCTCTTTTCTGTTCTGCTGAATTTTAGATGCTTGGTCTAATTGTTTGAGAGGGGAATAAAATGTAGTCTAATACTTAAGAGTCACAGGAACAGGTCTAGTGATTTAGTATTATGTATAAAACCATTAATGCAACTCCACACCTCAGTAGAGCTGTAGTTCCCAATCCATAATCCTTTTTAAGACTGGAATAGACTAACCCAAACGCAAGCACACCTCAGTGCTCAGATTTTCAAGTTGCTCTGTTACTTATTAGCATTATGTGAAGGAAAGGGCAAAGCAGTCTGGATTGTATAAAACACACACTTTACCACTGGACTTCGCCCAGTCCTTCACTCAAATTCAGTCAAACCTTTTTGAGTTAAAGATACTTTAGCTTATTTTCTTTTCTCTTCTGTTTTTTTTTGTATTCTTCTTGGATTTTAGAGCAAGAAATAAAGTGATGAAAATACTAGAATGGATCTTGATTCCTGCTGGCATACAGGAATCTCTAGAAATTGCATTAATTTTCTTTGACTCAAGAAAGTCTGGAATGTGTGGTCCCTGGATTCCCTTGGAGTTGGGCATGATTCAGACTTATCTGCTAGACAGCATGTCTGGCTTGATTGGGAGTAAAATTGTATGTTCAGAAAGATGTTTCCACCTTCTTTGATATTCAAGCAAGCCTTGAGGAAGTTTCTCTTTTTTTCAGAAGTAATTTAGCTTTAATTTAAAAACTTGCAAAGCAAAGTTCTAACTCCTACACTTGGAAGATGTGTTTGGAAAGCTTGAAAAATGAGATTACCCATTGATAAAAACCAATAGGTTTTTAAGATAGTTCAAAAATAACAACTGAAAAAAACCCTCACAGTTTTGGAGCCTGGCTCATATTTTTATTATTTAATTATTAGCTGGAATTGGCAGAACTAGGAAGAGAAATCTACAAAGATGGAATTACATATGTCCCAGATGTCCTCAGCCCTGAATGGTTGATGACTTTATCTAAATATATCTCTGATATTCACAAGGAGTGACAGGATGATTCTGTTTTAAAAGCACAACTATGTCCCATAGCACTGGGAAACTGGAGCACTGGATTTTATTCTGCTTTCCATATTTTAAAAATCAGGCTTTTTCCACACAGTATGCACAGGATGCTCTGCAGGTGAAGACAATGATCTCTGGGGAAAACATGGTCCTTTATCTTTGCATGTCTCAGTTCCATATACATAAAGGAGAGACAATCACTCATATTTCTGAATTGGTACTGAGTGTTGTGTGGATACTTTATGCCACATATGACAGTGAGCCTTTAATCAGGATTTCGAATTTATTTCACAAAAATTAAGTATCATGGAATTCTTCTGTGACAAATAAATATGTAGAATTTTTATAAGGGTATAAGGAATCATGTCAGTGACTGGACCATGTAGCTCAAGCTGACTTGTATAACCCAATGCCACAGAACCTTAATTTTAGCTGGTATTTTCATAAGTCCATAACTTACAATTTTATTTTATTTTATTTTTTTCATAATTATAGAAGCTGAATGTTCTGAGAAATGACAGAAAGTCTGCACTGGAATCACAGACCATTTATAGTGTGCGAAAAGCTAATAAATGATTAGTGGATGTTCTAATAAATAATTATGGGTTGGTTATAGGAGGGTCAAATGTGACTCCTAATCATCTTTATCACTTTCTACTGATGTGCATGGAACCATCTGCAACCATCCATAATCACCACAAAAACCACAAGAGCTTGCAATATGCGTTAAAAGAATCTATTAACCACATATTAACCCTTTCTAAACCATTCAAATGGATTTTTAACATGAAGTGTGACTAACTTAAGCTCCAGTTTCTGAATTTAAGCTCTGGCCTGTGGAGTGTCTTATGTTGACAGTGTGTCTTTAAGACCAACATGTCACCCTAGATATAGAGGTGTGACTCTTTCTTTGTGATTTTGTACCTTAATGTAATTTGTGTGCTTTCTGTCTTCCCCTGTTCTAGCTATATGGGGAGTGATACTTCAACAAACAATGGACAATATTCACAGCAGGAGGCTTCATGGTTTTGTTACAAGCCCTTGGTTATATCTGTAAAATGTTAGAACAGTGGTTAACAACCAGTTTCTTCAAAACAACTGAAGTTCACTAAAATGAACTGTTCAGCTATTACCCACTTTTACTTTTGTTGCTGCCAGCTCATTATATATAGGCATAGATGGTCAGATATTTTGTGTTAAATACCTGCTCTCTCTCCATGTCTGCTTTTAGAATTTCTCCCTTATTGCCCAGCAAGTGCAGTGGTACTCACGGCAGTCTAGAGCTCAACACCGGCCAAGTGCTTTAGAGTGAAATGTGTGCATGTGAGCAGCGGGAGTGGTGAGAAACCCCCAGACCAGCAGGTTGTGTGCCAAATTCATCCTGGGAGGAGGAGCTTGTGAATGAATGATGAGCTCAAATATGGGGTTAAGCAACTGTGTTGTAACTCCTTAACAGAGACATTCGAATATCCGTTGGTTTGTCTCAGATTGGAATGAACACACAGAAATATTCAGACTTTAAGGAATGCAGAATTGGCTCAGGACTTTGCACTGTTGCTGTTGGTAATACAGTGCTGGTTAATAGTAATTCAGGATAAGTTACGGGTTGTTGTAGCACTCCAGTGATGACTCCCGGGCAGACCAGTTTCAAGCCAACTTTGTCTTCAAACATGGCCTTGTGGGACCACTGCAGTAATTAAACAAAACCTGTTATCATGTAAGCAGTGTGTGTCAGTGGTTTTAACTCCAGAGTTATCTGAGGGAGGCATTCTTTGCAGGCACTGCATTCCATCAGTGCTGCTGATCAGCTGACTTGTCTGAGATGCACTGGTTTGGGTGTCAGCTCTGTACTATCTGGTCTCCTTTCCCACTGGGGCAGGCACTGTAAATTAGACATTAGTGGTTTTCTCAGTGTGATACTTGTTTAATCCCATAGATTGTTTTTACTTCACTACCTATAGACTGAGGATACTACTTCAGTTATTTTTAATTCTCTCATTCATAATATATTTCAATGGAAGCTGGAGGAGTAAAAACTGAGTTATTTGAAAATCTCTAGTATAGTTAGGGTTATAATGACTGAAACAGCTTCTGTGTGTTTACATACGTGAAATGAGTTTGATATGTTATTAAATTCCTGCTATACAGATTCAACATTATAAAAATAGTGATGATGACTGACAGCAGCTAATATGTTTTTGATTGTCTGCTATTGGAACAAAGTGGTTGAGTGGGAAAATGTTATACTTAACTCTTTGCATTTTCTTTTTAGTTCAGATTTTTAATATGCAGGAGTACAGAAGTTTATTCTATGCACAGGAGTTTTTCGCCAAAGCATTGTGACTAGGTGTAGATGGATGGCTGATGTTTGAGAGACTGCATAATACTACATTTCTTTTACCAGTAGGGAAATGAACTCCCATGTACTGACATGCTTCCTCCCCCCATTGCCTACAGAACTGTTGCAATGTGAGGATATTTACCAGCTGTGTTAATGTCATTGAGGTTTTTATACTACCGTCATGAGTTATTTTTATATTCTACTTCTACTACACAAATGTCAAAGACAGTTTGACCAACTTGTATGTTTATACTTAGAGTTTCACTGTTATTATATTGCTATACCCTCACCCACACCACTTAAGCTTAAAATTACTAATGGTAGTAGTAAAATATACTTTCACTGATATTTGTATCTAGGTGCAAATTTGAAAAGATAACATGAATTTGAGAACATCCAACAAATTTAGAGCTAAAATTGCTTCTAGGTAGAATTATAACTAACTAACTAGACATGATTTTAAATGAGAGAACTCTTTTGCTGCTGTGCAAAACACCTACCTTAGCCACTTGAAAACAATGAACACTCACCATTAAAAAAAAGTGCCTGCTTTTCTGGCATGCTGAGCACCTTCTCCTTTCACCATCTTTTACTTTTAGATATTGAGTAGAAACAGGATTCGCTGAATGTGAGTGGGACTTGAATGACAAGATGGTCTGTGCAGTCTTTCTGCACAGGTGTGAATTTTGACCAAAGTGCTGATAATTTGCTCAAATTGATTTGCAGTTAGGACAGACAATTGTCTGAAATCTGCTTCAAGAGAAGGAAAATTGTAAATCAAGATAATTTTACTTTTAAAACAATAATCATAGCTTACATATTTCAGATAACAGATGCAGCTCTGCCCTGCAGCAAAGCCTTATTCTGCATATCATGTGATTTTTATATTGGGAATATATCCTGTTTAAAATTAGAAATGCCTGCTGCACCAGTTTTAGTAGTGAAGAAGTAAAAGTCATTATTAACAGGAATGTTTATCATACAATTTTCAGTCGATTAAGTTTCACTAATCAAATCCACATGACTTGAATCCACATACCACACCCCCTTAAGCAGCAAGAATTAGCATATTCGAAGAACCAGAAATCCTGATGAGTATTTGCTTTGTTTGCTCAGGAATGTAATGGAAACTGGGTGAAAGAGCAAGAGAGAGAGACTGCTCCAAAGGATGTTGTTTAAAATTCCCATGGAATTTCAGAGAAAGGAAAGGTGTTATTCTCACTATCCTGGCATAACTGCAAGTTGGGTGATTGTGTCTTACTGTTTAAATTTCTCTTGAAACAGGTCTCAAGAGTGAATGTATGATATCACTTAGTGATATCACTTTTATGAAAACAAGACAGACACTAGAAAATGTCCAAAATTTCCAGAAAATAAGTAACTTTCATTCTGAATAATCTTTGTTCAGATATGAGTAGTGTCCTTCAGAGGTCTGCATTGGGACCAGTGTTATTTAATATCTTCATTAATGACATAGACAAAGGGATTGAGTCCACCCTCAGCAAATTTGTGGATGACACCAAGCTGAGTGGTGCAGTTGACACCCTCTGGATGCCATCCAGAGGGTCCTGGACAGGCTTGAGAAATGAGCCCATGGGAATCTCATGAGGTTTAACAAGACTGAGTGGAAGGTGCTGCACCTGGGTCAAAGCAACTCCCAGGTATCAATCCAGGCTGGGGGGATGAACAGATGGAGAGCAGTCCTGACGAGAAGGGCTTGGGGGTGCTGGTGGATGAGAAACTGGACATGACCTGGCAATGTTCACTTGCAGCCCACAAAGCCAATCGTAACCTGAGCTGCATGCAAAGCAGCGTGACCACCAGGTCAAGGGAGGGGATTCTGTCCTCTCCTCTGCTCTGTTCTGGTGAGACCCCACCTGAAGTGCTGCATCCAGCTCTGGGGTCCCCAGCACAGGAAGCACATGGGTCTGTTGGAGTGAGTTCAAAGGAGGGCACCAGGTTAATTAGAGGGGTGGAGCACCTCTTCTGTGAGTAAAAGCTCAGAGAGTTGGGATTGTTCTTCCTGGAAAAGAGAAGGCTTCCAGGTGACCTAATTGTGGCCTTCCAGTACATGAAGGAAGCCTACAAGAAAGATGGAGAGAGACTATTTACAAGAGCATGTAGTGACAGGACAAAGGGCAATGGCTTCAAAATGACAGAGGGTACATTTAGAATATACATTAGGAAAAAATTCATCACCATGAGGGTGGTGAGCAGTGGAACAGGGCCCAGAGAAGTTGTGAATGCCCCATCCCTGAAGGTGTTCAAGGCCAGATTGGATGGGGCTTTGGGCAGCCTGGTCTAGTAAAAGGTGTCTCTGCCCATGGCAAGTGGTGTTGGAATAAAAGGGTGTTTAAGGTCCCTTCCAACCCAAGTCATTCTAAGATTCCATGATTGATTCTATGATATTTGTTCATTGCATAGGCAAGCCTAGCATAGGCTGAACTGGCATTGAAACAAAAATTACAGTGTAGTATGAGGCATACAAGGCATTGTGCTATTTTCAAAGCTGAAACTCTGTCACTGGTTGCACTACTGATTGCACTACCAGTTATAAGATTTCAGCACTCTGCCTGCTGTAATAGTATTAACATGTTTTACATCTCTGAAGCAACTTAAAGAGGTGTGATCTTCCTGCACTAGTCCTTCTTGACTCTCAAAATCAAATGAAATCTCTTGTCCCACTCAGATCATTTCATTCCCTCATCCCATTTTATTTCACTGCTAGTGCCTGAAAGTCAATAGAAAGCCCTTAAGTGGATTACAGACTGATCCAGGGTAGCTGAATATAGAATTATTTCCAAACTGAAAAGAAAACCCAAACTAAACAACAACAAAATCTGCTTCTTAAAGGGAAGAAACAAAATAGGAAAATGTATCATCTTTCATTCCTTTTTTAGACTGCTAGCTGTTTTTTAACATACTTGTGACTTCATGACAGACATTTTTTCATCTCAGTAAAAGATATTGGTTGCTGCTGCTATTGCTAGACAAAATTTTAAAATACTGGGAATTGGTTTTAAGCCTAAGCACAGAAAAAAAAGCATGTATTGCCTCTATTGAAGTTTTTTAAACTTAGTTGATATCTTGCAAATATTTTAGTGCTATAATTGAGCAGAGCACCAAGGGTTTGGTGTGAGACAAACTAAAGTCATAGACAGAGTAAAAGGCCACAGAAAACACTTGTAGCAAGCGTGATTGCAGTTCGTGTGGAATCTGAACAACTTTGGTTCTCTGATAGTGACACAGGAGGACAGAGAGGCCAGCAGGGAACTTGTCCTTTCTGGGCTTCCTAACAGCACTCTGCCCCCTAACCAGGCACTAAAGACTAAGCAAAACCAGGTTAATTATCATAATTGTGGACAATACTTCCTCTTCTTTCCATGCCCTTTGTTAACATAAATTCAATATATTTAGCCAGCTGATACTGTAACAAAATATATCAAAATCTGTGCTGACTAGCAGCTTTGGGAAGTGATGAATCACCTGTTTTAAAAAAAAAGAGTATTGAATATGAGAATTAAAACAAAAAAAAAGGAAATGCTTGCTTGCTTTCTTTTACTTTCTTCCTATTTACCCTGTTACCTCCCTCCTCCAAGTGCAGCTGTGACTGAGAACATGATAGCTGTTTGAAAAGACACACACTTTGGGATCTTTTTTCTATCTTTGTTCTTCTGCAACAGTCAGGAGTTGGACAGGAGCATTCCTGAAACTCGAGGCCATCACAGGTGGGCAGCAGGCGGTCAAAATGGCCAGTGTCAGGATGTATGATCTGTAGAAACACAGATAGAACAAGACTGAGAACTCCTTGACACTAAGGCCCTTTTTGTTTAGCATCTGATCCAAAATCCACTGCATCACAGAACTCTTTCAATTACAAGGGGATTTGAGTCAGGTTCAGGACAATAAGTACAACTGAGGCCCAGCAGTTGTTGGGAGAGGATACTTTTTCAGGGTCTAGTTGTCCAGGTCTTTTCTGTTAAACAGCTGAAAATGGAAGTTGCTGATCTGAACTGAACTTGCCCACTGAGAATTTCCTGCTTGGCTTTTCAGTGTCAAGCATGAACCTTCTTTAGTGGGCAGGAAAGCAAATAGATTTATTTGTTTACAAACTTCACTTTGCCAGCAAACAGTAGCTACAACAAATTTGTTGATCCAGGATATAATAAAACCTTATTATTATAAAGCAAAAGCCTTTCCTTTTTTTCCAGCAGTTAAAGTCCTGGCACGCAGTGCTCATTGTTTAACAAAGGAAATTATCCAGCTCTTCTTTCTTGCTTCTGTGTGGTCTGTCATATGCTTATCCAAAGAAAAGTGAATTGCAACTTGCTGTTCAGCCACAACATGGCCATAGTGCACCCCTTGGGAGGGATTATATATATTCAAACCAGAGAGAATCTCCTGCATTACTTTTTCCCCTCCCCTGTGACAACTCTACTTTCTAAATACAAGACACTGTTCGAAGCAGGCTGGCTGTGGAGACTGCTTTGATGTCCTGCCATCACACTGAGCTGTGGAAAGCCTTCTTGTTGTCTTATGTAGGGAGCAGTTGAGGATATCAAAGGGAAGATGGGATGTTAAATTTTTATTGATGAATGTTTAATAGTTTGGGTTGTAAGCTGTCATGAGTAATGCAGTAAAAGGATTCATTCTGAATCTTGCTGTTTGCCATACAGTGCCTGAAAGTGATTAGTCTTTAAAGAGTACAAATCTTTATTTTTTTTTCTTCTGCAATTTACTTTCTGCAGCAGATTAAAAGAAATCTATCATGATACTTAGGAGAGAGTCAAGTGGGCACATTAGGTTAATTCACCAGCCTCTCAGTTTGAGACTTGAGTTTAAATCAGGTTTACAGGAATAAAAAGCAATGAATTTAGCACTGTTTTCTGAAAACCCACAAATGTGACAAGTTTGGCCACATCCCACTGGGCTTTTTAGGGTCATGCATCTCATGAGGTGCAACTTTATACCTCCTGAAACATGAAATATGTTAACTGAGCAATGTATAGCAACACTGGGCACAGTCCCCAAGATAGCTGAGGAGTGATCTGTTCCCCTTCCCATTACCCTCATAAAAAAAACCCAAACCAACAAATAACCCTATTTTTCTGCCTCCTGGAACACCAAAGTTTTAAAATAAATGTAAAGAAAAACATTTTAACACCACTGCTCTCTTGTTCCTCACTCTCCATCGAAAAAATGTGCTGAATATAACATCTAGTGTTATAACATCTGAATATAATGTCTAGTGCACACAGTTTGAAAATAAACCAGCGTGGGAAATTCTGTGGAATGGGGTAAGATTCATGTTGTTATAGGTTAGTCCTGTAATTAAACACTTCTAGAGACAAAGAGCAAATCAGGTGTGTTCCTGAAGGAACTAAGAGTGCATGAGGGCCAAGAGAAAGGGAGTAGAGGGAGAAGGAGTGGAGGAATCACTGCAGGAGATTGCTTGACTGATACATGTTTCATTACCCTGCCAGGTAATTATGGACAGATAGAATGGGCCTGGTAAGTCTGAGTCATGATACAGCTCCAGGAAGCAAAAAGTTTTCTTTTATATTAAACGTGATTCAGGAATAAGGTTTGGTCAAATATAAGCTCTAACCAACTACGGTTAAGACATATTAATTTAGGAAGTTTTAGTAAAGTACAAATGCAATTGTGAGAAAGATGAAAGATACAACAGCCTTAGGTTCAGGCCCATATTTTGTTGAACTTGTGAACATATAAAAATTAGCATCATCCTTTAACTGATGCCCTGCTCTGTAGAGAGCGGCTTTTTAGATGGGGAAAAAAGATGAATATTCTTTATGATTTCTAATCAACCCTTGATCACAGCTAATTTAGTGATTTTTGACAGCATGAGAAGCATTTGCATGCTGTGAATCCATATTTATCCACTAAAGTGGATTGAGGTATTTCACTCATGTCCTCTTAGATTTCTGAGCAACCATCCAATATATAATGATTTTGGTTTGCTACCATCTGAACTGGTGATGAAAAACTTTCTCAGTTTAAGGTCATGTTAGTAATATTGTCACTGTCACTATTGTCACTGTCACTATTGTCACTGTCAATGGCTTTTTAAAAGATAATGTTTTCTCTCAGTCATCCTAAAAAATAACAGGAAACAATGATTTTTTTAATGAGAAATCCCAGAACAACTCTGACTTAAACAAAAAAAAATTCTAAGGGCCATGCAAACCTGTGAACACAAAGTGGTGAGGAAAGAGAATTCTACATGTGTGTGTCATTTATGAAGTGCATGAGAATAAACTTATGCACAGGGGTAGGTGTGTACCTGTGCCTTACACACCCCCAATCTCTGGTTTACACATCTGTGCGAAAGCATGTCGGAAAACCTACACTGCCTCTTTGTTGTCCATGTACTGATTAAAGGCAGCTGGAGTAGTTTCCCTTGCTTGGAATAAATAGTTCTGGTTTCTGTTTTGTTTTCTCTTTTAAAGACAGACTTTGTTTGCATAAAAAAATCTTCAGCACAGCATGATTTAACAGTCTACTCTTCAAAAAAGGGTGAGCTTTACATAGGCATCTTGAGAGGCAGACTGGAAGGGTGATAAATACTTTGGTGGACTCGAAGATTAACTGAATCCGGTTCTCAGTCTCAATTACAGAAGGCTGTAGTGAGAAGACATGACAGGATTTTCCAAAAATATTGTTTGGGATTAGAAGACCTGTGGGGATTTTCCCTTGGATGACAGGCTGTTAAAGACTACTTAGAAAGTGTAAAATTTTCATTACTTTCAAAAATACATGCTTCACTACATCTCTGACTTTTTTCATTCTCTGCAGATTCGTGACAAAATGTCTCACAGTTCAATGGTGAATCAAGGGGAAACAAAGAGCTAATTAAATTATCATGAATAATTGTCTGTCAATTATATATGTTATAACAGTTCTTTGATGTAGGCATACAATCTTATCTGAATATATGTTTATCTAAACTATATCGACATGAACAATGGGAATATTTATTACTAATTTAAAAAGAAAGTTTTTATAGCAATGCTTTTCCACTCCCTCTCTCAATAATGAGGGCAAGCGCTGCCAAGTGGCTCCCTGATTTTTGAGAAGAAAACTGGAAATTGGAAAAGGGCCTGCAGAACATTATCTCATTGGGATCTCTCTCAGGTAGTGCAAGTAAACTTCGAGCAGAATAATTCTTGGCACAATAACCACACTTTTCCCATGCATATCAGAAAAAAAAGATTTTTTTTTTCAAACATTATTTTGCATTGCAAAATATTTAAGTAAATATTCCAGGAGAAAAAAAAAAGTCTTATTTCACACAAAAATCTATCCATCCTTCCATTAAATCTACTTTGATATTTCTATCTATCTTTGTTACTTTGTTTTGCTATTCTCCTCTCTGGATTGGATTCTCTGACTGAAGTGTATCACCTATGAATGCTCAAGCATGCTGGCTGAGCAAGGAGGGAACCTGTCAGCATTGTGACTGCTTCTGTCACAGAAGCAAGAATTTTCTTCTGCAATGCCTCATTTCTATGATTTGGAAATTTGCTTTTATTTAGTGCTTGTCTTTCAATTTTCTGGTGTACAAAACTTTAAAAAAATGCCCAAAATTTTTTAGCTGCTTCCCAAATTATTGGGAAATAACATCCGCTGCATTTTCTGAATAAGAGCTGGGCTGTTGGGTTGTCTTTACCATTCGGGCTTTGTCTAAAGCTGTGGTATTATGATATGTTAATCAGTGTATTCCAATATATTCACACTACCTAATGTGGAGCAGTCAGTGAATATTTTATCATACACTCAGTTGCCTTAGGCCTTTAAAACATTTTTAGAACATATTTGCTAATACATGTCAACCACATTCCTTTTCTTAGTTTTTAAGCAATACCATATATGGCCATGAAACAAAGGTGGGTAGGTATTGTACTCATCTCAGAGCCCGGTCCCAGATGTTTTGATATGCTGCATATTAGCTACAACTCTCTTCACAGTATATACTGACTTTATTATACTTCACCGTAATGTGTTTTAAAAATACAAACATACCTTATTTCCCCGTAACTTTTCAGTGACACATTAGAAAGTAAATGGTTGGGTCTAGGTCTCTCAATTGTTATATGCTGCTTAGTCTTTTCTTTGTAATAACTGTATATTAAACATTATGCAAGGTCATATAAAGTAAGCCTTAGATAACCTTGATGGACAAAACCAGTGCCCTTGCAAGCACATCCTAGAATGATCCATTGCCTCTGGCACTCCTCTTGTTTTAATGATAGTGTTTTTCTCAGTCACGAGAACTCTGTGTGTTGATGGTGTCAGCAAGAAAGTCTCCATGAAAGAATTGCTTCAGTTTCAGAGTGTGACTCCTTCAACCTGCCTTGCTGGAAAATTGTTCCCTTCCTTTCTTCATTTTAACTCTGACCTTAAGTTTAAATTCTTGGTTACAGGAGTCCACAGAAAAGTATATTGCCTCTTAACACCCGATAGCCAGTGCTTATGTTAGTGAGTGAGTGTACTTGATGCCTACAGATCTCCATGGAAGTTAGTGAAAATACTCAGCTGCTTAGGAACTAAACAAGCAGAAGTCAGGCCCATGGTCTCCATCCAGTTCTGTCACGAGATAACATTTCTCTCATTCCAGAGGGATCATTTCCCAGTTCACAGAGCTAGAGTTATGGCACAGCAGCAGAGAAATATTTTTCTGGGCACAAGTGGAAGAGAGTATAATTTTGCTGTTTCCTGGTTTTTGTATATTCATTTGCAGACACCAAGGCTCCTCTTCGGGGTGGTCATTTAAATCTCTCTTTGTCTTTAAGGAAAGATGTAAACTTAGTCAGCAAAACTCAAAGATATCTCTGTGTGTGTGTGTGTGTGTGTGTGTGTGTGTGTGTATGTGCACCAAGCAAGTTTTAACTGCGTGTATACGAGCGTTTTCAAACAGTTTCTAAAATTAATGAAATAATTTATTTGAGTCATTAGAGCAAAATCTGATAATATTTTAGATGTGCAGATGACCCTCAATATTACCTAGAACAATTATTTTAAATTTAAAAAAAATAAACTGAAAGGTGTCAGGTTTTAGGTTAGAGCAGGAGGTTTCATTACCTTGTCCAAGTCTGTGTCTAAAAGTGCAGGATGTGAAGATGATTAACATCAAGGGCTACGGAGGGGGTTATGTCTGATACAGCACATGACTGAATTGTAGTAGTGCCCCTGAAGGCTGTACTGTCTATGGGAACACAGAGCTGGTGTAGGGATGTTTCACTGGCTTCAGTGAAGATATAGTTGGTTTTGCTAAGCTCAGATTTCCCAGGACAGCTTAGAGGGTGACAGCTAAAATCTAAGGGCTTCTTCAGTCAGCGTCATCTGCTCCTATAATGTTTATGCAGCCTCCCTTGCACATATCCATAGCACAGCAGACTCTGGCCTTAGATTTATAATGGGTCACAATGTGGTCTGGGCCTCCTAACTACTCACAATCATTTAGTAATTGCATATATAAAAGTAAAACTTAAGGAAGAGAAATGTCTGTGGTTTGAAGTAAGGAATTCTGCTGACACTACAGATTTTGAAAGCACAATGTGCTCAGTGAAAGTACTTGAACCTTGAAATAGAAATACAGACCTCTTAATTAATCTCTCTTTTATTCTGTAAAGTGCAAAGAAAACTAATACAGAGAATTTTCCTGTTAATTACAAATGGAATCTGTGTGTGTGTGATGGGGAGGAGAATGTTGGACCAGGGCAGGCAACACAGCATTACACTTCCTACATAATTATGTAGGAGGGGTAGGTTTATTAGGCTGCAGTAAGCCATTATTTATGCGGATGGAATCTTTATTAGAAAACTACCTTTTAACACTGCTTCTGTTCAAGTTGAAGCAGAATATTTCATCTAAATCCATTCTTTCATGAATGTATATATAGGCTTAAATTATCTTCCTTAAGGAGAACTTGGCCATACAAAAAAGGTAGCACTTCCTTTAATCTTTACTGTTATAGATTTAGTTGTGCTGGGTCATTTTTCAATTGCTCTAAACATTAAAATTGCTTCCTTTTAAGGTGCTACTGCTAAGACTAGGAAGTACATTTAAGGGTATCTTCTTTGTTTTGTTGGTCGACATATGGAGGCATGGTTCACTTTCTTCCCATGTTGCCTAGCTGAGTCTTGCAGCACAAAAGGAGGATTTCCTTACTGCCATCCAACAGTCTCTCATGTCCAAGGTAAAAGTGGCAGCTCAATGAAAGAGGTCCACTGGCTATCTCAAGTTTTTGGGTCATCATTTAGTCCTGTTGGTTTTGCTGGTGCTCTCTACTGGTGATGGTTCCCTGAGCTGCAGCACCCTTGGAGATTCACCCTCCAAATTTTTAAGACAGCTACTTACCCAAAGTGAATCCCATCTACATATCACATGGGTAGACAAACCAGGAAACCTTTCAGAGGCTAAGATCTTTAAGTTCCCTCAGCAAGGCCCTTCTGGTATTCACTTTTACTTTACTGATCTGCCTAGTACATACTTTGTGACATATAAAAGTCCCTGTCCGTTCCTACCCTTCCTTTTTCTGCACTGTTTTAGCGTCCCAAAAAGGGCACTCAAACAGATGTTTTTCAGGAACATATGGATGCCCTGTGCTACTGTCACAGTCTATTCTCTCCCTGCATGATAACTTCCACGACCCTGCTGCAGTCAACCCAGACCTTGGCAGTTTCTGAAAAGATGTGATTAACTGAAAAGATGTGACAATATAGTAATCAATTACCATGACAAGGGCTGCATCAAGTGGAAATATTTTGCCCTGTGCCAAAAATCTGGATAATGGATGATCCTGTGGTTTGGACCCAAACACAGAGGTCTCTTGCCCTACCCACATTCCTGTAACAAAGATTTGGTTCAATGTCAAATCCCATTTCTAATCTTTCCCTTTCTGAGAGCAGAGTAACCCAGAAATTTCACTAGCATCCTGCATTACTTCTTATTTGTTACTAAGCTTTTTCCAAGAAGATGGAAGGGGTTTTCCGCTAGGAAAATATTATTCAGAGAAGATATACTAAGAGTCTTAATCAAGACTTCCAGGTTACAGCTGTCACTTAGACACAAGAAGGAACTGGCATGCCTTCTATAGGAGATGACCTATTTCTACCCAAAGGAGTCACAGTCATTAAATGGAGCAGAAATTGACTGATATTGGCCAGATACATAGCACTAAATAGCAACTCTTAATGGACAGATGTCTATGGTCAGCCCTGGGATGACAGAGGTACCACAGAGAATGCATAAACTGGGCATGGGACAGGCTATCCAAAACTTTCTTTGGGATGGTGGCCATTCTTTGGCTGGAGAAGGCCCATAACCACATCAGTAAACCAGATGTTTCAGTATTCTCTTCCCTGGAAATATTAGAGTCAAAATACAGGATACCTGTCCTCCTCTTTTGGGATCATGTATCTCAGCAACTTCCCCGATAAGGATCTAGAGTGGTTGCTCAGTCCTGTATCCAAGTCTAAGTAGAAGTGACTATTCACAGCCTTATTTTCAATTTTTCTCTGTTTATAACTCTGATACAAAACTGATTTTCACCTAACACTCTAAACCAAGTTAGTCTGTGAATGAAAGTACTGTTTCAGAAAAGCTTTCCAAATTTTTGTTCTCAGGAATAATATACCCTGTTGAAGAGAAGTACTTATACCACCTCTCACCTCAAAACTGGTGGCTCCCATCCCCATCCCTTGGACAAGAAGCTGACAGTGGATCTAGATGTGTTAATCAGGTGTGTGAAAAGGATGCATGTTCTGCCTGTGCCATAGAGCCATTGAGAAGACACTGTGTGCCAGGATATTTTGGGAAGGCCTAGTGGTGAGGGTTATGTCATAGTACCCTGTGAGACACAGACTGGTGGATTTAGGCAACCTCCACCAGGAACACTGTGGGATATGGTTCATCCAAAACCTGGAGCATTATTTAAAGGACTTGAGTTACGTTTCCTGGATCTCCAGCTAGGAAGCATACAAGACTCCTGAAGAGCATTCCTGACACTAGGTGTGGTACGGACATTTGGCCTGGAGGTCACCATCACAAGTGCTCCAAGGGGGCAGCTGGAGCACAGCCAGAGCCTGGGTTCCCAGCTTAGGAAAAGGGCAGTGTCAGTACTCCCAAGCGACAAAGCTGTCAGGGCTATATAACTCCTTCAAGACCACACAACCTGGACAGGCCAGCCGCTTTTTCTATTCTAGCAAATATGTGCCTGTCCCTCTTCCCCATCCTCTCAGCAGTGCTTTGTTCCAAATTACTTTGCACTGCATCTGATTTCTTGTCTTATCAGAATATCTCACAGTCACAAATTCTACGATCTGTGTCTATTCCTCAGGATAATGACATAAAACAATCGAGGAGGGAAAAAATGGGTAAATGTAATGTGCCTTGTGAAAGAAATATAGGCAGAATGGGATGTGTTGAATCTTGCTTTTCTTCTGCCCCACAGGGGAGAAACTGGATTAATTCATCATTTGCTTAAGCATGGAAGAGGGCACCATTAAAGAATGCTTAGAGGAGAGAGAATTAAAATGATAGGGCAAAATCATTTTAATCACTTGGTCTCAGCTTCATAAAAAGAGGTGAAATTCCTTTTCATTGGTCTTCAGAGTGCATGGATTTCATGCATGATTCCTCATCGACTTGTCTGCTGTACATAATTAAAAACTGTGATTTTTTTTTATATGCCCTATATAGCTCAGTGAATGCTGTATTGAAAAAGATTTGCACTGTTTGAGTATTTTTCTTCTATCATTTTTTCACTGTTACCCTCCAAGAAAGTAACAATTATTGAAATAAACACATAGATGCCAGAGTAAGACAACCTGCTGTGCAGCAATACAAGCTGTTCCTGACCTGGCAAACAGATCTTCTAGAATCAAGAAACACATTATTATGAAACAGAAAGGGAGTGAGAAGTGGAAAGCATAAAAAAGCAACACACAGAGTTCTACTGAAACATACACTAACCCCCCCCCCCAAAAAAAAATGTGTTGTTTGTGTTGTTTTTAACAAATGAACAGCAGTGGAAGGAGCAGAGACAGATTTCTTTAAACAGGCAATCCCTGAGCCCCATCAGAAGAGGTGGATCTTGTCCCTGCTGTAGAACTCAGCTATTTCTAGTCCTCTGCCCTTCTGAAACAAATGACAGCTACTGCTTTGTGACATTGCTTTACCAGGCACTAAACTGGGACATGGAAATAAAAGGATTAGTTATGCAGATGACATAGTTACACAGAAGCTGGCACAGCGGATGCTCCGTATGCAGAATATAATGTCAGAATCAATATGTGAGCATCAGACTCTGAGCCTGGGTTTCTGCTGGCCTTTGTCTTTTTTTATTTGCCATCATGAATCTTCCTTCGGTACTACAGTCCTAAGGAAGTTGCTGAAAAGGGATTCTCAGTAAGAGGGCTCAACTGTAACCACAACTGGGAAAAGAAAGGCTATCTTGGTGTCCTTCCAAAACAGGGGTGGGGAACAGCGAGCCCTCAAAATCATTATCAGCCTCACTTGCCTTCATACAATTAAAAAATAATCCAGTTGCTGCTATATGCATAAATTTTACCTGTATGAAAGTGTTAAGTATTATTAGCAAGTAGATAAGTTTATGTGAAATCTAGGGATTATTATGTTATAAAAAACCCAAACAAATAAACAAACAAAAAAAGAAATTTGGAGTTTTGAAAGCACAATGAGAAGAGGGCCTGCTTAATCATGAAGGACCAAAAACCTCTCTAGACCTATTGAAACACCCAGCAATCAGTTGGTGACTTGTTCTGCTATATTGGCAAGAGTTAACATCTAAGTGCATTGCCAGAGTCAAACAAGGCAGGGACAACCACTGGGAGGAGGATTAAAATTCCTTCCATCTGAGTTAAGGCAGGTTGGTGGGGTAAGGGAAGTGTCTGATCTGGATGGGGCCCCATTCAGGCTGCAACCAAGCCCTCCACAGCTGCTCGCTCAAAGTCTTTCTTGTCATTGCACCCTGAAGCACAGGGAGCCAGTCTTGAAAACTTGGGTGAGAATGTCAGTTGGATACAACATGTGACAGAATGGTCTTAAGGATTTCATCTCAGTGTAGGGGGAGTTTTTCTCTTTCCTGTAATGCACGTCAACTAAGTAAATGCTTCAATTTTTTTAGCGTAAATAAAGACTTGTCTTTCCTTTTACCGTAATCTGATTTATACTGCTGCAAACTCAGGGTAAGAGGTGAAAAACTAAGGTCTTGATCCCCAAATCCATCATTGTCGATAGGAGTCTTCCCATTCATGTAGAATGATTTCAGAATCAGGCCCTAAGCTGTCGTGTCTCTGTATACAAACACATTTCTGTATCTGTGTGAATACGTGCTAATGTGTGGACGTGTATAATGCTTTGTGTATGGGTGCATATATGTGTGTATTTACATACACATTCTTACTAACACAAATATATATTTAAGATTTACAGTTCTGGAAAACCTAGTGAATAATGTAAATGATTAAAGCAGATGCCTCACAGAAAATATTGTTCAGACCCCCTCATTTAAATTCAGCCTCTTATTCACACTTGGTAATACACTCTGCTGTATGAATTATGGATTCCTGTTTTTATCTCTCACACTACACATGAATGTTTGATAAAGATTGTTTCCAATATTATATTTTGTCATAATGCTCATCTAAAATTCAGTCAGAAATGCTTTCCAGTAATTATGCATTGACTTAGCACTATGGGGGGAAAAAAAAGGGAAAAAAAAGCCAAATGATATTATCATTGTTTTTCCTGAATATTTGTCCTACATAAGACTATGAGACTGACAGGATTTGCAGCCAAAATTCCTTATTTATACTCCATCCAAATGGAGCCAAGGCAGTTACAGTATGTTTTTCACACTGCTCTACAAATGCTTCAGTCTCAGTGCTTTGTCTTGTAAGGAAAAAAGGCTGCTTTATGCTAAATTATTCGTAATGACTTTGTGAAGTGGATTAATATCCAGAAGGGGTCTGGATTTACACTGGAGAAATATCAAATTTACCTCCTTAGGGAATGAGGATAGTCTTAATATAAGGTTTCTAGGAAAAACAAAAAGGTACTGTCCACAGTAAGTCAGTAATTTTTGCATTTATTTTCTTTTCTGCGTTTAAAATTGCAGCTCCTGAAGAAAGGCCCAACTAGAGGAAAACAAAATATTTTTTGCCATTTTAGCTGGTAACCTGTGTTGTGACTCAAAATACTATCCAATTTTCCCCTTTTGTGTGGGATTCTCTTCAATTTTGTCAGGTTGTGCCTAGGTCAGCTGTCCAGAGGGGAATCTCTTTGGCTACATCTTTATTCACAAGGGGGGGCAGCATAACAGACACTTATCTGCAGCTTGAAACAGTGTCCACTAAGGACCCGATACCTACAGTGTGTGTTTGGGAAAGGAGGGGTTTGGGTTAGTTCTAGTCTCGTTTCATAGACTGATTTCCTAACCTCCTGTCATGAACCGGCATGCATAGATGTATGCTCCTGGAGTGCATTTCCCATTTAGTTTCATTTAAAAGGAATCCAGTGCTCTCCAAGAGTAAACCAAAGCAAAGTAAATAGGCAAAACTGGAAGATTTGTTCTAGAAGGACTAGCCTTAGCTCATCTGAAATGCTAACATAAATGTAGACGTTGACTTTGGATCAGTCCTCAGATGAGGCTGTCAGAGTTAGGAGAGACTGAGGCACCAAGCAGATGTCGTTACTGGTGTGAACTTTTTGTGGAGGAAGAATTATAATCAAGTGTAAGTGACTGATCTTGATGGCAAGTTACTCTTGTTTGGGAGAAACCTTCTTGGAAATTGTCCACACTGGCAACACAATCATTTTGATTCTCTGTCGCTCTCTCTATGTGTGATGCAACAAATGCAAAATCCCTCTGTATCTACTGAAGAACTAGAGGAATCTTGTATGAGGAAGGCTGGGTTTCCTTTCTAAAAGGAAATAGCAGTAATAATGGTTTCATTTTTGCTCTTCTATCCGCTTCTCCCTGCTGCACTTTCAGCTGGGGAATAGCCTGCTCTCCTCAGCATATGGGCTGTGAGGAGATAAAAGGCAGTCTTCTTTACAGAAAGACCACTTCCTTTTCCAAGTGCAATTCCCATTCCTTCATTTCTGTTGACATGTGTATTCTCTTAGTGTTATTTGAAATCCTTTCATGATTGTGTTGAAAGCTCAAAATGCAGTGATAAAGAAAAGATTGATCCATAATGGAGCAGTCCAATGTTGACAAATTTCAAACATGTTTTATGTAGTATATTACATAAAGCCTGCCATTACTAATCTGCCTTAGATACATATGTGCTCCATATTACCAAAGGTATTGCCATCTCACAATCTTTCTTCAGTCAGTTCTCACAACATGCTACTGCTGTAAATGCTTTTACCCCTGCATAGTTGGTAGGAAAATGTCAAGGACTGGCTTATCCAAGTTCACATATGTAGACCACCCTCAAAATAGTGCACTATATGGTGGAATGAAGTAATGAATAACTGAAAATGTTTACACCTTAATATCACATATAACTTCTTCTTCTGAAGACAAAGTGAGAGAAAAGCAGAACTGCTCTACTTCTTTAGCAGTGCTTTGCAGCATGGTACATGTGTACCTGTGGAACAAATCAAAAGATAAAATTTGTATCAGGTTGTACAATCGCTATTCTACGGAACAGAACGAAAATTTTCAGCCACTCACTTCCAACTGATGTATCGCTTTTCTTTCACAGCTGCTGCTTTATTATGCAAAAGTTTTTCAGGTTACTTCATGATGTGTTGTCTTCTCTTAAATTCAAATTTGTGAGTAGCTAATAGGGAGAGATAACCATTTATTTTTCACAAGTTTTTCAATTATGATTTTGATGGGGATTTTTGTTTCTGTTTCTTGTCTTCCTTTTGATTTTCTCTGTAGAGTCAGTAAAGCCCTGAACATCTGCGAGAGTAGAAAAGGAATAGTCTTTTATAGTGTGATGAGGTGTGAAGAATTATTCTAAATGTAAGAGGCATACATTTTGTACCTGATAAGACTGCTTCATTAAGAAGAGTGGACAACTTCTAGCTATAGATTTCTCAACTTGGGTACTGTTGTAATTTATGCTTAACTCTTTTTCTATCACATTTTATTAGAGGCTCCATTGTGGAAATCATTAGCACCTTTCTACATGAAGATATGATGACAGGATTTCTGCCTGTGGTTTCCAGAGGCATGTCCTTCAGGGAGTGCCACAACTAACAGAATGTTAGCAGATCTGTATTTGAGTGTACACATCCATCCATCCGTCCATCCATTTAATAAGTGCTACACACAAGTTACTCCAGCTAAAGGAATTATTCTACCCCATGTGGACATCACTATGACATATTTCAAGGCAAAATACTGCATATTTGAAGTGTCAAGTCCTTAAAAAAGGCACACTTTGTACTAGTTTTGGATATCCATGGATGCAAGCCCAGATGTCATCAGCATCTCTTAGGAAATAATTAAAATATGAAAATACTTACTGAAGTTGGTACTTTCACTTTACAACCAAGGAAATTTGTCATCTCTACTTCTTAGGCCAGATCTACCCTAGTGTTCTTAAAGGAAAGCTTCACATTAAATGACTGTTATGTTTGCTGAAGGCATTATTGACATTAATCAGATGTATGCCAGCAAATGCACGTAATGCCTATCATGACAACAGCTTAGGGTCAATAAATACTTCAGTGACAACACAGTTGTATGTGGGTTTTATGTATCTGAACGGATGACTTGAATATACTCCGAACCAGAGTTCACTGACTGGATAAAAAGATCAGAACATTCTGTGTCTTGCATCTTTTCTTTGTTGCATCACTCTATGTTTTCCTCTTTTATTTTGGAAATGAGTAAAATATTTCTGATATCAGGACAGATACTCAATGGAGCTCTATCCACACCATTCCAAATAGCAATAAAATATAATTTTGGAATATCACACCAAAAAGAATTTTGCCCTACACATCAGTAACTTATCCGCTATGCTTTTTGCATCAGTAACCACAACAAATCATTATTGGTTCCTCTTCTACTGCGTATTTGTTCTGTGGTTAAAAATGAGTTACTGCACAGTTTGGCTTAATGGAGGCATACTCCCCTGAGACAGAAGTACACACTGGCTTTAAGATGGGGATGGGTATTTTATTATGGTCTATGACTGATTTCAATGCTGCTTTATCATCTGCCAGCATGCACACACAAACTAATAAGCTATTCACTGCTTTTTGCCCCTGAGGGCACCTTTCAATAAGGCAAGTCATTGATTTTTACCATCAGACACACAGACCATAAGCCATTCCCTGTATGATTCTATCCCCAGTGGTGCATTCTGCAGGGGAAACTGGTCATTTTAGTCATACACATGCACATTCACACATGCACGCGCAGGAGCCAAACATAATCTAGATCAGATTCCCAGATATTTACTTTACCTCCATTAGAGGAACTCTTCATATTAACCTCTTCCGCAATCCTGTCAGCGTAATTTGTGTTAAAAATACTTTAATGTAGTGCTGAGGCCTTACACAATGGACAAAATACACCTTTTTTTTGTCCCTGACAGCATGCTTCTAGTATATAAATCAGCAACTGACCATCACTGCCACTCTTTCAAGCAGTCCTAGCAGGGAGCCCAAAGACTCAATTGCAGTAATGTATATAATCATGCCTTTTAGGTTACTTGTATTTCTCCTAGGTATGACAGGGTCTCTCCTGTGGAATTCTGTGGTGTTGCCTTAAAGCGTTTTCCTGTTTTATAGACGAAAGGTTCTTAAATTTTATTACCTAGCTCACCCTATTTAAAATATAAAAGGCACAATATGGGTCATTGTGGTTTTAATCACTGCCACTGTCTTGTGCTCTTGCTCTGATAATGTGCTTTAAATCCATCAATATAGCTTCCTTAAGCTGACCAGACCAAAAGAACACAGATGCTTAGCTTCTATCATGCAGAGTAATTCAGATTTTGGTGAGATCATACTGATGTCCTGCAGCCAAATATCTGTCCATCTTGTACCTGCCTCTTCAGCAAGCTGTCCTTAGGAAAATAACTGACATACCCGCTAGTGTCTCTTCCCTGGCTACAAGGTGTAAGGAAGAACTCCAGTGCAGCACCTCATTTTCCCCTCTCATCCCTTCTTCAGCCACCTGGCCAAAACAGCCAAGGGAAGGATTAGTTCAGTACCTGGTACCACATGGTGTTTCTGACACTGAAAACATCCTGGCCTGTCTAGAAAAGTGACCTGTAATGGCCTTAAGCTATCTTACTTCCATCTGAAATCCTAGTGACAATTCCCTCTGGGCCACTTAGGCACAGAATACTGTGCTATCCCAGAGGCTTCACTTTCAGTGAAATAAAGCAGTTTTTAACAGCTTTAGTAGCACAGAGACAAAAGGCCTTAAAGCTATATAATGTGGATTATACATTTTTATCTGCTCCATATATGATATTTCTTAGCATTTGTAGCACATCTAAACTTTAAATAACCAGAAGTATCCTAGTTTAAAGTATTTTAAGGGGTTTTCCCAGCAGCAAATAAGGATTCCCTAAAAGAAAGTTGTCTTAAGAAAAAGTCAATTATATTTCTGATGAAATTACAGAAACTAAATATTGCAATGAGGTAATTCAAAACTTCTCATTAAGAGCTTTCTGGAATTTTTAAAAAATATTTCTTAATTCTTATTCCTTTGCACTAAAAAGCCCACTAAAGAAAATTATTCTGAATGCCAACATTACCGCAGGAAATAAGTTAGCATTTATTTTTCATCTATCATCTCTAAGCATTCATTAACTAGCTTGATGACTTACATTTTCATAGTGTACACAGCCTTGTTTAAAATTCAAAATATACATGTGGCCTCTTTTAAAAACTACAGTATTCAGCTGATAGCTATGCTGCCACCTCTTCCACAATAGCACTATATGCATTGAAACAAATCAACTTCATCCAGTCTGTGGATATACTGTGAGCTTTAATGCCTATCCTCCCACAGGGGAAGGGCTTTATGTGTTAAAATTAAGGGTTCGAAATATAAAGATTTTTACATAATGAAAATTGTTTTCTACAACCAAGGAAAAGGCCCTTTGAAGTGTATCAGGTATGTAAGTCTTTCAAAATCTGTTCGGAAATCTAGGCAGAAAAATGCATGTGCAGTTAATTGGCGTGTGCAATTGATCATAAGCATCTAAGCAGCCAACTGCACGTCCTGGTGTAATGAGGCTATAAAATATGTCTCTGGTTATTGCAATGTAAGTTTGCAACATATTTTTATATACAGACTGGACTGTGAATGTCTCCTACAGCATTGTATTACATGATCAAATTACATGATCTCTGACCTCAAGAATTTATGAATTTTGTTGTTTAAGTGAGGAAAATTTCAAGTTCTGGTTATCCAAGGTGAGGGAGAAGGAATACCTGTCTGGAGGACAACTAGAAATTTGAGATATTTATGATAGTGGTGTTGAGAATAAAGAATGAAAAATCAGAACTATCTCAGTTCATCAAACATCAGTAGAAATCTGTTTCTCCAAACTTAATATCAAAGGATCACTTTTTCTTCTGACAGTGTCTCTGAGAAAAGCAGCTAAGCCTCTGATTGCTAATTAAACCATTGCAAAAAGCCCTTAAACGAAGCACCCCCATGCCTGACTAACAACTCAAATCTCAAAGGCTTTCATAATTGAAAGGAGAAGAGACTAAATTAAGAAAATATTAGAGAGTTAATGCATGACAAAAAATGTTATTTGGTTTGTTTACAATGAAACAAAAATCAAGAGATTGTCTTCCCTAGCTGTTAGAGGGCATACATTTTAAAACCTGTCAAGACATACATTGAAAAGGAATAACCACACAGTCTCAGACCCACTGTCTAGTCAGAGGAGTGTCCTGTATCCTGAGAGAACCAGCCTTGCCTTATTTTCTTCCTATTTTGTCTGAATTTATGGAAGAGCTGTTTAATTCTATCCCAAGCTGTCCCTTAAGATCTGTCTGAAGGGCTCTTGGAAAAGAAACATTTGAAATTCTTACATTTGATCCTTCAGTTAGGACACGTGCCTCAGGCCCCCATCCTGACTCCCCGATATTCAGCAGGGTGAAAAGGCCTCCTGTGGCTCTGATTAAGGTGTTCCTCCCTTCCATGTAGGTATGCCATGCACAGCTCCTGACTGATAGCTGCTCTACAGAGCTCGGTGCTGGGGGAAAATCAAGATTCATACAGATCTTCTAAGGAAAATCTTTAATCAACTGCTACAATACAAGTGCTATTTTTAGGAATATTTCTAGTTGAGGTGATAAATGAGTGGCAAGTAAAATAAATATATCTTATCCCACAAGTCCTGCTGTTAGAAAAGTGTAATGCAAAGACTGACAGACGCCTGTCTCCTTTCTTCCGTAGTCAAGTGGAAATATAGTGATGCAAAAACAATTTGTCCAAATACGCAAATATATTGTTATTCCCAAATAGAAGGTGATCCCATTCTCCTTCCACCGTATCCCGTAGTTTAATCATGACCTCCTCTCTTTACTTTGGCTTTCTTAAGTGTCAATTTTGCCTCCTATAAACAAACATCATCAGTTAGATCTCACTAATTGTAAAAAATTTGTGTGGATTTGGGCAGGCCTTTGCTGCTATGACAGTACCCTTCACAATGAACATTTGTCAGCACACTGTTGTTATTTCCTAAACTCTCTGGGTGTTTGTGTGTGTGTGTTTGGAGTTGTGAGGAACGTGGAAGCTTTGATGAAATTCCATGGGTGAAACACTTGGCTGAGCTGTTAAGCATGTGCCTAAGCAGAAAAATGGTGAGTGTTCCAGCCTCATTTCTCACTTCTCACAGTCCAGATGAAGCAAGAGTTTAAGATGGTGGATCCTGCCCTTGCTGATAAGATATTACTTCCTCCCATGCTGGAGCAATCCAAGTGAGAGAGAGAAGTGACCCTCCCACTTGGATTTAATCCTCCTGGGGTGCATTTTGTATTCAATTCCTTGGCCAAGATGCTTTCTGAGCAAAAGGTAGCCCCCACTAGATAAGCCCTTTTGACTGAAATTGCAATCAGTTTCCAAGGTCTACAGAAAAGGCATTTGGTTGAGCTGGAGAAAGATTGGGTTTTATTCTTTATTCTTTCTTCCCTTCCTCTTCAAACAGCAACTGAGTACTCAGTTCAGTGGGTTTAACTTCAGTGAGGATAAAACTGCTGGAGAAAATGGTCTCACCTGAACCATTTACCATCAGTGAGCTTTTGGATCTCAGAGAAGCCCTTTCCCTGCAGGTTGCAAAAGATGAAGGCAAACTCTTTAAGGATTACTCGCTTATCAGGTTTCTGATGTCTGAGCCTGGAAAATGTGATCTATGACCAGTGGAAAAGTGGTAGAAGATTTTTATGGAAGTTCCAGAACTGCCTTTGCTGTAGACTGTAATTGCTCTGTAATGAGTATCCTAATATCAACTCCTTTTGCACAGAGCTGTCTATTCTCTTAAAGGGAAAAGAGTTCAGCTCACAGGTAAAATACTTTGAAATGAGAAACAACTTTTTTTTCTTTTTAATATGCTTTGCATTTAAGAAAAGCAATGTTTCAACATTATTTTAAACGTCCCTTCTCCATAAAGGACGAGATTGTATTCTGCCTTCCTCTACTGACATGGAGTTGTCAAAGGCATCAGGTCTCTTGCACTGTCATAGAGATATTTTAGTAAGAAGTAATCAATTATTACCACAGTGTGTTTGAGTTTTCTATCATCAGTTTGGAAATTTTCATGTCACACTATTGCAGAGTAAAAATCGCTGTGAGACTTCAGTGGAGGTGCTTTGCAGGTAGACATTAAGCCTCACAGAAATTCAATGTCAAGTTATCAGATGTAAGTTAGGATTGCTTTCCTAATTTCAGAGAAGAGATGCTGATAAGAAGCTGGCCCCAGACCTAGAAAAGACTGGTTTGTCCTATCCACCTGCTGGTACAGAACACTTTCAGAAAGTATACATCTGAATGATGTGTCAAATCATTTTTCCATTTTTCTTGTGACAAAACTTCATCTGTTTTCCTGGATGATTATTACACAGTTGAACAAGCCTCACCAGTCCTGGTGACACTGATGAGAGAGTCACAATATTAGACTGAAATGTCCCCTTTATCAATTCCATCAAATTATTTCTAGTGATATCTCTCTCAGCTGCTCGAAGAATTCTACACTTGTCTTGCTGAAAATCATGCTCTGAAAACCACAGTCTTTCCCTCTCAGTTGGGCCCAGTTAGCAGGCTTGGCTAGTTGAGAAGCACCCATCACCCTTGTCTGTGTCCTTGAGGTGCCAGGACAGCACACTGCACCTGCACACACCAGGTGCCAGCCACGTCCCTGCGGCGTGGTGTCATATGGTTGTGCGTGCTGGTTTGGGCTGGGGTAGAGGTAATGTTCTTCATAGCAGGAAGTATGGGCTTTGTTTTGGGTTTGTGCTTGAAACTGTGTTGATAATGCAGAGATGTTTTCCTTGCTGCTGAGCAGCGTTAAACAGTCAAGGCCTTTTCTCCTTCTTGCCCCACCCCGCCAGTGAAAAGGTTGGGGTGCGCAAGGATTTGGGGGGGACACAGCCAGGACAGCTGACCCCAACTGACCCAAGAGATGCGCTGTACCATATGGCATCAGGCTCAACATATAAAGCTGTGGGGAGAAGGAAGAAGGGGGAAGGCTCAGAGTGCAGCATTTTTCTTCCCAAGTCACCGTTCTGCGTGAGGGAGCCCTGCTCTCCTGGGGTTGGCTGAACACCTGCCTGCCCATGGGAAGCGGCAAATGAATTCCTTGTTCTGTTTTGCTTGCATGCACAGCTTCTGCTTTCCCTGTTAAACTGTCTTTATTTCAATGTACAAATTTTCTCACTTTTGCCTTTCTGATTCTCTCCCTCCCACTGGGGAGGAGTGAGCAAGCAGTTGCCTGGAGCTGAGTTTCCGGCTGGGGTCAAACCACAACACTATGTCTGTTGCAATTTCTCTCTATGTACACTGTTTGCTGTGTGGAAAATGTACCTGCAGGTAGTCTTTGGGAGTAGCTCCATGTAATTAAACAATAGAAAATTATAAAGACAAATCAATTTAAAGGCACTTCTGGCCTTTGTTTCAAATACACGACTTCACCCACTCTGCTGTCTTCTTACAGCAATGTGAAATGACTGAAAAACATCTGCTTTGAGCAAGCCAACTTTTGCATTTCAGATTTAACAACAGCATCAAAAATTATTTCAGGCTGTGAAACAGTATGTTGAGAAAAGGTTGCATGTCACCTCCAAGTTGTATTACTTTGAGCAACCGTACACATTTCTGCTAGAAAATTTGTGTCAATGCAGTAGTACACCACATAAAAGTTTCGGTACCTGTGACACAAAGAGCAGTGCCTACTATTACTAAAGGATCCTATATATAATCTAAAAGAGAGAGATTCATGCATCAGCAACAGGACTTTGTGATATATATGGGCACTGAGGTAGCCACTATGTTTCAACTTATATATAGTTCTGTATAATTGTACGAAACCCCCTCTAAAATTCATGACAAAGAGCTCCTATCTGCTCTGGACAATAATTTCCAACTAGTTTTCAAGTGTGACATCAAGCAGACAACAGAGAATCAAGAAGGGATCCCAAAGCTTTCCCTTAAGTGGGACACTGGAAATAAACTTGAAGCATTTTCAAGAAGTGGAAAAAATGCATCTCCTAACAACTAATTTTTCTGATTTTTTTCCTCTTTTTTTCCTGGCTAATAATGTCTCCAGTGACTTTAATTTGACTTTTTGATGTGGTCCACTCACTGGGCTCTACTTCTCTTTTTGAAAGTGGGACTGTTCATGAGACAAATTTTCCCAAAGACTTGCAGCTCTACTTAGTAATCAGTCACCCTCAGATGAATATTTTTAATTATGAGCATCTGGCTAAATCACAGGCTTATGCAAAAGACGTATAAGGTCATCTTGTGCAACTTACTGGCAATGCAATATTGTTCACTACAGGACATTTTCCAGCACTTTGTTCTATCCTTCCTAAATTAATAAATCATAGTGGATTCCTTCACTTCTATTAAGGGATTGTCATATAGGTTAGTAAATCCTGCTGTTGGGAGGGGTTTTTTTCCTAATATTCATGAACCCAAACAATAGCTTCAGTAATTTGAAAACATTGAAAATTGTTTTCCTATTGCAATTCCATGATGCTGTAGAGATGCAGTGGTTCATTCTAGGATAGCGATTTTTTTTGCAATATCACAATATTAAGGTATTATTTCTAACCCATCTCTGCAAAGTTTTGTCACTTTTTGTGTTGTTACAACAAATTAGCGGAGATTTTGAAAATCCAGTTAGTAATCTTAGGGTTCGTACTGAGGTTCTCCAAGTGTCCTGCCTCAGGCTTTATTTCTTTTTCTTTTTTCTTTTTTTTTTCTTTTTAAGTCCAGTATTACAGTTTCCATTTTAGAAAGCTCAAGAACTTAATCCTATTGGACATTTTGACTGATGTTAGTGAGAAAGGACTTCATCCACATGGGCACTTTTGGAAATAGTCCCTATCACTTTCCTTATTGCAGAGCAGAAGTGCTTTTCCCTATGGAACATGGTGCCATTGTCCTACAGCAGAATAATCCCTCTGGGCAGGTATTCCTTGTCATTTAGTTCAAGGAATTCTCTGAGGTTTTTCTCAGGGAAAAGCCTTTGTTTTTTCCTCATCTGCTTGTAATTTCATATTTCTTTTATTTGTCAACAGAGAGAATGGGAAAGGTTAAAATACTTTAGCAGCCTGATAAAAATACTGATAATTTGCATCAAAACCAAAGGATTAACAAGCTTTTTATGAAAGATGCAACACATTTCACAGCAGCATTTTTAAGTTAGTGACTCCAGCTGCCATTAATTCCAGCTGTTCATTTCATGAACTTTAGATTTTCAGTACAACTGTACTGTCAGTAGAAAAAAAAAAAGAAAAAGAAAAAAAGGAAGTATGCATTTATGAGGGACTTGGGCTCTTGGGAAGGTGAAGCCTGACCCAGAAGGAAGGCATGCTCTTTCTCCTATCCTAGTGTCTTAGCCTACTTTTTACATTTTACTAAATTAGTTTTACTTTCCCTGATGCTTTCTCTGTTTTTTCACTCCTATTTTTTATTTTTTCATATTTGCATAAAAACCAATGCACACATTTTAGCTGATCTCCTGAACTGCAAAGTCTAAATGAGTTTGGAATGACACAAAAAAGTTAAATACTTTCTAATCAAGAGAAGGGAGCAAATGATAGGTACATGTAAATCTCTGTAGCTTCATGAAAGGAAATGAGGTTGTTGTGCATTCTAATTTGAGGCTAGGTAGCCATGTTAACACTGAATTCATCTTTGAATTAAATCCTGTGGATTTATACTAAGGGCAGATTTCAGTCTCTGTGTTTTTAGAGTAGATCAGTTTATCGCTTTAGTCGTGAGGAGCTCTACGTGTTTCCTCTTTTCCCTCTTTATTTTACATGCTCTAAATTCTAGTGAAACAATTCACTTGCCATCACAAGGAGGGTTTGACAGAACAAAACAAACCTGTGCCAAATTTTTGATGATACAGTACTGTGCCAGATCATACACTGTTTCTATCAGTGGCCACATCTGGTACTTTCCTTTGGTGGTTCTGTTGGGAGACTCGTCGGCTCTGGTTCATTTTCTATTATTATCTTTAGGGCAGGAGACATCCTTTCCAACTCCCTCTTGAAAGCTTCATGCCTGATAATAGTTGCAAAAAGGTTTTAAATTAGAGGCCACTAAATAGGAGTTAATTTTCCAATAGCTTGAACTTTGATTGATTTTTGTTTTGAGCTTATTAGATAGCCAGATCAAGGGTTGTTCAGTCCTCATTTTTTAATTAATAGCTATACCACAGCTTGAGCCAGGTCCAGCTTGAAAAAAGATCTTATTAGTACCATTGAACACTGTAAAAAGCCTGACAGTTTTCTCCATGATACAAATCTGTGTGTACAAATTTCAGTATTTGCAAACAACAAGTGCCTGTGCTCTTTCCTCTGAAACTCAGTAACTGAGCTTCTGCAGGTCTCACTGGTGAGAGCACAGAAAATATATTCAATGTATTCATAAAATATAGGGGGGTTATTGGGGTTTTATTTCAGTTGGAGGAATTGAGCTTGTAAAATGTAGTAAGGATGGGCTCATTGGTAGGCTGACAAAAAAGCATTTGACTTTATCTTCACATTTACTCTTTTTTTTTTTTCTTCCAGAGCTAAATTATTGCCTCTACAATTTGGCTTACGGAACATTTATGGCTTCTCAACCTGCCTATTTCCTGAAAAGATTTATGCATTAGTTTCATACTGAATTTTGACCTGAAATTAAAGAGTCAATCCATCTTCACAAAATTAAGGAAGCTATTGTAGAGAAAGACAAAATAGAATTTTCAAAATGCAAGTAATTTTTTTCTGTATTAATATGGGTAAGAGGCACTATTATTAAAAAGGACCAGCTTTCACATAATTTAAAAGGATATGAATATTGTGTAAATCTGAATCTCAGATTAGTCTTTCATAGATGAATAACAGGGTATAAAGTGTAGCCCATTTCTTTGTGCAATATCTGTAAAAACAGCGTCTGGTATCATAGGGTTTCATGGGAATACAATCATGTATGTGGCTGCCATTTGCAGACATTGATATAAATGTATTGATATAAATGACTACAAAAGGTGCAAGATAATGGGGAATGACATGCCACATGTTACAAACTATTCCAATCTTCTTGTGCTATTTAAGCAATTTCAGTCTGGCTGTGTCCCTTGTGACGTGAGTCCACATCTTCCTCCTGGACTAGCTCTGTTAGGACAGTAAGTGAATGTAGAATTTGATAAATTGTGTTTGAAGTGTTTCAGTAAAATTTAAAATATTAATAGGTTAATAATTTGCATTGATTTATAGTCAAATTACTTTAAAGGTCTTCTGAATTATGTCTGTCCTGGATTAATTAAAATAATACACAGAAGGGTGAATACAATAAGGGCCAATAAAATTAAGGAATCTCCTTGCTGCTCCTCTCAAATGGAAGAGGTACAAAAACAATCATAGCTGCATAACTTCTTGACAAATTTCTTAAAGGATGTGGACCATTCAAGGCTAACCCTGAATACCACAAAAGCTCATTTACAGTGCTCCATGACAGTACCGGACAGCCTTATTCTAGAAATCATGAGAAAGTGTAAATTTTACATAAATCTAAGCTTTCAAAATAATTTAAGTGTATTCGGGAATCCATAATATAAAAATCATTGAGGATCATTTGTCATTATGTTAAAAGGAGACTAGGGAGAGATCAGAAGCACTAGTTGTCCCAGTGCCCTCACTTTCACCCCTAGCATCAAGCTCTTTTGCACATTAAGCTTCTTATAAGTCTTCTGATTTTTCAGCTGTTGGTCTTGTTACAAATATATCTCTGGTTTGTAACGTTACAGTGTTTGCTGGGTGCACTGTGCTTACAGACTCAGGAAAGAGCAAGGAAACACATTAGTTAATGGCTATGTGTGAAATGGTGACTGAAAGCACATTAATTGTAATTATTAGTACTCTCATTATTTTTACACATAGATATAGATTATATATATATATCTACAGATATAGGAAATCCCCTGTAAATTTGAGTATCTCAGACACCTTCCTCACCAGTTAAAAAATGTTATTACTGTACGGTTAGTGTATGAAATGGTTAATAGACTTAAAGGTTTGTAAATAAAATGAAAAATGTTAGATTGTCTGAGATACAATAGGCCCTTTAAATAGCTCAGTCATCCCTGCCACTGAAAAACATCCGTGACATCCCTCAGATATCTTATAAGACAACGGGGGGAATTGGAGCAGTGGCCATGAGCAATCCAGACTCATGTTTCTCTATGTCCAGCCATTGAAAGCTAAACAATATGAAACTTCAAACACTTGTTTGTATAGGAATGGTAAATGTAGATATTTGTGAAAAATTCACTATTAAATAAAGTGCCAGCAGATGGCATTGAAGAATATATGTCATCATTCCTGTTTCTTGTAGAAGGAATAAGGTTTCGTGTGTCCATGTACCACAGATTGCTTACCCCATGCACCTCCGAACACTGTATGGAGTTCACTAAAGCAGCCAATTTACAGCAGTTGGAGACCCTGGTCTTAGATGTGAGAAAAGTTAAAAGGCTCTAAGCTCTCAGCTCTTTATATATTAAAGTTTTTATTTATCCTTTCCTATGGAGACAGGCTGAGAGAGTTGGGGTTGTTCAACCTGGAGAAGAGAAGGTTGTGAGAGACCTTCTAACACCTTCCAGTACCTAAAGGGAGCCTACAGAAAAGCTGGACAGGGACTTTTGACAAAGTGGCAGGACAAAGGTTAATGACTTCAAACTGAAAAAGTGTATGTTTAGATCAGATATTAGGAAGAAATTCTTTACTGTGAGGGTGGTGAGGCACTGGAACAGGTTGCCTGGAGAAGCTTTGGCTGCCTTGTTCCTGGAAGTGTTCAAAGCCAGCTTGGATGGAGCTTTGAGCAATCTGGTCTAGCGAAAGGTGTTCCTGCCCCTGGTGGGGATTTGGAAGTAGATGGTCTGTAAAGTCCGTTCCAACTCAAACCATTCTCTGATTCTATGATTCCATGATCCTATGGACACAGCCATCAGATGGAAAAAATCCCGACTGGACTGCCATCAGTAACAGAGAAACATCACAGTGGCTCAGTTCTCCTGTTGTTTCTTAATGTCTGCCATGGTTGTGTGCTGTTGGTCCCATTGCCAGTAAATTAGTTAATAGCTTTATAGTCCCTTTTAATGATTTCTCCAGATCATGTTTTTGCCATTTTTACTTTATATTTGCAGTGTGAAGATGAAGGAAGAAAAGCAAGGGAAAATAAGAATGTATAAGGACAAAAAAAAGACAATGAGAAAAAAGAAATGGTGAAATAAAAGGCTGAGAGATAAATGATACTGAGATCATGAGGACTTAGTAAGAGATCTCACTTTGATTATGAAAAGTGGTGGAGGTTTCATTTTAATTGGTCTTAGTTAGCCTTAACAAAATCAGATCTGTTTTGATTGCCTTTTGAAGTCCATTCTGATCCAAGGATGATGGGTGGAATAAATTACACAAGAAAACAGAAAATACAAATATGGCAACTTATTTAGATGGTTGGAAAGTCGGGAAACACAGATGCTTCAAAAAAATAGCATTGAAGACATTTCCTTATCATTTATCTTTCTAGAATTATGTCTTTCTCATTCCCTAATTGTAACTTTTTTCTGTCTTGATTTTTTCAGTTTCCATTTTACCACTTTTTTTTTCGTGGTTTGCATATCTCTCACTTTTTCTTTGAAGGTAAATAGATAGGATCTATATTTTCTCTGAGGTATGTTTCTCCAGGTCAAGAGGTTTGTACAGCTCCACTTTGAAATCAATAGTAAGAGCTTATATTCATCTCTCAGTAAGAGGAGAAGGTCTTAATCAAACACTGAAGATGAGTACAAGCCTATTGGTTGAGTTTGCTGGCTGTAATAAAATGAAAATATCTGCTGGATATTCTTACAGTTTAATGGTGACAGGTGATTTCTTCCTCCTTGTCTTTTGAATCTGACTGGTTTTGAAATGCCAAATCAAAGACACATCTAGTGAATATGTAAAGACGCCTCTGCAGAAGAAGCAGCTGCTTGTAGATTGCTTTACTTAAAGTGCTTTGAGAGGCGGGATTGCCCAATGGGGAAACAGGCTACAGACTAATTAAGAAATGGCATGTTTCTTCTTCCTTGAGCTAAAATTCTCCATAGAATTTTTTCGTTATTGAGCACTTCATAAGATCCCAAGCCTGCTGAACTTTGAAAACTTGCAAAAAGCTTTCTTCTACAAGTTTTAATTAGAATATTTCCCATTCCAGCTCATGACAAAATGAATATGTGACCTCTCATTGGTCTTCATAATCATCTACCTATCTCAGATTAAAGTTGTGGGGTTTATTTTAGATCTGTACAAGGAGGCTCTGCTCTTTTTCTTTTCTAGTTTCACTTATGGTATTTTATAATAAAGTGAAGGAAATCTATGTAGTTATACAGGATTCATCGAGGAAAGGTGTGAAGTGTTGGATTTATTGTGGCTTTTCAGATTCACAGAAAACCAAGCTGGCATCTTAAATGCATCCACAGATGTCAGACATCTTGTGAAGAGAACCAACATGCTGTAGTATGATATACTTGGCAACACAGTGCATCAAAAAAAGGGAAAATTGTTTGGCTGTAGGATAGACAGTTGATTTGACTGTACCTCCTAGCCAAACAGTCCCACTGAACTGACTGTGTTATCGCTAGTTCACTTTTCTCCCTTTCCCCCCATTCCATTTCACACTGATTCCTTGTTTTTAGCATTGTCACTCAGTGATCTTTCTGTCCAAGGCTGTGGTGCCAACGGTAGTGAAATTTTATAACATATCTTCAGTGATTAAGCAAAATGTTAATTGGAAAACACACAATATTTCTTTTGACCACATATTGGAGGGGTGTGGAGAATTAAAGGAAAAAGAACCATGAAAGCTTAAATAACATTAGCTGCATTTCCACATATATGGAAATATTAGAGAATAATAGAGTTTACTCACTTCTAAGTCCCTCAATATGAAGATGAACAGAGCATAATCATCTATTATGTTCATTTTTTTTTTAATTTTAAAAAATGTTTTCTGTATAGACACTTGAGTCTGCAGCTTCATTGCTCACCCTTCTGACCCAAACCCCACTTCTGCACAGGGACAGCATTTCTGTCAAATCTCAGAGCCTCTGTTTCAGTTTCATGTTTCCCTGGTCTTGTGTTTCTCTGGTGCTACATGGATGTCTCGGGGCATTTGCCAGACCATTTGTAGCATATCTCCCCTCAAGGGTTCATGAGCTAGATGCAGCTCAGCAGCCTGACCCCAAGTGTCCCACCTGACAAGTGGGACAGAGACCACAGGAAGGATGGACCACAGAACTGAACTGCCACTGAGGGCAGGACTCTGTGAGCAACAAATATGAGCCATCAACCCTGACTCTAGGGTGGTCAAATAACTTCATAGGCTGAAAACTCAGAAACTGAGACCTCAGAAAAGCCATGCTGAGAAAGAATACTAACCAGAACTAGGTAGGAGCTACAGTTGTCACCCATGACACCGCTAGCACCCGCAGAAGTTCATAAGAACAGAACAAGCATACTGTCCACATACTCTCACAGCCTTCAGTAATTTGCAATTCAGTCTTTCTGGGATTAAATGTATTGCTTTCCTGTTCAATAGCTCTTTATGGATTCTTCTTCTATGAGTTTATCATTTGCTGAACAAATGTAAATTTTAGCACCTATAGTGCCCTGTTATGGCTTCCACAACTGTGTTGCATGGCAAAGTAGTATCTTTTCTTCTAAACCTTCTACCTGATAGTTTCACTTGATGCATTGTTTTGGAAAAAAACAATGAATATTGATTCTCTATCTACTGTCTTCATTCCACTCGTGTTCTAAATATCTCTACCATACACCCAGTCAGCTGTCTTTCTTCCAGGTGAGGAGCTGAAGTTAATACATTTATGAAAACACTTGCATCCCTTAAACTATCTTTCCCTCTTTTTCAGTTCTACTCTGTGTCTGGTTTTGAGATAAGGACCTGAGAATTTGAAAGGTAAGGAAGAGTGACTTTTTGATTTTTTTTACATCCAGAGTCATAATACATATAAACTATAACAACCACAATACAAAATCAGGCATGAAGGTTGCAGTAGGCATGAGTAATCTGGTGTTATAACTCCTGGAATAAACCCACAGACTGTTACATCTTGGACTTGTTAATTTGTTTTTTCATGCTGTGTTATTTGTGTAATTTTATGCTGTTTAAACTAAGCCTTTTTCTAACCTCTAATAGCTCATATCTCATTTTAATTGCTCTAGTACATTTTTTTATTATTTTCATGTATATTTTGAGCTCATATTACCCCACAGGCAGAGCTCCAGAGTTCCTCCAGCACTGAGAGCTTTGTCTCCTTTTATTCCTATCAGAAGTAGAAAACATCCCTCCATCCGATAAAGGCCCCCGACCCCCAAAGTATCTAGTCTTGTCTCTAGTCTAACTGGCTTCTCTACAAAGAAACCTGTACAATTCAATTGGCTGGAATTAGGCAGTTACAACTGACAGATCTGCCTTTAGGAAATACTGCGAGATAATTCTTATCTCACAGAAGATGTACTAGAAGCAACCTCTCTTCCACGTATTCTAAAAGCAGTAAAAAATGTAAAGCAAAATTTTTTTTCACAGTATATAGGGAATTTAGGAACAGAAATCCCAGCAAGACATCAAAGAAGTTTGTCCTTAATTCCCTTGGATGCTTCTGAAACTCCTATCCTCAAACCTTGTCCCAGCAGTAGGAATGTGTTGTTCTGCTCAGCAATCGTGCAGGAGAGAACTGCATTTGAACTGCATGTGAACAGTCTCCGTTAAATCACTGTCTGCATCTAAAGACTGGCTCAAGACTCCCTCTTCCTCCTCCCCATTCCTCCCCAAACTGGTCAAGTCACAAGAGAATATTGCTGGATACTTTGAGGAAGGACAGAACTAAGGAAAGTTTTCACCAGCTGCTTCATGTGCATAAAAGCAACTGGAATTATTTTACATTATGTAATGAAGCATTGTGATTGTACTTTCCCCACGAAAGGATCAAACTTGGTGGGACATAGTCTACAATCTAAGAGGGTTTTTGGCAGATGGGAAATTGAGACACAGTGTGATTTAAGTAGTTCACCCAAGGATAGAAAAAAGGAACAACGGCTAGAGCGTTAGCTTGAGCCTTGCCAGTTTAACTCAGTGCCTTGTCACATGCCCTGTGTGCTTTAAATAGATAATTATATTTTTTTAAATTAGTATGAAGTAATTGCATAAAAAGTCTTTAAGTGCTCTAGACTGTTGTTCTGGGCACACAGCTAAGAGGAGAACAAGAGAAGTCAGACTAGGAAGTTCCTGACTCGTGGATGATTACCGTATGATCACATATGATGGAATTACTGTTTTATTGACATAGGGGCTTAAGCTCAGGCACTTTCTGAGGGTGAACTTGATGTTTGAATAGGCTTTTCTCTATCTTCTCCTCTTTGATAGGAAAATGAGAGTGTTGGGAATGGAAATGCTGATCTCTTATGCAGTGGGACTTATGCTGTCTTTATAAGCTGATAAAAAGATTTCAATAAGGAAAACCATACAAAGGATCTAGTAGTTCTTGGCTATTTCGAGGAAAAGAAGGTGGGGGGTAAGGCAGAAGAAAAATAATAATAATGCAACCTCCTATTTTCTGACATGGACAGTTGGCAATTCTGTGTTTTTCCAATTAAGATGATAGCATCTGGACTACTGTAATCCTTAAGGTTGTAAACTGTGTCATGTTGCCCATGGAGTGGATTCATCAGTCAGCTGGTGATAATTTATCTGATTAAAAAGAAAGGCACTCCCTGTAATTTTACTGTGGGGTGGCTATGCTGTTTGGGGGGGTTGTCTTACTGTGGGAAATAATTTGTCTAAAGCATTGTAGTGGAAGAAAAAAACCTGCAACAAAATTAAGGGAACATTTTCCTTTGTCCCCTCTTCCCTGTTCAAAAATATCTAATATAAAAAAATTAAGCGGAGAGTTTAATGATTTTAAGATTAAATTTTTCAGCCACTAGATTAAATTATTTGTTATATACTGCGGTTTGTTCCTACAGTGCTGCTCAGGCTCACTGCAGAGTGGAGAGAAAAACATGCAGCTTTAGAAAGGCAGAGCAGCATGGCAGGTGGGGCTGTGTGACAGCTGCCATCAAGACAGGTAGCACAGGGAATAGCAGAGGGAAAAAGAATCAGCAGACCAAGGGGTTGGGAAATCCTCAGCAGCAGTGAGAAGGGATTAGGAAGGTAAAACTTGAAAGAAACAAAGAGGAACTGAAATGAGTTTCACTGAGACGTTTGCTTTAGTCCTTTCTCTGGCATCCAGCTCAACCTTTGGATTAGTAATGCTGTTATCCTGCAAATGCATAATAGTGGCTGCAAAGCAAGAACCGTTCCTGTAGGAGGAAATAGTTTTATATTCCCTGTCTGAAAAAATGAGAAGGAATCCATCAGTAATTTTGGGACTTCTGTGACACTGTGAAGTTTCTTTTCATTTCTTCTAAATCATTTGTGTCAGGCATTCAGAGCTAGAGTTCTAGTCTGAACAACTTGCCTGCTGAATCAGGTTTTCTCAGATACATTTAGACTGCTGAAATGCAAAGAAAGACTGTCTCCAGAAAGAAATCTAGGACTCTCTTGGAGTTAAGAAATCTTCCCTCACACAAGCTTCTTCTTTGAGCCTCATGTAAATATTCACACCTGTAAGTATTCAGCATGTAAGTATTCAGCACACTTGTGCTGAAAAGGGAACACACAACACCTGTGCTGAGCAGATACAAGAGGTTATAAAAGCAATGAAAAGGGTAAACAACCTCTTCACAGTTTTCTTCAGAATTCAGGTAAGTAGGGGCTCTTGAAAAGTTCTCTCTAAATCTTTGGGTTTGTTTTTTTTTTATATAATATGGGATAAAATTCTAAACATTTTTTGTATTTTTGTCCAAGCTATTGGCTTGCACTGACTTCGAATTGTTACTTGCTTTCCTTAGTAAGCCCTTGTACTTTTTTGGTTTGCGTAGCTCCCTCCTTTCATGACTGGAAATAGGAGTAATCACACCTGTTTGCTGTAGTTTAACATGTTCCAAGAATCATGAGCCATGGATATAGGTATAGTGTCAGCAAATATCAATAAACAAGAAATTTTGGATGGAAGATGAACTTTAATGTTTTGGAGAAGAAAAGAAGCTTTGATGGGAGCAAAAATGGTGATTTTTCATTAAAGGCTGTGTCAGGTGGTGTGTTGGTAGAAACTGCTCTGGCAATTTCTATCTGACCTATTCCTATATACCCAAGAAATGCCAGTTTGCACCCAGCACTTTTTCCCTATCAGATTCAGTACTGATGGCAAACTGATTGCATGTTTGTGTGAGAAGTGTGCAGCTTCTCTATAGCAGAAGCGAGAAGGGGAGCTGGGATTTGCTGGGCAGGTGAGCATCTGGGAAGTGAAGTTTTTTTTCTTCAATTGTGAAAAGCACAACTGTATCTGAACTTTGGCTTAGTTTGCACAAGTATATTGAGATCCTGTAAACTCCTTTGAGCCGAAATTGCTGAGTAAAATAGCCTCCTATCAGGACAATTTTCTTGAATCTACTCAGGGAGTGGCAATATTCATTTCACCAAATGATCTTGAAAAATGCTGTAAACTGTTAGCTTCCCCCTCAAGAGCAGGCTGAGAAAGTCAGATAAGACGATGATTTAATGTCCTTTGATGCAACAGACAAAACTAATGGAGGGGCATAACCAGCCTTCTTCCCAGCAAGGCAATACTAGATTCAGTGAATCAACCCTGGGCTTTATAACAAAGTTTTTCTGATGGAAGAGACTAATATTCTTTTCATTGTGTTATAGAGGCAGAGTACACTTGCCATGAACTTTGCAGGAAATGTGGGTGATTGCTTCACTAGAATAGAGGTGAAGCTTGTCTTTCAGTTTGTGATTCCAGCTTGTCTTTCAGTTTGTGATTCCCACCTACAAGATTCACCATGAGGAGACCACAAGGTTTTCTATTTGTTTTGGATGAGTGAACTACAAGTGGCTCTAAGCCCTTAGTTCCATCATGGGTCTATGAAAGATGTGAATTGACAGCATCAAACTGACTTACATTAATCTTTGTTACGCACATGGTACTCCAGCTTCATTGCTAATCTCAGTGTGTTCACTATCTGAATTAGCTTATTATTAAAAGATGAGCCAAGACCAGGACAAACCCCTAGTAATCTCTCCTCCCTCACCTTCCTGCCACCGAGAGCAACCCATTTACCTTTTTTAGGGGATTTTTAGCTAACAATCTGCCAAGTTTCTTTTTGGTGTAGCTGGGAGCGTGTAAATAGATAGGGATTACCTGAAAATGCTGCTAATGAATTAGTATATGTAATGCTCAAAAAAGCTTAGGCAGACAATCAGTTCTGTAAAAGAAAATCCCCAGGTTGGTTAAGAGCAAGGAGCAATCTGTGCTTGTGAAGTCACACCATACTGGCAGGAGTATTTACCTTGCCAGGAGTAAAACTGCGTTTTGCCAGGCAAGCTCATGTAGCAGTGCAGGTGTGGGGCCCAGTCCTCCTGTGGGAAGCATCTTCTGGACACAAATAGCAGTAAGTCATAGTTTCCTGAAGGACTATGCTCTGTAGATCTAAGCTATGTGCTTAGTCTTGCAAGTGCCCTCTTGACCTCAGAGAAGAGGAACTGGTGCCTGAATACAGGAAATACAGAGCCTAATTACCCTTCTGCTGTGCAATAGGGAAATTGAGGAAAGGATCTTATGTGAATGTTTCATTGATGTAGGAGACGTTTAAGTACTTTTTTTCCAGTGAAATAAATGGCCTCAGCTACAATAACTTCTGAGCATGGATGAGAGGTGGAAACTGTAGAAAATGGCTGGCCAGCCTCTGCTTTGAAGGCGGAGCTATAAACTGCAGAGGTAAATTAGACAGGAGTATAATATCTTAGATTGAGACTTGATTCTTGTCATTAATCAGGGATTAAATAACAGTTTAGCCATATAAATTCCTTTCACTTTCAATACACAAAGGAGCTGTGCTCATTTACTCCAGCCAAGAATTTGATATAATAATTTTGGGAAGCTTCCTGTTTCTTTCATGTTCACAAGAGTTCTGTATTATGTAAAGAGACTGTGGCAAGAATGTTACCTGGCCCAGTTTTTGTGTGTAATTAATTGACTTAGCTTTTTTCTCTGCATGCAATTCCACACACAGAAGGATGCTTTAAATCACAGTTGTTTAGAACACGTCCATGTTTTATGAAAAGAAAAAGTCCTAAATACTTCTGTTTTATTTCCACATTATGCAATTGTAAAATTTTAAGCAAGTAATATGGTATTTTTCTACCGAGCCTTCAAGAAGCAAGCTTTCTGTTTATTGCAGAAATGTCAGTGATCCTACATAATTTGTTCTAGAAGAATCTAACCCTGTATATTTGACTAAAATTTCTTCTTGGAATACTTTTGTCCCACAAATCCAGCCCAAAGGTATCTACGTAGGGATAGTTCATTAAAAAAAAAAAAGAGAAAGAACACTTGGGGACGAAAGGTACTTTATAGAGTGCATAAACATTATGACAAGGTTTTCAAATGTTGCTTCACTGAGACTTTGATAGAATATCTAGAAATACCCTTTTCCTGGAATGACAGTGTCATGAAGTCATTTGAGTAGTAATTTGTTGGGAGCAATACCTGTGATTTCTGGCATGTGCTGGAAATTTTAATTTGGGTTCACATCTGTTGAGAGTAAACACTGAAAATCACTAGGCTGGTAAAATATATAAGCTACATTTTATGACCTTGAGTTGAGAGAAGTTGTAGTATTAGTGGGGCCATATTTTGAGTTGCAATAAAAATGGTTTCTTTAAAGAACGTCTCAGCTTGTACAGAGAGGAAATTTGCTGGGGTTTCTTTTTTAAAATGCAGAAGGGTCTTCATCAAAGGGGAAAACTTGAAGAGAAAAGAAAAATAAAAGTGGAACTGTTTGAATTTTGAAGGCTAAATACTGCATCAAGATGGAAAGAGGATAGAGGGAGGATACAAAAATGATGCAAATTGCAAAAGGGAAAGTGATGCAGAAAACAGCACATCAAAAAATGGAGAGTGAGATTAAGAAAAAGAGGAGAAAAAGCAAGAGAAAAAGCATTAGAAAGAGTGCTGGAATTATGCCAGTGCTGGGCTGTGGCAGTTCACAAAAGAACCCTAATAGCTCTTGTAGTGAGGGTCAGACTAATTGAAATTTGTCCCTCTCCAATTCTGATGGTTAAACTCCCGTACTGATGAGGGAAAAACACAGAGAAATGCAGAATGAGAAAGAGCTCTCCAGCATGACTAGGAACACATTTAAATATCAAATACATAAGGAGAAGAATGTAATTTTTCCAAACTGTTTTTTCTTTGTTTCCAGCACACAGTGAATTATCACTGAGTTATCACTGACACTGAACATGAACGGAATTCAATCAAGTTCCAACTTTAAACAGCAGGTCTGAGGAGTCTTCTTAAATGTGAGTCATTTCACTGGGTGTGAATATATGTTATTAATTTTTTTTGCATATAAAAAATAAATCTTATGATTTGGGGAGAAGTAAACTGAATTCCTTGTAAGTAACTAAATAGCCGCATGTACATTTTAAATACAGAGCTTAGTGAAGGCTGAACCACAGGATTATGGCTGATTCTTCTTTACAGAGTCTCCTGTAATTAACATTATCAATAACATAAAAGAGGATGGTATTTATGATGCAAGGTTTGCAGCTAACTATGTATACTAGGAGGTCTGATCCTTCTTGACAATCTTATCCATCATTAAATCATTGCAGGAAACAGATGAGGCAAAGGATCCTTGACTTTTTCCAGAGCATTGTCTTCTTTTGTGTGATGTAAGTTAATAATTTTTTAAAAGCAAAATAGAATTTTAAATATAAAGCTGGAAGAAATTGTTTAAAGAACCATTTTTCACAAATACCTAGTATCATGGGAAAGTAATTATATAGAATAAAAGACATGCTCAGTGTTTTTCACTTAAAGTAGGAAACACCCATCAATACACCTTAAATTTATGGGACATAATTCCTGTGTGTCACTTGTACCAATTTAAGGGAGAGGCAACTCTGCTGAGGTCATGCTGATATAAAACACTGAAGATCTGCCCAAGTGGTGAGGGACCTGATTCAGCCAAGTATATAAACACATGCTTAAATTCATTCCCACTCGCAGCATATGCTTCTATGTGCTATTGCTTCACTATGGCATGCAGTGTGTCAGCTGTAACATAGTCCAAAAACTATAATGTACCTAATTTCGGTACGTAGGTAGAGCTGTAGGCGTGTGAGTGAATGTGTCCTCATCGGCTCCTGGGCCCTGCAAACAGAGTGCGAGTGTCACTTGTGTCTGGACTCTGCCCTAGAGAGCTCCTCAGAGCTTTCTGAGAAGCCTTTCCTAGCACCAAGAAGGGCTTTCTGTAGCTGGATGAGGTGTTTGCATCTTGAATTCTTCTGGAATCTCTTTTCGTATTTAGTAAAACCCAGATACTCTGTTAATGCACTTAGATAATATAGTGATTGGCACCTTAGAAATACTTTAGACAGACAGATAAAAGGATTCCAAATGCATCCTTTGTGAATTTTTAATACAAAGATTTTGCATTGTCCAGTGATGAAAACAAATCATCTGTAGAAAGACAAAACTGTTTTTCCATTCGTATCATTCACTGAGGATGTTTGTGTATGTTCAGTGTCTGATAGCATCTTAAAGTTAATCGCTTTGCCATTTGCAGCAACAAGATATGTCACTTGACAAGCACTTGTATTTTGTATCTTCCTCTTCCTTTCTTTTTTTTTCCCCAAGTTCTGTGCTGTATTTTTTGCACAAAATGATGCAATTGATGAGCAGGTGATGTTTTCCGGCAGCAAATTGTTTCTTTACAAACAATACAGAAGTTTTGGATTTATTTCAAATTCCAGAGAAACCAAATAAATTGGTAATTTTTTTTTTTACTTCAGGTTTTGCAACTACTGCTATACCAAAGAAACTTCTGTATCACAGTTCTTTTGGGGGTCCAATACCCAGAATCACTGTGACTGGACTTGACCTAAGTTGACCTTGCTTTCGTTTTCTCTTTGCTGCACTGACATGCTCTTCACAACTCTTCCCAAAATTATATATTACCATTGGTAATATATATGAGATATATATATATAAGGTGTATATATATATGGTGTATATATATATATATACCATATTATATATTGTATGATTCATAGAATCATACAGTATTTTGGGTTGAGGGGACCTTCAAAATTGTCTCATCTTAATACTAATGGTGTGGAGGAACTTTATTAGACTTCGGTGTGTGGTGACAAATAGTATATTTTATAAATTAATTCCAAGTTAATGGTAAATTATTATGGAAATACATATTGCATACACTTTACTACCAAAAGAGTTCATCATGATTAATGTTATTACAGTGAACACCGAAGTAATTAATAATGATTTGCCCTTCTTATAAGTGGTACCAATGTAGAGAAAAGAAGGTTAGCCTAATTAAATTCCACAAACCACTTTAGGGCTCTGCTGCATTGTGGAGGTTGTTTTTTATGTTAATTAATTCTGTATGAAAGGTTGCTGAAGTGTTTTAATATTTTTTTGAAGAGGCACCAGAAAATATTTTGAAATTATTATTTTTTTGTCCAGAGTACCTTGACCAAGCAAGATGGAGTCCTTTCCATGATAAGCTCCTGCATGCTATATAATCATAGTAAATAATAACAAACTGAAGATTCTAGTAATTTAATGAGGGATAGAGCTGAAGTTGGGTGAGGGTGTCGCTGTGTTCTGAGAAGACACAACTGAATAGGGATCAAACCTCAGGCCTAGAAATCCAGTTCACTTGCTTGCAGTACACAGAGTTGCTGGACAATACATTATGGACTTAACTCCCCTTTTGAATTGCTTACTTTCCTCATTCCTAGTCTTCCACACAAATGAACGCTGGACTAGTTTTGGCTCAGATTTTAATTTCCACACATCTGATTTCCTGATGATCTAGTGTTGTAGTTGAAGGTGTGAAAGGGTACAGTTTTGTGTGTTATTTGCTTTTTTGGTTCTTTTTAATCTGTCTTAAAGTAGAGAGGTAGAAGACATCTGTTGGTAGCATTTTGGTGACCTGCCTAGTTCATTTCCAGCTTCCCTTAACTGTTGAGTAATACAAATATTTCAGACTCGGATTCACACCAACAAAAATAGCTGTGAAAAAACAAATGTGAAAATTTGCTTTGCCTCTCCTTCTACTGAAATTCTTGGAAATGTTTTTACTTTTAGCCTTCTAATAGACCCGTTTGGAAATCCTATTCAAGCTGGATTTTTCAAACCCCAATTCCCTTAAGCACATGCTTCATGTGTTAGACATGTGTTTAAATTCTCCTGATTTAGTTATGTACTTAAGGGCATTGCTGAATAAAGAAGGGCATCAGCATGTACTTAAATGCTTTGCTGATCAAAGGAACAAACCTTTTGATTTGATCTACGTTTAATGTAAGTTAGATCACCTACCCAGTAGTCAAGAATTTACCAGATGTCTCTATTAAAGGCAGAGTTCTTGATTAAGCTATGTTCTTCTGGCTGTGGAAATAGGAAGGGGGCTGCATATTACAGCACATTCCTTTCTTAATTTTTCTTTTGTGACACTGATTGTAAATTACGTTTTCAAGTACTATGACCTCACTGCAAATAAAAGAAGAGATCAAGACAGTAAAAATGAAAAGAGAAAAGAGGGGTTTGGCTGTTGAAGTCATATATTCAGAGTAACACCAGAATGATTCAATATGTTTTATGTTCTTAATATTTTTCTTTCTATATGCAGTACGGTATGTAATACATCTCTTCCTCCTTACACTAACAATTTTTATTCAGGATACTCTAATGAAGTACATCTTGAGTCTCCTTTTCATGGCTAATGAGGAGACAACAAGAATTTGACTAATACTAGTACAATTACTGGAGCAGTGAAGCGTGCATCTCTGATTAGATGTGATAATTTGCAAGGCTGGGCTCTTCACATTAAGTTTGCAAACAGTTTAAAAATCACTTCCTCTATTTATCCAGCTAATCTCTGTTTAATGACTCCAGACATGACAAAAGAAAGAGAAAATGTCTCTTAAAATCCTATACTTCATTTATGAGGCTTGTATGCAGAGCAGAGGTGTAATTGATAGTAAATCTTTTCCAGAAGATTTTTGGATGAAGCCATGCAGCTGACTTTTTACAATGCAGTGGTATTTTTATTATTCCTGTAATACTCAGTCTCCTTTATACAGAGATTTATTGTCTTTGTCCAGGTTTAGACATGGCAGATTTTTGGCTCATTTGATTTCTTTTCTTTCTAATTTGCCTTTTGAATTAAGTATTTGATTATCTATAAAAAGTGAATATTTTTGTTGAGCATGCTTGTTTTTTCTCAGAAAAGGTTGTTTGAGTGACTGTTGATAGTGCTGTTAGGGAATTCATCAGTCATCAGCATCACAGACAGATGGGTTTTAAAGGAAATCTGGCATGTGCCATTCCAGATTTTTGAAATGCTTCTTTATCTTTGAGGCCTATGTTCACCATTTGGATGCCTGAAATAACACGAACTCAAGTTGGAATTTTTGATGAATTTAATTAAGTAAGTAGAAGTAGTTCTTGCTGTCAGTAGACATCCTGAGGCAGGAATGAGATGATCTTATTTTAAAAGGGCAGCCAGCTGTTTCAGATGGACCTAAAAATGGATGTCTTCATGTAAAACTCTGTCCCCGAACACATCACTGATAGAAATAACATGTCCTAGGTGTGATTGCAAAGAAAGAACTTGCATGAGAGGATGTAAATGAATTTGCCAAGTCACTTGATATGCTCATGCCTGGACGAAGTGCTGCTGTGTTGTCTCCATATTGCACAGTGGCACCACACAACTGTGATTTCTTTTAGAATCCCCTAAAACTGAGTAAAACTAGATTGAAAACAAATATTCTGTCATACATATTTAGAAAGGATTCAAGATAGATATTTTCTGGAGTTTTCCCTAAAATGTGTAAAAGCAGATGTATGAAATGAGGATTAAATGCTCAGCCTGTTGTTTTACATATATTTACTTGTTTATATAGCTTTCACAGAGCGTGATTAGCTGTGTATAATGTATCTTGTTAAAGATGGGCTCTGGGATTTCCCTGTCAATTTTGCTTGGAGATACCTAATACTTTTTTGTTTCCACTGAAAAGCAGCAGCTGCTGCAATGATTGTGTGGAACAGACAGAAAATGTGCATCAACTTCCTTCTGGACCTATGGCAGCTATTTGTGTCAGAGAGAAGTGGATCCTGAGAGGAGTTTTGACAGGCTGCATGGAAAAAACATCTTTAAATACTGAGGGCATCTGAAACTTTCTCTTCTTCCAGACACAAAAGAGATAAAAATAGAAAATTGTGGGGTTTAGTTCTTGGAGATGGCAGGTTTCTAAAACTCATCTGAATTCCAAGTAGCAGGGCATCCTCCCTGATGACTGGAATACAGAAGGGTGGAGGCAGTGCAAAATGACATCACTTTTTGCTGTTATTTAATGTGATGGAAGATGGCCAATGCAGCTTCAGAAATGGAAAAAGCAGATAAAGGATTTCCTTTATTTTTGGTCTGCAGTCTTCACTGGTGGTCCTAATATGGCCAGTTGTCTGATTTCACTCTTCCCCACTGCAAAGTAATGGATTTAAGGACCAGGAGGTAGCATTTGAATATGTGTTGTCTTCATATAATTCTTAATGGTTTTTTTACGAAAATTTGCTCATTCTGCTTAGAGCTGGAACTAAGGAAACTATTTCTCACATGAGGAAAAAGTGAATAGAAATTACACTGTGATTGGGGCTAGCAGTAAGTGTGACTTTCTTGTGTGTTCCTTGTTCCTGATGCCATTTAGAGCTGTCATTCTTGAATCTCTGCATGTGCTCTATATAATTGATATTACTTTGTAATAATAAGTTTCCTGTTTCTAATCACAACAGCACAGCTGGGAAGCAGAGGACTGCTTTTGCTCTTGCTCAGTACCTTGGGAGGTGGCTTATTTCCCCCCCTGGGTGAAGATGAGGATACTGCAGTGTTTTCATGCCATTTGGATTGTACTAGTGATTACTGGGAAGTATCCTCACCATCACCCAATGAGTAGTTCCAAGCTAAGGTCCAGTGCTGTCTCTCATCTCCAAAGGTGCCTGTGAGGCATTGAAGAGAATTGCTGAGTTACTTTTCTGTTTCCCTGTGCCTTGAGGTAGGATGCACAAGAATGAAAGGGTGGAGCTACTTTGTCTCCAGCTGCCTGTTGGTGTCAGGATGGTTTGTGTTTCAATAGAGCTTTTAGAAGCCATTTAAGCCACAAGATGAGATTTTTTAGGAGATGTTTACTTACAAACAGATTAATGTTAATGCAGTTAAGTGATAAAAAAACAGAAGCAACAAAATCAGTCATTAACCTTCAGTTTAGAGTCTCCACTAACTGATTGTTGGTTTCAGCTTATGGGGCTGGCTAATGAACTACTGCTTTTTCTAGAGCTCATACCTTGGAAAGTTCCTAGGGCTACACAATTCCCACTCCTTTTGAAGCAGATAATTAGCAGAGACATCCTGATTTAATTCATTTCCGAATGAGGTAACACCTTCATTTTTCTCTTCTGTTTGCAAATTCTCTGACTGTATTAAAGGCAGGACAGGAAACCTTTCATTCTTTTCTACTAGTTAGTAATTTTTAATTTGCATTCTCTGGTGTAAATAGTAAAGTATGTTTTGCCTGATAGCCAAACAGGGTCTGATTTGGATCCCTGTGAAATCAATGCAAGTCCTTCAGTATGCTTTGTAGTTTCATAGTAGATTAATCACTTGTACTTACTTTAAAAGAAACAAAACCACTTGTGAGCTGGGCAAAAAAAAACAAACCCAAGTATCATGGAAATTTTATATGGCCAGGAATCTATGCTAAGAAGGGCTTTTGCTTGAAGAAAGTGGCAGCAGTTAGAAGTCACACTCTCAATTTGTCTCAAAGCCAAGTAATTCTCTTAAATAAATCCCAGTAGTTGTCACACATATCAAAAAAAAAAAAAGGCAAGTTGGTACTCTTCTGAATAAGCCCATAATAAAACCTTAAGTTTATTCTGTTGACAGTTCCTTAAATTAAAAAGTGAATATAGCAAATTTTTCCTCCCAGTAGTTTTTCACTGTCATTATCAATGTAGTGGAGCACTGTTTCAAGCATGCAAAAGAGTGTCTTTACCTTTATCTGTCACCTGAAGTTCCTGATTTCACCATAGCAGAGTCTTTGCTTAGTCTCTCTATCTTGTTACAGTCCACAATGAGAAAAATCTGGAACATAATGAGGCAGCCTAAATTCTCTTTTATAAATGACATCCAGAATCCCCAGTGCTGGGTTTGCTGGCAGTCTGCCAGGTACTGTGTTCCACTGCACAGATGTGTCGCCTTTCCCTGCTGAGGTTACTCACATGGAAGAGTTCACGTATCCCTGAGTATGTCCAGGAGCATAAGCAGTTCTGTGCTTAAGGCATTAGCATGGCAGTCTGGAAATCTGAACTTGGAGTTTAGGCCACATGTCCCCGAACATGCAGATAAATCAATATCATAAACGACAACAGTGTCAGATTTGTCTGTTTGTAAAATAGCAATAATATTTCCTCCTTTCTTCATTCACATGGATCACAGACTCCTTAAGGAGTAGATGGTGGTCTGGTAATCACAGAAGTACTTGTATTTTCCCAGGAAATTTGTTCTTCTACCAGGAGGAATGTTGAAATATGATTCACAAACCAACTGGGAAACCGCTGTGAATTCCAAGTTTACCCATTCCCTCAGGTTGTTTCTACCTCTGTGTGTATCTGACTTATTTGAAACCTCATTTCCAAAGGAAATAAGGTTTATGAAAGCATCTTTACCTGTCTTCCCTTTTTGAACCAGACATGTTTGTGAATGGAGTTCTTAATCATATTAAAATCCTAATAAGTAATAAAAAAAAACCTCCTGGAAAGCAAATATCATATCAGAATGTCCACTGGAGGGAGTGAAAAATAAGCATCATTTAAATTCTTACTAAAGCATAAAATCCTACACAGAGTAGTACATTATGAATGCTTAGCTGCTTTGAAAAAAAAAAAAAGGCAGCTTTTGGAATTGTTGCTGTTTCAGATGTTAGAGAATCCCCTCCTCAACTAAAGCTTCTTTCCTGTGTGAATTACTGAATTTCAAACAAGGAGCAATAGAAAAAGTTCTTTTTTTTCCATCTAATACCTACTGGATATTTAATTAGGGTGACCTCACACATAATCATTTAAAAGTCAATTAACTAGAAGATACTAGTCCAGTGGAAACCACACGTAGTTAGCTCCACAGCTCACAGAACAACTTCTCTGCAGCTTCCTTGTGATTTCTTCCCCAGATGTGAGCTGTCCCTTCTGATCATCGTGCTATTTCAAACAAGTTGTTCACTCTCCACAAACTTCAAAGCAACTCTTGTACAAAGCCAGTCATCCTCTAGTTTGGAATAAATATGGCTTTAACTATTTCTTAAATTGCAAGTTAGAGAAGGGCCTTAAATTGTAGCACTCCTTTCCATTTAGTTGTTAATCTGAAGCTAATCTGTGTGGTGCTGTTTGCTAGAAGAGTCTTCTCATGACAGGCAGCAACTGATGCACAGGAAGATTCACCTGAATATGAGGAAGAACTTTACTGTGCAGGTGACCAAGCACTGGAACAGGTTGCCCAGAGAGGTTGTGGGGTCTCCTTCACTGGAGATGTTCCAGAACTATCTTGATGAAAACCTATCCAATGTGCTGTAGGATGAGTCTGAGCAGATTGGTTGGTCTCTTCCAACCTTACCCGTTCTGTGATCTCTTTCAGTACCCTGCATTTTTGCCACCTTTGTGGGAAATATGTGCTATTTCACCACAAATGAGACTCTTTATCCACGATATTTTGCAGTGGATTTTATCATGGTTTTGTTTGTTACCTCAGAGAGACTTTCATTTGTGTAGGTATTTACATCAGTTTAAGCCACATTTTCAGTTTTCTGAGCTCTCTGCCTAAACCTGGAACTCCAAGAGCTGTGGAACATCCGCTTAGAAACTCCAGAGCTGAAACTTCAGGTCATTTTCACAGCAATTTCTGGTATGGTCCATAAAATAGACAATACAATTGTTAAAAGACAATTAATAATGCTCCTTTAACTAATTAAATGCTTCTGTAACTAATTTTCAGGCTAGTTCCTCTTCATAAGCTCTTTACACGTGGATGTGGTATAGGACAGATATGTGCAAATAGGACATGAATTTCACTGGTGAGCTTTTAGCCTGAGTGGTTCACTACCCTAGAGGTGGATTTTGTGCTTGGGGACTACTTTTGAGATGCAAAGTTCCAGGTCACAGCTGTTAACATTTGGATGTGCACCACTGTTGAAAATGTACAAAATGTTTGTCATTGTCAGAACAGAAAGCCCAGTTACAACAAAAACACTGGTTTCATGAGGGAGCACATATATGCAACAGCACACCAAGTATTCCTAGAAGGAATCTGCTGTCCTCCTGATGTGCAAGGGGGAACTTATTTTTTGTGTATTTTCCATTAATACTGAAATAAGGGTTCCTTGCCATAGAACTCTTAAGGCACAGGTTTGGTTTTTTTGGTCATGTAAGTTAAAACAATTAACTCATTCATGAGGTAGGAATTTTAATTGAGATCACCGAGGCTGAACAACAAGCAAGTTATTCACAAGTAGAATTATACCTTTTCCCAGCCCTTTCCTCTAAATATTTGGTCGTAGAAGGGCTTGTTTTAGACCAACTGCAGCAGAAAAAAACATTACACTTAGATCTGATATTCTGTGAGTCAGTGGAAGTTGGTAACACACAGCTATATTTATCTTGTCCTGTCATTTCAAATGTACCTTACCCCACTCTATGGAATCATTTCTTATAGATGCTGGCAGCAGTCCTTGCCATCTCATACCTGATTTTTTTTTTTTAAAGCCAGACTTGTTTATTTTAGACAGGTTGCTTCATACCCTGTTCAGAAATGAAATGTTTTCTTTGTGTATGGAATTTGACAGAAATGAAGAAAAATCTCATCCATTTTCCGCAGTTGTCCTTACCTCATATGAAGGAAAACATTCACAGCTGTCTCTAGTGTCCTGCAATGCAATAATTTTTCTCAGAGGTAGACTAATACCCAAAAACCTGCTGACAAGGCCACTTGCCTTCTGTGATACTGTAATGTCTGGACACTGGGAGTATATGTATGATCTCTGCAAATTTCCACTAAGCCCAGTACCCCTTTAAACAAACTCATAGCTTGCTATTTAGGCTAACAGAAAATGTACAAAGATTTTTACTGGCATTGAAATGAATAATTTCCAAAGCACCCCAGGGAGCTATACACATAGGTCTTACAGCAAATCAACGAGATTTGTACTCAGTAGAAAATTCTCTCCTTGGACAATTACTGCAGACACGTATTAGCAATTGTACTAAAAGAAATTTCCAACTTTGGATGAGTTACTTTCTTTCTCCTTCTTTGTCACTGGGTTCCCCTTTCTTTCATATGAGTGTAGTGGACAGTGCTGTGCTATTGAGGCACGCATCCAGTGTAAAGTTGAATTGGTTTGAGCATCAATTGCTGCTCTAATAACCATTTTTAAGAATTAAATGAATATGCTACAGTCTGCACAAAAGGAAGATAAATGTAAACTTAGATCAGATAATTAACATGCCTTTGTGCAAAGTACTTGTAACAAATCCCAAGAAACTATTCCATGATTTTTTAAAGCAAGGAGGTTAAGCTTTGTAAACTTGATGAGGTTTGTCTTTCACTCTTTGAAGTGATCTAGATGAAACAGGGCTTTTTTTCATTTAAGGTCAAGAAAATACAAGTGACAATGGATATAAAACATTTCAACCTCAAACCAATTCGTTCTAACTTCACAAACTAGAAAAAAACACAGATTTTTCCTGTGATTATATGAACAGAAAGGTTTAGACACTGCTTTCAGAGATGCTAAACAGTACAATGAATTGTAATAGTGCTGGTGGGGAATAAGATCTCGATGAACAAAAGTGAAGATAATGTGTTTTCTGGAGGATATCCAGATTTTTTTTTTTAATGAGACTTACTAAGTTTTACCATTGATTCAAATAATTGAGCTGAATATCAATCACTGCATGACTAGAAGAAAATGCCTGGCATATGCGTGAGAAAAAATTCTGGATGGGGATCCCAGTGCAGTTCCATAATCCATGCCTAATGCTGTAGTAGCACCTGCAGTATGTCACTGCAATCTCACAGAGCAAAACCAGGTGTGTATAAAGGAAAAAGCCTTTTACAAGCCAAATACTGTGGGCTGAAGTCAATAGTGGCTACACCCTAAGGAGGTCAGAATTAGACTTTAAACATTCATTCAATTTTGTTAAATTGAAGTATGTAACTGTTATCATGATGGTAAAAAATTTTATTCTTTCCTGTGTATCTAGGATTTTATCCCCATTACATGCTGACCTTGCTTATATAATTGGTAAAAGGGTATTCCATTAAAAGTAAAAGCTTTTTTATTTCATTTTGTCCATATGGTTCAATTTTTAATGTCCATCCTCTAAGTGACCAAACGTTTACCAGGTTCACTAACTTTCTTTGGATGACAGTGTATTATGGCTCTGTTGCTCTGAAGTCAATCCACTGTTTTTCTATTTATTTACTTAAAGAAATGAACAGACCTGTTTTGCCCAGGCTGGCCATCTTCTAAGGTAGTATGTATATATCAGAATAAGCCAACACTTTCACGTGATAGAACCAATGTTATGTGTTGGATACAAGTGTACATTGTCAAGTCAAAGTACATCAGAACTTTTCATGTTTAAGCTCTTCTCTTTTTTTTTTTTTGTGCAATTATATAGAAACTGATGAGTGCAAGATACACCTATATGACAAAGCTGAATTTTAATCAATTTTTCTGGATAACTCTGTACGCTCCGGAAATCTGTCAGGCTATTAACTTGCACTGCTAGTTGATGGTTCAGCTAGTTTGATAGTTGAAAAAAAGCAGAGCTGGAACTACTATATACACCTCCTAGAGGTTTCAAATCAGTGATAACAAGGGAATACTAAAAATATCTTTTCAAAATTACAAATTAAAGTGTAAAAGTATGAGTGTTTAGGTATTGCAGAGTAGCTATCAATTAAATTTATTTTTGCAATGGAAAGACAGTGGATCAGATTCCCTAGCTCCTTTATACTAAAAAAAAAAAAATTAAAAAATAGATTGAATCTTATCTGAGATATCCATTGCTGTAAACTATTTCTCAGCTGTATACTGTTAGGAGGCAGGCAGTATCTTCAGTCAGTGCTGTTAAAGCAGTTTGTAAACTACTTACAGGTGGGATGTGCAATCAGCCTCAGTGCTGGGGTATTTCATGTTTCTTTGTGCTCTCCACTCACTTGCAGAGACTAAGAGAAGTAGCTGTGACTACATGGGTTTTGGTTAATGCAATTCTGAAAAAAACCCCAGTAATGAACAGAAATTATTTGTTTGCAATAAAGTTGGGAGGAATAGGCTGCTTTTGTGGTATTTTAACTTTTAAAAGAACTAAACCCATTTATTTTTAAAATGAACTAAGAATCTTGAGACAAACTTGGACTTTTTGAGTGACAAGGGGAGCTTGTAGTGACAATAGTATCTATAGTATCATTGAAAGTTGTTTGCAGTGTACTTCAGAAAATAGTTCTGCAGTAGTGTGGTGCTCTGGTCACTTCAGTAAACCAGTGCTGCTTTCCAGGCTTGTAGTACTTTTTATCCATGTTTTCAGCTTTGTTTAGTTAAAGAATAATCTCTATGTATGTCAGCAAAACAAGTATACTAATGCTACAATAGCTTCATTAAAGTTGTTATAGCATATAGAGTTTTATGTCGCGGTAGGAACGGCCGTGCGACATAAAAAAGGTTCCAACAAAGTTTATTTCCAGGAAAAAGACAGCACACCGGGGCTGCTTAGCAGTCCCTTTAAGTACAGTTTTTGAACACACGTAATCCACACGGATAGGACAGTTCAAACTCACACACCAGAATTCTTACAGCTAATAGGTGCATTTTCTAAACTCTACTTTCTCACAACAACTTTGCTCTTTCTCAAAACAGCCCTGTGAGGTTCCCACAACAGTCCCGAGCACCTGCTCTTATTTTTCTCTCATGCTGATGTTTTCCCCAACCACTCTTGTTCAAAACAGGTCTCTGTTCTCATGAGACAATGTTCCTGTTCTCACGGGACAGCTTCTTCAGGATGCATCAGTATATTGTCAGGATCAGGGCCTCAGTCCTCTCTTTCAGTCCATCTCAGGGGTACACTTTGATCTGGTCAACATCAACTGCTTCGTCAATAAGTGCCAGGCTGCTGACAGGTTCTCTGTCAACCCCCGACAGTTTTATACTTGGATTTGTTTTCGGAATGGAATATCTGAATGAGATAGAACTTAAGGTTTCACCCATTGTAAAATTCATAACGGTTTTTGGTGTGAACTAAAAATAAGGAACAAGCAGAGATGAAATTTTTAGAAACTGAACAAATTTCTACACTTTCAAGTTATTATTTACAATACATACCACATTTTGCACTGTTTTCAGAAGAAATAATTAAACATTCCACAGGATAATTTTTTTCCTCAAGTGTTTTCTTATTACTGTAAACTTTCCTTCTGACTCCATTTGCTCATCTCTTCCTGTTTTCATACGCGTATAAATTTTCTGATGTCCTGCTTTTATGGCTTTGCTACTAATACACAGGAGTATAGTCACATGCTTGTATGTGCAAAGTGGAGATAGCATCTAGTGGCATATTTATTAACTGGCTTTCCAAGAATTTTTAGAACACATTTGGTGGAAAGGGTCATTTATATTCCTAAATTAGGTTGCTGGTCAGTAGTTATATTTGTGTGGAAGGTGCAACCTGCTATCTGATCAGGTCTTAATTAAATCTTGGGAGCAGTAGATGTCTCATTAATTAATTTCAGAAATTAAATAAATTTAATATAAATTTAGTACAATACATAGGTAAAAGACTAAACAATTGTACTAGAACTGATGGAATAGATCTTAAATTAGTTGCAGGTAGTTTTTGTTTGTGATCCATCAGCAGACAAGGATGATAGGTAAAGCTTTATCTTGTTGATACTTGGTTCACGGAGGAAGGGAAGAAGTAAAGCTAGTGGTCTTTCAGGCAAAGGAGTTTTCTTATAAATATATATGCTGAAAGACAATTTGTGGAAACTGGAATACTCATGGTCACAAAGGTTACCCTTTTGATTTTAAGTCTAATGAGACCTTTCCAAACTAGAGACCACAAAAGCTGAGGCGTCCTATCCACGTTACCTTGAAGGGACTTGATACCTACCTTGGGAAACCTGGCCATCTTGAGATTTTGCCCCAAAAGCAGTCTTTGGAGTCTAGGCAAGTTACCCCAAAGCTGGGCATAGGCCTGTAACATTTGTCTCTGAGGTTGTCGTGGCAGAAACTCCAAGCTCTGTCCTGAGTAAGGAGCCCCCACAGCAGCCCCAGCAGGTTCTGCCCTGTAGTGCAGTGTCTGGTGGCTGGCACACGGAGCTGGGGCCCAGCTCTGCCACTGCAGCTTCCTGCTGCAAACCGAGGGTAAAGACTTGGGTGAAAACATGGGAATAATTGTCCAGTGCCTGTGACTTCAGGGCTGAACTCTCCACAGGTCTGTCTAGAATCCATTCAGTTCTGAGAATTGTTAGGCTTAGAGAAAGTGAGTCAGTCAGTGCAGCTGCAGGGTCCTGAGAACTTATTTTCTGTGGAAAAAATGTGGGTTTGACTACATCTTGCTGTCAACTCAAATTTGCCCAAACCCAACCTCTAGAACAGATGTATTTCCTGGGAATAGGAAACTTCTTTTTGACTAGTTTCCCTTAGAGGTATAATCATGACTTTTTTTTCCTGTATAATTTTTGCTGTCCTCCTTCACTTTTCCAGGTCAGCATGTTATTTTTTTCCCCAGAGCCGAAGTCTCTTTAGAACAGAGTCATCTTTGACCAAGTATAGAGAGGAATAGTTCCAGGATATGCAAAACCAGTAAGAGAGGAAAATATCTTTAAGAGCTTCTTAACATACAGAGAATAAACCCCACATTTCCTTTTTGAGAATTTTCTTTTTTCTGGAGTAGGGGATCAGAAGATGGCGAAAAAGTCACTTAGCTACCCTGTTATAGACTTGCTTTCCACATGAGACATCTCTGTTTCAGCCAGCTGAGGGTTTTGCATGTATTTCTTTAATACACAATTGGGATATTTCTAAATCCTGTGATGCACAGAAGTCACCACTTGCGCAGGAGGGGTTTAGTCCAATGCCTGTTGATGGAATCTTTGCCATTGATTCCCAAGAACTTTAGATCAGTCCTTAGGTAAGCACAACTACTAGCTTTGATATTTTTAAGGGTGTCCCATATTGGTTATGAAGAAAAAGAGGCAATGTGACTTCATGCATAGAATACTTTCCAATTTATTGAGTTACTGGCAGCTTCTGAAATCTCTCATGCTTAATGTAACAGGGAGTGTGCCTGAGCAAAGGAAGCTGTAAACATCAAGAAAGGAGTGAAGTCAAGGCCTAAACACAGACAAGCTGCTTTGGAGCTACTAATGTGTTTTTCCTATTAAAAATGATGCAGCTGCCAGCATTTCACGTTTTTTCTTGTATGAGCACTAGACAAATGGGGAGATGCAGAGATGCCCCATGTCCCTCCAGATAAACCATGGATAAACCATGCACATTTGGTAGTAATCGAGCTGGAGAGAAGGCAGGGTTTCTATTGGCATTGACTGATATGGTCTGGTTTATATTAGGATGGAATTTCTGAGATTGGGTATGTATTACTCTAACAAACAGTGGTTGCTATAGGAAATATATGAGCATCTGTATTATCCTACATATACAAAAAAGACGTTAATACTGACAGTTTCCTGGGATTTGAGTGTGTTGGGGGAAGTTAATGGACATTAATTGTCATACTTGTGATTTCATGTCTTGCGTTTGTCGTCTTTACCCTTGTCATTGTAGTAATTATGTATAGTCTTCAGGAATCTGTGTGGGCTGTAACTAGTCACCAGTATACCATTTTGTACTTTCCATCTTCCATTCCATCTAGCACAAGATGATGGTTGGGAACAGCTAGAATAGATTGACCAGAGGAAACTGTGACTGAACAATCTGACAGCCTACATAATACGATTAAATAAATGCTTCTGTGGACTAGGAGAGAAGTGGATGTCTTTTATCCTGACTCTAATAAGGACAAGGGGGAAAAATCTGCAAAGAGGTCAAATTAACATTACTGGATATTTGAAATCTACCATTAGTTCAGAAAATAATATGGAAAACTTCTGTAATGTCAAACTGTAGTCCCTGTTATTGTCTGCAGTACCTATTAATAGTCACATTTTCCTCAACCTTTACCTGGATGTCGGGTGGCAGAAGAGTTTGACTGGATGAAGGCAATGCCATGCAGCTTCCAGTTCTTCCTGTGCCATGGACATTATCCATAATTGTTGGTATGGTAGTTGCAGCCTTCTGATACATCAGGCAACAATTACAATCCTATTCCCCAAAGACCAGCAGATTTGAGGGGTTTGGCTGCAGCATCTTTCAAGTTCCATATCTCAACAGCTTGTGTGAATGCCAAGTGCATTCACAGAGTGCTGTAATAAATTTGATAATATTGTCCTTTGAATGAATCTGTGCCACTGAGCCAGCACATAGTGAGTGCACACACTGCAATGCTCTGTATTTTCCTAGCTCTGTGATATAATAACAGAAGGAAAAAAAAATAATAAGCCAAGCATAGAAGTATAAAGAAACCAGAGAGCCCAGACTCAGGGCACTTGCTAATGATACTGAACAGAAAAACTGAAAATATATTAGTAGAGATAGAGCCTGAGAGTATACAGCATTTGAATTTTGATCAGCTTTTCATATATGCAGCTCTCAAAGTAGCAAGCATATTTATGAGGTTCAAACTGGATTTGCTGTCACAGACATAGTTTCATGGTGTTATGGTTTAACCCCAGCTGGCAATGAAGGACCACTCGGCCACTTGCTTACAGACACACACACACACACACACACACACCCCAGTGGGATGAGGAGGAGAATAAGAAAAAAGGTAAAACCCATGGGTTGAGATAAAAAAATATTAATAACAGAAATAAAACAATTGTAATGAAATAGGGGGGTAGCAAAAGGGGAGAGAGAAATAAAACCCAAGAAAGGCAAGGGATGCACAATGCAGTTGCTCACAACCTGCCGACCAGTGCTCGACCCATCCCAAGCAGCAGTTGGCACCTCTCAGCCAACTGCCCCAGTTTATATACTGGGCATGATGCTTTGTAGTATGGAATATCCCTTCAGCCTGTTCATGTCAGCTGTCCTGGCTGTGCTCCCTCCCAGCTTCTTGGGCATCTCCTCAGTGGCAAAGCAGGATAAACTGAAAAGTCCTCGATTAAGGTCAGCACCAGTTAGTGACAATTAAAAAAAAAAAAAAGTCAGTGTGTTATCAACATTATTCTCATACTGGATCCAAAACACAGCATTGTACCAGCTACTAGGAAGAAAATTCTATCCCGGCCAAAACCAGGACAAATGGACACACTCCATCCCTTCCCGACCCTTGTGCAGAATCAGCTTACTCAAAACCTCAAAACAGTTCTCATAGAGTGTCTAAGGCCAGCTTTTCCATGCTCTCTGCACCCAAAGGCAACTGACTCTGTGACTGAAAGATGCAGGATGTGTAAAGTGGAGGTGGTGTTGCTGAGCTTCCGCTAACATCTGGTCATTAATTTCAGCTTTAGGGAGTTCCAAAACATTGGCAAACACAGCTCCAGCTGGCCTGGGGTTTGTGCCTTCTCCATCAGCAGGTAAATAGGCCAGATGGTCTCTAATTTTACTACTGTTTCTAGTATAGATGATGAGCCTTGGTCCCTACAGAGCAATCCACCTTCCAAACACTGAACATTTTTATCCACCTTTTGACCACATAGAAACAATGTAATTATTAGAAGAGTAGTAAAATGATTAGAGCAGTGGCAAAAAGGGAAGTCTGAGTGGGAGCAGCCAAGAAAAGGCAACAATGACCACCTCGCTTTTCTCTTTCATTTCAGAATGGCAGTCTAGAAATCTATTTTGAACAGCTGCACTTCCATTTGTGTTTGCTATAAAACAAAACTGTTTCACTTGTAGGAAGAAACTTTGTTTTGTCTTTGCCATTTCTGTTCCTTTCAGCAAACAACAACAATGAAAGACCAAAAAAAAAAAAAAACACCAGCCACACAATCAAATGAGAAAACACCCCAAATCCCATCAAGCACTCTCTAGAGCTGTAGAGCTAAGAAGTGCATTAGAAAGCTAAAAGAATCCAAATGTAAGTGCTTTATCTTCAGTACTTATTCAAGGGAATCTTTCTCATAGCTGCATGAAGCATAAAAACTTGTAACAGGGAGGGAGGATGAGATTTTGGAGAATCTGGAGATGGAACCTAAGGCAATATTCAGGCAGTGATTATGCAATTGTTGCGTAATATGGAGAATGCTTGCATGAATAATCTTATTAACATTAGAGTTTCACAATCAGGCAATTGAACACTGCACTGTTTAAAGTCATCTGCAGTTATGATGGAAAAGTCAGGAAAATTGCCGTTAAAAAAATAGAGGTCTCATAAATATAGCCTTTCTCAGCGGGGGGTTAAGAGTGTAAGAATGTCAGAGGAGAGAATAGAGGAAAACATTTTCTCAGTTTACATATAGCAGGAAGGATAGGTTTTAATGGTTTCCCTTGAGAAATGGAAAAGGTATAGATGATTATTATGGATTGTCACTAATTTTTTTATTATGCCTGAGAAAAGCTTTAAACAGTAGGATTGACAAAACTGAAAGGAAAGGGGGGAAAAATTGCACTATTCGCCTGAATAATAAGCAGTTTTTTTATTTGTATCTAGCAAGTGCCAGATCCGCAACAGGCAGAAGGATTAATTCCCAACCATTTGATAATATTTTGTGCTAATGAAGCAGTAGCTGATCAGCAGGTGCAGCTTCCCCTCCCTCTAACTTCTAAGGTCCCCGTGATGGAGAGAAGGCCCCTACTCCCAGGGCTCCTGCTGCCCATGCTGGGTGAGGAGCCTGGGCTGCTGAGGGGGCTGTGCCTCCAAGGAAGGCAAGGGCCAAGAACTTCCTTAAGAAGTTGCAGCAGCACAGAGGAGCAGACTGTAGTGTCAGTGCCACAGCTGGAAAAGCCGCAGCATCTCTCCAAGCTCTTTCTGTGTTCCCAGCGGGAGAACACACACGCTGAGCCTGTGTTCGTGCCAAGGGCGGGCCCAGCTTGGGCTCCATGCGGGGCGGGAGTTGCGTTCCCTCTGCAAGATTCATGTGCCACCTCCTGCAACTTTGCCAGCTACAAAGCAGCCATGAAGCTCTGCACAAACACACAGGCGGCAGCAGCACAGCTGCTGCCAGCAATGCTGTGGAAAACAAGCCATTAAATGTCTGATATATGAAGTTTAAGCTAGATGCCAAAGCAGAAATAAACCTCTGTTAGACTGCCTGTTTTGTTTGGTTGGTTTTTGGTTTTGGGCTTTTTTTTCCTGAAGGGTTAAGGCTATAGAAAATGAGTGAGTCTGTAAAGATGTATCTCTAGGTATCAGGGACAAAGAAGAATGACAGCTGAAATTTAACCTGAGTTCACGTTGCCAGAAAGAATTTGAATGTTTAGGTCCTGATAGCTAAAGAATGTGTACAGTCATCTGTGCAAAAAGACTGAAAAAATATGTAGCTGGTTGAGGAAAGTCATCTGCTTTTATCTCATGCCATACCATTTGAAAAAGCAAATCCAGTGCCCTAAACACCAATAGCTGCAGAACACTGGAGCCTTTCAAAACTAGTGTACTTCTAGCTGGATTTATTCATTAGGTTTGTAAGGCTTTTGACATGCCAGAATGAGCAACCATTTTCAGACCAAATAGAACTGGTATAAAATAATAATTTTATACCAGTTCCTATGTGACAATCCATGTCAAGGGGGACAACTGTGAGGCGATAACTGGTTTCTCTCATCCTCTAAATAAAAATAGTCATCTAGTAGACTTCCAAGCTTGTTGGGTGCTTGGATATATGTAATAGATTTGGATATTACACTAATCTTAAAGTTTTATTTCTATGGGAAGATAGATCTGGAGAATGTACTGAAGGCATAGTTGTTTTCTTCTTTGTTAGCCAACGTGCTCTTTTGGTGCTTTCTAGAGTATAGAGTTCTCAACATGTTCTAGGAAATAAATTCAAAAGAGATACTAACGGCATATCCCTTTGGTTTAAAAACTGTATTTTAGAATGTGGCAGTTTGCATTTTCATTTTGGGGGAGAAAATGAATAATTGGTGAGAACAGGCAAATCTGCACTAACACCAGTGCAGCTACATTCATTTAGATCAGCTGAGGATGTGATTCACTGTATGACAAAATATCTCAACTAATATAATTAACTAAAGCTGTAATTAAAGCCCAGGAGGGATGTGGGTTGTTGCAGCAGCATAAAATAATAAAAGAAAAAAAAAAGCTGAAAATTTCCAATATACCAATATATATGAATATGTTCAGCTACATCTGCTATTCCATTTTTTTTGTATTTATGGATGTGATAAGTTGGGAGACCATGTCAGGATAAGAGGAGGCAGCTAGCTGAGTTGGGAGGGTTTGCCTCATAATTCTGAAAACTGCTTTTTTCTTTGCCTTCATTCAAGTAATGAACAGGTAAATGTAGACCTGTGGCTGCTGGCTGAGCAGCAGAGAGGTCTGCTACCAGGGTTTACATTATCCATTTTCTTGTTTACTATTTGCAAGGCTCTGTGTTTGGCTCACCTTAGGGAAACCACTGTCTTTCTCTGTGCTTCAGCTTTCTCATCCCCAGACGTGTCTGGCTGGATGTCCAGGGCAGAGCTTGCTCTTGCTCTGTGCCTGTCATCGTGCCTCCTGCAATGAAACCAGTGCTGGAGTAGGTGACACTTTCTGACCCCCTCCAGCAGCACCAATTAGAGTGAGTGCAATAAACACAAGGAATAAATACTTACTGGAATAACCCAAATCCCTGAAAAAGCGTCCAACACAGCCTTTGACTCAGTTTATTAAAGTGGACCTCTGGTCATTTTTTTTCCCAGATTTTCACAATATCCAGGAACCTCAGCTTTTCTCTTGGCTTCTGGTCTAAGCAGGAAGGCAGAGGACGAGCGTGAAATGCTTTATCACTGCCATTGTAAACAGTTTGTGTATTTGCTGTGGAAATGTGTTCCTATGAGGGGTCAGGCTGTAATACCTTGTACCTTGTCAGCAGAAACATGCTTCAGTGCAACCTTCTCCCACTAACAGGGTTCTTTTTATACATCGGGTTCTTAAGAGAGTGCAGTTCTTTTTGTTCTCAGTGGTACGGTGGGCACAAAGAGAAAGCTTCTTCTGGTAATATTTGTACATAAAATACAAACCACCATTCAAAACAATGCATTGCATCTTTGTGTCAGTGAACCCTCAATAAAACCTTTTAGACAAAAATAATATTATATAGATGCCAAAAGGGACAGACAGATAAATGAATAATAAACGAGTGTTTTTATCAGTGTTATTCATTTCTGCTCTAGCAACAGAAAGAAACTATACAATAAGAGATTCCATAACAGAGGAATGAAAGAATATAACACCCAGTGCCATGGGGCAGGATCCTGCTGCCAGAGCACAGGTTTCCTCTCTTCCTCTAGGGTCCGGGTTTGGTTCTTCCAGGGTTCAGATTTCCTGGTAATGGATAGAAATCCACACTAATGGCAATAATGGTGCACAGAAAAAGCTACCCTCTTTAGTTGAGCTTTAGTAACTAGGAGACTGAAAATAAAAATATCAGAGCTAGGAATTTCAAGAATGAATGAGTGAACTTGAAATACAGTCATAAAAATTTCCTCCTTCCAGTAAATTTCTGTCCTAGGAATTCTGGTTATGAGAAGTGTCTTAATTTCCCTGTAAGTCTGTCAGACAACTGCAACACTGGTCTCAAATTTTCTTTTCCTAACATTTCTCAGTTTACTTACTCTCAAGTTCTCTTTGTTCAAAATACCTTAATTCTTTAATGCCTAGGCTTTGTATAAAGTACAGTTTGCTAATTTTTTTCTCCATTTCACATTTATTATTATTTTTGAGGATGGTTATTGATTTTTCAGATATCACGAGGTTCAGGTAAAAATATTAATGGCTAATAGACCTACAAAGAGCAAAAGGTAGTACAAAGGTAGCAAATGGTGGTGTACGTTGCTCAGAGCTGTCTCTCATATGCTCACCAGGCTATTAAGAAAAATAAGAGAATTTGAGGCATTGTCTGGGAGTTACAGGGTTGGTGTTAGCACTGTTATCACATTGCAAGGCTTTAGAACAGTGTGGCTGCTTTCTATTCATCACATACTACCTCAGTGGAACTGCACCTTCTACCACTTGCTAGCTCAAAAGAATGTGACTTTGATCAGGACTTTGTAAAATTAAACAGTAACTGTTGTAATTAGTACTATCTGCTCTCATCAGCAGATGGGAAGTTTTTCAGATTAGGTTTTTGGTGTCATAATTTTAGTAGCAACTTAGTCACAGTGAAATTATCTGAATAAACTGCACTTAACTAATTTGACAGTACATTAGAATCGAATAAAAATTAATTCTTTATGGCTAAGTTGCATAAAATATGGACTACTTCTAATATAAAAAATAAATCAAATACTCTTAATACTTTGCAGTGTCCCACTCTATAAAAACATTCTTCTTCAAGCTGCAGATAGTGACACACACCTTTGTAGTGATAATTTTATTCTTTAGGAGACTGAATTATACACTTGGAGAACAAACTTATACACACGTATGCCAGATTTCCTGGTTTATTTTAAAGAGTTTTATTAAGTAAATACTTCACTTCCTGTCTTTGTGCTCCTCAGAGCACACTCTTGTGCATGTACAGTCTAGAATCCAGAAAAACAGGACTGCTTGCATTAGAGACAAATCAAACATATACATTTTTCTACCAAATATCAGGAGACATTAGCTAGGGAACCTAAAAATGTGTTTTTACATTTCCAAATTAAAGGGGGAAAAGGGTTAAAATTATTCAAATGCCTTATATGGATTAATCATCAACTATCTTTTTGTCTGCCTAGGATTTTATCTTTGTACCTATTAATTAGGATTTGAGAAAAGGCTAAATTTTGTGTTGGGATATTGAAACTTTCTTCAGGTGTTAGCTGATAAAGAGCAACAAAGACAAATGACAATAAAACCAAAAGCTGGCAAACTAAGGGAAAATTTCACAAATTTAATCTAAGTTGTATTGATGAAGTAACTCAGCTTCAGGCTTCAAAGAAAAGCAAATAGAGCTTCCAGTTGTATCCCTCTGGGATGGAATCCACTGTTGAGAAATTTTTACATTCCATACATACTTCTGGTTCTAAGTCTGAAAACATCTGCAAAGGAAGGATATCTTTAGGTGACTATACCTGTCTTGCCAGGCAGAGAATTTAGTAAATTCTGAAAGAAAAATAATTGTCTTGGGATGCTAATATGTTTTTCAGTGCAAACATCTGTTTTGGAAATCCCAGTGGATTTTGACTTCTCTATCAGCAAATTAAGAATAGGATTCAGAAGCGCTATACTGTGACTCACGTCACTTTTGACTATAGAAAGTTGAAGAGATAAGGTCTCTCTGAGAGTTGATTACTCCTTTCCTGTTTTTACCTCTGCACAGTGTGTGGCATAGAAATGGAGACAATGGTTGAGGCTGGCAAGGACCTTCCGAGATCCTTGGTCCAACCCCCCTGTTCAAGCAGGGTCACCTGGTTACAGCAGGCTGCCCCATGACTGTGACCACTCAGGTTTTGAGTATCTCCAAGAATGAAGACTCTGTAACCTCTCTAGACAACCTGCTCTACACTCACTCTATACTTGTGGGTTTGGTTTTTTTATTGGGATGGAAGTTCATGTATTTCACTTTGTGCCCATTGCCTCTTCTCATGTCTGTGAGCACCACCAACTATTGACTATCAGTCGACTACCAGCTAATATTATACAAAAATAATAGTTTGCCTCACTGGAAATTTATTTCCATTTGCAACTCCAACAGCTATGAACTGGCTCAAGAAAAACAGGCAACAAGATCAGTTTTCATGCTGATCAGTTTTCCCTGCTGACATTTGGTGAACCAGACATTGCAAAAAATATATAAATCTAAAGCAGAAAATCTGTCATTTCAAGACTAACTGTATTTGTGTAGAACTCAAAGTGTTTTCCAGATAAAATGAAGTCATGCAAAGCTGTGGTCATGCCCAAAGCCAAGGAACAGCTGACTAGAGATGAGAACAGACTTTGCATTAGACCTCCAACCCAAACAAGCCTAGGGTCAAGGACTGATGTGCCTTGTGTAGTTTCAGCTATCCTGTTGGAAATATTGCAGAAGTGAGCCTGCACTTATGTACTTTAGCTAATGTTTTCTACCCTTTACCTTTGTGCAGATTAGGAACTATTTTTCTCAGAGAAGACAGATCTGTCTGAGCCTATGAGGTCTCTGTTTTAATCAGATCCCTGTTTTAATCAGATCAGCTCTTCATTCTCTGTTTTTACCTCTGAGATGAAGTACTAACACCCAGAGGCAGAAAACTCATACCATTGAGTTGATGGCTATCCCTGAAATCAAATCAATTTAAAGAATAAACAAGCTCTTACATTGGAAAACAGATCTGTATGGGAAGACATCACTTACCAACAAGTTTGTGCATTAAGGTCTGGTCTGTGGTTGCTTTGAGGTGCTGAGCAACCCTGTGTGATGGCAGAGTGAGGGGCAAGAGCCCCCTGGCTCTGGACACAATTTTACTATTTTATGGTGGAGATATTCCAGGACCCTCATAAAACAGGGTATATCCCTGTCTTCTTGAACACAGTCAGACTCTCTGAATTTCTAAGGGAAAGACAAGTGAGATAACTATTGCATTCAACTGCTATTCTGAAGAGTTGCTATTTTGGAGTGTCTTCCTCTTTGCTTAAAACACAAGTTGTCTGATCAGAATCCTGTGCAAAACACACATGTGAGATGAGCTGTGGCTACAGGGAGCTGACAACTATGTGAATTTGGCAGTGCTGGTCCAAGTCCTTAGAGAAGGGCAGTGCAGCACACCCAAGTGAGGTGGTGTATGTACTGGAAAGTTCACTTAGCAGAGAGGAGGGGGGTATATTTGTATTGGAAAGTTAAGGTTTTACATGATCAAACTACCAAATGAAAATTGAACTATGAGTAAATAATAAAGTATATAACATTGTGAAACAGATTGAGAAGAGAGCCAAGTGCCTACATGAGCTCTGAGATGGATTTCCACTGGGAAAATAATTTTAAAATGTATCTATTTTCCTTATGATCATAAGTTAATTACATAATATACTTATGACAGGTTTTACAAATGTGGAAAATAGCTTTAGTTTTTCAGACTGTCAAACAAGCTGATGAGTTATGTCAGTAAGTTCATGAAACCTGTCTTACTTAAAGTGCTGTTTCATTGACATATGCCTACTTACTGTTACGTGTACCTATATTGCTAAATAAAACCAATTCTGTGTGTATAATCACATATTATTTATTAAGCACCGCAGCAGCTGCTTGTGTATTCTGGTAGGTACGCTGAGAATTTATTTGCTGTAGTGTTGTCTTTGTGAGCAATAGATGAGGAACTGCTATTATATCTATTTATTAGGAGAGCATTAAAAGTGAAAATTTTGAGACCAGAAGGAAAGATAATATTTATGTTTGTTTAGGTTTGTTACCATGGTACTTAGACTAGTTACCATGGGAATGGAAACAAATTGGTAAGTTACCATTACCCACTAGTATCAGTACTATAGAATCCACTAACCTCAGCTCCATTGATTTGCTCAGAGCCTTTTTTCCTTGTTTAACTTCTTTCTCTATGTTGAAAAGGAGAAAGGAAAAAATCCCTGGTGGAAACCATTATTTGAAGCTGTATGATGAAAACACAGAAGGTGACTAAGATAAAAGTTAAAAAGGCTCACAGTGATTGATCCAGGTAAAAGAAAATAGAAATTTAGACCAAGTAACATTCACCAACTAGGTTATTCAGGGTGAGAAGTGTGACTGGTGTATTCCTTAAGGACAAGGTCTTTCTGCTGTATTGTTGTCTCACATATGCTCATAAACATGTTCAATAAATAAGTTCTGTTCTAAGTCCATATGCAGAATTGCAGTGTAATTATGACAATTCAGTTTTCAGGGAGGGATGACTAGAAATACTGCAGATGAAGTACAAAATGTAAACACGTCAAACACAATGAAATGAGGAATCATACTAAAATTAAAAACAAGAGGCCTTGTACAATATGCATTGTACTGTCTTGGTATTTCTTGGTATTTCTTCATTGTCATAAATTACAAAAGAAAATATTATTTACATTTATTTTTCTTTTCTGTGGTTCCAAATAAACCTGTTGCTTAACCAATACTTAAAGGTGACCAGGGTGAGAGGTTTTTTTTAAATTTGCAGCTTTTGAAAGCATGTGACTACCTGAAAATCTCAACAATTTTTCCTTAAGAGCACACACTCCACCCAAGTAATTCTAGGAGTGAATGTCTTCTAACAGATTGAGAGGAGGGAGCAAAGAAACAGAATTTTATATTTACATTGTAGATTATTTTTAAGGCAGTCGTGAATGTGTATGTTTGTTCTTTTTAAATCTCTGATTAAGCGCCCCTTATTGTGTATTTTTTTGCCTTTAAAACAAGCAAACATCCCAAAATCTTCACAGAATTGAGCAACTAATATGGAAAAACTCTATGACTGTTCTCCCACAGCATCATCCTAACACTGCCCCTGGTCCTGCCCTAACTTGCTGATTTTCTTCCTCAATCAGCGATCTAAAACATACCATGAAAAATACTTAGGACAAGCATTAGGAGAAATTAGATGTTGGGCTCTTGTAATAACCCTGCTTTTAAGACATAATACACATCTTAGCATGCAATTTAAATTAAACTGTAGAACCCTGTTACAGACACGCTACGTGTAGCGTAAGTACTCTTGGATGCTCATGGGTACATTTTAAACAGTAGTTGTTTTCCTGTATCAGCAGTGTGAAACATGGATTTGTTTGCATTATGTATCACTCTGCCTCCAAGTACATGCATCTAGTTGATCTTTTCTTTCATTAAACATTGTTTCATCTCAAATTCTCAGAAGAATTGCTAACTTTTTGATTGATTAACTTTTAGAGGCAGCCTCAGCTGATTTGCAACTTTGCTTCTGAAATTGCACGTTAACTTATATTTGGTAAATTTTAAAAGCAGGACTGGTGGAACTTGTCCTTTCTGAAAAAGCTACTCTTTGAGCTTTTGAAGTAGCTTAAATACTGACTGGAATTAAAGCAAATATTCACAGAAAGTGCATAATGAAAGTAGTGGGAAAGGGAGAGTTGAATTTTACAGAACTGGGTTTGCCTTATGAATTTTACTACGGTCCAGAGCCAGGAATGTCCACAGTTGTAAAGTCATAACCAGATTAAACTGTGCTCAAGGTGTTCAAATGTCTTCGGTAATTGGTTTGGGTTTTTACTGAGTACTTTGTAACACTTGAGTGTAAACGTCAAACATTTTCTTATTAGCGCTTTACATAGGTTAACTGCCAGTTTTAGAGATCTTTATCAACAAGTAGTGGTACTTGGACTAAAACCGTGCCCTCCACATGGGCTTCTCCAGCTCTTGGCTCTGCCAGCAGCCCCAAGCCTTACTTATAGTAGGACCTCACTTTTCAGACAGGGCTGGCTGCTAATTACACACACACTGTGTCTAACCCTGGGGACAGGAGACAAATTTAGTGCTGAGAAGCAAGCCTATGTTCTTAACTGCCTCAACCAGAGAGAGAAAAACTCAGAAACGTGCTGTAATTTAAGCTTAAATTCCCTAAAATGACAGCAAAGAAAAAGTTTCAAATTAGTTATTTGAGAAGCAATGTGAATTTTTAAATTTTCTTTTCTAAGCATCTTGATACTTGGTGTCTGAGTTGGGTTTTTTAACTGTATGGAACCAACCATATGTTGAAATTTTATTAATAAACCATAATGGATTTCCCCAGCCACACTCAGCAAAAAAACTCTTAATTTTCTTCTGCTTAAAATGTTCTTATTAAAGAGAGTTAATTGCTGCTTCACAGTTTTTTATCTTTTCAAAGTAGAATTGTGGTTCTGCCTGACATCAAACAAAATTGAGCAAACATTGGAGCTTGTGCTGCAATGCAAACAGTCCTGGGGAGATCACCATTTCTGATCCTCATGCTTTATTGCAGTGGTCTCCAGCAGTGTTTGGGAGGGTTACCTGGTGTCCAGCTGCACAAACACTCCACCTGGCCCTTCCAACCAGCTAAACTCAGCCTTTGCAAACCTAAAAGCCTTCTGTGTAAACAAACATCACAAATAAATACCAGAGCAGGACTGTCCCAGTTAAACAGCTGTAAAAATAAAAATTAAAAAGGTTTGCCTTAAGACCAAGCTGTGAAACCACAAAGAAAGCATCTGCAAGCAGCAGTTAGAACAAATAATACTTTCCATTCAGCTGTACAGGCAGAGTCACTTAGAGGCAAGTTTCTAGGATGCTGCTTATTACATTTAATAGCTACTGTCAGAAAAAATAAAGTCAAGTTGTTTTTTGGGCTCACTTGCAAACCACAGGCCATCTTAGTTTGCAATATCATGGAAAATACAATTTGGGGGGGTAAGAGGCCTAATTAATTAGTTTAGAACCATAACAAAGCGGAAGGTAAAATACCATCATATACGTTCCTGGTTTAATTCCAAGCATCGCATGTTGTCTTTTTAATTAATGGAGTCAGTGTTCAAATAACATGCTAGAGGTGAGTTTTATGTAGCTGCATGACTTGTTGTCTGACTAGCCTTACCTCTAGCAACACGCTTTCAGAGATCTTGCCAATGAGCTTTAAGGTCTATTGACCCCAGTTTTATAGTCTGCCTCTCTATCTTATACTTCCCTTTACTTTCAGCAGAAGGAATTTAATGCTTGTATTTTATCTCCTTAGTAGGAAGTTCAGGGCCTCAGCTGAAAATGCTGGCTTGAGGTAGGCTAATGCTGAGCTGCTGAGCTTTGCAGTGGCATATGTGCAGGCACATGTTTTGCTTTCTTTTCTCCTTCTGCAGCCATGCCTGGAAAATGCCATGAAAATGCACTGAGCATTTTGAACCATTTCAAACAACTGGAGCCGGGTGCAGGGGTTCCTCTGTCACTCCCCCTGCTGGCACCTGAAGCCAGCCCAGCTGACTGACAATTCAGGAGAAACATCTGCACAGAGTGAAGCATCAAAATGTTGTCCACTCAATTCCGTTCCTTCAGGTTTTTTTCAGAAGTGTAAAGCAGCATGTCTCTCCTTCAGTTAGCCAGTCTATTGCAAGTGGGTGTAGACTATGGGAGGCAGATTCCAAAGGCCAGTGCTAAAATTGCCCTATGTCAGGGCATTCATAGGGGCTAGATTCCTGTCTAATCTGTCAGCCTTTTACTCCTCCTTTTTGCTACAGCAAGACTCTTGGTGGTAGGAAAGAGAGCTGTTGCCTACAATTTTAAGGGATTATCCCAGTGGTTCCATGTCAAACATGTAGTATAGTTCATATTCATTATTTCGCATTAGTTTCTCTGGTTTTATATGCCATTACCTTTATTCCGGTGAATGACATATTTCTTAATTGTTCAGGCTGGACGGTGTCATCCATCTGAAAAAGAGGGGATGATTTCTTGAAATCTAAACGTGAAAATCATTCTCCCTGGCACCTAGTGTCCTGAGGCCCTTCCTTGCTGCTTCCATGCTGCTGCTGGATTTGTCTGTCCCAGGCTTTGCGTGAGCTCTATTGCCTGTGTAGAAGGTGATCTGAGGATTGCTTTTTTCCACTTACACTGCAAAAGTACAAATTGATTTCAACTTTGCTGAATATTTTGGCATGCTCTGTATTTTTTCATTTAGAAATAATAAGTGCCTATAAGTTTCCTTTGCTGACTGCAAATCAGTACTTTAGATGAGGCCGTGAGTTAAGAATTACCTGCCATAATTTTCAAGATTATTTGGATTTTCTTGCAGTAAAACGACTAAGAGATGAAGGGGTTTGGAGGGGGACAGCCTCAGACTCTGAGGAGCTCTCTCTGAGGGCTCCCTCTCACAGAGGGGAGTGGGGTCAACACGTGGAAGGAGACACACCTCTCTGCTGCCGCTTCCACATATTGAATCCAAGGGGGAAATCTGTTTCTCCAGGCTGACCTGGAGTAAGAGCAAATGAAACAACATAGACCCAACTTCTGGGCTGCTGCTATCTCATTATGTCTATCACACACACATCACTGGCACCTCAAAAATTTTAAGAAAATGTGTCACATCTACACTGAGGTAATTTTAGTGGTTCTTTCTGCATGACCTTAGACCAGCTGGACCACACACTGTGTGCACCAGCCACTGCAGTCTGGACCAGCGACAGGGCTGTGTGATCAGACTTGGATCTGCAGTTGCTTGCTCAGTTATAGACCAGGATGCTGCAAAAGATAAACCCAGAAGCAGGAGCAATAAGAAATAAAGGTCACATAAAACTATCTGAACCTCATAAAACCTTTTTAAGAGATCAGAATGCAAATGCAATGGTTATAAATAACTTGTTAGAAAATTGAATCCGAGAGACTGTTCAGAAGATTTAAACTTAGATACTTTAAAAACTTAGATACTTTAAAATCTGCTGAAACATTCCAAGATGTTTCAGCAGATTATATTCTAGGTAACAAATGCACTTTGAAGTAATTTTTTTCTGGCTTGATTGCAGCTAGCAACATTCAGTATAAAAGGAAATTACAGTTTAAGAAGGTGTGGGTAGAGCAAAATACTATGGGGAAATACCCATTAGGAAATCAGCTTTTCTCCTCTCTTGCAATCTCCATTTAAGACCTTCAGTGCCCTTTTCAAACAGAGATTAAATAATTTATATGAAATGAGGATGCACTGTGACCACTGGTAGAAATTCAGACACATAACTCGTGTATTTTTCCCACACTTTGAGTGTGTTCAGACCATCTTACCTATTCTGTGCCATGGGATCATATTTGGCAAAAGCATATGAAAAACTGTAGTGGATCTTTCATTCTAGCTCTCATAAGCCAAAAGAAGTAATTCCTTTTTTTTTAATTGCAGCATTAAGATTTATTTTTTTTATTTAAACATTAACATTCCCAGTTTGGGTAGATAATTTATGATGATGTCAATAATTCCAAACACGTAACAGTAATCACAATCCTTGCAATGTTCTTTTCTCCTTCCTGTGAATACATAAATTGATTTAGCTTCTCAAAACTACTCCTGAAATCCAGACTACAAGCTCATGCCTGCTGCTTGACTGAACACTACCTCTGCTTTAAGAACATGTCCAAGTATTTGTTTGAAGCCTAATGTGGGTATTCTAAAATTCAAAACTGCCAGCCCCCTGAAATAAAAATTATTTCCATTTTCCTGGCCCTGTGTGACCCTGGAAAAAGTATCTAATGATGGGTCCTGCTACATTACTGCTGAGGCCAGCACCCTACTTGGTAAGCAGCACAACACCAGGCAGGACATGAGGGCAAATCCTACGCCCCCCCCCCCCAATACTTCAGAAATATATGTCAAAATGCACAAGTTCTCCCCCACAGTAGGGGTACAGTAATGCTGCCCGTCTGCCTGCCTTATTTAGTGAGATTTTATTCATACATTTGGAGAGTTTTCTGAGAGGTATGAAAGACCCAAACCATTTCCTATTGAAATTATGGAAAAGATATTTTACTTTATGTTAGATTTAGGTTTGTTCATGTGTATATAAAGAGCGGTCCATGAAAATTAATTGTAGTACTTTAAATGAAACATTTTACATTAAAAATATTTTCAAGTTCAGAATTGAATATCTTTGCTAAAAAGCATCAACAAAAAAAGTTTCTATAAATGTTATTTCACCATCTTAGTTTAAATCATAAGCAAATGCTAGCAAAATCAACATAGAAGTCTTTATTGTACTAAAAATGCAGATTTTTGGTCACAGAGAAGTATTGTCATTTCCATACTATCTTCAAAATAATAAAATATTTGCTATAATTGCAAAAATACTAAAAAAAAAATTTAAAAGTCTTTATTTTTTAACCTACATTTACAAGTGTCTACATATTGAACTACTATCTTTTTTTGATCACGTTACCTGTTATGTCATTTTTATGCTTTGAAAGTCTCGCAGAAATATGAGGACAGGCTGCAAGATCATTCCACAAAAACTGGAGCTTTGCTTATTCCAGCCTTGCCCATTTCCAGGAACATGTCCCAAAGTCTTAGAACATATTTGACAAATCTTTCTGAAGAAATTCATCCATGATCCACCTGGGAATCATGTTGGCGAACAGTTCAACAAGCACTGCTCATATTTGGCTGCAACATTCTAAAAATGCAGAGATCCTCCTGTTAGTGGCATGAACTACCACTGTTCAGAAGTTTGGACAAAATTATTTCTTTTCTGAAGAAAACACTGTTTTTTAAAAAGTATTTCAACAAATCATTCCATATAAAATGTTTTCTTTTGAAACAAATAATTAGGTTGTGAATTGTCCAGAAAAGAACAAGTCTGCATGCTTCTGAAGGTTCACTTTTACAAAGAAAGCTGGATATCTTCCCTGCCTAGATCTGGAGCTAATGTAGCAAATAAGGTATCAAGAAAGGGCCAGAAGCTCTTTTTAATGCAGGGAAGAAAATCAGATTAATAACTGTAATATGTTTGAGCAACCATTTATTTGGGCTAATATCGAGATCACATAAGCCAAGTGCTATTACGAACTTTGCATAGCAATGTAGACTGAAGCTGGCAGGGCCAAATACTTGAATGGAGTAGCATCAAAAGTGCTTTTCTAAAGGCCGGAAACAGAAAATTGAGTATCACCATGTTTGATGTAGCTTCCTTTTGACAATTGTTAGCTTTTAAACAGATTTTAAAATAAACTGCATTCCATCATTTTTGTTAAATACATTTTATATCTATTCTAACTCCTGAAGATAACATAAATCATCTTCTTTAAGGAGCAGTTGGGTTTACAATATAAGTTCTATGAAGAGTCAAATGATAAGATAGTATTTTTCACAGAAATTATCTCATGCAATAACATAATATATTGCAATTAGCAGTATATTAAACATTTAAAGTATAAAGAGCCATAAAAACAGTCTGAAGAGCAAAGCCACATTACTCCTGATTTAGGCTAAGATCGTATATGAAATGCTTGGACCTTTCAGAAATATTCTGAGGCAAAGCTTTGTTAATCTGATATGAAAGGCGGACGACAAACATCAGACTTTATCTTAAAGCAGATAATAGTATTCCAAGATAGATGGCACTTTATATGTGAGAATGTGCTACACAGGCTTTTGGATTCTCTCAAGATCTCTTTATTAGCAGGTATGCTAAAATTGCATGTGTAGTGGGGTTATAAATATTGTGCACAGCCTTGCTTAACCAAAATAAGTTGTCTTATTTGCTAGTGAAATTTGATGTGTTGTCTAATAAACAAGCTATTGGGAATAACTTGTGGGTTTTTCCTTATATAATTATATCTAATTCCTGGTAGTGGAATGACACATCTCAAGAAAATCAAGTTATGTTGATAGAGCAATAAAATAATAACGGTTAAAAAATTATGACTACACTTGAAGTTTTACTTGTGACAGTAGGCAGTTGTACAAGAATAAACATTTCGGCTTCCATTCAATAATTAACCATGAATAGCAACAAATGTAATTTTCTGTACTACTAAACCTGGACTGCTCCAGAATTTACATTATAACATAATTGCATGAATTAGGCTCTGTAGCTTAAACATATACACCAGTAGTGTGTCATGAAAACTTGTTAGCACTTGGAAACTTTTGCCTCAATCCATTATAAGACGTGTATCTGTTACTAATCAGAAGCAGGGAGGCTTTTCTCTGTGTCCTGAGTGTTGGCTAGGAGGATTACGTAATTGGTTTATTCTCTTTGAACTGAAATGTATTGTGTTAGAATATCAGCCGTTCAGGAAAAAGTTATTAGATATTGGCCTGACAGTAGAAACGTGGGAATGTCTGGAAAACAATTTTAAGAAATCTGTAAAGGCAGCAGAAACCAAGACTAACTCTAATCCAAGAAAAAAAAGTAATGGAAATCTCTCTCTTTTTTTCTTAAGGATTCCAGTCAGTCAGCTATTTCCTAAAGAAATATTTCTTTGCACAGAACTTGCTCTTAGACATCATTAGAAGAGCAGGGGGAAATCTCTCATTTCCTGTGCTCAGGCCCACTAATACACATGGTCTTCATTAAGCACTATCAGTTGTTGCTCAGCACGTGTGCCCCCATCCTATCAGCTCTTTTACATGGGAATCCTGTTGCATGCATGGGTTTGATCCAAACAACAGCGTTGTGGTAGCTTTACTCCTCTGAGCAGGCCCGTTGCATTCACTGGGATTGCATTCCTGAGTAAAATTTTCAGTGAGTTCATCCTGACAAGACTGAGCGCTTTATCTATGTTAGCCTAGTGGACCTTAAACCTATATGTCTAATCTTTGTCAGAGCATCAGTAAATACTCAGGCAACAGACCCATGGAGTCAGCACCACCTCCATGTGGTGCACTTTTTCCAACTTTCCTCCTCATACTGAGCACAATGTTCCTGCCCACTCCCCAAAATTCCATAGATATAATAAGAAATAATAATAAAAAAACCTTTTCAGGGTTGGAAGCAATTTTAGACTACAAATCAATCCAAAACCTATATCTTTGTTACATTCCTCAGTTGCTTAGTAAGAAAGACTGATTTGAAGGAGATACAGACTGAAATAAAGAACAACTTTGGCTCAAGCTCCAGGCAGTGAGACTATAACAGATCCCTATGGACATGGACTACTTGCAACAACTATGAATGATTCCCAACTCTTTCTCTTGCTACTGTTGTATGAAAAACATACATAGACCGAGCATTTCAGGATATGTGAGCTTTTTTTTAATTGAAAATTGATTAAGTTTTAAGGGATAGTCACAATATTTATGCATATAACATCCTGATAAAAACACAGTGAAGAGTTGCCTTTTTTCCCCCTTCTGTCTCCTGCTTTCAGCTTGCTTAATTTATCTGTAACCTTAGCTATCATTTATAGTTTAAGTGCTGTATAGCCAGACAGGAGATTCCATAGAAATTAAATTGGAAGGATTTTCCTGCTCAGCTATTTTTAATATGGAAACTCCTTGATGGGAAAAAAAGGAATACTTTTTTTCTCTGTTCTAACTATGACCTGAGAACAGTATTCTTGTGTTTTGCACCAAAGATATTAAAAACAATAATGCAAACAAATCATCATTGGAAAGGTAGTAAGTGGTGTAATAAAGAGCAAAAGCAAGGCAACCTTTCATCACCACTGCAGCTCAGCTGCCAGAGCTTGATAGTGTTTTTCATTCCATTCTATTGACAAATCTATGGCAGCAGAGACTAGAAGATATAAAATTAAAATCTTTTTTGTTTTTCACATAAATTAAATACAGTTGCTGAAAAAAATGGGAATCACACAACCTGTGATTGACTTCATTCAACTGTATGGACAGCAGTGGCCTCAGACTATGCTCAGGAGGAAGTTTTTAGGCTCGTATATAGGTACAGTGTGAGAGCACTGAACCTGGAGTGGTGTGAAAAGGTTGGGTTCTATAAATATGAAGATTTAATAATAAGTGTAAGAAAACTATAAATTGTTTCAAAACCTTGGACATTTTTAAAGCTAAGGCTTTTTCAAAGAGCAGTCTTTCTTCTTAGCTATATTGTAAAGACAACTGGCAAACCTCAGACAAGTTTTGTAGGCTGGAAAAAACACTACTGCTGCATTGGGGTGTCCCAGCCCCATCTAAGGCATTTCAAAATGTATGACAAAGCTGTGCAGATCTGGCCATCCTCTGGAATCTACCCAAGCATTGCAAGATCATGTGGGGTCACTCTTGGTTAAGGAGGTTATTTGTAAGGAGGTTACATGTGCTCTAATGGAACTTCAGTTTTAAAAGAATAATTTAAGCAGCTTAATAGTATGGGAACACCTGATGTTCTTTGTTTGAATTAAAGAATAAAGGAATTGATCTGAGGTAACAGGAACATGTGGCCTGGAAATAGTAAAGTGGAAATATTTGACATAGTGTTTTTCCTATGTTGTTTAACCACCATAATTTTAGACATTTAATTGATCCTCTTGCTCTGGCAATGTGATAGCGACAGTGAGTATTTGTATAACATCTATTTGCTCTTTACTTGCATATTTAAAGAGTTGTTACTAGCTCTCTGTCAAATTATCAAATAGTTTAAGGAAGAAAATATTTGTTGTAGGCATTCTTTGCATTTTGTTTGAAGCAAGTATTACAAATAAATTTTTATATTAAACTAACTCTCTCCATATTTATTAAGCAGGTCATAAAACTTATTTCTACATATGAGTTATTTATAATTTTTTTCTTTTTCTTTTGGTCTTATAAGTCAAGCAGGTTTGTGTTTATAGCTCCTGATTTGATCACTCAAACATTTTAAACATGGTGTTACTGCTTAAGGAAAGATGAAGTAGCTCTTAAGCCATTTTTAGGACCACTTTTTGAACAATTACTTACTTAGAATGAATTTTGGTAGGTTTCCGAAGATCATTTCAAGTAAGCCAACAGTTAACTGAATGTTTCACAAATGGCAAATAATAGATATATAGAAAAGTGGAAAATTATCTGTTTGGATTTTTTGATTGGCTCCATTCAACACATAAAATGCAAAACAATTGCTATACGAGAGGACACTTCATACCCAAAAAAGGAGCTGGTTTTTTTTTGTTTAACAGTTTTTTGGCTCCACTGTGATAAGAAAAAGCATTTCTCAGATGTTTTTCATTAGTCTTAGTCCTAGTTACTTTCCAGATAAATGTAAACTCTCCAGAAAATGAGAAAAGCAGTATCATGACTCTGAGGCTGTAGAAATAGATTTCCTATTGGGAAGAAAAAAATAAAAATATCCAAAAAGCATAAAAAGGCAAGGGCTCAGCATAATATTGCAGTATCTACTACACTTTAAGTATACTTTGAGATGAAACATTGTCAATACTCAAGGAATTGGCAAAACTGACACTGGCTTCAAGACGAGAGACATTTCACCTTCATTTTACCTTCATCTTACTTCTGTGCTTAATTGTGGCGATGAACATAGGGCTGAAGTAGCTGAGGTGAGGACTAATACTTTATTTCAGGCTTTTGGATATCTGGACTCCCATTCTCTGACCAGTTGTCCCCAGTCAGAAGAGCACTTTGCAGAGCACCTATAGTATCCTACAGCATCGTGGAAGAACCTGGCTTATTGCACATTTTATTAGAAAGGTGACACTGCTTTTTCAAGGGTAACTTCTTTGGGTGAGAGGCTCCTTGTTCAGGCAGTATCAAAAAGAAGTGACTATACCCAAAAAAATAGCCTTTTTGTAATTTCCGTCATCTTAATAAAATGCTCATGTAAGAATATCAACTATTCATAGTGCCTTATACGTGCCTTGTTCATGCCCTATTTCAAGGTGATCAGTGTATAGACTAAGTAATACATATCTAAAATGCACCAAGAAGCATCACTCCATTGAATTTTTCTACCATCAATTGTCTTATTTCTCTGCATAGAATTGTTTACTAACTTACTGAAGATTAGATTGCACTATCTTTTGTCCTTAAATAGACGCAGGCTAATGACCATCTGTTGTTATAAAATTTGCTATTCACACAGGATGCTATAAAAACAATCATTAAAATCACCTGAAAAATAATTTTTAAAAAATAGGCTCTATTTTGCTTTAGGAGGAGGGGAGACCTCTTTAATTACATTTCTTTTCAGGTATTTCTGGAGGTCATCAGCTCTTTTGATAAGGCAGGATGGATAATTTTTATAGTATTAGACTGAATATTAGGGAGTCAGCAGTGAAATAAATCTAACTAAATGAGACCAAGAGTGTTTTCACATCTGAAACTCCAAAAGCATTATGTGTGCTTTTTGCTCAAGTCATGGTATCTTCACTGCACATAAAATATTCTCCTGTCCATATCAAGGCACATTCAGAAACACCTGGATTTCAGTGCTATTCAAGCTGAGAACACCTAGCATGGCTTTGGTCTAGATCTAGCCTGGCTTTGTCAGCTTCAGTAAAGCTTCAATAAACCAATAACTATTTACACCAACTAAAGATTTGATGTGTATTCCTTTCTCTCCCCTTTTTTGGATAGTCTCTTGCTTGAAATCAGCATGAATTACAATAGGGATAAACAATAGAGAAGCACTTTTAATAAAAAGAGTTGCATGTTTAAGATTGTGAATACTGGAAGCAAAGTTGAATGAAACAATACATACAGATCACTGAAGGGTTTTTAGCCTCTTCCAAGTCTCTCACTTTAAAAGCATTTCAATATTAGCCCTTGCATCTGCTGCAGGGAATAAGTACTTATCACAACCTAATTTTTGAAGTCTTGGTGTTTGACCTCTAAGAGCCTATGAAAAGGGAGATAGCCAGATGAGGACAGAATATGTACCTTTATTTTATTTGGAGCTTAGTTTTGGGTCAAAAACACATGAAAGTAGAAGAGACTGGATATGTTGGAAAATGCGGGGATAGGGAGCTCTATGGTTTAAGATAGCTGTGTGTTAAGAGGATATTGAAAATTATGTGCATTACCTCAGTTTTAGAGTCCATGGTTGTAAAAACTAAGGTGTTCTTTATTGAAGAAATCAACTGCATCAATCTTTTTAGCCCTTTGCACATCTTCTGACTTCTTGGCAGAGACTCTCCAGATTCCTTTTCCCTGCAGGGTGTATTCCTCCTTTGTATTCCATACAGAGTGTTTCTTCATTTCCCTTGATTTTTGCATTTTATCCCACCCGCTTTGTAAGGGACAGAGATTTCTTATTCCATCATAAAATAAAATGAGTGAATAAAACCACTTCTGCAGACCTGGCCATATCCTAGCTCAACTTTGCAGAAGTACAGAAACATCTTAAAAGAATACTTGAGTCAAGGACAAGGAAAGAAAACTAAGTTTTCAAAAGACAAAAAATGCAAGCAAGCAGGATTTTTGCAGCTAAAGGAAAGGGAAAGGAAAGATAAATATGGTCAGTCCTTGGCTGAAGCAAAGAGGAAAGTTTTACATGAGAACTAACTCAATAGTCTGGAATAGGAAGGTGAGAAGGTGTTTTGCAGATAAGTGTAAAAAACAGGATGACAGAAAACAATAACCATTATCCATGGGAGTCCTATAAAGGCAAAGAAATTACAAGTCAATATTAACATGTGGTTTTGAAGTAATAGAAAACTGGGAAGGACTTGTAGAGATAGTTCAAGATGAGTTTTGGAAATCCAGAGACAAAATGTAAACTGTGGATAAACTGGCAGTACCTTGAAGTACATTAGCTATTCAAGAGCAAAACTGTGTGAAAGTTCTCATAGGGTATTTCTTACCCATCCCCTTAGAGGGACAGCTGGGAAGCTCAGGCCCGCTCAGTAAGCCTTTGGATTAGAACAGAGCAGGAGCAGTGCAGGTTTTCCTGTAGGGCTCTGTGTGTGGAATTTGCACATTCCTCGTCTGCTCTGTGCCTTGCCCAACTCCCTGTTACTAGTTTATCTCTTTCAGGAGCAATGCCTTCATACAGAATATAGACCATGTAAGAAAAAAGTCAAGCCTTATCTGTGATTGGAAGCACACACGTTTTCGCTAAGGCCCCTCTCAATGGGCGCCTTGGATGCTATAACCAAGTTCATACCCATTGCAGATTGCAATTTAAATGAGTTTCAACAGTACCTGATGTTCCTTTCTTTTAGACCTTTTTCTGCCTCCCCCATCTGCAGGTATACATTCAAACAAAGAAGGTGCAAGAGCAAAGATTAAACTGAACTTAAAACAGACACCTTCAGGACCCAGATATCTGTGTCCCTTGTTCACAATTCACTTACAGCCCTCCCCTACGTTAAGCTGTGTATCTCATTCTCAGCAAATCACAGGACCAGATGCTCCTTTTGACATGTGGAGACAAGTCACAGATTTGGAGGCTTTCTCAATTTGCGTTGGCTAATGTAACAGTTATTATAGCTACATTCCCAATATTGGAGAAACATGCTTCCCCGATTTGCTTTGATTTCTTTTCAAAGTAGCTTACAGGAAACACTAGTAGCTATTACTTGGTTTACTCTCTCTTCTGTTAAGTTTATTTTAAAAGTGGCATGAAATTAATTTTTCCACTTTGGTTTATTTCTTTTTCATTAGTGTTCAGTGTGAAATGGTTGAATCTGACTTCTTTCTCTAAAAACAAGAATCTGACAAGAGTGAATGTAGTGCTCGCATGGTAGGCACTGACAGTTCCAGAGTCCAATGTTTATTAGTAGTACTGTGATGCAGGTACAGTTTCTGCAGTACATTGTAGTCCCAGTCATGGAGGAGTACCCCACTGTTCCCTGGGTACTGTACCAGGAAGAAGCAAGAATAGACAGTGGCAAGGTAACCTTCGGTAATAAGAGATTTGTTTAGACTCCATGTTTGGCCAGTGTGCAGCTCACGCTGACACACAGAGTCAGAGCAGAGCTGATGAACAATGCTGTTTGGGTGTTTTCAGTAAAGTTATTCTCTCTGAACGTGGCAATTCATGAAAACCCAAATATGTGGATTTGGATAAAATTCAGATTAAACTCCATGTGATCATGTTAGCTTCAGCTGAATCTTTGTGGTGGCCATTGTGGCACAGAGATTGACGTAAATTAATTTATGTTGATATTTGACTTGAACATTACACTTACTCTGAGTACTAGTAAAGTAAGTGAAGAGAGGATTTCATGTGTGTGTCAGGGCAGGGGCGAATTATCAGCAGTCTAAAAATCTGTTCACACACAGTGTAGAGAACTAATGTTTAGCACTGGCGTTAACAGTGTTCTCTCATTTTTCAGTATAGATTGTATGCTCATTCATATTGTAACCTATATTACAGATCTATCTGTAATATATGTCTATATATATTTTTTCTATTTGTAATATATTTTATCAGCTGGATGCAGCTAAACACACAAATCTGTGTTGTACAGGTTGCTACACAGGGCTAGAGGGTGTGAAAATCTGAGCAGGTTCCTCTGATTTTTTCTAATCCATGTAGGACAAATAGGCCTTCATTTTTAAAGGCCAGGACCAGATGTGGTAACTGCATGGCACTTAATTTTTCTTCCTTGGAACAATGAAGGACTGAGGTGACCTTGTAACTTCAAGGAGTCTACAGCAGTGATTTCAAACCTGACACTTAGATCAATCACTAAATCATTCTCCTTAGCTGAACTGACTCATTGCCTATTTGCCCACCATGAAAAAAGCAAAAAGCATGGTCCTTTTAATGCCCCTCTTGTATTTCAAAGCCACTCCTGTGTAAAGCCTGTCCTACACTATGCTATCCAGGCATATATCAGCCAACCTTTATAGTGGAGAAGCTGCAGGTAATATAATAAATGATTCCAGAAGCAGCAGGTTTAATTAACCTACATCTCCTCCACTCAGTAAGCCAGCCCATGACTGCACTGCCTACAATATCTGCAGGTCTCCTCCACAAACCCAGTGCCCCATTTCCTCCTCCTCTCCCAAAAGTGCTTACAATCTGCCCCCTGCCCATTTCCTGTATCCCTGTCCATACCTCACCCCCATCTCGTGTTCCTCAAATCACCCAGTATTGCAATGTCACGCACTTTTCCTATGGTCCCCACAGTTCTGTGCCCCCTCCCACCCTCTCCCTGCCCTCCCTCTATATACATTTTGGCTTTCTGCTCTGCAAACGTGTATTTGTGCTGACTGGCAAGCCGTGCTGATCAGGCAGTCCACACACACATGCGACTGCCCAACTAGCCGCTGCCAACTGAATAGAGAAAGCCTCTTTTCTCCATGTCTTTTCCTCAGAGAAAGGATTAATACGGTCATTTTCTCTCACCTACCAACTCCTGATTTTCATTAAACTCCTAGGAGAGGAAGATTTTTGAGACCTGTATCCCGAAGGCATTGTCAGATGTGGCTGAAATTGGCTGGCAGGTTCAAGATCATTAGGGTCAGGACTGACAGACAGGCTGGTAGCATGATTACATTATTCCTTTCCTTAGAAACCAGGCTAAAAAAAAGTAGGTTTGACAGTATAATTGATACAGGGGTTTGTGAGCAAAATAAGCAATGCCAACAAAAAGTACCTTTAATCTGATACTTGTTTGTCTGCAGTAAGACTTCTGCCAGTATTTCTTAAATCTCTTAAAGGATCATGTCCTCACTACCGGTAAAAACACACTCCTGGCCTAATTTTGATTAACAGATAAAATGCCTCCCCAGCAGCAACAGACCATGCTGTAAGGACAAATGAGAGCAATGACTTCATTAGAAATTCTGTGACAGTAAACTTAGTTGTGTTATTTCCAGTCCAGTCCAGCACACAAAGCACTCAGTGTTCCTTGAAATTTCCCGTTTCCATAACACTTGTCAGGAAATGCTGGGTATATGATATATAGACTTGTGTATGGAGCATACTTGGTGGCATTCCTCTGCTCATCAGGGGCAATACACCCCACCCTGAGGTGGATGTGGGCAAGAAAGGGGCATAGGAAAGAATAGCGAAGAACTGGGGTTCCTCACAGAGGAAAAATAAAGGAGAATTGTGCACGGTTAAAACTTTTAGCTGCAGAATCACAGTGCTGCGTGACAAACTACGGAGACAAACCAAATGACTTCCTGAGCAACTTTAATCCCCAGTCTTGCAACAATTTACAGTTTTCCCTTGGAAGCACCTTTCAGCTCAGCATACCTCAGCTATCCTTTTGTGCAGCGTTCATAGTTTTTACCTGTTTCACATGGGTGGGGTGAAGTTTCATTAATTAATACTTGAAGATCCTAAAGTAAGAAAGTGCCATGTAACTGCAATGTATCCCTTTTATTATTTCCACACAAGCTATTTTGATCAGATTTTTCAGCTGCAGAGCCATCAGGAAATCTCACAGCAGACAAATGTGGAGGTAATTTTTTCTTTACTGAATTGAGCCCCTAGGAGTTAACGATTGACTGCTAATAGGTTTATTCCATTAAATAGAGGGAAAAGGAAGGTTTTGCCTGGTGAGCAACAGACAAAGAAGGAAAATATCCAAAGTGAGCTCTGTGGAATATAAGTGACCATATTATGGCATGTGTTGGAACTAGATCTCAGGAAAGGGAGAAGGTTTGTATTTATTACAGTTTGAAGGTTTGCAGTGAAGTTTGGGCTACACATTGCCTGCTTTCAGTTCACAATTTAAGAAGGGAACCTCTGTAAGAACAAGCAATGAAATCTATCCTATTGCTAATACAGAAGGTTTGCAAAGTAAATGTTTATAAACCTTTCATATGAAGTTAATGATGCTTATTAAAATGTTAAAAACAGCCATTCACAACAACTCCCATTTTTAAGAGCAGTTTTATTATCACACTCTGCTCTCTGAATTAATGGGCAGCTTAGTTACTTATTTGGTTTCCAGTAAATGTTGGCCAGATTATACAATTTAGTTCATGAAATATTTAGAGGGTTTTGAAGTTATAATAATTTATGAAGTCTGCAGTGTCAATAATATCTGTGATGCTGTGAATTTGGCCCTTGAAATAATTCCTAACGTTGATACCTCTTCCTGTACTCCCAAGATTCCAACTTTCCTTGCAGAGTTATATTTGTATAACGTTTTTGTCTCTGAAATATAGCCACTTCTAGTCTCTTAAACTTGCCATTTTATGTCAAATCACACAGGAGTTCAGAACTGGAACCAGGGACATGCGATTCATAACTTCAGGGAATATGTGACCAGACACACTTTATACTTACACAGACTTGATTTGGACTAGGACAACAAGATATTACATATGAGCAGATGAGGAATTAGACTTTTAAACTTTCTGTATTTATGGCTGTGGAAAATGCTAACAACTAATGCCAAATGCTGACAGTTTCTGGTTACTTTGAAAAAGCATCCCTAATTTATTGTCTGTGTAGTATGACTGCAATTCTGCATGAAGTATAAGCTTATTGCTATTGCTAGGCTTTACATATGGGCCTAAATCTAAACATATGTTGTTTACTGTATAGGGATAGACTGTTGAATCAGATATGTAAAAAGCGAACAGATAATTTTTGGAAAAAGTACTGAAATACTGCTAGTAAACACTTCTGGCAGTGTTTCTTTGTTTCTGATTTTGTGTTTAGTTTGGATTGGATTTGAGAAGAAGGATGGGGTGGTTTTCTTTCTTTTCGTTCTGCACAATGCAGAGTCAGTCTATCTTCTTATCATCCCTGCTTTTCCTCTCCCTTCCCCTCTACTATCTAGAAATCTTTTTGTACAAAACAGTTCACTCATTACCTATGTGCACTTGTACTCTACTCATCGGGCAAAGAAATTCTGGGAATTTGATTGTCACTTAATAAAGGGACATAGTAACAGTTATAAATACTTTAACATTCAGACCAAACTTTCAGTTATCAAGGGTATATTTCCAGGAGAAAAAGGGCAAGGAATTGAAATAATTTCCATTTATCTAAAAGTCCAGAAATTTCCATAGCAATTTTTGCAAGTAGGACTGGAACCAGAAATCCTGCTCTTTCAGTCTTTAATGAATTTGTTGAAAAAGAGATTCCTCACAATTGCTTCATGACAAATTTTCCCATTTTTTTTCCTCCATGTTAAGTGAGTGAGTATACTCCCAGCGGTTCAAGGTGGGGAGAAGGGGAGCATCGAGGACAAAATTAGTTTTAAATAAAGAATAAAAATACAGTTGCAGTACAAAAACATATCAAGGGATTCTAGGGCAGATGTATCAGCTGAGACTATTTTTATTACTAGTAAATATTTAACTGGACTTAAAACTAGTAATGTTTTAAAATTTCGATTGCGGTCTTGCTGCAATGCTAAAGCAGGAACAACCTACAATTTTTTGTTCTACACTGTCTGTCATCCTAACTTTTAGTTTGCCTTTCTTTTAACCATCTCTCACCCCCAGATAAGTGGAGTTGTATTGCTGCAGTAGGGATTGAAGAGTAATTTGCTTCCATGAAACTCATGGAACATCATGTCACACAAGTCATTAGTGTAAATATATATAATTATAGAGGTATTGAACAATTTGCTGTTTCATATTTATTTACACTGTGATTCTCTACAGGATCAGAGAGGACAAGATGTGTGTTAAAACTGAAAACAAGAAGAAGTTCTCATACTCACTAGCTTGCACAGGATATGGCTTCAAGACAAATGCTTTGTCTTACAGTGTGTGTGTAAAACCTCCAGTGCTTATAGTACTGCAAGTGCAGGATGCTGAGAGCAGGGAGTCACTGAGCTGTGGAACAGTGGGAACGTCAGCCAGCTTTCCTCAGTTTAGTCACTGAAACCACGTCACCAGAAACTGAGGTCTTACAAAATGCCTTGATGGAAACTACATCATTCTATATTGTTCTGAATCAGACAAGGGCAAAGTGAGATTAGCATTAAGAGAAGTTTGCCAATGCACTCAGATGATAGCAGATGCTATTTATGAAGAACTGCCTTTGTTATTAATTAACTTCTTATCGTGGATGTAAATTTTGAAAGATCTAAAAGGTAAAAGGCAAGTGGCATAAAAAGTATTAGGTAATAAAGAGAACTGCAAGAAAAAAAAGCTAGATCTTTAACAGAACAGGAAAGCAAATAGCTAATAGAATAGGCAAATAAAAACCATGAATGTCACCTTTTTCATCTTCTGACCAGATTTTTGACAAAATCATTTTAACATGAGAAACAGAAAAGAGAGCAAGCACTTTAAAGAATATTTAAGCAAGATTTAAGTCAGCAGAGGATATTCATTTAGAGTACTCAAGGAAACCTACCAAAATAATCTCTGAGTAATTTTGCAAACTTGTGAAGACTGGTAAAGAGTGAACATGAAATCTTCCTTTCAAAAATTAAAAAAAAAGAAAAGGAAAATGAGGATATGAGTAATTATAGATTGTTCAATCTCCACAAATATTCTAAAGTTATTTATTTAAAAGGAACTATTTTCTTCATGGAAGATAATAATACAATTAAAATATATTGGTGGATATGTCCATGGGAAATAAGTCACGTCAAACCAATACAATTCCATTCTTTATCAGATTTTGATATGTGATTCAGTGCAAAATTGTAGATGGGATATATCTTTCATAAAGAATCTGGTATTATCTTGCATTGCTTTCCTAAAGGGATTTGGAAAGGGTAGTCCTCATATGATGGCTGTAATGGGAATGTACATCTTGTTAAAAGGTTCAAATACTAGGGAATTTCAAGTCAATATCTATAGGGACCAGTTCTACGCTCAGCTCTTTTACTATTTTCACTAGTATCTTGTACAATGAAATACAGAATACAGTTACATCACTTGTGGGTTACACTAAAATACAGGGGTTTGGCTGCAAGTACTTTGAAAGGCAAAACTGTAATTCAAAGGCACGTTGACAAATTGAAGAAATGGCTTGGTGTCAACAAGACTAAAATCAGTAGGTGCAGTCAGAAACAGAGCAGTTACAAAGTTCAGAATACATGTTAAGAGTTATAATGGATTACAGTCTTAAATTGTAAGCAAGGAATGTGATAGTGTTGCAAAAAAAAAAAGACAGGTCTTGTTTTGGGGTATACTAACAGAAATGTCACATTAGAAATAAGAGGTATCTGTATTGCTCTGATAAGCATGGCTGAGGCTTTAACTGGTCAATAATTCCGAACACCACACTCTATGGAAGATGTATACATATAGAAAAATTTGTAAGGGAAGCTGCAACAATGATAAGAGGTCCATGAAATGTAGCATCTGAGGAAAGTTTGAAAAAACACTGCTTAATTATCCCATAAAGGAGAAGGCTTGCAAGAAATATAGGTCTTTCATATATTGTCCAGATATTTTTAAGTTGTGAATAATTATGATCAGTGGCCTGCAATTATGTAAAAAATAAATCTGCTTAACTTCTGAATTCTGTGCGTTCAGAAATTGCAGTGGTTTACACAGCAACATTCTGGTAAACTCCTTAACCAGCAGTTTTAAGAACAGTTTAAATATGGTAAGGATGATTTAAATATTCTTGATTCTTCCTTCTTGCAGGGAGTTTGACTAAGTGCTCCCTTGAGATCCCTTCTGTCCTACGTTTCTGTATTTTAATTTATCTGGAACTCTAAAAAAATTTGGGTCATTTTATTAATTTTTTATACATCAAGTGAAAATGTTAGAGATGTCAATAACTCCATAAGCTAAGATACAGAAACTTTTTAAAAACTGTCTTGCCATAACCATGTAATCCAAGAAATAGCATTTTCAAGATACAGTATATAGTTCAATTAAAATTAAAAAATAATCAAGGAAAGATTCAGAATACCCACCATTATTTCTTAAAGTCCAGGTGCTAGGAATTTTATTTCAGTTGGATGCTGGGAAATAATAGGCTATTTCTTTCTCTTTACTTAATCAAAATCACTGGCAGTTGTCAGTCCTCTCTTCTTACAAGTAATGTTTTGTCTAATAATGCTTTTTGAGTCTGAGTTGTGTGCTGTAGGTTCACTAGACCGTATCTGCTCCAAATAAGAAGGTAAGGCAATCGTGATTCCATCTTCACATCTATCAGGAAAGGAAAATTCTATTTTCTCATTGCACCTTTTACACTTCAGAGTGAAAGTCTCCTGAGTCCTTAAAGGAGGCTGACTTGACCTGTTTTTCGAGGGTTTCCTGTGGTCAGAAGCACTTTTCTTGTTTGTGCTTGACATCCACATGAATAAGACTCAGCCCTACTGCCTTCTAGATAAGTACTGACAGTGGAGTTATTTCTGTTTGTACAAAACAACAGTGTCATAAGGACATTGAATTTAGTCTTTAGATTGTGAGCACAGATGGGAAATCACATGCATAGGCTTCAATTATGTAGTTTGGGAGAGCTCTCCTGGAAACAGTGCATACAAATGAACCTGCCCATTGGCCCATCTATCTTTTCAAAACTATAGACAAGACTGTAGTGTTTGGTACTTGCATCTAGACTTTCTGCTGGTAGAAATCAGCATAGATTTCACATGAGGAAAGACAATTTATCCTTAATTAGGTCCAGGATCCTTAGACAAATGTTGCTTGCTCTGAGAGCTGTATAAATCAGAGCAAGAAAAACTGAATTTGAATCTTTAAAACCATGCAGTGAAACAGTTAAATCTGTATGTTTTCCTAGACTTCAGTTTAGAAATTACTACTCGGGATGATTAAAACATGCTGAAAAACAGCCGCTATTGGGCTTTTTCAAGTCTGTATGCTTATTAAAACCAGAGAGCATGTGAAATGATGATATAGTCCCTTAACTAACAGTTTATCTAGCATGAAGGAAAATACCATTATATCAGTCTTGATGAAACCTAATTGCTATTTGACTGTGATCACATTAACTGGTTTGTGCTCCTAGAGTTACACTTTAAAGGTGAATTTCTGAGTGCATTAATAAGCTTAATATCAGAGTCTTGTTGAGAAGAAATATTTAGTGAGTTGTGTTGATCAAACATAATTTTGATCACTTATACTTGGTATTCGACCTGATTAAATTCTACAGAATTCATCCTCCTGACAACAACCTTTTTTTCTGCTCATACTCACAAAAAAAGAAATCCCTGGATCCCAACTGTGCCTGTAATGAAGGTGAATTGTGTTTAATGACTTAAAGAGTGCCATTTTGTGCTTAACAGTTTACATATTGCAAATTACCCTGTAAATACTCTCTTCCTAGATCAAATTAATTGTATAGCAAGTTGTGCTGAGAGACTGTGAATTTTCTTTGCTGCTTTACCTCCCATAGTCTGGAAGCTTAAGATGTTTTTCTTAAAATACTGTGCAAAATCTTTATCTTACTACCATATGAGTGCTTGAACATAGACATGGAATTCATGATGGATGCAGATGTTGTCACTTGATATTTAAAACAATAAGCTGTTATGACATTTATTGGACTTTGACTTGCTTGCCTTTGTTCATAAACCAGTGCACTGGAAATTGTTCAACTTTGTGTTTTATGCACATAGCTCATTGATTTTAAGATAAACAAATTAAGATCACCTGTAATTACTGTAATTACATAGAGGGATCCCTGAGTATACATTGCCTAAATGCAGTTTACTCTCCAAGTGCTGGATACAAAACATTTTCAACTGTATCAAAGTCCAGCATCAATCAACTTTGAAATGAACATTTAGAATCAAGGACCTGGACAAACAAGAGATGTGAAGGGAAGCAGCAGGGAAGGGGAGGTGATATGTCCATAGCTGGGAAGTGAGTGGCCATACAGTTTTGATTCCTTTGTCCTGTGTTTCATCTACCCACCATTCCTTCTGCTTTAGTGATATGCTTGTGCGTTATACTTCTCATGGCTCAGTTGTTCCATTTAAAAATAAATAATTAAATAAACTCTTTCATAATCAACATGGTGCCTAGATAAGCATGCCAGGTCAAAAGACAAAGCACCTCTTGGTTCCAAAGTATTGGATAAGCTACTTTATTATTAATAATGGCCCATCTTCGTGAACGAAGATTTGGGGAAAGGTCTTTTACCTTTCCAGCCTGCGCAATGGATTTTTTAGGTGAGACACAGCCTGCGCTGAACTGAGCCCACCCTTTAATCCTAAGGTTCATCTGCCGGGGCCAAGCAAGCTTGGACAATGGCAGTGAGGTCCTCAGGACGTAGGTTTGTTTAGAGTGTCCTTCTCATAGATGGATGGCCACACAGGGCTAACGACCTCCATCAGGCCAGGAGACCGGGATTTGAACCTGTGGTCGCAGCAGTGAAAGTCCTGCACACTAACCACTAGGCCACCAGGGGTCTCACTTTATTATTAACTTTAAAACTATACCAATTGTATGAGCTTCAACAAGGCAAAGTGACGGGTCTCTTGCAGGACAGGAGTCGCCGAGCTCCATGCAGCCCTACAGGCTGGGGGCAGAGTGGCTGGAAAGTTGGTCAGGGGAAAAGGACCCTGGGCACTGACAGGCAGCTGAACATGATCCAGCAGTGTGCCCAGGTGGCCAAGGCGGCCGAGGACATCCTGGCCTCTATCAATCAGGAACAGTGTGGCCAGAAGGTCAGGGCAATGATTTTCCCCTTGCAGGTGAGGCCACACCTTGAGTGCTGTGACCAGTTCTGGGCCCCTCACTGCAAGAAACACTTTGAGGTGCTAGACTGAGTCCAGAGAAGGGCAATGGAGGTAGGAAAGGAACTAGAGCACAAGTCTAATGAGGAGTGTCTGAGGGAGCTGGGAATGTTTAGTCTGGAGAAAAGGAGGTTCAGGGAGGACCTTATTGCTCTCTACAACTACCTTGAAAGTAGATTGTAGTGAGATTGGGGTTGACCTCCTCTTCCAAGTAACAAGTGACAGGACAAGAGGAAATGGCCTTGAGTTGCACTAGGGGAGGTTTGGGTCGAATATTAGGAAAAGTTTATACATGGAAAAGGTTATCAAGTATTGGGATAGGTTGCCCAGGGAAATGGTTGAGGCACCGTCCCTGGAGGCATTTAAAAAACCTGTAGATGTGGCACTTAGGGACATGGTTAATGGAGGACTTGGCAGTGCTGGTTTAATAGTTGGACTCAGTGATCTTAAAGGTCTTTTCCAATCTAAATGTTTCTATGGCTCTGTAACTCTATCCTTGATAACAGAGGTTATTTTGTCGTTTCCCCCTTACCCAAAACACATTTTCCTAAAAGCTGTTACTGTCTGTCTGAGATCAGCCAAGACTGAAGGTAGAGATGAAAACTCAGTTGAGGTAGTTAAATTATCTTTAAGGAAGAGCTCCAGGCCACTGATTTTGGATCAATAAAAAATCACATAAGTCACTGATGACTACAGCCAGTTGACATGTTCAGTGATAGGGAGGTGAGGCAGGTTCATAGAGGACATGAAAATATTTCATTTGGAAAATATCCCCAGAAACCTCTACAATCTTCTATCTTACCAGCAATTTTTGTGTTCAGCTGGTGTTCTCATTTTCACTATGCAGTTTCTGGCAGAGGCCCATTTATCAAGGGCTCTGTCAAACACAAGTCTTTAATAGTTTGGCTGAACCGTAGTAGATTAGTCTGCAGGGGTATAATGCAGTGCTGACCTGAGCTTCTGATCACATGAGACTGGAGCTTCCAGTGACACCTATTCCAAAAGAACTCAAAACAGGAAGCCTGTGATCAATATATTAGTTACAGTCTCATATCAAAACTGGCTTTAAGAAAAGAATGAAGAAATTACAGGTTCCTATAGATTTGAGTAAGGCAGGAATGACCAAAAGCAGAATGACCAAAACTGGAGTATTTTGTGAGAATCTAGCAACTGATCCAAGTGGAGACTTCTGAAGGTAAACCATCTTGCAGGGTGTACACAAAGTCACATCAATCTAGCTCAATTATGCAATATTTTTCAAAATGTGTTTTGGTTAAGGAAATCCTTACAGAAATTCGAACTTTCCTTATAGAGATCTGAAATAAAAGCTGAAGTGTGAATGCCAAAGAATGTTACAGAGGTAATAAAAATACTGAAGGGTACTTTACCATTGTGGTGATGTCCACATAGGACTTTGCACTAGTTTACCTAAATTGACATTTAAACTTGCTTTCTCTGTGTGCAAAATAAGAGTGATGCAACAGTAAAATTTAGCTCGTTTGAAACTTCACTTTCAGTGTTCAGATGGTTAAATAGACTTCTGTGCTTATCACCTTCTCTTTTAACTTTTGTAAACAGTCATTGAAAGAAGGGAATGAAAAAAAAAATCAGAATATACACATCTTGTACCAGAAACCAAAAAGTATAGGTTATTTTGTACTTTATCAATTCTTGTCCCACTTTGCATTTCCATTCTGGCTCATTCCATTCTCATACCAGGGGCATGTTAAAATTATCTTTGCCAGTTGGAGAGCTGAATGTCAGTGAAATATGCAGGATAAAATAACTGAGGAAAAAAATTAATAAATCTGTCCTTATGGCAGGAATACACTATTATACTGTGTCTAGGGTATGGGCCAGATATTGAGTAATATAGAAAAAAAAAAGGCCAAAAGATTGAATAACTTCTTGTTAAGTGAACATTGTCTATTTCATGCAGTGAAAGGAAAGGGGTCCAGAAGAATTAATTGTATGTAATCATGTAATTAAGGACTTTATCATACCATATATCCACAAGAAGACCCCCAAAGAAGTTTCATAAACAAATTTAATTTTAGTATTTTGTAACTTTTAAAGTACTTGGCTTTAGAACTTTGAGGATTCTCTTCTAAGGTATGCTTTGATATGTAATTTCAATTTTTCAGCCTCTGCTGTCATTTTACATTTCTGTTACTCTATGAAACTGATTCAATCCGTTTTCAAAAATAGCTGTACTCATTGACTGTACAATGTATATTTACATTGCATAAATAAGAGCCACACAAAGAATACAAACAAGAAAGGGTTATAACAGTGGGGCTGAGCTACAGCAGTCGTGAGGTAAAACGGATTGGCTTAATTGCAAGAGCTTTGCATGATGAGTTTCTGGTGGGAGAATATCTTATTGCTTAGCCAGATGTTGTGAGTTTGCCCTGCATGCGAGAGAGATGACACAGCTCATTTGCTCTTCAGAGCCCTGTAGTGTGAGGCAGGGAGTTGGAATACTTTTGTTACTACAAAGGTAGGGGTTAATCCTAAACAGATTTCTGCGCTTCCCCCCCTTTTTTTTTCTGTGCTCTTAATACAAACAACAAGCTTTACTAAACTATGTAACTTTAATTGGAATCCACTCTGCTGTAGAAGATGATGGAAGACTGCTAGGGCTGTAAGTAATCCAATTTCTGTCTATCATATCAAACTGTTTGTATCAGTTGTTGTTTTATTTGGTGTCCTTTCAATAGGATGATCAGTCATATATTTGGCTGTGAAACTTATTGTGGAATACTTTGAGCTGTCATATGTCTTTTTTTATTTGAAACATGAGAGAAATCAAGCTGAACAAACTGGAAGGTGGTAGAAAGTCAAAGTCTCTACAAATCTCATCTTAAACTATTGCTTAGCTGTGAACCCTTGCTTGTTGGGCTGTTGCTGTTTGGCCCCTGAGAGGTGGATGCATTTCAGTGGGAACAGATGCAGGCTTTTTCTGCTAGAGGTGAGGGCCTGATGTGTAGATTTTTGTTGCATATATTTTTGTTTTGATTGTTGCTGACATCAGCAGAGGCACGATGTGCTCTAGCAGTGTAGGACATGTAAAGTGAGTGATAATGCAAGGGGGTGAAGAAAAACATGTTGACTGCAGATGTAGCTGAAACTGGTTAAACCACTAGTGAAAAATAAATTAAACTTCTATTTTATTGGTGATCTCATGCCTTTAATAATAAGTTGAAATTTAGATATCAATAAAAGTACTGGTATATGACTGAGTCATATGGTACAAATCCTGATGGGTGGCTAATCTTGGGTACTTCTTTGGGGTATGTCTGCAAGAGCGGGCACCAGGATGGAACAACTGTCCAGGCCTTGAGCCATGAGGGGTGATGGTGCATAGGAGAGTCCAGAACACAGAAAACAAGGAGTGCATTACTGCTACTGCATATTCTGCTGATCTTTAGTCTTACAATTGCTGTCATTCAGATATAAAGCTCTTTCCTAGAGCTGGCAAACTCCCTATTGTTCTCACTGTTTGCAGATATGAGCCTGCAGTGCTCATGGAACTGCTCTGCTGCATCTGTGCATATCAGTGCTTCTGTTAGCCTGGCATCAATGCCCATCAGTTCAAACAGCTCTGCTGTGATATGAGGTGGATTTCACTTGTGCAAACTGTAATTTACAGAGACTTGAGTGTTACATACAAGACTAACGTTAATGTTGTGTGCCCTCGGATTTCAATTATATTAATGTCTGTTTACTTCCTTATAACTAAGGTTCTTCTTTCTAGACTTGTAAAGGTAGTGTGTTTAGCAATTTGTGTTCTTACAGGTTGGAAACTATGAAAAATCAGACTTGTAACTTAGAGCTTTCTATTTAGAGGACAGAGCTCTCTGTGCTTTCCATGCTGCCTGGACACTTGTGAGTTGCCTTAGTATCTATTGCTCTGTGTGTAAGCTTTGTGGTATGGACTAATACCTCCATTTTGGAATCGAGAAAAACTTCCTCAATAACTGACAGCACCTATTTGCATAGTCAGGTAGATGCAGGTTGGCTATATGCTCTGTAGTTTGTGCAAAGAAAGCCATAGGATAATCTAAACATATCTGACAGCCACAATTAATGCAAATGTAGATTACTGTTCATGGGCTGTGCATGGGCTAAGGTCAACTACCAATAGTAGAGACACTAAAATGTAAGGTACTTCTCCCAAAATACTGACCATAATGTCTCTGATTGCATAAAGCTCTGGAAAAATAATTTGATTACATACTGAAAAGTCTTTGTAAGACATAATGTTTTCCTACCCTAAGCAGTCAAAGTTCACATGGTCCCCGTGAGCAGCACAAGGACTAACTGGCATGTTCTGGCTGGGCTGTGAGGGCTGTGAGGTAAACCCACCTCCTGTGGGTTTACCAGCTCCTCTGCCCTCTTCACAGGATGGCTGGCCAGTACTGGGACCTAGTGTGCCCCTTAACATGTAGTTTGCTAAGGATCACCTGTTTGTCAGGGGTTTCCTTCCCCCTTTATTTTTCTTTTCCTTTTTTTCCTTTCTGTGCCAAAGCTTGGTGGCATAAAATCCTTTTAGTCTTTCACTTTAAGTCCTCAGGGGTTTTATTTTACTCGATGTCTAGAAGAAGGGAATCTTCTGGCTGAGTGAGGTCTGAAAAACCAGGTGTACATGATTTGGCTGAGACTTGGAAGTCTGACTACTACATTTAAACTGTTATTGGCTGCTGTGCCTTTCTCCAAATCCGTTTTGCTTTCATTTGAGGGTCTGCAGTGTGCCTTGCTGTTTAAGGGAGTAAGGGCAGTGTCAGTGATGCATCAAAGCCTGTGAGTTTATTACTGTTGGCTGATGCAAATGTTCTTTACGAAGTAATTTGGTTCCATCCTAAAAGGAAAACAAAGTCAGTCATGCTGCATCCTGTACACATTGTGTGGCTTCCCAGTTTCATAATACGGGTCTCCCTTCCTGCTCTGTAGCCGAGCCTCAGCCTCCACTCCTCAGCCTACCTGCTAATGAAGCGTTGCTTTGTTACTGCCCTTGTCACAAAAGCAAGGAGGTGGAGGTGCAGGGCTGGGGGAGGCCACGAGGCTGCTGATCTTTTTCAGGAACTTGCAGTTCTGCATGCTCAGGTTGGGGTTAACTCGCCTGAGATCAGGCAGACCTGGATGCTTTTATTTGCTCATGGCTCTTCCACTGCCCAGTAATAGCAGATAATGGAAAATCAGCTGCATCCTCGCTCTGCCAGTAATAAATTTCTTCTCCTGAGCAATCCAGACTATCTCCGGGAGCAAATAAAACATTAGCATCCAAACTCTTCTCTGTTTGAACTGCAAGATCTTTTGACTGTGTCCAGAGCAATCTGATCAACAAAACAATTGATTCTTTCTTTTTCTCTCCTCCCCTATGACTTTAAGTGTCTTCTATGCACTTTATAAAAGAGAAAAGAAGCTGTAATCAAAAGTAAGGTCTGTATTTCTAATTATAAAACTTGACTCTGTTTTACAGGATCATGCTAAAACAGTTTTTTTGAGAGGTTGTTGAGATTTGCTTTGGTATGGGTTTTTTGGGTTTTTATCTTTTGAGGGAGGTTGGTTTTTTTTTTAAAAAAAGCAGCCATTTTTACTGCTATTTAGTTATAGCCATTTAGTTATCCATGTTTTTTCACTCTTTGTCACATTTACAGTTTTAATCTTTTCCATCTTCACTGGTTGCATAGCAATTTATATTATGTTTATAATTTCCTTATTTTGTGTGATTATGTTCTGCATCTATGAGATTGCTACTTCATTGCACTTTACACTTATAATTTTTAAAATATATCCATCTCCAGGATTGTCTGCTATGGTTGTCTATGAGAAAGAGAAAAAAAATAGAAATAATAAGCGAGTTTCCCTTTTATCTATCTTCTTTTCTTCCTTCTGTGTAGCTGTGGTCTGTGAACAAGGTTGGTGTCTCCTCTTCACTGCTATGCTGTGGTCTTTAAGTTTAACTTTTGAATTAGCTGTGTCCCAAAAGAAAATAGGAATTCTCCTACATGGAATCTGCTTTAAAAACAACAAAACCAGAAAAACTCATAAACAAACAAACAAAACCAACCCCTCCCACACATCAACCAACAGTTCTTATACATTTAGTGTAATAAAAATGCCCTGCTCTTGCACGTTAGTTTTAAATTCTGTTCAGTTTGTTCTACTTGTTACAACTCTGTTCAAAAGCAAAATGCATTGTGCTTGTGCCTCTGAAGTGATTCAGTAGCATGCAAAAATCTGATACTTCTCAGGTTTTAGAAGGCTACAAGGCAAAAGACCTTGTGAACATAGTATTTAACAGCTAGTGGAGTTTTCTCAGACCATTAGAAATTTATACTTTTTTTTTTTGAGAATACATGAAATGCACGTTGAATAGAAAAGTTGGTCAGGCTCTATACTGACTAGACCTAACTATTCACTCTGCTGGGCTTTTCATTTTTCCTCTGGTTTTAGATGTACATTATGGTTCCTTCTGTCTTGCTCTTTTTTTTTAATGGCTTCTTTGAACAGATAGTGCCTCACTGTACAGACAATACTGAATCTTGGCTCAAAAGGCACAAGTGAAGGTTTTCTTGCATTGCTAATTTGTTTGGTAAGGGCAGAGTCAAGTGATGAAGCTTGTTGTGAAAACCAAAAAGCCATAGATTTTCATTGTCAGGTTGTGTATTGGCACATGACCATAGAGGAAAGACAGGCTTCCAAAAATGTCTGATTTATAAGGGAGGAGAGGGAGTTAAGTGAAATAGTATGTTGATTGGAAGCATCTGGGGGGAACTGAACAAATTGTAGAGAGCAGTTACAGGAATGAAAACTAGGGTAAATAAAAGGAAGTATAACTGACACATAGGTCTTGAGGAAAGTAAGGATAGTAAGAGGGGAGAATAGCTTAAGGGTATATACTTATATGAAGGGAAGGTTGTTGATCTTCATAATTATAGCCACAACATATTAGTAAACTCTAAGCACAAAACTGGCACAGAATGCTTGAACTGTCTTCAAATATAAGAATTGTCAAGAGTTCGTGGTTGTAATAGTGTTGGGTGCTCTGGCAGGGTTTCTGCCATATGCTTACTTGCGATGGCTGTGATTTGCTCTGATACATCTCTGTTGGCCACTGTCATGATGCAATTCCAATGAGTCAGTTGATGTCTACATTCCTGAGAAAAACTGTCATTACTCCCAGTCACAAATTACTACTCAGTTACTGGTAGGCAGTGACTGACAAGTGAAGCAGGGTTCCTGACCACACCAGCTTTCATCTAAAACTAAAGAATGAAAATATCATTATATAGAGAGTTGCAGAGGATGGCATATCACCTTCACATTTTGATCAAAGTGGCAATAACAATAGGGAAAGACCGAGGTTATCATTTAGAAATATGGTGGCAACAACACATATTAAAATGAAGAAAGGCTTACAAGTCTCCTGTCCTGACATGAGAAGAGAATTATAAAAAACAACAGACTTGTGAATACTGCAGCCATTCATCCCTAGCTGTGTTTCTTGAAGCCTTTCACATTTATGTTAGGGACTGCAAAAACACAGCATGTGGGGGAAATATTTTTCTGAGACTTTAGATTTGCAGTTGATTAAGCACTGATCAAAAGCATGTTGACCGTGACTTAATGTTCTCCAGGGACTGATTGAGGGCATCTTTGGATCTGGAGCTCACAGTGAGATGCAAGCAGCAGAGACCTGCCACAGCTGGAGAGAGGAGATCTTGGAGAAAACTAGATGGAGATGCTCTACGTGTTGGGATTGTGTAGACTGCTGTGCCCAAAGCGGGGAGAAAGTATGAGGACTCATTCTGCCTTCTTGCCACCACGCTTTGTAGTTGCTGCCCAAGAGGAACAGAAATAAGAAAATCACCAGAATTGTCAGAGAGAAGAGTGCACCTGTGCACAGTGGCATGAAAAAAAGTTTGTTGCTTGCTCATCCAATCCTGACAGCCCATGCCAGGCTGTGTCCCTCAGTGGCAGAAGGCTGACACATGTGCCCATTAGGGTGGATGCTTGTAGCTTTACTGGTGAGAGGATTCATCTTAAGAACACCAGTCACACTTGCTAAGTAAGCCTGAGTGGTTTTTGTTTCAGGGCTCAATTAAAGTAAATTGAAGAATTACAAGAGAGGAGGAAAATAAGTGTTCACAAAAAGAAACATCGAAGATGCATTATGTCCTTAGCCTCCTTCCACTAATGGATTTGATTCCCTAATGAAAACAATATCACTCAAGAGAAGATGGATCAGAAGTGGAGCATATGCAGCCCAGTATAAAGGGGTCAGCTGGCCCATATAGCACCCTCTTGTTGCCATGGTGGAAAGGGTGACTGCAACTGTGAGAGCAAAACAAGGGCAAGTACTGGAAGTCCTTGTCAAATGCTACCAGAGACCTGTCACCAGGGTGAGGGGCAGCATGTAAGAGCTGATTTGGAGAAAAATGGTTAAGCACTGTGTAGCCAAAGATACTGTGAGGGAACTTGATATCCAGAGGTCCAATGAGCTATTGATGACTGACTTTAAGAGGTCTGAATCCAAGATCAGGGAATCAACAACCACCTGAATACTGTGAGATTTGAAATCCAGACCAGAACTTTTTGATGTGTCATCTCAGTTTTCAGCTCCAGTTGTAATAAAGAGTAGCAGAAGAAAAGCAGGAAGACCTTTGTTGGCTGCTCCTACAACTACAGAGGATCAGCTGCTGGTTAAATAGTGGGTGATGAACAGAATCTGAAACTGGAAGGGATAAGATTATAAAAGTGCTTCTAATAGGAATGGCAACTTCAAAAGGGAGATTTCCATGCACTCAGAGCAAAGAAAGTGCTGAGTGTGTACTAGAATCAGTCTGATTTTGTGGAGCGTGCGGGTCCTTTAAGGATTCCTCACCTCGTGAGCTGACTTGAATAAATGTTACAAACAAAATCAGTTCCTGGGATTCTGTGTCCTTCCTCTGGCTGTCTATGACTTTCCATTCAGTTCACTGTTTTTCCCTTAAACAGATGATGGTGGCTCAGCTCCCTGGAGAAAGAGCTGATACTAGTTATCATTTTAACATTGAACACAGCTGCTCTGAATTTTAATAGGTAAGTCTTCTGCATCTGCAAGTAACATATGGCTAGCACAGAGCTGCAGCTTCGAGAGTCTTTTCCTGCTCACATCTCTATCAGGTAACTGTGGAAAGGAAACCTGCCACTTCAGCAAAGGCATTTGTACCAGACAAGCTGTGAGAAGATATACTGTGTAAACATGCTGCAGTTAATGTCAGGTATCCTAACGTGTGCTTAATATAATCTTTCTGACTCTGCATTTGTGTACAGTAATATCCTCTAGCATTCTGCAGTTAATAGATTAAGTGCTTCCAGGGTGGCATGATTGATAACATATATATAGATCTGTAGTTAGCAGGAAAGGTCTTCACTCAAGCAGGAAAGCTCACCTAAACCTCCAGCTTCCTCAGAAGGGATGCATCATAACTAGAAGGTGCCTTTTGGCTGCAACAACTAGAGGTGTAGCAACTTCACAATCTCAGAGGCAGCTGGAAATAAAACATCTGAAAATGTTATTTACAAGGTCTTGCCACTTAGACCCATGTCCCCAGGGCAGCTGCCCACATACTTGTGCCCCCTGCCCTCCTAGGATGTGGCCGTTCTTTTTAGAGCGTATTTGCCATTTCAATCACATCTGTCTGCTATTGAATCAAAACAGGTATTGAATTTTCTTGCTGTCATGGAACACGAGATCTTATGCAGCTGAAAGCAGTACCTCAGATATTTGAAAACAGCTACCCGTTGCCTTATCAGCAGGTCTGCAGCTCTACTTCCAAGAATCTGAATCACAGGAGACGGAGGGAAAGACGGTGATTGTTGTTTGGTGCAAAGAGCAAGGGGTTATTCCTCTAAACCTTGACCAGTTACAATATATGTTCCTTACCCTTTTTATTAGAAATCGCAAATGGGAGACTCGTCTAGGTAAGCAAAATGTGCATGGATGCACCCCATGTAGGTAAAATAAGATGATACCCAGGCTGACACACTGCATTGCACAGGCATAATGACACGTGGTTATAGGTCGTGTATATCTCTCTCAGCTGTATCTGCTCTGAGGCATAAAGAGGATAAGTAACTTGTACAAGGCCATTCAGCAGATCATTCGTGAAGCCAAAAAATGCAGAGGTCTTAAAAGAAAATTATCAGTCAGGAGGCAAAATTGTTACTCTGAGAACTCTCTCCTTTTTTTGATTGTTGTGGTTTTGTTCCAATTTGAAATAAGCTGTGTATTTCAAAGACTAAATGACTGTCAAATAAAATGAATCAAGGCAAAACCTTTCTAGGGTGTGCAGGAAAATGAAAAATTCTTTGATTTTATTTTTTCATTGCCACCCCCATTTTCAGTAAATATTTACTGTCCCTGAGGAAAAAAACTTTACATTTCAGTTAAAGAGCAGTACCACTTTCTGCTACAGAATATTTCAATCAGCCCTACTAACTAAACAAACTAACTAAAACAGATTTTTAAAGTCCAGGTAAGTAGAATACTACTCAGTGGCAAGCTAACTTTTCAAAGAGTTGCATGTACTGTGACTGCCTGACAGTGTGTCACTGCATTTCCCCACAACATGGCAGGGGAACGTTGCCTTGCGGTGCAGGTCCACAAAGTCCTTGAAATACTAAACGCTCGGTTGGCCAGGTATGAATATGACCTTTTCTGCACCAGTGATGTGGCTTTTCAGTGGCTTTTTTTTTTTTTAACTGAATTGAGACCTTCTATTTCTTTTATTCTTTTAATGTGCTTTGCTGCCTAACAACTGAGCAGTAGGAGTGGCATGTAGTAGGAGTTGTGAAAGGCAAACTGTAATTTCTAGAATACTGGAAAAGAAACCTACATAGCTGTCAACTGCAAGCTGTAGCACGTTTAAACCAATGACTGCATCTATAAGCAAGAGGGAGGGAAATAAAGACAAACAAGTTTTTTCTATCCTGAAATAAAAATACCAGTATAACTGTACTGAATAAAATAATGGGAACTAACTGTGGCCTTCTGGAAAAAGTTGCACCAATCAATACAAGATGAAATTTAATGCAGGCAAGAATGATAGAGAATGTTATAGTTCTACTGATATTTGCAGTAATGGCATCATTGACCCAGAAAAGGATTCGTAGAGTGTGATGAGCACACACAGTTAATATCAGTTAATATAGTTAACAACAGAAGTGAGTATACTGTTTCCACAAGATGTTATGCCATGTGCCACATGGTGTCTGTACAAACTGCAGCATATGCATTTTGGGAAGGGGGGAGATGGAGTTGATAACAAGGTGTGAATTCCAAAGGGAAGGGGCAGCAGACAGCTGATGAGAGTAGGGTCTACTTCCACATAATCCTTTTCTACCACAGGGGAAAATGCACTGCATCTCTTCAGTAGATGTAGAAATCTGCAGTCACTCCACCCTGAACTGCTCACTCTACCAGTATCAGTGAGCTCCAGAAGGCATTTTGCTGTCTGAGGAGCTATGCTTTTGCTGCTGCTCCTGGGCATGCATTTTCACACTCCCACCATGAAGCAATCAAATGCTGTCCTGGCCTGTGTGACTCTCCTCCTGAAAAATTCATAGGACTAATGTATTGGTGTAACCAGTGACTTCTTTACAACATATCTTTCAAGTCCAGTGGTTGGGGGTTTTCCCCCCTGTACATTTGGAAATGTCTGTGGTTCTTCACTCACCCTCTGACCTGGTTAAGTGCTGCTTCATTCTTTCCCTGCAAGCTGTGAGTGAGGTTCCTTACTGGAATAAGAAGTGTCTTTAAACAGGATGAATCTAGACTCTTAGGTGGCATAAATCACCACTGCTCACTTTTCTTCGGTGAAGCAACACTGATTTGCTGTTGCTAAATTTCTGCCCTAATGTCTCTTTAGGATGCAAACAGCAGTGAGCTCATCAGTTAGCAGTGGCCAGTTTTCAAGAATACAAAAAGCTACTGTAGTTCACACACACAAAAATTGTCAAGGTAGAAAAGAAAGACCTTACAGGTGGGGGATTTTGCCACACACTGATTTTCTTTTTCCTTCTTTCTTTTATGGAGAGAAATAGAAGCTCTCTTTTTTAGTACTGCTACCATGCAAAAATTCAAAGATTAATACAGTATTTTGGCATAAGTTGTATCTGTGTCCACATCATTTGCAGGCACTAGCCCTGATACCATTCAGAAACAGAACAAACCATTACTAACCAGTCCTACCAATGACATTTTCCATTTGAAATAGTGGCAGCTGGATAGCACAAGCAGCTTACATAAGAAATTTTGAAACAAGAGCCTTAATTTTCCTTGGATGGTAAGGAAAGGAAGCAGCTACTTCAGTTGCCTTCTGTTGCAGTGTAACATTCCGTTCCTGAAAGGTCAGATTCTGCTTAAGGAGCCTGTGCTGGTTGCAGCCTGGGGAACATACAGGGCTATAATAAATAGGAACAGTTTCCCAGACACCAGCAATGCCATTTCAGGCTCAAGCAATTTGCCCAGAGAGAGCTCCTGACCTAAGTATGCCTGTTAAATGGAGAAGGGAAGCATTCTGTGTGCACACCATGTGTGTCTGTCTCATGCGGCTCTGTTCATTGACCAAAACTAAAGACAGTGTCTTGTGTCCCAAATGGGTACTCCTGTGCTCTCAGCTTCCATGTTCACTTTCTCAACCACTTTCATGCTACAGAGCTCTCCCTCACTGCCCTTCCCTGGGGTCGCACTTCTGACTATTGCTTTCTTTACATCTCTGTTTTTTCTTGTTTCTCTCAAGCATCTGTGGGGGCACAAATGTAATTGTAAAAATTCAAAATTTGAAAGCTTTTCAAAATGGCCCTGACATAACATCTGTTGTCTCGTATGAGCATCTCTCCTATTTCTAGCTCTCTTAGTTATTAAAAGATCTTGGTTTTCCCTCTTTCTTAGAAAGGGTGTACAGAGCTCATCTGCCAGCTTTAACATCCTCAATATGTTCAAGTCTTGTCAGGACAGCTTTTTCTGTTGGAAGCCTTGGTCAAAGCACCACTCAATGTTGATCAAGGCTGTGTTTGTCCATCCGCTTGTTAAGGCTACAGCAGGCTATGAAGCATGTCCATGTCTTGTCAGGATGCAGTTTGACACTTTAACCAAGATGATTCAGTGATGACTGCTATCAAAATGGGACTGAGCTAATCATTAGCACGTTGTAGTGCAGCACCAGCACTGGACTGAAGGAGTGGAGGGACAAAATCTGACAGAAACTTAGTCAAGTTTTTTTGTTCATTTGGTAGGGTGAGTTTTTTGCCCGTGTAGTGCTCTGAGCAGGTTCACTGTGGGGTTAGAGAAGTGCAAGGTTTGGCTCAAGCCACAGTGACAGAAATACATGCCAGGGGTGTGGAGTAGGGTGAGGCTCACTGTCAGTCTGGCTTAATTGCATGCTGGCACACTATGCTGCCACACCACTCCCCCAGGCCATGGCAGCAGTTGTGCTGAAGCTGTGCAGTGTCAGTCTCTCCCAGCATGGATAGGGCAGGAATGACAGGCAGGAGCACTGCAGCTCATTACCCACTTGCACCAACTGCGCTGCACTGTGGTCTGAGACGGCTCATGATTTGGACAGCCCAGAGTCTGGCCCCAAGCCTTGTGTTTTAACAACAAATAATACTTATGAGGAATCTGTTATGAAAGTGTTTTCTTCCAAATACTCATGGTTTAAGGGAGTCCCACCCAGCAAGGAATTTCTGTTTCATCAGGTGCTGGAAGGTTGCTAGGGAAGTGCAGGCATGCCTGTCTCTGGTGTGGGACCACAGCACATGCTGCAACCAGTATGCAAATACATCCAACCTAAACACACTGGAAATCCAGTCTCTGACTCACAATGTGGGTGCCTTTGAACTCAATTGCTTTGTAATTTCTGGCAAATGGGGGAAAGATGACCAGACAAAAGAAGTCAAGGGAAGAACACGTCTTTGTTTTCCACTAACCCATTTCTCCCTCATCATCTGCCAAGAGTAAACTTTAATTTTCAATAGAAAAATAAATCTAGCTAGACTTTACATACAGAGAATTGTTTTTAAAATGAATGTTAGTTGAAGGAAAACACTGCCCTATTACAGTGATATTTTTAAGCTATATTAGCAGGAGAAATTAGATCTTTAGAGTTGAGGCAGGGGATGAAACACAGGCAAAGAGAAGAAAGGGCTTATTCCACTATTGAAGTCCCCTTGCACCCCTCTCTTCCAAATATGATGATGACTACATAGCTAACTGCAGCAGATTGCTTTAGCTGGTGCTCTCCTAGTGGGTTAGCAATTGGAATTAGGCATTTTGTCATGTTTCACTTCTTAGCAGGCTCTTCTTAGACTTGAGAAATCTCATGTAGACAGAAAAAGTTAGAGCCAATCTGGGATAAATCTTTCCCTTCCCTTATAAGGACTCAGATTCAGAACTGGTACAAAATGAGATATCCCATTACGTTCTGTGTGGCATGGCACCACCAACTCTGCTGAGGCTCTGGTCTTCTCCTCCACAGTGTGGGGACTGTTTCTGATCAGCTTGTAACTGGTGTGGTAACCACTACCCCTTTAGATGGACCTTCTCTGGGGAAAGTTTTGGGTGCCTTTTGAAGGCAGTAGTCAGTGACTCCAAGCTGGCTATTACTTTGAATACAGAATATTTCATGTGGGATAATACTAAAAAGGCTTTTCTTTCTATTTGCAGTCAGAAAGAATTTAGGTATTCAGTAGCATTTTCCTTCTTCACATATGCAGAGTGAACAAGTTCAGGAAACTGGTTCATCAAAAACCCCACACTTTCTCTTGCTAACTTCAAGCCAGATTGCACAGTAAAGTGAACGGAGAAAATCAGCTGCAGAAATTATTGTACTGGCATGAGAGAGGGGTGGATTGAGGCATCAGAAATGAACTCCCATCATCTTCTCTCCAGTTTACTGCGTCAGCCCACAAATTCCCGCTCTCCTCAAAACAAACAAAAAACAAATCTGTTGATCTTCTCGGGTTCAGAGAGTTGGTGTGACCACCCCAAAGGAGAGTTGCTGGCAGCACTTGTGGGTTGCCACTTGCTTATCAGGCTCTGACAACACCACTGTCCTCGTGAGAGGTCTCCTGTGAGCAGATGTGTTCCTTTTAAAATCATCTGAAACATTTGGCTAGTAGAGAGTCTGATCAAAGCAATGTGGATTTACAGTACAGATATGGAGTAAATATAGTGTAAAGGAGAATCTCTGTGCTGGGGGTTATCTAGTGCAGAAGTTATACTGAGGATAAAAGAGAACATTTTTTTTTTAAACCATATTCAGTCTAATAGATTCTGTATTAGATACCAGTTTATTTCTTTATGTTAAAGATTTAACTATACATTATGATGATATTGTGTCTCTGCTTCATTTGGCAAAGCTAAATTTCTCTGCTCAAGTCCTGTATTGCTATTTCAGGGTAATATTTTCCTGACTTCAGCCAGATGAGCAGCCTTTATTGTTTTACATCTAATTACCTGCTAAGGAATCACACAGTTGCAAATCAAACACATATGAACAATAAGGAGATTTTATTTTGTTTTTTTAATCTGAAAGACAGAAGCTTCTGAGAAAACAGTCTTTTAATTTCTTTAATCAACAGAAGTTTCAGAGTAAAAAACAAACTAATATCGTGATGATATTGGTTTCACTGTGATAAGTAGATACTCTACATGTAACTGAATTTAATTCCAAATTACTTGAAGAGAGTGACTGTGCTGATCTCCAAGTAGAATGTCTTATCTTTTCTGTTTATATGCTGGAAGGTTGTCTATGTAAAACAGTGTGACTAACTTTTGGAGACAGTGTTTTCTCTTTGTGTTTTTCTTGCTAAATTGTTCAAGCTTGCATTGAGGACTCAATCTTAGCTTAGTTTTGAGGGACAGATTCAAATACTCTTGTTCAGAAATATCTTGTAGAACATAATTTCATTGTGCATAAAAATACTATGCTGTAATGCTCTGCAACTTCTAGCAATTGAACAGTCTTTTCTGATATTTTATAGACATTTCCAGTCCTGAAATTCTACAGAGAAATAAAACTCTTACAACTTTTGTTGTAACAACAGAAGGCTTGTTGTTACAAGAGTTCCAGGCTCTTTTTTTTTAAAATGTAAAAAAAGACAGATAAGGGACTTAATTTGGTGGTGAGGGGAGGTTTTTTGTTTGTTTTAATACTGCTTGAAGAGGACTTGGTTTTGGAAGTCCTTTGAAACACTGGGCATCATAAATGTCTCTGCCTTTTCTGGTTCTTCTATATTAATCTTACTTTGTGTATCAACTACAAGACATCAGACATTGTTTTGTCACTTTCATATCTCTTCAAATCTGCTTTTGATTGCAACACTTTACACCAGAAGTAACAATTTTATACGTCCGTCCTATAAATGCTGGTATCTTGCCAACATCATGAATTTCTCCATTCCCCAAACCCTTTCCTATTCTATTTAAACTAGCTAGTCTCATTTTCAGAGCTGTACAGGGTAAGTGTAAAAGAAAATTGCCACTTCTATCAATTATAACAAAGAGCTGTGAGGAAGAAGCAGAGCTGAGCTTCAAGATTCCCTTGTAGATTCAAAGGATTGACCCTGATCTTCTAACAATTTCATTAAGATATTCACATTAGGAATGCTCTTTCTGAGTCAAGGTCTGATAGAGATGATTAGAAAATGTCTGAATAAGTCCATTTTTACTAAAGGCTTTCCTTATGAACTGAATCAGGTTTTCTCTTTTGAAATATGTAGTATTGTTTACAAATTTCAAAATATTACAATGGTAAGATTTCTTCAGGCATGTCACACAGATAGTTAAAAGCATGCAGAATGTAAGAGACTGATTTTTCTGCTTGAACAAATGAGTGTAGCTGTATTCTCTGTATTACCTATATCACTGGAAAACACTGTAGTTGATTATACTGGTTTATAGATGAAAATTTTTTTTGGAAATTCATATCCATAAGGGAAATGCAAGATAAGTATTACAATTTTTTTTTACTATACTAATTAAATTCAATAATGTTTTTTATCTTATTATTCTACCTAGAACATATACATGCACACTTTTAATAAAAATACACTTGCTCCAGCTTTCCCAAAGCAGGAGAAATACACTGGATTTTGCAGGTCACATGACCAACCACCTAAACAACAAAGCATAATGACTAATTCTTTTGCAGTAACATTACATTAGTAACTGATTTTCTGTTCAGAATCTTCTCTAACCTGCACACACCTTTCCAAAAAACTCCCTTTAACTAACTGTTCCTTGGCCTATTCAGGAGAGAGAAAGCAGACAAAGGATAACTAAGAAATCTTTTGGCAGACTGTCTAGAAGTTGTCAGCTGAAAGGTTTTAGTAGAAATGCCTGTTATTTGACAAACCTTTTGCTGGATAAGCAAAACTTCAGTGATCATTTCTCATCAAATTTCCTTCAGATCTTGAAATTCTTGAATCTGATGTACTAGGTCTAGACCACTTTGTGGCTTTTATTAGGCACGATTGATTCTAACAGAGACAAATTAGCCCTGACCTGCAACACTGTTTGTTAGCAGTGCTTTGCCTCTCCTGCACAAAGAACGTGTTAATTCAACTAAAACATGTCATACTTGTGTAACATGCTTACCAGGCAAGTTACTAATTTGAAGACTGCTAAACTTATTCTGGTTTGTGAGGCCATTTCTGAATTTTTGTCTCCTAAGAGGAAATATTAGTTGATAATTTTTAATTTTATATAACGAAAATATCTACTAGGGCAATATTAATGAGCAGCTTGGCTTGACTTGGCCACGGAGAGAAAAACAAAGGTATTACAGTTGTAGCACTGATACACAAGTTCAGTAACGTATCACAGAATGGGTCAGGTTGGAAAGGATCACAGCGGGGTCATCTGGTTCAACCTCCCTTTCTCAGGCAGGGTCATCCTAGAAAAACATTGCAGAGGATTGTGTCCAGACAGTTATTGAATGTCCAGTGAGGGAGATTCCACACCCTCTCTGGGTGATCTGTTCCAGTGTGCAGTCACCTGCACAGTAAGGAAGCTCTTCCTCAAATTCAGGTGGAAATTCCTGCCCATTGCTTCTTGTCCTATCTCTTGGCAACACCAAGAAGAGATTGGCTCCATCCTCTTGGCACCCTTCCTTCAGATACTTGTATACATCTGGGACAATGGGAAACTACTAAGACTGGCCTAGCTCAGAGTAATAATATGTCCTCTTATAGACCAGCAGCTCTAACTAGTTTAAGATCAGGAGGCCAGTGGTAACGGGTTAAAATGGGTTTCACCTTAGCCAAGATAAATTTAGTTGCTTGACCTTGCTTTAACTTATTTGTGTTTCAGTATGTCCAGTTCCTCGTCAGTAACATGAAGGAAATAATTCCTTTTCCTGTAGTTTTGCCTGACTGCCCTACTTAGACTGTAAAGTCTTTGGAACAACTGCTGTCTGATCTAATGTGCATGTACGGAGCAGAGCACAATGAAGTCCTGATCTCAGCAGGAGCCCCATCTGCTACTGCTGAGATAAATGATCTTTTCAGTACTGGTTGTTTTTTAATCTCTTTAAATTACCATAAATACATTTTTAAAGCCATATGCTTTCATTCTATATCCCACTCCACTGAAGAAATCTGGGTTTCTGTGGAAATATAATTATGTAACCATATAATTAAAGACTGCATCATACCCTGTACATGCAAGAGGGCTGAGTTGAGGTCAAGTACCAGACTGATCTGCCACTTTGTACATTTCAAGTACCTAAACTTACTTTAGAAAGGTTATTTTAAATATAATTTTGTGTATGTAGTTTTATGCTCTTCTAAAGAAAAAAGATTTCTGTTGACTTGCAATTAGTTCAGTTAAACTCAAATTGGTTAGTGGTAGAAGAAACTGATTGTGAAGAGGCCCACTAGTTTCTGGGCTTGGGTGTCTGATGTTGGATGCTCACTGACAAATCCAAAAGAAATTTCTGATTTTGTGAGGGGAGACAGAGAGAGAGAACTACGTCATAGTAGGAGTACAGCCCACAGGAGGAGCTGTGTCAGAGTGGACTGAGGTTAGCAGAAGCTTTGGGAGTGGGAGGACACTTTATATTTTTCACTCTATCTCTCCCTGTTGCATCAGTGTCCGTGTGTTCCCAGTTTAGCATGTGGCACTGCTGCTATTTTGGCAGAGGCATGAGCATAACATTACAATGTTTGTTAGGGGTTTGGCTGAATACCCAAAATTGCTAGAATACTGCAGATGCTTCAAAGCAAGTGGAAAAGTTCAGAAGTCTATAACTTATCCAAACTGGATGAGGAATATATAGGCTGAGCAAAGAGCACGTCTCTAATCATAAATATTTTGTCACTGTCAACTTTTAGCATTTTGCCTTACATGGGGGAAGTGTTGCAGCCTTTCAAAAAATACCACGAGTTTCTTTGACAACAGAAATTATTATTCAACTTGGATGTTGAGACTGCTGCCATTTCCAGTGTAACAGTATGTAGGGAATAAGGGTCACTGGCTCTTGACAGACCTTTCTCTTTCATGCCCTGAAGAACCAGGGTAATTCCTGTGTTACCTGAGCACTCAAACTTGACTTGTTACGAACTGCTGCAGGGGGCACATGTGCAGAAAAGTGAGTGGAGAAAGATTTCTTGAACCAAGGTCCCTGCAGTACATGTTTGCATAAACCCAAAGACTCAGAACACTGATATTTATTTTGGTATTCCTTTTTTTTTTTCTTTCTTTCTGAATAGAGAAGGTGTATATACCTAGAACTTGTCTACTTTTATGAAATTTGAAACACCACCATTTTTTGTCATGGTGGTGGTTCAAGAGTTTTGTGGTTTCTCATAGTTCTTCTGCTGGTTTGGGTTTTGTTGTTGTTATTGTTGGTTTGTTGTTTGTTGTTTTTTACTTCAGGAGAGATTAGAGATTTACATTCAGAAAATCTTTCCTTCCTCGAGAAATCCAACTAACAAAGAATGCCTGTAAGCACCAGGTGCACAAAAACCAAGGTAATTGTCTGTAATTGTGAGATTCCTGCTAACACAATACGTCTCTCAGTTGGATATGTACACAGCATCCATTTCTGCTGATGGAAGTTACACAACAAATTGAGGGTACAATAGGGCCATTTATGTTTAGCTTCTTTTACATAAAATGTATTGATTTTTTCTTTGGTAGGGGACTGTTTTTTAAACAAAATCAAACATTTACATGTATAAAATATAACATCCATAATTTTTCACAAGTTGTTAAATTCCAATTAGGGTTCTGCAATCTGTACTTACTTGGTAGTAAGATAATTTGCCGTTACCAAAGAAAATACATTTGGTGCATTTCATATGTAAATTAATTTACTTCATAGAAGAATTTAAAAAGGCTTTGGAAGTTGATGCTTTTGCTAACATCAACATTTGCTTATCTTTGAATGGCTTTTTACAATAACAGAATCTTTGGCACTCCCTTTTGGCCTTCCACCCAGTCTCAAGGTACCTCTCAAACACAAAGCTGCACAGTTCTGTGTCATCCCCATATTACAGATGGAGCACAGATAAATCTCTGCCTGTGGTCTGATTTAAATCACGTGTTGGCTTCAGCTTCCAGTGATGGTGGCCAGCTGGCTCTTTTTGAGATAACCAGTGTAAACTTCCCAAGCAGCTTTGCCTTGCACTTGCTGAGCTGCTCTCACTTTCCAGCAAAAGGCGGGTTCTGCTGGCACATGAAGGGTCCTCCCCTGCTTGTGCTGAGGCTTCACACCTGCTGGTTGCCTTGGCTGCTGACTGTTAAGCCCTCACATGGAACTTAACCACCTATGGAAAGAAGATATCCAGTGTTGTGAAGAGTGGAGGCTAGAGCATCCTTTAGCTGATGTCTCACGTCTCGAGCAGTCAGATAGGCCAAATCAGACTACCTACTGCTCTGTGAAAACTGGTTATTCTTTTATGTTCACTGTTAGTTCCTCTTTAGATGACAAAAATCCAGATTTTTTTTTATTTTCATGCACCCATTAAGAATAGAAAAAATGAGATTTTCATGATAGGTGATGAATCCTTTAACTCTGATCTCATTACTTTGAATAGCGTCTCAGATGTGTTTAAAATTAGTCTACTAAAGCAGGTATGACCTTTAGTGAAGAAATAATTTAGAACTGCTTTTTATTCTTAATCAGGTTCCTCTCCAAAAACTTCTTCCAAATTATAAGTATTGGACTGTTTTGTTGATGTTTTATCTTGAAAAAGGACAAATTATTTAATGTGAGTAAAATATCTCTCACGCAATTTTATAGTTATAACTATGGAAATGATTGCTCATTTATTTTTTTTATGGTCTTCTCTAGATGATATACGGAGCAGAAACATGGGTTGGAGTTACTGAGCTGACAAACTTTATCAAAACAGTAAACTTGATAGAACCAAAATATGTCTTTTTCTATCATTGTTTCAAAAACAGGTCACCAAACCATTTGTCAGAATTAGCACACAATTGTAAAATACTCTTATTAGAATTCAGCTATGTGCTTTCAGATGGCTTTAATAACAGTCCTGTTCACACCTCCTGGTTATTAAGAATTAACAAATCAAGGAAGGGGTAATAATTTTTATCTCCAATTTATCTAGAAATTTCCATAAGTCATTTTATTGACTGTATAATATTAGTATTGTAATGGGTTTCTTTTAAATCTTTGAAGGCTAACTAGAACTTGGGCTGTTTGTTTTAACCAGTGACCAGCCTGCAGTATCCTTCACTAGCAACTGCTGTCTAACTTTAGTTTCTCTTTCTTTAATTAGTTTATTTGCTATTGTCATCTCATTTCAACATATTCTAGGACAAAGAGAGAAAAGCCTATTCTGACATATGGGAGAGTTGTTGGAGGTTATCCAGGGAAGTGTTCCAGATCTGTGGGGATAGGAGGGCAGAGCAATGAGCTATACCCCGTAAGGGATGTCTTGTCCTCCCTGGGAAAAGCCAGACCGGAAACTGCAACAGGTGATTTCTGGGGTCTGTCGGTTTGTGCCACTGTCCCAAAGTATTCCCAGCATGAAATGAAGGTGGAGGTGAGAAACAGAACAATCACAGAAAACATGCCTGTGGCCATATTACCTCAGGGTGTGATCTTGTGAGGTCTCGCACGCAGGGAGATCAGTAGCTGGACTGCGGAGCTCCAGCGACCGCCCGGGAGCTGGTGGGCACGCTGGAGCACACAGCAGTTGTCTTTCTCTGCATCTGTGTTGAATCAATGTCACAATGTATTACTCTGTGTGTGTGGTGCAGCTTTCATGTTACGTGAACATTTGCGGATTTGTGTGCGCTCAGGCCTCTGAATACCACAAAGGGTACACGTGTGACACACTGAGGAAAAGGAGGAGAAATGGCAGGGAACTTGTGTGCTATCTCTTAATTACCTCATAAGGTGCTGCGAGTGCCAATAAGTGCAATGGGAAATACTAGTCCAGGCTATGGCTTCTTTTCTGATTGCTAACGACTGTTTTGCATAGCAAAAGGCTGGAGGCAGTGGGTACACACTACCAGCCATTGAATACAGGGCTTCATTGAAATAGGACAGTCAGTTTTAGCTATGGTACTGTTTTAAGAAGAGGATAGAACATCTGGAAATGGCCAGAATGCTGAATTTTTTTCTTCCAATGAAAAAAGAAATTACCAAATTATTTAAATCATCCTGGTATAAATTCAGTTCTAGATTGTGAACTGGCTAAGCGAGTTAAAGTCTGAAGTATTGGTTACAATCACCTTTCACGTGCAGCTGAAGAAAGGCTGACATCCACAGATACCCCAGGCAGCATCGTTACCATGCTGCACAAATGAATAACCCGATCCCACACCCACATTCCCCATTCCATACCCGCAGTTCAATTCTTCCATGCACTTCAATATATTCAAGATGTCATCTTTGCAGATGCCCATACTAGGCTTTCCTGACAAACTGGATAGGGGACATATTGGAAAGGAATAGAGAGCAATGAGGGAGAAAACACATTTCCCCTCAGACACACTGTAACTGCACAGGTTTCATCATTAGGCTGATTGCCGTGTCTGTGCACACTTCCATGAAATCGGAAACTCACAGTGTGGATTGACAGAGCACTCATATGGCTTGGATTGCATGATCCAGGACAGAGGCAATGGGGACAAACTGACACGTGATACTCCACCTGAACACAAAAGAGTGTTTATTTACTGTGAAGGTGGTTAAACACTGGAATAAGTTGAACAGAAAATTTGAGAAGTCTCCAGCTGTGGAGATATTCAAAACCTGACAACAGTGTACTGGCAGTTCTAGATGGCCTGCTTGAACAAGGGGATTGCCCTAGATGATCTTCTGAGGTTCCTGCCAACCCCAACCGTTCTGTGTTCCTATGTCATCTTGAAGATCTATTTCCAAAGCTGAAGTTTCTTTCATTTTGCACACGCGCACACCTTCGTACGACAACTAAGTCACTACTCCAGCTTCCATCACTTGGCATTTCCTCAATGCTGCTTATTCCAGCAGCAGTCTTTCATTTTGCCATTTTTCATCTGTGCCAAAGCAGGCTAAGGATGCAGAAGGGTCTTGTCACACAGTGCTCTGTCAAGAGCACCGTTAGGAACTCTGAGCTAAGCTGTTAGTAAGAATCATCCCCAAGCCCTGGTGTGGCTGCACTGCAGAGCTGCCTGGCCCAGTTACAGATGTGGCCTTGTGCCTGTGAGCTCAGCATGAGAAGGGTCAATCTGGGAGGACACCCTGGCTCAGGAGCTCTCACTTCTGGTGGATACCTCCTGTTTTCTGTGGGCAGTGAGGAAATAGAGGTTTATTGTCTTCTTAAATGTGCTCTGGCTTGTATTATTTATTGTGCTGGTGTAAGCAATGTATTGAAATTGTGACGCGTGGCAAATGTGACTGTCCAGAGGTGGGAGAGGTGGCCTTGTGGTATTAAACAAAATGTGTCCTTGAACAATATCTGCCATGTCACAGCCATCATTTCTTCAGCTGAGGGCAGCAACCTCAATGCCATGCCCTTGTTTGTTAAAGCCTCTTCCCAAACAGACAAAGCCTGGCATGCTTTCCCTTTTCCCTCTGGCACAGCACTCCACCCCAGCAACATTCTCGGCACACAGCTGCGTAAGGGTTATTTTCTCTGGGAGGTGGTTGTGTGTGGGTACATACGTGTACACACACACACTCACACAGAGGGATGTGTTCTCCTGAAGAAGAAAAAACTTTGTCAGCAAATTATCTCATCTTATTTCAGCTATTATAATCCTCTTCAAGCCTCAACAAAGCACCCATACATGTTTGATCAAGTCACTATTAAAGAGAAATATTGTGCTGTTCTTGCCAACTGGACCACCTACACCTTGGTATCGCTATAATTATTGTCAAATATTATTGTTACAAGAGGGCACAAACTGTGTAGATCTTTCTTTAATATGACAGTGGCCAATTTAATGGAACATTACTGATTAGCACAGCCAGTGCAGAGTATGCTAGCATACCTTTTACAAAACTTTATGTTACAGTTGAATGGATTACAGAACACCTCTTGAATGCCTAGTGGCTGGCATTGTGCCAGAGTCTGTAAAAAAATTGAAAATGCAGCTTCCTTTCTCCTTTTTCATAAAGAAATCTGAAAGCAGAAGCACTGACCTTGGCAAGCTTCTTGCACTAAGTTTTCCAATAGGCAAAAGCACTATAAATCAAACCAGAATAATCCTGTGTATGTTTTTGTTTTCATGCAGGCTGCTAGGATTGCACTTAAGGACTTGATTTTTATTGCTAAAGGAATGTTTTTAAATCATCAAGACCTAGAGCGTTTTGTGAGCTTAGTCCAAATTTCATCATCATCTTTTGCAATTTGCCTAACGCCCTGGCTCCCATGGAAATACAATTTATTTCTCTTGCAAAAGTCATTACAATCTATGAGCACAAAGAAAGAAACCTGCAGAACTGAAAATGAGCAATAAAATCATGACAAAATCTGCTACCTAGATTCTTTCCCCTAAAGCAGAAAAATAAGATAAACAGTGCTTCTCTTTCTCTCTGAGTTATTATTAGTTCAGTATTATTTATCATACAGCTTGGAAATCTTAAAAGGTTACAGTTTATTCTTCATGCATGGCTTTGGGGAGCCTTTTGACTCTGCTGAGAATTATAACATGACATTGTTTTCAAAATGAAAGCTCTGAACAGATTATTTTCCACATTATCTAGATAATAGAGGTGATAGATGGGACTGAGTCTAGCTGGTGTAAGCAGTTGTAACTCGTTTAAATTATGGAAATTTGCACCAGCAAAGAACCTACCCCTAAGGAGGGAAGTCTGGAGGAAATGTTCTAATTCAAATTCATGTTGCTTTTTGGTTTTTGCTTTTGGTTAATATGGACATAACTTGCATTTAGGTTTATGGTGAAGAATATTAAACTGAACAAAAATTTAATTCTATCTCTGTGTTCTTTCATGTTAAACCATTAATAGATATGTTCCCTGAGCCTGTTTGCAAGCTACATCCAGGTCAGCTAAACACATGCTTAGATCAGAAGCAACTTACAAAGTCTGTGTCAACACCAGTGGGACTTCCCGTGTGTTACAGCAGCTTTGCTAAATATTGATTATTATAAACACATATTTGAACTTAAAAGCTATAGTGCTTTCCTGACTGCGGGCTTCCAAGCTCTTCTAAAATATTGTACCTTCAACTTAGACTAAATATATTGCTTTCCATAAACATATGTACGTATTTATATGTACTTTTCTTGATTTACAGCATTTAATATAATTGCTGTGCTGTATGTGCAAGCAAGAAGTACAGGGTATTGGTAGCATTTTCCTTGTTCTTTCTCCTTTTTCCCCAATTTTTCAAACCAGATCTTTGACGTGTGATTTCTGAGTTCCAGCACCAGTTGGCAAGGGCGAGTCCTCAAACCCACCCACAGCTGTTTCTGTCAAAGTATCGGATCTGTGGGGCTCAGAAGCACACAGCTGAGCCACGAGAGACAAGTCTGTAGGGAATGATCTTTTTTCCTACTAATTTTCTGAATGTGCTGCTAAAGCACTCATGAAGTTAATTAATGATTACAAGTGTAGTGAGTGGGCCTCCTTTACAATGGGTCCAGTTTACAATTACAATTTTTATTTCTTTTCATGCTCTAAGTAAAACTTGCTTGTTCCCAAGTTCCCAGATGACAGACATATGTTTAAGTGTACTGGAGGCAGCCACATAACTTAATCTTTACCCTAGGTTTTTTTCCTGAAATTCTTTTCTTTCTTTGTGAATCTTCTTTAGCTGGCTTATTTCCTTTGGTTTCCCATCACCAGAATAAAAGCTTCTATATCCTTTTGTACTCTGGGACAAGAGTTACACTGTGAGAAACCACCTGAACAACACTGGGAGTCATAAAAATAATTGTACTAAGGACTCGTCTACTGCTTCATCGGCTGCATTTTATGTTTTTCTGTGGAATTGTTTCAGCAGATGTAAATCCCCTAGATTGTAGTGTAAGAGTAGCATATTTTACCTTAGCCAAAAACAATTCCTAAGGTATTTGGCTTAAAATAAAAGTATCCGTATAGGGTTTTGCTGATTTAACTCTTCTGATTTCAAAATGTAGTTTTACTTACGTCTCTAGAGAAAAAAATTGTACTAATTAAAGATCTAACGTCTAGTTTAGGAGCCTATCTAATAAAGGGGGGAAAAAAGTAAGGGGAACTAGTTTTACCCTGAAGTTGTCATATATTAAAATGAAATGACATTAAAAGCCGAGACGATCACCTTAACGGGCTATACTTTCTAGTTTGTATTGTTACAATGTTAGAACAGTATGAGGGGGATGTGTTTAGGGCAGGTAAGCTGGGGGGCAGGACAGGGGGACAATAGCAATATATCAGATTAAGTTTAGCTAATTCAGGCCCATTTAAAGCTGGCAGATACCCTGTAACTTCCAAATATGAATGGTCATGGGGTTTGGGAGCAGGGATGTTCCTCCCTGGTTATAAAGCTTCCCACATCTCTTGGAGTATGGTGCAAAGGAGGGAGCTGTGTCGGTTTATTTGGCTGGATATATAAATGTGCATTTTCCTGTAAGTGCTCTTGCATGGTCAGGAAAATTATCTCACATACAGAATACCTATGAAGTGTCCTGACCAAACGCATGCATTCAGCAAAAATGCTCCCATAGCTTCTGTAAATATCACAGGTCCACAAACATCTCACTGGCTCACAAATGCCTAAGCACTGCTTGTGCACTAAGTTGATAGATGCCTTATAAATACTTCAGCTAGATAGAAATGGCACTGGCTGCATTGCTGCCTCACATATCAGATTCGATAATCATTTTTGCACCCCTTTCCACAGTGCTCAGTAATAACTAGGTGGGTGCTGTCGTTAAGTATGTACGTTTTGGTGGGTTGGAGCATCAGAACACAGAGTCTTTACTGGTAAAAACTGCTTAAGGGCTTTGTTTAGTAGCATTTTTTGGAGACTGGTACAGCAGCATCAAATCTCTGTCTATGAATACCTGCATGTGGTTGTCATCTGGCAGGAAATAGGTGATCTAGGTGATCAGCTGACAGCACTCTAATATCTTAATTAAAGGATCCAAGTTAAGCTCCTACTCCCAACACACCTATCAATATACCATTGATGGTGTTCCAGGGGTGGCCGTATAACATTGAGCAGGTCTGTTATACACTGTTTAATTCTTTTACTGTGTTTATGTGTGTCCGGGGCAATTAATGAAGTGAATGGTAATGATCATGAAGATGTGGGTGGTTTGGGGTTTTGGTTAGTTGGGTTGGGTTTTTTAATAACTACACAAACACTGCACGTGAATTCTTAGCAGAGGTCATGTCTAATAAACTACATTTGATGTATAATATGTGATACATGATAGCATGTCATGTCTCACCAGTATACCAATAATATCTTCTGCTTTACAGTGTAGATATTTTGGGATGTGGGGTATGAAAGCTCTTGAAACTAAAGCCGATCTTCTGCAGAGAATTGTGTGCTTGCTGTCAGTCTTGTTCAAACATACATTTCAGTCATCTTCCCTAAGTCAGGAACCCCAGATTTGTTACATCCTCATAGTGTAATTTCCTCATTCAAACCACTGCTCTGACACTATAAATAATCTCAATAATTTGACTGGCTGCAAGCCTAAGGAAGATGTGCTGTTTATAATTTCGTCAAGAGACAAGTATAAGAGAAGGTTTTGGGAAGGGGGGACACCCCAACCCAGCCAAGACATTGAACTTTCAACACTACTATTGGATATAAAACATTAAATGAACAATATTCAACATGCAGCTTTTAAAGCTGTGCCTGCATTTTTTGTGGCTTAGTTTGTCTTAACCAAAATTGTTTAGCTTTTGTTTCAGACCGTTGGTGGTTATGGTCTGGTACAAACAGGTAGTGACCACACTTCTAAACACTCATTTAGATGAGAACCATCTGGTTTCTGTAATCTACCCGGGTTGTAATTTTATGATAATATCTTTGAAGCTTTCTGTACCTTCATGTGAAATTGACTTTCTTTCAATATTTATAGTCCTTAGTTAAATTAAATGTTAAATATGTTCTTCTGAGACCTGTTTAACCACACTGAAGGTGTTCTTCTGGAAACAGTTATTTGGAAAGGAAGAAAAGAACCACTTAGATTGAGTAAAGGCTGTCAAAATGGACTGATAAAACAAAAATAGACCACTAACAACAGTCTGGGACAGAGAATCAAGCTATATCTGCATGACATCGACATGTTTAATATAATAAAATATAATAAACATAATAAATACAATGAAATGATGATGGGGAACAGTCTTGTGAAATTGTTTTAGATGAGCTTCTGTTTCCACAGGAGAGTTTCTGCATGAGTCTTTTTAAATCTACAGAGATATTATCTTGAAATCTGTGGAGATAACTAAAGGTATCTAAAATTATTTGACTTATTGTCAAATCTCTTTTTTTATTAATAAGCACTGTAAAAAAAGCAAAATATGAAAAAGACCATCCTCTATGATTACATGCAGCCAAATATGAAAATAAATGAGCTGGGATCCATGCAGAGAATTCTGTACACTTCAGCTAGTTCTCTAAAACATATGTGAAGTTCTTAACATTGCTAATGCTTTAAAATCAAGCTGAGATTCTCACAGAAAAAAATTCAAGGAAGATTTGGCTACAGATTACTTCTAAAATTGGCTAAGGCTTCACAGTATAATACTCATTTCTTTCTACATCATAGTCTAAAACAGTCATTACTTCATGAGTCAATCATGCATGCCAGAGTGCACAACACTAGAAATTAATAGTATCTGCTAAGCATCCTGTGCTCTGATGTTGCACAACATGGAAGAGGATGGTGACTTTGAAACTTCCAAAGTGAATTTAGAACTACTCATTTGATTAATACTGATTCTGGTCGAATTATGAAGAATTCTTTGTTGCCTATCTCACCTTTTTCTTCAAATCACAAAGAATTCCATGAAAAGTTCTTGCTTACACGTCTGCACTAAGCCATATGAAAGCAGAATTCAATTAACTTTATAGAGAATCTGTTAAAAACCCACAAAACAATGGAACCAAAACCTCAATCTGAGGACTGCATCTGATTCTCCATCTTTAACATGCTGCGATGTGTCTAGAGATTACAGCACATATGGTCTGCAAAACCACCCACCATTTCAATATGTCTGAAATATACAGTAGTACATGTAGCATCACAAGTTAGAAATTAGGTAGAAGAATGGATGTTAGTGTTAAACCTACAAAAACACAGAATTATGTGTTCAGAGTAAATATGTGTTCCTTTGTTCCAACATTGCACCCTTTGTCTCTCTTGGGCTGAACTGGAAGAGTTCTCCAGGTAGTGGGTGCTTCATGCTCCAGATGTGTTGCACCACCAGGGCAGAGTCAAGGACACTGTGTGTGTTGGAGGAAAACTTCAGCAAGGAGGCTCTGAAATAAGTCATACCAATGGCACCAACTCTTGCAATTTCTTGCTATACTTAAAAACCTCTGCAGTCTTTACCTTGAATATCACTTTAGGTAGTTTTCTGCATGAGTAGTTTTGCAATACTTTCATGAAATATAATACGCTATTATAACAGTTTAAAACAGTCATCAATATTTCAAGTAGAAAATGTAAAGATCTTCTCAAAACAGTTACTGTTTACTGTACCTAGTCAAACAGATATCCTGTTGGATTTGCAGAAGCCCAGGGATATAAAAACACTATGTCATGGTTTCAGCAAGGCCCAAAATCCAATTCTGATTCCTAGCCCCCCTCCCACATCTCAACCCCATGTGAGATGGGTTTTCCAGACAAAAACACGAGACTCAATATGGGGGAAGGAATATATTACAAAGACTATACACATAAATAAATACTATAATACACTGTATACAATCTTAACTCTATATCTATCTCTACTATGACAATAATATTTACAGTGGGCCAAATCTCTTCTCTCTCCAAATAAAAGTCCAGGAGAGAAGAAGAAGAAAAGACCCCTTCCAGTCTCTGAGCAGCAGGCTCTCTCTAGGCAGCAGGCTCTCTTCTTCTCTTCCAGGCAGCAGAAGCAGTTGCTGGCTCTCTGCCAGCACACACGAGGGGGTCTCCAAGCCCCTCGGCCCTCCGTCTTCAAACGGGGGTCTTTCTGTGGACTACGTAACCCCAGACAAGGTCGTTCCACCACGGTCATATCACGAAGCACGGGGGTCTTCGTGACAGTCTGGTATCTTCAGGGGAAATCAAGCCCCTTCACAGAGCTTCTGTGCTCTGCTTCAAAGATGGCTGCCAGCTTCTCTGAAGCTGCAGCAAAGGGGGGGGGAAAGCCCAAGGTCACCCCCTCCACACACATTCCTTTGGCCATCCTGGCTGAGCTCTCAGGAGGCCGGAGCTTCTTAGCTCCTCTCTGTAGTGCATACTGCACTTTAGGACTCCACTCAGTCCACCACCCCCTCCTCTTTCTCGGAGGGGTCTCTAGTGAGTTTGGGGGTTTTGGTTTGTCCAGTTCTTACCCTCCGAAACTCTCTTCCTGCTGCTGGCTCGGGTCTCTTGTCCTGCTTTTCTGCTGTTGGCTCTTCTCTTTTCCTTCTCTTTAGACAGCTCTCTGTCTGCCCTGGTTGCATACTGGCTTATGTTGTTCCTTTGGTCTTTATCAGTTGGCTCTTTGCCACTGTTCTTCGGACGCTGCTGTCCCTGCTGCTCCGTCACCCACTCGCAGTGGAGAAAACTCCTTCGGCATCTCAGACACAGGCACTTAGTTCAATTCTGAGTCCCTGCAGCCCCCCAACCGGGGGCTGGGGGGGGCAGAGGCCCCCAAGGGGCCGGAGCCCCTTCTCCTCGTGGCCTCTACAACATGGCCACCTCTTCTTCCAACAACAAGTATCACTGCTTCTTTTCCGGTCTCCAGAGATATGTTTATATTTTGCAGGAGCACTGATTGGGTCAGACCCCAAGGGTCACCACCCCCTGGGGGTTACCACTTTCCTAGTTTCAGGGGGAAAACCTGGCTCAAACCACTACACACTATCCTGATAATAGTACAGATCACAATCACACTGATGTAAATCTGAGGACATCTCCACAGTCTTGTTTCCTGCACTGCATATTTGACAAAATAGAAGACATTTAATTCCTAGTCAGAGGGAGGTAAAAGAGCCAGGCTTTGTGTCTCAGCAGTTCAGCGATACTGCTGAAATTGTCTACCAACCCGTTTTTAACTCCTCCTCAATCATCCTTTAATATAAGTGGGAAAGGGATCCTGTTATTGATTGAGCTACTTGCTTTTATCCAGCCTGTCTTAAGCTTGAAATAGATTTCTCTTGTCATAGAAATAATAATACAGCTTTCTTATAGTGGAGAAGGGGGTCCTAGGTGATGTGAGAGTTTTTGTTGCTCACAAAATAAGTCAGATCTGTTTGGATAAGCAATGGCACCAATGCCAGCTTCCACACAGTGACAACTAGTGCTGCACAAATTGATGTGCCACCTTAATGCTACGGGATTGATTGAACATTTCCCTGCTGTTACTTTTTTCTGCTGTTGTCTTTCCTCAAGAGAACAGTGTTCCTAGCATGACCCCTTTTTCTTTGCACGTCAAGTGATGGAAAATCACCTTTGCTGAACTTGTGGGAGCAGATATTGATTTCAGACACAGTGATGCAAACCAAAAGTAACTCCTTGGGAGCTGAAGGCATTGCCCCAAACATTGGTCTGTGAAACTGGAGTCAGACTCCAGCTGCTGGACTCCAAGCTTTTATTTCTTGCCTAATGAGAAGTAGTATTTCTAATACACCAGTGCTGCAGAGAGTCCTGAGTCATTTGGCAGGAGTGAAAATTTATTATTGTTTATTATTGATGCTTATAACGCAAAACATTGATGTATGTCAAATGTATCTCAATACATTTTCTTAATGTTCATATCTATGACAAATGTATTTATATTTCTGCAACACTTTATGAGCACTAATACCAACATTTAATTTTCATAAAAGCTTTTTTTTTAAGGAAAATCCCATAAAGCTATCACTTACTGTACAACAGATATTTTATGTTAATTTTGCGTCACTTCAACTCTTTTTGGAAAGTGCCAGATATGGACATAGGAGAACTCAGAGTAAATTCCTTCAGCCCTGCTGGTAAGTCTTTGTTTGGGTTGCATAATATACCCAAGGTAAAAAGGTGGATTAAACCTGAGCTGAGATAAACACCAAAAAGTTTGTGCATTTAATAATAGAAAAGACTGGGGAGATAGAGGAGAAACTTAAGAAAATCTTATCAATTAATATAATGATCTACAGACAGATGATGTTGTACAAAATATTAGAAGCTATTTTCTCTAGAATTCAAATAAAAAATGTGAGTTCTCATACAAGTCACTAGTGGCTGCCTTATTTAAAAAATTTGGAAAGTGCAGCTCTTGGTGAAATGCCACCACAGCTAAGTGCCACTGTGTTAATTAGACTGTGAGTATACTTTCTGAAAAAATCTTGAAAGGAATTGCAAAATTTGCTACCAGACTTATGTAGAACCTTTAAAAATCTGAAGCATTTTGTTAGTGTCTGCTGTCCAATCAGGCTTTTTTCTCCCATGAATGATTCATACTTAAACAAAGATTTTTCTCTATACAAAAGCTACAGAAATAGGACCATTACTACCATCAGTGTCATTAATCCTTTGTAGGCAGTCAAGACACTTATAATAAAACCATACAATCCAGAGAAAAATAAATATTTATTATTACTTAAATCTGCTTTCTGCAGATTCTTACAGTCATTAGAAGTTTAATATTCATAGGAAGCTTTGTGGGAATGCTGTTGTGGCAAAGAAGCGGATTCCATTCCATTTGCAATGAAGAAAAATAGTACTTCTTGTTAATATGGACTTTTTTATATTCTTTCAAATCTGGCTCCTTTTGATTTTAAATTACCTTGCTGATAAGCAGTTTTTACAGCTTATCAATTGCGGTACACCATTGATCAACTAAGTTCAGTGGTACTATTCCCCCTTCCTGACGAGGAAACGATTGTTGCATTTTTTCTAATAGAAAAATGATGGCTGAAGATATGTGAAAATGAGGAAGAAACGGTGACCAGCCAGTGTCCATCGTCATAAAGAATGAATATATGGTTTTGTGGCCAAGTGAGAGCATTCACAGAGCTAACAGCGATTCCAGACGAGTTGTACAAATACAATGCTCTTTGTGAATATAAATTTAGAGATGGACAGAAGGCTGTACAAAGTGAACAACCATTCACACTTCAAGCATTTTTTTTCTCTAATGCTGTTAGTACAACATTTAACCAGCCTTCCACTTATAAAGTAATTCAGTGCTGATGCTTTGCCTCTCAGAGGATGGAAGATAATTTTTTGTGCTGTCATTTGCCTGAGATGGTACTATTTCCTGGTGCTTTAAAGTAAATAATTTACTGTAGCCTGGGGCTTTCACTCTAAGACTTTTCACATACGATACACTACTCACCTTAGCATTGCTGTTTATGTATTTACATTGCTCTCATCTCAGTGGTTCTCAGGCTCCTGTGCACCAACATGTCTTCCACTCCCTGCAGAGGAGGAGTGTAAGTCATTAATGCTTCTGTATCCCTGATGATTTCATTAAATGAAGTTTAATTACTTCCATTGCTTTTGTATAACATAATCTAGTGCTCATTTACTCTATTATTAACATTCAGAGGAATTAAAATAGGGTGCATTTGCATCAGTACACATTGAGCATGATGTAAGGCCAGGCGTAATTAATTTCTCTTGCTTACAGCCATGGAGATTGTTAATTTTGAGGGGAAAAAAAGGCGATATGTAGGATTTGATTTTTAGTTGCATTAGGCTACTTATCACTCTGGAGTTTTAAATCATTATTTTAGTTAAAAGTGTTCCTATTTTCACTTTTGAGCACTGTTTACCAGCGTGCTGTCAAATGGTAAAATGTAATAGTGGAGCCAATTCTTTTTGCTGCAGGGGGAAAGAAATGATACTACACATTCAAAGTCAAATTACTGAACTACAGATCTAGCTCCTCTTATGAATGGTAAAACTCTCAACAGCTTCAAGGAGAGAAGCTGTGAGTCTCTGTCAGTCATTCCTAACTTTCTGGATAAGACAAATAGTTCTACATAGTTACCAGTCAGGTTCAGTCCTCCCCTCCACCCACACACCATGGCTTTGACTCCATCCGTAGCTGTAATCCTTGTCAGCCCCAAGTTTGTCATCTCCTAGCTCTGGATGGGAGGTCTGGGACCTCCGCACCCCTCCTGTAATATACCCAAAGATCCCAGTGGGATCACAGCTTGTTCATTGGAAACCACTGCCTCAAATGACATCAGTTGCACAACTGCTTGGTTTAGGGAGTTTTAAGCTATGTTTTACTACTCCCAGACTGACAGAAAGCCAGTGACCTATTTTATAACAGAAAGTGCTGAAAAAAATGGTTCTGAAAAATCAGTTCCTTCAAAAGCTTGCTAAAATGGGAACCCTGAAACTGAGGAATACCCAAATCCTCAAGCACTTTTTAAAAATATATTGCTTATGTAAGAGGATTTGCTAACAGAAATTAGACTGAGTGTTTTAAATGAACCATCCGCTTAGGAAATATATCACTTCAGTAGCCTTCCTTGACGCTTTGCAAAGGATCATCTGCATGTGTTTGCTCAGAATTTTTGGTAGAGAAATATGGTTGCCTCTCTTGTTTAATTCTTTACTGTTTCCATGTGATAGGATGCCAAGAGATTGCTTTTTCTGTCCCCTGTCAATAAGTGACCTGCCTTAACCAGGCACTCAGAAATTAATCATAACACTTGTCAGCACGTGCACCAACGATTGCTAAGGAGCTAACCACTCCAAGGCCATCTGTAGCAGCACTTGCTGTTCATTTCCCAGTACAAGGGTTAGTGTGGTTGTGTCTTTGCCAGTCAGTGTTATTCATGAAAAGTCATCATGAGATGGGGGAAGTGAAAGATAAATACTCCGTCAGCTGTATCCATTTTGTTATTGCTTCCTGGTCATGAGACCAAAATGGGTATAGCAGTGGAGAATGGGGATATAGCAGCTGAGATGGAGGTGGTCCTGTGGGAGCAGGGGGAAGGAACTGGGTGATTGTATGAAAAGAGGCTTTAGCAAGTACTTTAGGAGTCTTCTGTTAACCCCTGGCAAAATCAAAAGTAAGGACTGAGCAAAGGTGGTCAAAAGAATCCAGGAACTTCACCACTGATGTAAACCGCTGCTGTGGAACTTATTCCTAAGGAATGCAGATCACAAAGTTGTGGATATTGTACATCTGTTTCAAATACAAATTCTTCTCTAGTTAACCTAGTCATCAAACCCAAAGTCAAAAGCACTGGGGTGAGCAAGACGTCTCTTTGCTTTCATGCTGAGGAATTCCAAGGAGAAGTGGAGGGAGGAAAAAAAGGATACAGAAAAACCTACCCTGGACCAGTGTAATAGTGCTGAAACTCCTGGTGATGGTCTAGTAAGCAAGGTACGAGGCATCCATTAAGATCTCTGCTGAAGAGGTACAGATTTACTGTGTTTAAATTCTTTATTCTCAATCTTGGTTAACTTTGGAATTACACTGGAATTCCTGGTTTATGTAATTCCCAGTTTATGCGCAGAATTCAGATTTGGAAAAATAAATAATCATCACTTTAAACGTTCTACTTGCTGTGCTAGAAATACAGAGCTCAGTCTACTTTCTCATCGATTTTAGAACATTCTGATATAATCCTAGGGCATTTGATGTAAAGAAAGAAAAAAGCATCCAGAAGATCTTCCTGAAATGTTATTGAATTAAATCTCTTTTGTTAACAAAATGTAGTCTATGAGCCTCTTAAACATCCTTCAAACTGGATTAGACCAGTGAAATAAGTAATATTGTACAATGAGACTTAGCACGTGAGGGTTTTTATAATGGGCTGGTTTTGAAGGTATGGATAACTGAGCAGAATCAAAAGCTCCATTTGAGAGAATCAACAGTCTTGTTGTTTCAGTCTAAGAAATATATTTTAAATTCCACAGATAGAGTTACCCTCAAAAATAACTTGGGGACCAAGATAAGTGGTCTAAGAAATTGTTCTTGAGATAAGTTGGTAATAAATTATATTGCTAATACACCTTTTCTTCATGCTACCAAACCTTGCTAAATGCCTTCCTTGGGCCAATAAGAAGCAAACATAGACTTAAAATCAGATTAATGTTGGATGAATAAGGCATTAATAGGGCAATAGCTTGAAGCTATTGATGATAAATTTAATTTGAGGAAATTTAAAAGACTGAAACAGGAATTAGTTGTACCTCATGATTTGTTCAACAGACTTCGTAGCACCCACATACCATAAAACATACAGAAATAGAGAATGCTCAGAGGATACTTATTGAAAGTGAGGTTTTCTTTCTTTAAGTGATTTTTTTTCTCATGTCTCCATAGTCTTATTTAACAAGAAGGGTCTTAAAAAGTCACAAACATATCTAGAAAAGTTATCAATATAAATTATGATGCTTGGATGTGTCCAATTAAAAAAACCACAATATTTTAATAATTAATATTAATTTTCTAATTAAAAAAGTTTCATGTTTGAATTCCAGGATACTGTGTAAATTGGGGAAAAACATCTTTCTGTAGCTTCTGCTATGTACAAAGCTTTCCCTCAGAGACTCTAAAGTTATATGAACTACCCTGTCTGCATTTTTGTTCTTACTGAAAATCATCACCAGCTTTCATCATATCAGGAGGTTTCTCGCAATACAGTAGTGTCTTTCTGTCTAACTTTGATAGGCTACAGAATTTTCAATTTTTTGGTTAAAATAAGCATCACTATTGTAATCTTAACACTTTTTTCATAATGAATTTAATATTCCTAAGAAGAAGAAAGCCATAGCTCTCTTTTTTAGTTATGAAATTACACCACCATGCAGACAGAGTAGCTAAATAATCTGGATAATCATTTTTTATGCTAAAAATTCCATCTACAATCAAGAAATTAATCTGTTCTTCATATGGAACATTTCACAACAGAACAAGTAAGATTTGAGAAGCACCTAAATGAAATGGATGTGCAGCCCTTAAACTCCACAGTATTTCCAACAATTCGTGATTTATTAGAACAGACTTTTTAAATACTGTATGCAGTATTTAATATTACAGTTAAATACTATATACAAAGCAATTACACTGTCCCCTGAATATGTCTGGCCTGAAGCAGAGAATGGACCTTATTTCTCATAGTATTGGTATTTCTCATAGTATTGGTAAATCTTGTCTGTATTAACAGAACAAAACAGCATAAGCAAACTGCAACAGATCCTTCTTTCAGTATCTAATTGCAGAAGTATAGAGTTGCATCAGTTTGCAACTACCAGGAATTTGATCCCATATTTTTCTATGTATTATATGTTAATCACCTGTGTTTACCCTACCTCCATTTAAAAATTTGAGCTACTAAAAAGAATGTGTTTTCTAGGAACTTAAGAGCATGAGCAATATTATTCCCTCTTTTAGTTATACAAAATTATTGCTATTCACACTGATACAAAACTATTGTATGATACAAGAGTACAAGTATTGTTTACAGCGTGGGAGTAATACCACAGATTTTCACCATGAAACACACACAAAAAAACCCTTGCTTTAGAAATAACATGAAGTCATGTTGTTTTGTTTTCTCTCAGAGGAAGGCACATTATAATTATTGATGATATTGCTGAGCAACAGACAAGTACAGTGCTTTGAAATGTACCAAGAGGAAGCTGTTGCTAGAAACTACTTTTAGTAATTTCTAGTACCAAGTAATTATTAGTTCATTCTTTCTATCTTGTGTCAGGAAGGCGACATCATTTTAGAGTGCTATGTCAGGATCTACCCCTATAGGGGTAGGAATTATCCCTGTTAGTGCCAAGTAATGATCCCAGAAGTGTGGCTCCCAAAAAGGAGGAACTACATGCATGTCTGGCTGGGCAGTTATAATGAACTATGAGATGTTGTATAGATGATGTGCCCATACTCGGGCCTTCTTTAAAGGAAAAGAGTCCCCATTGTATGAACATTTAGGTCCTTTAGCTAAACATCTTTACCTTCTGTGCTACTGCTTTGTAATACCTTCAAAATTCTGGGTGTGATTCGCTCAGGAACATAAGCAGAATAATAAGTCAACATACTGCCCTTGCATGGCTAGAGGCACCTGTTACAAGAGGTGTTGTATAATCCCCCGGCTTCTCTGTCACAACTTGATACTGTCATAGTCTTTTCTGAAAGGTCTGATAGTCTTTTCTGCCAGTAGTCATGAAGGACAATACAGTATTCGTTGCTTGTCTCTGCTTGTTGGTCTCCTGCTTCCCACTACTGTCCAGACTAGGGCTCCAGGGCAGCAAGTTAGAACTGCACACTATTTTTTTAAATGATGTTGTAGCTGGTGTTGGGGCATTTGGTTAAGTTGCTGGATTAATTATACCAGAACCTTGGTATGAGTAAAAACTACTGTATTTCTGGGGAGTTGGGAGGTTTTTTTGATGAAAAATGAAGAAAAAATTAAGTAATTTATTCTACTGGTAAAAAATATTTAAGACAAAATTGCTGTGTTGAACAAAATTTAAAAAATTTATAGAACATGTGATCAAACCAGCCAAGACAAAAGCCTTTGACTTACTATAATCCCTTCTTCCACAGTCTGAGAAGTTATTTTATCTCTCTGGTTACTTTGAAAAAAGATGTCTTTATTTGTACCTAGCAGTCACGTACTTTAAGATTTCTAAATAGATGGTGGAAGAATGGGTTTGGAGGTCTTGGATTCAGTTTGAAAGTTCTAGCAAGTGTCCATGGCTGATGTGATAAATGAACTTGGATCTGGTGTCCAGTTTGCAGTTGAACAGAAATGGTAATGGTATATTGTTTCTAAGAAGAATAGGTAGGACTACACAGAAAGCCTCTGTGTATTTTAATTCTACCTTTGTTATTTACGTGATCTGTTTGTTTCAATCTCTACAACTGAATAAGTTTTGTGCTTGTCCATGTTTTAAAATGCATAAGTACTTTTCAAAGAAGGGAGTACATAAAATATTGAGTTCCCTATGTTACCCCTCCTAGTATAAGTAGTACCATGGGGATATTGTTCTGGGATACATATTGTTTTGTTTGTAACATTAAAATTGTCATTAGCTCATAGTTCGTAGCTCATAGCATCATTCTTTGACTGAATCATTAGTATTTATTCCAAAGAGAAGGGAGCCATTCTTAAATCCTTTGTTACTCTTTGAATTTCTGCCAAGAAAGATGTTGCTAAATACCCAACAGGCAGTTTCGTACCTTACCTAATACCTCCCTACCAAAGCCAGCCATCTCTGATCTGGAACTGAATAGCAAATGTTTCTTTAAAATCAAAATGTGCAGTGTATCTGGTCCATGTTTACTGTAGCAGTTAGGACTGGAAAGAAATCCTCTCTATATTAGTTAAGCATGTCCTTCCACAGACAGTAAATCATTCATGTCTGGTAGGTTGGTGATGGCTTTCAAGACATTCTGGTATTCAGTAAAATTGTTCCCTGTAATTTTCCCATTCTGCTCAGCCTCCTTGCCTATAATGGAGTGGATGTGCTTTTTATTTTTCTTTCCTTTTTAACAAATGTTGTATGTTTGCCACTTGAGAGTTCTCTAGGGTCTGTTCCAAAATTATCAAAGTTTATAGCACACGTTTTCAAATTAACATTCTTAAATATGCCCACAGAATCTGCTGCTGCTCCCCAAATGCATCTTTCTACATTAAATTGCACATTAACACATCTGAATATCCATTTGCGTTCACAGAGAATGTACAAATAGATGCTCAACAAATTTTGAAAATATATTCTGTGAAAAGTTTGACAGTTATTTAAGGCAAACGTTTTCTAACCTAATAGCATATGTGGGTGACCAAATCCAAGAGGATCTGAGTGCACTTTCTGGTTTGTTATGATGCAGATGATTCTCAAAGTTACCTGCTCAGAGAAGACCCTCTAAATTTAAATCTCACTCTAAATATGGGTATGGAATTCAGCACTACCAAGGTTTTGTTTTTTAATCCCTTCTCCTCCTATTATTTTTAGATTCTCAAGATCTGTATATATACAGGGACTAAAACCACAGTAAGAGCAAGCAGAAAGATTTTTCAAACAACCCTTAAATTAGTAAATTAAATTAATAACCCTTACATTTTTAATGTATGCTTATATTCCATTGGTTTGTCAGAACACACACGCTATCCCAAACTCCAATTATTATGTTTCTTTCCATAGATTCTGGCTGTGCAGGCTCCACAAAGTATCTGAACACCAATCCATTTTCTTTCTGCATTGGAAATTTTTACCAAAAATATTTATCACTTCCAACCACCATTGATAACTCCTTTGATGTAAAACGCAGAGCTGATTCCAGTTTGCAAGTCTATACTTGTGATTTTTACATGGAACTACCTGTTATCATCCTAAGACATCACTCTCAGAGTATTTGATTGAAAAAACACCAAGAAAGAGACTTCACATGTAAGAGATTTATAATTTTTGCATTGTTACTTTTCAACAATTTTTCAATTTCACCTTCCTTGACATTCAACATATTTTCCTTAACTAAAAATAATCTGTAATATGACAGTGCATAACATCTCACAGTATATTTAATGTAGTTTTTTAATACTAAATCTAATTGCTGATATTATGAAAAGTAAAAAAGTTGTTGGTCAATATGTTCTTCAGACATTCTCAACATTTTCATCTTCTGACTATTGCAGAGTCATTGCTGGCAGCATTTATTTCCCCCTGAAGTAACAAGCACTGCATGTCAAAGCTCAGGCTGTTGATCACTTCGATAGCAACCTTTTCAAACATTCAAGATAAAAATCCTGCCCAATAAAAACTTCTGTCCTATATCATTATTTCATACTACAAAAAATAAGTATATACAGAGTCAGAAGGATTATTATGCAAAAATTCTGGACTTCTTTTATGAATTTCTCCTTTTTTCCATATTGCACCTGTATTATAATATGAAATTTATTTGCAAAATCCCAAAGGTTGCCAGGAATCTCTTTCAAAGAAACATTTAGACTTACATAGGATTTAGTAACTTCCATAAACTTTTTTTCTCTCCTTTTCTTTAGTTCTGTCAGCTTCCTCATCTTTTAGTTTCTGGCTCCCTTAGAACAAAAGAGTCAGATGAACACAGTCTATCTTTGTCAGATAGACAAAGTCTATACCTTTTTGAATGTCTGGAAGGTGCCTCGTATTTCAAAGTGCTCCCACAAAGGAGCAATAAAAAGTGCATAGCTGAATTTCTGACTGCAATTTTGAGCCAGAAATAGGCCTGAATTCCACAATCAAATGTGCTTCTGTAGTGCTGAGTTTAACTGTTTCATTTCAGCCCTTTACAGAGAGATCGAGCTGCGGAGTTCAAATCCCAAACTCTGGCTGGCTCTCAGCACGTGGAAAGTTCAAAGAGTTTGGAGCAGACACTTCTGCTGTAGTCACACACTGCATGAGCCCAAACCTTGAAGCAGGACTCAATCAAGCAGACCAGATTGACTGAACATACCTTGTGATGTCACAAAAGTTATTGCTTCCCTCCCCTCTCTTTTTTTGTTCTTTTGCTTTTTTTTCACCTCCCACAATCCAAGTTTCTAGTTTATCATAAAGCTTTGGAACCAGGGTTTGTGCTTTCATTCCAAACATTTCATAGAGCTTTAAATCATATCCAGGAGCTCTCTTCTGTGTTTTACAGAGAGGAAAAATCACATTTTTGGCTACTTATTGAAATTATAACTATTTCATTCACCTATTGAGGACAGTATACTCATCATTCCCAGGCAGCAAACGAATACCTTAACAGATGGGAATTTATATTGTTTCCATGGTTACAATAATAAATACAATGCTGATCTGCCTAGAGTAGCTCTTGTTTTTCAAAAGGGTCTTTAAATTATTTGCATTTTCCAATGGATTTTAAACTTCATTTTATGATGATAATCTAGAAGCTATTTTTTATTACTACATCATTTATACTAGACATGCCGTTGTTACAAGAAAGTGAAATATCTAATTTCTTTAAAGCGTATAATTAGTGAGTTGAGTTAAAATAATACCATGTTCTGTGCTTATTCTAACCACCACTGTTCTGAAACATAGAAAGATGTTAAAAGCAGCAGTAGAGATACGGAAGCAATCTTGAATTTCACATTTTTCTTCTTATATATGGGAATTGCCAAAGAATTCAACCAAGAACTGGTGAAATACTGAGAATAGAAATGAAAAATCAGTAGGTTCATTTGGGAGGAAAAAAAAAAGGAAAAAGTTTATTTGTAGGCCCTTTGTGATGGCGACTGTGTTGTTGCATGCATTTGAACAGTACCTCAAATTATAGCCCACATAGTAGGTACTTTAATTCACAAAGAAATATTGTCTAAAGTAGTAAAATCCCATTTATTCACAAACACATTCTCTCAAAATTAATAGGATAAGATTGTACATCAACATGTTCCATTCTTCAGTCCATTTTCAGTGTCATCGCTAAAACCTTTCCAGTACATTTTGTTACCTAGTTGACCTAAAGGTAAACTTGTCTTGAATCTGCCTATATTATGCTTAAACTCTTTGCAACTGCCATTTTAATGGAAATTATTTAGTTCAGTATTTCTCTTTCTAAAGAATATAAAGACTCTGGAACAAAGAGAATTTCTTTGTAACTATTTTTTCCCTCGGAATCAAATGGAAATGCTGTTGATATACAATGCAACAGTCAATTTGTGCAGGAATTTTCCTTCCTAAAGTAAATAAATACTGTATCCCACTGAAATAAGAACAGACAGATTTGGAAGGGAGAATTTCATGAGCTGCACTGAAATATGGCAGATTAGGAAAGGCATTACTCCTGGGAACTGGTGCTTTTAATGACCTGGAGCAGTCTGTGAGTACACTGAGCAAAGCTTGCATGTCCTAGTCATTGTCTGTTGTACCACACTGGATACCAGGTTTGGTTTGCAAATTCTGTTGTCTAATCCTGCATTCTGTTGTGTGTGAAAAGCTAATTGGGCCTCTTTGTATTGAAAAACTAGCTAGATTTGGAGGCTGGGGGAAGGAAGGGCGGAGACTGGGAGCTGATGCTAGACATTGATTTTACTGTAACAGCCTGGCCCGACACATTGCCTAGGAAAGACTCAGTAATTACTCTATTGGGTTGCCTTCCCAGGCTCGGGATTCAAATTATGCAGGCTGAATATGTGGCAAAACAGGATTAAAAATGCATTTAAGGCAAGAGCTGTCTGGGTTGAATACAGACCCACTGCAACTTGCCAGAAAAACAGCAAGCCAGAGCAGAGAATTCAAGAGGGAGTCTGTCTGGATTTAAGTGTTGACCAGGCTTTGGGCTCATATATCAGCTGAAGGGCTGTGGAGAGCAGCAGCACGTCTCAGGGATCCTTTTTGTTTTGTAAAGATTAGTAACTCCCTAGTGCTCCCTTCAGCGTAAAGATAACCGTGCTTAAGAAATTACTTGGCTACACTTGTTTTCCTAGCCTGTCTTCCTCATTGATTTTGAGTAATCTTTTCAAACAAGACATGAAATTCAGAGGTAATATATCTTAAGCAGCCAGGTGCTTGAAGGAATGAAATGCCTGCTGGTGATGTGAGGCAGTGACAGGGCAGAGCAGTGCTCCAGGAGAGAGCAGCGGGCACTGCTGCAGGTACCCCTTGGCATGTGCCCCTCTAGGACAGGTCCCAGCGCTGCCCAGGTTTGGACTGGGATTCCAGTGCAGAGATTTCCTCAGTGCACTTGGTCTCCCTGCAATAGGCTTGCACTGAGTTTTGTCACCTGCTGTGTGTGAATGATGCCCAGAACTGCAATGGAAAACACTTATGTAGAGGACTGTGAGCCTGTGAATCAACCACGAATCACAATCTCAAATTGCAAAATCAAAAATTGCAGTAAAGGATTTGGTAGTGCTGTGTGTGAAAGGAGGTAAAAATCTTATTTCTTTACACATAGGTATCCTGTCTATCAATGGTATTGATACTAACACCAGTAACTAGTGCTGTTTTCAAGCATATGTCAAGGAAGAATAGGAATTCTTGGATGCACAGGTCTCAAATGCTTTAATGGAAAAGGTAACTGTAGTTGCTCTGCTGGTAACAGTTTACTAGGCCTTTGTGACTTACTAAAGTTCAGAACAAAGATTCTTATTCATCCTTCTGAGAATCTATTTTTTTATAGTGTTATGATGCTCATTTCCTCAGAACTGAGTGCATTTCTGAATTTTACTCCTTAAAACGCACAGTTTATCCTTAAGAAGCCATAAACTTTGAGGTAGTTCTACCTGCCTCAGAGTCTGCTCTTGTAGTGCAGGCAGAAGTAACCAAATCCAAGTGACTCTACTTCTGTGTACTTGCTTTGTTTGTTTTAGTTTTAACTCAGAGATGTAATCAAAGAGAAACCCCAAGGACTTCAAGAATTACAGAAGAAACTAGAACAGTCTCTTATTAGCTGAAGAATTAACTGTGTATAACGAGCTTTTTTTAGGAAATTTATAACAAGATACTACTTCTGAATGAATGTGTTCTTGATTAGCAAAATACCCCATAATCAGGAAAGTTAGTGGGACACATGGTTTTAGCCTTCCTGTTATATTCTCTTTTTAAGCACCTGATAATATTCTCTGAAAGCAAGCAAAATAAGATATAATCAAAAAAATTACATGATAACAATTAAAACTCTTTCTCAGGAACACTACTAACTTTTTATATTTATGCCAGAAAGGTGATTATAATTTGGGGATGGAGGAGCAGGGAGTAGGTAGGTAATTGTACTAGAAAACCAGCTGTGTTGTGTAGTTTAGCACATGTAAAACATGTTGATGTCTTGATCATTAGGCAAGTTTCAAAGGTAACCAGTACCAGCTAGCATTGATCATCTTATTAATAGTATTCTGAAATATAAGTGAAAACAGATTTTATGAAGATTTTGTAAATTCAAAAGTCTTTTTAGTTAGTACATAATTTTATGTCCCTGACTACTAGCATTAATTAAGGTCAGGGTTTCACACTTGGTCTCTAATACACTTTGTAGCATACAGTTTGGAAGACCTAATTGTAAGTCTTCCACTTTTACACATTTCTATCTTATTTTCATGCTATTGAAAAGGCATTTTCTCTATCTCTTTTTATTATTAGTTTTGCCATATTTATCCTATTTAAACTGTCTCTGTTTTCCTAATGGTGATTTTGCAGTTCAGAAGAAAAGGAGTCAGGAGAACTAGAAAACTTTGCTGAAACCAGGTTTGATGTAGCTCAATAAAACACAATTTTCAGTAAGGCTCAAGGTTTGTAGGAGACCCAGAGCCCAGATGTCACAGGGGCTCCACAACCAATATTCTGTACTACTAGTCTGTTTAGAGGCTTCGAGAGGCAAAAATCAAGTGTTATGTGATTAGTCTTTATACTGCCTACATATAGAGGGAAAACCACTGAAAATGCATAAACATTAACCTAGCTTTTCCATGTCATGGGCTCATGTCCTTTTTTCCACTGAACATGGTCCAAGCATAAGTTATATGGCTCTTGATTTCATTTTCTCTCTAACTTTTCTAATGTCTTTTTGGCTGACTAAAATACCCTAAAGTACTAAATCTTCTTGACCTCAGTTATAACACTGGTGAAGGGAGATGAAGCAGACAGTGGACTTCTGTGCTAAGGAACATGAAGGATACTGTTCCTTCACTCAGTGATCTTTCCTGAACTGTTGCTGTCTTCCAGCATATAGTGCCAACATCTGTAAAATATTCCAAGCTGATAATTGATGGGTGGGACAAGTCCTGAGGAGCCAGTCCCAAGCTGCAAATCAAGGGCCTGTTTCCTGTAGCAAGAATCAAATATGGTAAAACAGTGCTTCATTCAGCTTTGACATTAATGCTTTCATTTCCAGCACCATCCAAACAGCATCCTTATTTGGTAAACTCTGGGTAAACTCTAAGTACAGGATAATAAAGTAGTTGTCATTTTTTCATTGAAGAATAATATACGCTTCGATGACTTTGAAGAAAAGCTAAACATTCTTTTCCTTAAGCTACTTATTTCTATAATTATAATCCTTCTCTAATGGATATTTTCACTCTATGGTAGACTTTATTCCTTTGGCACTTCTTTTTTCTTTTTTATGTAGAAGGGACAGATAGGGATAGTTTAAATGTGTTCACAAGATAGGACATATTTAGGCTCAGACACTTCAATTTGCATTAAATAAAAAAAAAAAGAAAAAAAAAGAAAAACAAGAAGCAAAACCCATTGGAACTCAGGAAGTCATGCTTCATTGACAGGTTCTTCTCCTTTCCCTTCTCCTGTGGATGCAGGTGTGTTATTCTTAGTAGGATGTAGAGGTTGTGTGATTTAACTAGTTATTTGCATTTAACACTGTGCAGAAAGCTGCAGTTTCAGACTAGATGATATTTGATGCATTAGGCCAATAACCAGTGAAAAGTCCTTGCTGCTGTTCCATCACAGGTCAGTTCAGTCAGAAAAGAAACCCTGAGAGTGAGAAGCAGCTGGGCCTTGGCGTAGCTCTACTTTTATCTTTCTTCCATTCTGCAGATTTTTTTTGCAGCAATATTTTACTCTAGTTAATATTTTCTCCTCAATATATACAAGACTTCTCTCAAATGAAACACAACACTAGGGATGCAGAGCAGTTCAATAAACTCTGCACAGAGATTAGATGCTGCCCACTGCAGTGGCAGAGTCAACACTTCCTAGATAGTCTTGTGCACTTTGCACTTGTAAAGGGAGAGCAATTTATTCCCTTGAAAATGGAAGAAGCTTTTTGTTTTGAATAAGAGTCCTTTGAGTGTAGTCCTCTTCATATTTCCGCATGCACAGTGGAACAGCCCATGGAGACGGCCACATCTACTGTTCCATAACGTAAACATTCTTCTTGTTACCTAAATCACCATCTATTTGATCTCACTGATGGAATGAAGCAACAAAAGTTCCATGCCGTGGCTCTTAAGATGGAATTTTTTTTCTCAGTGGCAAAATGAGCTTGAAGTTCATGCAACAGGACTGTGCTGTAAGGTTTTATCATCTCTGCTGTCACCACTGAGGAGTTACTCCCTTGACTAATTCACCAAGGCAGCAAACTTAAATAAGTTCTCACACAATTGTTTCTTTAATGTACCAAAATATATCTACTATTAAGAAAGAAGATATATATAATTTTTCAGTGTATCAGTGTTTCAATTTTGATAAGTAGAGAAATGTGATGGCTGTTGAACCAGCACACAGAAGTAATTCTCATTTAACTTAAGTGGAGCGGGATGGGGGGTACTCGCCTAAGCAATCTGAGGTTTCTGTGTGGGAAGTACATCTTTTTGTTCAAACCTGTGATGTTTAACCATACACCTGTCAACTTTCCTTTAAAACACTCCAATTGTACCATTTTGGTTGCAGTCCCGGAAGTGGGTGGTTGTGACCCTCCCTGTTGTGAGCAGAACCCAGAGCAGTCATATCAACATTAGGTAATGACACCCTAGAGTTGACAGGCTTCCAAAACCTTTTTGGTCTCACAACTGATACACATGTTCATAATTGATTTGGATTGTGGGGCTGGTAATACAGCACTGAGTAGCAATTAATGCTAACATTTTCGTTTCATTTCATTCTGTCAAATACACTTGACACTCTTTTTATGTTTGAGATTGTCAGGTATAAAGCCATGTGTCTCATTATATGTCTATTTGTCACCTCCCATCAGATCGCTGCCACAAGTGATGCAGGTAAAACCTCCCTGCTCTTAATTTTTTTAATTCACTGGTTTTGCAAGAGGAATTTATAAAAGATGGGCCTATAGATGCCAGTAAATCAGATCATTTTGCATTACTGCCTCATTTGGAGTAAACACATGGGAAAAAAAATATCCTTCTGTTTAAAATAAAATAATTTTTAAAAAAGACCTAAATAAAGGCACTTCCATTGTTTTGGTGCCACTTGGAAACAGAAATATATATGAATAACAGAATTATATATGTTTCTGCTGTTTTAAAACTGAACAGACAAGGTTATGTCTGTGCAAATGGAGGCTGGCACTGGTATCTGGAATTCCAGTGAGCCAAGCCTCCTGTACCAGCAGCACCAACAGATGTGCCACAGGACAGTTTACATTTTCCTCTTCTGTTTTTAAGATAGGCTGAGATTCTTTTGGCAGCTCATTAAACATATTCACAGAACATGAATTTAATAAAAAATTATTGTAGAAATGTCTCATTTTTCAGCTGTTCCATTATTTAGTGAACATGTAGTCTGATTAAAATTTGGTCTTGCTGGCCCAGAATGTACTAAAACTTTTTTTGGGGCTGCTGAACAGCTACAGTAATCATTTGATCTCTGTGAAACTACAGGTTGTTTACTTACTGTGAAGCTACTGATTCTCTAGCAAGTGTTTCCAGTTTGGAGGGGGGGAATCAATGGCCTATTCAGGATATTAATACACGTATTGTCTCTTCTCTTTTTGCCAATGCTGGAAATTTTTATGCATATGGTAAAAAAAACTGCTCTTGCTATCTCATCTTATGCACATCGACTTGGGGATATATCAGTGTCAAATAGGACATGAGTTTCAAAGAGTACTTAAAAGGTAAACCTGTGACATGACAAGTAACATAAGAATGCCTGATTCAAGAGGGATCATGAAAAGCCTTTAACAACTGTACGAATCCCTGCCATCCAGATTTCTGTCTCTGCATAATAGGGGTTTGCAAACAAGCTGGAAAGCAACCAACAGGATAAATCCCACCTCTGTTGAAAATTTCATAGGTGAGGGTCCAATAGACCCTGTATTGCTTTAGTGAGGAACTCTTTCAACCTCAGAGGAGATTCAGGTGCTGCAAGCACAGGCTCTCCTCCTTTTTTGACTACTCTAGGCACCCTTTACTGAGGTTTCAAAGGGAAGGCAGGCAGGAGAGCTGGCTGTGGCTGGGCCTTTCCTCACACCATGCTTCTTCCCTTGAGTCGATGGGTGAGCTGGGCAAGCAGGATTTGTACTGCTGGTGAGTCTGGTGCTCAGGTGATTTATCGAGCAAATAATCTAAGCAGGAACACCTGAAAAACAGAGAAATTAGCTATGAAGATTTCCCAAGACATTACTTTCTCAATTTTCAGAAGCTGAGCAAGTTTTAACAGCTTTAATCATTTTGTTGAACTGTGAAGTGTAGTCAGGATTGAGAGTGAGCTTTGGGATTCTTAGCCCCATTTTGTCTGTCCACTCATTCACTGTTTTCTTAAAAAAGAAGCAGAAAACTGAAACCCCTTCATAGAGTATTGGAAAATTTGAAAATCTGGAATCTGAAATTAAAGAACTAAAAGCTTTTTTTCTTTTTTTTTTTTTTTTGTTTTTGTTCTTTGAAACATATTAGCTAGCATTATTGTCTTGTGTACTTTGAAAGCCTTCAAACTACAAAAATATTAACGTGCGTTAAGTAGTTAATTAAAAGTTAGTCTTGACCCATTGGCTAGGCAGTTTCAGTTTTCTGGTAGTTCATAGTTCTGCTTCCTCAGGATATGTCAATTCTCTAAGCTTTTCAGCCTAGCCTGCATTTTGCAATGTTGCTTTGCATTGTCTTTAAAAAAAAAGAAATCAAATAGTTCTTTCACTGTTACCAAATAACTGACTGTTAGTGGTGGGACTGCTAAAGAGTGATCACGAATATGAAGGTCAGGGTTTTAGAGCTTTTTGTATTCTGCATTTCCCAGGGCCATCTGTGCAGTGTCTTTGAAAGTGGTTGGTGTCACAGTTGCATTACGACCTCTTAAACTATATCATGCCACGTGAATGAGTCTTTTGCAAATGTACACAGGCTGTGGTGGGAGGGGGGTGAATTAATACATTATTATATAATCTTAAGTCTCTCTAATCTCTCTCCTTTTTACGCAAGTTTAGCAATTTTACAAAATCCCATTTGAGCTAAATCATGTTAGAAAGAGCCTAATAACAGCTTTATTTCTTGGTATGAAATCATATTTCATTTAAAAATCAAAAGCACCACAAAAACATTATTAAATAACATTGTGATGCAACTCTTAGGAATTCACTGTGCTTTTTCTCTGTAGCAGGTGCCATTGGTACCTACTAGCAGGACTAATCAAATACAAAACAGATAATAGAGACCCACAGCACCAATGTGTCTACATAGCTACATGTGTATATATCTAGAGATGTGTACATGCTGATGTTATAAGCATATGTATATACTATCGTGTGTTTCATTACTGTTATAGTATTATCCTTTCAAAAGCAAGATTCTTTTCCCAAATGATCTCCCTCTAGAATTTATCAGTTTTATTCTTTTAATGATTGATACTTTTTCTATGATGTGCTATTTGGTACATAGGACTTTATGGATTTAACAGTTTTATTAATTGGAGAGGTTTCCTCTGCACAGTAAAATGGCTCAGTATGACAAAGGAAGCATCATAAATTAGTTGATTTGTCACCTATCTGAATGTAATCCAGCAGTGATTTCATTATTGTGGTTATTTCTCTTCAATTATCTGCAAACTTAAAATGCTACATAACATCCCTGTATCAAATGACAGAGGAAAAAATACAAATGTGACTGGGTTTCACAAATAACCTTCAGATTATTGGTGCTTCATATTAATTTTTATTCCTTAAGGAAAAATATTCTTTGAGATAAACTAAACACTTATTAAAGTACTTTAAATGAACTTGGTCTCCCTGGAAGACAACAGATGTCATAAAATTTCCATTTGTGAACATGTAACACTGATGTTAAGGAGGGCTGCATGCATCCAACATGATATGGTTTCTCTGTAAGACACTTAGTCTGATGTAGCACTAGTGGGATCATCAAAGAGCTGTATAAAATACAAACTCTTCCTGTTGCTGCGAGTGCCTAGAAGAATATGAGTTTTCAGCATACATGACTGCATTTTTCAAGGCCTGTAGAACTGACATAAGACTGAGATGCTAAATTGTCCCAGGTGTCTTCTCCAAACTAAAATGCTATGGCTTTATTCACATATTTACCCCAAAATAGCTGTAACTGTTTAAAAAGTGATTCTATTTTCACCCATTGTGAAAAAGTAATTTAAGCAATCTTGTGCTGAAGAGAACCTGGAACATTCATATGATTTGTTATCACAGCCCAGATACAGGGTAGTGATTTCTTGAACGGTAAATTTTTAAACTTTGAAATCAAGTGAGTATTGTGAGATACACTAAATTCTCTGGGATTCTGATTGCCTGAAAGTCTGGTGCAAAGTACAAGAAATGCTGTTGCCTGGGATGCTGCAGCTGAACTTTCGAAATAAAAATATCTGATTATACCCTATTGAATGAAATTTTTATCTCTCTGCACTGAATGTTGTGCTTCATATAATAGTAGTTAGTATCAGGCTATGAAAAAATTAGAGGATCATAAGATCATGTCTCAGCAGAAGCCATGATTAAACAGACACAATTATATGTTTTGCAATCAAACAGACAGTAACTGAACTAACTTCATGCCCCCATGGTCCCAAGCGAAAGCACTCGGTGCAGGGAGGATCTTCCTAATGATATACAGAGCTTGAAATGCTGAAGGGGAGCAGGAGGAATAGAGATTTGCATTTCTTCCTTCTCCAGGGATGTAGCTTTTCTGCCTTTCACCAGCTGTCTTAAACCCGAGTAAAGGAGTGTCAGAGAAGGAAGTAAAAAAAATTGTCCTAAATCATGGTACCAATTTATTGATATCCCAAATTTTAAACTTTAAAGGCACTAAAAACAGCTAAAAGTAAATAAAATATCTCAAGTAAAATATTAGAAAGAAAGAAAGCATCAGGTCTATTCTTTAGAAGCATACCTGTAGCAGACCAATATATCCAAAAGCTTACAATTAGTGAAAAAATCATGAAAATATGGAAATGCCTGGAATTCTCCTAGTGACCTCAAAATGTGTTCATAATCACAAGTTGAAATTTTTTAAAGAGGTTGATGATTATCTTCTGCTTAAATATTTGCGTTTTTGCTATAAAGACTTCTCTTTGGTCACTCTTTTTGTTTCTAGTTATGTAATACAGTAGTGTGGATATCCAATGGCAAAATATATATATATATATATATATATATATATATATATTAATATTCTCTTCATCTTTTTTCTTTTGTGTGTGGATTGCATGTTTTTCTTTTATGTCATACATCAAATAGTTGAGTGGTTTATGGAGAGAATGAAAAAGGATCTTCTATTTCTGTGATCTGGTATCACTGAGTTTACTTCATTTTCAAAATAATATCAAACATTGTGAGTTTCACGAAGGCAAAACTGAGAAAAAAATAAATTGTATGAGTTAGCTTTGTCAGCATCTCAACTATAACAGTATCTTGTTTCTCCCCTTCAGCATATCATTGGTATGTGTATCTTTGCAGACAAACTATCTGAAAATATCAAAAGGAAGTCCTGAAATGTAAAGTCCAAACCAAGATAAGTTCTTATTATGAAGGATAATACTGGAACACTGGTGTCTCATTGTTACAGGCCATCAAAAAACCACAAATGTGAAGAGAACAAACTTAATATTGATTCATCCTTTATTCACTCACAGCAGCTTCAAGATGTAATTCTGACCTCAGTTATGTCTCAATATAACCAAATTAACTTGGAAAAATTGCATCAATTTTAAGCCCCAGTGGGATGAAAATCCCACCTTTGGTACTTGTAACGTCGATTTCTAAGCAAAATCATTTCAAAGTACTTCATCCTCATCAATGTATTCTTCTTGTCATTTGTTTGAACAGTCATCTAACATCACAATTAACATCTAACACCTTTTATTTATTTAATTAATTATGTGTTATTTATTTATTATTATTGATAACAATTTTTTTATTTATTTTAACAGAAGATGTCTCTTTTTAGTTTTAAAAAACAGTAAGAATTGGCTTGGTCTTTCTATTTATAGGACACAGTACAGATCATACAAACAGGTAAAAGTAATAGAAAGGAAAATAATGAAGAACAAAAATATCACTCCCTTTGAGATTACATAATCAGTTATGATGTGCTTTGGTACTTAAGATGTCCAGTTTCTTACTATTGAATGAAAAATCTGCTCCAAAGAAACTAAAGGAAACACTGACCAGCACTTCGATATGAGTTGCAAATATCAAGAGAACTATTTGCTTATAATCATGTCATCTTTCATTAGCACTTTTCCAGCTCTTAAGGAAATCCTGGTTCATGTAATGGGAAATGCCAAAGGTAAATTATCAGCTACCTGCTGAAAAGTATAACCTGCAAAAAACCTCTTATTTAGATGACAAAAAAAAAAAATTGAGCAGTTATATTTAGCCTCCTGTGGGAGAATTCTCCCCACAAACTCAATTCTACTTGTTTTAAATTTATGGGTTTGTTTTGTGTAAAAGTAGTTAGATTTAGATACCTCAAGTAACAGCATACAGTGCCATCTACCTTCTCTTCAATAAGTCATAGAAGTGGGTTGTTTTTTTCTTCTTAACTATATTATTTTTGCTGAAACCATGACTTCAGAATAACTCATCCCATTTGGAGAACTGCACTTGCCAGAAAAATTTGGCCTTTAAAAAAATTCTGTGTATTAGCACCAAAAAACAGAGAGGGGAGGGATGATCATGGTGTCAGTTTCTCCCTTGGGTTCCAGTCTCTGTTCCAACTAGTGTTAAAAAACCAGAATACTTTATTGTGTGTGTGTGTGTAGGTATGTGCTGACATCTTTTCTTGGTAGCTTGGTAGAATGTGATTCAAATGTTTACTCTGGTTTTTATTCACATCTCTCAAATCTCAAAGTGACTTGACTCTTCATGAAGAGTCTATCTAGTGTTGGACCCTGTAGTGTCCCCTATCTCCCTATAGTGTTGGACAGCTTGAAGAGAAAATGCTAACAGCAGTTAGAATATGTTATAGTCCATTAGTTACAATAGTCTTTTTAAAATGGACTTGTAAACTCAAGTCCTGTTTAGAACTTCAGCTAATCTAGCTTTCCAGCATCTTTTGGCTCATTTCTTACTTTACATACGTGAGGTACCGAGTCTAAGAAGAATCAGAACCCTTCATTCCACTTCTATCTTAGGATTGCAGTGTAAACTTAATCTTTAATTTTTGTTTGAATTAATTACATTAGGAATGTCTTTAAGAAAATAAAGCAAATCATTTATTTCCCACAAAATTCTTTTGTGTCAAATGAAAGCAAAGGAAGTTTTGTTTTTTAATATAAAGAAAAAAGTTCCTTCTGTTCAGAAGTAAGCTTGGTTGTTGTTTTTACTGGTGCATTAGATCAAACTGCAAACTGAGATGCTGGTACATGGACAATCAGGGGACCATGCTGAACCCTGTGAGCAGGGATGTGTAGGAAAGGCCAGAGGTCAGCTGGAGTCATCCTCACTGGGTGATAAATGTGCTCCTGAGCTGCAAGGCAGCCTGTATTTGTCTGTGATCCTTGTCACAATCTCATGGTAAATTTACCACTCATAGATTATAGTTTTTGGTGTCCTCCTCTGTACAGTGAGCAAGTGTCACTTTGGCTCTCCTGTGAGGCGAAGGAGATAAGTATCCATGATTAATGATGTGGACACTATCTAGCAGCAGGAGCCCATCAACCTGTGACAACTTTCTATTCCATGGGCATTAAACTCCTAAATGCTGTCACAGTCCTGCAATAGATTGTAACAGACAGCAGGGAACAAGAAACAGGAAGAAGTTTCATAAACATTTTCTTTTCCCTCAAGTAGATGAATTTTACTAGTAGTGATTTTTGCCTCCGTTATTGTGTTAGACCCAAAAAAAGTTTGGAAAAAAGTGAATTTCAGCTGCCTCACAATCTATTTGGCAAATACCTATTCCCCTCTGGCTGTTCCTGTGGGGCTGTGATCATTACTGTGCTTTGTTTGCTACTTTATTTGCTTACAAACATGGTCAACAAAGGCCAGTGCTTCTCTGGGATTGGGGCATTTATTAACATAATTGCTGCAGGAACATACAGCTTTGGCCCTGGCTAGATTTAATAGAAACAGTGGCTATTTCTTTCTCTTCCAAAGTCCCAGAATTGGCAGACATTTTAAAAGACAGATTTTTTTTTTCTTTTTTCTTTTTTCTTTCTTTCTTTCTACAGTTGATCTTTTTTTAAGTCGAATAGTGCTGGTAAAAAAATGAAACAAGTGGAAACCATTTTAAAAAATCTTGACATGTTCAAGTATTTTGAACAAAATACTTAAAATTTGCTCTGTGGCTACTGCCCCTGCAAATACACAGCATGAGGATGATGAAGTAGAATATGAAGCAGATGATGATATTAAGGGGAGACTATCTGAGCCTTGTTGAAAATCTGGAGCTGGGAGGAGGCTGAGGTCCAGGGCCACTGTCCCCTCTGTGCCCACCTGCTTGCAGCAGAGCTGTTGCCACCCCAGGGATGCTCGGGCACCTGGCTGTGCCATCCACAGACACAGCAAGGATGGGTGCTGTCAGGTGAGCAAAGGCTCCTGCCTCTGAGCATTGCCTGATGAGGAAGAGATGCTGGAGATGGGGGAGAGATGGTAAGGCTTTGGTATCAGTCAGAAGTGGCTGATGGTAAAAGGGCAATTTTGCTTTGCTCTTTGAAGAGAGGCTATGGGAGGATGGGTCTCAGCTCTTTGAGTTCCCCTAGAGAGCTGCAGCTGGGTCTTGAAGACACAAATGAGCCTTAGTAAAGTGCAAAATCTATGCAGCAAAATCTACAGCCCTTTCCTCCTGGTCTAAAAATCTCTGAGGCCAGGGGACACAGCCCAGGTCCCGGGGCACTCCCTGCCCAGGGCATGGCAGATTCTCCTCCTGGTGCTTTCACACGCATCGTCTTACACATTTCATTTCGAATCACACAGCTTACAGTCAGCAGTGCAGCGTTCCCTGAGAAAGAGTTAATCTCGAAAGAACAACTTCTCACAACTGTGCTTGATAGACTCTCAGCTTCAGAGTGCAGCAATGTGCAGTTAGGCAGCTGAATTTTCTTTTGAGGCATTGTTTGTTTTTTCCGTGCGATGTACTTTTTTTATTTATGTGGCACAGCTGTGGATGAGCATGATACGGAGCATTGTATCCCTTCTCAGGTGTGAAAAAACAGCTGCGTGAGTTATGAATGTGTCATCTTTACTTGAATGTATTGATACATCCCATATGTTATTGACTTATGAAATGAATACTGACTGTAAAGAAGAAACACAATGAATAAAATAATTCAGTGTAGTGGTTTGAGCCAGGTTTTTCCCCCTGAAGTTAAAAGTGGTAACCCCCAGGGGGTGGTGACCCTTGGGATTGGACCCAATCAGTGCTCCTGCAAAATATAAACATCTCTCCACCGGAAGAGAAGAGGTGGTACAGGTGGTACTTGTTGTTAGAAGAAGAGGTGGCCATGTTGTGGTGAGCCACGAGGAGCTGGGGCTCCAGCCCCTTAGGGGGCTCTGCCCCCCCAGCCCCGGTTGGGGGGTTGCAGGGACTCAGAACTGAACTAAGTGCCTGTGTCTGAGATGCCGAAGGAGTTTTCTCCACTGCGAGTGGGTGACGGAGCAGCAGGGACAGCAGCGTCCGAAGAGCGGTGGCAAAGAGCCAACTGATAAGGACCAGAAGGAGGAACATAAGCCAATATGCTGCATGGAAGACACAGAGATGTCTGAGGAGAAAGGAAAGCAGAAAGGCAGCACCTGGAAGAGGACTGAGCCAGCAGCAGGAACAGAGTTTCGGGGTAAGAACTGGATAACCCAAACCCCCAAACTCACTGGAGATTCCTCTGAGAGAGAGGAGGATGATTGGACTCACTTGGAAGAGTCTTGGAGTGCAGTATGCACTGCTGAGAGGAGCTAAGAAGCTCATGGCCTCCTGAGAGCTAAAGCCAGGACGACCAAAGGAATGTGTGTGGAGGGGGTGACCTTGGGCTTCCCCCCCACCCCTTGCTGCAGCTTCAGAGAAGCTGGCAGCCATCTTTGAGTCAGAGCATGGGAGCTCTGCACAGGGGCTTGATTTCCCCTGAGGATACCAGACCGTCACGAAGACCCCCGTGCTTCGTGATATGACCATGGTGTAGCGGCCGTGTCTGGGGTTACGCAGCCCATGGAAAGACCCCCGTTTTGAGGACGGAGGGCCGAGGGGCTTGGAGACCCCCTCGTGTGTGCTGGGAGAGAGCCAGCAACTACTACTGCTGCCTGGAAGAGAAGAAGAGAGCCTGCTGCCTAGAGAGAGCCTGCTGCTCAGAGACTGGAAGGGGTCTTTTCTTCTTCTTCTTCTCTCCTGGACTTTTATTCGGAGGGAGAAGAGATTTGGCCCATTGTAAATATTATTGTCATGGTAGAGATAGATATAGAGTTAAGATTGTATGCAGTGTATTATAGTATTTATTTATGTGTATAGTCTTTGTAATATATTCCTTCCCCCATATTGAGTCTCGTGTTTTTGTCTGGAAAACCCATCTCACATAGGGTTGAGATGGGGGGGGGGGGCTAGGAATCAGAAATTGGATTTTGGGCCTTGCTAAAACCATGACATTCAGGAAGATCCTAGAGGTAAAGTTCGCAAACAAATTTGTTCAATTTTTTCCAAAAATCAGGGAACACCTGTGATTTTGATATTTTAAATGTAGAGGTCAGCTGCGAAGTTCAGATCCCAGTTCCTGCATTTCATACAGGCTTATATTCAAGGTTTTTCTACTCATCTGCTCCAGAACGTTCATTAAAATACATTGTAGCAGAGAGAAGAGAGAGAAGGGAAGAGATCACATCCCTGTAGCTTGTCATGATTATTTGTACTTTCAGTAAAGAACTTGAAAGCAGATTCAGAGATCCCAGCACTCCAAAACATCTCTTTGGGCAGGAGCACAGCAAGACAGGCTGGGACTCTGTGGAGGAGTTACGTGTGGTATCTGACACATCATCTGCCACGGAGATAAGTAGCACAGGACCCCTTTGGGAGTTGCACCTGCCAGAAGCTGCCCCAACCTCTAATCATTTTCTTGATGCATGAAAAGAAGTGTAAAAAAAGAATACTTTCTTCTGGTTTTGCCACTTCTCTAACTGGAAGAAACTATTAGAGATACATTCTCCGAGGCACTGAATCACTTTAGTACCCTTAGGCACTAAAAGCCCAAAGACCCTGGAAGTGTTCAAACACAATATGAATAAAAAAGCACCCGCTTTTTGCCACCAGAACAATCCTGTGTTTGCGTAAGTTAAAATGGAAACAGCATCCTTAGATCCTGAGAATTCAAGGAGCTTTGTTTTTATGTTCCCCACTATTCAAAAAGTCTTTGACAAAAACAGTTTCTCTTGGACATCTGAACAGGGGGTTAAACTGGAGTCATTCTCTCACCGCTTCTGGAAGCAGATATTGTTGGTTATTGCTGTACGGACATATCAGCACAATAATAATATCATGCAAAATTTAGACATTATGAATTTTGAGTGTGCAGCACAGTGGCTCTCCAACCCTATCTGGACTTTCTGGAGATACAGTCAGCAATAATATTGCAATAGTTTAGTAAGGAGACATCCATACTGGACTGCTATTGGTAACAAGAGCCCAGAAGGCTGAGAACTGTGGCCTGCCCACGAGAGCTACCTTTATCAGCAAGAAAAGTGCTTTTAGAAACTTACTATGTCTGTAATGTGTTAGTTGTAGCAGCCCAAGACCCTGGGTGTTGGGTTCATTTTGTCACAGAGGGCACAGATAGATGGGAGGTGGAGGCTGATTCTCACAGCAAAGGAAGCCAAAGTAGGAGAAGTGCTATAAATTTAGAGGAAGAGACTGTGTGAGGGTGTTAAGCCAGGAATTCCTTTGATTCTGCCAATCAGTTTCTAAAATGATGTATTCAAATTCCTAAAAATGCAGAAGTGACTTGGGTGATTTCGGGGGGAGGGGAGTAAGTCAAGGCGAATTATATTCTTCCTGCCGCAATGTAATTCCAGCATTCTTTCACAGCTATAAATCTCCCTCAGAAAGCTTTGAAAGTCTTTTTGAGTGTTAAAAGCTTGGGTGGTCAAGGTCAGGTGAGTTCCTTCCTCCCTCTTTCCCCAGACAATGAATACTTTCAAGAGGCCTACCCTTCTAGTTAGGTTTCGTTATCTGCACTTTTTATATCTCTCTCCCTACAGGAAACAAAGCAGCACATACAGCCAGCTAGGGGCTCCACCAGAGGACTGCATAATTCCTAACACAGATTTAAAAGGGAAAAATCCTTCTTTTCTTTCCTTGCATATTCCCAGGAGAGATGATCAATATCTAGTGAACTGACACATGGATCCATTCATCCCTATATGTGATGATGCTCTCTCCTGAGCCATACCTGAGAATATCGTTGCACAGAAAACAAACACCAACAAACATCCTCCAAAAGAATAAAATGCTCTGATCTTAAAATGATTCTGGGCCATATTCGGATCCTGCTCCATTCTAATTTTCACTCATATGTGTCTGGTTTTGAATACCTGCTTTGATTTGTGAAAGAACAGCACACACTCTTTCAGATAATAGGACACACTTGGCATTTTGGCGGAGAGCAGCTTGAAAACACTGGCTTGTTCCAACAGTGATTTTAAAGGTACAGGATGATGTTCTGAAAGGAAGTTATACCAGCCTTTCCCATTGATTACCTTAAAAATCTCCTGTATGCCTCTGTAAAAATGCTGCAGATTGCTGTACTTCTCAAATATTAAACTGCAGTCTGCAGCATACACATCATGTTAATTCCTTTGATTTTTAAAATTCTTGTCTCCCTTTCACTGTCTTATATTGACAAAATTTCTGTGCCTTTAAAAATGGAGGTCTGATCATTAGGACCCTTCCAAGCCAGGTCTTGAGATGCTTGTTCTTATTATGAAATAGGGCCAAGGTTTAATCACAATTACCTGCCATGCTGAATATGATTTGTTCTGATCTACACTGACAGATCAGTTATGGTCATCATTATGCCAAGTCCAAACACAATAAAATTTCATAACGAAGGCAAGCGCACAGACAGTGAGTTTTAAGCAACAGAGTACACCATTTGTTGTACATGTAAGAAGAGGCATATCATGGAACCGTATGTACTGGGCATGTAGAAGGAGATGTACTGGGCATGTAAAAGCTGTGAATGTTCAAACCATTTCTGTACTTTATAGCTAAATCCCCATTTAAGATGAGGTTTTATTGTCAGCAGACTGTTTTTAAGAGGTGCTGTTCTTTCAGTGGGGTTTGAGAAGCAGGGGCATTTGTGGCTGCAGTAGGTATCTTCAAAACGATGAACTTTCAGAAACTGCCCAGATTTCTGGACCTCTCAGAAAAGAAATCACAGCTTTTATAAGAGCTGGAACAGTGCCAGAACTACCTGTCTGCAGGATTTATTCTCAGCTCTACAGAGAGTCCTACATTGTAAATCTAAACTGAATTAAGGATTGGTTCCTAAATTCCTTTGGTTTCAGCAAGACTCTGGATCTAAATAACCCTATATATCAGGATTTTAGTGGTGGATAATCTAACTTATTGAAGAATCTTGTCACTTGTGGCATCACGCCAGTAACTGATCAAATCAAAAGCTTCGACTTCTTACATATATCTACAGAAGAGCCTTTTTACCCCCTTCTTTTTTTTTCTCTTCCAGTAAAAATCCAGAATATTTACAATATAGATAGTGCTGTTTTTTCCAGTTCTTCCTTTCATTTTTCAGGTATCAAGATAGTTTTAACTGGGCCTTGGTTTTTTCTTTCTTTATACCTATGCAGCATTCCCTCTCTTACTAAGATCTCAGTTTCTATACAGGTTGTTATAGTCAAGACAAATATCTGTTTCTCAAAGAAGATAATATGTGTTTCTTAAAGCTAGGTTTTCTTGAAGCCAGGTTTATAATTCTGGAAAACTAAATCTGGATTTCTACATGCATGATGCTGGCATGCACATACACCTCCTGATCGCAGAACTCCTCACTTCTGATATGTGTTTGAACTGGTCTGTGCAATGAAATTATAAGAATAGACTCACTCTTTCCGTAGCTGAAGTCCCTATTTTATGGATGCCCAGCAGAAGATAAATTTGAATAGATCTCTTTCAGCACCTCCTGAAAATGAAGTGCTTCCAGTAGAGAACAAAAAACCAGCAGTACCCAAATTGACATTTTGGGATACAAACTAAACAGTTTTACGATTTTATGGGATCAGGATGCTGAGACAAAAGCATGGCATATATAAATGAGCCAGCTATAAAAACTTGATAGGTATTGTTTATGTTTATGTTTGCTCTTGTCTAAATTTAGACCTTTCTTATAACATGACTGCACAAACACATCTGGCTAGACACAATTCCTGCAGTTCTGTGGGGTCTCATTACTTGCATTTATTAAAAGCTGTGAATATTTTTGCTCTAAGTTTACTCTGGATTTAAGTAGGACTGCTCATGATAACTATTCTGTGTCCCAAACTGTTTTAGTGGGCTTTAGTCCTACGCTTAAAGTCAAGCACATATTTCAGTGTTTGAGTGACTCAGATAGAAACCACTGTCTTCCTAAAACCAGGTCACTACCACAATATGATCTGTTGGCATTATAACCATTCTGACTTGCCCAAAGCTTATCCAGCCACCTGGATTTTCTTGGTTTGACTCTGTGGCTGGTGGTACACAAAAAAGAAGATATATGGCCAACATCCCCTTCGTTTCCACCATCATGACTTTGGCTGAGGGCAGCATCTGTCACACATGTACAGAAGGACCCCACCTACCACCTCTGACCCAGCTTAGAACGACCTTTCCCTCTCGTTCTGCCTCATCCCACAATTGATGCTCTGTGGGTCCTGTCAACCCAGTGTGGTCACAGCATTCACAAGTTGGGTCCCCACCCCAAACTCTCTCAGCAATTCCCATCTTTGATTTCACTGGGAAATTGCCATGTTATTACCATAGAGTATTTCCAAGGGAATAGAGGCAGTTATTTCTGCTCTGGGTGGGCAAAAACTATAGATGATTAAATTTTACAATGGAAGGGAAAATCCAGGTGCTCTCCTGATGATAGGAGAAAATTCCAAATGCCAATAATGCTATTTGGGTGGGAGTAAATAATTATAGGGTTTGCTTTGGATTTTCTTTTTGTTTCATGTAATTATTTTCCATTTACTCCTTTGAACTATTGAGATGTTGAAGGCAAAATCTCAGTAATTTCCTTTTCTGTCATACCCAGCAAGACAGTAGGAAAATATATCATATTTTTAGGATAAAGGATAACAACAGCTGGTGTCAGGCTAGTAAGTGAACCACATGTTAAAAGCTCTGCTGCATTGCCAAAGACAAAACTCATCCACTTTCTGGTATGTCTCCTACACACAAGTCAGAGTGCAAATTCCCCACTCATATGTATTGACAGTTGAAAAATAGGCTGGCATTTGCATAGGGGGAAGCATGTATGGAAATTTGCGGTATGGACTAGCAAAACATGCTAAAAACAAATCCCCAGTTGCAGTAAAAACATAGATGGTCTAGGTGACCCTGGTCCTAGTTTTGTTAAAACTATCAGGTCAGGGAATACTTCTACCACTCCTTTTGCACCCCACATATCTGTCCTTAGCTTCAAGTGGGAAATGTCACCAGCACCTCCAAGTATATAAAAAACCCTTGTCTGTTTCTACTGCTGGCAGCTTCTTTAGTCTGCACAGATGGGGCACTTCTCTCTGAAAAATCATGCCATAAATTGCACAGACAGTCAGCTGTTGTGATTCTGTCCTTGCTGCCCATTTCCCACTCCCTTTCTGCTGGAGAAGATTCCCCTTTTCTGAAGTATTGTAAAGAAACTTCTCTATTTCTAGTGAAAATTAGAAACAATTCTTTAACTCTTTTTTCTCTGGCTATTTAACAACCTCTTTTAGCAAAGTTTACTAAATAGCAATGCTGTCTTGGCCACATCCAATCATTCAAAACTTTGGAAAGAGGCTGTTTCAGGAAGTCAGTCCCGCTACAGGGGACCCAGGTATTCAACGTCCCTTGGAGGAAGTGCACCCAAAAGATGCCTGCTTCGTCGAAGAACACAGCTGTCAGTTGAGTGTTTCCTCATAATCAACATGTGCACAGGCAGACCTACATTCTAAGACTCTGCATGGGCTTTGGTTCTTTCACTGTAGCTGAAAACCTCCTCCATGAGCTTTGTGTGATCTTTGTTTCTCTCTCTGTGTGTTTGGTTGTGTGTAATCACACACTGATAATAAGGGGGAAGAGAGTAAATCTTTGCATGACTGTTAATAACTCACTAAGAGTTGCAGCGAGGAGAGGAATGGATGTGTGGCTCCTGGGAGAGTCCACAGAACAGAAACACTGCCAGAGCCTACATGGTTAGAGGCTGGAGTTACCTCCTCTGTGCCCAAAGGTAACTGCTCTTTGGGCGTGCTGCAGAGGAGCTCAGAGGCACCAGTACATGTGCCTGACCCTTCCAAACACAAGCTTAGGAGTGATGAAATTTTCTGTTTCACTCCAGTCTGGTTCTGGAGACTTTGCTTTTTACTTTGTTCTCTCATTTGAGTCTGTAGATTTAGTACAACTGGGAATTCTGGATTATCTTTCTCCTGACCTTGCATATTATGTAATAGTGCCTGCACTTCTGCAACCTTTCAATGGCTTGTTACAGTTATACATATATTTTAATATCTCTTTCTTTGCTACATTCTTAGGTTGACAAATTAATTGTCTTTTTCAGAGTTATATGTGCAACGCTTGCTTGAAAAAATGTCTTCTGTGCTTTTGAAGGGACAGTCAATGTCAGAAATAAGTGAACACTATTTTCTTGTCCTTCAAAAGGCAATTGAAAAATTGTATGAAACTCCTTTATTGCTCACACTTTGAAGTTCCCAAAAAGGTGGTTTCATTTTCATGTTGATGAACTTTAGGAAAAATATCCTGACCAAACGTAAAGTAACAGAGACACTCTAGGTTAAAGTTTTTTCCTTTCCATTCCACGTGACAGAAGCTTCTACTGCATCCAAAATTTTGGATAGTTAACTTGTACTCATGCTCAAAAAAAAAAAAAAAGCAGAACAGAAGAAAAAACTTCCTGAAGAACCTCCAAAGGGTTTTAAACAAATGAGGACCTGTTTTATCATTTTGGTTTGTTTTCATGATAGGTGATTTCAAAGAACAAATAGGAGTTCCAGGTAGTAAATTCAGACAAATTAGATGTATCTAATAAAGTTACTGAGTCTTTGCAATTTTTTTAAGTTGGTATTATTCACAGCTCATATGCTTTTTAATTATTTCTCTGTGTGATATTTGTGTTTTCTGCTGGATTGATGTTGTGATAAAAGGGTTTTGTGAAATTGGTTGTTTCTTCATCCCAGAAAACAGACGTTCTCTTCAATGGCTTTTCAAAACTGCAGCAAACATGCTAATCTATAAAGGTCCATTAGTCCTGAGAATACTATATTAAATTCTAAAGACTAAAATTTTTAAGAATATTTCATCCGTATTTCATCTGTACTGAAACCAAATGTCAAATGTGCTTAGTATGCTTACAGATCTCACAGTAAATGGCTTGCACAGCTCTATTTTCAAACTTGGAGGTTTTAGAGCACATGTTTTTCAACTTTAGATGGGTTTTATTTAATCTAGTGCTAAGGTGAAGTATCATGCACGAGCATTAATGTTATGATTTACTGGATTTAAATCCATTTCATCATCTTACATATTTCCATTGCAGACTGGGTGCCTAGTTTCCTTTATAGCTCAGCTTTCAAGCATCTTGAAGTAGTGACAAGGCTAAACTACTTGCATGTTTTAAAAACAGGAATTTTACAAACTTTAAATACATTTTTTTATTTATTTTTATGATTATTTGTCCAGATTGAGGAATGGCCTTTGAAAATGAGACTGAAAAAGACCTGCCCTTAAGACCAATAATAAAGTCTTTGGGTTCATTCTTTACCTAGCATGAAGAAACTTTCACTGACTATTTGGCAATCTATGTTTTTTAGCAGGTTTCTTTCTTTCAAGTTTGTCTGTGAGAAAATTCCAGCAAAGTAAATTATATAATCTATCTGAAACTATGAAGCTAGTGAGAAGTGTTTTATCCAGTTTCACTTGCCATGATTAAATTCGAGTTCAAATAAGATGCAAGATGTGAAACGGATATGTGGTATTAGAGATTTTTTAAATACACTTTTGGTGCATTTATTTATAATAGAAGCATTTGTGTGCATTGCAAACTCCTTAATACAAAGTCTGCAAAGGGGACCATTTAAGTCAGATCAGCACTTGTCCTCCTTATCTCATCTCAAAATATATAGTCAGAGGCAGTTCAGTATCCCCAGAAATGTTCATTATGCATTCATAAGTGAAAGAACGATAGAGCTTGGCAGTCTTGGCATTAACATCCTTGGTTTAGAACAAGTCAGAGACTCATCACTGGAGCCAATTTCATTGTTGAACATTTCCGTATATTAATAACAGGAGTAACGGGAAGGCTTATATTGTTATGTGTAAAAAGTAAAATAAAAATAAATGGAAAATAACACTGAATGTATGCTTTTTCTTCCCATAGAATGATAATCCTTCTTTGCATGGTTCTAAGGTAAAAATGTTTTTTATCCAATGATTGTTTTCTCTTGTGACTCACAAAGAGAAAGTATGGAGGCTGTTAAGGAAAAACTGCAGGTCTATTAAATTTACATTCATACCAACGTCAGTATTAAAGACTTTGGGGCTCGTTTCTCATTTTCTACAATGCAAATGTATTCCATATTTTACAAACACTTCAAGGCTATTTTCTACTGCCAGAACTGTGAAAAGTGCCCAGAGGGTAAACAAGAATCAACAATTAGCCTGTAGTCAAAGCCTCCAGCCTCCGGCCTGCATTAGGACTGTTGAGAAAATGTCTGTAACAAGTCCTCAAGATCACTGTCTTTTCAATGTATCATTCAAAACTTATATTACTATCAAATCAACAGGGAAAGAATGGCTGTTTGAGGGTTAGACATGAAAGTGCCAGTGCCTGCACCTCCTTTTCCATATTTGTAGGTAACTTTCTAAGTTTTTGAAAGAGTCCTAGCAGACTTTCTCATAATCTCTTTTATTATCCCACTGTACTTGGCTGATAGCTTGTACAAGTGACTGATAAGCCACTCAAGTCAGAGCAGGTGGTTTCTGACAGTAGTTCTGCCATTTCCTGTACGTGCTGCAACTGAAGACAGCATGCTTTGGTAACAAAAACCTGGGCAATTCTAAGGTTAATGATTAAGTGAGCCTAGGCCCACCAGAAATATATTTTCTATACCAAATATATCCTCCATTATTCTTGGAGAGTGCTTTTACCATTTAGAGTCTCCTAGAGCAGTAGAGTTCTAGAGCTCTCTTTTTCAATGTGACACTCAGTTCTGTCCGTCCATGATTCTGCAAATTCAGAATGAGCATCAATAGCCATCAGAATGTGCTGTGCTTCCCTCCTGGGAAGAGTTATAAAGAAAACAGGCTGACACTGGCTTGCCCAACAATTTGCTCTTGGTTCCGCACCCAACCCAAATAGCCTCTCTCTGGGGTTATCCTGTATTTCGGAAAACACGGAGATTCAAAATCACTTGTACCAGAGAAGAGTTGGGTTGGAGAAGAGATCCCTAGTACCTTTACATATGGCCACTGAAGATGGCATTTCAGCACTTGGGGTTAGTAATATTTGGTCATAGCAAGGAATAAAAGATTTAAAAACTGCCCAATACAAAGAGAAATAAAGGGGTTAGAGGATGGATTTTCTGTTTGTTTGTTTGTTTAGGGTTTTCTGTTGTGGTTTTTTTGTTTGTTTGTTTTCTGGTGGGATTTTGTTGAGGGGTTTTTGCATTTTTATTGAGAAATTAAAATAATTTTTTAAAAAATTAGGGTTAGAACATGCAAGTCTTACTTCAGCAAGTGCCTTAAGAAAAGAAAATTATAATTCAGCACAAAAAGCACATGTTCATTTTGCAGTCAAACCTCCTGAATAATAAAAGGTATAGATCTTGACCAAATAATTGCAGTGACATATTCTGTAAATTCTCTAGTTCCTGGAAAATCCTGAATGTTTTGAAAGAAAGTAGCAGAAAATAGAGGACAACTCTGAGCTCCTCATGTCTCCAAACCAACTGTTTCCTCCTACTCTCCTACTCATTTCCTATTTCCCACATGAGAGATGAAAGCCCTACAAGTGAGTATTAAACCACAATTTAGAGATTGAGATAGCAAGTAAGTAAAAGGGGCTACATTCCTGTCATCTTCTGTTGCTGTGATCCTTCTCTTCGAGACTGCATCAGATGTGATGCAGAATACACCAGATAGGGCCCTTGTGAGAATAAAGGCATTGAATATTGCAAAGTGGTGCAATGGGAGCCATATATAAATGCTAAGATAAATACAGATTTGATAAATTACTAGCAAAGGCACTGGAGGGAACAATACAAGATGATGCAGTCGGGCTTTTTCATCTCACTCTCATGACCCTTAGAGAAGGCATGGCTTTCCAGAACCCTGCACCTGAGGCAAGATATTTTAGTCATTTTATACGTAATTACCCCTTGAGACCTCTCAGATGCTAGGATAATAAAATGTAGCTGTAGGTCTTCAACTGTGCTGATATACGGATGTCCATTTCAGAACAGGAAAAGATGCCACATGTCAACATTTGTTAGCTCTGATTGCCAGTGCTAATATGTGTAAATGTACTGAGAAAGTATGGTTTCTTTAAAAATTTAACTTAGCTGCAGCTTGTGCCCAGCACTGCGAGGGTTTAATCCTAAGGCTTCCCACACGATGGAAGGGAGACATGCAAGCTGTTGAGATCTGCACTGAAGACAGCTCCTATCCAGCTGAAGATTTGTCCCAGCTGTCTGCGCTGAGCAGCCATTTACCTTAGCTCTACGTATACTAGCAGCTAAAAGCTAATTTAAAAGGAAAGATTTCAGTCAGCTAGTGAAAGGACAATAGTCATCTTTGCTCCTGACATTCGTGTTTATCAGAGCTGTTAAGCAAAGTGATAATTTGCTGCAGAGGAATATACTAGATAAAAGACGTTTTTACAAGAATATGTTTATTAAGGAATACCTATATAAAAAATGTTTTTTTCTTGCATCACTTTTCCTGACAGAAATATTACTTACACTAAAATCCTATTAAAAAGTGGTTTAATTTAATAACATTCATTGTATTAGTTCCCGCTAAAGTAATCACTTTGTTGAGAACACACTCTCTGTTCCTTTATTTGATCTGGGAATAAAATTATCTTGTCTTTACTTCAGTATCTCCTTTTTATTTTTTTTTCTAGAATAAATAAACATGAAGCTGTCACTGCAGAGCAGGCACTGCCTCTCCTGTTATAAACCTTTGATTTCTGTGTTGAGAGAATTTTTTTGCACAATGATTCTTTTAGAATATGCTTGAAGTACTACATTTTCTTGCTTTCTTGTTTCCCATGTAGATACATGAGTAATCACAGAGACTTTTTGCTGTCCCAGTAGATTATATTGTCCTATCAAGTTTTCTGTCCTTCTCATAGACCTGGTCAGGTTATTTATCATGAAAAAATGATTTAATGTATCAGGCAGTAATTTTAGTATAATTGTTATTATAGCAACCAAAGCCACCAGTTGTGAGATTTGAGCCCTTTCATACCAGTAAAAGACACTGCAGTCCTCTGTTCCATAAAGTCTTAGCTAAAGGGCTTGACTTATGCACTCTTCACCCACATGGCTATCATTAGCTGCTAAACTTATGTTGTGTGGCCAGGCCCTCAGAGTTGCCTCCTATACCTTGGTACAAACTGCCACATTTACCAAGGGGCTGCAACATCTTCTACGTGAATATTGGAGATCCTGGCCTCTAGAATGTGGTGGCTTCTTGGCAGTACTAGCCAAAAACTACAAGTCAAAAAGAAAAAAATAAATGATAAATCCAAAAACTGTGGAGGAACTGGATCTGTCACAAACAGATTATTGTTATCTATTCTAGAGCATGATGACAGCTCTTTGGATCCCAGCTCAATATTATATCCACTCGCCAACAGTTAACTATTGACTTTCAACAAAGCTGTAAACATGGTCGTACTACACTGTTTGTGTACTATACACATATAGAAAACATCAACAAAAATCTGTTAAAAAAATACAAACTCCTGGGTTTATTTACTAGAAGAGAGTGTATGAAATCATGAGATGTAAATGTTGTATGTTTTTCATATTTAAGAAACGCTGATTTGCATGGTTTCTGAAAATCCAAACTGGTAATCTGTTTGAGACACCACCAGCTTTCAGGGGATGTGTTTAATCAAAATGTTATTATTTGCTAGCTTAGAAGACACCAGCCTTGTTGTAATGTGTTATATTGGTGACTGGGTAGTTCCAGGGGCTAATGAGGAGATATAAAATCACAGGGAGCCCAAGTGACCATTTCAAATCTAACCCAAGTAAGTATTGTTCATTTGATCTTTAATCTTGTATCTGATCAAAGTAGCTATTGTTCATTTAGTCTTTACTCTGGTACCTGTCTGATAAAAACATATAAGAAATGAGTTGACTGTGTCACTGCAATTTGCCAGGCAGTTGTAAGAAATAGTCTCCAAAATGATGTATTTATTCGGTAGCACCTGTGAAGGAGCTAGCAACTCAACAGCAACAGAAATCCTGTCATCATTAGTCAAAGGACTGACACACTCAAAGGAACAGAATAAATACCCTGGGCTTTCTCCTGGTTTTCTTGCCTAAATAACAACACTTCTTTGTTCAAATAACATCTGAGATCTCAGTTAAGCAAGGGAAAGAAGGTGGCTTTATGTAGCAAAGAGAAATGCAGGTGCTAGACATCTTCAGACAAGATGGAAATGCATGTACACCCATGTATAGAGCACACAAGGCTAATTTCAAGCCCTGGGAAAAACAAAAAACCAGAGCCTCTAGCACCTCTGTGCCCTGCCCCTGTCTGTCCAGGAATATGGTGCAACTTCAAGGTTAAAAATAAGTTGGCCCTAAGATGAGGTTTCTCGTTTGTCGTAAAAAGAACGTTATTTTATTTACCTCATCACTGTTGACAAGATCACCATCAGAGGAAGTCAAGCCTTCTTCTCAATCCTTGCAAGAACTTCGGTGTTTATTTCAGCTTGAATTCTCTGTTGTCATAATTAAGAGACTTGTGTGTCCAATCCCTTCTTAAAACTGGAAAAGGGGGGCTCATGACTCAATATGTTTCTTTGGTACCTTAAGAAGCTTCCAGGACCCTGCCCTCTGCACTGCCAGGAGGGGCAGACCCTCTGCCCTGAGTTTTGGTGCCTGAGCCCCAGGCACTGTCACCAAAGCCCCTCCGAAACAGCGCCCCACTGCCCCACAGGGCAGGTTTGACCCAGATGCAAATTTCCCAAGGACTGAAAATACAACTCAGTGTTGACAGCTGTCCCAGGCTTGTTAGCCCCAAAGAATCCACACTCGCTGCAGTTTCCTTTTTTTACCTAATTCTCTTTAAGAGAGACAAACTGGAAGTGGATTAATATAAACAAAGAGCAAGTAGTCTGTGTAATATAAGAGCAAACATTATAGATTATGAGCTGAGGGACATGGCTCAAAAGGCAGTAATTCAGCAGCCAGTCAGAATCACCAACTAAATTTTTCTTTACTTACTTTAGGGTTTTTAGTGCCCTCTGGAAGGACATCAACAAGATTTAGACACAAGCATATCACTACTGTAATGAACACTGACAAAAAAATTGAGAAATTGGAACTGGAAATGCATTTGCAATACTTCTTCTTCGGGAATTACTACCATAATTACACCAGTTTAGAAAGCAATACCTTTGTAAGTGCTTTTACCCCGTCATGTATCACACAAGGGATTATAGCATTTTAATGACCTTGGTGGCTAAATTGTACAATACCTATAATAATATGAAATCTAGGAGAATTTTTGGCCCCATTGAGGCCATAGAAAATCTCCTACTGACTTCATTGGAGCCAGCAAAATCCATCCTAATTTTTCAGGTGTGACCAGCTCTAGTCACAAGAAGGGCTTATATTGCCCTCATACTCTTAAAAGAAGTGTGAACTGGTACTTTTCATATACGTATGCTACAAATGCCCTGAATTTTATTTCATGAAAGATGTTATGACATGGAATACGTTGTTTCTCCATGAAACATGCACCTTTTAATACCAGCTACTGAAAGGGTGATATATACGTCGCTATTTCTCCTGTCACCAAATAAAATGAAATTCATAGACCTGCTCTTAGCTAATGTGATCCATGTTTTATGGCTAAATAAGGCCTTGAAAATGAAAATCTTCTGTCCTTCTCATGAGGTACATAGATCCAAATTAAATGAGCAAGTTACATTAAGGCACCTACAAACCTTGAAAAAGGTGTATTGGCTTGTTCATTCTTCCTCTGGATAATAAACTCACTCGTCAAACATCTAGAGAGCAAGCCAAAGGAAGTGAACGTTGCCCTGCCTTAGCTTCCTTTATATTTTTTCAGTTTGCTGAAATTGGGCATATCTTCTGTAGATAGGACTATAAGAGATTGATAGATGCTTTAAGATCGGTTTGCGCATGAAAAGGTAATAATTGATCCCTGGCCACTTCATGAACCAGCATTTAGTGTGTTGTGCAACTTCAGAAATAAATCAGAATAACTACTTGAAAAATAAAAGGAGGTAAAAAAGCTCACTTTCCTTCAGCTTTAGGAAATATATGTTGTGTTAGAAAAGGTGTTAACTGACAACATGTTTTAACAGACATGGCAATAAATATGTCCAACGTTTTCTCCAGTGTGCAAACTGCCTTTGCAAGAGCCTGGAGAGATTCCCGCTGGTCTCTGCAGGATTTGGCTTGAGCTCCTCTGCAGGAATCAGTTCGTGCCAGTGGAAGTAAATAGGCCCTTGGGGATGCTGCTGCTGCCACTGAGGTATTTATTTTTATAATAACTTGTTGGCCAGTGCAGGGATAGGAAGTCACAACCACAGCTCCTGCATTTGAAACTCCACACCATTCATCCTTATCAGTTAAAGCCCTTTGCAAAGATAAGAATGATAAGAACCACAAACTTGAGGACCTGGCTACCAAACACCCCGATGGCCACTTGCCATGCTTCTGGGAGCAGCTTCTTTCCCTGTGCTCTGCAGTGCCTGCTGGTGCCTCCCAGTAGCCAGCAAGCAAAGCCAACCCCTTGGACCACAGGGTTGATGAGGGCAACAGATCACGGGATTTTTCTGACTCATACAGAGCCAATAAAACGCATTTCTTAGGAAGGAGCCTCCCTCACTATTTACTATTTCCAGTGACTGCTCACACTGTGTTATTATTCAACAATATTTTCTCTAGCTTGGCCCCTTCCTGGCTCACAGAGCCCAGCTCTGTTGGAGAAGCTCTTCTTCTAACCTCCAAAATTGTCACAAACAAATTACTCTGTTCTTACTTGCAAATCAGGTAGGAAACATGAGGGAAGCACAACTCCCTATTCACTGCCTTCAGGGAAAAGAGGGCAGATTGGTCAGTGACCACATTTCATTAGTCAAAGAAGAAACAGGATTATTCTCCTTCCCTTGCCAGACTCCGTCACTCAAAGAAAACTGAAACAGCAATAAGAGTGAAAGGGCCTGTGATAATGACACAGCACTTTCATATCATGTGTGCTCTTTTATCAGCACTTACAGACTTATGAACACAGAGTGGAGCCCTGTAGAATTGGCTGGTTTATGCATTTTTAAGAGTTGTTTTCCCACTTATTTCCTGTTTTCTTACCCAGCAGGCCTAACCACATCTAGAACCTAGATAATACTTGTGTCAGTATCTCTGCCAGCTTTGTTTAAACTCCCTTTCCTACACTTAAAACAAGCTTGAAGCTCCACTTATTCCCCTTCTGATACATAACTTAAGCAAAACTTGGCTTGAGGCCAACAATATCTATGAAAGGAGACATAAAGCTTGGGCAGAATAGGAAACAGGTAATTCTGCTGCTATTGCAAGTGCTGGAACATAGATGGAGAATTTTCTAATAACCTTCTCCAGCTGCCAGTTACTTGTTCAAAATGAAACACATATACTGTAGGAGGAAGAAGGCTGATGTGTTTCTAGGTTAAAAGAAATGTTGTCTGACATCTGTTTGCCACATGGTAGCCTTAACCAAAAATTTTCCCTCCTCCCAGCTTTTGCCTTGCTATGCATCCATTGGTTGCCTTCTCCCCTCCAGCAGTGGCTTTGAACCTACAGCATGATTCCAGAATCTGTAGGCTTTGTTTCATTTTCACCAAGTCCAATATCCCATTGGAATTCACCTGGGAAAGCAGTCAGAAAAAGTGACTGAGAGCTTCAAAACACAGTTCAGAGCATGAGAGTCCTCCGTGTTCCGGCAGGAACTGAACCCCTCTGCGGCAGGTGGCCTCCATAGAAAATCATGAGCCCCCTGAATATCCACCCAGCCGCACAGCAAAGCCTAGGTTAATGTTGGACAGCTGTAACACCTTCATGATTTGTGAACAAACATCAAAGGCCCCTGAATCCCAGAGTCCTAGCTCCCTCTCCTGGCAGAGCACCGTACCGGGAACAGAAACGGGGGCTGCACGGGGTGCTCCCCTGGCACAAGAAGCCTGAACCCCAGCTGCAGCTCAGCCAAGGGAGATGGGGAGAAACTGTGCCCTCAGTAATCAGGAGCTCCTCTCTGCAAGGAGCCCAGTGGTAATCACGCAGCTATAGCTTTACCAGCAGATTAATACAGGATTAGCAAAGTCAAAATCTATTCTAGTGAAGAACATCTGTGACATAGCTTTAGCTGCATAAAAAATATGTACTTGAGCACAGATAAAACTTCACTGCTGCGTATTATCTGCAGTTCTGAAAGTTGGGGGTAGTGCAGTTTATTCTCTAATATTCTGACACCAGACTGACTTGTGCAACTGTACCATCATTCCTCTCCAACACCACAGCCTTCTTCTGTTTGCTGTTTCCCATACATGCCAAGCCCCAGTCTGTTACTCACTCCTTGAGAAGCACACATCTGCCTGGCCAGATAAGAACCTGTCACTACAGCAGGTAATGTACAAATAGAAGGGATCTCATTAGTAGTCTCCAGCTCTTCAAAAACATATATTTTGTTTCCATATGTGAAGGCACAGCTTATTGCCCCTCCATTCCAAGTAACATCCACAACATCCCCGCTTGGTAAAAACACCCACTGTCACCAGTGGGCACAATGTCTGTGGCAGCACCAGAGGTGGAAGTGTGACACCTGCCATCATGGCCCAAGGTTGAGGCAAGGTCCTTCTTGGCCAGCAGCACATGCCTCCACGACTTCAGGGAATGAGCTGGCTCTTAACGGGGCAAAAGACATCAGGGCCTCAGTGCAAGCACACAGGCCACTGAGAGTGACCCAACCTGCAAGTTGTGTACAGGTACATGAAATTTGGCCATCTCGGCCACTGACCCTTAACAACTTGGGTTGGGTACACCAGTGGTTTATTTCGGTAGAATTTTGATTCTGTTAATCTGTGTTTCCACACCGTGGGTGGCTGAAGTCCACTGAAAGCCTCCCTAGCAAATGGGTGAGCTTGGATGCCCGGGACAGAGCCTGTTGGCATCCTGCTATTTCTGTGGAGAAGGTGAAAACAAGGTTTCCTGAACAAGTAAAACAACAGGTCTCTCTTAGCTGCTTACAGTAGCCTTTTTTTAGACCATTATTCAAGGGCTCTTTCAGTCTTTGGCAATGGGGTTACAGCTCCTGCTTAAGAGGAGCAGAAGGCAGCTCACAGATGTGCAAGCTGGTTTCTGCTGTGGATATGTTTTCTTCTAGATTTCACACCAGGGCAGTTTTCCCAAACCAATGCTCTTTCACAGGTCAGTGGCTTATTTCAGGACTCCCCTTCACTCACCAGCATCAACTACAGCTCCTGCTTAAATGGTAAGACCCTAAGTATGTTCTTAGAGGTCCATAAAGCAAAGCCAGAAGTGCACAGAAGGTATTTAGTCAAGGCAAAGCTGTGGTTCATAAAATGTCTCATTGTAAGTTGACCATCTTGATCGTAGGAGATTTTCTGTATATTAATCAGAATTAAATTATTGTTTCTTCCTCAGGGAGGGAAAATGAGATATTGGAGAAGAGAGAGAAAGACAAAGGGAAAAGGATACTTCTGGATATTTCAAAGATGTCTAAACTTTACTTCCAGATTTCCCTAGCATGCTCATCAATTTCATGTTAAGAATTATAAGCAACTTGTCTTTTCATCTTCTCTTCAACCAGAGTAGGTAAGCAGTTTTAAATCTGAGAAGTAGTTTGTGCTCTCAAACAGAGAAAGGGAAGGTGTATGAGCAAGAATTAAAGTTTCCAACATTGCAGAGCACTGGATGAAGTGGTGGTGTTAGCCCTGACCAGCAGCAATCCCAGGCAGAGCCCTTCCTCTGAACCCGACAGTCTTCATTTCCTGAATCAACAGGCCCAATGCAGGGCTTGCTCTCACCACCGTTACTCATGTAAGAAGCCCTGAAGTTGTGTCAGGGGAGGGTTAGCTTGGGTATTAGGAAAAGGTTCTTCACCCAGAGGGTGGTTTGGTACTGGAACAGGCTCCCCGGGGAGGTGGTCACAGCACCAAGCCTGACAGAGTTCAAGAAGCATCTGGATGACACTCTCAGGCACATGGTGTGACTCTTGGGGTGTCCTGTGCAGAGCCACGTGTTGGACTTTGATGACCCCTGAGGGTCTCTTCCAAGTATTCTATGATTTTATGAATTTTTACCTGAGGGGGTGGTATGTATGCCCAGAGGTATACATGGGAGACTGTAAATGGATACTAACTCTTTTTCTAATTATTATTTTGCAGAGCTATGCATCTACGAGTGGAGCTGTCATTCTGCCTCCCAAGTACCTCTTCTGGAAGAGATCTTAAAATGTATTGTTTCATGTGAAAAAGCATTCATTGCTTTGCTCCCAGCTGCAGCTGATGTAGTAGGAGAGAGCTGCCCACCCTTAGTTTACAGACCAGTTTGGCCACACAGCTTGTTAGGTAAAGACAGGCCAGCACACTCAGACTGGTGCCAGGAATATTGCTGCTGATTGTGCTCACCAAACCATGCTATGTCAGCTGCATCCATGTCAGAGGAGTATGTGCAAGACCAGTTACAGCTAATAAGCCTCTATCTGAGGGAAAAAATGAGACCAGAGTGAGATTTATGACAATTTCAAGCACAGAATAAGCAGTATGAACAGATGAGCCTCAAAGAATGGTAAGGTCCTCTTTACATACAAATATTTGGGGGGGGGAGGGGAGGGAAGGTGGAATAAAATCAGAAAATAATAGAATGAATTATAGCAAATACTCTTTCTAAGTAAAGTCGTTTTGCATTTCCCATGGGAGTCAGTTGAATGAGAGAAGACAAAAAAAAAGGAAGAGTAGAAACTGCTTGCAACACAGAACAAACCTTGAGTGCCAAGAACATGCTCCAGATTTTTCTAAAGATGCCTGGCTCTTATCTCAGCCTTGATTCATCACAGTTTACTCCCAGAATTGTTCAGAATTCAAGGACCTTGCTCCTGTGGGGTTAATGGGTTACATTCAGCATTGAAACCCATGACACAAATAGCTGCTTAATTATTCACTCCAAGATGGTTTTAGTGGCTAATCTAAACAAAAACGGCAACAGCAAAAATTACATTGTTTTACGTTCTGCCGGTGAAATGATTTTTTCTTTTAACCATATAATCCAGGACCATGCACAGGCAGGAGGGGGCCCATATAAAGGAGGGGTTGTGCTGCTTGTGACACGAAAGATTAGCATGCTCATGACTGAAGCGGAGGAAAAGGAAAACACAGCCATAAAAGTGACAGTAGAGGTGAAGAATTGTAGTGAATGTGTAATGCACCACCAAAAAGATGCAGAAGAAAACATACCAAACTGGAAGTCTTATCATATCTATCCTCCTATTCCAAAGCACGAATTAATTTGAAAGGAAGAAGCTGCTGTTCTCGTTGGCTCACATAATTTGTTCATAAACACAGGCAAGAAATATGCTAAAGTGATACGATTACCATAATTACTATTTTGTTCAAAAAATGCAGCGGTGGTTTTCCACCCTGAATTTCATTCAAGCAGCCATTGTGGCTGGTACCAATCAGGAGGTAATGGCACAGACTGCAGCTACTCCAGGAGCAAACACAGTAAATCTCGTGCTTCAAATGCACCAGCCACACAGGATGTCAAAGCATATTACAAATACGGGAGCAGGTATCAGCCAGTCCTGGTACAAGGAATTTGTGTGCAGCTAAGCAAAGATACAGTGCCAAACCAATCCTGGCAGACATATGTCGCTCCAATAGCAAGCAAAACCCATTTAGACTCAATGGGTCTAAATGTGGGGTTTTTGCAAAGGGTCAAACTTAGCATTTATTTAATTTAACCCTGTTTTGAAAGCATGCTGTGCAGCAGAGAGGAAATAGACATCCCAAAGAATCAAACAGGATCACTTTAAGCCCAAATCATCACTAAATGCAACACTGCTGTGTGCAGGGGATATCAAATTAGGGTGATCATTGCCAACCCCCATCAGCTTCCTGTCTCGCTGCAGCTTCCCAGGGGATGAACTACAGACAGGACTCTCCTGTAAAGCCCTGGTTAAACAGGTATCTGTTTGAGTTTGGATAGGGCTTAAAGCAAAGGAGGCTAAATGACTGGTTCAGTTGATGACAAGTGGCAGTCCTGATCACCAGTCTCTTGCCTTCTCACTCTGACTTGCTGTGCTAACTGGTCTAATGCAGGTGGGGCGGGAGTGTGTGTGTTAAGCCAAAACATTTTTTAACTTTAAAAAAACAGATCTTTCATCTGTAAAGTACCCAAGCCAGAGCTATTTAAAAGATTAAGTTCTGAGTCACCTCCAGATTTCTATTCCTTCCTCCTGTTCCTCACCCCATGATATTATTTCATCATGTCATTGAAAAAGAGGGGAGTAAAAGGGGAAAAAATAATGGCAAAAATGTTAGAATAGCTGTATTTTTGGTCTTGTCTCTTTCTTTAAACATTTGAAAAAGTTGGCATTTTTTTAAAAACAGAGAAAAAGAGTTAGGCTGTATACTTTGCATTTTTCTCTGTGATATTTCATACTGCTCACTGGTCAGATGAATGTTAGTGTTTGGATAAATTTGGAATAGAAGGGTGGTGGTGTTTTCTTCATAGAATTAACATAAGGGCTGCATTGTCAAGCTTATACTGGAGAAAAGCTGGAGGGTGATCATTTTATATTTGGCACAGAAGATAAAGGGTTTCTTCCTGTGTGCCACTAGAAGTAAGGGATTGTTCTGCAAGTGACAGTGGAGGAAAGGGAGTTTTGTGCTTGTGTCACAGAAGGAAGAGGATTACTGTGCAAACGATGCTCAAGGAAAAGGATTAAACTGTGTACGACACAGAGAAGCGAGGTCATTGTACAGACACCACAGAAGGAGCAGGGTACTGTAGCACAGGATGGGAAGGATTCTTTGAAAGTCAGAATGAAAATTAAAAAGAGAGGAGGACTATACTTGTGTGAATGTGGCTGGAAGACAAGGTTTCTTATGAGCAAAAATAAGTAAAGGAAGAAATGGCTGTAGTTCTAAGTCAAGAAGTACTTGCTTATTCTACAACCAAGCACCTACATTTTTCAGACGAAACAGAGTGCAGTGCCACTCATTAGTTTAAAGGAATACACATACTTTGAGCAATAATTGAATGATGATATCTCAGAGAGATACTTCATGATCTTCAACTCAACTCCCCTTCAGACAAGAAGATGGCTCCCTCTTAGATATTTTTCTTATCCCTTTAAAGAAAAGTGCCTCACGAATCACCATAACCTTCTCAAGAAATAAGGATATTGTTCCCAGAGAAAACCACAGATGAGACTGGGTGCCACATGCAAGCACTGCTGGTCTGCTGGGCGTGCAGCACTTTCCTTCTTGGTTAGGAATCCCAGCATCCTATCTCTTAGATGGTTCTTATCTACATATGCATAGAGAAGCAGAGCAAGCCTAGGCAGATTTTTTTGTTGTTGTTTCCTTAGAAAAAAAAATTAAAAATATCCTGTTTCATAAGAAAAATATATATGAAACAAAAGGTTTTCACTTTCCTCGTGATACCCAGGAGAAATGTTTCAGACATTCTCTGTGAAGATAGAGATTCACATTTCCACATTGCAGCAGCCACCAAACCCCGGCTGTGCTTTTGTAAGACATTATAGGCAATGGAACATGTTTGAGGTGAGGGCTGTGGTGCACTGCACTGTTTTTGTATCATGAGAAAGGAGAAGTAAAATGTGAAGATAAGAATTATTGCTACCTTTTTTATGCCAGTTGCTGGTTCAAGACTTTCCAGCTATTTGGGGATTTGTTTGTTTTCACACAATGATCCTGACATCCAGTTACTCATAACATGTCACTCTCAAGAGCACTGCAACACTTTGTACCAGGAACTGCATTTCAGAGAAGGTGAACCCGGGGTCAAACGCATTCCTGCTAATTGTACTGATTGCAGGAAAGTTATTCTACGATTGAATTTGTTCTCTGAAGTTAAAGGGGGAAGCTGCTAATTGCTTTTAAGGAGGACCCAGAAAAATGACTGGGGGCTGCACAGTAACTCCCCGCCCAGGCGCGCCGGGCGCATGCCCGCCCAGCACGCACAAGATAAGAGCTGCTAATCTTTTGGGGGAGTGTGGTATGTGAGGAGGACGTGCAGTTCAAACTATGCCAGGGCTTGGAGGGGGATATACAAACAACCAGTGATAGAAAAGGGGTTCTGTATGTCCACACATTCTGTACTGTTGGTACTCACTGTGTAGAAGAAATCTACTATACTGATCAGGTTTCTTCAAAGCTGCCACCAGTGCAGGGGCATGGCCACGGGCTCTTTTCTGCAGTGTTTCTACAATGCTCTGAATGTCCTCAGGCTCCACAAAGACTACATCTACTATTACCATGATTCCACCAGGCAGCATATGTGTTTCCTTCCTGGTCTAGCTTTTTCTTATAATTTTCCTGCCTACCAAATCTGAAGTCTCTCTTTGAGTTGAAAAATTCATGGTTAGGGCAAGGAGAGACACACAAGGTCTAGTTTGTGCAGAATATCACAGAGCAGTTCTGGTTCATTGATGTGCAATGTCACAAGGACAAACAAACTCTGCTTCTCCACTATAATTCATGATTTGGTATATCAAGTTAAACCTCTACTCATCATCCTGGTTTAATTATTTTGGTTCTTCCAGTTTCCCCAGAAATCCTAGCTCCCCAAACCTTTCCTACTCAGAAGTCCAAGTTCCAAAAACTATTTTGAATGGTATCTCGTTTTTTAAATATTTCTGTTAGCCGAGTCATCCTGCACCTCATTGCTGAGAAGAGCACAGCCCTGCAGAGGAAGGGTAACTGCCTGGGGTTTGGCAAAGTTTGCCAGCTTCCTGTGTGAGAAATTGTATGGGGAACATCTAAGAGGATGTATTTGCTGAACTTCCTCAAGCTTGGGCACAAATCCACGACAGAAGAAACTAAATAGAAATTTGCAACAACCTGAGATTGCTTAGTTTGCAGGGCTCTTACTAGTGGCTACCTTAGGAGATGGAGAAAACAGCAGTCTATCTTGTTTTAAGAATTACTCTATCTTTGTAGGAAAAACACCAGAGGTTGTAAATAACATTTCAGCTGACAAAAGTTTTGCTCTGAGTTCTTTGGGAGGGTGTAGCAAAGCTGTCAGACTGACTTTTTATATTAAGCTCCAGCTGTCATTTTCCTTTGCCTGCTGTATGGAACTGCTGGGTGCAGGCTCCCATTTGAAGCTCTTGGCTTTTGAGGCAGAGCACCTCATCATGCTCAGGTAGACTGCTGCAAGTGCACACCTTTTCATATGCCTTTGTTGAATGAGACCAGGAAGGAGGGGAGGGAATTGCCCTGACAATTGAAATTTAGCAGCTCTGGTTCAATGCTCGGTGAAGTCAATGGGAGATTTTCTATTGGCCTCAAAAGGTAAGGAACAGGGCATAAGGACGAACACGAACAGAGTAATTCTGTTTTATGCAAGGGAAAAGGTAGAGTAAAACCAGCTAAGAATCGAAAGCTGAATGTTATATGTCCGATTTGAAATGTACTTGTAACAGGTAAAGGTTACCTGAAAGTGACCTAAATAAGACTGGGTTCTTGAACTACTTCTTATAAGGGGTCTGCAAAATATCCACAATGCCATTTGCAGGCATTCCCCCGTGCCAGCATGTGGCCTGGGCTCAGGCTTCAGCACACATCTCCTTGGAGGCAGGCAGTGACTGTGGAGAAAGCTTTGCACTGGAATCAGGGGAAACTTCGCCTCAAGTTTCTCTGGTTTGGAATGAGTCAATGTTGACTTCAACCTGATATCTATAAGGAAGCTGAAGATAAACCTCTCAAATGAAAAATGTGATCACCAACCACATGCAAACAACATCAATGCTGCAATACAAGCAGAGTGACAAACTATCTGAGTCGATCCTTCTGGTGCTACTGGGTACCAGTTGGGGATGAGAGGCTGGCACTGGCCCCAAGGGAGCTGTGGTTTTCGGATGGGAGTTATTTCGATTGTCATTAGGTCCACCCTTTACCAACACTCCTTCCATGGGCAGAAACAGCAAAGACAAGCAGCAGTATGGCTGTTTTTCTGTTAGGTAAGTGTCTAACAAGGTGGGTTTGCTTACAAAGGAATGGACCATGGCCCAGGTAAAAGTGATCTGGTGGCACAAAGGTCTTCCATGATTTTGTTCTTCCACAGGCTGGTATTTTGCAACCTAAGGTTTCAGTTCAGACCCATTGTTCAGTAAGACATTTGAAAGCAAGACAGAGGGAAATCATTTTCTTGTTAACTCACCTGTATTGCAAGGGTTTCTGTTTTCTCTGTTGAAGGTGATGAAATTGCTAACCCAAACAGCTCCCTGCCCTTCATTTAGAGATTAATGACTTCATGAGCACAAGAACAAACATAGGGTGCTGAACTTGGAGCTTGGCAAGTTCTAAGCCTCCCAATCTGAGATGAGAAAGCAAGGGAACACTCGCAGCAGTGACAGTATTTGAGTCTTTTAACAAATGAAGAGACCTACAAGCTAGTGATAAAGGCTTGGGAACCAATCAGTCAAGCCCATCCCCACTGTAAACCTGGTATTCTTCCAATTCAAACAATGGAAAAGGGGCAAACAAGAAAAATCCTTGGTAGCAAATGAGATTAGATCAAGCAAACAGTAAAGACTCTCCTGTAGCTGCAGTTCGTCAGGCAATTAGTTTCTTAACAGCTTCACCATTCAGATGGCCTCTTCCCTGGCACAGTGCCACGCCAGCCAAATAAATCAGCTTTACATACATGACTGTCAGACAGAACTGGAGCTCCAGCCCTCCTAAGGTAAGCTAGAAGGCTCAATTGAAAGGGAGAAGGAAGAGAGATCTGAATAGATAGGGGGAAACAGGTCAATGAGGAAAGGAGGGTGCAGCCAAATAGCACTGGACTAATATTTGGAAGTATCCAGCAGCCCCTACAGAATATCAGGGCTTGCAAAAGCAGTTTGTAAACAAAGGCCCTCGTATCTCTGGCCCTGTCATTGAGATTAAATGCTATCATTGGGAATAATGGTGAAGTGGAATGCATATTTAATTAGAGAAATCAATGAACCCAAATGATTGGGAGGGGGCAAATCATTAAGACCCAGCTCCTGCTGCCCCTACTCAGCAATATTTCAGACTGCCAGCATTGCAAGTGGGTCTGATGTGTGGTACCTCATCAGCAAAGCAGAGTGGATTTTTGTGGTTGCTGTTTTGTACATGGAAGTGCTGTGAAGGGAATAGGGAGCAGGTTGCTCTGCTCATGTGAAAGCTGCCATTTTCAGAAGTCAAAGCAGTCATTAGGAAAGAGAGTGAGCAATACACACTGGGGCAAACCCAAAACTATTGGACTCCAGGGTTAGTCACTAATGGGCACAGTCACACCACACAGACACATTGGGCAGGATAAAATAATACTTTTTTTCACAGCAGTATTGCTTTTGGAAGTTGGCTGAAAATTATTTGACAGAATCCTTTTTTACTGTAGATATTATTTTGTCAAAAAAAATTTACCAGTGTGTATGTCAATTGCAGGGAAAAATCACAGCAGAGATTTTTCTGAAATGTTTTGGAGTTTATTTCAATATTATCACCTCAGTGTTTATTTTCTCTCGTAGTACTTTAGAAAGTGGTTGAGCAGAAAAGTGAAAGTAAAACTCAGCACCTGATCTCTGACTGAGAGCCAACATTTCATTGCACTGGGCATTTTCACTTCATTTTTGTTTGGTTTTATTATATGTTGAAATTAAAAAAAAAAAATATTTCTGGGCAATTGTGTTATCTAACGCTCAGGTAACTCTAGGAAAATGTCTCCTGACTTCATACAAGCAGATTTAAAATGGGGCCCAGATTGTTTTGGGGGCTTATACACAAGGAAGCAGAATTGGTATTTTCTTGCAACATATGCAAGAGTTGACTGAAAAAACCTCTGAAGTTTTGCAGTAAGTAGCCCCATAAATCTATTTGATTTTGTGGTTAGGAGGGGGGAAGAGATAAAAATTAACCAATAAAATGCTTCACAAAAATAGTGTGCTGACCTGAATCAAGAAAAGAAATTATTTAAATTCCTTGGAAAAGCCTGGCTATGTAACATGCCTTATAGCTCCCCTAGAACACTGTGGAAAGGAAGGAATTTTCTTGCAACAACATTTCGGGATTAACTGAGCTATTTTGCCCAAGGCATGATTTAAGGTACCTTCTTATTTAACACAATTCACGTCAGTTTTTGCATAAGAAACCCTACTCTGCAAGTATTTCTAGTGCAATACCACTGAAGTCAGTGAGTTTACACCAAGGGTGAATTTGCCCTCATCCTATTTTCTTCACTTTATTTATTTGACTTGGAAAACAGAATTACCCCAAATTAGTTATTTATCAGATCTAAAAAATTGGCACTCCTTTGGAAAAGCATTAAAAGCCAATTACAAGAGTTCCTGCTCAAGTTGATACCTGTCACTCCAAAGCAGTGCAACACTCATGATCACTTCAATTGATACTTCTAGATTAAATGATCTGGCCTACTGCAAACCAGCTGAATTAAAAATAAAAAGTAGCATTTGCATATTAATAACTAATTTCTCCACTTGAATCCATGGAACTACCACTGACTCATAATCCAGTTCCTGAAGCACTTCTGGTAATATGAAGACTTTGCACTCTGCCTTTGGCTTCTGTGGGAATGGTTTGCGCCTTTCAGAAGGCAAGATGTTCACCCTATCTCATTGGAACTTTTGTTTCTTTATCTAAAGCAAAGGATTACTTTTTTTAGCAAGTGAAAGAGAAAATGTATTGGTCTACAAATAAATCTAAAGACTTATAAAGATGATTCAGTATTGTAAAATGCTGTTAAACTCCTCTGTCATCAGATCTATAGATATTTTACGATATGTTTAATTTACTGGAAGATGTACCTACCCTTTAAAATTGAGCTCTGAGTAACACTGATCATTTTCAAATTATAGCTGATAAAAATATAGTTGTAAAGTACTTTAAATACTTGGCTGTATGATCTTACTTTTAATTATAAATTCACACATTTTGACATGTTCCAACCAGCAGTACTGAAACCAAATCCACAGCATATTGGAACTATTCACAACAGTCCTGACCCAGAATCCAGTAAGTCTCTTGGTTTGAGTTGTTTCAGGGTTTTTGTTTGTTTTTTTCTGTATGCATGTACCTAGAAGGCAAAGATATGCATCATAAGAGCCAACCAAACAGACTAAGATTTCAATCCTTTTTGCAACAAGAAAAGTCAAAGTAACTTCACTGAGGACAAGGGAGTTACTCTGTATTTACACTCATCAGTGTAAGAAATATAAAATATGAATTAGTGCCAGTTAGGACTATGTTTGTTTATTTTTTCACTAAAACATTTTACATTTGCAGTAAAAAAATTCTACTCTTTTTCGTGCATGTCATGTGCAATTTACCTCTTATTTTCTAGATGCAAGGACCAACACCACCCAACACTGGCTCCTTCTCTCCTCTGTAGCCTTGCTTTGTGTGCTGCCGAGGACAGAGGCCGGGCAGCGTTCCCGAGGAAGGGCTGCTGTCTGTCACTGCGATGGATGGGCTCTGAACCTGCTCTGCCTCCAAATGCTCCCGGCTCACTGGGAATGCGCAGACCTGCTGGATTTCAGTCACTAATCCCCTGCCTTTCCTCTGTCCCTCTCGTTCTCCTCTTCCATTCTGGCATTGCCTGAGGGCTCACTGGGACGGCTGAAGGCGCTGCCTAGCTGGGTCAGGCTTTGATGGCAGCTCTGGTTGCTGGGTGAAGAGGCGACACAGTAAGGGGCACAGGCTGGATTGGGTTTACAATGCCAGCTTTCTGTGAATGAAACTCATTAAAAAAATAAGTAAAATCAAGCAGCTGTAGCTGCTGCCAGAGCCATTCCATAGTAGCTGAGTGCATCTGCTTTTTCTCACCTCCAAAGTGAATCAATATGGCTTTAAATTATTTCCCCAATTCCTGGATTTCTTGCCTTGTGCTGCTGTTAGCCCAGACACGCAATTGCCTGGTCATTCCTGCCTTGTCTTTTCAGTCTCTCTTCCCTGGCTTCTTCTTGTTGTCTTCTCTTAAAAATACATGCAAAATACTCAGTGGAGCAGCTCGGTTTTGCTCATGTGTCATTTTCTCCCACAGACATTTGCCATCCCTCGCAGCCACACGCACACTCACCACAGTGCCTTAATACCTGCCTGCCTGGCTCTATCTCCATCCCTCTCTCCCTATGCTCACACACTGCCTGGCTGATCGCTGCCTAAGCAACATCTGCTTATCAGGAGTTTTTCTCCTGATGCGCCAGTTACTGAAGGAGAGCTCATGTTTTCTTGCAACTCTGTCTGTCAAAGATATTCATATTTTAAAAGAAAAAAATTAAAATTAAATCGTCTCTTGAGTTATAGGGTTTTTTCCTCTCCCATACAGCTTCACACACACACACACACACTCATTTGGGGCAGGCAAATTTCAGCGTAAACCTATCATTAGTGCTAAAAATAAAAGACCTCCACACAGATTAAACCCATGCTTTGGGGCTGCCCCATTTTTCTCGATCCTGCCTAATCTTGGATTTGGGTTGTTCAGAACACAGGGCATCGCTGATGATATAAAAAGCCCTCAGAAATGCCTATACGTCATCTGGGTGTATTGACATACAAGTGATCTGCTCAGAGAGACCTGCAGACCATCAGTGCAGCCAGATAATGCAGGAGTCCCCAGAATCCCCTTATCACTTCAGTGGTGCACATAAACATATTAGCTGCTTATTTCAGGCAGAACCCTCAGCTTACAAATCCAAACTGCTTTTGCCAGCATCGTCCCTTTTTTATGTTTATTTATCTTTACTGTGTATTGCTCTCTCACAAATTTTGCATTTTGAGGTGCTTTTATATGTCCAGTCACCCACTTGAAGTATGTAGGAGATCATTACTGGCTTCTGATTAGCACAGAGCATTTGAGTGGTGTGCTGGAGGCAAAAATTTGAAGTGTATCAAAATGCAAATATGTCCCCATTGACTTCTGGAAAAATGTGTTACATTACAAAGTACTTTCAAAGAAAGCCAGAAAGGAACAGGAGAGTATGAGTTTACAGAGGTTTTGGATACTAAAAAGAAATTAATCAGGAATTGTTACTTAGAAGCTTGAATTCTGTGTAGTGCAAACAGCTCTTTTTCTTTAAAGAGGGAGTGGAGAGACTAGATGATAACACTTCTGCCCACTTTGTGTCTCACTCCATTTCCTTTGCCAGAAGAACCACCAAAGTGAATGGGGTTGGTTGTGGTGTATATTTTTTCAACCTGCCAAGACTCAAATATGTAGTCTATTATATGGCAATGGTCCAGAACAAGAGACACAGAAATTATTCACAATCCTTCTTTGAGCATGAAAGACTCCTTCTATAACCTCAGATTAATAACTCTGCATTTAAGAAGTAAATGATTTTCATCAAGAGAAGGGAGAGGCAGCCAATTTGCCTGGAGAAAGTAAGGGTGGTATTAACATAAGTGACATCCCTGCAGTGAGGTATTCCAGAGAGCTGCACTGGGGAAAAAGATGCAACATTACACAACTTATTTGAGCTGGTTGCTCTTTTACCCACACCAGTAATAGTGAATATGCTCTTTCACAGCTACTTCTGACTGCACTCAGTAACACATATTTTTATTCTTCAGGCCTTGTGAGTATCTAATGTGATAAACACAATAGACCAGCAAGAGGAAAGGAAACTGCCATAGTTGTGATGACTGCTAGCACATAAAAAGCCCACGGAAGAAGCAGTAGCATATGACCACTCCCAGTGTCCCAATGGTTGTTTGCCATTGCTTAGTTAGTTTCTGTGTCTGGCTATTGCTTCATTGCACTTGGTCATAAATGAAAGCTATCTAATGCTAATGACCATGGTGCCCACCCTAATCATGCATTTGAAATATTAATAAAAATAATTTATGTCATGTGACTACTTTTTAACTAGCTGCTTTCAGGACTTTAGATCAGTATTATAAAAGACATGCGTTTATAAATTATTAGTCTTGAGCACATAAGCACTGCATACTATGGGGAGCACTTTTGTAGCACTTTAAATTAATTTATTGTTATTCATTCCAGCTGTCTGTGATGTAAACCTTTGGCTATAAATTTGTACCATCATCCAACATACCATTAAACTAAAGTGGTGCCCGTGCTGGAGCATATAATAAAACATATGAATAAGATTTCTGTGGGGACACTTTTTTTAAACTCTCTTCTCAATTAATGACACAAGAAAAGTGAGATAACATAGTTACCCTGTAACTATGCATTCATTAAAATATGTCTGATGGGGGGAGACTTTTAAATTTGCACTTCTATTGAATACAGACTCAGTGTTTTTCTTCACCAGATTGTTTCAATTCATATCCTATCTCAAGCAAAAAGCTTTATCTGAAGCCATCGTGAAGTCACTAGCTGAGACTGCCAGACGATATTTGTTGGACCTGAACTTTTCAGTAGTGGGAATAGCTCCTGACCACTGAATCACAGGAGTACAAGAGTAGAGCACTTTTACCGTCTTATCTCCTCTACAGGAAAACATTCTTTCTCCTACAGATCACCATAAGGGTGACAAAACCTTATCAGCATGACTAACAACACGATGTCTTGATCCACCTAACAGTATAGATGTACTTTGTACCAGCCCATTGGGATAAAATTTCCTAAAATTTAAAGCAAGTTCTGATCATGCAGTGCTGAAGAACCGAAAGGAATTAGCACCACTCATCTCTTGTGGTCATTGCCCTTGTCTTACAGGTCTCATCTTGCTCATATGCTTGCTAATATTTAATATCAAATATAGCTATATGAAAACAGAGACAAAAATTTGAACATCAGATTCTCAGCTGATGTAATATAGCACAACCTCCTTAACTTGTACCAGCTGCACATATACACCATGTTTGTCAGGTCTAAAAAGCTTTCTAAGTTACTCATCCTGTATCAGGGCTTTGGGAAAATTGACTGAGAACAGAAAAGGGTACTCCTGAAGAATAAATTTTATATTACACTAATTCATGAGTAAAATGACTACTTTGATGGAATAACGTTTTATTTCTAAATCTATCTGAAATATCAAGGTTTGGGAATCTCAGGCTTTGATTTAGGACCATCTGTAAACAATCAAGAAGCATGGATGTCTAAACTACTTGGGAATATGTGTACACCAGTAACTGCCTTTTATATGCAAAAATCAACATTTGACAATAGGAAGAGTATATAGCAAGATGCTATCTTGTCAGGGCATTTTATTTTGATGCAGTATCTAGTTCAAGTGTCAAAAATTATTGAAACATATTCCATAGAAACTTCACAAAGAAGTCTCTAGCACACTCTAGAACTAAATTCTGCTCCAAATAGTTGGACCACACTGGTGCTGGGTGGTTCTGGGCTCTCCCTTCCTGCAAAGGTTCTTTATTCATATTGAGTTTCCTTTAAATAAAGATGTGCCCTCCTACTCCCAGCTTTAGGGTTAACCTTCGCCAGCAGTTTTTACATTCTGTCTGAGGGTACATGCAGTCCAGCTCCTGGTTTTTGCTGATGTGTTGATTTGGAGCCATTTTGCTGAGATAACATGTTATTTCCATGATCAAAATTTTCTTTTAACTTAGTATAAAAGAAGAAAATTTGGTTGTGTGAAAAAGGTATATAGAGCTTTCCTTTTTATTAATTGATTTATCAGTGTCACTTGACGTGGTTTAACTTATTTAAGAAGAGCTTTCTCTCTTGTAGCACATAGGTTATAATTACTCTGTAATGGAGATGGTCTCAAAAGAAGGGATTGAGTTGGTTTAAGTTACAGTAGCTAACACAATAGTATTCATCTCCCAGCTGCTAATTAATATATTCAGCTATCTGTTTTACTGATTACATGGAAAGAAGGTGCTTTTTTTTACTTAGTTTTTTTTCTTAGTTAAACTGTAATCTTTTAGGAATTGGGTGTATTGACTTCATTCTACTGAAGTTTGTTCAAGTCCTCTAAAGATGCATCAAGGAGGAGAAGAGGCATTTATCTTCAGTTTCCATGTTTCCACTGACACTGGACATACCTGCTGTATGTGGTTTTTCATCTCCTGTTGTTTGGCAGGACCAAGCTCCTCAGTCCATTACAGTGCCTGGCAGCTCTGATTGGGCCTGAGGGCCTCTCTCTGTTCCAAACATCCTGGAAGCCCCCTGTGGCTAAAGAGGGCGTCTTAGATAAGACAAAAGATAATGCGTGGATGCCAAAAATTGAAGGTATCAGAAAGGTATCATGGTTGTACCTCTGCAATTTGATGAGAAGTCTCCAAAATATCTAATATGTGAGTGGTACACTCTATCTTTCATCCACACAGCTGCCCTCAGACTGTTGTGTGAAGAACATCAGAGGAGGGCTGGTAGCCTGTTCATCTCCTAGCTGAGCTCAGGGACATGGGGCCTTGTGTATCTGCAAGGGCATCTGCTCCCATCTGAGTCATTGAAGTGATTGCCATGCCTGCCACATCACCACCTCACAGGCATATGCTAGCATTTGTGATACTGTCAAAATATGCTTTAAAGCCCATTTCAGCAACAAGCATGCTTAGGTTCCTTGCCAGGAAATGTTAATTACTGTGGTGCGGTCTTCTGTTTTCTGTGGCACCATAACAATTAATTTACACCATTTGGAGAAACACTTACACTTTTTTATTAAAAATCAATAAAACCAAAACAATACAGCATAAAGTATATAATATCAAAATGAAAAGCTCTTGTTTTTATACTTGAGCATCTCTAATAAAATTTCACTTCTGATTCAAGCATCTTGTCTATTCTAATCTAATGAAAAACTGTCAGGTTTCTTTTTAGCATTTTGGAAATGACTAAAAATGGCTGCCCCAGTACATGGCAAAAGAATGCAATAATTAACCCCCGAGCTGTAAGTCAATATGATGATGCAAATGCTCCTGCATTCATCTCTCTGCATTGCATCACCTATGCACCTGGCAGTCCATGGAATCCATTTTGAATCAGGATGGAGGTTAGCTTTTATTTATAGCTGTAATTAGAAAAACACTAGCACTAATGGAGACTGCTGTGTTGCTAGAACGTGTCACCCCAGAGTAAATTCCACAGCAATTTTTGCATTTTAGCAGGTCAAAGAGTAGAACAAATTAATTGCTTCTTCCTGAGACAACCTGTTTATTCTTCAGAATCTGATGATTTAGAGGAATATTAATTTCAAAGCTTCTCAGGGAAAAATCCCTTGGTTGTTTTTTTGTGCCACTGCTCCAACACCGCTAGGTGCTGCAGGCCCTGGGAAGGCAGCTCATGCCACTCATCTCATGGTTCTTGCAGCAAGGGCCAGGCAAAACCAACATTTTCAGGTGCCTAAATCCCAGCTTCTGCCCCCAGCACTGGGGGGACAGAAGCTCTGGAATTTGCTCAGCAGTGACCCAGCCCACAGTGGGATGTGCCCAAACACAAAAATGAGGAACACTTTGCCCTTTACAGCATGAGCTCCTGCTATGTTTTACCCATTTCTGAGTGCATCCACAATGATCATAGCTGATTTTTAGGAGTTAACTACAACAGAAAGAAACGAGGCAACTTTAATCCTGTGGACGGGCGTATCGTCATTTCCTTCCCACAGACAGAACCATCATGGGTTTGAGTTTGATGTGTTTTTTTCAACAGTGGATTGATAGGAGGTCCTTTTAAATGTGTGAAATTATCTAAAGATGACAGTAGGTTTATCAAAGCCATTAGACAACTCTGGTAGCTCAAGACTGGGGGCTGGGAGGACAAGTGTCACTGAGATAAAAATGCATTAACTAATTTAAAAGGGATTGGGAACTCACACAAAACCACCAGAAACTCCTGCTTTGCTACAGTGGTACTGGGAATTTAGGCATGATAACTAACAAAAAAAAAAAAAAGTCTTAAAAATCAAAGTTTTGCAAATTGGGATATCTATCTTGAATTGCCTTTAGAAATTCCAAAGTGTGGCAATATGGTACTGATATACTGAAAAATATTGTAATCTGTTGTCTGTACATGGCACCTGTGTATGCACCAATGTTACCCTCTGCAGTAGGAGCTGTGATGTAACCAGCATTTTGTTACCATGATGAATGAGTTTAAGGTTTCTTACTACTACAAAAATTTACATTAGTCTATCCTCGGGTTTTGTGTGCAGTGTTATACATGTTTTTAAGTTCTGTTCTCTGTGTGGTAAAACATAACTGCTCCTAAATGACTTTCTGATACCTGTTCCAACTAAGCTAAAACAAGCCCTACAAAGGTAGGATGATTATTTACATTATATAAGTCTTTCAGATTCTTGAAATATGGGTCTTAAGCATATTATTAACTTCAGACACATTAGTAAGTCCTGTTGGAGTAAAAAGGATGTGCTTTAGGGCACTGATGACTATCAGCTAAGAAAAAAGCTGAGAGACCTTGTTTCCTTCACAAGGGTAATTCATTACTTGTGGAATAACTTCTCTGAGAAACTATCACTTGATCTGTATTTGAAGTGTATAGGAGCATGCTGTATGTTAGTAATCTCCTCCTACTGCAGATCTGATGAGTTTCAATAACACTCTAGTATTTTCAAATACATGTTCTGTTGGACATCCCACAACAGGACATCAATAGTAGGTGAGCCATAAGTAGACCTTCCCTCTGAGAGGGCTCCACTGTGATGGTTGGACAGGAATGAACTCTCCATTGGGCTGGAGTAGCACAGTGACATCAAGACTAGAAAGTTTTCTTGGCAGGCTTATCATATTCCCACCATTTGGGAATCAGGTAAATTAGATGCTTTGTATGATGCTCTTTAATTACCCTCCAGAGGAGCAATATACTGTTTTCCACCTGGAGTTGAAGTAGGCTGCCTTTCAGCCATTAGCATGTACTTGTACTGCATTTCTGCATGGATAAGCCAGATAGAAATGTAGTAGGAAACGCTATGGAAAAACACACCATAAGATGGTACCTACCCAAAGAGCTGACTATTTATCTCAACCTGACAAAGAATGGCTAGGGTAAGAGGCAGGGATAAAGCAGTGGTTTTGCTTTTATTCAGAAGTTTACATAGAATAGGAAGTAGAAATCAGGTTTTTCAAATGTTATAAACACATAAGCAGATTCAAGGTCTTGTATTCTTTTGAGGCTTTAAATATTTCACTTGTCCCCTCATTCAGGTAACATAGGAACCATACAAAGCGTAAAAGGGATTTTCCAAAGATACTCCTTACTTTCCTTTAATGGATGTCATGACACAGAGAGAAATATTAGATGCAAGCAAGCCCTATGGTTTTGATTGTGGTTACTCTGACTGTTCTGGTTTGCCTTAAGTGGAAGCTGACAAACAATGGTTTAAAAGGAGAAAGGAAAACGGCCCCAGCACTGAGGTCAGCCAGCCACTTCCTACACCCAGCTGTTTCAGTTTATTTTTTTAATTAAGTTTGGCTTAAATTAATGATGACAGTTTAAAGAGAACTCTTTCACCTATTTAGCTTACTTTACATCTGAAACCAAGTCCCTCCTGTCCAATTGCATTTTGTTACAAGATTTGCAGTTAGGTTCCTAAGAGTCCCTGGTTTCTCCCCACTTTATTTTGTCATCTCTCTGCTCTACTATTGCCCTCTGCCCTTTCGTGCCCTTTCAAGGGAGGGCTAAAGCTATTGCTGCTGCGGTATGGAAACAAAGTGCCTCCTAATTGATCGTTAATACTGCTGGAGTGTGAGGATGTTGGGAATTGCTAGATCAAGCCCATTTACTCCAGCTTCTGGGTCAGCTCTTCAGATGGTATAAATCAGCGTTCCTTCCTGCCTTCTTCACAGCTCAGCATGGGTTTGCACCATGGAGGAGCTAGGTCAGGGGCTCTGGTCTGCAGCTCTGCACAAGCACCAGATCTCTGCTTCAGAATAGTGGTAGTTTATTTCCAGAAGCCTGAGAATTAGCAACTCCAGTACTGCTATAATTATCTGCAAGTTAGGTGATAGGGGAGATAAACAGAAGGCTTAATTTTTCAGAAAGAATACAGCTTAAAACTAGTAGTTTTCTGATCCTGTGAGATGCTACACAGTCACAGGTTCCAGTGGCTTTTCTAAGACAATAGAATCCCTGCTTTTTTTAGCAAAGTGTTATCTGCTATAGGGGTTTTGGCTTCATTAGCATTGGTGTTACTTAAACTGCTCACAACTATGAGTTTAAGCTGTTTCTCATGGCTTGGCCACTTTTCTTTCATGATTAGAGCAGTTTTTTCTTCGATGGGGAGACCTTGCCTTAGTATTTAAGGTGAGAGCTGATGACTCATAACCAAAATAAGAAATGAAGTGCCACTCCTTATACTGCTCCCCATTTGCCAGGAAAGCAGTAAGAATTGCATCATCACTCCTTGCAGATGTAAACATGATCGCTATGTGTGGTAGTCCTCCGTAAACAGTAAAACCTTAAGGATTTCTTAAATTAAGTTAATCCCATGGCTTTAGTGGTACTAAGTTTGGTGATTCATACCAGACTACCTAGGGAATGGTTCTTAACTGCAGTCTTGAGAAGGCTGGCAAAACCAGACAGACTTGTGGTGGTTTGGTCATTCATCGGTTAGGACTAGATCATGTCTCATCCACCTCACCCTTCCCAGTGAAAGTGAGCAGAGGGAGGGCTGCACGTAGTAATAAAATAATGACAAGCCAGTCCCACACCTGACCCAAATCCCTGACAGAAACTGGCCTGAGCTAAGAAGAACAACAGAGGATGCTCTTCTGGGTGAGTCTTTCACTTCTTTGCAATATAGTTCCTAAGTTACAACTCAGTAGTGGTTACAAATGTTTTGTGATGTCTAAGTGTAAGAATGTTGTACATTTTTGCCATCACATGTATTCTTACTGAAATGACTACTTGGCAGGCATGAGCTCAAATGCAGTCTGCAGATATCAGGTGAAATCTATAGAAGTTTCTGGGCCAAATTCAGTTAAGATAAATAGCTATGTATTAACATATAAAGCTGTCAGAAATTGAGGTGAATAGCAAAGGGGCACAGCTTGCAGAAATTTGGTACTTTATATGCATATAAGTCATGGGTCTAAAAAAAACAAAAGCAGTTGAAAAAAGTCCCTATCTCTGTCTGCTGTCCTCCAAAAGTACCAAAATCATCCAGTTTACTTGTGATGTCTTATTCCTGCTTCATTATTAAGATATTTAACTCAAGTTTTAGACAAAAATAGAAGCATTTGAAGAATGTAATCACATGTTGTTTTCTTCCAAGAAAATCTGCAGAACCTACTTCACTGAACTTTGCACAAAATCACAATTAACTTTGGCTGACATTGAACTGCGCTTTTTAATGTTCCTCTGTGATGAAAGTGTCTTCTTCAGTTGAAAAAATTCTCCAGATGTATTTCTGGTCTTTGTCTAAGGTGTTAACAGCCAGACACTAGCACCTTGTTTTCAATTTTTCCTCACTTAGAGACACTACTTACGTTTAAGCTTTTCTTTTACTGGCAGTAGCTACAATGGTCTAGGCTTTAATCACCAGCAGCTGTAGAAAGGGGAATAGGATTGCAAAAGCAAACGTGGTCCCCTTGAAGATCAGTTCAATCCACATCTGCATGTGGACTTTTTTCATAGTATTACACTCCAATTTAGTAAGGTTTTGTATACCTTGAGAACTCACTCTTGGCTCTCTTCCCACCTTTGAGTTAAAATCATGTGTAAAATACTTACTGTGCAGGGAATGGTGATGTGAACTGGGAAGAATATCTTTTGTCTGGCTTATTTCAAAGTAAAATTATACAGAATTTAGCTTATTGTTTTGCAGAGCCATAAACCTTCACAAAACTCCTTCTGAAATCAACCAGACTAGTTGTGCTAGCCAAGCCAAGTGGATGCAGGAATCTAACAAAAATCCAGCTCGATATGGTATTTAATATTCAGCTTTTCATGCCGTAGCTAGATGGTAAGACACAGAAGGGGATTTGCAGGCTCTGCATCATGGAAAAATCTATCACTTCCTGATGGCCATCCCACCCTTCTGGCAGAAGTTACTGGAGCAGGGGTGGCAGAAGGGATAGTTTCCCTGCTCTTGGGCCATCCCAGTTCACAGCACGGTGTATTAATTCCAATAGCCATTGATTTCAATCTATGTTAACATGCTGCGCCGTGAGCTGCAGCAGGAGGGATTTCTGGTTCATGACTCCTGTCAGGTTTAGAAGAGCTGAGGTTATCACCTCAGCAGTAACCTCTTAAGCCACCAAAGTTGAACCCAATTCAATCATGAATCAGGGCCCTTAATTAATTCTCCTTTATAAAAGCCCAAAGCAATCGTACTGATGTCAATGAAAAAAGTCCCAGATGAGAGTTTGATTGTTTCCTCAATACAAATAAAAAAAAGTAGTTAAAAAGCTAAAAACCAAATGGCTCCTTGGGGGAACAGATTGGGTCATTCATATATCACAGACATATGTCAAAAATATTGTGTTAACAATTTAACCTCACAGCTTCTCAGGACAAAAATAATTACTACTCTGAAAGAATGACTTACTTTCTCAGTATTCCTTTAAACCAAATTGCATTAATTGAAATGTAAGAATATATTTTAAGCAAGAACAATTATGCCCCCAACAAGTTCAACTGCACTGCTATATTTTTATGCATTGAGGTATCCCTTCTTCAAAATGAAACAACAAACAACAATTCACCTCATAAGTTGGCCATAAATAGCTCATAAACATCACTGCTACCTGCCAACTCTCTCCAGTTTATATTTAAATAAAGAAATCAGTCTTTTCTGTAGTTCTCTGTATAGAATAACATTTCTTACTGTCTGGGTAGATCCCTCCATTTGACATAATCTTATTTATTCTCAATTCTGCATATCTGAGAGCTGTGAAGAGATACACAAGCTATAAAGGGCTGCATAAAGTTTTGGCAGAGATTAAATTCTGAAGACTACTGTGGTTAGGTCAACATTGTTTAGTGTTCAATGCAGGTTCATATTAAAAGAGATTGGAAAGGAGAAGTGCTTCTCTAGAAAAAAAAATCTTCTTACTTCGGTCCTTGGATATCCTTACATCCTCCTGGCCTCATTAGAATATGTCTGTAAACACTATTTCAGTGTGCAAGGGCTGAGTGCAGGAAATGGCTTATGGAGTTATAAGTTGGAAACATTGATCACAATGAACAGAAAAATGCTCTCACGCTGCCCCGTCCCAAGGGGTCACAACAGAGAGGAAGCCAGGACCACAGGTCAACTGGATTGTGCTGAATCATATCCACAGTGCTCTGGACTTCAGTCCTTTGGAGTGGACTGGCCATGTCAAAATACATAGTTGTGGGCCTTGCTGGTCTGTCCAGTGACAACACCAGTGCCTTCATCACACGCACGAAAAAGAGATGTTTGGGTTCAAAGTTCTCACAGTGATGGAAAGATGCACTGACAGCCCCCAGCATGGCACAAATGCAGCCTGCTTCTGCGGAGGAGTGTTGTGCAGCATAAGGAGCTCTGGAGGCACCTGAGGGCACAAGGTGCGCTGAGGTACTGTTTGCCTCACCTCAGGGTAGAGAACAAACTTTGATATAATCCAAAGTTTGTCTCTGGTGTGGTGCCTGGAAGTGAAGCTGTCCACTCTGTATGGGTTTCATCTCCACGAAGGAGTGCAGTAGTAAATGGTGTGTCACGGGGGGGGTGACTGGAGAAACCAGATCTAGGAACAAAACAGAGTCAAGCAGGTGCATGGCCCAGATCCACACTCAGTCAGAGGGAGCAGCTTCACTGTGGTGGGCTGCCTCCCATAAATATCTACAGGACCCCTGGCACTTAGCAAGCAAGTGAAGGTAAAGCAAGTTAACTGCTGTTTGAAATCTGATTTGTGGCTTTTTTCCTTTTTTTTTTTTATTCTTTTAATAACTGAGCTTCACTACAGTACCTGGGAATATTTATCTTGGTAATGATTAGGGAATAAAACCTCTGGCAGCAGGATTCTGCAGGAGGGAGGTGGGGCCAACCCAGTTCTCATGCAGCATCCTTACAAGCCTGGGTTTCATATAGCATAGCTGAATGTTTGAGTGAAAGCAAAATAATTCTTCAAGTTCAAACTAGGGCATATTTAACCTTCTTTGGAACTAACAAGGAAAAATAAGCCAGTGTGCTTTTAAAGAGAAATCTAATAGAAGTAGATGAGCACACACTGGCCAGCCCTGCTGATCCTGGCCACTGCTGTGCTCTGTGAATGCATTTTGTCCTGGGAGAGTGGCTGGGAGCACGGCTGTGCCTGTTAGTTGTGAGCAGAGCCCCTGCCGAGCCACAGCCGACAGGTTGCAGCAGAGCTAACATGGAAAAGGTTTAACGGTACTCGAACTGGGAAGGGAAAAATCTCCCGTAAAATAGCCTCAGTAATAGAAGTGTGGGTTCATCATGAGGCGTGTCCCACGCAGGCAGGGCACTGGATGCAGTTTGTGCTACCCTCCTTCCGCGCTGGATTTTCACCATTTATAGAACTCAAGAAAACAAACATTTTTGGCTGTCAGCTTGGCACAAGCCCGGGACCAACCAGGGATGGGGTAACCCTGAGCCTGGGGCAGACCCTGCACAGCCGTGGGGCAGTGATGGTCTGGGGCACCTGCCTCGCAAGGTGCAGCACTGCTGCACCAATGGCCAGCATGCCCAGGGAGAACCAGCAGGGATGGCAGTCAGCAAAGGAAAAAGCAGTGTTTTGGGTTTGCCCATTATCTAAATACAAGCAGTTAGAATCTGGCAGGTTTTTTACAGAATGTAGTTACACACACTAAAGTGACAACTGCATTTTAAGCCTCTGCATTCGTTGCAATAGGACACCACCAAAAACTTGAGCTTTGCACCAGCACAGAAGACAACTTGACCCACCAGTGGGGATGAGCTGCTCCCTGGGGAGGGGCGGTGGAACTGCCACAGAGAAGCTGTGAAAATCCCTCTTCAGGGCTGCTCCAGTGTCCCCATCTGAACCAGTGCGAGGTGGGGGAGCAGCCACAACTTCGACACGACTCAGCTGAGATGCTGAGGTCAGAGTTACCAGTGTCAAGGTCTAGGGACACGGATTCAAGTGAGAAGCTTGAGGGCAGGACTCTAGCCCAGCCATCCAAGAGCTAGGGACATCCATGGACTGCACCAGCATCTCACCACTTTGGAGACATGGAGCCCAGGCTGTGTGCTGCTTGCCAGGGGATAACAGCCCCTGGCATCAGCTGCTCCCCAGTGATGGGTGCGTGTGCAGGTCCTGGTGGGTGGGTTTGGGCACCTTGGCCTCCAAGTGCTGCTAAGTCACACAAGCACAGACAACAGCTGAGTGAGTCTATAAACTATTTACAAAATGAATAGGCCCAGGCTGCTTTAGGCCCGGGTGAAATGCTTCCCCAGACAAACCTTTTTCTCAAGGGAAGAGTAGGGGCAGTCACTTGCAACATGAGGTCTGCTAAGCTCCATCTAAGAGAAAAATCACAATGCAAGCTGGGCAATAAGACCCAGACAGGATGTCGATTTTCTTTTTTTAATGGGTTAAAATGGAGCCAGTTGCAGCAAACAACACTGTAGATTTATTCAGCTGCAGAAGAACTAGCACACAGCAGGCCTTGGAGGGACAGAGGGAAGGAGCAGAGAAAAAATGAAAAAGGCTGATGAGAGTGAGCAGCCAGGGAAAAACCTCTGGAAGGTTTGGCCATGCAGGCGGCTGCACTCATGCTTTATGTCACTGCAGAACACTAAATGAGCACTTAAAAAGATAATTAGCACCTTTTCATTGGACCAGAAATCAAAGGTGCAATTTACCAGAAGTCAGTGAACAATGTAAGAGATCTAATTTAATCGCACTGCATAGTGTAGCCAGGGTGAGAAATCAGAAGCCCATCCTGGCAGAACAGCTGCACGTACAGCAAATGTTCCCCCAACAGGATAGAGCCACCGCCATCAGAGCCACTGCTGGTGCAGGCATTGAGGCAATAACAGGGTATTTGTGCTATTTGAATTCTATTGCATCATTTTAATTATTTCACAGTAAAAGCAGAAGGTATGTAATATATAGAAGATAATGCTCTTGTCTAGAAGAGGCGGCAATTTGTAGCCAAGGTTGGCACTGTAGTTCAGGTGTTCTCTTCCACAGGCTCTACGCAGGCTAACAAGATCCAACCACTCCATAGTTCAGAAAGATGAGGAGGAAATGGAGGTTTTGTTTTAGTGCATCGTAGGTGAAAGGTGATCTTTCAATATTCAGATTTCAGTCCAGACTTTGGACTGCCCAGTACTGCCCTAAGGCTTTGGAATGGGTGATTCCACTTGCTTCTATTTTTTATATCAAATGAAGTGTTCAAAAGATCAATAAAAGAAAAAAAACACTATTAAAGTTTAAATGCCATATAAAGAAACTCAGCTTTAACTCAGTTATTTTTTAAGCCATAGCTACAGCACAAGGCATATTACCTTTATTGGGATTTCTTAAATAAAAATGTTAACTGTATGTGAGCACCGTTGTAAAATCAAGCTGTTAGCTGACTAACAAAGCTGCAGTACAGCAAATCATGTTCAGCGTTACACCACAATGAGGATTAAACTTTGTCCCCTGAACACTATTGCCTTTCCTAGATTTCTGTCCTTTTTTTTTTCCTGGTAAATATTCAAATGTGTTTCCATGGCAGCTTGGAAAACCTGGAAGTCCTAAGCATGGTGGCCAAAACTCTAGATTAAAATGGCTAATTGTGCTGGCCACCTTTTGCTAAACACAGGCAGATCCCTGCCATCATCCCTCCCAAGGGCTTCACAGATGCATCTGAAAAGGAGCTCAAAGGCAGCATGGGACTGCGCCTATCCAAGTGCAGTTCCTCTGTTCGTGATCATGGTGAGGCCAGCAGAAGATAACAAATCTGAAGGTGATGTGGCCTCTATTAAACATGCCAAGAGAACAGTTTCTGCTGACTGATATGATAGCCCTGACAGGAAGATCTGACCTCACTTTCTTGGAGCTGTAACCTCAAAAACACCCCACAAGTGTAATAACTATAACAAAGTGGGACTACCTAAACCAAAATTTCAAACTCTCAACTTCTATTTTATCTATAGTTTAGCTCCAACAGAAGTGCAGGTAGCTCAGATTAGTCCAGACAAACGGGAACCATGGCAATTCAAGAAAACTGAAAAAGCAGTAATCAAAGTAGGTGAGCTGGGAATCTATAAGAAATACACAGATTGCTTAAGGAAAATTCAACAAGCAAGAAAAGCGTGTCTTTACTGCAAGACACTCACTCAACTCAAATAATATATTACCTGGCTCCTAATTATTATATCTAATTATAGACTGGCCTAAGCACATTGGCAAGGGAAATATGTTGTAAAATATATGTTGAAATATTACTGTGCTATTGTTGAGTCAGCTCCTGGGATATGAGGTGTTAAATATCAGAATCTCTGGCTGATTTCAGTGTTTTTACGTTGCTTAACCACACTGTCAAACTGTAGTGTTGCAAACTTCTCGTTTCTGGTTAAATTTAGATACTCTGTTTTCCAGATGCAATCTGATACCTCCTAGAGAACTGTCTTTCCCATTCTTGCACTTTTCCTCTACCAGACATTTGGTTCCCCAACTGGCCTTATTATTTTTTTTTAATCTGTACCATAAGCATTGATAATTTAGAGTTTCATTGTAAAACTGTATATGTTGCTTCTTGCTTTGTATTGCAGCCTGATATCACTTTTGCAAACTCTAGTATTCCTGTGTATGTTTTGTACTCTTTGTCAGTGGATGTGATACATTGTCCCCTATATTCTATATTATCACTGAACAATATCCTACAAACCAGTTTGGTCCACAAACCAAAGCTACAAACCACGAGGTCCAGGATTTGGACCTTGAGTATGAGTACACATTAAGTCAATTAGGATATTAAGCCATGGGGAAAACATATTTGTCCATAAAGGATGGAAGAAAGAGCCCTAGAATGGAAGAATTATTTTTCACTGTATCTGTCCATGTGCAGGTAACATTAGAAAGTCTGACATAGGCACTGTGTTTCAGCATCCATATAAAATATATTATGGCTTTTCTTTAAAAAAAAAAGCAGTGATTAAATGTTAAAATTAATTGCTCTAGGTTTTTGTTAATAAAATGGGGAAAAGGTCCCTAAATCATTGCACTTATTAATTTCTAATCACTAATTTTTAAAGCAATTCCCTTAAAAAAACCTCTGAAATGCTTTAGTAATCTCTAAGAGTTTCAAGCAATTACACAATAAATGACTTAAAATAACCATTGTACAGTCATATGTAAATCCTTTTAATTATGATCACAAACTGCACTTGATGACTGCGCTAGAATGTCCAGTGGGCTGGACTGCCAGAACAGCCTTATACTGTGAAGGGTGGGATAAGGATGAGCCATGAGGCCACAAATGTGCTTGACATGACTAGTTCTTTAACATAAACCTTTTTGAGTAATGAACAGAATTTTTGATGAAAAACCAAAAGCATATGGGAAGATAACATAGATGGAACTTGCAGATTATAGTACTATTGATGTTCCCAGTCTCAGGACATACACAGAATAGAGGTTAAAACTATTATTAGAAATGTAAGAAAACACCTTGATTTTGCTGTTTGCAGCAAAAGATCTGCACAGCATGACTGCTGGTTTTAGGGAAAAGAGAAAAAAAAGTCTTGATTAAATTCAGGTTGTTTAGTCTAAATCCTCTGCAAAAGTCTGAGGGAGTGCATTCCGTCCTTGGAAAGTCTGCTTTTATCTCTTTATAAAAACACTGGATCTTTCCATTATAAAGGACCCTCATGATGTTTTCCTCTGCCTCAGCTTCATACTAAAATGTCTTGAAGTTCAAATACTCCGTGATGGACTTTAATTGATTTGCAGTCAAGACTTCTTAAATCATGTTTCTGGAAGATCTACTTATTATTGGCAGGTTATTTTCCCTATTTTGACTAGTCTGTCGTTCCTGAGTTCTACAGAAAAGGAAGAAAAATACATTTATATGCAAAAGTTACCTGAGGCAAAAGAAACCAGAGGACAAAACCAGTTGCAGTGGAGGCAGCACACTATGGCTGTGATCTCTGAAGTGCTGCAGCCGGAGACTGGCAGGTGCCTCTAAATATAGACATGGATATTTAAATGTTAAAAGTACAATACACAGAAAACAAAGTGAGGAAAATTATAAGTTTCAAAGAACTCCTTTCTCTTTTTCCCTCGTACATGCTGCAGCCACAGCAGTCTGACCACAGGCCTATTTGATATTTTAAAAGTTCAATTCGGTCACACACCACAGAAACACCGAAGACAAAAACCTCACGCACAAAACCTGTTCAAATGGTCTGCTGTGTGGTACTTAAGGCTGATGAGCATTGCATGTAATGATGGCTTTGGGTCTTTTCCCAGGGGCCTGGGTCAGACCTCTCCTTATATTAAACAAGAACATTGTCACCAAGTCCATGGTCTGTGAATTGGACCCTTAGATGTCAGTGCAGGTAAAAATTTCAAAGGAAAAGGACTCTGGGGAGAAGAGCATTTATTAAACCTCTTCAGTTCTTCATTCTGATAAAGAACAAATCTTCAATATAATAAAAAATAGTTCAATCTTTTGAAAAGATATACTGACACAATCTCACTTACTTAGAAGTTCAGCATAGTAGCTGTTAAAATGGATTCCAGCAGCCCTCCATACTTTTGTCCAAAATTTCCAGAACTTGCCTGCCCAAGAGCCAAGTTAGGATTCATACTGAGGAAATGTAAATGTACTGTTATATTTTTCTAAGCTGCCAGCAAAAGTTTGTAAACCTACTTTCCAAAATATACCACCGGACAGAGAATGCTGTGTCCTGTTCAGACAAAAAAACACACAGAGAATTCTTCTCTTTAACAGAGAAAAATTGGAAAGGGACATGACTTACAGAAAATTTCTTAATCTTTTTAACCATAATTTTCAGGAGGACTTCAAAGCTATAGCACACCTCCATCTCTGCCCAACAGCCAGGACTTCAGCAGTAAGGAAAGACCTATCCCAGCTCTTACATGCAGCGTGGTCCGAGCAGTGCTGCTGCCTTAGGGCCAGCATTAGCTCTGGGTGGTCCTATCTGTGTCCCGTGGGATAATGCTGAAATACAGGCCTTTTAACATGCCTATTTGCGTGGTTTCTGGAATGGTGGAAAGCTAGCAGGGACGTGGGGGAAAATTCTATGCTGCAGTTGTACAGGCAGTAGGAGGAAAGGAACTGCTAGGAGTGATTATAAAGCAGGATAAGAATTAGACTATGGTAGTGGATGCTGTTGTCAGAGAGTGTATAGACCTCAGCAACAAGTTTGTGTGGGGCAATTCATTTCTGTGGGGTTCTCCCTTGCAATCAGGTAAAGCTTTTAGGTTTTGAGTACTTCAGAAGTGTTCTAGATTAGCTTAAATCTAGCACTGACACAAGGAGTAAAACTGACATCGTTTTCCAATTGATGTTATTAATATTTCATCAGAACAAGGCCAAACATCTCCTCACAACCTTACTTGCGCATTGCACCCCTACTCCTAGTGAGATTTGTTTTTTAAAAGCAGAACCCTGCAGAGCAGAGACCACTGCTGCTGTCTGAACAGAGAGGGCAGCACACACGGTGAGTGCTCCAGAACAAGTTTAGTAAAGCTCGGGGAGGCTCCACTTCATGACACAGACACTCAGGAGACCTCATGCATGACTGAATGCTGAAGAATACATTGAAGAATGCAAACTACCACAGTACCAACCGAGCTTTCTTCTGCAATAGTGTCTTACAGGGAATTACAAGGTCATACTGCACTCACCTTGCTTAGAGGAAAACTTCTGATCCCAGAATAGGCACCGGTAAAACCGAGGGGCACTGCCCGCGGCAGGTAATGTGTGTACTGTAGTCTCATGATTGTAACACTCTATGGGAGTCTTAGATATGCTAGTCCAAAATAAACAGAAAATAAAGAAAATGAGATCAGGACCATCTCCATTAAAAAGAAAGTAGAGCCTTTTCCCAAGCGGGAAATTATGTCCTTACATGAGCCCCAGACAGAAAGAAACTGCAGAGTGAAAGTCTTATTCTGGGGATTTTACTTTTTTCTGCACCATGCCAAAGACGCCAGACCTCCAAGAAGGCAACCTAAAATTTTAAAAATATTCTTCCTCACTACCATTTCTCAATATTTCAACTAACCAAAAAAATAACATTCCTTCCGTGAAAGCTGTATCATGTAATTTTTTTCTTCTCTGATGAAATATTTTTCAATGAAATAGAGTGAAAACTGATGAAATGCAGTAGTAAAATGCACATATTTGAATATTAAGTATATTTTACTTGGGAATCCTAATTTCATTTAAAAATCAGTATTGTTAGTTTTATTATATTAAAAATATCAGGTAAACTGTTTCCTAAACTACAATTGCTTCCTAAAAATGCAGACAAATTCTGCACAAGAACTCCTTAACACTGACATGAAAGCTGTCAGAGGAGACAAACTATCTTGAAATCACAAAATAACTTATCAGACACCACCACACAGAGCCTGAGTTTTATACCACCGTACTGCTGACAGTTTCCACAACTGTAGATCTTCTGAGTGACAAGTGCAGAGTTGGGCCAAAATTACAAAGGTAACTGGAGAGACCTTAATGCCTGGTAGTATTTAAAGAAATAAATGCTTTTGGTGTCTAACTCCAAGTGAGTTGATTAGTCATTTAAATAGTCTGCACTCTGGAGGAGGGGACATGTCAGAAGTTAGCAATCCTCTAATCCATCTGCAATGACAGAACAGAGCTGAGTAAACCATCTTAAAAATATTACAGGTGAAATACACGATATTGCATGGCAGAACATCCTGAGCAACAGGGATAGGGACAACCAGATTTCTTTGTTGTATTGGAAAAGTACCAGGTCACAGTGAACATGAAGTTTTTGCCAGTTTTCCTGCTTTATTCTGGAGGCTTTTCTTATATTTCATGTAGGTATTAATCTTGGTGTGAAGACAATCTAAAGGTGCACCTTAAAAGACCTCAACAGGTTCATGCCAGCACCCACAGCTCTTTCAGATATGATCAACTTCTGCATGCACAAATGGTCATGTATAGTGGCACGCTAAAAGAAGGTGATCCTACCCAAAGTCAATTAAAATAAATCATGGGTATAGTGGACTTAGAGAGCACAGCAGATTAATTCTCTGGTTTCATAATTCATATATATATATATATGCAGCTTATTCAGGTACTATTTGAGGTTAAATTATAATCATTAACTTAGATCCATACCTATTTGTTTCCTTTCTAAATTTGGCCCAAATGCATTGAAATACTAAAAATTAAGGATTCTGATAGTAAATATTTTCAGAAAACTTAATATTGTACCTGCAGGAAGAAAACTGAGAGAGGAAGAAGTAATTCTGAACAGTGCCAGCAACTTATTCATTCATCAGCTGAAAGGCAAAGTAATGGCAATGAAAACATGGGGGACACAACTAGAGAGGAAAAAATTATGCATTTGGTCAAGATTGGAGTAAAGTTGGAAAACTAACATGGTGTATTGCCTGGGGACAGTATATATGAGGACGGCTTTGCATATAGTGTAATATGCAGAGGACTAACCAGAAAGGCTATTTATTTATTTACATAAAAGAGATTCCACTGCCAGCTGGGTAGCTGAAAATGTTTAAACTTCCAGACATTCAAAAGAGCCCTACAGTCCCAAAGCTTCAAAATGAAATATAGAAAATTAACCTACCCATTAATCATTGCAGGCACCATGACTGTACAGGTGAAATAGCATGCTAAATGACTATTTGCTTGCCTACAAGTGCAATCACCATAATTTTAACCCTAGCATTTAAGATGCTAGAAGACTGCATACCTCTTGCTTTCTTCCTAGAAAAGAGCTCTTATAGTCTGCATTGGTTGCACTTTCTACTTTGTAAATAGCAACGGCTCCAAAGGCTTTACAGCAGATGCACTTGAAAGGTACTGAGAGAAAACCTGATATTGCAGGCAGCTTTGGAACAGAAAAAATTGCCCTCCTTCCTGCCCATAAGCGAGCAGGAGCTTTTTTCTCCATTTCTACTCCTCTGCCCCCAAAGATGGGAGACTGACCCTTGTCCTTCCTTACAGACCACACTCAGTCACTGACATGGGGAGCTGGTGACTGCTGCTTCCCTCAGGCTCTGGACCATGACAGTGGAATGAAAAGATTGCTGAGCTATTGATGGTATTGTTCTGTTTATGTGTACTTCTATTGGTTTAGAAAGCAGAGCTAGAAGAGCATGTTGATTTTTATCTATTATCTGTTGTGGAAGGCAGAAACAGTCATAAGAAGTGATAGGAACCGTGATACTATAGATGAAAGGGTGCATCAGAAATGGACACTCTCTAACTTTTTTTTAATAAGTGAGCTATATAACTCTCAAAGTAAAGGCATTGTTTGGAGTGTGGAGGATTGGGAAAGAAAGACTGAGAACTGACACCTTTTTCAAAATACTCTACAAAACCCATTCATCCTCCAGCTTTATAAAGGAAGAGAGAATTAAAACTGATTAGAATAGGATAATCTTGGGAAAAAAAACCCACAACTTCTTAGATTAATTTTCTACAATAATTTTATCCTCTTGCTCCTAAAATCACTAAGAGTTTCACAGGTGATTGAAATCCCTCTGTATTTTTAATACTCACATTAATGAAATATTTTAAATTAGTATCTTATGGTAAAAGCAGATAGCCAAGGTCAGCTAAAAATTACCTGTAAGGCACTAACTGCCTCCATTCCTCTTTTCAGCTGTTCAAGTCCACTCTGCGTCTTCCTTGGCAAAAGGCTTATTCCCGTTTTCCTCACAGCCTGCTTGTGACACAGCAAATGTTCCGCCAAGAACAAACAACCGTGCGCTGTTATGGTGGCTGTTCTGAGGCACAGGGCAAGTGTAATACAAAAACATTTCTGTTATAGTGCAAGATTTGTCATGCCGGCGAAAACCTTTGTGTGGAGAACTTTATCTATGCTTAGTGCGAGCATGTAAAGCAGACATAAGTAAATTAACCAGCACAAGACAAATGTCAGTGAAGTTAGTTTAAGAAATTTAAGCTGATCCAAAATGAAACATGCTCCCTTTGGACTTGCCTGCTGTAGGATATTTGTGTAGCAGATTTGCATCTTAATTTTAAACCAAACTTAAATGTTACTTCCTATTTGATTTTTCCTTTGTTTTGCCACAGACTTTGGCAGGTGGCAGAGAAACCCCAAGCGGCCGTGACTGTGCCTTGCCCAGGCAGCTGCAGAGTTTGCCTGTGCAGAGAGGGCTTTGGCCAGTGCACTGCCAGGGCCACTGCCACTGAACTGCTTCTTACTCTCTCTTGTGCATTGGTTGTTTTATCTAGGGAACAGGGGAACCTGGTCACTCTCACTGAGGTCCATAATGATACTAGTAAATCAGATGAGTTTCATTTGAGTTGCAAGGAAAGGGCTGTAGTTTTGCTATAAAAGTTTATTCATGCTGAGGCATTTTTAAGATTAATCTGCCACAAGGGGGTTTACCTTACCTGTGGATCTATACTATGATGCTATAGAAATAAAAACTAGATCGTGACTTTGCTCAGGATGGGTACTCGGCTGCAATAGTGTAGAAATAAAACAGAGCACCTTTGGAAGCTCAGAGAATTATGTGGCTGAAGCAATTTTCTATAAGCTTATGCTGTAAACAAAGTGAGATGCCTCCCTCTCTCTGCTTAATCATCTCAGCTGCTCTGCCCAGGAAATTTGGTAACTACAATGACATTTGAAATTGTCCCCTCTAGCCAACCCACCTGCCCAAGTCTTACTTCATCATCTACTTCTCATAAACTCAATATTCTACAAATACTAGGGCACATGCCTGCATGTCAGCTGCCCATGCACAGCATCCAACACCACAAAACATGGTCAGTCCATGGAGCAGTTACCTTAATGTAGTGGATACATAGGAGGGTTTTTTTCTGTACAAGGCAGCATGTTCCAGCTCCCATGTTTGCTCACCATATCCTGTATATTTCTGCTAGAATAAAGTTCCTCTTCATTCCAGGCAGTGGTGTGAAATGCTAGTGGTCAATAAAATCCTTCACAACTTGTGGGATGGCCAACACCATTACAAGGTGCCTGAGGGACTGACCTGTCGTAGTTTCAGTTAAAAGGAAAAAAACATACCCTTTGTGTAATGATGTTATAAAGGATCCCCCTTTGATGTACATGGTTTGATGAATTAAGGGTTTTCTTCTCAGAGTTATGCAGCTTAATGAATGTTTTCCTGTTTATCAATAGCAGCAGTGTTAGGTTAAGTGCTGTGAGCTGCCTTTACAGGCTCAGAAGTAAGAGAATGGCATAAAACTTGATGCAGTACACTACAGGCTTTCTCCTCTCCCAGCATGTAAACTATTTAATTATTAAAGCTAGGATGGGATTTATTTTTCATGTTCCATTACAAAATGCAATGTGCTGAAATAGGGCTGACCTTGAGGTCTCTTTGACAGTTCCAGAATCAGTCTCTGGTTGGCCTCTGCCAGAGAAGTGATTAAAGTTGTCAGTGGTACCCCAGAAGGTAGGTCTGGTCCTTTCTTTCAGAAAGGACATGTGTTTATGACAGTTGCCTTCTGACTCTGTAGAAAAGCAGTAAGTGAGGAGGTCTTGAAGCCTCCAGAAGCCTTGGCCATTCGCAGGCGACTCTGGGTAATGGGAACAGGAGCGCTCTCTGTGCTGGCTGGAATTTCCTTTTTCAGGAGTTGCAGCTGGCACTCTGGGCCTCCCAGAGATGACTGCAATGAAGTCCTTTTTCCAGACTAAATAATCATGCTAATATAAGCAGCTCTCTCAGAGGCTTGAATATTTTTAACAAGATTCTTTTGATTGAAATCAAACAGGTCTCTTACCTCTGGCTCTTCTACAAGCACAAAAAGGCTTGTGGGACTTTCAGGAAAGCAGTGAGAGGAGAGACTGCTATTTGTCTCTCTCCCCTGATCTCATTCACAAACGTCTTTACCATTTTCCGTAGGTTTGCATGAACCTTCCTGCAAGCTCATAGGTTTCAATAAAAGCCTCACCTGCTATATGAAAAAGACTATCCCATGGAATTCAGCAAGTTTCGGATCAAGTCTCATGCATTTTTAAGTGGCTAGTTCTTTACCAACGAGCTTCACAAGCTGTATTTAATGTTTTTCATAGTCATAAAGACTTCCTTGCAAAACACTGGCAAGCACAGGAGCCTCTTGAGGAACTTCAGTTCTACTAAAGAAAAAAAACTTGCAATAAACTACATTAGTGCAGGTTAGGTTTTAGTTTCGACCTGAATTATGTAACTTTAGGATCTTCCTCAATAGTTATTCCATTACAAAGGGCTCCTCTAGCTGGTAAAGACTCAGAGATGCCCCCTCTAAGCTAAGCTATTTATTGTAGGAGCATCTGTGGATTCAGCTCTCCTATTTCAGCAGAGGGACCTTTCTGGCTGATCCTGTGTGTTATGTGGAGACATAAAGCAGCTAAATATGCCCTTCAGGTGAGCTGTGAAGCAGAGCCACTGGCCACTGTGGGCACTAATTAAGCAAACTATCTCTCACTAGCAAAGTATTTTAAAAGTCTTCAAAATCTGGTAACTGCTATAGTGCTCAGCATCCTAACGGGAATTGAATATGAACTGCTAGGTTGGGTACAAAAGATGTATGTAACCATCTTGGTAGCTGATGACTTAAGTATTGCACAGAAATAGTCATAGGACTAAAGTTTTTATTCTCAAATGTTAAAAGCATAAACTGGGTTCTTATCTTCTCAAATTCCTGAAGCACAATTTTTTTCCACACCTCTATTGATAATCTGGTTATATATCTGCTGCATTGCAGTAAAAGGTAAAGCAATTATCATATAGTGTTTATCCTTCTGTTTTGGAGTACTATGAAGCTCAATTGAAGGGTAATCTAAATGCATGAAACACTACTGACATACAAAATCTTGCTATTACTTTCAGAACAGAAGAAGGACAAAAGGCACAGCAGTATATCATTTGTTAAACACTCTGGCTTCCGTGCAACGTCAAAATCTTCTTTTTATATTGAGAATTTCTGATAACCCATTCCTTAAATCCATTCCGTTTAGCACTTTTGCTTGCATCCCTTGAATACGTTTGCTAACGTATCCTAAAGTGGCCATTCTGCTAACTATGGAAATTTCATCTTATCCCTTATCACCAGAACCAAAAAAAAAAGATAGTCCTTTCGATTCCCTACCCCCAACAGATGTTAAACAACATTTCTATGTATTTTGAGTGGTTAGTGCTGATACTTGGTTTTAGAAGATGAATGCTCACCCATACACAGGATTCAATTAACATTCTTTTATGACTGCATCCATATTATTCTTAACGAGCAGACTCCTTGGTGAGAGTGAATATTTACCTCATGGCATTAAATCCACAGTTTTCTACCACAGTCATTAATGATCATACAGCAAATGATCACCCCAACACCCTGGCTACATTCCAGTTCAAGTAATTATATTCTGCCTCTCTTAATTTCCTTTTGAGAGTAATTGGACCTGATAGCAGTCTTCACTTGTTATCCTAAGCTGCTCTACAGCCTGACCACATCTCAAAGCTTCAAGGACTTAATCATAGCTCCCAATAGGTGAAATATTGATAGATGATCTCTCTGCTCACCCCATCTTTCTATCACATACAAATCCATTAATTATTGTAACACCATCTAACAAATTCAGCTCTGCAGGTACTGTAGACTATACTATCTGTATACTCCTAGCTGCCTAAAGACATAAGTCAGGAGCTTAAATGATCTCAGAAACTTATGAACCCATTGATTTTAGGAAGCTGATGATATAAAACTGCTGTACCTTTTATGTGCCTCTGACTTTGTCTACATTAGTGAGCCATTAGGCACAGTAAGAGCAGATCAGCAGGACAGTGCAGCTGCTGGTGAGGGCTCCACATTTAGAGTGCATGCGATTTGGCGTTTTACTCCGGGTTATATTTAGTTTGATATACTGGACTGGACATCCCAAATCCATGGGGTTTAAATGTATGTTACAGATCTCTTTTGTTCCTGAAAGGATTGAAGCATCACTGATGTGCACCTGAAGTAGAAGTTCTGGTTTACTTTCCTTCACAAGGTGTACGATTCATGTGCACCAAAACAGCAAATCAAACCAGCAGAGGATAAATGGGAATGATGGAGAGATTTGCAGCAAAGCTGCTCTGCTCCACTGCATGTTAACATGGCTGGGGATCCACTGTACACTGAAATGGATTGTCATCTATTCAAGGGCTATTAAAGGGCAACAGACCTTAACATGGGACTGTTTTCTGATCAACAATGAGACCAGACAATAATAAGGAAATGAGTAACTGACTCATAATGTTCAAAAGGAAGTTTTTGGGGAGGAGAGAGGAAGAGACAAGCATGCTTTAGCAGCATGGGGGGGGCGATCTTCAGGAAAAAACTCTTGAGCCCTAAGGAAACTGTTCCAGATGGTGAAGAGTCTGAAAGACAAACATGTAGGGTTTATCTGATATGTGCTGGTTTATTTTTGAGTGATTCCAGAGAGACCAAGCAAAGAAGCAGTACCATTGCCCATTTATACTGCAAAGCAGTTAGAACATAGAAGAGTTCTCAATATGGCAGAAACTGCCACAACTGTGACAGTGGATGGGGGTTCCAGAGTCACTCTATGGGGTGACTCAACTACTCAAAATACTGCATCACCATATTATGAAAAATCTTGAGCATCATGAGGAAGCAATGAGAAAAGGTTTCTTTCTTTTCTGATTTGGTTAAATTCCAGATCTACTTTAAAATTATTTCACTGTAAAATAATTCTGAAAAGATTTTATTTAAGCAAAAATCTACCAGAAAGGAAACAAAAAGCACAGAGAGGGTTTTAGCACTTTGTTTTTCCTCTCTATGGGGAAAAACCCCCAACAAAATCATCTATAGCTTTTTTTTCTCCCCCCGACCCGAAAAAGAAATATATCTATGCAGGGAGATTGATCCAGTCTGGTTTTTCAGTTGAAACGTACCCAGCAGTTCTCTGCATGCACCGTATATCCCAGCAATTTATTACATGATGTGAAAGTGTCTCAGAAAATAAATAGCTTAGAGCCAGTAGTAGCCAAAAGCTGAGTGTTCTAAAATGAGCATTAGTCTGGAAGGAAAAAGGTGACTAGCTGGAGACTTTAGAGCTGTGTTTCAGAGAGGTGTGTGGTTCCTAGGGAAGCACACGCTCAAATTCTTATGAAATACAGCATTTAGCACTCGCTGCTCGCCAGTCACATTCTTTCACTTCATTGTTTATATTTACTCACTTTTTTCTGCCTTCTGATCTTTGCCATAGCTTTATAATTTTCAGTTCGCTTCACTGACATTAAGTGCAAACAGTGTGAGATCAAGTAAGACACAGCCAGGAAAATGACAAGGAACATGGTGTCTTAGGCCAGAAGTTATCCTGGGGAGCCCAGGAAGATTTGAATTATTTCAGTCACCTTCTCTATATCCCTCTGGTGCCCCACACTGAAGACCATGAGAGTGAGGCAAGGCCTTTCTCTATTACCATATTACCAGATAGGAAACATCTCCCTTACCTGGGGATGTGGGACTGGAAAGGGACACCCAAGTCATCCAAAGTGTGTCAGTGTGTCTGCAATGGTGTCAGAGATATCCAATGACAGAAGGTTCCTCAGAATGATGACTCCCCATCCTCAACCAAGGGAATGCTTCCTCGTATTTCCAGGATAAATAAGAGCTATAGTTAAAAAAAAAATATGTATCACAGACAGACAAGAAGAAAATCAGAGGTACCATGAATACCATATGTCACTGCGGTAACAGAGGACTTACCGAATTAAACTTCCCAGCAATTGTGAGAGCAACTGTGTTCCATGTTACAGAAAGAGCAAAGGAAAAGTCAGCTTTAAATGGAAGAAAAATGTCTTATTGCCCAGAAAACCAGTGATCAGTTTAATTCTGAGGATTGACCAGACAACTTAAGGAATGTAATGTCAGCCACATCTTGGACCAAGCAACTTCTCCTCTGATCCAAATATGTCTGCTATGAGAGAAGAGCAAAAGCAAGCTATTCCACATGGTATGAAACAACCTGTCCCTCGCCTCAAGGACGGGAAGGTGCAATAGGGTAACTATATAATGAAATGGTGCCTGTCTTTTGTCCTGCAGTGCAAAATCTATTGCCATTACTCCATCAAAATTAGAAAACAAAGGTCTAGGTGCCAGTATCATTAAAAATATGTTTCTGTCACAAATTATAGGTTCCAGATAACCACAGGAAGTGGCTGCAGTGCTTAGTAAGAATCTTTAGATCTGTCAAAGACACCTATGCTCAACCAACTGTAGCTGCCCATTATTGTCTAAGAGCTGTTTAAGTCCTGTCTGTATTTACAGGCTTTCTGTAACAAAACTGTGCCCTGGATGGGGATCAGCTTCTCATTCAGGGCACGTAACTCTCTGCAGGGTGATGGGGTTTGTGACTGGTCCTCTCTCTCACCCTTCTGAGCAGGGATCAAGCTGTTGCCAAATTGCCACATTTCTTCCAAAAGATATGGATGAACAGACAAGGGTGAACGAGCTGGTTTTTAAATCCCACACTGATTATTTTAATGACCATGGGCCCTTCTGGAAACCTTGTGGGGGGTACAGAACATCACAGATGCGACAGGAGCCCAGCAGCTGACTAAAAGCAGTCCTGGGGGAACCCATTCATTCATGGACAGATGCATATGCTAACAACAGACATCCCATCATCCTTACTGCCATCACAAGTTGTAACTATGAGGACTCAAGGTAAACCCCAGCAGTATTCAGCTGTAATTCCCAGTCAATGGGAATTGTCCTGATTAAACTGAGAGTGTAGCTGATTGAGTATTTGAAACTCCACTTAAAAGTAAATATTGACATGGTTTAAAGGGATTAACTAAGATGACTGGATTCTTGTTAAAAATTTTGAGATTAAAAAGAGCCTTTTACAAAGTCTTTGCAGTGTTTTGAGATGTTATTTCCTATGATAAAATGGAAAAGGGGGTAAAACTAGCTCTAAAAGTATATGAAAATCTCGTGTTCCTAAACACTTATCTTTAAATGACCAACTCTTAAAATAATAGCTCTCATAAAACCCCACATCAAGTAGCTCTGTGTGTGACTTGTTAATGGATGGTGGATGATGTCACACTAGCAGCAAAGAGGTAAATAGATTAAATTTCCCAAACCCATATTCTTTAGTGTTTGTTAGCAACATGAAGTTGTCAGTCCTGAATTTTAATTGCTTGGCTACTTTTACTTCTCATAAGTGCAAAACATTTTACTTCTCCGCATCAGTTATACCATGTGTACAATGGGAATAATACCTCTAATATCAGCTACAGAAGAGATTTATGAGGATGGATGGATGGATGGATGGATGGATGGATGGATGGATGGATCAGAGCCTTGCCACACATTCCTGATCTCCAGCAGAAACACCAAGTGGTGACCCCAGAGCTCGTGACTCAGCCAAAACCAGAGGGGGAGGCTTTCCCCCTGCTTCGTGGAGGGATAACCCCCATGGCAGCTCTGTGCCTGACCCTGCACTTATCTCCCGATGGAGATAAGCCTGCTGTTTCCCCACTGCCAGTATCAGCTTTGCCTGGGAGATGCGATAGCCAGAGCGGGGGCGAAAGAGCATCCCCTGCTCTGCCTCCCCTCAGCAGCAGCCCAGCACAGCCAGGGCGAGGCCGGCCCTGCCAGCTCCAAACACACACGCAACAAACCACAGCATGGGCTGGCTGCTGGGGCTGAGGAAGGAGCCTGGGCTATTAAAGAGAGAAAGTAAAGATAGTAGTAGATAGATATCAATATTAAGAAAGCCTTTGAAATCAAAACAAACTTCAAAAAGCACTCCCAGTTTTCTCTCAGCAAAAGTCCTAGAATTAAATCTTTGACTTGGTAAACTTTTCTTTTAGCAAAGCAAATTTAAAAATGCCACAGTGATGAACAACGTAATAAAAAAAAAGCCATCATATTATTCTTGAATGAGGTTTAATAAAAATCAAATAAAAGCAATTATCTGAATTTTCAAGAGAATCACTTCTTCCTTCCCTGAGGTACAAACGAGAATGAATTCAGGAAATCATTAGAATCAGAAGCTGGCGCTGCACAACAGAGCCAGTGTTTGCTGTACAAAGACAAACAGAAATCTCCTCCCAGGCTGACAGGCTCCTTACGAAAGCTGTTGGAGTGGAAATTCCACCTATAGGTGAAGAAGGGTAATTAAAGAGGCACAAGAATTTCTTTGTAGTAGGGCTGGCTTTTCTACTCCAGAGCAAGCTTTGGCTTTTCAAGTATTCATATTCTTCTTTACTCATACAGAAAGAAATCGGACATATCACAATATTCAGAGCTGCCCATGGATCTTTCTAAGCAGATACATGTGAATTAACACCTATTAGCACATACCATGTAGCACTTGCTGCTCTCTTTTAATCCCGTGTAAATCCAGAGGGCCCGATTTTTCCTTTCCTTCTATCTCTTTCAGCCATCTCACCTGATGGACAGCATACACCATACACTTCTCAGTTGGAGAGGGAAATCCAAATATTTTGTGAGAATGTGTTGATTTCCATGACATTTTCAAAGGCAGAGAGCAGAAATGCATTATTTCAATGCTTTAATTTATTTTGCTAAAAGGAAAACATTTTATGCTGACTAATTTCAATTTCCTTTGATTCCAATGTTATGATATACTAAGTATTTCAATATTGATATTACTGTTGAATATTTTGATGACAAGCATGATTTTTCAAATATTCATAAGAAATCTTCAGTGTGACAACTGTTTTTTTCTTTTCGCTCTGAATGAAAACAAATTCTGAAGTAGAAATCTTACCATCAAACTAAAATGTATAGCTAGATTAGACACATACCATTTGGCAGCCAGACTCCAAGCATCTCCACTGACTTCAGAGGAGGAGCTTTAGCTTGCAGCATTGTTCCAGGAGAGCAGAAATATGTCCTCTGTGCTATCAAGCACCACTTGTGGATGGTAGAAGACCATTTAAAAGGGGCAGATCTTACCCTGCTTGACTGATATTAACAAATGCTCTGACTTCTGCAGAAGGAGGACAGATGAAGTTGGATACCACATTTTCACTGTGAATGTCTCATGGCTTTACTGTATTCTTAGCTCATTCAGGGATTAATTCAGTCTTGCAGAAATGGGTTCTTCCATATCTAATATAATATTGACACTTTTTCTATGAGCCTGAATCTTACTTTGAAGTTAAACTCTCCATGGCTGATCTTCGGCAGCCCAACAACTAACAGAGTAGACACTGAGTTAAAATCTACCAAGAAAAACATAGCAACAGAAAAATAAGACAGAAGGAGGGAGACGGGCAGAGAGAAAAGAGCCTCTGATCCTAATCTTGCAACAAATTGTATGTAAATGGTGCCTCGGAGAAGGCCCTGGGATGCATGAGTTTCCCTGTTGAGTGTTTTGTATAACTTGGGCCTTAACTTCATGTCACAAAAGCAGAACGAAAACATTGAAATGGAGAGAAGTTTGACTTTGCTCCCATTGATGCCCTGTGGGATTCATTGTTCAGCTTCCCTGAAAAGAAAGCAACAGCCTTCTTGTTATGTATGTTTTATAATACTTCAAATTTAAGTACTGTTGGGCCAGACTGCCCAATGTTTTCTGGTATACGTTTTCCCCAGAGAAATAGCTACATTCTTTGGTAGTCTCAACAGCAAAAAAGATTGAGAAGGCTCTTCAAATTAAAACAGGAAAAATAATCTCACTACAGGTGTCTAAATATTACATGAATTACATGAATTACATGAATTCAGCTCTGGTAAGATGTGTCTTCCACATACCTATAAAATAGTGAAAGGATTGTTCATATATTTGAAAAGATCAGTCACTTCTCTTTACCCTTTCCTCCAGATCAATTTAAAATAAGAGAGGATGGATGTTCCATATCAGGATAAAGGATTGTTTTATCACTTTTTTTGCTTTTTTTCCATCTCCATCATTTTTGACAGAGATGGATGGTTGTTCTGCTTGTCTCTTACCCTACTCTGTAGGGCCAAAGTCTCCTTTCAGTCCCCAAGGACTGATTCTAAAATATCATACAAGGAGGCAACACTGAAGATAAGATGGGCTGCATTAGCAAGGATTGCCCATACCTGGGATTACTCTCATCTGTGGAAATGATGGAGCAGTACAGGCAGCATAAGAATTCATATTTTCTTCTCACTAAGATTTCTTTTAGCAAAGATGCTTTTTGGTTTCAGGACTTTGATGAGGGTACCTTGTACTCCACTGATCTAATCTTCAAGTCCTACTAAGCCATTTTAGAACGTAATGTTGAAGGTGTCACTGGTAAGCTCTGCAACACCCATCACATGAGGTTATGGAGTCTGAATCAAAGTAATAAATCCACAAGTTTTATTCAGTAGTTAAACAAAACCCAATAAGAGCAGCCATACAACCTATGCTACGTGTGCTTCCAGGTGGGTTTGGGAACTTTTCAGGTTTTTTAAGGTGAAGTCTATGTAGTAAGAAGTGGTCTTAAATTCACTTCCACATCTTGGGACTATTTTGGCCCTTACTCAGCAGACAGGCTCTAAAGGCTGCATGCCAGTTCCCAAAAGAGAAGAAAAAAATCCAGAAAAGAAATATAGAAAAGTAGCATTCACAAAAAGAATTTCATCAAAAGTCAGAAAGCCATTAATTCAAGTCAAACTTGCTGCATGAGCCATTGTTTAAAACAAACACATACAAAAAAGGTAGAATCATTAGCAATAACAGGAAATCAAATGGCTGCTGTTTCAGCATGTATACTGGAAAAATGTGTATATAGAGAGATTAAATAAAATAAAACCCCACAGCTAAAGAAATGGCTTAAATGATTACTTTTCTGCTTTCAAATTTTCAAGGGCAAGGGAAAGTGGAACAAGTGTAATTTCGCTTGGAACGATAGCGTTATTATTCTTCTTTAAAAGAACAAGAACAGCAAACAAACTACTGGTATTTCACTTCCCTTTGTAGCCATATATTGTGGTACAGCAACTAGGAAATAACTGCCCAGCTTTGGCTCACGCCAGGGATGAATTTATGGGGCTGTACCTGCCCTGCAAAGGGAAAACTCCACAGAGAGTTCGTAGGAGGTTAGTAAGGATGACACGCTCAGGTGGTTTAAGTTCCATTTAAATGATGATGACTCAACACAGGGATTTAAAATATGCAGATGCTGTTGCCAACTTGTTGGAACAAGGCACTTGACAATGTAGTTTCCCTGTCAGAAACAGGTTGAGGTAGAGGTTCTGGTCAATCATCTACCACCGATTTTTGAGTAAATCATGTTGCCCAGATTTGCAAGAATATCCTCTGTTGTGGGATGTTTGGGTTGCAAATATCCAGGAAAGGACACTTTCACAGTGGACGGGTTTGAAATAGCCATGGTTTCTATCATATATTCCAACAGTCCCTGCGGAATAACCTGCTGTGTCAGCATTTCTTGTGTGAGGATCTCAGAGCAACAAGTTCATTTCATAACCACCACCTGTGATGTATGTTGATATGCATATATTTGTATTTAGTAGATCTACTTGTATTTAACAACATTTATTCATATTTTTCATGCAGGCTAAAAGAATTGCACAGACGCATAATTTCAAAATGTATATTTTTGCTAACCACAGATATTTTTGTGTCCAAGCCATCAATTCAAGAAACTGTGGACATGATTTTCAGACAAGTTGAGTGCAAGTCTTCTTGCTAAGGAATGTGAATGGCAGCTGTACCATCAAACTGCTTTTGCTATTCTGATTAACCAAAACTGTTTTCATAAATCTGGCACTGACCAAAGAGATACTTCTCAAAAGAAGGTGCTTGCACTGGAGCAGTAAAGGTTGAGCAGGACTAGCACTAAAACATCTACATTGCCTTCTTCTATTAGTCTTCTAAGTGACTGTGGCTATTTCAGCTTTTGAGTCATTTCACTTTTTGATTATACGGTTTTCCCACCTGTGAAATTCTGATGCTCACTGGCAAAAAGGTCTTTGAAACATACTGGGAAAGCAATAGTGATATGTAGGCAATGTGAAGAGAAGAGCTCTGGGTTTGCACCAGGCCTGGCATCACTAGTGCTGCAGCTCACAACTGAAGTATGAGGTATATAAAAGGATATTATGGATAATATTAGCAGATACCATAAATGCCTTCAATTCACTAGGTCTCTAAAAACTCCCTAGGGCCCAGGAAAATTAATTTATCTTCTTGTGACACGTAAATCTTCCTCAAACAGAGGTATTAGGTTTTTCCTGTCTATGCAAATGTATTTGGGCAGCATCAGGTCCAGGGGGGACCTTACTGGATTGCAGGCTCACTCAGCTTGGGTAGTCCTTTTGCTGGAAGCAAGTGTTTATCATACAAGTTGCCACTAGACATAAACATCCGAAAGACCTTTGGTCCTGCATTAGCACAAGTTAAAGCTCTAACTTAGCCTCCCAGTGCTGCTGTACAACAAAGACAAGCTGAAATAAATTCCCTACAGACAAACAGAAAATGTGCTCCAGCTGTAACCCACCTCATCTGCTTTCCATTCATGCCCTCAAACCCCATATTCCATGGTTTTAGACATCAACCATCCATTATCTGAAGAAGAGCTGAATTTACTGAAAAATTAAAGGAAATTAATACAACAGATCACCGTTTTAGCAATGCTTCTCTTTTCTCAGAAAGATTGCATTTGTGTTAAATCTCTGGACTCCTACAAGATTCTCAATTAATAAAAAAAAATAATGCAAATTGAAAATTTTAAAATGACACCTTACCTTCTTTAATCTCTAACAAGCATAAGTATAGAAATTTTTATTAACATAGGAAATAAAAACCTTTAAAATGTCTATTGTTAGAATCAGAGTTGAAAATACTTTGTCCCCAACATCTTCTCTTTTGGAATTAAACCCCACCAAGTAAAATCTGTGTTTAAAATAATTTTTAGTGGATTTGATCAATTTTTTATCACATAGCTACATTTATGCTTTAATTTTAGCTTTAAAAGAGTATCTTCAAAACCACATTAAAAAAAAAGCACCCGAATCACACGAAACTTGTTTAGAGTATTGGGGAAAATATGCTTTTGGGTTCAAGTGTAGTTCTAGTAATTTCTTTCTGTTATGTTTCTGTTATGTTTTGAGTAAGTGCTGAAATATTTATTAGTCCTATTCTTAGAAGTAGGGATTAGGATATTTGCAGGGAGAAGGGGTTGTTTGCCTTAGGTTGTCTTTTGTTTTGTTTTTAAGACAGAGAACAATTGGCAGATTGCACATTCAAAAATAAGATTTTAAAAAAACAACTGAGTTCCTGACAACTCCTCTAGACCAGGAAGTATTAAAGAGAGAACTCATTATTGCCCTCAGCTCTGGCCTAGGAGGCAATTTGAAACAGCTGTACTAAAAACCCGCCTGAAATTAGTAGCTGGGTACACCCCAGGGAGCCTTAGGGGAAGATTTGGAGATTTGTAGTGCAGCTCTACAGGAGTCTCAAGGTTGTAGGAGATGGATCTGAATCTTCTGTTATCCCGGTGGCCTGTCCTCAGTCCTACAGGTAAGGAGTGTAGCTTGTGTTTTGATGGGGTACAGTAGAGGTAAGGAGCTATGAACATAGAACTTTTTGACCCACGTATGTGTTAGATTTAAATAAGTAGCAATAAGTGAGACCTATAAATCTCAAAGTTTTGTTGCAAATCCTGAGGAAGCTCTCTTTTGTGTCTTGGCTTAAGCTTTTAGGTCTTGGTAGCTTAAAACTCTTGTGTTGATTCTCTGTTGAGATGTCCATGAGTGATAATGGGCAGCTGTGTATGACCCAGGAAGACTGCTGCTGTGCTGTGGGGACCAACAAGCACACTCAAAATCAAAGGGGGGAATGAAGTACAGAGTATTTCTGCATTAACTGCAATCAGATTGATGCTTTCTAAGTGGTCCAAGTCTTATGAATGCAGACATCTTTCAATGGCTAAAAAAATTAGTCACTTGGCTTAAGTGATTAAGATCTCAAACACTGTGGTTTGAAAGGGAAGGCTTTTTAGTGTGGAATGCTTAGTAGTGTTCTGAATTCATAGCACCTTATCTAACCTTGCTGTGCTGCTTGAACAGCCTCTTGTGGTCCTGGTATAAGGATAATGGGATTGTTCTGGGGAGCTGCACAGGTTTGCTGTCAGAGGTGATTAAAAACAGCTAAACAGCTGGACAATGCATGTCCCTGTTTGTTGGTTTGGGAGTGTGTTTCCAAAGCTGCATTTCCTTCATATGCCTGAAGTTGTTAATGGTGTAGTTAATTTTCCCAGACCCTAAAGGTCCATGGGGCATGGCAGCAAAGGCTCTGGTGAGCAGCTGCACTGTGGCATGCTCAGCCAGGAGCTGCAGGATAGGGTGGTGGGTAGGGATGGGCAGCTCCTTCCTGGTGCACCAGCAAAGTGCTTGCAGTGTTTCTCAGAGAAAACCTGCAAGTTTGCATCTGAAGACTTGAGGGTGAGGGGAACGGCTGAAGTCTTAGGAGAGGGTAGAAAAGTGGGAAAACCCCAAAACAAAAGCAACTTGAACGTCCAGTGTATGACTCCTGCACTAAGGCAGCACACCGTGCTGGGAGATCGATCCAAATCCAAGCAGTGTCAGGATATTTTCACTGACGTGTTCAGTGGAGTGTGATAAGGCCTCTGGGAGACAGAGCAAACTGGTAATATTAGCAAGTGATCACAATAGTAAAAAGAGACCACAAATTCACTTCTCCTGCCTTTCACTGGCTAAATGGGAAAAACTGGGACATTACATGGAGAAAGTGGGGTAGTACATGATCTTTAGTTTTAACCTACTATGAAAATCTCCATGTGTTTTGGTTTTTTTCTGGATTTTTTTTTCAAGTCGATAAAAGACTCTGAAAGATACTGTGCCTGGGCATGACAGCTGTGTTTGATGATAAAGTAGTGTCCTCTATCCACTTATTTATATACAAATATCTGTATTTTACCTAAGAAGCATGTTCTCCTGAGCTTCCTCCTCTTCTCCTTTCCCACTAGGTTACATGACTGACACTTTTGCCATGACAAATCCATGAGTGTCTTAAAAATTTACCATGAAAACCCTGGAGCTTTAATTATTGTGCATTTACATAATTAGTGCAAATACATGCAATTACCATGTGTACCTACACAATTACCAGCTACAATGATGTACTAACAATCCTTATTAAACTTTAGTGGGGGAGGATGCATTGATTGTATGCACAAACAACATCTGCACTATCGTCTTTCTTTTTTTTGCACTTATTTGAAATAGCCGTGAGTGTTTGGGTAAGGGGGGGGGGTTAACATGCTGAAAGCAGTGACATACAGAAAGTAGGTCAATAAGCTGTCCAAATTAGAGTTCTAGCGAAATGAAAATACAAGACATACTTCCAGCAATGTTTCCAGAATGCCATAGCTTCTGCAGTTAGCACAATGCTGACAATTTTTGATTACTTATGGGTTAATTATCCAAATTGTGAGGTAGCTGTGCTGCATCAGTATCTACATTCTCGATCTCATATGTGCTCTACCACATCTGTAGTTCACCTGAATAGAATTTCCCAATTTCTATCACATCTGCACTCTTCCTCCAGTTACAAGTGTCAGCATGATTGGAGCCCTCATGACATGCCCCTTGGCTGCCATGTCAAGTTGAATGTCTACTACTGGGGAAAAAAGTGTTTCCAAATTACTTAATTTTATTATTTATCTTAATTAATCTTTGAATTAAGATGAAGGGAGTTTCAGCTTTTTCTTGCAAAACATATGCTTCCTTTATTTTAGAAAGTATTTAACATAAATATCCCAAGCATTAGGAAGCCTGCTAATTTCATAGTTCTCTGGGCTTTTCTGTACTCTAGGAATTTCAGTGGCCTTCTACTTCTCTTGGCTCACGTACAATAAAATACAGCAAATGATGCATTAGGGACCACACCTCTTCCCGTTGTCTTCAGTTTTGCTCTTATTCTCCGATTCAGCTGTAAGGAATTTGTTGCCTGTGGTACTTTTGCAAGAGAGCCTTATTATGAAATTCTTCACTACTCCTCTTGCCCTATGTAGTCCCCTGGAATACCAAGGAAAATAATCTGCTTTTTTTTCTTTTTTTTTGGTTTTGTTTCCTATACTTCATGCCTCACAGATCAAGCCTTTATGGTGTTTCGTGCCACTTGCACATATGCCTCTGGAGAGTACAGCCACACAGAAGAGACTGGGTTTCGGTTTGTTTTTGTTTGTTTTTTTTTACCTCTTCACAGAGAGTAGAAAACCATACTGTTTGTTAGAGCAGTGAAAAATGGATAGGCTAATTGTTGCTGCTAAATGCAATAAAGTAATACTTTGGGCTCTCAGGCATGTTTTATGACCAATATGGCAATTACTGAATAAAATCCTGTGCCCCAGAATGTTTATTTGTGTAAGCAACTTATGGCTATTTATTCATATTTTATGAATTTATTTTTCCTTTTTCCAAAATTGTATTAACCATCCCTTGTGGTACTAAATACAGTTGGTTAGGAAAAAAAATAAATTATGCTGCATGCTAAATGGGAGGACCCATTGAGAATCTAGTCCTAAGTGTGTTTAAGGCTACATTTTATTTACCGTGATTAGCTGTGTTACAAAGCGTTGTAGTGTCCTGGCAAGCTCTGTCTGATATGAAGCAGTCCTCACTGTCCTGAGAATAACATTTTATTGGTTTTTTGCTCTCCTTTCACATTGTCAGGCTAGCTACTTTAGACTAAAATCTCTCACATAAACTCAAACCAGAGTTCAACCCAAGAGTTCTCCACTTGGTTCTAGTGTCATTTGTCATTTCCATCTCCTGGCTGCGTCAGATAAAAACTGAAGACAAGGGGAGAAACAGAAGTAGGACTTAGACTGCAACATTCATGCTCTACACATGGTTACAGTTGTTGTACTTTAAATCTCACTACCTTTTGCCATTAAAATTCAGTGAGGCTAAAAGTAGATCTGCTTACTGACAAAATCTGGCAGCAGGTAGTCAAATGATAGAAAGACAGAGTAGTATTTGCTCTGTCATGTATGAAATGGGAATCCACACCATGAACACCTGTTGACATACCAAGTGAAGTGCTCTCAAGGTAGCTACAGGCATGTCTGTGGCGGGGAGGGGCTTACTTTACATAAGGTTATCCAATTGCATTATTTGGACTGGATTAAAAATGAGGTCCTGATGTTTGTGGTCACTCAAAATCCTTGGGTATTTTTTTTGTAAGAGAATGGTGTTGCACCTTTCACTCTGGCCATCTTCCAGCTTTGCTAGTTATAATCTGCCTCAATATGTCTCCCTGAATTTAAACTTGGATGAAGTTTTGTTTACTTTTTTCACTTTTCCTCCTGAAATTGTAACAGTGTAGATTGAATAGCATTTATTAACAACAGAAGTGACTGCAGTCCCTATTTACCAATCTCAGTTGCAATGTCTAGAAATTATTTGCTTTATGGGCAAGGTTTGCATGAGTCAAGTGACTTCATCCCAGACCAAATTTTGATCTGAGATTTCTCAAAGTTGAGATGTGTTTGGTTCTTGAATTTGGACTTGGATTTGTCTCTAACAGGGCAGTCTTTATATTAAAACAAGATTGTATGCTCTGCAGTACCTACTGTTTACGCCCCCATCAAAGTATCCTTTTGGAGCTATATAAATAGCATGTTTACAATGTTGCATTTCCTCAGCTTTCATAGGTTATGTTCCTTTTCAGTATCTTATACATGGCATGCTTTCTCTTCCTATCCTTTCAGCTCATTTTTGGTTTTTAAGCTGTATCCTTGACTCTTGAAGGCATACATCCTGGATTTCAGTGCTATCTACTTACATAATTTTAAAACGTTTTATTCTCTTTGTCAAAGTACTCAGATCACCTTGTTTAATCCAGGATAGTGTGCATGTGAAGGCTGAGGACAATGCTGTAAACTATAGCTTTGATCCTTCTCAGTGGATACTCCATGCACAATTAAGGCATGGGTGCAAAATTACTCCACATTCAGAGTTACTCGGGTCTTGTGTTTGCAAGACTAGAGGCTTGTTGAGTGTCTATGTTGCCTTACTGTGGCACCCCAAAGAAGAGTTTTGGACTTTTGAGTACAGAGAACAATTTGCAGAAGTAGCAGCTTGGCTCAGAAAGAATCACTGTAAAAAGGATGTGTCACTGTAAATTCCCAGAAAAGACAAGATGGGTATCCTTAGTGACTAAAAAATGTCTCGATGATGCTCCTTGTCTTGTCTGTCACATGGAAGCTCCTTTGGAGGAATCCAGTCCCTCATTTTAGTCACAAATGACTATGTGACTTAGGCAGCACAGGTTGAGGAGGACCAAAGAGGCATGAAATTTAAGACAATATGCAGATGTTTTCAGACCTCAAAAGGAAAAGGTAAGAGGAAAACGAAAAAGCTGAAACCTCCAGCTACTTCTCTCTTTGTGTCTTGTAACTGTTTTCCATTTGTTTTTCTCAGTAAAATTGTTTATTTTTTCCTCTAGGACTCCAGTTGCATAACTGCAAATTTCCTTAATGTCTTTGCATAGCAATTTCATCCCTAATTTAAGAATCCAAATAAACCCTGTTTTCTTTCCCATACTATTAAGGAAAGGATAAAAATGGACATAGTCCTCAATAAACTGTATCAGTTTGTCACTGTGTGCAATGTAATATATATATAGCCTGGCTGTTGCCTCACTGAAACTTAATCTCATTTTCACACAGGTGTAATTTAACTGTATCCAGTAGTATTATTCCTGGCATCCTTTGCTGTTGTTATGTCAGAAAAAGACTTGTTCTCCCTCATTTTGAGGTAGTATTAGCTGAACTTCAGCACAGCTATTGATCTGAGTAAGCATTTGCTTGAGCTAAGCCTGTGAGTTATGACAGAAGGGCACATCAGAGATTTGTGTTAATGGATGAATAGTTCCATGAGGGCTCAAAAGATTGTTAATAGTGTGTACCTGGGGAGCATCAGGTGGTGTGGTGTCACGGGTGTGACTGTAGCAAGCAGCTACCAGAAAGGTATACTGATGTCAGACCCTGCTATGAAGTCAGCAGTGATCACAGGCAGTCTTTTGTACATATTGTACATCTGCAGACCATGTTGGGTTTACTTGAATTAGCGCTCAAACTAGGCAGCTTAGTTACTAATGGTTGTAGAACCCAATAGCTCAGTGTGGACTTGCGATCTAAGCACTTGCTCCCTCCCTTTGGCCTCCATGGTCTGCACTAAATCCTACGCTGCAAAAGCTGCACTGATAGCACTTACCTGATAAAGCTAGAATAGAAGTAACCTGGGTATGTCTAGACACAATGTCTACATGCCATCTCAATCAATTCCATTTTCATTATGGTACAGTATGAATTATGATAGCAGCAAAACCTAATTTGAGCTACAGCTGAAGAGGGTTAGGGGGAGGTGATATTCTGGTTTAACATACAATCCTCTGGAGAAAAGAGTTCAGATCTGTCTTAGGTTATATAACAGAAATGAGGTTAGCAGATTTGGTCTAATCCCTTGTGGACAGGCCCACCACAGAGCGTGGAATAATGTGGATAACTGTCTGTCTGCCTGCTTGCTGACAGCTTTGCTACTGCAGCAGCAGAACACTGTTAAGCCAGGATTCGAGATCAGGCACTGAAGCTTGTGCAGCCTCTGTTGTAAAGCTGTTCCAAGAACTCTCCATCTCAGAATTGTCAAGAGCACAAAGAGCAGCCTGGTCTCTTAGAACAAACGAAAAGGGCCCAATCCTTGGTCGTTTTGTAAATACTGTTTTTACTTTGCTCTGACATTGCAATGGCATTGGAAAATTAGGCTGATCGGCCTAATTGAGGGTTTTGTTTGGAAGGTTGTTCTTGGGACAAAACTGAATACCCTAAGCCAGTCCTGCCATACATGTAAACTCCTAGCTCTTTTTTTCAGTCCAAGTGGCCAGTCCACCCTTTATGCCACAGCAGGCAATTGGCAGTGAATTAGAGCAGCTATAAAAGTTCTTTGTAGTGGATTAGTCCAGCCCCTGGCTAAAAAAAAGTACATCAACATGCATTAGTGGCACCTTTCTAAATTCATGAATCATATCAACACAGGTCAGAGAAAACTAAGGCCCTCCTAATCTTCAGGGAATTTAATTTACAAACAAACTGGTAAATACACTAGATAAACTGACTGCTGCAACCACTTTTGGGCCAAAACCTTGTGGGTGACTAATGCAGGAAATGGGGAATGTCTCTTGGGACTGAGAAGGTGAAGTGCTCTGTATGGGCAGGTGTAGCAGTTGGGATCTGGCCATGACACCAGTTAACACATGCTGTCACTGCAATGCTGTCTGAGCTTGAAGGGCTGCAAGTGCCAAAGGCTGCGTTTGCGCATCCCCTGTGAACTGGTATCACTTCCAACCCCTTGGGTGCCTCTGAACAGTGTGTGGCAAACCCCGATTTAGTAGAGGAAGGTTCAAAGGGCACAATGGCATCTGCTAAATCACTACACTTATTTCCTGCAAGACCTTTATTTTCCTAGCCATGTACTGTACTGATCAGGTGACTTGGTTTCTGAAGGAAGGCAGGGTGATGCAGCTGGTAAATCCTGCATGATGCGCAGATGTGGAACGTAGTCTGCAAAAAACCTACAAAAATCTTGAAAAAGTAAATGTGTTTTTACCAATCTGCTTTCTGCCTGGATGGTATCAGTGGAAATTATGCTTAAATACAGTGGACAGGCTATGACCTTGTAACTGCTGTTCTGCACAGAGATAGGTTTAATTTTTTATTCCTCTATTTCTGCAAGAAGGTTCTAGCAATCAAACCTACTGTTTGACTTCACCCGTGTCCAAGACAAAAGTTTTGACACCTTACCAAGCCGATGCCTTAAAAATATATTAATTGCAAATTAATTTACTATTAAGGTATGATACCCTGACACCTGTATGATTATTAGGACATGAGTATATTGCTACAGTGCCATTGTTGGTTACCTAAAAGGCTGGGTTTATTCTGTGCCTCTTTTAATAATGGACATGGAATGCTGTGCAGGAGTGAAATGGGTTTCATTGACTAGACAGGATGTGCTGTTTAAGTCAGTGGACTGCAGGTTGCAATCCCGGGGGTTGGTGTGGCTCTGACAGGAGGGCGCAAGGGAGAGGCGAGGGGTCACCGCTGGAGCAGGGGCCGAAAGCGCTGGAAGCGCTCAGGTCCTGGCCCCCTGGGCCTCTTAGGGCCCGGACCTTTGGCAGAACACTCCTTTGACGGATAACAGGGCTCGCCGTGCGGACAGGGGAGCGGGCCCTTAGGCCGCGCCGCCGGCCCGCCCTGCCCCGCACAGCCGCGGGGACGGGGGGCCCGGCCCGGCCCGAGCGCTCCCGCCCGAGCGGCCGCCGCGTCTTCCGGGCAGCTGAGGGCAGCGATCAGGGCGGCGGAGGCCGCGGGAGGGAAGGAGCCGTGACGCGGAGCACGGGCTCCGCTCCCCGTGCGGGCGGGCAGTGCCAGAGGGACCCGCGGGCGGGTGCGGGCCCAGCACAGGCGCCCCCTCCCCTGTCTCTATCCCCTTGTCCGGCGGCGGGGCCCCCGGCAGCGCCCGGTGCGCCTTTAAGGGGAGGCGGGCGGGCGGGTTGGCAGCGGCATTGTTCCCTGACGTCACCGCAGCCTGTGCGGCGGCGGCTGCTCTCAAACTTGCCTTTGTTATTCGGCGCTCCCCGGCTGACACCGCGGCCGCTCGCAAAACGCGGAGCCGGAGCCGCGCCGGAGCGGCGGGACGTGCCGCGCCGCCGGCTGCCCGGGGCCGGGAGGGGGCCGCGCCGCCCGCCCCGAGCTCCCCCCCGCAGCCGCGGCGGGGCCGGGGAGGGGCGGCTGCCGCTCTGCCTCCGCGCAGCGTCCGCACGGCCCCCCCGGCGCCCCGAGGCGAGCGGGGGGCGGCTGGAGGCACAGGGAGAGCGGCAGGAAGAGGGTTTCTTTTTCTTCTGGGGAAGCCACGGAGGCGTAAATGAGCGGGGCGGGGGCCACCGCGGGGGCACTGCCCTCGGGGGGTGGGCGGGCGGTGCAGCCCCGCGGCCGCCGGCCCCGCGCAAAGCAGCGCGTCCATGGGCGGCGGAGCGGGGTAGCCCCGCGGGGTTACGGGCGGGGAGAGCCCCGGTAGCTCTCGGTTCCGGCTGCACGCAAAAAAAAAAAAAAAAAAGAAAAAAAAAAAGGGAGGGGGGGAAAAAAAAAGACAATCCTCCCCCCTCCCCAGGCGATCCGACATCCCTTTACAGTCCCGATCGTTCTCCTCCTCCAACAACAAGACGAATGTGACCAGCGAGGAGCTACACAGTGCTGTTTAAATTGCTTATCTTAATTGCATAATCTAACAAGCCCCGTTGGAGCACGGATGAATATATTAGGCTTATTAACAACTCATCATAAAATATTGATTGTCCTGGAAGTGTTTTATCAAGGGGAAGAGAAGTCGAGGGAGATGTTTTTTAGCAGATTGGTGCTTGTCAGACAGGGACGGTTCCTTCTTATTTTCTCCCTGGAAATCGGGCTGGATTTCCTGAGGAGCACAAGAGGAAAAAAACCAGCAGAAAAACACGCCCTATTGTTAGCGCCGGGGGCCGCGCTCCGGGCGGCGGGGGGGCCCCGGCCCCTGACCGCCCCCCCTCCGGCGGGGCCGCCTCCCCGGTCCGCCCCGCCAGGCACCGCCGCCCACCCGGCTTCCCCGGCGGAGCGGGGACCCCCGGGAGAACCCCGCTCCTACCTGGGTGGCGGGAGCTCCGGGCTCTGAAAATAACAGCGGCCCCGAGGGTGGCGGTGGTGGCAATAGATGGAGGGGGTGGTGGTGGGATGTCTACAGCGCAGTAGACGGAGCAGCGGGATCTTTCGGCGTTCCCGTGTAATCCCCCTGCCCGCCCGGTAGTTCCTTCCATGCCCGTAAAAATTCTCTCGTGAAGACGACAGAGACAGAGGCACCTCATGCTTGAGAGAGTGTGTTGGGTCCAGGGTGGTTTTCCCCTATTTAATAATACAAAAACACCGAAGGGAGTGTAGATACTCTCCAGCTTTCAGTTTCCAGAGTGGAAGGGTTTCCAAGTGCCTGGTATTCAGGAAGACTAAAACGAGAATCCCCGCCTTAAAATACACTGTAAGACAATATTTGTATTTTAACTCGCATCTAAGATTTTTAACTTTGTGTGATTTGGGGAGTGTGTGTGTGTGATGCGGGGGGAGAGGGAAAGGGAGACGACGAAGGGAAGAACATCCCTGTAGGAGGCAGCTCCCTTTCAGATAGGAATCTGGGACAGATTTTGCCAGCAGCCACAAAGCATGGCCCTTTGGTAATAGAATAGCCAATGTAATTTGACACTTCAACTTGCTGTGCTCTCTGCTAGTTGATTCACTTACTCACCCACTAACATTGAGCTCCTTTTCACTGTCTGTGGGCAAGGGGAAAAAAAAAAAGGGGGGGAAGGAAGAAAAAAGAAAGCGGGGGGGGAAGGAAGAAAGAAAGGGAATAAACAAAATTATATATTTAAAAATACCCAAGTAGAGCTGCAAATCAGTTGGGGAGAGAGGATTTTGCCTGCCTTCTTCCTTATTATTTTGCTGCTGCAAGGCTGCTTTGCAATCCGTAGGTAAGTTTCGCGTCTATTTGCGCTCCCTGCTCGCACCTCCCCGTTCGCGGCCGGGCAGGGGTTGCGCCTCGGCGGAGCAGAAACAATGGAGCGGCCACGCTGGGGAAATAGGTGTACAGGGAGAAAAAAAAATAATACATATTTATTCTTCAAGGGGAGAAAATGTGCGGAGACTTCTTAAAGGGGCAGGCTGTCCCCACCGAGGGAGCGGGGCGAGGGCGGGCGGGGAGCCGCGGAGCCGGGCCCGGCGGCGGGGAAGCGGCTCTACCCGGGCAGTGCCCTTCCCGGGCCGGCCGCGGGGTCGCGGGGGGACCCGGCCCGGGGCGAACTTGGAGCAGCCGCGGCGTGAGGCGGGCGGGCGTCGGAGCCGCCGCCAGTACAAAGGGGGCTGCGGGGGCCGGGGCGGCGGCTGCCCCCGGCCGAGGCGAGCGCCGTCGGGGCGGGCTGGAGCCCCGCGGCGGGGCCGGGGCTGCGGCTCGGGGTGTGCGCGCCCGGCCGGCTGTGTGTGCGTGCCCGGCCGCCCGTGCGGGGCCGGGGAGACGCGTGGGGAAGCTTTCGTCTGTTCTCCGGGCTCCGGGAAGCTTGCCTGGGTGTAAATTCCTTGTGTCTGGGTTTTGAGAGCCAGTTGGGACCGGGGCCTCTCTCGCCAGGCAGGAGGAAGGAGCAGCCCCCCTCCCTCCCGCTCTCTCTCTCTCCCTGCCTCCCTCCCCCCGGTGCATCTGTCCAGGAAGCCGCCGGGCGGAGGGGAGGGGGCGCGAGGGCAGAGGGCCGGGGGTGCCTGGCCCGGCCCGGCCCGACCCGACCCGGCCGCCGCTCGCCCGCCTTTGTGCGAGGGGAGCGGGGGAGCCGCTTCCAGGGGCGGCCGGCGGAGCTGCTCGCGGGGAGAGGGGGAATGGCAGCCAGTTAAAAGACACTTCAGGAATGTAAACATAAAAATAGGAGCCATCCAGCCACGCTCTTGCCCCCCCCCCCGCCGGCCCCGCCGCTCTGGATAGCACTCTGGGCTGGCGCGGTAGCGGGGAAGGAGTGCGGCAGCCTGAGACGGGGGGAGGAAGTTGTTACTATAATCGGGGTTTTAGACTGTAAACTTTGTTTTGCACGTGTAAAGTTTAATTTCGGTGCCGCCTCGGAGGCTGCGATGAGGGACACGGGGCGGCGCCTCGGGGGTGCCCCTCCAAGTGCAGCCCCTGTCTGTGCTAAAGGTGGAACCTGCCCGGCGGTGGCAGCGTGACCCCGCACCGCGGCCAAGCCGCTTTTGTCTGGGATCGCCGGGGTCCCGCTCACCAGCCCCGGCAGCTGCACGGGCTGGTGCACATCGCGGCCGTATCGTCAGTTTGTCGAGACCGAAGCGAACTTAAGGCACAGCTATGCGCTGTCGTCCGATCGTGCGCCGTGTGTATTTTTGTGCTTCAGTTAATAATCTGCAAACGGCTTAATGGCTCTGTAGTGCCAGAGGAATTGGTTTTCTCCATTTACTTCAGCAGGCCTGAGTGAAGCTGGTGTTCTGGCTGCTTTTTTCAATGCATTGACACGAGAGAAGAGGATTTAACTTGGCAGCCTGAACAAATGCTCTATCAAAGGTTTCCTAAGAGACAGTAGGAGTGCTGGGGAGATGAATGACCTGGGGTAGTTTTAGGGTGCTACCTATGCAAGCTTTCTTTTAAATATGAAATGGCCATTTAGGGCTCTGAATAAAACTGTGCGCATCAGAAAGGAGACAGGCTTATAAAATTTAAAAGGGCAAAAGCCCATTAATGCTATGGTGAAGCTTTGGCTCCCGGGTCTGGTTGAGTAGTTCCAATTGCCTTGAAGTGCCAGAGCTTTTAAGGAATCTTTAGCAACAGCTTCTCTCTATCTGTGGAACGGACCTTGGCCTTGCACATTGGAAGGTTAATGGTACAGCCTCTCCTCCCCAGGCAGGGGAGTGAGGGCAGCAGTCAGGCATGAGGGCACCGGTGGTAACCAAGAGGTGATGCAAAAACAGGAGCAGAAGAAAAAAAACAAAAGGTCTGTGCTGGAATAGAGATAAAACATCTTACTGGTGGTAACCTGTTTGGGTTGTGATACTGAAGCAGTAACGTGGCACAGGGGTAACTCAAAAGTGTTACCAGCACCAGCAGAAAAGTTTCACAGAGGAATACAGCAAAGCTAAACACCTTTGGGAGAAGGATCCCTCTGACAAACATAGTTGGTCTCAGATTCAGAGCTCCTCTTCTCTTGACTGGGGAAAATGTACTATGGCATCAATCTTCTCTTGGCGGGGCCTGGTGCAGGTCTGTGAATGCCAGAAGACTTGCTCTGACCTTTTTCTGTTCCAAGTTGAGGATGTTGAAACACCAGCCATCAAACAAAAGAGACATTGAAAGCAAGATCTGCAATGGAGCACGTGTGACTTTGAGGCTAGCTGAGTGCATTTGGTGACTGTTTTCCTCGTAGTTTGGGGTGGGGAGGAGGAGAAAGAAAAGGTCGCTTATTTTTACAGTGAGGCTATGGAAAACATGACTTGAAATCCTCTAAGTATCCCATAGTCAAGGACCTTTTTTCTTTTTATCTTTTTAAATGTTGTCTTAAAATGTCTTGATTTCTGCTCTTTTTGCATGTGTTTCTATAACTGCCACATTACAAGAGGAGGATTATTTTTTCCCATGGGTGCAAGCAGGACCAGGAATTTTACCAAATCCACTTCATTAAAAAAAGAAAGAAGCTTAAAAAAAAAAAAAGTGTCTTTAGGCTTATGTTTTAAAACAATGAAGGATTTCCTGGGATTGAATTGACAGATTTTGATTTTTATCTACTCAATATAACACTACCTCAAAAGGTGACTGATTTAAAGATTATTCTGTAAATTGTAATTTAAATTTACTTTGGGCTTTCCGAATTTAAAAAGAACCTCTTGGGAGCAGTTGGTATAGGTATCTAACCTGCCAGTGACATTCATGTCAACATGGACAGATGCTTTTATTGTTTAGATTGTTTACAGTCCACAATACCTTAAATAAATGTTGATCATAATTAGAAACAATAATTGAGTCTGTGGCAAAAGATCAATGAAAACTTTGTTTCAGGAAAGAAGTGAGTTGCTGTGTATATGTACAGAGAGTGTTTTGTGCTCTCTGAGATGAAATAAAACTGCAATCTTAGTATGGCATTCAGTTCTGTTTTTAGAATATTTTAAGAAACCCACAAAAGATAATGGATCAGTTTCTGCAACATTTGAAAGATTTTTTTCCTGATCACCAGCAGGTACAAGGAGTGGAAAGGAAAGGAGGCTCGTAGCACAGTTCCATTCATAACTTTTCTTAGGAGTTGCTTGGCCTTTGCCCTACATCTCTTCCACTTTTATGGGCTCCAAAGGTTTTCTGTTAGAGAAAAAAAACAAACCAAAAACAACACTCGAAACCCTCATGGATGGCAGTTACATCACTGATACTATAGTTGGAGACAATGTTGGCTGGTTTTTAGCAACTTGATGTTTGTACTAGCAGCTTGGAAAGCCTGGTTTCTCTCCTGAAAAGGAAGAAAAGTAGATCTGAGAAAGGAAAAGGAGCTGGAATTCCTTTTGCCTTCCACGATGTTGTTGATAGGTTTCAGAATCCAGCCTTTTTCCAGTCACACAGAAGATAATGTGACTATGAGAAATGGAGGTGGTGGCTGGCCAGGAACTCGTGGTATCTGCCTTGCTGCTCTAACAACGTGGGTGATCGAATGCTGCAGGAGGAGTGAGCTTGGATTGTTAGGGCTTTACCTGGGAAGCCTGTTTCTCATAAATAAGTAGGATTGCAGTTAATGCCTGTGGTAACAAATTTGACCACTATGCAATTGACTGATTTGTTCGCTCCTAGTTAGACCAATTTTTGTGAAATCCTATCCTGTATTACAGCAAAGCGGTGAGAATATTGCTGAAGAGTGTAGAGTTGGGTTGTGCTTGTTCTTGTCAACTGCTTGTTGTGGGACAAGAAGCACAAGTCCTCTTTATCCAGTTAGGTCTGTTTTATGCAAAAACACAGTAAACAACACATCAGTACAGACCACGACAGATATACCTCCTGCTCAGATATTGTACACTTTCTTTCACTCAGTTCATGTCTTCACTCAAAATGTATGTAAGTTTTCCTGCTGTCAGCCAAGTTGAGGCTGTCAGTGGTGTATTAGAAGTAATTTCTGCTTTAAAATGGTGTCTTTGGCTTAAAAACAAAAGGGTTTTTTTCCATATTGTTTTCCCCTTTCCTTCTTCTTATTGTAGAAAGAGAAAATTCTAATGTAGCAATTTTCAGTTTCTTTATTTCCATTGGGTTTCACATGATCGTTAGCATTCAGCTTGGCTAATGTTAGAATATTTTAAAGGGAATATAGGCTGCAAGTGAAATGTCCAGGCAATGGTTGTAAAGGATCTTCACAGCTAGACTGTTGGAGGCAGTAGTGTATTATGAGAGTAGTAGATGGTCTTACACTTGTTACACGTTATTTTTGGTTCTAATAGTTTAAGATGCACTGAGGTCTACATTGCCTGCAAAGATGGTGTTTGCCGGCTTCAGTACAGTGTCTCTGTCCTTCCCTTTAGTGGAGCAGGACAGATTTCTATGGGTACTAGGTATCTAGTAGAAAAAACAAAATTGTTAGACAGACAAAATCACTTTCAATCTAATTTTGCCTTTAAGTGTCAATAGAAATTAAGTTACTCCACAGGGGATGACTCATTCTTAAAAGAACTTGCCCTTCTGAAGGCTCACATAGGTGATCACTTGTTCTGGGTTATCTGTAATTTCCTTCAGTTGCTTATACTTTTTAGATCTGTAGCAGAAGACAGGAAGTAATTTGTACTCCTGTGTTGAATCCTGGAACAGCCAAACAATCCTTTCCAGCAGGTGATGGTTGATGCTTTTTTAAATAAAATTTAGGATCTAGTGAAATATCTAAGCTTGAAAAGTGTCTATTGTCCTTTGCGCAGATAATTCAATAGATCAAGCTGGTTTGTATTTTGTCTAGTGTATTAATATTGAGGTAGTCACATACAAGCTATCACATTAACATTCCATTAAGATAAATGTGGGAAGCAGATCCTTTGGTTGGTAATCCAGTTTGTTTTGACTCTACAGACCAGCTTTGACTTGATTCCCTAAGTGAAGCGGGAAGGCTCTTGGCCCAACATTGGACAGGGGGAGGGAGGAAATGAAATTGCTTAAAATCCATTAATATGCACAGTGCTACAAACCTGTGGAAATTTCATAAGAGTGTGGATTTGTATTACCTCTACTGCTCATTGTTTGGCTATGTGAAGTTTCTTATTCATTGTTTGTTTTTCTTGGCTTAATATGTATATGTCAGTGGATGCTGGAGACCTGATTTATAAAACTCATGTCTTCATGCTAACATATCCTTCTTCAGTCCTGTGAAGCTTACCTAGGAGATCCTCCGGCTGCCAGTTGTGTTATCCTCTCCCTACAGAGTCATATTTTGGTTTCTTGGTAGTCAGTATTGGCTGCAAGCACAGAGGGACTGTGTTAGCTGAAGCCTTTTATTTTTTTCTGGGCAACAGCAGCACTACTGTGGGTCTGACTTCGGAAAGGGGAACAACTCTAACATATAGATAATACATATGTGTTGTCAAAGATAGCATGAGAATGAAAGCCACAGAATTGGTGCATCTGATAACATCATACAAAACCAGTATGGAAATTGTTTGTTGTCTTTATTTGGTTTTCTTAAAATCTTACTTGTTCTCATGTTCTCAACTCTTTGCCTGGTAACTGATAAACTCTTCTGGTGACTTAGTTTAGTAGTCAGCTTGGTCTGGATAGCATTAACTAGAGAATACTGACTGGTCGATCTAATGCACAAATGTGGGGAAACTCTGCCTTGTTCATATTGCAGCTCTTTGCGCTGTGAAATACCATTTGCCATCTTTGCTGATTAGGTAAAAACATATGTTTGAGGAGTAAGAGAAAAAGCAATACCTTAACAACAAGTTTGTGTTATCTTTTGAATTTATCTAGTTTTCTGTTCCTTTGAGACTTCAGGGCTCCAATGACTGACTGGCTGGCAAAGTGAATGGTATCTGTCTCTTAGAGATTTCTAGATAGTCTCATAACTAATCAGAAAGCGTTATTTATTGGGACTGCAGTGACATAGATATATGACAGAATAGTAGGGGCTTCAATTGGCCATTTAGTAGCAAAAACAGTTCCCTTGATGAGTATCTGCTTGTTCCTTGGCTACGTTCCTGATTCCCTCTGAGAACAGTGGAGTCCTTTAGGCTGCTGTGAAATATACACCTCTGTATCTCCATCAGTGAATTCTGCAGTGCAGATTTCTCTTCCCCTCTTGTTTTTGAACACCCATTCCAAAATCGAATACAGGCTTATTGTGTAAATAAGGGCACCGTGGGTTGGGGGGGGGGATGTGCAGGGCAGTACCGAGGCTGACACTGCTGGGTAGCTGGTGCTTGAAAAGGTTTGAAATTGGACTTCACTGGAAATTGGTCTGACACTGACAAGGGGGATTTCCTCCTCACCAAAGGCACAAATCATCATAAGCTTGTAAGGTGTTTTTATAACTTTGCTTTTGTGTATCAATGAAATTCAGAGCCTTCCCCTGTTGGCATGGTTGTCCAACAGCCACATGGTAGATGGCATCTTCCAGCTTTAAGGTTACAATCTGCTTTTGGTGATTTTAGAGGTGTAAGAGTGACACACGGGGGAAAAATCTCACCACAAGAGACTTGAGAGATAGGGAGGAAAGGCTTGAGCTTTCAGTTGCAGGACCCCCTCCTCTGCAGCTACAGCCACTTTTTTGAGGAAATGAGAGAGACTCGCTGTCCTGCTGCCTCTGTACCTACTTCGAGCAGCACTTCTGTTCGTGCAGCTAGCTGGTGGGATCCCCCATAGATGGTTTGAAAGTCAGATATACCTTACATGTTATTACTTGCACATAAACCTTAGTTTTCCTTAGTATTGCACGTCTCTAAGATTTTGGCTATTGTACATGACAAAAAACCCCTTACAATCATGAAAATTTCTTATACAATGCTTTTGTTCAAAATACATGTTCCTGCAGCTAGAGTATTTTGACAACAAGCACTGTCACTTTTTAGTTTTAAACTGTAATATATTCATAGGTGAATGAAAAACCCATTTGATTATTTCCCCCTGTCCTGCCACCCCACCCCCTCCAAAAAAAAAAGGCAGGAAAAAAGTTCTAAAACCCAATGTTAGAGACTTTGTTGACACTGCATTCTCAGAAGACCAGTTTATTTATATATCTATCCATACACTAAAGAGAGAAGAGTTTATTATGCTGCAGGTTTGCAGGAGGAAAGAAGAACGATATGGTTGTCAGGCAGTCTCCCATTCTCTTGGTGTCCTTGTAAATTCTTTGTTTGTTTAATGCTTATAACCCTTTTCCCAGCAGTAGGATCACAGAAGTTAACTTGTTTACAGCTGGTGTACAGCTTATGTTGGTCTCCCTTACAGGAACCCAAGGCTTTCCCTAAGCCTTCTCAAATAAAGCTTTTCTTCTCTTCTCCACTTAGCACAGGTTGATGCACTTTACATTTGATTAAACATTTTTAAAACTGGAATGCTTGTTCTGAAAGGACTCTAGGCCAGTGAACTGTCGCCCTGTACGTGCTCTTGGGATCTTGACTATCTGCGTGCTCACTTTGCTGTCCTTTAGGTGTTTTACAAAACCATGAAACCTTACTTTTCTGTTTCACAGGAGATCAAGATGCTGAGTTGCAGTGGGCACAAATGGGTGAATGTAGATAGCAGTTCTGTGACTGAAAAGGTGAACTCAACGTGTGTTGCATTATCAAGGCTGTTTTTCTCCAAACCAGTGTTCAACTTCACCCTGTTCACAAGTCCCTTCTTTCTTGCTTCTGAGATACCCACTCTGATATGTCTCACCTGGTGAGACTTAGAGCAACTATCAGTCCTTCTAAAAGAAGTTTGTTTCAAGAACTGTACTTGAGTCTTTCCTTGTCCTCACAAGTGTGAGATTAATCCAAAAATTTACATCACTGTTTTAAAAAGTATTCCATTGCAGTCCAGCTGGAGTTTGATACCATTAGAGATGGAAGCCCAGTAGCTTTCCAAATGGATGCATAGCTTTGGCTTTTGGCACTGTAAAACTCTGACATCTCGCACATTAAAGTCATAACAGTATTATGTAAGGAGAAGTTATTTTGGGTCACTAGCGGAGCCATCTCAGACTTGGTTAAATTAGCCTTGCAAGCTGAAACACTTGGGCTCACATCCTCTTCCTGCAGATTTCTGGGCATATAAGTGTGTGGGTGTTATGTCCTTTCCCAGTCATCTGCCCTCAGCTTTACTCAGGCTGTGTCACTGGCTCCAAACCTACTTCTGCCACAGCAATTCATGTGGCTGTGGGGAGCCCTCGGAGAGGAAGGGCTTGCTCAGCACTGGCTTTCACTCCCCAACCCTAGCTGCTTTGAGGTGGGACTGGAAGGAAGGAGAAACTGAGGAGGCTCTGTGATCCTGCTGCTCTGGGCTCTGAAGCAGCAGGGGGACAGGAGTTGTGTGGGAAGGTGGACACCCAGAAAGACTTCAAACTCCGCTAAACAAAGTTGCACCTTTGCAGCGGGCACCTGCTTGTTTATGTGTAACTCGGGAATCACTGTTTCAGTTGGCCTTGGTATTCTTTACCAAAGGACAAGTGAAACAACAGCTGTTCGTGACCAGCAAGAGGCAGAATGCAGAATGAATCCAGGGGAACCTTTGAAATGTTAGTTAATGACAAATACTTAATCCTAGTTTTTAGCAAAGGTGCAGTTTAGACATGAAAGATGACAGGCTTGTCAAAGCACTTGCTTTGGAGACCAGTCCTTGCATTCCTAGTGATCCCTGGGTACAAATTGCACATAAAGGGATGGCCATTCAGAGATGGTTTGTACTTCAGAAGGAATGAGTAACAGGACATAAGATAAACATTTTAAAACACTCACATGAAATTGCCCTGTCCTCGAAGTCTGTGCGTCAGGGAGTGCAGAGCTGCTGGACTCCACTGCCAGTGGCACTGGCTGGAGCTGTGCAGGTTGGGAGAGTGGAAAGGCCCCCTGAGGCACAGATGGTGCTTTGTGCTGCACAAGCTTGGGCAAAGCAGTGGTTCTTTCTGCAGAGGCTTTGCAGAGGGCAGTGCTGTGGATGGTTAGTGGTTCAGAGCCTTTTTGATTAAGCTGGGTTCTGAAAATACTTGCAATCATTTTTATTCTACCTGTATTCATGGCAGATTGTTCTTTGTAAAGTAGTCCATTGAGAAGCACCTGAGAGGTGTAGGGTCTGCAGGGAAGAGGAGGAGGAGGAGGCGGTGGCTGCTTCTGGAAGGTTCAAAGCCCATCTTTGAAGAACTGGTTGAGGGGAAACAGATAGGCACCTTAAATTCAGGACTGTACTACTTGTCTTATCCTTACGCAAGGTTATTTTATGTCCAAATAAATACAAAAAAATAAGTTACATTTAGGATTCATCTGTTGAAGTTTCTTTTGTTAACTAAGTGGTACTTTGTATGTCTATTTTTAAGAGTTTGGCATGTTTCTTCTTAGGTAACCTAGAGCATAGCTGCTCCCACAGCATGGTGGTTGATATGCTGCGTTGAAGGCAGTATTTAGTAACCTTTGGATACCTGCCTTCAGCTCTACCCTTGGTTGTGGTGGGCCCTTGCAAGGCCTATGGGGCACTGGACTGGTACACCAAATACAGCTCTGGTCTGTTTGCCCATAGTTGAGAGCACTAGGCATATGCAGGTAAACATATTAACAAGCTGAAACGAGGAATAAAGTAGATGATAGTTGGGCTGCTATTGTGCAGTACCCAGGCTCTGCCATGGTGACTAAGACAGTGTGATAGTTTCCTTATTGGTCACCATCTGTCTGCTTCTGGCTGGAGCTTCTTGGCTGGCACTCTGCCTTTGGAGCAGGGACCAGCGCCGCCTCCGTGCAGCACCCAGTGCAGTGAGACTTGGGTAAGGAAAGCGCAAAGGATTGATGCCCAGTGGGTTTCTGGTCACAGGTGCATGATAGATTTGTTTAATCACTTAAAAAAACCCACCAAAACCTCTGAGACAGCGTTTTCAGTGTATTCTAAAAGGTTTTGCATCCTAAATGCATGTATAAATTATTTATTCAATGCATGAACTTTTTGGAAAACCTTTGGTGAAAGAAAGTCTTGTACCAGTGCCTAATTTTAGAATATTAGCGTTTTGAAAATTTCAACAGAACTTCGAATGTTTCTAGCAGTTTTGTGGTGTCATGTGATTTGAAATTCAGGTTTAAAGCTCTGAATTTGGTTGTCCAAAAAGAAACAGCATGTCAGTGTGGAGTCTTAGTCATTTTTCTGAAATTGCAGCTATGGCCTCCAGTGCCTCTTTCTCAGTAAAGAGAAATGTAAATAAGAAATACTTGTAATGTTGCCAGCGTCTTGTCCTAGCAATATCTCAACATATTAAATCATAAAATCAAGAAACGGTACGTATCTCCCATCACAGGAAAAATAAAAATATACTTTCAATTATAAATTTATTCTAGTCATGCCCCTCAGTGTTCATGAATTTATACTTTGTGTTGTTGTGAATCTGGCAGCCAACTTTACCTGAAAAACTGTTTATAGAAGAAACAAAAGACTAGGGAGTCAAGCTTCCATTTTCACTGTTCCACCCAATGTAGTTGGTAGGAAGTGAAAGGTGAATGCACATACACCAACCTCTTTGCCTGTCTTCATTGTTTAATAAGGCCAAAACCCCCAAAAGGAACATTGAAGAGGCAGGAATTCTCTGGCAGTTGAGCTATTTGTGTTTTTAACATAGAGTATTTTTAGCCAGAGATGCAAAAATACATACTTTTATATCCAAAGAGACTGTTGTTTCCATTTATTTTAAAACTCTGGATGAGAAACAAGATGTCAGACCTATTATAATGCAACCAGTAATTAACATATGTTGGTCTGTCTCTGCCAAGGTTTTCTTGTGAGTAATGCAAGTTGCACAAGTAGAGGAATCAGGTGGTTTGTCGGTGAAGAGCCATACATAGATGCTTGAGTGATCAGATCCTAAAGACATCATCTGAGGATAGGATGTGTATCTGTGTTTGAATCTAAGAACAATTACAGTTTAAAAGACTTGTCAGCTGTGTTAAGTTTGGGGAAAAATAACCAACTTCCACTTCCTCCCTTCCCCGTTGCCAGTAAAACGTTTTCTTGTCCGGTATTAAGAAAATGGGGATAATGATTCATGGAGGAAGTTTAAATTTAGTTTTTGGTTGTATGGGGGGTTTTGTGTGTGGTGATTGTGAGGGATGATTTGTTTGGTTTTGTTTGGGGTCTTCTGTTTGTTTTTGTTTGCCCGATTTCTGAGTGACTGGAATAAGGAATCCCAGGGATGCTTTTAACAGTAAGGGTCCTTTGACTCTGACTTTTAGAGACAGCTATTCATTGCAGTTACATCAGGTGAGTGGCAGGTAGTTGGATGCAATTTTTCCATTTGGGTGGACCTTTCACAGCAGAGGATTGGAGTGACTTAGTTAAACTTAAAATGTTTTCTCAGTGATCAACGTTAACATATGTAATGCATGTACTCTCTATACATATGTTATGTCCACCCAAATATACACATTCTGCAAGTAAATATAGGAAGGGGGTCAAAGAGGAGAGTAAAAGCTGAAATAAAAAAGTGAAAAGTTTAAAAATATAGGTGAGGTCAGCTTTTGCATGGTGGATGCAAGTATATATGACAACTCAGACCTGTTTTCCTAATAAGTGTAATGGGAAGACAAATGGTATATTGTGGATTTAAATAACTAAAATGAATCTTCAGAATAGTTTCAAGGTCATATATTCCTAAACTCTGAAATGTGCTCCAGTTAGTGTTTTATTTAAAAGGAGATCTTGTTTCTTAACCTGAAAGCAGGCTGTTGCACACTAACTAATGGTTTGATGTGCACTCACAGTTAGTGACTGCGCACTTCTCTCAATGTGACCCCATCATCTCTGCTGAAGGGACTGGAACATGGAGAGCTAAAAGGATCAATCAATATCTGTATATATTGCAAGTATTAACAACTTACAAACACTAGAGGTTCTTTGGTATTTTATCACAACAGAGTAAAATCGTCATTTTTTTCCACTTGCAGAGTTTTGTGTTTAATTTGTAGTTTATATTTTGACATTATCTGTTCAGCTATAAATCAGGCTTGACTGTGACAGTGATGGCCTTCAGGCTACCTTGTGGTTGTAAATTCACAATTGTTGTTTTTGCCTTGAGTGCCATTTTCAAGCTGTGCAGTGTGGATAGTCTTGAATAAAAGAGCTTCCAATACAGAAAGTGTATTTTGGTGCTTAGAGTACTGATGAGACTAATTTAAGATTGCCAGCCTTAAAATATTCAGCCACCAGAATCCAGACCTATAGAATAATTTTAAATAATAATAAACTGGCACTCTGCAAAATCTGTCTTTTGGACTTTGTTTAGGGTTCATCCTGGATCTCGAGTGCTGGGAACTCACTAAATGAAAAGAGGTACTGTTATAATTGGTTCACTTATGGAGCTGGAGCTTTAGAGTACACATGAAAGTACTATTAGGCTTAGCTCCAGGACTAATTTTTTACTTTCTGTTGTACTTTCACACCATGTTAGGTGGTAGGTCTAAGTCACCCGTGGAGGCTGTTTGCCACCCTTTCTCAAAGCAGAGTGGTGCAATTGGTAGTCACGCTTACTAACACTGCTTGCCTGCTTTTCAGATCATTGAGCAACTTGTGGCTCCCCAAAAATGTTAAGTAAGGACTGCAGTGGGTCAGAACTTCTGATGTGCAAAATTTTAATGTCAGAAAACACACTGAGATCTTTAGAAGTGGAATTTTTGGGTGTAAAGTCTGCTTCCCCTTCCACTGTGGTTATTCTAAACTGGGCAGACTGAGCAGCTTTTGAGGAGATGCTGGAAAACCTGACTAGTCTAAGGGGAAAATAGTTGGCTGTGAAAAATATGTGATGAGTAAGATGTAGCTGCATTTACTGCATTATCAACATTTTGGCCATAGAAAATGAAATCACTGAATTTGTTTTAATATTTATTGTGCATTCAAATACCTGTTTGAAGGCTTTGTGATCTATGGGTACTATTTTTATCTTCATTTACAAATCAGCAGGTGTTCACAGGCCTGTTGGACATCCATCCTTTTGAGGCATTTATGAGTAAATGTTTCTGGCTGTCATAATTTTTGTTGGTCAAGTTCACATTAATTGCTGCACTCTGTGCAGTTGTTCTAACATTTAAATACTGCCTGTGAGTAGGTTTGATTAAAATTACGTCTCTAGGTGCACACTAAATACCTTTGATACCTCACCTACAAACAACTGTAGAATTGTTGGTGAGAATGACAGCTGCAGGCAATAAATGAGGACAGTAATAGAAGTCTCAGTGCTGGAGAGAGCATCATAAATCATGAGGCGAGAGCAGCGTGTGCGCTGACAAATCGGTGAGCAGCTGCAAACAGCATTTTCCAGGTAAGAATTATTGCACTCGCTCCTGATAACTGCTCAGAAACCACCTCTTCCTTGTATGTGGGCGACTTCACCCCTGCACGGGTGCTCACAGCAGTGTAAGCTGTCAAGCTCTGGTATTTTGCCTGGGAATGGTGTTTTGTGTGGTGTAAGCTACATATTGTACATTGGACCTTGGTTTTCATCCAAGGTGTTTCAAGTGTGAGTTTTCTCTTTCAGGGAGGAAAATTCCCCATGCTTTTTGCAGCTTATGAGTTACTTGATTTAGTTTCCTCAGAGACTTTGGAGAAGTGTTCTTGACAGGTGGAGAGAAGGGGCTGTATTTGGCTGGTTTTAACTAGCTTGCTTTGTTAGCCCTTGCTGGGTGGAGTTGGGAGGAGGTGCATATGCCTCTTTAAAAGATAAATGAGAAAAAAAAAAGACTGGAATGATGCTGTTTAAGTAAGGGGAGATGATAATCTAGTCACCCAGAGAGCAATCTTGCACTTCTACTCTAAGAGACATGAAAACTATTTTAATGAAATAATGATGGAAAACAGATGGCAAAGAGCTAGCAACTGAAATATTTTTGAACACTAAAAAATAAGTGTCAAACACATGTCTTATAATGTAATTATTGCTAAAAGCATAACATGTCAGAATATGTTTTACAATGTTGAAGTCTCTTTTTATATATAATTCAACCTTTATCTCTTGGGTTTTTGGTAATAGACTTTAATCTTGATAAATTAAGGGCTTAGAAGTTTTGATGACTAGAAGTTACTGCCACTTTTCTTAGACAAGTGAATGTGACACCAATGCCCCACTCCAGAAGGGCACTGCAGTTGGCAGACATTCATAGCTGTAATATGCAGTCTTGGAAGACTACCTGTTTGAATTCATAAGCTCTCAGTTTGTTGCCGGTGATGGGAGAAAAGTTGCCAGCACATGTGAGGTTGTTGGGGCTGCAGAGTGGGCAGGGCAGCTCCAGCTCAAGCCGTGGTGTCTGGCCGAGGCGTGAGGCTGCACCTGCCTTGGGGAGCACCCAGCTTCAGAATGCAGCAGGCTTGTACCTACCAGGAGCCAACAAGCACTGCCACTTGTACTGCTGCAGGTGTCATTGCAGTGAAGTGTGCCTGGCAGTGGTGTCCTGTCCCCACTGCAAAAGCTGTACTTGAGTATCTGCAAGGAGTTGAGATGATGTTTACAGTTTTGCTATGCTATGCTTATGGTTAGAATGCAGTTATCTTCTTCTTCTGGTGCGTTAAACTGTTTACGTAAATCATACAAATAAAGCGTTCAAAAAAAATGGTGCTTTAAATAGAATAATTTAAATATGAGGTAATTGTATCCCAATTTACACCCTACACCCTCTTTCCCCACTGGGCAGCAGCAGGATTTAATCACTGCATTGAGAAAAAGCTTTTGTTTTTTGGGGGATGTTTTTAGTTTTCTATTGTATGACTGGTTTTGTTTGTTTGTTTGTTTGTTTTCTTGTTAAGGTTCATTTTCACCGGTTTTTAGCTACGACTGATACCACTGTCCATGACTGCCTGGTCTCTACATCAGTGAAAGGAACACTGGGAGGCTGTGTGGGAGGGCCGGCACCTGCCTTTGGGCTCAGCTCAACAGGCATCACTCTGTGACACTTTACTCAGGGTCTCCAGGCACCTTACAGTTTCCCCAAAGGACAAAGAGAATTTTCATACACCACGGAACAGTGCACCAACCTGGTTTTCCAGAAACACTTTTTTTCTTCTATAGAATATTCTTCTGATGTTGACAAGTGTATAAGAGAAGTTATTTTTCTGAGTTTTTATATTTATGTAACATAGATAATGTGTTCAGACACATGTTCCTGTGCATTTTTTTGTCTAAGTCCAGTTGAACTGAATATTCCTTACCAACTTCACTTGATTTAATACTGAACTTGCTGACATGTGGCATCAGCTGTTGTGCCATTGGCTGGTGGCATGATTTTTAGAAAATAAACTGGAAGGCTTTGACTGTGGTGTCCTGCCCCATTCCCAATGTCAGCAGGAACCACAGAGGGGAAGGTGTGTAGGTACGCTGCATCCCATCTGTGCCACTTCTCAGTGTCTTCCAAAGGAAGAGAGAACTTGTGTCCTGGAGGTGGTGCTGACCATGCCACTAAGCCAGGGTTGATGGGCATCAGGAAAGGTAGGGTGGCATGGAAGCAAGGGGCCGTCACGACACTGGTGGCTGTCTCTAGTATAGGGCAGCATCTTTTATGGCTTTCCTCATTCACTTCTCCAGGTCAGGAATACACAATCCCATTAATACTGAGTGAGCTGTACCATGATGCCCAGTATGAACATTTTGGTGTGTGAGAAAGATGGACAATCCCTGTTTCCATCCTGTGGTTTTATGCTGTCAGGACTACTTAAGCCTCTCTGTTCCCTGCTTCATGTTACTCCCAGCCTTATGCTGTGGTAGCATAAATATTTGTGCAGGTGCACAATGAATCAGATGGTGAACTGATGAAGATGAAAACAAAAACCCCTTTTCTGTATAGATTCTTCCTTCTCCCCCCTGACTCTTGGATCAGTTCCCTAGTCTGCTTTCCTGTGTGGCTGCACCAGTCACCATGCGAGCACCACATGGGCAGCAGCAGAGGACTCAGAGCTGTGTGGCAGGCAGGTGGAGGCAGGAAAGAGTGCTTTAACTGGCACTTCTGTCTAGGAAAGTCAGATAGATCCACAGCCTCACAATTAGCAGAAAATAATAAACCCAGCTCGTAAATAGATTGGATCAAGTGATTAAAACCACAATATTTTGATTTGCATAAACTTGTTTTCCTATTAGTACCAGGGCATCTATTGCTGGGGGCAGGTAGATTCTCAGTAAATTAAAACCTAAATTGCATGTAACCTTCCCTACATTGTCTGTTAGTACCGCCCTTGGAACTGGTCAGGAGTCCTGAAAACAAGAACCAAACAAAGGGAGCTTAGCTCTGCAGGGCTGTGCTCATGCCTTACTCCAGCTAGCTCCTGCCTAAAGCCCTTCATCTTAGGAGGCTGGAGGCCTCTGCCAGCTCCAGCAATATGACCTGAAGAAGTGAAGTGATGCTGGAAGGGCTCAGTCTCCAGCTGTATTGCTGGTCTGTGGTTGAGGGCCCTGGGGAAGCATGGCAGGGCCAGGGCTACACACCACAGAAAGTAGCCCCCCAGCAACCTTGTTCCTCCCCATGCTGCCTGGTGGTATTGTAGGTTTGGGATGGGTAGTTTGGGATTGCTGGAGAACCTGAGCCTTTTGAAGCTCCCTGGTACATCCTGCAAGGTGGGAGGTAGTGCATGAACTGGCACTGGAACCAGCTGTGCTAAATCCTGCTGGTTAGTTCTTCCATCTTGGACAAAGTTTCCCTCCCCTTGTTTGAGGCTCTTAGAAGTGTTTGCAGAAGGTGACTCTGGTTTCTGCAGACTGGAAGCCCTACTGTGGATCTTAGAAGACATGCTTTTTTTTCTTTTGGACAAACTGTGTTTCAACTGAAATGTATTACTTCCTTTTCTGTCAAACCAGGTCATGGGAACTTTACGCTGGACAGTCAAGCAGGAGGTAGCACTGGGCTGGAAGCCCATCCTCCTGTGTGGAGGATACCACACATACCTCCCCTGTGGCTGGTATGGCTAGAGGACACCTCTAGCACACCTATTGCTGGAGGAAAAAGCTGCAGTGTATTGTCACAAAGTGTACAGTAAGATCCAAAACTAAAACCTGGAAGGGGGAGCCAGGCTCCAGTTTGCAGAACTAAAGTATTCCTGCTGGCATCTGTTTTTCCCACCCTTCCTGTAGGGAACCAGTGGCTGGTGGGCGACCTCTTGTTGGTGCCCGCACAGGGCAGGCGGTCCAGCGCAGGCGGATTCTTTCCGGGAGCCATGTCCTCCACCTTGGCCAGCTGGCAGCAGCCCCTGGCTCTGTGCCTCTCCTGCTCCCTGCTCAATTTTTGCAGCTTTGGAGCCTCGTTTGGGGGCTGAAGCACCGCAGAAGAAGTGGTGCCAAAATGGTGCCTTTTGCATGTTGTGCAGTCCTGGTGCGATAGTAGCCGTGGTTGGTGGCTGGGGTTCCTGGGCACCATGATAACAAATATAACCCTTATCATCAAACTGAGCATGTTGTCTAACTGCTAGTTGTGATTTTAAAGTATTTTTCGTTATGTTTCTTAAGGACTGTGCCGTGCCATGTTTCTTGGATCTGTATTTTCAGTGGTGTTATGTTACTCCGAGCGTGGGGGCTGGAACGAACAGAACAGCCTGCAAGTGGCTGTATCCCCTTGGGAGGGTAGAATAAGTTGCTCTGGCTGGCTCGTGGGTGTAGATGAGTTACATCTGTGGGGTGCCTTTTGGTCCTATGGAATTAAATGTTCTCCCGGTTTGTTTTGCTCATGTAAGTTATTAAAGGATGTCATCTCTCTTTGTGCCTTATGTGAATGAGGTGCCGCAGCCCTGTTGAACAGAAATGCATAAACCATCTTCAGGTTTTGGAGAAGATTTCCCTGAATGAAACCAAGTGAGAACCTTAAACTGGACAGTATTTGTGTGCATTTAAGTGTGGACAGTCTAAGCCATCTCAGTGAAGTATTCTACTGAAACATTTGTAATACCTCAAGGTAACAAGTACATACATATACAGGTGAACTGGGTCTAGACTTTGTCCTGATGTTGTGAACAGATCTTGCTGTTTAAGGTGCCATACAGCATAAAGATTTTGATGAAGAAAATCATGTTCAAATCGGAGTACAACTGATAGCTTCATACACAGATATTCTGTACTGCCAACCTTTATTGTAAACTAGCTTTTAATAGCTCCAATTAATTTTTGATTAATTTTTTAAAAATCAAAATTATTCTCAGACCTCAGCAAAAAATAATACAAGTTTTTGTTGAAAACAGAAACTGTCAATACCCTCGTGCCTTGCCTTATTTTTCTCTCCAAATTTTGTTTTTACTAAAAATTGAGTTCTTGAAAAACGCTGTTTTTTCATAAAGCAACTGATTCTTGAAAATGCCTGAAACAGGCCCCTATTCCACTGCATGCTATTGCTGAAAATTTTATGTTTTCAAATAATAGGAAATGAGATTTCCAAACATCTCCAAATTCTTTGAAGTTTTTCAAGTTTATAGACTATTTCTAAAAATCAAGGGCACAGATTCATTTTTGCAGGGGTTTTGCGTTTTCATTTTGCGATAGGTTCTTTTAATTACATTCCAAACAAATTACCATACTGAAATCTTTCTGTGTGTCAAGATATTAAGAGTAACACAGCATAAGCCTCTTCCATTAATATTCATTGTGATATTTCATAATGGTATCTGTTGAGCAGCACTGATTGAATTTAGAGAAATTGTATTGTTTAAAATCCTTTTCATTAATATATTAAACTCTCATAGCATAATATTGAAATCAGTTTGTATACAGACATTTGATTTTACTTCTCTAGCCTTATCCAAATCAAGAGACTTTTTGCATTCGTTAATGTCATGTTAGGGAAATTTGGACTCAAATTTGTTGGAATGCTGTATTGTGGTAGCTGCAAAAACTGTACAGATTTCAGAAATTATTGGTGAGACTTCAGTGTATTACAAATTAATAAAAAGTTATAGAAGATGTTATTTATATTGAAGTACAAAATAAATACTGGATTTTCTTTTAAAGAGGAAATTGTTTGAGGGATTTTGACTGTTAGTGAATCACTCTACTGGGCTTTGTGGTTTTAAAGCGAGAATGTACACACTTTAAAGCATTTAAATTTTTTTCTGTCCCATTTCACTATCAAAGGCTCTACACAAACAGAGGAAACAGGCAGATGAGTTGGTCTATGGGAGGAAATAGTTAAAAGCAGTGAAGCACAAGTGCTATCAAAGACATAAACAACCTCTAAAAGTAACGTTCATTTTAACATCATCAGCGTACTGTTTTTAAATGTTTCTTGTGGCTGATGCCAAAGAAAGAGGCGACTATGCTATTTACTGGAAGCTGAGGTGTTTTGTCAGGTTTTGTTTGTTTGTTCATTTGTTTGTTTGGGGTTTTTTTGCCTTTTCTTGTCTGTATCCTTCGAGTTGATCGGGAAGCTGAAGGGAGGCTAAAGCCCTGCTTCCCAGGAGCCAAGTGGTGTGCCCTATACTGGGTATCCAAGAAGGAACTGGTGGTGTTCACACTTACAAAGCTTTTTGTATCTTTCCAAATTTTAATAATTGTAATAAAACCTGGATTAGACTAGTAGAAAGTTTCAGTTTGGTTTTTTGTTTTTAATCCTGGAACTTTATTTAAAAACCCCTACCTGTAGAGATCTGTGTGCACACCACTGAGGCATATGAGCTGCCTTGTTACTAACTCCCATATGAGTAACTCCTGTATAATTTTTTTGTAGGGAGAAAGCAAAATGGGTTTACAACATCCATTTAGTACCCTGCTCAAATTAATCTGCATGAAGGTTGAAAATATGTATAGTTGAATATTCAAGTTTCAGTCTAGTTCTTTGACAGTGTTTTTGCAGAACACAAACCACTTAAAAGCAGCTTTGGTTTTAGGTTTTGGATTTCTTTGTTGCTCTTCCTCTGTTAGCAAGCCAGGCATCGCAGGATGGGGATAATACATGAAACTGAGAAAGCAGCTCGTTTCCTTGACCCCAGCCACTCAAGAACTAGGTGATATACTGAGCACAAAGGGGGAAAATCAAAGTCACAATCCTGTAAATATTTCTATAGATAGTTAGGTTAGACATAAAAATGGTTTTTAAACTTAGTCAAACTCCTTGCACATAAAATTAAGAATCTGTGTAAATATTTGCAGTCTGGAACCTATTTCAGGTTTCTAAAATATTTAAAGTCTTTTCTAAAATATTTTATTTTTTTAAAAAATGCTGCAAGGCCTCGTGCCACAACAAGATCTTGTTCAGAGAATGCAAATCCAGCTGCATGGTAACTCCTTCCTGCAGCAGCAGGCAAGATAACAGCTGGCTCATCGACCTGCAGGAGACTTTTGTCTACATGTTCGGGCTCTCTCTGGCAAGAGTTAAGTGTTCAGTTAGAGGGCAGGAGGCTTGGCTTTGGGTCACTGAACTCCAGGCTGCGGTTGTCTGATTCAGCTAATTCTTCCCTTCCAGACTTCTCAAGTAACTTCGAACAGATTGCTTAGACTCAGAGTGCCTGCGTGTCCCAGTAATAAAACAGGGTTAATTATGCAATCTTCCATCTCTTGCCTGGACTTCCCTAGTTGGTGTGCAGAAGTTAGTTTTACAGTGCTATTGTAAGATAAATAATTTGTGAGGTCCCTGGAAGTACAGATATTCTGCTACCTGGAATTGGGAAGGATTTCATTTTTGTAGGCTCTCAAAAGCTCAGCGTGTATCAGTCTTTGTCTTGAGAGCTGTGGTTTTTACTTATTTTATTAGCTCCTGGTGTGAAGGAAGTGATGTTATCCTAGCAACCTGCTGTCTTCATTTGGGCTTTCAGCGTATTTTCTGTGTGTGTGTGTGTGTATACATATATATTTTCTTAGTAGTAAGTGACTGAAAACATGTGCAAGCCAGCCATGTGCTGATGTTGCACTGACTCCAGCTCTCATCCACCCACCCACTTTCCTTCCTTCCTTCCTTGGAGAGCTGGCAAACAAATTACAGCCTCAACGTGTGTGCTGCTCAGGCAACGGCCCGCTGGGGAAATGGATGGGGGAGAACATTTGGATGCCAGATCAGTGTCTCATTAGGCATTTCTTAGTGTATTTTACAAGTCTGCAGACAAACAGTAGTTAAGACTCAGATGGAGAAAAATTTATATGCTCCCTGCAGGAAAGGGGGGGCTGGGGAGTCTGCTGGGGATTGCAGGGGTGTTGCTGCTGCACCCAGGCAAGTCCCACATGGCCATTCAAAGATTCAGTAACGTGTCTTAAAGCTAATGGGCGTGAGGGGGTCGGTCCCCCTCCTGATGACAGATTGCAAAATGCCTGATTAATTCATTGCTTTCTGCTTAGAGATAAGGTCCTGCACAAAATGTACGTATGTGGTACAAGTGTGAAATTGGGCTGAGTCTACCCCAAACCTACTCAATGAATGGTAATTTGCAGAGTCATGTGACTGAATCAGATGACTTCAAATGTGTTTTTAAGTGTGGGTTAAAGGAAACATTAAGCTTATGTTTCCTTGTTGCTGTCATTGCTGTTTTACCGTATTAGAGTCTTAATGGTAATGTTTTCCTTTCTTTTTCACAAACAAGATGACCTTGGCAGTTAATGACCTGCTTACAGTCTTTGGCACAGCTCTACCGGGGAGGGGGCGTTTGTCATATTTATTCAGTAATTTCATGTTACAGAAGGAGATGGTCAACACTGGCTGTGAGGAGGCAGCAAGTGAAGCAGCCTAAAGGGACCTCGAATCTAGGAGAAGGAAGAGGGTGCCCCCATTTCAGAGGGAGTTCCCCCCCTCAGTAGAGATGTAGAAGAATCTAGAATGCAGAAAACAGGATGCAGAAGCTGGGGGTCGGGAAAAGGCCATGATGTGGGCTGTTTTGGGGTGGGTCTGTGTGCAGCAGTGGTTGGCAGCAACAGCCCAGCTGCCTGGTGCTATGGAGGCAGGGAAGAGCAGCTGGTCCCTCACCAGCACACTTGGGTGCTTTTTGCTGGGCAGGTGGAAGCTGAATGGCTTGACTTCAGCAGAGGAAAACTTGCACCTCAGCACCCGTGTAACCACACAGTGGAGATCACTGCACAGCAACAGGGGACTGTTGGGGTGAGGAGGGCACATGGGCCAGCAGCCCTGCTACTGCCTCACCTGCCCTTCAGCAGAGAAGCAGTTAAGCATGGCTGTACATCTCCTATATATCAAAAAAGCCATAAATAAATGGTACCAGCCCTTCCTGACCCGCATCGCACTTGCTGGCCAAAGGAATGTTGAGTGTGCTTGGTCTCCACTTGGTGTCATGTTCTGCCCCTGAGTATTGCAGCTGTGGTGCTGCAGTCAGAAGCTTAATGAATAAAACCAAAACTCAAAACTCTTAGGTCTAAGTTTTGTGGTGGTGTTTTTTGGGAGGAGAGAGGGATAATGAGTTGTCCTTTTTTTAATCTGCAGTAACCATTCAGAGGGGTGTTACATGTGAACTACTGCGCTGGGAATGGTAAGAGGGTGCTTTGGAAAGAATTTCTGACTTTGGAGTGAACAATTTGCTTTTAAGTTTGGTTGGTTTTTTTTCAGTGGTGTTGACTGTGAGGGAGGCCCAGGCAGTGGTGGGCTCCTGTTAGGGTGCTCTGGCCACTGAGGGGACAGCAGGGAGGCTGCTACCACATGAACAGTAATTTTATTTATGTTGGTCTCCTTTCAAACTGTCACAGTCAACCTATTTTCCTTGGCACTTTGTAAATCATTATATAGGATTAGGCCTTTTACCAGCTTTTAAGAATTCTGCAGTCATTTTAAGGACTTTCTCCCTCCCTGGCTCAGCCAAGCGATTCCTATTCTTGCTGGTATTCCTCGCTATTTAAATAACGCCGGGCCTGATTAGGAGGAAATGGTCTTTGGAAGGCAACCGACATTTTCAAAAGCACTGTTCCACAAAGGAGACTTTGAACTGTGCTAAGGCTTTAAAAGTTAAATAATATTTTGAATGTTAGAGTTCTAATGTTTTCCTATTGTCATGGGAGACTTGGACTGAGTCCCAGAATTGTGGTTAACTTTGCCTCCACACTTAGGCCTTATTTATTACCACTGAGGAGATGAACTTTAGCTACTTCACCTCCTTTTTTTTTTTTTTTGTTAACTCTTAAAATTGAGACACCTTTTTTAATTTTTTTTTTAAAGAGCTTAAAGTTTGCTTAATTTTTTAACAGAGGGGTGAGGAGGATGAGCCCCCATCTCTTGTGGGCACCAGGGGCTGTGGCAAGGCTGCTGGTGCCCCAGGGCACCCCATGTCCCTCCCTCAGAGCCCTATGGTGAGGGTGTGAGGCTCCCTGCAGCACCTCTGGAATGAAAGCAGTGGAAGTAATTAAAAAAAGTCATGTGGAAGGATCAGAAGGAACGCCGTGTGCTCCTGAGGGGCGGGCGGCTGAGCTGCTCTCGCCGTGCGCTGGCGGCAGGGCTGGGCACAGCGGCTGTGGGGAGCTGGGCGGGTGAGAGCAGCCCTGTGTTCCCCTTACCAAGTGGAAAAGAAGAAAGGTCCCTTCTGACCCAAACCATTCCATTATTCTGTGAAGCCTGTGAGCTTCAGCAAGGGGTGGCTGAGGGGGCCTCTGACAGGGGATGCAGCTCACGTTTGTGGCTTTCACAAACAAGTCCATTTTCATACAGGGGCCTACTGCAGCCACAGTAAAGGACTGGTTTTGATAGAACAAGATTGTTTTAGGAAATAAAATTAATACTTGAAGGGCATTTATGCACTTACTAAGCTCTAGGAAAGAAAGCTGCATGAACTATGATAATAAAATTCGCCATGCTGTTACATGCTGGTCAAATCATGGCCTTCATTGTTAGGCATGGGTTTTTCCTGTCGTCATTCTCCCCTGGGGATTTATTTGGCATGAGGTATGATTTATTTGGCATCACGTAATCTGTGTGCGGTAGTCATGAACCCTTGCTTTGAGGACGTGGGGTCTGGGGCTGCTGTTGGTCGGTGCAGTCTCCCAGGGCCCATCTTCCATTACTGTGTACTTCCTGCCCGTTCCCAGGAGCCTAATTATTAATACAATAATATGTAATAATGTCTTATCAGAACAGATTACGTTAGTGTAACTTGCTTTTACCATAAGTCAGTGTACGTTAAAAGCATTTGTTGGTTTAGGTTGAAAGCTGGGTATGTTTCTCTGCTGAGTAAACGTTCCTTTCCAAATTCCTAAAGGACAGAAACCCCTTTATATTTAGCAATGTTCAGCATCTGCTAAAAGCAAAAGAAAGGTTTTGTAGCTGCATATTTTAGCCCAGGTAAAAAATGTAATAAACGAAGCACAAGGCAGAGGAAAGGGAAGAACCTAATCAGATGCTAGAGACTTCATGAATATTAAGTACTTTCCACTTAAGCAGTCTTTTTAATAATCTGAAACATTAATAGCAGTATGACTGCCTGCATCTACACCAGCTGTATAAGAGAGATAAAAGTCCCAGTTTAACGTGATTTTTATCAGCTTGCTCATGCTAGTGTTTAACCTATAGAAGAAGTTAATTTGCATGGTGAAAAAGAGTTTTCTAACAAACAGGACCGACTGTATGCACAAATAAATGCATAAATGTTGCTTGGTTCTTGATCTAGAAAATGATGGAGTAACTGATGGTAGTTTAAATACTTCAGGGTTTTTGTTCACTTCCCTCCAAAAGTATTCAACCTTAGTGCCTAAAGTTGTACTTAGTGATTCAAGAATAAACCTGTAAATGCATGTTGAACATTTTCTGGTAACTAATTATAGGAACTGTTTGTTCCCAAGTTAATGAATTTGCTATTAATTTCTTGCATTCAGTTTGTTACATGTATTGCAAAATGACGATTGTGGGGTTGTTTTGTTTTGTTTTTAAATATAAGCTGTGCCATTTAGTAAAAAGCTTTGGTTGTGACTGTCCTCTGAATTGCTTAAACTTATGCTCATTGCCGTCAGGAAGATACTTGGAAAGTTCTGCTTCCACAAACCAGTTTTATTTTCCTGAGTGGTTTGCTCGTTCTTTTGGATATCCCAAAAGGTAATGCTAATGAAGTATCTGCTATATTTGATGCCAGATGGCATGAAACTTTTATACATAATTAAGTGGATTATTAGATAGCCCTTAAGAAAACCCAAAACCACAACAACAGAAAACGCAACCCACACTAAACCTCCTGCTTCGGGCTTGTCTGTTCGATTTCCTGCTCAGAAGGGCTGGTCTGCTCTGCCCCTTCCTGACATTTCTGCTCCTGTTTGGGAGCTGCTGAAGTGTTTGCTGTACTGAAGAGAACCAGGACCCGTTTGATTTGCCCTTCACGTTTGCAGGTGTTATTGCAGCCGAACTGTCCCTCTGGCGTGTGTCAGGTGGGCAGTGTGGAGCACGGCTCTACCTCTAAACTTGTGAAACCAAGCGTAGTTAAGACTGGGATCCATTTTAGGTGGTACTATAATTAATGCAGGTAACACTTCTGTCCAGATGTGTTCGCTCTTTGCTTGGGGAGCAGAGCCTGGGAGTAGGATGCAGGCTGACTTCGTGCATGTTCCTCAGGAATGAATATGCTGTATGCCTCTGAAAGAGTGAACTGCAAGAAAACAAGGAAGAAGAAAAATGGAGCAACGTTTCCTACCACTTATTTGTGTGAGCTCTGGGCTGCATTACACATCTGGAAGCAGCTTGTTACTCTGTGCATTTGCTAGTGATTAGCTTTTTTTTCTGTAGTGCTTGTAATTTGAGATCTTGCTGTAGAGTTAGAGAGGAGTTTCTATACAAGCAGATACAATACTTTCTTCTGTAGCAGGTTTTTTAAAGCACTCATATTGATTGGTTTGAAAATCTACCACCTCTAATAACTCAAAATCATTTCTTATGAAACTCACAATCACTAAATTGCTGTTGTCAAGTTAAAAAAGGTAAATGGGAAAGGTAAATGGGAAAGGATCTTACTTCTTCAGCAGTTCTTATTTGTTCCATCTGATGTATTTCTCTTGTCACTACGCTGCAGACCTTGTCTGTCCAAATGAATAAACCACTGTTAATACAAGTGCTTGAAAATATTTTGTTCATGACCTTTGGAAAAGTTGAAGTTAAGAAATTAAAAATAGAGAAGGAAAACTGTATTTCTCTCTTGGAGTTTCATGGTTGTTTGTTTGTTTTTGTTGTTGGTTTTTGTTTGGTTGGTTTTGGGGTTTTTGGGGCAGGGGAGGAGGGAGAGAGAGATACGGAACCCTGAAACTATGACAGCATTTGTGTTCTCTTTCAAACCTTAGAAGTGACTAGAAGCATTCTCTGTTATGTGTCCTAGCCAGGCTTGCTAAAAGAAAAAACAAACAAACAAACAAAAAACCATCCAACCAACCAAAAAACCAAAAAAAAATAGTAGCTTTGGGAACTTCTGGAAGCAGATGCTGCATATTTCATGGAGATCCTTTCCCAACTGATATTGGAAATTTCAAATTATATATGTATTTTAAATATTTGGTTATGATTCAAGAAAGTCCCTACAAGCTTGATTTGTTGTATTGCATCGTTGTAGTATCTGTGATAATTATTTGTTTGTTTAAGTGAAGAAAGCTTTCTAGTATGAAAAGAACAGACCTAAAGTGGACTATCTGATGCAAAGAAAATATGTACTTTTTATGGTACCTGTAAAAACAATTTAAGTCTATATGGAAATATATTCTAAGTTATCTCTGCTCCCCACCACCAGCCACTGCCCTGGGGTGATATTTATCTAATGTCAATAGCAGGGATTTGGAAGTCTATGAGAGAACTGCTTTTTTGGGGGGAGTGGGGGGAACTGATGTCATTGTGTGTCTGTCTGTAGCTTTCTTGGCCCAAACGGTGAATATTAGTGCTGCCCTGTTTATTGCTCCATAATGTGTAAGCCCTTTTAGTTATGGACCAATAACTCATGGGTTACACAGTGGTGTCTGAGTGATTTGGAGCTCTCCTGGAGGGAAAATGGAGTGGCATGAAGCTGTGGTAACCATCTTTTGCCCTAGCATTTTCTGCATCAGCTGTGTAGCATTTTTAGTTATTGCTAAAATTTGTGGTAGGAAGCTGCCTGAAATGAAATGTGAGGAACTCTGTATAATAATAAAATCAATTGGACTGTTTCCCTAGTAATTCTGGAGACTGATGCATCATTAATGTTGGTAATACAGTGGCTGTCAGATCACAAACTTCTCAATAAATGTGCAGCTGGCAGGCTTTGATGGAAATTGGAGGCAAGCAGAGAATGAGATTTAGGGCTTTGATATATGGGGTGTCAGCCATGTGATGAAGTTTTTATCAATTTCTGTCACTTCTGTCTCTTATGTTCACTACATATGTGGTCTTCCTTGCAGTTTCTGGTGGTGACTGAAATGATAGCTGCACCTTTTCAATGTTTAGTAATAGAGATAGAGGTTAAAAGAAGAGCCAAGTTCACTTCTAAATACATTGTTCTGTATATGGTGGCATCACATCAGAAATGTAATGCCGTGATCAGCTGTTATACAGTTAGGGATTTATTAATCATGATAATGGAAACTGGAAGCAGAACTTGTCATCAAGGAACTTGCACAAATACAATAGCAAGGCAGTTGTTCAGTATCCTGATTAACTACTTATACTGAGGAGGCATCAGAAGAACCAGCTGAGGGGCTTTTGCAGTCCTTCTGACAGGTTTTTTTTTCATATTTTTGTTTTAAACTGCTTAGTAAATCAGGATTTATCTGTATCTTTAGATTAACCTGTTTGAAAGACTTCCTAGAGCAGTTACTTGAAAAAATCACATGGGGGTGTTGCAAATCCCTGTCAACCCTGATTTAGATCAGAATTACATAAACAGCAGGAAAGTGACACAAATATCTGCAACATAAAGGAAAAATAAACCAACTAGTTTGCTAAGAGTAAATACTGATAAGGTCGTTTGAACACTATCCACTTCTGCGTTGCGAGGAACACAAGTTTTCATTACAGGCTTCATGGATTTACATGTTCACCAAGTTGGGATGTGCGTTTTTCTCTCTTTAAACAAAATGAGGTTTCTAGAAACACAAAACAAGCCTTTGCCCATTATAAGGATAAGTTTGTGACTTTGCATCGCATTAGCAATAGTTTTGGGTGGCTCTGGGCCAAAGTTGGCTGAGATAGTTTCCCAGTTGTAGCTCCATGCAAGCAGCGTAGGACCAGGGTGTGTGCTTTGAGCTGTGCTGTTGCAGGGGAGGGCATGTCCCCTTGTACAGAGTCGTTAGTTTCTCATCTCAGCAAATTTTGGGGGAAAATGGTTTTCTTGTTCGGATTTTTGACATGAAAAAAGTGAGTGTGCCGATGCTTTATACATAAACCTTGAAAGGATGATGATTTCTCCCTTGTCCTACCTCCACAGATTCTTCCAGTGAGGATGTAACTGGTAGTTTTCCTGTATGAAATCCCATGGAAATTTTTAGTAAAGTAATCCTGCATAAAATGTATTACAGGAGTTTAGTTAAAAGAAACACTCTTTAAAAAATTGATAGGCTGATTCTCTGTGGGCAGATATCAGAGGAATTTTTTTCAGCATAACCCAGTGCTTTTTCAGCAGTTTATATTTGGCTAATGCCTTATCCATACTCCTGTATTTGCTGCCATTTTAGCTACAATGATTCTTTGAGTTGTGGTCAACTAACAAAAGTTCAAGCAAAAGTTTTTGGCCCGTGTTGCCCCCTTGGGATTTGTTGCATCTGTACAAAAGCAGTTTCTCTTACTGAACACCAGTAAGAGACATGCCAAGTTAACAAGAATTGGAGCAAAATATTTTGATTTTTATCCCTTCTAAAGTTTGAAATGAGTAATATGCTGAGTAAAATATGTTGGAAACAGTATTTCCAGGAAAGATTTTAATTCCCATTTTAAGTACTTCACTCAATGTGTCTTTAATTCCTCCTTTAGTCCTAAACTTATCTGTTCACCTCTTGTCTGCTTCCACTTTCCTTGGAGCCTTTGAACTGGAAGCTGTGTTTAGAAAGAAAGCTACAATGCAAGCCCAAACTTTTCTTGCAGACACGTGCATGTGGCTGATTAATTGCTATGCTTTTTAAACACCGTTTCTGTTTACATGTAGGTACTTCCCCTTGTTCTACTCATTGATAAGTATCTCTTTCCTTAATTCATGATAACTTTATGCATATAGAGAGGGGTTCGTATGTGTTTATATAGTACTTCTATATATTTTTATTCTATATATTATGTGTTATTCTGTATGTTATGTATTTGACTTTCTTTAAATGATGCTGTCAGAGGCTTTTTGGTATGGTATGATTTTAAATATTTTTTCCTCTCTTTCTTTCTTTCTAACCTTTCAATTTTTCTTTACACTTTGTCCCCTGCAGAGGGTCAGCATTTAAGTCTTTGCCTCTGTGAATTTGATTAGACATCTGTAAGTACATGTTATATATTTTAACATGAGTAAAATTGTCTGAATGGATCTCATTCTACATTAGCTCTTTAGAAGAGCTGCTCTGAACTTGTACATGTGCGTTTCCAGGACTTAAAGTTGAAGGGTTTTTTTTGGTGCTGAAAGCCAGGCTTGCCTTTTATGGGTTAAACAGTGTTGTTTGTGTATGGATAGACAACACTCATTTTAGCAAAAAGGCTCTGCATCTGGCACATAGTCTCATAGGTAGATGAAATCATGAGGAATAGCTGGTAATGTCAAGTAGAATAGATGATAAAATTATTAAATTATGTAGCATTGTCTAATCTGCTCACACAGCTTTGCCTGTTACAAGTGACAAACTAATATGCCATCAGACTTGACAGCCCTTTTAGTTTATTGTAGAAACTCAACACAAACTGTCGTTCATGTGCTCTAGAAGTGATGTGTTTCAGATAACAGGAAATACATTCCTCTGGCACCTTATAAAACCATACTGAGTTTTAGATGAAAGAAAGCTTCAGGTCCAGTTCATAGTAACAAATTCAGCTTAGACTGAATGCATGTGGTTGTCCTCTTGCTTTCCTTTTGTAGGAGCTTGTGGAACCATTCTTCTAAAATTAGTGGGTAGGTTAGAAGATATGCGGAAAGTCATTGTATGCAGTCTGTTGCAGAGGTGTACACCCAGAGCATATGAAGTTATGCCTCAGCATGGCACGATAATTTCGGTTAAAATCTGTCATCTAAATCTCTGGCCTGTTCAATACTTGAAGTGGATATTTCCACGTGTTTTAAGGCATAGATAGAATTCTGAAAGTACTGGGGATTGTCTTCCCAAATTCTCTTTTGGGAAGAAGACTTACATCACTTGAATAAACTGAGCTGCTTTATTTTCATCTGCTTGCTCTCTGGTGCATTGTCACAAGATGATCTGATATTTGAAATTTCTCCATACTACTCTACTCATGATAAAATTTTGCCGAAAGTGCTGATCCAGATTAGCAAGAATACGCCACATCCGTGAAGTATCAGACATGATAAAAATTAGTTTTAACACATAGGATCAGGGCCATTAAGATTCCCAACTAATTAGGGACTGAATTAGCTTTGAATTACAACTGATTTTCATATCTTTTTTGAGATGGAAAGACAAAATGTTGACAAGCAAAGAGATGGAGCTTTTAAAAGTTCACATTTCTCCAAGAAGAAGAATGGCTGGATGAAGATGAAGTTGTCTTTGTCTTGTTTCTGTTTTCAAAATGCATCGTATAATCATTGTTCTTGGAACTTAGCTTTGGTTTTCTCTAGGTGTTTCAAGAATGAGCAACGCTGTTACATTATCATTGTTGATGAGCAGAAGATAACACTTACTTGTCTAAATTGTTTCACTGGCACTGCACAAATTATGCTGTTGCACTCCAGCCACTGTGTGCTCCCATACACTGTATGTGTGTACATACTCTATTTTCTGAAGTCTTTCAGGAGTGCAGTCAGGGTGTTTCAGTTACAGGCTTCAGAAGATATATTGAGCGGAAGTTAATGATTTATGTCTTTAATAAGGTTTACTGTGATACTAAACCAGTAAACTTACCTAACTTATCCTAAAACTGCTTAGAATAATTTAGTTGGTTGATTTGGATTTGTTTCTTCTTCTCACAAGTTGCAGTTTTTGTGTTGGGAAGAGCAAAGTAATCCTCAATATCAGATCTTTGAGGGAATGTGTTCTTTTCTTCAAAAACATTTTTGCATTAAATTGGTTGGGGCAATTGGTGAATGTCGATGGTATCCTCTAAGAAGACAGGACAGAGTGTTTTGCTTACTCACAAAACTAAGTATGTAGAAAAAGCCAGAGTATATTTGGGTCTGTTTTGTATGACTACTAATTCAGCCAGTTTTGAGTCAAATTTTAAGTCTGTTTGAGGTCAAGTTCAGTCAAGCACATGATAATTTTTTCCTTATTCAGAAAACTGCTTACATTGTCCATATGCTTAAATATCATCAGCTGCTGCATTAAACTCTGAAAACCCTCAGGTGTTTTGCTGGCTTGCTTTTATTGCAGCCTCTATACCTCCTAACAGGAGGTGGGTATAGGAATATCTTTGGTGGCATAAGAATTTTAGGAGTAGAGCAGAAATTTTTAAGTATATCATGCTGTCTCATTTTGGGTTTGAGGGAAGCCAGTGAATTTGGTCTGCAGTTCTACATTCTTCAGGTAATGACTTAATGGCTGGTGAAAATACCATAGCACTGTAGAACTCAATATTGAAGTTCTGAAGAGCCCTATAAAAATATGACTTTCTAGATGTTCCACTTGCTATAGTGTTTCTCAAATATTTACCAGCTGATTTTTGGAAGAACCAAAGGTTTAAACTGTAATTGAAAGTTCTTTCATTTTTTGTTACATTTTTTAAAATATCCAGTGCATTTTACACAACAAATGCTTTGTTTTCCTCTGATCTTTGCAAGTTCTACACGTTAGTAATAAGTTATTATTTATATTTTTAACTTGACACAGTTTTACCTTGGAGCTCCAGTGGTAGAAGAGAAAGGCAGCTAGGATAATAATTTCACTAGCTTAGCCAAATATAAAATTAAGGTGCAGAAAGCTAAGTGCAAACAGCTGCTGACTATGACAAGGGGTACTTAGTGTATGTTGTTTTAATGATGTTAAAGTTGGAAAATAACTTGATGAGTATCTTCAGCAAGATTAATTTATATAACTTGTTGTAACTTGCAAGAGGGCTTGAGATTTATACCTAATAAATATTGATGGTTTGTAACTGAGTTTGTTGTGCAGACAAATGCCATCTGACTATTATTGTTAAGCTTGTTTTAACCTTCAGAGGACTTTTTAGAAGAGAAACATACTGCAAAAGCTGTCTGGCAGAAAATCAAGAACTGAAGTCTGCTGGTCTACTTACAGATGATACTTATAATGAAAAAGATTGGCAGTATGGTTTGGGGATTTTTTGTTTGTTTCTTTGGGTTTTTGTTGATTTTTGTCTGTTTGTTAATTTAGTATATATAATTCTTTAGCTATTGTTCCACCCAGCAAAGCGTTTCAGTGAATGCTTAATTCTGCAGCTTCCCTTCATTTCAGGGTATATGACTGTAGCAAAACATTCTTCTGGAATCTTTATCCAGTCATCTGAAATTGTGTATAGTCACCCTGTTTAAATAAGCTAACCTTGTTTTGGGACCCACAGCCTACTTACAGGTGCTTAAGTGCTGTACCATAAGATTCGTAGAAGTTTCTTGTGAGAGCTTAAAAAGTGATTTGAAAGTATATTCTTCAATATATTGCAGTGCTCTCTTTAATGTAGGCTAGGGACAAATGCCCATATTAAACATAGCGCAGGGAACACACAGATGATGGAAAGGGAAGTTTATTCTGGAGTACCCTTCTTCATTCTGCAAGATGTGCTGCTACTGTTTTCTGCCCTTCTCCTTAGCCCTGATTCAGTTATGGGTTTTTGAGGATCTGCTTTCAGGAAAGCCTAAAAAGCAGTGGAAGTTACTTGAGTCATTGGGTTATGTGCATCAAATGCACATTGAAGAGATTATTGCATTCTGTGTGGGAGAGTATAAAATGTAGCACTGGATTCTGACAGAGCCATTAATATGTATAATGCCATTAACACTGCACAGGTGAGTGCAATGGGAAGGGAAGCAATGCAAGCAGGACAATAAGGGATGTGCTTGGTTCTGTCACTGACTTCTGGTGCGCTTGCAAGTTGTCATGATTCGATCTCTGCTTCTCTCCTGTGTCTCTCTTTCAAAAGGTTAAAATCTCTTCAAGAAAGATGGAGTTGATAGGTTATGGAACTTGATAGGTTATGGACGCAACAATGGAATACTGTGAATTAAGGCCTTTATAAAATAATGATGTAACCTGTTTTCATCAATGGTAACTCACCTGTAATCACGATGAGACTTTTCAGCGTTTTCTGATTTGACCATTAGATGAATGTTTAAATGTCTGTGTATTCAACAACGTCACTGGAGTTTCCTTAGAAGGAAAATAAAGCTCATTTGCATCACCAAGTATTAAACTGTGTTTTTAATAAAAGTTTTTCTCAGGAACATAAAGTTTTTATCATTTGAAAAGCAAAATGCTTTAGATTAACAGTGAGGAGATACAATAGGGAAAGCATTATAAAGGTTTTGAGTACTATTTTCAAAATTATAAATTCAGAAAGTAGTGTCTTAGGGTTGCTACTCCAGTTACCTTCTAACTTACTTTGCTCACCTTTTTGGATGTGTAGCAATGGAGAAGTTGAGCTTTGTTTTTAACATTCTTGCAGTAAGGTGCTGATGAGAGTTGAGCTTGGCTTTTCTTAGTCATATGTGAGGCTTTTAGATTGGAAACATCTTAGAGTAAACAACTAATCTACTTGTCAGTATTTTTTTTCTTTTAATGAATGGGAAGGATCTAGTAGTTGTAAGAAAGAGAAGATTTAAGGAACTGGATTCTATCTTCTCTATTTTAACTGACCTAATGTTTGCAGAACCTGGTTAGGATCTCTTCATTACTATAATTACATGCAATAACAAGACTGAAGTCCTTTGGAGAAACCCAAGGCAATTTCCAGTGGTGTTTGTGGATGAATTAATTATTTTAATACATTTGGAGTAATGCCTTTTAGCTCTTCCCCTTCCCCCACCCCCCCCTTCGGCATTACTGTAAACAAAAACTTTCCTTGCAAAAGACTTAATTGGTTGTAATTTGTTGGATAGATAGAAGCTGTCAGGAAATGGACAACAGAACTCTATTGGATACATGTTCTGTGTGGTTTTGATTTATTTAGGTGTTTTGGGCTTTCTCCCAGAGTGTTGCTGAAGTTTCAGCTTCTGAAAAGTCAATCAAGGAAATATCCATCTTGTGACTGACTTGAAAATAATATTAGTTATAAAAAGGGTGGAGCAAGACCACTGCTCCTAGGGGATTGAAAGCAATTCTAGCAGTGTGATCCTTCAGAGAGATACTGTGCTTCCTCTCTGCGCAGCTGGAGTCCCAGGGAGTAGAGGTAGCTTATGAGGCCTCAAGACTGATGGATTAATGAACAGCTGTTAGTGTTTGGGGTGCTGGAAGCTGGCATAAATTACTGTTATTTCTATAAGTTACTATTACATCTATTACTAGGTTATTACCTTAGTAATTTCCATTGCAAGTTCCCCTTTCACTTGTTTCTCTGTTCCAGAACAAAAACTTCAATTGCTGATAACTCTTACTCGATACAGTGATTTTTACAGGCTGACATTGGTGGTGGTAGAATGAGTGACAAGACCTTTGTTGTTGTTGTTGTTCTTTTTTTTTTTTAATTTCAGCCATTGGATCCAACATACTGGAATGTGCATACACTCAGAATCACTGTTTCATGATGGATGACACCTGTTACATCTTACTAAATTAATACATTTTTGTGCTTTTCGTCACTGTTTGGGTTCTTTGGCCTATAGTCTTTGAACCTTGGATTTTGTGCTCAAAGTTCTTAAGAAATGGCCAAATACAAAGCTAAAACATGAAAAAATAACAGCACTCTGATACTAAAAATCCAATGATGGCCGGAGACAGAGGATGCCAACTTCAAGTAGTGTGTCTCTTGTCAGAGTTTGAATACTTTTCTAAATAAGGTCACTTAAGTTAAAAGTAAAGTGTTCTACTAGAACAGGAGGCTGAGGACCTGTGGGAGATAAAAAAAAAAAAAGTTCAAGCCTAGGAATCAGCAAAATTTGTCTTGGCTGTGTTCATGTAGAAACAAAACTCTTTAACTTCATTAATTGTAGACTCAGTGTATTGCTGTAGAACAGATTGGCAATGTCATGTCAGTTTTTGACAAAAAATTGTCTGAGTTTGGTAGTCTACAGTTTAAATTCCTGCTCAGTTATCTGCAAGTGTACTTGTTTGAACCCCCCGAGCAAAACTATGCCTGCATTTGCCAGAAGGTTCTTATGCCATCCAGACAGGTTCCTACAAGTGGTTTTTTGGCAGAGTTTTGGTTGAAGTTCAGGTATTTGAACAGTAAGCTCAAAAGGAAACTTGAGTGTGTGAACCTTTGTGTACCTTCAAAAAAAAAGTTGTTGTAACCCCAATTTGACACAGATCCAGTCATTACCTGCTGTTCATTGGCTCTAATCTATGTGTAGCAGCTCGTTTCTTCTCTTCTCTTGAGGTTAAACTTGTATCAGCAGGGGAATGTGTTAACATTTGAGATCAGGCGGCTTCCAGAGACTTGGTTGGCAGAGCTGCTGGCATGAAAAGGCTCGTGGTCTGGGTCTAGGGGGCAGCTGGTTTAAATGTGGGTGCAGGTATTGAAACCACTTTGTTTGCATTCTTTTTCCATCTTCGCTGATCTAGAAGTTATTTTATTTGGTGATTTGGGAAGATAAAAGCTGATGGGAGAATAGGCTCCATGCAGACATGGTTCAGGAAAGTGCTGAGGAGGTGCATGGGTGGCTTTGAAAGGTCCAAAGTGTAGATGAGCTGCTCTTGAGACAGCAGCAGTTGCACATGTGGAAGCAAGTAGTCTTCCCAGCAGTTGTAAGTGGTGAATATAGCTAAAGAGCTGGAGAGTGGATCTGCCTTCTGAGAAATGATTGGCAGGGCTGGAAGATAACTCATTACAGAATCAGCAGAAGACTGGGAAACATTCGTTTATGCCAATTCAAATTGCTCTGGTCCCTAGAGACTTGGCAGTGTGATTCACCAGTATGAAATATTCAGGTTTTAATCATCATTGCTTAGTGCAAAAACTGTAACTTGGTCATTTCTAAAATGTGGAGCTTTTATTCTGCATAAACAAGTGTGAATGTATATGGAAAGTGCATGTAAATAGGTACAAAGTATAGCTATATATTAAACTTTTAAAAACATGAATATATCTGTAACATATACGCACTTATATTTACTTGTCTGCAGTCTTAAAAGGATTGTGGAAGAAATCTGTCTGCTGGGAATGATTTCTCTGTTTTAGTGGATGAAGGGTAGGCCATGGAACTGAGCATTGGGTGTATTAGCAGATTAGCATGGTTTAACATAGAGCATTTAATGTCTGGTCATATATTTTTCACATAACTTAAATATATCTCTGAATTGTTCTCAAAGCTTTACTTAAAATACAAAAATCCTGGTTTTGTCAGCATGTCAAACTTTGCTGGATCTGAAGGTGAATTTCTGAGAAAGCTGGTATTTTTGTTTCAGATTTGCCCAACTGTTCTTCATTGCCAGATTTACTGCTGCAGAGCAGTCCAACGCTACAGATCAACCTTTTTCTGCAGCTATTTTCTAGGAATCCCAAACCCTAGTACTTTTCCTTCTGAATCTGGCTATTCATACAGCCTGAAGTCATTATGCTTCCTGTTATCCAAGCAAGCTGTCCCCTGATAAGCACAGACAAGCCATTCTGTTCTACTGGATCATTGCATCGTCCCGTCTCTGCCCTATCGTCGAAGTGTGTGGCACTCCTGGAAACACTGTGTTCCCAGCTCTCCCCCTCCACCTAGTCAACACAGCTTGCCTGCCAATTTATTCTCTTTGAATGTGGGTTTGGTCATTCTTGTACAGCTATGCCAAGAATTACTTAGTAATTGCAATGGGATTTGGAGCGACCGTATAATGGAGGGGGAAACAGATTTGTGTACTTTCTGCTTCTTAAAGACAGACAAGTGAGGGCTCACAGGTTTGTTAAAATACAGCTCGAATGCTGGACCTTAACAGATGCCAAAGGCCCTCTGGTCTGCTTGATGATCTGAAGGTTTCTGTTTTAATACAATATCAAAGGAAATAGAAGTGCGTGAAACATTGGCTTTAACTGCAACAGAAGGGGCATTTGAAAACCTAACATTAATCCCTTTTATATGGCTTTTTTGTTTGGGTGGGGGTTTTTTGTGTTTGGTTTTTGTTTATTTGTTTTGTTCTCCTAAGGACCCCAAAGGTGCTGGCTTTTTCCCTAATTTCTTGTTAAAGTTTTGACACTCCACTTTCCCTGTGTATACTGTCATAGCTGTGTAATTCACATCTCTTATGAATTCCTCCTGAAAGCTAAGAATAATAGGAAAAAATAAAATTCCTGATGTTAGTAGTGCAGAAATTTTATGCGTGAGGATGGCCTGTGTTTTTCTCTAAAATGTATTTCTCTTACTCCTTGTCCCCTTGTGCTCATTTTGAGGTCTTTTCTGCACAGTTGGAATGCAAAGTAATAAACAAATATTAGACCCAAGTTACATGTATGTATTTTTCTTATCAGAATGAGCTTTGTGTTTTGACATTTGGGGAGAAGCATGGGGTGTATTTTAAATCCCAGACAAAATTCATATTCCAAATTTGCAGCATCTGAGGTGTCTGTGTTGGACCATAAGGCCTCTGAGCCCAGCTTGCTGCAGCAGGAAGGATTCAAAATATGTCTGATTTTTCTTACAAGGCTTTAGCTTGTTGCTTAGTATTGATTGCTGAAGGAATTGGCCACTTGACTAGATGCTGAATCAAATAATCCCCTCAGTTCTTGCTTTGCAAATCCGTTGTTGTGGGACAAGCTGCTGAGAAGCTTTGCATACGTGCCACAGCGTGATGGGAAATTCTCTCACCGTCAGACTGGCAGAAATTGCACCTTTTTTCTTCTTAACACACTATTGACAAGTGACATTTGTGCATAACTTTTAGGGCTATAGTTTGTAGTTACATTTAGTAGTATAACAACAAAAGGCCAGAAGTGTTGGAAAATTTCCCCACATCTTTCTGTCTGAAAACTCTGTCATTGGCTCAGCTCCTGACACACAGCATAAACAGAGCACCTGTAGCTAATGCAGCTTTTAAGTTTTGTGTTCTAAACCGGTCTCCAAGACGTTGGTGACAAACCCATCAGCTGTCCCTGTCCCATCTGACCAAGACCTTTGCAGTAGTGTGGGATGCTGTGTGGCAGGTACGTGGGAATGCTGGCTGGGGGCACAGAGAGCAGGTGATGCCATAGAAAACAGCTGGGGATTTTGTATTCAGGTTTTAGGGAAATGCAGTGGTTCTGGTCTGTGTTAATTGAAATTCTTAGAATATGAACTGCAGCTGATATTTCTAAGACATTACTGCCGACATGTGAAAGTAAGGATGGACCAAATGGGAGATGCAGGATCAGCCGTGTAAGCCTTGCTTTTGCTAACTGGCTTGTACAAAGCCCAGGGAAGTCAAGTGATTCCTGATGTGGTGCAGTTTGCAGACTTGGAGCCTCTGGCTGAAAAGTCTGTTGGTTACTTTATGCATTTTGGGGTCTGACTGTTAGTTACCTAAGTTTCTCTCCTTGATGCTGAATTCCCGCTCTTGACTACTGAATTTTTGTTTGCTCACAGAAGCTCAACTGAAGCCTTCTGACTGGAATTCTAGCTCTGCGTTTCACATTATCTATAGCTTCAATTGTTATGAACTTCAGATAACCAGTTACTAAATACTTTTTGCGCAACTTATTCCTATTTGAAAGTATTTCAAATTATTTGATTAGAGAAGGAAATAATTCACATGGGAGATAGGAGCTGTGGAAAAGCCTCTGATCTTGGAGTGCAAGGAGCATATATATACTCTGTCATGAATTGTATCATATTTTATCAGGCTGTACTGCAGCTATACTTTTGTTTTAGGAATATCAGAATTGTCGGTAATAAAAGTTTTATTCAGGAGATGGTTCTTGTAAAGAGTCTCTTTGGAGACAGTTGGTTTGCCCTCTGCTTTGGTTGCTGATTAAATTCCTTAGGCTGAATTTCTTGTAACAAATTAGCTTTTGGATGAATTTCCAGAAGAAAAGTATCAATTAAGAGGTATTTGTGACCATCTGAGCTTCAGGACAAGAAAATGTGCTAGAGGTGGAAAATACAGCTAACTATATACGCATACCTGGATTATGGTTCACTGATTTATTTTTCTTTTTTCTCCTCTGAGAAACTGATATTCAGTCTCAACCATTGACCAATGATAGCACCAATAATGTAGGTTATTATTACAAAATAATATTGAGGCATTAATGTAATAAATACCTGAAAATATATGTGTAGTGTACAAGATAATAATGATGTTCTTAACACTGTCTTTGAGCAGGAGACATGAACACTGAATAATAGAGGAACGTCTTCCATTTTTGAGGTCTCTGAACTTGCTAAACCCTTGGGACCATTAGCAAATCTTCTGAAAGTGACTGAAATTACTTTCCTAGCAGAGACAGCAAGTTGGTACCCACTGCTAATGCTCTGGTTTCTTTCTTATGCCCGCTATGTGCTAGTTCAGGGAGGAGTAGATGACCAAACACCTAAAGCAGAACCGGTTGTCTTTTGATGATTTTGCAAACCTAGAGCTAATTCATTGGGTTTAAACAGCTCTTCTGTCCTGCATGTGCAATGCATTGAAATCATGTACAGGTCTTTACTAGTAGCGATGTTGTTGCCAAATGATCTCTGCATATTGATAGTGAATTTTCTCTGTTGTGCATGTAACTTTCCCTGGGGTGGTATGAAACTAGATCACCCAAGTGATTTATGAAATGGAAACCTGTTTGAAGGCTTATATTAGTGGTAGTTTGACAGTTGTTTGGCTTTGTTATTTTAAACGACTTTTATCATGGAATCAGTTTATAAAAATAAAGAGGTGTGTATGCACAGATACTGTCGTGTAAGACCCAAATATCTAATACAGAAAGGTCCTGTCTCTGAAACTAGCGGAAGTCAAATAGTTAAGCCTCAAGTGTGGATCTGTGATGATTCGGTTAAACATGCCATTCTCTACTAGAAGATGTAGCTCTCTTCTCTGATAACATGTCCCTTACAAACATGAAGGAGAATTTGAAAGGCTTAAACTATTAGTTCAGAGTTGCCTTTCATTAGACTTAGCTGCAGTTGTCATGAGACTTGTCTTTGGGGATCAGAGTTTATTTTGTAGCCTTTGTTTATGTTGTCATATACAAGCATTGCATTGGTTGGGAAGGGGAAATGCTAGGGACTTGTATGCTCCCATCACATCTCAGCTAGAGATCCACATTGTGGTGTCAAAACAAAAATTTCAGATGCCTTATTGGAAAGCTAATGTGCTTTACAGGCCAGGCAAAATTTAATAGCAGTTGTAGCTGCCTGAAGTGAACATTCTTGGTGGGATGTGGGGAAGAGATGGGAACTTGAGTGGTCTAAGAAGAAAAAAAAAAGAAAAAAGATTAAGAGCTTTTGAAAAAAGAAAAGGTTTGGCAAGAAGGATGCATTACAAGTAATGAATTCTTTTGCACACCCACCCACCCAAAGGAGACCCTTTTCCCTGGCTCTCCTCAGAGGCTGATGGCAGTGGAGAGGGGATGCCAGCCCTGGCAGAGCTGGCTGCTCAGCCTGTGGTTCATTCAGCTGCAGCAGTGGCTTCGTGCAGGCAGCTGTGGAGCTGGCCCAGGCTCCTGATGTCTATGCTCTGATTTCCATTCTCCTCATCAGGCACTGTGGTGGTGCACTGCTTATGGCCTGAAGGACAGGCGAGCATCTTTTCTCTGAGCTTGCTGGTGGTTCCTGGACAAGTGTGAAGGCTGGTGGTGGTTATGTGTTACATTAGTAATATAGACTCTTACTCTTACAGTTATTTGTATAGGTAAGGATTAATACTACACTTAAATTGATTGTGAATTAGTTTGTTTATATATCACGAAATCAGTTCAGTGGTGTAATAGCATTTGTATTATTACTTTAAATAATGTGTTACCTTCTTTGGGACTCAGTGTAATGAGACATAAATGTGTCTTTTTTTTTTTTTTAAAACATGATGTGGATTTGCACTAGTGAGTGTTGGAAATAAATATTTTTGTATTTTATAACGCAGTTGCCTGTAAACAATCAGGCTAGAAAATGTTTTCCAGTGACAGCAGCTTTTCCTGGCTACTTTCATATCAACATTTGGAATTATGTAGTTGCTCGACTCAGTGCATTCTTGAATCATTTTCAGGAAAAAATACTAACCTTCATAGGACTTAGATTTTGTGAGCAAACAATGATTTTTTTCTGTACTTTTTTCTAATCTTTAACATCAATTTTTTTTCTGGATGAATGTGTTTGTTTTTTTTTTTTTTTTGAAGGAATTGAAGCCATTATTGGGAGTGAAACACATTGATTATGATGAGTTTTTTGTGTTAATAGTTTCCAAGTGGGCTCTGGGTGTGGGCACATGTGTCTCGAGCAGTCCTCGGCATTGCGTTTAGCTTTTGGATGTGTCTGCACTGTGCTCCAGAGCTATTATTACAGTTCATTTAAACAGACACAAGGTAGTTTAAAACAAATTAATTTGGGTTCCAGTAGCAGGGCTGCTGCAGGGCTAAGGTTTTACTGTCTGAATATCTAGCCAGAGCTGGTATTTCTGTGTGTTTTGCGTTGATATTTTTAGTGGCTATGGCTTGCCTGCAGTTGCTGCTGTAGAGGTAGGTCAGGTAGGTCCTTGCATACTGCAATCATACCTGGCTTGTTGCTGTGGATTGTGTTCTCTCTTTGTTGCATTTTGAACTCATGAATTTCAATAAAATTGCTGAGGATGAAAGTTGAGAGAGCAGCTCTGTAAGACAGGCCTTCAGTCTGTGCATAAAATGGACAAAAAATCGGGATGTTACTTCACTGTTAGCTGGCAGATTGCAGCCAGGCAAGGTGTCACCAATTGGCTTCTATCTCCAGATTCCCCATATTGACATGAGTCATTCAGACCTCATAAAAACATTAGGTCTAGTCATAACTTGCCCCACTAAAGGTCCATAATAGCTTCAAGAGACTATCCCAGTCTCTGTCATTTTTCTGAGCTGAGGTTGTCGGTTTGACAGTTGGTGTTTTCTGCCCATTATTGGTTTCACTGGCTGGTGAGCAGCTTGGGATGAAATCTTCATCTTGCTCTAGAGCCTGGATGCTTTGCTATTCACCCCAATGCTCCTTGTTTTCCCTATATGCCATTGAATTAACATATATTTCAAATTGGGATCAAATTTGTAAACACTGTCGGGCTGGCTGTAACTGCTGCCAGGTGTTGGAGGTGATGGATGACCTTGTTACTGGCCCTTACAGGAGATGAGAAGTGGATGGGCTTTGGTGCCTAAAATTGCTGCTCCCTCCTATTGCTACCTGTTTACTGCAAAAGACAGAAGCCTCCTTTCAACTGTTCTGCTTCATGTTTTAGCCTCTCTCCTGCTGCCAAGAATATTTTTACTCTGCGTCAAGAGAAAATGAATTCATGCCTTCAGGATTTGTACTCTTTGCTCTGTGCTATATGATAGCAACCCAGTGAGATGTGCAAGTGGAAACTGCATTAATGATTGATAAAAGCTGAGAGCTGTTTAAATTTTTTTCCTGTTTAATGACTATCAATAATTTAATGCATTTACTGTATGTTTTTAAGAAATAACACCCATATTACAGCTTGGGTTTAATAGGCTAAATGATTCAAGCTTCAGAAAATACAGATTTCCAACATGAAGTGTATCCTCTTTTTAATTAAGAATAAGAATAAGATAGAAAAGTATGAAATCAAGTTTGTAAGAGAGAGGTAGTTGTTGAGAAACAAATGTTTCTACATGCCTGCTTTGGGCTGTTGTCAAGTCAGCACGTAGCCCACTGACAGTGGCACCCAGGAGCCCACACTGCCACCCTAGCAGGGAGCCCTGGGAAGATGCTGCTTTCCCAGACATGGTCATGCACCTGACTTTCCTGTCCTCTATATCCTAGATCCTGAGTCCCACTCCATCACTGTTATTTTAGCTGGTTTATCAGCATTGTGTCACCTAAGGCACTTGGGAAAGGTTGAGGAACGAGCCTTTCTTTTAGAGAAAGAATTACTTTCTTCTACATCGAGCTTAAAAGGGAGAGGTAAATGTTTGAAAAAATTGTTTCCCCCCCTGTTTCTTTAGAAGGGATCAAATTTTTCAAGTCATGATTATCTTTCATTGTACTTGGGTGTACTGGATTTGGCCTTCAAGGCTTTCCATATAAGATATGGGGTATGTACCTTTTAGGTGGTCAAGAGAAAATGAAACCTTTTTTTCGTTATTGATGGGGCTCTTTGCAGTTAGACTGGTAGGTAAATGTCATTCAGAAGTTGGTATGCTTTAATAAGCATGTTACCTAAATGCATCCATATGAATGGTGCTTCTGTAAACTTAGATTTTTCACATGGACAAATATTGTTTTGGGAAGAGCTTTTTTAGGATCCAAGGAAAGCAGGTGAGGAAGTACAGATAGGTATAACATAAAAGCTGTAGAAAACACTTGTGTAAACACCTCTACATAAAGATATAGAAATACAATACATTTAGCATTTGAATTAAAGGTGGTTTAAATTAACAAAAATTATGCTGCTTATTTAGGAAATATACTTCATGTAAGTAAAACCTAGTCTTTTATTTAGACATCTGTTGATGGTGGATCCCATGAGTTCACTAAGACCTGGAGACTTTATTTAGGAGATCTGTGTCTTCATTGACTCTTAACATGTTTTTATGCTTTGTCTGTGCTTCTGCAACAATATTTTGGTTACGTTTTCTTGACCCTTTGTAATAGATACTTGAGAAGAGCTTCCTGTCTTTGTGCAGATACAGTTCTGGAAAAATAGTATTTATTCTTGAAGAAACTTCTTGTTTCTTGAAAAATATCTCCGGTACAGGTGTTTGTGGCAGAAAGATTACCCTGTTCCATGTTTAAGACCGATAAATATACATATGCATAGATAAAAACGCTTTTAATTCATACTAAATTAAACAAGAATTTGCTAATTTTTAGCTTGTTCTCTTCATGTTGCTGTAGGTAAACACCATATTGTGCTTATGTGAAATGTTACACAAAATGAAATGTTACATGAAGTGAAAAGGTACATGAAATTAAACGTGCAAGTTTCATTTCATACTGATTCTGTAGATGCTAGAAAAAAGATTGAAGAAAGAACCTGAGGCAGGAGCAGGTGAAGTTCCTGGCTTCAAAAGCCAAGGTTAAGAGTCCTGCCCTGAGAGTTAAGGAAGGGTGCTCTGAGTAACCTGGGAGGTGCCACTGCCATTTGTTGGCAGACAGACTACAGACTAATATATTTTATTAATGTGAGAGATACTTTTGGTACTGTTCTGAGAAACATGTTAACTACAGGTTGTATAAGAACGTATACGGAAAAAGGTATTCCTTTTCTCCCCCCTCCGTTTCATCATGATATTTAAGGATAAGTATTTTAATACTCTTTTTCTTAGCTTGCTTGTTTGGTTTTTACAATGACAAATGGAGATTGCTACTTCTCTCTTAATGAAATAGTTGTTTTATTACCTCTCCTAGATCAAGAGGTTGAAAAATAAACAGGAAAAAAAGGGAAAGAATTTTTTACTATGATATAAACTTAACCTATTTCTATTAGTGCACAATTTCTATGAGTGTGCATATAATTCACCTGAAGAAAAGTAGCCGTTTGTTGTATGTAGGTTGAAGAACCTTGAAAACACATTTTTGTTTTCTCTGTAAAAACCTTCATTTAAACCATTATGTTATGGGCATGGTTTGGGGAGGGTTCTCTTACATACAGCAATGCTCTAATTCCCTGATGTAATGGAATTAATAGACATCATAGAGCTAGAAAATCCAATAAACTAGAAAATCTTCCAGGTTGGTTGTGTATACAGGGGCTCCTGTTGACACAGTAGTTCCCCAAAGAGCTGATGGAGGCCCCTTGTAGGGGTCAGAAGAGAGAAGGTGAGCAAGTTCTTTGCCAGTCATGTGGTGCAGACTGAAAGTGAGGGGCATTACTTTCCCAAAATTTTATTTTCTCAATGTAAAAAGTCTCTGGATCAGTTAAGACCTAGATCCTGGCAGATGTCATGTAGGATGTTTGCGTTGAACTGTAGGAAGTGGTCTGGATTCGGGTAATGCCTGGAAAAAGCACTGTATTTTCATTGTGCAGCGGGAGGAATAAATCTGGCATCATCATTCAGAAAGAAAGGTTAATTCTCAGTCAAGATCACATTCCAGAATCCCTGGTACAGGATTCAATCTTCAACTCAGATACTGTCCAGAATTGCACGCATCATGTGAGATCTGATGAAAACCCAGACCTAGCTGGTAGAATCAAGGATTATTTTTATTAAGCTTGATATAGGAAAGCAGCTCCACTAAATTCATTGCAGAAGTTGACTCACACACCATCTGAGGGTGTTTGTCTCAACATATGCCTCTTCATTTATCTAATGTTAATGTCAACAATTTGTTGGGTTTTGATACAGTGTTTCCCAGTTTTCTGTTTGTTTCCTTACTGTAGTGGCTGTATACCCACAACATTTTGACATTTTTTTCGTATGAATTATCTCTGACTACGCCAGAAATTTAGTCAAGTGTTTTGGTATTGTAAGTAATTTCACTGGGTTTGTCCGCTTAGAATTTGACTTTTGGGTAATGCATTATTTCACTTCATTTTTTTTTTCCTTGGCTGAGAATTTGAGAACAGAGCAATCTCACCTTCTTCGGGGCAAGTTATGTTGAGTCAAACCTACGTCCCTAAGTGGTACTTATGGCAGATTTCTGTCTCCTTGAGAATGTTGTTAAAAAACTTGGGGTTTGCACTCAGCCTTCTTTTTTGCCACCTCTTATTTTTATGTTTGTTTTAAAAATACGCTTCCTTCAAATCTTGTATGTCTACTTTAAATTGTTTTTCTTACTAGTAAGAGGATGGAAGCATAAAATTTTTAAGCACGTGAAATGTAACCAGTATTTCAGTTCTTAACAGACTTTACCTGATGATTGTGAGGGGTTTCTCTTAGCAGGGAGAAAAATACTGTCAAAAGCATCCTTTTGATTTGATAATGAAAAAGAAAAGCAAATTATGCATTTGATTTAGGGATACAGAACTGGCGTGTGGTTGAGGGGGCGATACAATTTATTTTTTTTCCCTTGCATTTTGCGACCTGATCCGTGCTGAGCTGCTCAGTAAGTATTGATTTGCACATAGCCTCGGGATGTACACATGTCAGGACCAATTCACTAAGGGTCATTTCTTCTCCTTCTCCACCATGAGGGCTGTAGCACTGTTTCCCTCTTTTTAGAAAAGTATAACGATTTTGAGTTCTCCAGGTTTTGGCTTAGGTTTCTTTGCACCAGCTAGTACAAGAGGGCTGAAAGCTGACAGAAAGCAGAAGTGCAACTGAGGGGATATAAGACATTGAGAAACCTTCCCACTGTGGGAAGGTTTACCTATAAGGGAGGAGGTTGAGGAGGCAGGTTTTTGAGTGGTTACATTTTTGTGTCAGGATCCATTCTTTCGCATTGTCAGATTATTGCTTGGCCTATTTATGGGTGCATGTAACAAGGCAGAAGAGGTTTTGAATCACTGATCTCGTTCTTTCTCTCCTTAGTGCACATTTTCTGTGTGTCGTCTTCTGTGATCTTTATTTAGTTTTTCATTGTTTATTTACACTGCCACTGTTACTTCATGAATTCTTTAAATCATTGCCTATCTAGAGGGGAATCTGGACAGAATTACTCTTGCAGCTTTAAGTCTTGCTGACAGGAGGAGAGAAAAAGAGAGCTTTTGTCCCCTAGAGAAATGCAGGAACTGTGGCCATTTAAAATTGGACAGACGTGGTGGCTTTAAGGGAGATGCTGTGATGGGAGTGCTGCCTTTTATGTTTTTTCCTCTCTGTTGGGGCCCCTTATTTAAAATCTCTTCTGGGAGGCTAGAATCCGTATGCTGCTAGCAGATGGGTTAATTATCTTTTTGAGGGATGTAGAAGTGTGCAGGGAAATGTAAGGTAGCAGAGACTTTTTTCCTTATTTTGAGAACCTGTGTTCAGATTTTTCATGGGACAGAAAAGGGTAGAGTTTTCTATATGAATGTAAGCCAACAAAATGTGATGGAGAACAGACTGGACGTGTTTCCCTTTGCTCATTCCCCACGGAAAACCTTGATTGCCATTTCCTCAAATATGTTAATGTCTTGCATGCACCCTTTAAAATAATTTTCCACTTGATTTTCCTGCCTTTCATCAGAGGCAGGTACTGGAGGTAGGGAGGGGCCCATTAAATATGGGTGTCTGTAAGTCTCTTTAAAGTTGTGTTAGCAGTAGGGCAGAGAGTTAGAGATGGTCTGAGGTGAGGAATTATGGTTTATGGGAGTGAAGCTGGATTTCTAAATGATATCTTTAGTCACAAAAAGGGTTTTTTTGGTTCCCTTTTTCTTCATTCTGATAGAAAATATTATTTTTGTCTTGCTGTTACTGAAAGATTCAATATAGCGGGATAGGTTGTTTTAAGAAAATAAGAAAATAAATTGCCTTAAGAAGAAGAGTACTTGTCATAAAAAGAAACAGAACTTTTGATTAGTTGCAAATACCTCATAATTGCAGGTATGATCCTTTCAGAGAAGAGTGCATAAGCACTCGAATGTCCGTATATACCTGTATGTTCAGTATGCATGTTGGAATTTGCCTTTTGCCAACTATTTTGATAGTAAATGTGGCTCATTTGAATTTTTACAGAAGTGGGTGTGAGCTTGGCTGAAGCATATTTACTTTATAGAATAAGTGCTCAGGAATATTTTCAAATCGGACTTTAACTAGTACAGGACTTTTTCCTATTCTGCCAGGAATCTAACTTTGCTTTTCTTAATAGTAGTTGACTTGACCTTCATATTCCGTATTTTGATAAGGTGATGATGGAGAAAATACAGGACACCCTAAGTTGGGATTTTGGAACTGCAGAAGGAGAGGCACAGTAGCTCTGCCAGACAAGTGTTGTAATCTGTAGCCACTTGGAAAAACATAAATGCTAATACTTATTTCCGTTTTTCTTCTTTTTTTTTCAACCCCTTAGGAAATACTGTTGTGCTGAGGAAGAAAACAACTCCCTCTTTTTTTTTTTTTTTTTTTTTTTTTTTTCCCCCTCTTCCCTCCCCTCCTTTCTTCTTGCCTGAATTAGAAGCTCCAGGAATGTGCTAATTGGCGGCGGCCTCTTCAGAAAGGTAAGAGGTAATTGTTATCTGCTTTTCAAGGTGTCTTGCCTGCTCTGCTCCTTCTGGAAGGGAAGGGGATGGTAGAAGAAGCTCGTCTACATGGAGTTTAGACAAATTTCTGGTTCATGTGGATTGCCCTTCTAACACCGCAATGCAAACAGAAACTTTATGGGCTTCCCGCTTTACTTCTGAGTGTAGGATACAGTCCCTTGAGAAAAACTAGATGATGAGATTCATTTTAAATGCTTGCAGAGAAAAAAAAAGTAAAACTGTTGTATCACAGACTGATTAACTAAATCTTTGTGTGAATGTCAGCTTAGATGGAAAGATGATGAGTTAGGTCTGGAGAAGACAAGTTGAAGAAATGTCTACAAGTGCTTCTTTTATTATTACCATACATGTACATCTAGCCAGATAAATATAGATTGTTTTGCTAGTGAAGTTGTTTTGATTTGTATTTTAAACCTGGCATCTTCTCTGGGGTCTGTCATGGTTTTGTGGCTGGTTGTACTACTGACAGATAAGATAGGAACTAGCTGGAACCCCAACTCTAGCTCTGAATGGCGTGCTTTTGTGAAGAGTTGGAAACACATGGCAATTCTTCACCTCTCCAGACTTTTTTTAGTTTTGGGGGAAAGTGCAAAATGCGGTGAGTGAGAGGAATTTAATTTTGTAGTTATCTGGTGATGTGAACCACATGTAATCCATGTTTGTCCTTCCACTTGAAGCAATTCAGTTTATGTGTCAGGGATATGTAAAGTACAAAAAATTAGTGCTGATCCACAAAGCATCCTGAGCTGCATGAGTAGACTTAAGTCTTTGTTAGACAAACTGCATATGTATTTTAGTATCAAAACTCAATGTTTAGATTTATATTTGCTTAGGAGCTGCAGTGCTTTGAGATGTCATTTCCTATTCCATCTTTGTGATAGATATTAATGCTCCTTGTAGTGCAGGCAATATCTTCTCTCTAGACCTCAGCCGTTCTGGTTCACAGTTGATGTCTTAACTTGAACCAGTGCTGAGAAGTGGTTTGTGATAACTTCCTAGGTTCTCAATTGGAGATGCCAGATATAACTTTTTCTGCCAGATTGCTCAGTGATGCTAACGTTTGTGAAGGGTTTGGAATGACAGTGCGATGCAATAACGTCTTAAATTGCCCCAGTGAGATTTGTCAGAGTTCATTTGTCAGACCCCTCAGACTGACTAAGTACACTAACTTATCAAGGATAAGCTCCAGACAGGTAATGTGCCTTGGGATGTTCTCTTTCTCATTCTGCATCTCATTCTTGATGGTGCAGAGGAAAGCTAAGTCTTTATTGAACAGCCAGTACCAGCTGTCTGGCTACCTTCTGCAATAAAGCTAATGATCTAATGGGCAAATGTTTCTTGGAGACCTTAACCAAAGCAGAGACAAGAAGAAACACACAGACCAGCTAAAGGGTTCTCAAGGAGTTTGCAATTTCCCCAGGGCTCCTTCTATGTAATTACCTGTCTCTCTCTTTGTCTCCTATCTTTTAATGCAGGAGGAGTGTCAGACTCAAGGCCGCTAATCTTCGTTACTATGGAAAGGCTGGTTACACTCCTCATGCTGCACTTCAAAAATGGCAATCGCTGGTCCCCAGCTGGTTCCTTGAATCTAACTTAAAAATGGATGATAGCTTTCCTCATTGGTGCCAGACTAAAGAATGCAGCTGCCTGTGCTGTTGCAGGCAGGCATTGCCTCCGCCACTGATGCTGTGGCGTGCTGAGAGAAGCCTGCAGAAGCTGCCTTGTGGCCTCTGAACCTGTTTTCTCCCAAACAAGAGAAGGCTCTGTAAAATTCCTTTGAAATGGGAAATTTTGGGGCACACTGAGATGTGGGAGGCTTGGCTGAGCCGCAGGTGTGAAGGAAAGCTGCTATTAAGATTCGTAGCTCCAGCCGAGTTTTTGTACCGTTTCTGAATGCCTTCAAACTCCCTGGGTTGGGGGCTGAGGGAAGCACAAGCTTTCAAAGCTATTTTGCAGGATTGTGGGCATCACTTCTTGTTATTGTCTCCCTCCCAGTACATGTCTTATGCAGTGATGTGCAGTGGAGACAAGGGCCACTGCTCAATTCATAGGGTCAGCTGAGAGTTTGTGCACAGCCCAGTGCTTTTTCTCTCTGGCTGGATACATCTGTTTGTCCCTCTTGCATGGCACTGGAAATTTGGAGGGGAATCCCTGCTTGCTGCTCCCCTCATCCTTTTCCTGCATATGCTTCCTGAGTTATAACACATCAGATGAATTGTCCCTCTGAAGCCATGGCTTGGGAATGGCTCCAGCACAAACGCCTTCTCTCTGTGTGCCCTTTTCATCCTGGTGAGGAGAGGGAAAATGTCCCATGTTGAGCAGGGTCCCTTTCCAGCTGCTGCAGCGACTTACATGCTCAGGAAGTGTATGTTGCTAAACCCCTTTTCGGTACCTTTGTAAAACATGCTTTAACTGTCTGCAAATGTACGGTATTTAAGCAGCAGAGTCTGTATTATCAAATGCAATCATGCAGACTGTAGTCCTCCGGGTGAAAAGCTTTGGGAGGAGAGACTGGATGTGACAGTGAAATTTGAGAACCAAACCAAGAGGAAATTCTTGCCTGTGTGTTGGACTAGAGCAGGTTCAGCAGAGGTGGAGGGAGGGGGAAAGCATATACCCCTTCCCAGTTTGGAAGTGTTGAAGAGGGGTCAGAAAGGGAAGGGAGAGGCAGGGAAGGGACAAGGCAACAAAAGATCAGGCTGGCAAGTGGACTACAGTTTGCTCTGTTTTGTTTTTTGCCTTTAATGCTGTGCTTTTCTCCCCCCATTCCTCCTAGCTAAATCTGGGCAAAGATAATTTTGAATTTTTTTATTCCTTGATAGAGCACCCATACCTCTGTTCAGATTTTTTCAGAAGTTATGTTTTGTATCAGTGCATCTAGTATGACTATTTTGCCCTGACTTTTGAAAGAACATTTATTTCCCTCATTATTTCCCTGTTTTCCTCTCTTATTTGTATCAACCTGAACCGTCTCCAAAGGAAAGGTGACACTGCTGCTAGCTAACATTTTGGGTGGGTGACGCTGTGTGTATTAAACAGCATGCCTATAATAACTTACCTGTCAGTGGGAAGCTTACCCTGATTGTTTGTATTTCTCTTTTCATGTATAAATCAAGTTCATAGCTCTTGAGCATTTGTAGAGCATTTCAACAACGTGTTTGTTTCAAATCTTTGATTTTTTTCTCCCTTAAATCCTTTGAGATGTTTGGGGTCAGGATTTCTCATTCAGTAACTGTATTCAATAAAATGAAGCGACTGTCAAAGCTATATTGCACCTTATGAGAAGATGACAGGTTCTTCCAGAGTTATCAGTTTGCAAAGCTTTAACTGTCTGCCGCTTTCAGTCAGGACTTTGCAACTGCTCAAGGTCTTTAAGTACTTAATTAACTTTATGTTAACAATGAGCCTAGCCCTCTCTTGTTTTTTAGTGTAAAATCCTTGATTTTTTTTCAGATTTTCATTTTATGAACGTTACAGGTATTAATTTTTTATTCTGATTGGAGAAGACTTAAATCTCAAACTTTATTGGAGAAGGAAAAATAATTTTCATCCCAGCCAGCAGTGCATTTTTTAGGTAATTTTTATGTTTAGAATCCATTTGCCATGTAGATTTCAGAAAGTGAAATGCTTATTTTCTGCCTCCAAAAAGATGGTTTAAAACACCTTTCATGGTTTTAAGTGTAGAGAAAGTGGAGAGTTCAGAGCTGAAATTAACTTGCTTGTAAATCACTTCTTTCATATACAAGATCTAAAAAATATTAAGAGGCAGAGTGAAAATTTAGAATATCTAGGCGCAGGAAGATAGGTTCAAATGGTGGTAAGAACCATGATTTTCAATTTTCTACCCTTTCAGTTTTCTGAGTCAGCCCTTTTCTGAGGGCAGACTTTACAGGTCCACAGATATAAGTGAATAGGGTTTTGGGGAGAGGTGGTGAGAACACTGCAAGGGCTTGTCTTGAGGTATCTGTATCTGTATGGAGGTCTAGAAGGTACTGCCTCGTGGTGTGTGCCCCCCACCCTGTAGTGTAGCTGTGCCAATGACCATTTGTTGTCCCTGGTTAAAACTCTTCAGTTCTTAGTGTTTGCAGAGCTAACTCTGGGTTACTTGGCTTTCCTCTAGTTTCAGAAGTTATGGTCTGCCTGCCTTAGTTGTCCATAATGCAGTGGAGTTCTTGCTACTCCCTACAGTCATCGTGTTTGAGACGTGTAGACCTACTTCTGAATATAGAACTGGGTGTACTTATTTCAGATTAAGTACTACATGGACTAGCATGTTCTCTTGTGCTGAGTCCTCCAATCCTTCCCTGTCCTACCACCCTGATGAACTGCAGTTGGGTCATTGGTTGACTCTTCGTCCACTCCCAGGGGCTGAAGGGGGTGCTTCTGGAGGCCAGATATCTGCTCACTGTCACCCCTGGTGTGTAAGTAATTGTGCTGAGCACTGAGGTGGCTTCCTGTGTTCTCTGGAGCTTTGCAGGGCTTCTAGGAGGAGCTCTCTGGCTTGAGTGGCTTGCAGTGACTGCTGAAGAGCCCTGGGAGTACAAACAGCCAGTCTACAGGAAGGGGTTTTTGCAAGAGCCTGTGGTGCTAATCCATGATGAGAGGAGCAAAGTATAACACATAGATATTAGCCTAGGTGGAAGGTTTGGGTATTTTGCTTTTATTTGCATTACCTGTCAGTCCCTCTGAAAGAAAACTGGAAGGCCAAATCAGCTATAAGGTCCGTGTTGAAGGTAGCAATGTCTTATTTCCTGGCAAGTTATGACTGTCCTCTTCTGCTAGGGAATGACCCATCTCAGTGCACACTGCCTCATCCTTCAACTGCACAAAGATGCCTGTGAATTCCTTATATGTTTCAATAATTTGGCCACTCATAAAAAAAGAACAAATCCAAACCAGCAGAATTTTTCATCCATAAACCAAGTATTTTAAAGGATGAACCTAAAATCATGGGTTGATACTTCAAAATCATGTTTTCCAGTTTTGTCTGTCTCTTCTACTGTGTTGGCATACAAATGGTTTAACGTGGAGCTGTCTGGGGTGTTGTGAGGACTGGGTGCTACTTACAGCCCAGGTGGTGGTGGTGGGGATCATTCATCCTGTCTAATCTCTTTTGGGCTCAGCCCATGGGAAGACTCCAGTTAGCCCAGGAATTACAGTAGAGAGCTGCAATAATAGCTTGCCAACTGCAGGACAGAAGATACTTGATCCTGGAAGCTTTGTCTTGAACGAATTTTGTCTAGAAAATTCTGTGCGGATTTGAATTGGCCAGGTAAATTTATACTGGGAAGTGCTTCGTAAAATGTGTCCTGAAACATTTTTATCTGGTGCTGATGTCCTTAAAAGCCAGATGAAGTGCGTCAGTGACTCATGGTCACTTAATGCCCTGCTGTGTGATGTAAACCAGATCTTCCTTTGGTGCCTTCTCACATACAGCCTTGCCTGGCTGGACTGTGAATTTCAGGCTTGTGCTTATAGTCTGTGATTCATAACCTAAACAAGCTATTCTCTTGAAAGAGACCTTTTAAATTGCTTGTAGCATAAATGCAAAGTTTCCACTCCCTTCCTTATTATTCTACCTATAATTAAAAGGAAATTAGACCTAAATGTTAGAATGACCCAGGAACTTTTATTTTCCCTTCTCCTCACCTTCCTGTCTTCCACTCCTCCCTCAAAATATGAATTTGTTGCAGTTTTAGGGCTAATGATCGTTCTGTCCCCTGTGGGCATTGTTGCTGAAGAGTGGATGCTTAACATTTCAAGGAAGGTAAAGGAAGAAAAAGGGAAGGTGTGTAAGTCTGGGGTTTGGTTTGGTTTCTTTTAAGCTTCCCATACACCTTTGGGTATTTGTGACATTCGTAAAATCAATTGACTCGAAAAGAAAATTAGGTATACGAAGCAAAGCACTGTTTGCCAGCAAAATGAGCAACTATGATGTATTTCAGTCTTCAGATGCTTGGCTAAATAATGGTAACATACGTTTTTTGCTACTAGAAATTGAGATTTTGGCGGTCATATGCAACTGTGAAATCTGTAGGCATATACTGTAGCAGAAGCTGTCTTTATGCATATACAGCACATGGTATTTGGCTTGGGAGAAAGTTCTTCGCTCTCTAAGAAAGTCAGGTTTTTGATGGAACTGACTGCTGTTTGTGCTTCATACTTAAAATTATTTTATTCTGGAAAGACAAATGAGTTGTATGTTTCAATGGTACTGTTGTTTTTCCCCTGTTCCCAGCAACGCAATGTGTTTCCCTGGCTCTTTCTTCTTTCCATGCTGTTTCTTTCCAAGCTTGTGATCATAATTACAGTGAGAAGTAGATTATATCCATCTGTATATTCCAGCAGGGAAACTGAGCCTTGGATGACTGTGGGATATTTCCTTACTCACCTCTCTCTTTAAGTGTTTGTGGTATCCTCAAAGGTGACACTGGGGGTGTCAATCCGAACACTAATAAGACACTTGGTATAGGGAGAGGAGAGTAGAAGGAAAAGGATAGAAGAAGTATGCAAGTGGTGGTTCACTGGTGTCACATTAATAGAATCCTCGAATCAAGTGCTTATTCATTTTAACTAGAGGCTAATTAATCAGAGTGAGTAGATAAAATGATAAGCTGCTTTTAATGAAGTGAAGCAGCTTTATTAGCAGTAAGCAAAATGCAAAATATTTGGTCTCTGGCACATGTGGTTTTGATGGGGACTGTGGTTTGCCACCAGCTCTGGAGCGTGCTGGCCTTCTTGCTTCACTCTGCAGGCAGTGCTCTCTGTGTGTTTCACAGAGTTTCACATTGGCATGTGGCCAATTCAGAATATAGAATCAAACCAGAAGCAGGTATAACATTTTAAAAACAGCAGATATGTTCCTTACAGATCTTTCTCTATGCCAGATTAGCATTTGCCAACTTCCATACTTCGGATGTTGTTATTTTTCTTTGGGGATAGCAGGCTTTATGCTTCCAAGCAAGCAAGCAAACAAACAAAAACTGTGTGGCTTTACAAGAGTGCCGCTGTTTGAAAAGGCAGCAATAGGATACTGCCTGTTAACTGCAAACATAGCCTGGGTAGTTATCTACCCACTTGCAGCTTAGGAACAGAAATGCACTAAGGTGATGGTGAAGGGCCGAAGCCAGTGTGTTAGTCTCTGTTAAACTGGAGCAGGCTTGCCTACTCTTGTTCAAATGATCTGCAATGCATCTGTGCTGTAGTGGTGTTTGTTCCCCGGTGTCTCCTCTGAAAAGCTGTAGAAGCCATAAGATAGGGTATGATGTGTATGGCAAAGCAGGGCTATAATAGGAAGTATATAAATGAGTCTCAGATTGAGAGAATGACGTCTTTTAAATTGGGCTAAATTAAATTAATCTAAATGCCCACATATAGGCTTGAAATGAACTTCACTTATGACTATGCATATCCGTGTTGAAATAAACTCAAATTAGCAATTTTTTCATAGAAGTCACCTCACAGCAAACTCCTTACAAACTAGCGATTCGATACGGTTCCTGTAGTTACGTTAACTGGAGAAGTGGAGCTGGTAGATGGACGTGATTTGAGAACAGGATCCTGGCAAGTAAATTGTCTTCCCCCCACCAGTCTTTCCTTAAAAGACTTTGCTTCCCAGCGCCATTCAAGTGTAAATCCCTGTGCAACAAAGGGGAGGCTGGCAGCTCCACTGGTTCAAGAGTATAAGTGATCTCGCATGCTTCAGTTGAAAGGTTGAATCCCTGAAACTGCAGAATGCTGCTATAGAGGGAAACTCTCAAAAGGCTGGTGAGAAGGGGGGGTGGTGGGGACGGTGGCTGAAAAGCTGTTGAGATCCTTGAAAGTGCAATGGCAATTTTTGCCTTTACCATAAAGTGACCTAGAGACGAACTCAACAAAGGGAAAGCTGCTGTCAGGTGAAGTTGCAACCACCAGCTCTATGAGCTGGATTCTACTTGCTCTCCACCTTAGGAACACAGCATGCTGCTCTTCTTGCCAGCACTGTGTGTGGTGCCAATATTTTGTCTACAGTGTGCATTGAGTCCCTCTTAGTTTTCCTGTTTGGATTATTCTTTCTAACGACTTCGTGTTGGGAGTCTCAAAGCTTCAGAATTGTAACTTCTGGGTGTGCAAAATAGAGTATGAAATCGTGGACATTGGGTTTTACACTGAAAGGATGAGGTTAATCTCGCACCTTCTAAAAACCTTGTAAATATTTGACTGGCTACTCGGCAACACAGCTGAACTGGCTGAGTTAATGCTTAATGTGAGAGTGGTCCTGAAGTGCACGGCTTTGGTGATGGGCCAAGGGTCACAGGGTGAGCAGTGGTTCCCCCTGAACCACTTCTGGGGTGGCCACCACCCTGCCACCACCCTCTGCAGGCAGGAGGGGTGAGATGGCTGCGTCCACCCTGGACAGAGTCAGCCCGGTGTGTTCAGGTGGCAGTGAAATTGGTTTGGGCTGTCCTGCCTGACTCTCTCTGCCCTGGTGCTTTTGCTGATCTGGCAGCAACGTGAGGGTGAGCCTCTCAGGCGCTCCACAACTACATCTGGATTTGGAGTAATATTTTTATGCACATGTAAAAATGGCACCAGTAGGCAGTTGGTAGTAACTGGTCACTGGGAAGGAGCAGCCTAGAGACCAGTGCTCAAGTCTGAACCTGAGCATGTTAGAATTGTAAACTGTAGGTTCTGATACCTGTCATGCCTTGATAATTTAAAAATACCCCCATCTTGTGTTCTGAATGAGTGCTTTTTAGTGTTGGAAAGTTAGCACAAAGATTACATAGGAAAATGTTTGCAGCTTTATGAACCAGATAACTGAAAATCTTCTTCTTTGTTTTATGGAAACGAGTCAGCGCAAGATAGCTTTTGCTTTTCTGATATAAAGGTTGTTCATTCATAACACTGTACTATGTCAGCCCTTCCAAGTGGCAAGGACCTTAAATGTCAGTGCAAATGGGAGAAGATTCTTTCAGAGAACCTCAGTATCATAACAAGCCACGGCATTGTTTAAAAATAAGTATGTTTTTAAACTAGCTACTGATTGTTTAGGTGTAATGAACGTTGCTCGAGGATACCAGCAATCTGAAACGATCCCAGAGACAAGCATAGTGTACTCCACTACCTGTGTAAAGAAGTAGCACTGCCCCACCTACTGCTCCATGAGATGGAAATGAGCAAACCTTTGATTATTGAAAAATAACCTTGTTACATGGTGTTAAAAAACCACTTTCTGTCACTCTGTTTTTTTAACTATTGTTGTTGTAGAAAAAAAATTGTTCATTTCTGGCCATAGTTTAATAGGGGCTATATTTACAGTATTTACCCAATCTAGACAGCTACACAGGCTTTAAAAATACCCACAGCTGATTTCCAAAGGAACTGCTTGCCAGTATTGGCAGTGGTAGATTGAGAAAGGCAGAAAAAACCTCATAGAAGAAAGAACAAAGCGTGTAGCTGTCTCCAGAGCAAATACAGTGGATGATTAATGTCTCTGAATAGTGTAATTGAGAGTGATGGTATTTAGTCATGTGACACTGTGCTATTTTTTGGTGACTGCTCCAATTTTTTTGGCTCTTGGGGTTCCCTCAGTATCTCAGTCTAGGCCTGGCATAGAGGACTGTGCATCTGTGGTTAGGACTCAAATTTAGGTTGTTTGATACAGTCTTAAATTGAAAATAAATTAAAAGAGTTGCACATGGTGCTTGCAAAATCCAGTTATGATTATTATTCTCCTCTCTACCCCCTTGATATAAGGAATCTGAAAATTGGGTTTTTTTCAGACATCATTGGTACCCGTGTACTTAGTGCACCTTAATTAAATGTAGCTACTTTATACCTTATATCAATAATTTAGTAGCAAGTATCTTAATTATTTGTGAAATTATTTTAATTTGAGTTAGTGTGACACCTGCCTAATAACAGATTTACATGACATAAGTCTTTGCATATGGTGTTTCAGATAAAAACTAAACAAGTGCTACTAGAATAGTAGTGATGATGTGCAAATAAATTTGGTGATTCTTCTTGATTTTTGAAACTATTCCTTACATAAAATGTGTATGCTTTTGGTCTTGTGTTTTTTGGTGTGTGTGTATGCTGAGAAGTTAGTTTACATGCCCACTTATCATTTTCTAGTCTGTGTTTTTGTGGCAGATACTTTGATTCCTGAAGATTAATTTTGAAAATAATTTATTACTGTATTTTATCCCGTTTGACAAAAAATGTCTCAGGAGCAAATGAGTGCTCAGGAAGGAAGGCACTAGTGTCGGAAAAAGTCTGTTCCACCTGACATCCTGGTAAGGAGGTTTGACCTCAAACTGGGACTCCTTTCGGGAAGGAAGGGTTCAGTACATTTGACTTCCTTGCTCCTGATCCAAACAAGCCATGAGGAAGAAGCTAGAGAAGATGAGCTTTAGGAAAATAGAATCTTATCCTGGTGCTGTGTGACTTGTGACCAGAGCACCTCAAACATATTTCCTACACCTTCTTCTGTTAAGATCTGCTATTGTGCAGACACCTTTGAGCACTGAGCCCAGCTGGCAGGTGTTGGTTTAGGTGTTTTTGTATCAAGCCACAGTGCTGGAAAAGAATATCATTCTTAACAACCTATTACGTGAAGGGGAATTGACATCCAGGCATTGGTTCTTCTGAAGGACTGCAGCTTATCATGAGCTCAGCCTAGATTCAAGTGAAGGTCTAGCATTTGCTTCCTGAAAGTGTTCAGCAGGTGCCACTGTAAAATGAGAGTCTGTTGGGCCACTTCAAATGCCAACCCTGCATTTCTAACTGAGCACATGGATGCACAGAAAAACAAAGTTATTTTCCTGCAGTTCTCTGGCAAGTGAATGACATAGCTGGGAATAGAACGGAGATTTCCTGATGTCCATTTCCCTCTTATAATTACCAAGCAGCACTGCTTTCTTCCTCATTGTAAACATGAATCAAGCAAAATGGCATGCACAATTAGCTTTTTTTTTTCCAGCAAAGCTGGGGGGAAGGAGGGAAGGAGGAGGGGACAGGAGATAAAAAGGGGGAGGGGAGAGTCATTCAGGGACACTGTACCTGCTGGGGGCACAATGTAATAACCACCCGAGCAGCCTGGGCTGCAGATGCATTGTTATCTGCAGAGTCCCCGATCTGGGAGAGCTGCAAGAGGTTTAATGCAAATCCGAGACCTCTGCCATTGTGTGAGACAGATTAGGGCTCATTTGCATTCCTTCTCCTATAATAATTACCTAGCAAGGAGTGCCTGTTACCATTAGCTTCATTCTGTTTGCCTGTGATAACGCCATCAGCAATCTCTTCTCCACGGATTGTGGACACTGTGAGGAAGGGCAGTGGGCCAAAAAAAAAAAATTAAAAAAAAAAAAAAACTGTTGGGAGAGTAGTAGAAAAATCTGAATGCCGAAAAATTAAAATGCAGATAATTGTAGTAATAGCCATTAAATACAGCTGGAGAAATACTGCGAGCTGAAGAGTAAAAGTCAATATTAATCCATAATATTGATGAGTTGTATGGTTTCAAATATCAGTTAAGAAAAGCCAGCACAGGATTTTAACTGAGCTTTATCTATGGTGCTTCAATAGTTTTGTTCTGTTTTCAGAATTGACTCAGATTTGTCTAAAATTAGCACAACTAGAGATCAGTGTTATCAAGAGATGTTAACAGTCTAAAACTGATGTGATGCATCAGAAATTAAGGTAAAATTCAACATAGTGCAACTTTGGGTCCTGAAGTTACTGAAGCAAAGCAGTATTCCTGACTTAGAAATAAAAGCAGATATTTGGGGTTTTTTTTACTGTGTTCTTTTGTTTGTTTGTTTGTTTTTAAGATGGGAGGAGTTAAATAGCAGAAAAGGAATGCAACTAAACATGGAAGATGAGAGTGCTAAAATCAGCTTATTCCTTCTACACAGTAATTGCATATAGAAAGAACGTGAAATACTTGTGACCAACATTTGCAGTTCTTGTCATTAGCTCTCCTTTCTTTGGTTTTTCCCTCTGCATCCTGACAAAGAAGCCACTGGGGTCATGCCACCAGAGGCAGAGAGCCCTGAGGTCCCCTGTTCAGCTCTGGCTCCTGCCTTGAATCCCCAGCCTTGAGCACACGCTGCAGCAGCAGAGCACAGCTGCTGGGCATGGGGCTGAGGACTCATTTCAGGGCCTGGCTGTGTGTCCCCACAGAAGGTTGTCTTTGGATACTCCTAGTGCAGGGTCGACGGGGAACTCGGTTTGGAAGTGGAAAACATGCCACATATTCTACATGCACATTGACATCAGGGAGGGAGCACCATGTGCCTGGGCAGCCTCTGTTTCATTACAAATTTCCCTGTTTTGGTGCAAACTTTCCCTTGCCAGAATTTTTACAGTGAAGTAATTCCATCTTTCACAGGGGAGAAGTGGTGAAGCAGGAAGACAAATCAAAGTAAGTTTGTCTTTTATCTGCAAGCAGCGACCTTACATATATTTAAATGTATGATGATTTCTGTTCTGCAGCAGGCTGTCCAAATGGTGGGTCTCATAGTTGGGTTGTTTTGGGTGCTTTTGTTTTTTCAAGTGATACTTTGAGGCCATGCTACCATATTCACCTTGTCATCAGTGTGGAAGCAGCAGAATGCCCAGGATGCTGCCTGACGAGTTGGCCACGGCTCTGTGAGGGGAGAAAGTGGTGTGGGTTTGCAAGGGGCTCTTCTGTTGATGAGCTGTTGGGCAGCTGATGAACTGTGAAGAAAAAAACCTTGGTTACTGCGACTGGCACCATTTCCGGCTGTTTAGGATTTGGGTGGTTACTGTGTTGCCTATAAAATTTGATATAACTCTGAAGAGTTTAGACATCCTCATGTGTGAGCATCCTTAGTATACAATCAAGTTTTATGACATTTTCCTCTTGTCGTTGGATTCATTTTCTTAAGCTGTGATAGCAAGAAAAGAAATTTGGCAACACTTAATGTCAAGATACACGGATAGGGCTAAGTGCTGCCTTCAAGGATATCGCTAGATATTTGGTGTTAACCAGAAGTTATATTACTCTGAAGGATTAGACGGAATGACAGAGAACTGGAAATGTTGATGGTTCCTAAGTCTGGGGTTTTTTCCCCTTCTTATTTTGCCCGCTATAATAAAGATCACAAACATGACAGGTACACAAAAGTAAAGGGAAATTTAAGTTTAAAAAAATTGTTTGAAAGCATGTGTTTCTTAAAGAAAACAAGTACTTGTAATTCTAAATACAAACCGAAGGATACAACTATGTTTTATTTAAAGCAGCAGCATAAATCTTTTGTTCATCTTCAGACCTTTTTCTAGGAGGAGGAAATACAATTTGGTGCATAGCTAGTTCTATATAAATCATTTACAAGTTGTGCCATCATTATATAGGAATAAAACTGCAGTTGATATAATTGGAAAGGTCTAATGTATGTAGTGTGCAGAGAAGGACAAGGAAGTTTTGAAGTGCTATCATGGAGAATAATGATTATGTACATCTAAACGAAAGCTAAAACAGAGCAACATATGTTACTATATGAGTAATTGGAGATAATAAAAAAAATCTGACTACTTCAGAGAGACTGCAGTATGATATGTGAAGCTGTATGTTTACATGTATATACACACACAATTTGAAACTTTAAAAATGATGTAAAGATAACATAGCTTCTTATAAGGCTTGTATCATTCCTGAAAATTTTTCTCCTATGGCCCGCCTTTAATAAGTAATTTAGTCCAATCACCATATGTATTTTCAGTCTTTTATTCTGATTCTCTACAATGCCTTCCAAGTAATTTTATATACTCAGCAGTATTTAGCTTTTATTCTTTAACCCACCATGTGTACGGATATATTACTGATACCAAGGCCTCTGTAATCTGGAAGAGGTGCACCAGAAATGAGTTTTCAAGTCCCTTTCCTTATTTACAGTTGAACTTGGGCTTTTGAGCCCTTTGTTAAAGACCCCGTGAAGGCACTTGAACAGATGTGGTTTTGTTGAAGGAAACGTCACCATGTTCAGCTTGCTCCCCTCTCAAGTGAAGGGGTGCCGAAAGCCCTTGCACTGTGCCAGCTCAGCAGCAACGGGGCTGCTGTTGCTCATCCTCCCTAATGGGAGGCAGTGGCCTGTCACACCCAGGAGCAGGGAGGCGTTCCTTTGCTCAGGCTAAGCTATACAAGCTGGTCTGAGTTATTTTTCAGTATTGCTGCGCTTGAAGGTAAGTTGAAGCTTACCTTACTGTTTTGTTGAAATGCATGTCATGTCCTCTTAGAAGTTCAAATACCTGTTTGGAGAAAGGCAAATGTTATGGGAAGATAAGCCACTCTAGAAAACAGACATCTCATCTTGGTAACATACTGTATTTGAGACCAGTGCATTTCCAAAAGAGGAATTAAAAAGGGAAAAAGAAGTATGGGGACTTATTTGTGCCATTCACTGTATTAGCAAACAAAGGACCACAGATTGTCCATATGTTAAGCTGTCCATCACACATGAATGAATCAAAGGAACAGTTGTTTATGCTTTGGTATGTTTAGGCTGTCCAAAACTGATCATCTGGCAATCCTTCCTGTTCTAACAGAGTCCAGATATGAACCACTTCATAGAAAATGCAAGAGAAGTTACTTTTCTAACTCAGCAGTTGCAAGGCCACACAGATCTCTGCTCTACTTTCATGTCTCACAGTGTCTTCTTCATCGCTCTTCAGCCAGTTTAATAGTGTAAGGGTACTAGCAGAAGGAACTGGTTTTGTTCACTTTTACCTAACAAAAAGATTTCACAAGCTTTACGCTATATGGGATAGTGGTATTTTTCCTGAATACTGAAACAAAACGTGCCCACAGAGAGCATAGATATCCATGAAAGCATACTTAAACATGTTTATGAAGTAATGTGGATAACTAAATTTTATATAAGCATAACCATACACCCACACAACTTACAAGACTAGACTTATTTTCAGCTGCCTTATTATCAAAATTACAATTTATATAGCATAAATTATGTGAGCCAAAGGAATTTATGAAGGAGAATTCCGGAATTGGTTTAACTCTCCTTTTTCTGCAGAATGTTTCCATTTTAGTAACTGCAATGATAACTTTTTTTTTGGGGGGTGGGGAGGGGGATGTTTAAAATATTATGTGAAAAGGGCTGGAACTTGGAAGCATTGCAGAAAGCTGTGTTTTAACATTTTTTGGAAAGCTAATTGTGAAATACTTCTTTTAGACTCAGTCTATTATAATGCTTGTAGCAGTAATCTACAAGGCAAATTATGAAGAGAAAACGAAGTATTTGCACATTGTTGTTCAGTGACACCCAAACCACTGTTCAGTGACAGAATCTGGGTACCCAAAGCAAAGGAGCACAGTGTCCTAGGACCAGGAGTCAGCCCAAGGTAAGCAGCTCTCCTGAGTTAAAAAGTCTGTTTTCTGGGTGGAGCACCATGCAGATTTACCCAAAGACTGCAAACATTAACCTCTTCATGTGGTTTTGTGAACTTGGGTTTATTTCTTAATTTGTGTACAACTCTGTTAGGCAAAAACATGGTGTTGCTGCAGAGAGTATGCATGTGGGTGTACATGTTCTTGGCTCAGCCTCCTTGAGGAGGACTGACACACAGGAACTGGGACTTATGGGATGTTTGTATGTGTTTGGGTGATACAGACAAAGCCTCATCCTTTGGACTAACTACAACAGAAGATTTTTCAATTTCCTTATGTTTCCCCCTGCTCAGACCTAACTAAGGAATTTGTGTTCAATCCTTGTCACTGGAGTGTGACTTTGGTCACAGATCACGATCTTAAATTTGAGTGGGTTACAACTCCAGCTGAATAAAGTATGCCATATTCCTGTGTTCCAGCAGTGTGAAGTTAGCTGGGTATTAGAGTAGAAAGGAGTTCACCATTATAAAAGCAGGCAATCTGGGGAGAATGAGGAAGCTGAGCACAAGCCTGCAAGCACAGCTTGTGTACATATTTGTTGAAAGCTAATTGGCAACGCAGTTGCCTTTCAAAGTTGTTCTTTCACCTATCAGTAGAGCACAACTCTGGTACTTAATGTACTGTAGATTACGTAAACGCTACCCTGAAATATTTGTACAGGCAATTAACTCTTGTTTTTACACTACTCTGAGTTACAAATGGAATCCTGCTGTAGAGCTTGGAATATTTATGCAATGAGACATATTCCATAATTAGATTAAGTAATAATTTCAGCAAACTGGCTAGCATTAAGATCAGAAAAACAAGATATTGGTTATCTTGTGAGGAGCTGACAGTCTTTTAAAATGCAGTATCCAAGAAATACAGATGCTGTGTTTGTACCACATTGTTGACTAAAAATGGTATTTACAAGACTTTTAGCTGGAGCAAATGTGTCTGCTTTTGGTTATTTGAAGACTGTAAATGCTTATATCAGTAACACTGGTCTGCGTTTTGTATGGAAATAGGTGGTTATTAATGGAGTAATTAAGGCATGTCTACAGTGTGGCGTTGCAGTTACCAGAACATCCTCCTTGTCTAATGTGTGTGGGTGACTCTAAGAATACTTATGTAGACGCATATTTATTTTTCTTCTTCTTGCTCTTTTCAAACTTAGCTTACAAACATTTTGTCCCTGATGAAATCAAGTCACAGCTCTACAACTGGAGCTGGATAATAAATCTATTAAAATGTAACCAATTGGTAACAACGGTCTTAGAGCCAGACCTCCATCCTCTAGAGTTTATTCACAAGCACTTGACCTAATATGACCCTGAATATTAATAAAATGTTAAGGGATTTTATTGCAATTCGTAGTGTGACTTACTGCCACGATAATAAAACAACATTTATAACCTCAGTGTCTGTAGCACTCTGTGCTCATCAGCTGCTTTGTGCCTGCACTAACAGAAGCGTAGATAATGTGTTCCTCAATGGAGTGGCCTGGGACTGGTTAAAGGAGTTTGTTAGTATTTTACATAGAATCAAACAGGCTATAAGAGGTAGCAATAAAACTGATGGAATCAAAATCCTTCATGCCTTTCATGTACCAAGACATCGCAACTAGATTATTAATTGTAGTTGATTAAGAAAAATAGCTTCTTCAGAGAGAGGGAAGTCTAATATATTGTTTGTATATAATATATTGTATTGTATATAATCACACACTGCAAAAGTGTGATTATTAATACTGACACACACTCTGGCTGTATGTCGATGCCGGTTTTTTTTGTGGGCAAGAACAACTAAACTTGACTGGCACTTCCATTATGAAGGCAGAAGCCCACTTGCAGGTTTTGGATTTGTTCTTTAAATGGTCCAAATCAGTTGCTTCTGTAGTCAGATATTCATGTTTTCTCTTGCATTTCTTTTTCCTTCTCCTAAAAATATCTTCCAGGTAGAGAATTCTTTAATTATAAATGCGGGAAATTTCAAACAGTTTACCTGAGATTAGTCATTTTTCAGTCAGTTGTAAATTATTTTACTAGGCCGGTTCCCTAGCGAAAGCTTCTTGCTTAAGAGCTCCTCCATCTTTATCCAACTCTCACATACATGGAGACAAACTGTTTGGAGGGAAGAGGTAGTTATGTGAAATGGTTGTTGCAATGTCTGATGTCATACACAACCACTTTTCTTTATGTGACAGAGGATGTGAATGGTAAATACGGATGAAACCAGAAGACTGCTGCAATTATTGATGATTTTCGGTAGTGTCTACAAGTTTCTCTTGGATTCCTTTAAAGTCTCCCGTGGCTGTATGAAATTAAAGATGTTTGAAGCGTTGCCTTCTTGCCAGATGAAAAGAGACAGGAGCTGTTGTAATGCTTCCATCCAGTCACTGCCTTCTTTAGAGGACTATATTTGTTCATTAAAGTAACATTAGCAAAAATGAGAAATAAAGCACCTTAAGAAACAATTTTGGTTTGATATTTCTCTGATTTAGAAATTTAAAGCTAGTACTTAGTGTAAAAAGGAATAAGCAGAGAGATTGCTGTTTAATTGTCAGGACAAGGTAGAGGGTTTTTAGGTAGAGGGTTTTTAATTAGGTCAGCTGGTGTAGTTAGAAAAATAAACTTTTGTGGATGTGAACATTTCTTCAGAGATACATTTAATGTTTTGATGGAGTAATTAAGTGTCATTCATTTCAGGCTGACAGTCTACCCTTCCTCAGTTAGATTTCTTAATCCAAGGTCAGGAGTCATTGGTTCTTAATGAGTTTTGCAATGTGTAAAAAGACCAGAGAGTTTGTAATCTGATCTTTGTGACTAGGAAGGTGGTGCAACTTTGAAAGAAGTTGAAGCCTATTGTAAAAGTCTATTTTTTATTAAATGAATGAGTTTGTGTTGTAGTGGGAAATATAACATGTTTTTACATGTGTTTTGATTTGATGTATTATTTAATCTTGGCTGCTTCTGAAATTGATGTCTTGCTGTAGCTCTGTTTCTTCCTTTCTATATTATGCCTGTCCTTTCCTGGAGAGTTGGCACTGCCTACCCTATCTTCAGGGTTTTCTCCTGGTCTCTTTACTAGTCTGTGGTAGGGGCTTTATAAACTACCATTATTTTGACTCATAAGACAAATTATATAAATTGATGTGAATCAGCTGTAACTTTGTTTATAGTGGATCTGAATCTGATCTGTAGTTTATCCATTTGAACTTTCCTTCAGTAGATTATACTGACTTTCAGGTTAAAGCACCTTTTCGTTGGTTTTTGTAATGACTGTAGGTAGGACTTAGTACAATTTGGTGCAGTATTAGTTCATGCACCCAGGCAAATAATAGTAGCAAACAGTCTTGCAAACTTCTCAGTGCCTGGCTTCCTCTGTCACCGGTGTCAGTAATTCTCATTCTCTCATTTCCTGTGCTTGTCACAAACCATTTGAGCAATCACTGAAGCCTGTGTGGAGTACTGGCTGAAAAAAAAAAAAGAGACGAGTAATTCTAGGTGGTGGTGGTGTTTGACCCAGGCTTTGAGTCCTAAACAGTATCCATGGCAAGACCTGCATGTTTTATGCCCATTTACAGTGCTATCACTGTGCTGAGGGACTTAGTTGTAATAATTAGCAGACTTTAGGTCAGAGGCGATCTGTTAATTATTCTTCTAGCTTTTCACAGAGTATAACTTCCATTAAGCCATAGGAATTGGCTGAATTAATATTTTTGGAGCTGTGAATGCGTTGTTGTTGTGCTGTTTTTCTTACTAATAATTTTGTCATACATACTTACAAGTGAGTAGTTAAAAACTTTACTTTTTAAAAATTTTTATCACTAATTTTTCCTATGAATACAAAATATGTAAAGTGTGTAAATCTGTGTGTCTAACTTCAGGTATGGTGGATTTCAAAACCAGGTAAACTGTAGGGCTCTGTCACCCTTCCCTTTTCTCCACCCCCACATCCAGAGAAAGAAGTAACCTAGTATCTGAAGAATGCAAGTTATGCAGATGTTCAAAAGGCCAAATAAAACAAATAAATGGGCTGCAGCTGCTAGAGCAGCATAAAGCAAAGAACACTTGCTGCTGTGATGAGAATGCTGTATTTCAGCATGCTGCTGGCTTTTGCCTGTTTGAGGAAAATAGTGTGGTAAAATAGTTTAACCAGTTTTTATCTTATTTTGATTGTAAATTTTAATTACTTTCATATTTGTTGAGATTTCAAAAAACCCCAGGTTTCTTGTTAATGAGGAAACAGGAGAATAAGAAGCGGGAGTGTCCTTTAATAGGAAGGAAAAGGGGATTTCCACAGTAGCACAAGAAGATTTGTTCCTAATCTTTTAGTGAGAGGTGACAAACTTTCAAGGATGTAAGGGGGGACAATTGGGAGAAATTGCTATGTCAAAAAATACCTTCTAATATCCTGAGATTACTGTGAAAGACCAGATATTCTGCTGTATGTGAAAAATCAGCTTTCCGTCAGAAGTTTTGGGGTTGAGGGAACTGAAGAAGGTTCACTGCCCAATATACTCTTCCAATGTCATCTGGAGCTAAAAAAATCTAAAAAAATGATGCCAGACTTGCATGGGACCAAGACACTTCTCAGACTGGGTAAATTGCTGACATGTAGATAAACGATATTGTTCAGCGGTTGATCTGCTATTTTAGGGCATTCCTAAGAACACAGTGAAGTGCCATAGAGAGATGCCCAAGCAAATACTACCCTCCTCTGGTACATTCACATAGCACAACCTTTTGCAGAAATATTTGTATTGTCCTGGGAATAACATGGGCATGTCAGAGCAGTGTAGCCATATACTTGAGGTCTAGAGGAGGAGAACTTGGCTTTTGCCAGTGTTTGGTATTACTGCTTCAGCTCTCATAGCATGAGTAAACACATTGCCCTAACGGCATCTCATGTAGATCTCATGAGCCTGGGCAGATTACTCTTTGCTCATGTAGTTTGGGAATGGTATATTGAACAAAAGCAGGATGTGGTGCCTTTGTCCTGAGCCTTTGGAGTCTGGTCATACTGAACTCTTGGTTTCAGTTGTGAAATCCCATAGAGTTTATCACCTACCTCTCCTGGTCAGAGATACTGCTCAGGATTTTCCATTTCCTTTATGCTGCAAAATCCAGTCTGATAATGGTTTAGCTTCTGAAGTAAAGATAAGGCCATGATTTTAAGCATTTGAGTTAATATTTTGGCCTTGTTATATACATGTGTGGTTAGTATACCATCCAAAAATTTTTCAGCCACTGCATTTGGGAATTTGGTTCTAGGACCAAGCTAGATTGGTCTTTATGTTATTGGTCTATATGTTATCTTTTTGAAAGGGAACCAAGAGGACCCAGAGCTTTGAGTTTGGTGTGCCTAGATCTTTTCTTATAGTGAACTCCTAAAAAAAAACCAAAAAACAAATACATAAAAACTTTTCATTTCTGAAAGCAAGATTTAATTTTAGTAAGTAACAGAATAACTGACTTTTTAAATAAAAAAAATGCAAAGCAGTCTAGTTAAGAAAAGTGGAAATAAAAGGTTATGAGCAACTTGCTGTTTTCTGCTGTTTCTGAAGGTGGGTCTTAACTTGAGAGCAGATTTTATCCAACTCAGTGAATTTCTGAGTTGCCTAAAACTCTGTGCGGTCCTGTCTGTCCCTGAGAAACTCCTTCCATTTCCTCTGAGGCTCAGTTGTGTTTGCACTCTCTTCCTCATTATAGTCTGTTCTTGAGCTGTAGGCACTAAACTGCTTGCTATAACTTTTACCTGCTGCAAATGCAGTATTTAAACCTTCACTTTATTTTCATAAATATGCTTACAAGTTCTACATGGAAATGAATCATCTTCTTTCATAGGAGTTCACTAATCCAGTCACTTCTGAAAGAAATGTAATGTGTAACACAGAAATTAAATACTATCTTGCGTGTTTGTAACTTCTTTTGTTCCCGAATTTTGTGACCAAAAAGTCTATATGATACATTTTGTATATTCATGAATACATTTATACATTATGTGCTTGTACTAGTGAATATGGTCTCAGAGAACAGGAATTCCTCTGATTTTATAAAGAAATGTACCTCAGTTTGATTATTTCAATAGGCCACTGATACCTGCTTGCAAATACAGAAATCCTCTCACTAGAATATAATTAATGTTTAAAAAGAAATTAGCAATGGGACGCAACAGAACACTTTTGCCCACTTAAAATGGTGTTGAGTCATACCATTAAAGCTTTTAACTTGCTTATTTGCATTGCAAACTTGTTATGAAGTCTATCATTTTCTCTTGTGGAAATATCTCTTGGGCAAATTGAACTCTCTTCTTCACTTGATGACATTTGCACAATACATTCCCGATGTTTGAGGAGTGGTGGGCATGATCTTTGAGCTCTACTAGTATGGTAATAGGAGGAAAAAAAATTATAGTAAAGACATTCATACCATGTGATAATATCTACTCTTCTGGTTCTGTTTTGTGCTTCTCTCTAGGAATGAGTACAAATTGATCCAGAATGGAGGGCAGCTAAACAGACTGGGAGCAAAGCAAACCATTATGGTGGGCTTGGTCACTTTGTTCCTGAAATGTGCTCTGAATCTCCTTAATTAATGGTAGTGGGGGGAAAACTTATCTGATAAGGTCATTTAACCTCAAAACTGGATGGATTTTGTTTTGGTCTTTAAAAAAAACTTGTATAACTAATGACTGTCATTATTTAGCTGTTATACAGTATCTTAGTTTAGTAGTAAAGTTTCTACTGCTTCAGGTTAGGATTTGCAGAGATTTAGTAATAGTGTTAGTGGAAGAGAGTAAAATGAATGTGTGATTCTTGTGTGATGTTTTGAGGATTTTTGTACCTATAATTGCACGTGTCTGGACTTGTTTGTTGCTGTAAGTCAGATAGGTAGATGCCATTCAGATACACACTGTATGTGTTAATCAGGTGCAACACTTCTGTGTTTGTACTGTCCTGCTTCCAAATGTGTCTGTGGTCTTAACTGATGTCTGCTCTTTGACACTACAAATACAGATATTAAAAGCCATGGAGTTCTGGTACCTATGTATTGTTTCCCTCAAAGAGCTGGGACCTGAATACTTTCTTGTATGAAGGATAGGTCACAGCTCTGAGTGCTTTAGATGACAAGCAAGATGACAAGACCCTCATTACAACATTAGCGGTATTACAACAGTGATTAATCTTCACCTGTGGGTAGACCCCCACTCTGCTCATTCAAAGCAACAGGTGATCTGTGCCCCAAAACTTCATTGTTTGAGTCAACAACTGTGAAAGGAGAACCAGACACTCACAGGAGACATGATTTGTCACAAGTCGTGCTGAAAAGTGAAGTGTCAAGGACAGAAAACAGCTCCCCATTTCTGCTTCAGTGCTCTCTACTGTCTGGTGCATCTGTTGAACCCACCAAGGCTCTTACTCCAGGGTGGATTTCTTTTGGGACGAGCTACTTAACTATTAGTTGGGGGTTAAACTGACATCCAGCTTTTTTGTTTCTCATTATGGTTTTCTCTTTTCCATATTCATGTTAGACTCTTTCCATATTTAGTGTTTGAGATTTTATGGAAATATTGCTAGTCAAGTGCTACACTTGTGAGGAGGTGAAATGAGGACAAAACACAGGGGACAGATCAGAATCTTTAATCTTTGCTGCTGCATGTAATTTATAAAATGTATTAATCTGGTTTCATTCATTTACTGAACTATGTTGCACTCTACATCTCTGCTGTTTTGCCTTCATGTGAACTGGTTGGAAGCCAGTTTTGTTTAATTAAGAAGACTCAGCATAGCAAGGAGGTTTAGCCCTCATACCTTTTTGTCTTAGTTCTTGAGCATCTGCCCCCTAAAGTTGTGCAGGAGTGTAAGTAGTGGTGTTAGAGTTACACGAATCAATTCCATTGCAGAGCTTTCCCTGTCATAATGATCAGTTTGCTGCACAAATCTCATTGATTTTTCACAGCCCTGTGGAAAAAAAAAAACCCAAACCCACAGTTGATGAATAATGCTGGGAGAGACTCAGGAGACACTAATTTTGTGGCTGGTGAGAGTAGCTGTGGCTGTTCCCCACCTTCCTTTCTGGCTTCTCTAAACCTTTTCCATTAAGCCTGGCCTTGAGTTAGGAGAAGCCTGGAAATTTGGCAGTAACCTATGAGAGACTGAGAGCTCCTGAGAAAACAGAGAAAGAGCAGCACTCATGGTGATGGAGAGAATAATCTTGCTGGGGTCAGTGGTGCCCCATCAGCCAGGGCATGATCATTGCCAAAACTGCCAGAGAGCCTTACTCTGGGTGGCAGGGCTGGTGGGTGAGAAAGCGGGGCTGTCTGATGCCCTGCTCACAGCCTGATCCCAGCACTTAGCTTCTGGAAATGCAGTCAGAATAACTGGTGCATCAGATTGCCTTATCTTTTTTTTTTTTTTTCCTCCCCTGCCCTAGATTTTTGTAACTCTTTCCAGGGGCAGAAGGTGGAAACGAACTAAAGGTTTTTAGAAAAAACAAAAAACCCCACGGTTCTGGAAAAGTACGAATTCTCTCCATAATGGTGTGTAAATTGTACTTCATGTTCAAGCTGTCTGCTTTATTTTTACATTCTGATTCTGGCAGAGTATTGTCCCTGCACTGACCCCTTTTCATCTACTCTTATGCAAGGTGTATTTAAATAGCTGGATTGTAAATCTCCTTCTGGAAAACTTCCCACCTCGCCTGCCATTCCCTTTGATACTACTATTCTTGTTTAGCCAACGTGGAAAGTTGCTGCAGCAGCAGTGGGGCAGCCGTGTGCCTTCTGGCAGCAGCCTGGCCTGCTTTTGGCCACTGCTTGCTGTCTACTATCGATTATCCACATATGTCAAACTTTTATATGCTCTGAGTTTTTTATGCGCTAGATTTTCTGAGCATGACAGTATTTTCGAAGCCTGGTGTACCCTTACTGGAAAGGTACAGACAATCTGTCACGGGCAATAATACATGCAATATTGCATGTTGTACAGTGGGAAGCTATAATTGTGGCAGCATAAGGAAGATTAATAGTGGACCGTTGAAATCAGTAGTTGTTCTCAACTAAATATTTGTTGAAATACCACAGAATTTTAAAAATCACTGGACTAGCTGTTAGAATGCCACCTTTTAGTGTTTCAAGTATTGGATTGTGCAATAATTAAATGAGATTAAATGTGAAGGATTGAAAGAACAAGGAGGAAAATGTTTTTCTGATTTTGTTCACCATAAAGTTCAAATGAAAGAATGTAAAGACATAGGGAAGTTTACAGAAAATTTTGTCTGACTTTTGTTAATTTTTTTTCTCCTGCCCTCACTGTCTACATGGTGTTCCCAAGCGTAGGAGCTTCAGTGTGCCCAGAGAAATCAGAATCTCATAAGAATTAACATGAGGATCTGGCAGGAGACTTTTGTTCAGTTCCTCTTATCAGTCTGCATACTCAGAAGACTGTGTGGTGATCTATAAGACATGTAAAAAGCAAGTTTCTGACTAGTTTGGTTAGGCTGTTACTTGGAAAAAAAAAAGGTGTTGCAGATAAAAGCTGAGATGTCAGCCACTTCAGCAGAGGAGATGGATAGAATTTGACAGAGTTTAAGAGCTGCAAGTTAGGAAATATCAGGTACAGAAATGCTGTGGCTTAGATTCTAAGTGTTTTGGTCTACAGGAAAAGACTTGAGAGGTTAAAATAATTGCAAAATAACATATTAATGATGGGAAAATATTTTTTGCTTTATTGTCAGTCATTTTATGTGACTAAAAATAGGGTACTGTTGTGCAAGAACATAGATAAATACCTTAGATGATGTTCTAATACAGGTCTCTGCTTTGAGCAGAGGTGTAGGATGAACCAGGGAAGGGCAGCAAACCTATATAATTTCAATTCTTATTTATATTTTCAGTAGTGGAAGTACCTCAGCTCAGGGTAAAGGAAAGAGTTGTGGGATGGTGGTGATCTAGCACGTATGAGTGAAATTTTGTAAGGTAACTGAAGCCACCAACCAAGGGAAAGCTTGAACTCCTGCCCCTGTGTTTACACTGTGTCCCTTAAGTGGGTTCAGCTCTCTTAGTTGGGCAAGTATTTAGCTACCCACCCTTAAATCTTTCTGAGTAGGTATTTAGCTAAATCAGCTCACTAAACTGTCCAAAACCAGCCACTCTTCTGAGTCTTTGCTGAGTTAAAGTAAATAGGTTTCTGTAGTCTGTCGAGTGCCAGAGCCAACGCAAGGTTGGCAGCAGAAGAGCATGGCCAGGAGTGGAACCAGCTTTTAGGACAGCAGTGAGCCATTCGATTGTCTCATTTGCAAAAGCCTCACTCTTTCAGCTTCATTTTGCATGCAGTGTTAAGAACAGGAGCTTCACAGTATGCATTCTTCATATTTCCCCATATGTGCGTTATGGTCCTCAGAAGCATGGTTGGCCATGGCACAAAGATTGCAGGAGAGTGAAACACAGATGACATGAAGGAACTTACTTTGCACAGCACTTTTCTTCCTGCATATCACCTTCCCCACAGCCTGCGTGTGGCAGGAGTCCTGTGAATGCTCCCAAATCTCTTCCAGAGGCAGTCAAGTTATTTTAAGCTGGTGGTGGAGTTCAGCTAATTTGTCTGATTTTGCATGTCTGCCTCAGTACTTGCATTTTCTCTTCCCACAGAAGAGTGGGGGTGAGTGTTTGCTGATCTCCAGCTGATGACTTGTACTAACTGGGGGCAGCAGCATCTCCAGCCAGCTGAGCTGAGCACCAGCAGGGTGGCAGTGGGAGCCCTGGGGGAGGCACACACGGGGTTATTGGCACACGCAGTCAGTCGGAGCACAAAGTCCACTCAGGGATGTTAGATGTCTGCTGCCTGTCTGGAGAGTTCTGGCTTGCTACTCCTGCACCTGCAGACTGGAAACTGGTTTTGCCATCTGCCTGAGGCATGGAGAGGCCTCCAGGAGCAGGATTACCCAGTCCAAATGTGTCTGTGGGGCTCTTCCAGTTTCCCCCTCATGCAGTTCAACGGAGAAGCCAAGTCACATGCAGTCCGATGTAACGCCTCCTCACAGTGTGAGGGAAACCTCCCTGCACGTTCACAGCTGCCACAGGGCTCTCCTGCGATGTGGTGGTGGTGTCTGTAAGAAAAGGTGGACGCGGGAATCTGTGGGAGTGGGTTATTCTGGCCTTGCGCGGCTTTGTGTTGTCAGCTTGGAAGGAGCACTGAGCGGCTTCTTGCTGAGGCCAGCAGGCAGAATGAAAAGCCACCCCATGCAGAGACCTTTTCTGTCCATCTGTTACGAGTCTGTGCTCTTCACAGGCTACATTTGGGAATGAGCCCCCATCGCTGGAAGTGTTCATGTGCAGTCAGGTCCTAGACCAGCAGCTACCCTTCCCCTTCTCTGGCACAGGAACGGAGTTAGCCAGTGGTAAAGGACTACAAGTGTGTGTCCTCTGTGTGTGTGCATGACGGGATATATTTGGAAGTGAACTCAATTTAGAAATGAAGAGCTTGGAATATGGTGTCTGGTTTGGCAATGAGAACATGAAAATGTGGTATCGGTGTCTTAGCCTTTCATAGGCTGGAACTAATTGCTGCAAAAAACCCTCACAGGGATTCAGTCCGTTTAAATAAAGAGCGTACATGTTAATCCTTGTTACTCCCCACATCTCTTTAATTGCTTTCTCCTGCTAAACGTAAAGGATTTGAAATATACCGTGTGGTACAGCTTTTCGAGACCTGAAAATGTATGCATTTGTGATGGCTCTCTTTCGCAATTCAAACGTGCATTTCAAAGGATTATAAAAATCTGAGTCGATAATGCATTTCAACAATGTTGCCTTGTCAAAAAACCCTTCCAGTTCCTTTGTAGCTATTAATTGTTGGATTTCAGATGGCAGGGAGGTTTGAGCACCATATGTGATTGCATGTGGTAAGCTCTATTGCTGCTGGGGTGGGAGGATGTCAACCACTTTCGAAAAGAAGTTCATATTTGGGAATGACTTTGCCACTTAGAAAGTTAAGAGAGGAGATTATGAATGTTAAGAATCACATTTCTGGCCCCATTAAGTTGCTGTAGGAATTTTGCCACTGGCTTCAGTCCATCAGTGATTTCACTAACAAATGTAACATCCAAAAGAAGGTCCAGGCAGTGCCTCTGAGGAGTTGACAGGAGAGGTGTAAAGCACTGCTTAATAAATGAGATGAAGTAGATACTCCAGTTGTGTACATGTTTCACTTTTCTATAGCAAAGAGAGGAAAACTTTATCTAAATTCAGTGTGTGTTTTATTTCTTTCACAGTTTTCAGATTTTTTTTTTCCTTTTTTCTTTTTTTTCTACGTGACTGTTGGGGAATCCTAGAGTTTTAACATTGTAATTGTAGTAAAATGAGGATATTAAGAAATATGCTGTGACATGAAGTGTTACAGCAAAAATTCTTGAAGTCTAAATTGTTCTTTTCAGTCTGTTATAATATCTAACAACACTATTATACAATTTGTAATTGTACAATGGTATTAAATAGAAATTATTTCCACTAAGGAATAATATAATAAAGTATTCATGAATAGTATTACTTCTGATCAACTATGTGTATATGCAGATATCTTACATAATTCTAAAATATAATTTTAACATCATCAATAAGCATGTATCTTTTTACTGACAACTTTTTTTTAAAGTAGCCATTATTACAACATTTGTGATAAAGAGGAACAGCAAAAATTTAAGAATTTGTATTATTCAGGTTCAGGTCATTAACACAGTGTTTAATACTGTGATTTGAAATTCAGATGTGAATTGGTGTTTAATTTATATATTAAATATATTATTATATTAAGTAAAATATATTTGCTTCACACCTTCTCAAATTGCTTCCAGTTAGAAATACACACTTTAGCTAATCCAGAGGCAATAAAACCAATCTCTCAGGCATTTTTGATGTAAACAATCCTAGGTTACCGCTGTGGTTTATATTCCAGCAGCTTCAAGATTTCTTTGTCATTCGAGGAACCATAGTAGTACCCAGGAACAGGCTGCCTTTGCCTGGAGTGTTCACTATCAGAATAAGTTGGGAAAGAATATCCAATGATTTAATTGCTTTTTTGTGGATGAATGCTGTGGGTGCAAAAATGTGCTGTAATTTATGTAATAATGTATAGCAGAGCTAGAGTCTGACATCCCCATTTCCTGCATCCAGACCATTCATTGACTTAGCTTTAAGATTTAGAAAAACATCTCTGACCCTGATAATTTCAGTTCCATTGATCCATGTACCAAAACTGTTCTTCCTCTGTTTCAGCCCAGCACTTCTACAGGGCTCTGCAACCCACAAATCAGCATGAACTACTTGAGTAAAAATGTATATATCCCATTCATCAGATAAATCAGTATCTTTAAAATGCAGTGCATGGCTGTAGCGTATGAAGTTATGTATCAGTTGTTTTTTTATGTCTCTAGATTAAAGTTTCAAAAATGCACTGGATATTCATAGAACAAATTGTGTGGAGAAAATCTAATTTGAAATCTATAAGCAATCTGCTCTCATTTGATGAGAATTTAGTCATTATTCCTTCAGCCATAAACTTACCGGGACTGTTTCTGTATCCTTCAGTTAGTATCTAAGATATTATTTTTTATTGAAGTTTTAAAGTAAGATTATAATCTATCCTTAGTTGGGCTAGACAGTCAGCTCAACGTACCATGTTGTGTAGATACAAATTGTCTGAAGTGTTTGTAGCATGTCTCTTCTGTAAATATTGATGAAAACCTGTACTTACTTTTTCTGCATTTTGTCTTTTTGAACACATTTCAGTGGGGTGTTAAATAAATGGTAGCTACCAAAATCTTTTACTTTCAGTTAATATTGCATATTTAAATTTGCACTGAAGTGCTTTCTGTGTCAAGTGGAGGCAAAGAAGTTGGCTTTTATGAATAGCATGCTGCTTTATTCCACATTTTAATGAAGTTCAGAATTAGTGTTCTGCTTTTCAGGACTCCTGGTATTTGTGTGTAGAAGGGGTGTCAGTTGGTTTTGTTACCTATTAGGGTGAAACTGTTTTCAGCAGCTGTATTAACTAGGGAACAATAAATTGCTGCTGTAAATAGCATTTCCTCCGTAGTCCACTAAGGATGCATTCATGCTTATGCTTGGCTTTATGCACTGTTTGGCAGATCCTCCTCAGGGAGTTACGCCGAGTTGCACCTTTTCTGGTGCATCAAGTTAGAGTTGTGTATACGTGCAGTTCTTCATAGGATTCTCTTTTTACGACAAATGATTTTCCCACTCCTCAAATAACATCATCCCCTCAGCTTGGTTATCCACTTCCGAAGAAGTCTACCAAGGTAAATTATTTGTTTTGTCTCTGTTATATGCCTAAGTGGGTAATTTAGTGCATTATAATGAAAATTGCAATTGGGACAGACTCTGTAATGCCTTCAAAAGTAGTATAGGATGACATGTTGTGAGTCAGTACTGGTCAGGAAACACATTAGGGTTATTGTTTGACCATAATGTGTTTTGGTCCACTATCACACAGTAAATGTATCTGGTCACAGCCATATACCCATGCCTCAGGCATGGTGCTTATGTCCTGCGTCCCAGGGATGGGAATTGCTCTGAGTCATGGCAAGAGATGTTTTGGAGCTTCGGAAAAGAAAAGCAGAGGTCCAAAATAATTTGTGCATGGGGTGGCGCAGTCTCTGTTGCAGGAAGGAAGACAAGAAGTAGTCATGAAAGCTGAATCAATTCTTCAGGTAGGTCAAGTCTAGATGCTCGCCCTAGAGTTTCTCAAAAGAAAGAGCAATATAACTAGGGAAGTAAGAAGGTTTTCAAAAATGGCTATAGATTTGGCATACATGCTACAACATATTTTTCTGTGTACAGAGTGTAGTTTTCAGTCCAGGAATCAGGCTGATAATGAAATGAGTGTCTCTTCCATTTCATGAAATAATACCCAGTTGTCTCTTTCTGTCCAGTTTATTAAAAAAGCAGATGACTTCATGTCTCTGCAAAGCTGAAACACATCTCCTTCTTACCTCCTCTCCTACTTGATGCTGTTACTAAGTTTGGTCAATCAAGGATTATTTAAAACTGATTTCTCATCTGTTGTCAAAAGTGAACATGACTATGCTGGTTTTTCCTCTTTTGCTTCTGAAATACGTAGTGACAAAAATCCAAGGTGCCAGAATGATCTTAAATGCCTGTCCCTGCCTGTGGAAATAATTTGCCTATCCTGCTGTCACCTGCAGGGAGTGGAGGGTTTGGGAGTGGTAATATCTCTAATTAATGCTCTAATAGAAAATTTATGGAGGGGTAAACAGCACTTGCCTACAAAATTCATGTTGGTGGTGTTACCTTCACTTATTCTTGCTTTAACAGCTGCTTGTACTGTATGTACTTCTGGAACCAGGACAAGGTTGGCAACAGCTATGCATGGAAATTGGTGAAAATTCATGAAAATTGCACAGGTTAAAGTTCTGTTTCTCAAGTTATTTGATTTCTCAAATAAGCATAATTGGATTAGGAGGAAAAAAAAACCTGCTCCTTGTAGGGCTGTTCTGCATCACCTCCTGAGCGCTGCAGTTCACCCTGGGGTCTGGGTAGCTGGTGGGGATGTTCTTTGGGTTGGGTTCTGCTCTCAGCATGGTACGTGTGCCTAGAGGAATTAGGTGGTACCCGAGGCAGTTCTTCCTCTGCTTCTGAGAGCTGATGGGGTTTCCCTCTCAGAAAATCACAGATCTTTAAATGCTGACAGCTGTTCTTTGAAAGCGAAAGATTTTGGTGTTAGCAGGGATCTAAGCAGAGGGGATGCTGCTGCAGTCTGCGTTATACTGGACTTCAGGCGAAAGGATGAGGGCAGAGGGAACACACTGAAGTTAATTTCCAACTTGCAGCAGAGAGTCTTGCAAGGCTGCACAACCACCCTGAGCTCTCACTCTGTGCAGCGCCCTTGACATACTTTTTGTGGCCAGCAGGTTTCTGCTCTCCCACCATTTAGTACATGGCTGAGTGCTCACAGAAGCTGAGAGGTTTCCCATCGAGGACCTGTCCTTTACCCCCCACATCTGTGGGGCCAGCAGAGCCCACATTTGCAGCCCATGGCCAGGGCTGTCACCCTTGCTGCTCGTCTCAGACAGGCGTGGGTGACAGCAGGTAAGGGGTGACAGACTTTGCTTGGCCTTTCCTGGTGGCTCTGGGTGTTGGTCTTTGCAGAGAGACAGCTATAAAATTAGATAATCAGTTAATCACTCGTAAATTAGCCTTGTGTCTTTGTAAAGAACAAATACAGTAGTTATGTAGAAGTTGTTAGGAGTTTTTCTCTTTTTAATTAGCAGAAATAGATGCAAAATGAATGATGATTAGGCAGCTGATGAATTCAGTTGTACAATTATGCCTAAAGCTATGCCCCAGTACTTAATGATGGATGCTCTGAGCAATCAAAAAAGCCTATTTATGTAATTTATTTATTAAAAAAAAGTTAGACATTAAGCAAGACTGTGTATATTACAAGTATATCAACTTCACTGTCTGAGAAAACCTTTCTAAAATTTGGTACTGTAAGTATTTTTAAAATACTTTGTGTAATTATTTATTTTAAATTAACTAAGTGTTACTGTAGTAGCTGTTAACTTTTGGGTTTATATGAATGGCTGTTCTTTAAAAAATAGCTAATCAAATCCTGAGCATTCCACAGAAGTGAGAATGACACAAGAATTGTACAGATTAATGTATTTTTCTTCTTTCTCCTTTCGGACAGTCTGAGACGAAGGAGTGGAGGAAATTACAGTCCTGGGTGTCTGTTCTGGGAGGCTTTAAGAAAATGCAAGTCATGATGAGCAGCTGCCTTATATGCAGCCAGTTGGGAAGGCTAAACTGATTAGTCTGTAAACACTAGGAGATGGTAAGTGTTGGTGTCAAAGGGACTGTGACAGTCATCAGATTGTGGTTTATCTCAGGCTGTTGTTTGAATGATGGCTCTCCTCCACAGAAGCTGTTTTATGGCTTTGCAGAGGTAAAATCTGAGCCGAGCCTGATGGATCCAGCGCTGCTCTGAGCAGCTTCCTGGTTTGCTGTTTTGCACTACCAACTCTGGGCTTTTCACGAACAAGCCTATTATTTTCTTTTCACCAACCAGGAATTACAAACATAAAATTTGCTAGTCCTGACAGAGTGGAAATTGGCAGTTGCCCATTTGCAGAAGAATACTAGACAGCAACAGAGAGTCCCTTCAGGACAAAGCGTGGGGGGTGCTCGCAAGAGCAGCAGGCGGGCACTTCCCCTCCCATATTTTCCTGCTGCAGTAGCAAGGTTGCATTTTGCACTTTGTGTTCAGAGATGGGTCACAGGAAAAGGCATTCCTGTAAACAGACTGGACTTCTAACCTGCTGCAGAGCTGGGCAAGAGCATGAGGTGATCCTTTGTGCTCTAGCTGAGTGATGTCCTCAGGAGGGGATTCAAGGGGGGCAGTGAGCATGGCAGTGGTTGGTGGGTACAGTCACCCCCATATTGGGTTTGTGGCAGATGTTCTTGAGCGAGGCAGCTGGGGGTACAACAGCCATGCTTGCAGGAGCTGTAGCTCATCTCTGATTAAACTTCAGTAGCTGCACTACCTAGGTGAAGTTGTATGTAAAATCCACACTTGGTTTGTTTCTTCAGTGCTGCAGAGGGGAAAGAAGTTTCTACTGCACTACATGTGGACTTCTTGGCTATTTTAAGTTTTGGAGTTTTTTTAGCAGTTGATGTTAGTCATAGGAACTTCTGCTAAAGTATAGTCCGTGTCAGTGGGAAGAAAAAGGGATTTACTGGCATGCATAGAGTAGGGAACCTCTTACAGTTTCATACATACCAGTAAAGGCTGCCATTTTCCACAGGAGATACCCTCTACTCTGCATGATGAGCAAACCCTTGTTAGTAAAGCTCTTCTGGCAGACCCTCAGGCCCTTCACCTGGACAATAAATTTTTATTTCAATACTGGTCAGAGGGAGCAGTCTGAAGCTCTGAAAGCCAGACACAGTGGAGCTCCTCCATACAACCCCCACAGCTGCAGATGAGTCAGGAGGGGGTCAGTTGCCTGCTGGGAGATAGAGAATAGGAGGATAAACAGTAAATGGAGATAAGTTAGAGAAGGTGAAAAGACAGTTGTTAACCCCTTTACAGCAGAGAACATTTTTAAACCAAGCAAAATGAGAAGAATATGGAGAGTAAGGGGATATGTAGATGTTACCTGAAAAGGTTACTCCTGCTTTGGGAGGCTCTGTACCAAAGAAGAGAATTACAAGCTTTTCTTTTTACCTTTTTTTTTTTTTTTAAATCAGAACAAGAATTTCTAGGGAACTTGTCTTGAACTTTGGAGCAAAGGCTGGAGACTGGAATTTGGATGATTCAGCAGAGGACTGATAGAGGAAGAAAGGGAGTTTGTAGAGATAGCTATGAGATGTGTAGGGTATCATGTCTTTTTCTTAATGTCTTAATTACAGGTATGGGGTCTCTTCTGCTTTTTTTTTTTTCCCCTCATGTGAGTTAAAAAATCGTTGTATTTAAAACCGTTACATAAGTGTGCAACACCTTTCACAAATGGTCCTCTGTATCTTACTTACAGTCAGAATAGTAACTTTTGCTGCTGTCCTTTCAATTGTGTAAGAGCATCTTTCCCTTCCTTCCAATTCTTTTGAGAGTAAACCATCCCTAGCGCATCCTGATGAGGCTATTCAAAATGCTTGTATTCCTGATATGAGCTGTTTCTTTAATGAGAGTCTGTAATGGTACCTCCATAGTTGCTCAATGGAAAAGCATATTTTAAGACACAGGCTTTGATTTAAAAGCTGTTGGCAGCTGCCTTGTAATGGGTGTATTTCTCTGCTTTCCTAGCTGAAGATTTGGATGAAATGTTACGATTAAGAAACCAGCTTTCCTGTTCTGGATGCAGTGGGCAGCTCTAGTTGATCTGCAAGCTGTAAAGATGGTGACATTGGTTACTAGTTTGCAAGGATAAAGGACTATTGATTTCTGGCAAATAGATTATGGTGTAAGGCAAACATTCATAAAAGCCATGCAGAGAGCATAGTAATATTCAGCAGTGGAAGTAAAAAATGCAATTGATTTACCATGCTGCCATAAAGCAGCACTCCTCCTCTCTCTGCCCCCGTGACAGGCTCTTCCTGGATGCTGTGCCTCTGTCCAGGCACCCACCAGGGAGCCGAGGGCGCCAGTGGCTCTAATTGCCTGGAATTTGGCAGCCTGGAGGGGATGCCACTCGCCTTGGCCTGCCTCAACATTTATAAATCGCAGCTGTGCTGTCCAGACCTGATCTCAGTGTGGTAAACCCATCTGGCTGGTGAAAGCCAAGTTCTTCTCCCCATTCCTGAATGCCCCCTGTCATCCCACCCTGCCCCATCAGCTCACCCCCTGCCCACGTGCACCTTCCGTGCCCTCCATTGCTTCTGCTGGGGTTGAGGCTTCCTTCTGTGTAGCTGTTGTGCAACTGGGAAAAGTGAAATCAGGATTGTTTTATTTATTGTCCTGCATGAAAATCAAACCATTGCTAGCAATTGCTTGGTATGTGATGGGGTTTTTAAAATTCAGTTCCATGACAGCTTCATAAGGAAGAACAGAGATATTGGCAGCATTGTGCCAGTGGTATGCTGTTTCAGGTTGCTGTTTGTATGTCAGCTAGGGGACTTTCTCCTCCATTTCCAGAAGGTTAGGATCAAAGTTGAGTCATTTTGTTCATGTTGGATGCATTTTTCAGATCAGTGGGAGGGAAGGGATGTATTTTTTTTCAACCTGTCAATGAAAACACAGAAACGAATGGATCTGGGTATGACTTTGTGAGCTCAGAGGGTCCAAGTTTGAAACACTTGGACTTGAGACTGAGAGGTAATTGGTTTTTCCTGGTTTTGCTTTAAATTAATCTTGCATTCTTGGGTGTCTAGGTATTCCCTTATGTAATGGCACAGGCTTTTTTTTTTTTTTTTTTTGAGTCTAAGCAATGATGCCAACATATTGAGTTGAGGTTTGTTTCCCCCCCCCCCTTTTCATAAGGAAGCCAGGTTTTTGTGGTCTGTTCCATAGTAGTCACCCAATCTGCTTCATCTGGTGTGGCATTTCTGTCAGTTCTGGTTTGTCAGCCTGGCCTGCAGATTAGAGGTGGGGAAACCAGGATCATTAGGGGATAAATAGCCCCTTCTTCTGTCACACCCATACTTAAACTTGAGGACCTCTTACTACATCATGGCAGTGCTCTGTTGAGATATAATTGTGTAGCAATGTCTCATAGGAATTCTTTGGCTCAGCCTTAGTTTTTATGCAAACTGCCTGTTGTGTTATTGCTCTAAGCTGGCTGCAACCTTAGTTACAGTTCTCACTTCCTCTTCTCTCACAACTGGAAATTATTCAGCTTTTCAACTGGGTTGCGTTTATTTTGACTTAGAGTACCAAAAGAAATTGTTAGGTTTAGAATTTGGGGGGTTGGGTTTTTTCTCATTTTAATGACATGGTCTAAAAATGGCTGAAGTATGTGTGGACTAGCTAAAATACTGTATAGCTTCCAGTGCTAAATCTGTGCAGTGCTGGTGTTTGCAGGTAATTAATTGGTGTTTGCAGCCTAATGTTGTAGTATTATTCCTTATACTAAGTAAATTATTGCTGAAGTTTTAATCTGTTGAAATAGAAAACAGTATAGAATTTAATGCTGACATTTGTATATGAAATTAAGTATAATTATTAGATTTGTAGAAGACCTTTTGAATTAGTTAACATGTACTAACTCATACTTTCACTTGCCAAGGACTGCTGAGTTGCTTTTATTTCCAGAAAGCTTGCTGGAAGTGGGAAGAGGGCATTTACAAGAGGTTTCTGCCTCATCATTAACACATATTTTTATTTGAAAGTGTTGTGTAAAATAAATCCACACAGTATGCATGCTCTGCATAGGTGCACAGAGTATGAGTAAAAAAAGTTTCAGAGCTAATTCGTAACCAGTAAAGAACTTAATGGCAGGTCACGGTACAGCTTTGGAGGTGACTATAGGCACGAGATGATTTCAGAGCTGGGCTGGGGAGAGAGACAGCAAAAGCATTGTGCTCAGCTAAAAAAACCAGCCTCTCTCTCCTAAAATGACTAGCAGCTTCAAAGATGACAGATGACTGTTAGGTTTTCTTATATAAAATCTGGCAAGTGAGTTTTCCTGCAAAAAAATCTTACCTGTGCAACAGATCATCAAATAAGGGTATAGATTGTCTCCACAGAAAGATTGTGGCTTCTGAAGGAGCAGGTTTTGGGTCACTACTTCCAAACTATAACTGGAGGGTTTTTTTATAAATTTTTTTAATACAAATTTACTATACAGGATTGGTTTGCCCTCAGCTTGCTTGTTTTGCCAACAGCATCCAGCAAGTGACTCTAAACCCAGTAGTGTATTTCTAAATGCTGCATGTCTGAAAGCTAAAACCTTCTTCCTCATCATGTGAAAAAAATGCAAAATTACTTGTTTTTGCACTCTATGTACATTCTGGTTTTTCACCTGAACTGTGTCTGTGGCTGCCATGGCTGCTGTGTTGGAGCAGTATTGCTGAGCTCTTGTGTTACATTCCGGGATGCCATGCTGAGCCTGGCCATGTTTCAGGAGAGAGTCCCTCTGTCTCAGTCAGGGACGAGTTCAGGAGCACCTTTAGTCTAGACTTCCACTTCTTCTACACTTTTGGAAAGCTTATCTTTGCCTTCAGATGTATGGCTTGTAAAGACAGCTATATCTGGGTGAGAGCTGGTCCTAGCCTTGCCACCAGTGCACGTGTAGAGTTAGTTGCCAGCTGCTATCTGCAGAGAACTTTGACTGCAAAAAGAGCTCCCTGCAGTGACGAGAAGTGGTTGTGTGAACTGAGCCCTGGGCAAGGTAAAACAGGAGTGGATGAGCACTGATACTGCTACAGGCTGGGCGCTGCAGAGTGCACTGAGCAGTTCCTCTGAGGTCCTCTGGAAGTCAGTTGATGCCAAGAGGACTTGGCACGTGGCTGGAGATGCTCACTATTTTGAGCTGAACTGAATATGAGGACAGCAGCAGTGCTCAGGCTCAGGAAGAGCAGAGGACTTGTATTCTGGGTCCTTCCCAATTCACTGGATGAGCCATTCATTCATATTACCTTTTATCTGTTCTGTTACCTTCTCTATTTGAGGATTTGCAGTAGTGGCTATTGCTGTGTGCAGCAGGTCTAGCTGCACTGGAGTCTTCTGCAGAAGCTGTGCTGCTATCCCTGTCCCCATTTCAGACAAGGCAACTTTAGGAGAGAAAAAAAAAGCATATGCTAAGAATCTTCTCAGAAGTCAGAAATTTTGCCAGTAGGAAGTTTGAGGCACACTTGGCTTCTGTTAGTCATTTAGGTTTGCTGGTCTGACCTGGGAAATAGAACTTCCAATGGAATTTGGAACTGAATTAACATCACTCAGTTACCTCAAAGGAGATGGGAGTTGTAAGACGTAGCCCATCATGTCCTCTTGTTCATTTGCTTCATTCAGCAAGCAATTTTATCATTATTACCACTTCTTCATCCATTTCACTTGGTGTAGATTTAGGTACCAAGTGCTTAGTGTCGATTGCTCAAATTTGGAAGCAAAAATTCTACAATAGGACTGTCTTAACCATTGATGTATGGGAAACAGTGCTTGCTTCTGATTTTTAGAATGCCTTTGCAGATGCAGCTGAGCTGATTTGGTGTGAACAAATCCAGCTTTAGAAATAAAATGTACCATGATACAGACAAAGCAAGCTGCCTTGGTGCTCTTCAAACCTGAGCTAGTGGTTAGTGGTGTTGTACACCACAGCTCTGAGCTATTGGCTTTACTGCAGTTACCTGCTGGCCGGCATGGCACACCCTTGGAATGGGGAGAACAGAATGGACTTGTGTTGTGGACAGTGGGGGGGTACAGGCATTAAGGGTTTTGGGAAGCTTTTCCTGCCTTGTCAGTTATTTATAATCAGTAATCCTAAGAGTGTATTTGAAGATCCAGTTTTCCACTCATCATTGGCCTGTGTTCCTGCAATATCCCTTTTCCTAACGTAAGTATGTAAAGTCACAGCCTTCTTCAGTTTCAGAGAGCGAGTAAGAATAATTAATTTGATAGCTCTTATCTAAAGAAAAATATAAAACTTGCAACAACTTTACCAAAACCCATCTGTTGGTATATTTCTGGGCATTCATATTTTTATAAGTAGCCTTAAAAAATACTATGGTTTGTCTCTCTTTATTCATTGAATTACAAGCCTTTTGAAATACCATTTCGTGTTCATGTGTTTGCACAGTGTACAGCACATTGGAATTGGCTGGACCTGTAGTTTTTACTGTAACTCATTTTTTAAATTTTTTTTTCCCCCACTGCAAGCTCTAGTTAAGTCATTCTACCCCAAAATCCAGCATCCCCTGTAGACTGCATATTGTCCATAGGGTACAAAATAAGACTAGCATAGAAAAAGCTTTTAGAAACATGTGCCTTCTCTGTGTCCTCTGCGGTAGAAGTGCAGTCTCTCCATCCTGGGTCGATACTGCATGCGAGCTGCATTCTCCTGAGTATAAATACACTGTGTTAAAAAAGGAAAAGCACTGAGTGCAGCCTGCTTTCTACTGTGTCGATGCTCTTCTCGGAACTGATGGGGCAATTCCTTTCTCCTGAGCTCACTGCTCCTGGGTGATCCCGAGGACAATGTGCCTCCTCCTGCCCTTCTCTGCCACTTGGAGAAATCCAGCTTTGGCACAAAACGCTGGGGAGGATCTGTTCCACCAGGAGAGAGAATCTGGTGAGGTTTGTCATGTTAACTCGCTGTGCGTCTTTCCTGACTTACCATCTACTTTGAGAGATTTGTGTTCTGCTCCCTCTCACCTTTGAAGGAATTTAATTTGTGACAATTTCTTCAACTTGATGTAGCAGCAGAATGGGTGTAGGTCTCAGGATGTGAGAAGGAGGATGACCTTAATTTGTTCAATGCCATGGAAAACCTATGGGATATGTACATCTTACAAGCATAATGTCAGATATTTTTTGAATGCAACAATTTACATGAAATATTTTAAATCTGGAAGTTGTGTGTGACCTTTAGCAGAGGAGCAACACATAACCCAACAATTCAAGTCACTTGTGCAGTTGTTGGGCTAATGTCATGCATACTTTTTCCCAGTGGCTGCTAGACTAAAAGTGGTGTTCTCTTCTAGCTAGTTCTCTTATCTTTATGGTATTTTATTTGAGTTTGCCTTTCATCACAGTTAGCATAGGTTAGCAAGTGCCATCAGCTTTGTAAGCTGGTTGTCTCCTTTCTACTCCAAAAAAAACCATTTGTGGAGCTGACAGTGGTATTCATATCCTTAGGCAAGATAGAGTGGTCTGGTTTGTTTTGCTTTTTGCTCTTTTTTTTTTTTAAAAGTACATGTTTTGGAGAAAGAAATAATTCTAAAACTTGGGCGGGGTTTGGACAGGAAAAGTAAAACTGGCATGATGTTCAAGTGTTCAGCAAATGTACGAAACTTTCTACAAATGTGAGGAAATTAATCTCTGTGTGTATCTTTTTTAATGCAGTTCAGCAGCCAAAACAGGATGGAACACCATTTGCTTGTTTGATTTTTTTTTTTTTTCACTGACATAAGAACCAAAACAAACTCAATTTCATAAGAAAACATGTCTTAGGCGCTTATATTGTTTAATGATTTTTTTCTTTTTAATGGCATAGAAAAATAAAAATATTGATTCCTAAAACACAGATGCACAAACCTGGAGGGTGTATGTGTAGACAGTCTCTCAGTGAACGCAGTAGTCCTGCAGTAATCAAAAAGCCTGCAGCCCAATTCCCATATCTCAGAAGAGCTCCTTGTTCTAAAGGCTCCAGGTTAGACTGCAGAGCATCTCCCTTGATTCCTGCTCATGAGGCTTGTGTTTGGGGCACTTTGGGAAATAAATCACTTGGCTTACAGCCATTTCCTTTAAGTTCCATATAAGGTGGAAACATGTCAAAGAAAGAAATCAAGTCTTTTACTCTGAATATTCTGGAGTGCATTCAAAGGTAGCATTGATTTCAACATCATAGTTTCATAGAATCCAGTCCCCCTTTTCATGTGCAACTCTCTGATGTTTATCATGCGAAGACACAGAACAAATCTTGCTTTTGTAGGTTTTACTTCGTTTTACTAGATACTACTTTATAGTATCAGAACACACAGCAGATATTTACGGGAAAGGTATAAAAATAGTTGTGTGAGGTCAAAAAGTACGCCAGAAGAAGCTTTATGTTTCATTCTTGTTGACAAAGATTTTGATTAATTTTCTTCTCTTGGTTGATTATTTTTCTTTGAGTCACTGTTGCCTGGGCTGGACTTTCTAAAGTGTTTTCAGTAGAGAAAGGCAACAAGGTGCCATCTAAGTGTCAAAACTCCAGTTCTAGTCAGAAATTACAATGAGTGGCTACCTGCACCTGAAGGCAGCTTAATCCTTTTTTGAAACTATAGACTTTGCCACTTAGTTGGAAAACTAAAAATTTGGAAACACTACTGATGTGAACTACCCCATTGGTTTTATGATGTGTTTAAGGTTGTGGTTGGGTGACCTGAAGAGACAACAGGATTATTTATAGAAGATGACCAAACAGAGTTGTTGCCACAAACCTGTTAAACTTTCAACAGGATTTTTGAAGAATCTTTTGCTTGAAAAAGACCAAAACATCTTCGATATAAGGAAGAAGTGAGAAATGTTTAAGGGAATGGGATCTTTCTGGATTCCTTCTGAAATCTGGATAAACTGTATTTATGTTCTCCATCATGTATTGTAGGAATTTCTCATCTGGGGATTTTAGTAGTTAATTTCTTATGTATGTGTTTTGTCATTAGCATTTGGAGCTGAATGTTACGCCTTTGGGTAGTTTATATTTAAATGTACTTTTATTACTATTTTTATAATTATTATTTTACCAGCAATTCAGTGTTATGTGACTTAGTTAATTATGGCAATGTGATTCTTCATTGCTATCAGAAATGGTTTGTGTCCCTAAAGAAATGGGAATGAAATATCATAGCAACAGATGTGTATTTCTGAAAACGTTGTACATTTTTAAGAAGGAGAACTTAAAAACAGAAATCCTGGTTCTCTTGGAATTGGACTGTGCCTTCACGCAAAGTGAGGAGGCCCAATATAAATGGACAGCCCAGGGCTGTGTTATCAGTGTTTTTTAAGGCAGTTGGTTTATAACAAGAAGCTGTAGGGGCACCAACTTGTGCTGCGTTTCAGGGCTACAATCCACATATGGTGTTGCCAAAGATTGTTTGTTTATGTGCAGAAATCTCCATGATAGCAGTGTCTCTTGGCAGCCATTGGAAACTACTGTTATTAAAACCCCTACATTTCTCATTAGAACAACTCTATTGTAGATATTGCTTAAATATAGATTACTAATGAAATGCCTTTTTATTGCTTTCCCAGTGAATACTTTCAACATAAAGTTAATTTGCAGTGTTATGTAAATTCTGTTTAACTTCAATCAAGTTTTTAATTATGTTTTTACCACAGTAATTCCCATTTGATTTGTCATCTCCTGTTAGGTATTTAACATTGTGCAGGGTGTTTTTTTTCTTCTTTTTCTTCCCCCCCCCCCCCGCTCCTGTTTTAGTCTTGGATGTCACCTGGAATAGACCCTCACTCTAAAGCTGGGCAAGTTTGATTTCCTCTCATGCAAGTATGATTTAATGAAGAATTACTACAGAAAACCAATACTGGAAATGCTTTATTGTTATGGTATCGATCAGCAAAAATAAAATTAAACAGAACTGCCACTGAGAAGACATCCAGCTATTTCATTTGCCCCCTTCCCTTTGCCTTTCTTTCAGTTGCTCCAGTTCAGTGAACCTTTGATGGTGACAGCCCTTGGATTTCATTTAAAATGTCAGTTGCTGCTTAACACCTGATGACCACTCGGTCTGTGGCTGCCTTGCATAGATACCAATTGTTCTCACAAATGTTTGCTTGCCCACTGAGCGGATAAATGGGACCCCTTTTTGGCAAATTGTCAGCACAGTAATCGCTTCTGAGATAGGACTTGTCAGGCAGCATCTCAGGTTTAGATATGTTATTTTCAACTCTAGATATATCCTTTTTTGTCTTTTTCTGATGAAATTAGGTGGAAATAGTTGAAGTTGAGTCTGTTTTCAGAGGTCATGGCAAAAAAGCTTCTTCAAAAAGTTGTACGATATTTTGTGTATTTATGTAGAAATCTTCTCATATGCATGTGAAAAGATGGGGATTAGTTTCGTACAACAGTGGGGGTCTTCTAAATAAAATACAGTCTTTTTTTTTTTTCTGGAATCATGACTTCCTTGGATTCAGTAGTGATTTTTGCTCAAAAATTGTTCATACCCAAGTAAAAACTTTGTAAAGGATTTGTGACACATTCTGAATTCAGGTACACTTGAAGTAGCTCAGCTGGATACTCAAAATTAGCGAAATTTGGAATATTTGGATTGGGAACATACTATTAAATATAAATTAACTGCTATGTTAAACTACTTTAAGGGCATTTGCATACTTGCAAATTTGTTTCTGGAAGGTTGGGATTATAAAGAACTTACCAATATGCTACCTGTCCTGCTTGAAATACAAGTACTCATGATTCCTGGCTACAGCTTATATTAAAAAGTGCTCTTTTGAGTTATTTACAAAATACTGTTCATAGTGTGCTTGTACCCTTCCCATCTGCATTTTGTGCTGCTATTCCAGCATTGTCTGACAATGCCATCAATTCACAGGTCTCCTATAGAAAAGAAAGGCAAAGAAATAATCGACTCTCCCTCTTGAAAAATCACATTTTATATGTAACTATTACAATGTATTTGATTGAGATGGGAATTGTGTTACTTTCTCATGGGAGTTGTTTGAATTTCCACTGTTTAAAAATCAATTCAACTTGATGAGTGGTGGATTCAAGCAGTGGAACCCATTAGGATGATTTCATATCACTAGTTGCACCCTATTTAATCTTTCTGTTGGGAGATAATTAAGTTGAACTCATTAATTTGTACAGATGTTGAATGTTTCCATCAAAGTTGTCTTTCTCCACTCTCACCTGGCCTTCCCGCCCAGGTGTGTGGCACTGCCAGCAGCCCAGACGAGGCAATGAGCAGGTGACTGGGATCTCCTTGCATGGCAAATAAATTCTTCCTGCAGCTGAGGCCAAGCAGGAATCTCAGCTCTGTATTAGGCAGGCAGGCATAAAGATGACCTTTTTTTCCTAATTGCCTGACATAGAATGTCTCAGTCTTTAATAGCATACCTATATATGTAGTTCCCTTTTAAGCCATGTATAAGGTAGTTCGGTTTCTTTTGTTGGTTTTTTGTTTTGTTTTTTTTTTAAAGAGTCTTTAAACCCTCAACCTTCTAGATTTCTGTGGGCTCTGAATGCATTTGATGCTTTATCAAAATGTTGGCAAAGAGGTGCTTGTTTTGGTAAGTGATTTTCTGCATTACTTTGATATCTAGGTTTTATGTCCTTTGAAGCAATGATATTTTCTGAAGAGAGTTTAAAGCTGGTCAAAAGCCCTAGTGTACAGGGATGACCATCTTTATTTTCTTTCGCATCTGCAAAAGCTCACTGGAGGACTGGAGTCAGTGCTCCCTACACCCAAAATGATATTGGTTGTGAGAAGATGCTTTCTGTTGGCTGTGTAGACATTTTAGGAGAAGGCACAGCAGTGCCTGGTGACTGATTGCCCTGAGTGTCTGATCGCTGATGCCTGTGGTGTGAGCTCTTCTGTTCATTGTACACAGCAGACTCCATTTGGCAGGTGACAGACCCAGACAAGACTTGTTTTTCACTAAAGATGTCTTATGCTAGCAAGGTAGGTTAACGCTTTTCTGTTTCAGCTCCCTTCTTGTTGGTTAGTAAAGAAGTGGTGTGTATTTTACTGTATTTAGCCAGTTTGTAATACTCTGGTGCCACAATCCAATCACAAATAAGCTTCTCTTTTTTTTTTCTTGTCTTGGTCTATCTAAAATTTTGTTCTGGTGTAGAATCTTAAACTGAAGTCTAGATCCAAGTTCATATGATGGCATCCAGAATTTACAAAATACATATGCTCCCAAAATCTCCTAAAATTATTTGATCTGGATTTTGCTGGCAATTAGTAGTGTCTGTCATAATCACTTAGAGAAGAAAGGTCTCCTGGCTGGTATTTTTAGCTCTTGATATCTTATTGGTTGCATGGGTTCTATGAAGTAGGAACTGAAGGGGCAGGGGTGCTGGATCCAACACATTATGCTGGGATTACGATGCTCTTAGAGTTAGATTAGATTACAAATATCAAAATAAAGAAAGTGTGTTTTTCTTCCCTTGAAATTCCTTGAAATTAAGGTTTTAAAATTGAAATACAGTATACCACCATGATGTACATCTGCTGTGGATATTTCTGACTCGTGTTCATGTGTTTGAAACTGTTCTAAGACATTTCAGACATGAAAGAAGCGCACAAAACGTATGGCAGTACCTCACCAGAAAGTTGTTTCTCCAGTAAAACATCTTAAGGAGGTGGCAGGTAGACAGAGATTCCTCTTTTGATATTGTCACAATATTGCATTGATTATTGTTATATAGGAGATGTAAATGCTTTTTTATTTCCTACTACCTTTCTTTTGAAAAGGACCTTCATAAGGATGGAAAAACCACAAAAATTTGCTACAATTTTTGTAATACTCCAGAAATAAAAGATAATTCTATGAGTTCTAGCCACGTGATCCAAGCTTTATTGAATCCTTTCCAAAGTGAGTGAAATCTTAACTAGTTGTGTGGCTATTTTTCCTCTTTGCTTAAGTGAATAAGTAGTTCAGTCTAGGTGGAGCTAGAGGTGCCTGAATTTTTGAGCCCTTGTGTAAAGTGGAGAGACGAGGCCAAGCAGAAGGGAATGCCATTAGCACGCAGTGACACTGGCAGCAGAGCTATTTAGACAGCTGCACGTGTCATCTCGTGTACTTGGGTCTCGGTCATGCTGCTATTTCTGTCTCGTTAGCACAAATCACAGCATCTACTTTTTGCGAGTCTGCGTGTGCTCCTCTGCTTATCTGGGGGCACTTCCTTATTTGAGTGAGTTTAAAAGGGATGCTGAAAATTTGAAGTCCAATAGTGAGCTGTTCATTTTACTGCAGAGCTCAAGGCAGGGCCACCAAGCCCATGTCTGGCCAGGAGTCAGACACCTGGCCCCTTCGTAGGCATTTCGAAATGGTACCTTAGTGCTTGACTAGAGGAGAGGCAGCATTGCTTACCAAACAGTATCACCATGTAAGATGTTTGTATATAGCAGGTCAAGTTAATTCAAGAAAGATATCTAGAGGAAAATACTCTGTCACGCTGTGTCAATGGTCTTACATTCTAGATACTGTCTGAGACTAGAAAGGCTAAAAATGTGCCTTAAAACCAATGAAGAGTGAAAGGAGCACTTCTCAGATAACCACCAAACTCCAGGAGATGTAAGCATTGATTACAATGAAGCTCATGGTGATGTCATACATTTGGAATTACAATTCAAAGCAATTATAACCAAGTATTATGAATTAATGAACTTAAAGATAAAAACAACCTAATGCTGGTTGGTGTTAGGTTTCTTTTTGTTATGTTTTGGTGGATTTTTTTTAATATTTTCCCATGCTAAGTCATCTTGTACTTTGATTATGCTCACTGACACTGAGCTGAATTTTAATTTTTTTCCAAAAAGTTCATGTTTTCAGTACAGGGGGCATATGTTGTATTTCAGAAAATAATCATGTAAAGCATTAATACAACTTAGCTGTTGTTAACTTGCATTTTAAGAAAGCTTATTATCTGCTTTAGCTGTCAACATTCTAGTCTTTGTATTATGGCACATTTATTTTGATTGTTAAATTCTGCCCATTGTTACTAATGCTGTCCTGTGTGTTAGACAAAGCTCTAACCATACCTGCAATCACATATCTATGTATGTATGGAGAAATGAGTCTTTTTGAAGTGAGAGTTCCTGTTAGATGCCCAAAAATATGTCCCCAGCATTTTTTATGCTATTTACAAATAAAATATATTTCTTAATTCACTTTGCTACATGTTTACTGTTTGGAGAATAATGTATATATTTACTTGGTTTAACAGTAACACTTAGTATCAGCTTACAATTTTAACAAAGTATGAAGCTCATAAAAGGACTTAAGACAAACATATGCAGTGTATTGATTTAATACTTCTTCTCATATGGATTTTCTGAAAATCTTTCACTTCGTTCAAAATGAGGGAAATAAGAGTTAAGTTTATCTGTCCTTGACCATCTGTCTTGTGTTCTGCAGGAATGTGTGTCCTGTTTTATTTATGTCCTAGCTCTCTATGGTTTAATTATTGTCTCAATAAAGATGAGAAATAGAGGAAGATTTTTTTTTTTTTTTAAGAGTTGAGGTACAGCGTGCCATTGAGTTCTAGGAGAAGCCTTACCAGGACAGCAGTTGATGTGGTCATCACCACGACAATTGCCTTTGCTGGTTGCTGAGCTTCAGTTGTCTGTAGCATCATGCATGAACAGTTCACAAAATAGTGGCTTCTACATCTGTTGCCATGCTGCTTTCAGGCTTCCTAGTTAACTGGTGCTTAAGACAGTTATCTTGCTTTCCAGAAATATTTAATCATGATTTAATCTAGCAAATAAATATTCAGTAATGATATTTCTTGGTGACATAAGTCAACTGATAATAGGCACCTTGAACCACGACTTCCTTAATTCAGTATCTGATTCTCTTCTTGCAGTAGCAGTATGCACTGAACCAAAGATGTGTGCAGCATATGTTGTATTTGCGAAGTGAACTACGGGGGAAAGATGGTATTGCAGGAATTTGAAATTTTTTAAATGAGCTAGGCTAATGTCTTTGGATGTTGCTGCCTTTACTTCTGTAACTGATGCCAGCAGCAGGCTGTAAATGCACCTTGTATGTATGTAACCTTGTACAGTCCTGTGCTGGTCAGAGATGGACAAGAGGGCGTGGGGCAGCAGTGTGTGAAGAAATGTCTGAAGAGGAAACACAGAAGTCCAGTTCTAGTGCATCCTTACAGAGCTGTGTATGTGTACATGAGTCACTGGCAGCTTCAGCGGAAAGGGCAGTGACCAGACTGCTTGCACTCTGCTTATACCACTACGTGTTTAATGGGACTAAACAGGAATCTGGTTGCTGTCCTCCTGCTCCTTCACTTGCAAATAAGCAGCAAGGTATCTGTGCCTCAGTTACAGGAAGGGTAAGTGAAAGCCTCCATTGCCGCCCTGTGTAAGGGATGGAATAGACTAAACCCACTTTGTTTAAACAATCTGTGGAAGAACCCTTTCTATGGAAATGGTTGTTTTCACATTTTTGTCTTGGAAACGCCTGAAGCATCCCACAGGGTTTAGGTTTCTGTCTTGCTACTTGCTGTGCATGCAGGCAATAAGAGCCAGGCTTAGCACTAATCAGCTGTGATTCATTGTGCCTTTACCCCACGATGTCTAATATTGAATAGATTTGAAACCTTTGATATGTCTTCCTTTGGTTTGTTTCCACAATTCACTTCCTCCCATTAATTTCCAGGGCCATAGGGATCTTTGTTTTTACGTTGCTGCTGCTGGCCCTGAACACACAGGCAGACAGGCAGCTGGTTACGCCTCTGCCTGCCAGGCTCCAGGAGCAAATTCTTTCTGCACAAGCGCGCAGCTCTCTCGGTCCTCGCTCCGCTCCTGTCTGGATTACAGTTTCATTAAGGTCTCATACATATGTGATATTTTAACTCAAACGGACTATAATAAATTTCATCTGAATAAGCAGTGCCTTTTATGTGTCATAAATTTTGGCTTTTCCTGTCCCCACTAATACGCTTTCCCCCTTAACATTTCAGTTATATACTGATAAACTCCTCGACATTTAAATAGTACTGCGGCAGGCTCGAGGTGGAGAACTGGGTCACGCAGAGCTATCAAGAGAACCGTGACTTTTATAACTGGCTGAATAGGAAGCTCCCGGCTACTCAGATTTCTGCGAGGCTGACTGCCACTGCTGAAAGGAGAGAAATAAAGCGTGTTTTCATTCTAAAGGCACTTTGCACACATGAGTTAACCTTTTCAGTGCTCTGGTGTGAGGTGGGTAAATGTTGTTGCTTCAGGTGGAGAAACTGAGGCAGAAGGCTTGTGTGTCCCGTTCTCCTGCGTGGCTGTGGCTGGGTGCCAGCTCGCAGGCTTTGCTCTGCCTTGCTGCCTGCTTGGGCTCACATCACAGCCACAGCATTACCTGATGAGATACAAGTTTGGCCCTTTCCTGCCATACTGCCAGGTCTGACATCCTGTTAGCGTGAAACTTCCAGTGGTGTTACACGGTAGCTGGAGCTGGAAAATGTGTATCAGCTGTCTCAAGGTCCCTGTGAGAGTTTGGGTTGCCTTCTTGCTTTTCTTCCTTTCCCCCTTCCTGCCTCCCACCCCTCTCAGTTTTTGGCCAAAAATAGTTCTACTTGCTGGAAGAAAAAAAAAAAAAAAGGAAAAAAGAAAAAAATACCAAAAAATACAGTATTTTCTGACTTCATTTTAGTAGACTTATAATTACCTGTAATATACATATACTTATATCTGTAACAAGCTTATAAAATGTGTTATGTGCTATATAATCCAAGAATGACCCAACTGCACTATGGCTCAGAGATTCATGCAGTACTGAATGATTGTTAGTGGGAGTGGAGAGATCAATTTAGAAGACTGCTATTACAATTTGGGGGGGGGAGGCTTTAAAGTGTGTGGAGGTATTTTATGTTTATGCACTTTGATAATAGATTTTTTGAGCGTGTCCTCTGATCTGTCTGTTGAGTGCGTTTGTGGCTTGTGCTAACTCAGCTTTGTTTCTTTAAAAAGAAGAAATTCCTTTTGAAATAATGTTACTTAAAAAGCACATGTAATTATTACAAGACTTTCTTGCTTAATTTTGCGTGCTAAAGGAAAGCTATAAAGGTCATTTGGTGAGCAATTTTATCTGGGATTTTCTCCTAGTAGTTAAAACCACATGACGTTAATAACTATTTACATAATCCCTAAAAACTGGTAGGCAAATTGTGCATGTGGAAACATGAAAGGTAATGTAAACAGGCAAGTTGGTTTATCCTGAGATGTGTATTTGGACTGTAAAGCTATGTAACTGAAGGTTGAAAAAAGGCACATTTCCGATGCATTTCTTTTGTCTTAAGGAGTTGATGAATTGTGAGTCCCATTCTAGAAATGGATTTTTGTTTTTCTGAGTGAATCTATAAAAACCCCTTGGAATCACTGTCTTTTGGCAGTTAGCCAGGTAGTTTAGTAAACAATTTGATTGATTATCTGAAAGTTATTTTTTACGCTAATGTTGGATTTCGGTTATACAGTGTCACATAATTCACCTTCAGGTCTTCTAAGTTCAGTTGTGTCAGGTGTATTCAATCCTATATCCACGTCCAAAGGCAAAGAAAAATATATTTTTGTTAAATATAGGCAGAGCACACTTTACAGTAATGAATCCTGTTGGCATCCTCACACAGAAAATAAGCCTCAGTGTGGTGCCTTCCACGAAACCTAAGTGTGTCCTTCAGCAGAGGTCCTGGAAATAAGGCACCAACAAGCAAGCATCATGCCTTTTTTTTTTTTTCTTTTTTAAAAAAACAGATACATGAGATGAGCAGGTATTGAACTGTTTGTTCATTGCTGAGAAGGGAAGTGTGCTGTTCTGGTTTGGTCCTGGTTGGAACAGCTGGCTGCTCAGCTTAGTTCTTGAGGTAAATCCTCTCCTTTCACCTCTCACCCAGGCCTAAAATGGTTGGAGAGGATTCCTTTTAGGACAATGAAAAATAACATTGCCACTTTTTGTTAAAGCAGAGATTTAAAAAAATGAATGTTATCAAAGGATGGGAAAATTCTCAACAGCATAAAGACAGTGTGGGGGGAAAGTTTATCTAGTTAGCCACTGTATTGATGTTTCTGTCTGTGGACCTGACTAAAACATCAATCTGTGTTTTAAAATGGCTTTGTGAATGTTTCCTGCTAATGAGAAGCAGCTTCAGTGCAGGGTTGTAAGGTATATAACTCCTGTTTTGATGGACAGTGTACATTGAAAAGGACTGAGCAATAGCAGTGGATCTGAAAATAATAGTGGGGTCAATTTCCTAACCTAGCTCTTGGCCTTGTGTTGATAATTGTATTTAAAACCTTGCTTTTTGGAGTCAGATGATGAATATTTAAACCAAGCTGATATGTTTTTCTGTTCCTAAAGTTCCTAGCAATGCTAAATATGTAAGAGATTTGAAATGTAAATCAAGTATTTCAGAAGAGTGTAAAGAACAAATAATGTCATTTCATGATTGCCATGGAAGTTTGGATGGTTGGTTGATTATTATTGATCACGTTTGGATTTAAACACAGAAATAGCTAATTACATTCTTGGTTTTAACTCTGAGAGCTTAAAAATAATAAAAAAAGGCAATTGAATTTTTTTCCCCCATCTTCCAGGGCATTTGTAGCATAGTGATAACAGCCAGAAAAATACATCATGCTGCTTCTTCCTCATTTTATTATTTGCTGTATATACATCACATCATTTGTATTTTGCTTCCCTCTGTTTTTCACGTATTATGCATTTCATTTATAAGTAACTCTCTTCTGGCAGCAGCTACCATGGTATTTTCTGGATGCTGCAGAAAAGAAATAATAATTGCAATTATTTTCAGAATTAATAAAACTCTGGGAAGTTTCTTTCCTTCCACTTGAAAAACTGTAGCAAAACCTTTAGTTTTATTTGGGCTTATTTTTAATTGGAATGCCTTGTGGATTGGTTTAATAACAAACAAACCCCTAAACAACAACAAGAAAACGTCCACCCCACCAACCACCTCCAAAAAAATCCGAAACCAACCCACCACAGGTATTTACTAGGTGTGGTTTGTACAGTGGCCTGAGAACAAAGGTGGCTTTAGTGCCCTAAGTTTTCATCCTGTATCTCATTGAAAAACCCTATGGCTTTTGACAAGTGTCTTGACCTCTGCTGGCCAACTTGGCCACTGGTGTGCATAAGACTGAATCCTCCCAGGCCTGTGGAGGTGCATCAGGTTATTCCAGTCATTAACTGACTCCTGTAGGTATTATATATTTCTCTCCACTTGCAAAATGGGGACGTTAATACTTTTCTGCCTGTCTCTCAGTGGGATCCGGGAGGATTAGTTATGTCTCTGCAGCAGCATAGAAGTGGTAAGCATGATTACAAAGAACAAGATGTGCAATTACACTGGAGGGGCAGCAAGCTGCGAGTGTCTTGTCACACTTACATAGCAGAGCAGCTGTCTGATGAGCTGTCCTGACCTCTGCAGTCAAACCAGATTTCAGCACAGTTGGCTCATTTGTGGGCTACTCTGATTTCTCACATCAGGACCTCTGTTTTCTAAAGGTGACATCAGGTAGGGAAATACAGATGACAGCTACCCACTGGAGCTGTGCACTTCTCTTTCTCTTGCCAGATTGATTTTGGGCACTGTGAATGTGAGCACCTGTAGGTGACCATCTTTGCCAGAAGGCTGTTCTTTCAGTAGTGTGAGGCTTGATGCTCTGACCACCTGCTTCTCCTGTGACAGTCTTTACACCTTTGCTGGCATCACCTCCTGCAAACGGGACACGCTTCCCTGTAAGTCCCTTTTCCTGCTTGCTCTCTTCAAGTTCCACCTAACAACTCAATGCGGTGTCAGCAAGAAGTAAGTCAATAATAATAGTCATATTTATTTTCTTTTATGGGCTTCCAGGTGCATCCTGTTTGTTTGATTTTGCTTAGAATGTGGGCTCTTGGGTGGATGCTTTCCTGGGTCTTGTCTCCCATGGGCTGCTGCTGTATTGTCATTGTTGTACAGTGTTAACCCCCCATCGGCACTGTGACAACTCTATCTTGGGTTTCTGTTTTTACAGTTACCCTAAATTTGTTCTGTGAACAAGATAAAAGGTGTATGTGAAAGCAGTGCAAGTTCTCCCATTTGTACTGTGTATGTGCTTTAATGCCCTTTGAGCAGTTAAGTTATAGTGACTGCTGAAATTAATGACAATGGGTGATAACAGAGGATTTATTTGTGTTTCCATTAGGATCTATTAAGACTAATGTAATCAAATGGGATCAAAATGTTATCACCCTCTGAGGGTCATTGTCAGTAATTGTAACAATAAAGTGATTATTTTAGTGTCTTGCCTTAGGGAAAATGAGAATATCTGAAATAAAAAAAAATTAAGAGCTGTGATGCAATGCATTTAGGTGTGGAACGCTCATTGGTTTGAAATGCATGGCAACTAGTTTTAGTCCATACCAAACAATTGTGTTTGGTTTTCACTTCGAAGCACTACCAAGAAACTATGGTGCAAATAAGGGGCAATATTTTAGGTAGGAATTAATAGAGCAAGAGAAAATAATAAAATGAAATTTTTCTATTGAACATACATAAAATAGGAACCTTCAGGTTTGGATTTGGGTGCTGATATTTGAGTTTGCCAGTTTGCATTTTGTAGAAAGCTTGACTTTCAAGCCAAGGTGCTCCAGACTTTCTGAAAGGCATACATTAGTGGCACTTGAAGTCTGTAATCAATACTCTTTGGTGTAAATGGCCTTTTAGGATGTTTATAGAGTCAACACTGCACATGTTAGCAGGGTGAAACAGTGGGAATCTAAACATGTTAGTATCATGGCACGGTTTCAGCCAAAAGCAGTAGAGATGAAGCATTCATTTAACTTACCTGCTTCAATAGAGGATTTGAGGTACATTTTTTGTCCTTACTGTTGCTCTGTTCTGCCAATATCTCTCATAAGCAAAACTATCAGTTAGTGCTGGCAGGATGAAGCCCTAAGGATATTAGAACAGCATGATTTTTATCTTGACTGTGTCCGGTTTGATGGGAGTTACTGCTTGTGGCTAAAGTGTTCTGTAACACTTTGATGTGATTCACGTTCCTCAAGTTTTGTGCTAGGGTTAACATCATCTGCCAGAATATACCACATAGTTATAGAAGAATGGCATATTGGAGATAAGGGTGACAAACATTTATCTCCACTAATAAAGAGTAGATTTTTATTTCATCCATTTCAATGCTGTGAATTATGGTATATATGTGTTAAGCAAGGATTAAACTATTTGTTCTGCCTTTTTTTTTGTGTGTACTTAAAATTTTATTTTTGTTTTGTGTATTAAACATTCTCCCATATTTAAAGGAATACTTTTTAGAGTGCAGGGTGAGGGGAAAGTTTTCCTATATCTTACGTAAATTAATGCTTTCAAAGAAGAAAAAAACCCAAACATCTCAATTCCTCTCCATGATAACAGGAGACGTTTTGGAATGCTCGTTCCTACAAAATTTAAGCACCATATTTTAAATGTGTTAATGACCCAACAAATCAATACAAGTTCTTAAATTAATGAGCTGTTCGGGAATAAGTGATAAAAGCGTGTGATCTCCATGACTTACTTTCTTTGAACATGCAATTATGAAAAAGGACTTGAGCATGATGGGCAGGGAAGGAAGAAACTGGTCTGTAAAACTTTGAAAATATGGTAAGATAAATGGCTCCTGATCCAATGCTTCTCAACAGAGATGGCAAAGACTGGTGTGGGACCCTACAGTGTATGGTAAAATTGGCTCCTAGCTGGAAAGTCCTTTCTTAGCTATTAGGAATGTCGTGCTGTTGTCTGTAAAGAATATCCAGGCAAATGAAAGGTCGAATCTTGCTATTTTGGGATTGCTTGAGAGTGTAACTGTCATACAAATAAGCTGAAAGGAGCAGGAGAGTTGCATAGTAGTGTGACTGGACTACAACCCAATGCTGTCTGAAGTCAATGGAAATCTTTTTTGCATCCTTAATGGCTCTTAAGTCAGACCCCATTTTAATTCAGACCTTTTCATTTCTTGGTCTGCGGTCATTTGATAATGTGCTGTTATATATGTAATAAATCTTTAAATAACGCTTCAGTCTGAACACCCTTGCTTGCCCACAAGTAATTTTGGAAGCTCTGTGCTGCTAAGTAATTTTTCTGCTTTAATTTTTCTGGTGTTACTTGTGTGTTGTTACACATACCTGGTATGTTGGGTACATTAAGTATATTTATTGTTATATATGTATTATAATGAAAAATTATATGTGGGCTCTGAAGGCCCCAAATCAAGATCAAGCTAGGGCCTGTAACACTTTGTGCCCCAAATCCCACATGTTTTTCTGGAACATTCACTGATTGTGTTCCTGACTTACTGTGTTAGTCAAGTAAGTTTCTCGGTACATTAAATGGAAAATATTTTTCATGTTTTCCTAAAGATGTTATGGTGTGATTCAAATAAGGACTGCTTAGGACAGGAGTACTCTTCACTCTGTTTCTGTAAAGAATAGCATTGGACATCTTTGGTGTATCAGGAGGGGAGTGAGTAGTAGCTGCAACCATTGTCATGAGGGTCCTTCCTGGTGTGGTGTGTTCACTCCTGCCTTCCAGGGACACGAGTCCTGGGCAGGCAGATGTGCGAGATCTTTCAGGTTGGTCAGGAGGCTGATCTATAGCACACAAGTCAGTGTCTGATCCCTCTCATTTGCAAGGGGGGGGATTTCCTGAGTTCTGACTACCTTTTTTTTTTTTTAAGCAGGCTTTTTTTTTTTCATGGGAGCGGATCAGGGTAGTTCCCAGTCCACTTTTGAGACACGGGAAGGAGCATTTGTATCATTTTCTTGACTGTAAGAAGCCTCTCATGGCTAAGTGTGGCAAGGATACTGTGACCCCAGAGAAAAAGGCCTGATTGTGATTTTTTAAAAAAAATGGCCTGATTATTATATTATTAAAAGTCTTCTGTTTTACTCCTGATTTCACTTGGCCCTTGCTGTTCTGCTGCTAGTAGCTCAGGATATTCCTTTCTCAACCTCACTACATGGAGACTTCTAGAGGTGTCACGGAAACAGGTTAGTTATTATAAACCACTTTGTAAATAATAAACTGTAATACAAAAATAATTATAATATTGCTGAAATATAATTAATTCTTCCAGTAAAACTAAGAAGAATTAATTCACAGACTGAGAACTTGAAACTGGGGTTTTCTGTCTGTAAGAATCAAAAGGCATTTTTTGTGGTCTTATTTCATTTTCAGTTTATGAAATAACTTATTTTCATAATGTAAAATTACCTAATATGCAAACTCTTGATTGAGTACTCGAAAACAAACATGGCTTTGTAGCAACTTGTTATTTTCCCTGAAGAATGTGTGTGCCCTTTCTTGCACTTGGCATTGTACTGCTTCATGTGGTTTTGTCTTTGGTATACAATCCACTGTGCTCCAGCTCCACACTCGATTAAATGGCATTATGAACTCTCTAATTATAATACCTTCACTTTGTTACGCTCGAAAGGATTGGCTCTGGTGGATGGTGGTATGAACAATGTGTAATGTGAATGCACTATTTTAAGTCTCCTTATTTGTGTTGTTATTATATGCATTATGATCTTGCCTTGTGGTCACCATCATGGAGTTAAATATGATTGTGGCACTATACATAATGAAGAGTTGATGCCTTTCACAAATGCTTTACTACCCAACTTAGTTTATATTTCTATTACAGTAGCAAATACTGAAATAGGTATATCTCACATGAATGCAATCTCCAAAACACAAAGCTGATTTTCTTTTTTCTTTTTTCTTTCCTGGATGGATGTAAAGCAAGTGTTAAGACATAACTTCTTCAAGCAAGGTTTTTCTAGGAAAAATAGATAATAAGATGTTGTTTATGGTTTTTGTAGCTAATGTGGAGTCTGGAACCATAATGACAAGGAAGTTTGGTAGGATGTTGGAAGCCTGGTTTTCTTTCCCTTCAACTTAATTAACCTCATGAACAGTAGCAGAGTTGCTGCATGGTGGTTTGTGGATTTGTCACTTACGTAGACTTTCTTCAACAAGAAATTGTGGAGGTCCTTAATGGGCTCTCATTGATGCTAAAGTAAAGTCTGTAAAGCTGATCACGTGGTGCTATCTTCCGACAAGAGTCATGCCATTTAAATAGTACAGTAGGAATAAGGAGAGTTAATGTCATTGTTGACTAAAGCTCTCTCAGTGCAGAAAGTCCAGGGAATTTGATTGAAGGAGGGATGGAACAGGAATCTGTCTGGGATTGAAGGGTTTACATCTTAACAGTGATAGAGCAAAAATAACAAAAGGCCAACATTGTTGTGAGGACCTTGCAGAGCAGGAATTAGAGTATTGAAACTCAGATGCAATAGGATGTAGGGAAAAGAAGAAAAAAGCATAAGAAATGGAAAACAGGAGCATAATCAGTGGAGGAGTAGGAGTCATTGGACCAAAAAGCGAGTAATAACCACACAGGGTGCAGGAGGAGCATAGCCTTTTGCTACTTGAGGGTGGGGGGCTCTCTTCCTCTTTACTCTAAGCATGTGCCCTTACCTCCCTTGGAAAGCACTCCTTGAGTAGTCCAATGCCATGTTATATGATCACTCCGTCTAACATTGCTTTTAGCTAGTGTCCATGCAGCTAAACTCCACGAGACCCAGTCCCCTTCCCTCCTTCCCAAAGGTGGCAGTCAGTTGGAATGGGTATTCTGGAACAGCCAATCTGAGGTTGCTACCTGCACCCATACACCATGACGTGAATGAAATGCTTTGGATTAGCTTAAAATTGAAACAATGTCATTGAGACACTGTAAAAGAAGCATCAGTATTTATTTCTGAGTGCTGCAGTTTTTACTTCTTTATGAATCTGGGGGGCTGGGGCGGCATTGCAACCAGAAACCCAGTATGCTGCTTTAAAAAACAAAAACATTAACCCCCCCATAAACAAAGCCACAATGCAAAACAAAACAAAATGAGAAAATCCAAGGCACTGAGTTTTTTTAGTGTCTTTTTAGCCCAGTCACGGGGGCGTCATCTCTAAGGATATTTTGTGTCCTGCGAATCAGAATTGTGGGCTGCTGCTTTGTGTGTTTGCACCAGTGATTTTGCAGGAGGCTGACAGTCTCTGGGTTGAAACCAAGCGTTGTTGGCTGGCAGATGTGGCGGACAGCATGTCTGTGCACGGCTGGGAATAAAGAACCCTTGTGCATGCTGAAAACGGAGGAGATTATAAATATGAAACTGTTGAAACTGTCCTTTGCATTTGAGTTTAAAGAAATTCAATTTGTTTTAAAAATAGGTTCAATACTTAGTTTTCCTGCTTTAACACAGCTTGATGTATATAGGATCTTGAAGAAGATGCAGAGGGGGGAGTTTTGGAGCAAAGCAGATCATTGGCAGATTTAGCATCGTGTACGTGTGTGCCAAGTTATTCTTAGCACGAGTGGAGCCCAGTCAAAAGACTTCTGGTTTGTGTGCTATTCTGTTGTATTTTAAACTAATGCTGTGTGTAATTGGCATTAGTTAGGAGAAAATGTAGTGCTGTTTGCTTACATCATGCAAAGTAAAATTAGCGACCAAATTAATAATAACAACTCATTTTTCAGGCACGGACTGGGAGCTGGTTGCATGGCAGTACTGTATGGGGAAGAAGCAGCCAGCTCAGTTTTTATACTATGCTCGTTAATATTTTCCTCCTTCTTCTATCCTTTATGTTGACATTAATGTTAATTAGTTACTTGCAGCAGCCAAAAAGTATTGATGAAAGCCCATGAACCCAATGTGCTTTTGTAAAATTAGTTTCCTGCTTAAGCAGATATTTCTGTAGTAATTGACACAAACCAGCCTCAGACAGGGAGGCAGAGGCAAGCTGGTTGTATGATTGATTCACCATGTTCTGTGGTTATTTCATGTTTATAGTAAAGAGAAGACTGTAACTATAGGGCCAGATGCTCCACCTGTGTCCTCAGCTGAGGATGTGGCCTGAATAATTTATTAAGGTGCTGTCCTTTACATTCTCTTCAACGAGAGGTCTTGCCATAAAAGCACTAGAATTTTAAAACCTTCCTCTGGTTTTACTTTGCCTCTGTTGAAACAGTGGAACACTATAGGCAATCCTAATAGTGGTGCAGAATAAGAAACCATAGGTGCAATTGCTACAGTGTGTATATTGCAAAATGGGAAAAATAACCATCCATTTGTAGCTATGTTCTCTCAAATGTACGCTAATTGCAGGTGTTAAAAGTGACTCATTTAATGTTTTAAGGACACATAAAGTGGTTGATTGGTTTGTGGGGTTTTTTTCCTCAAAGATTATAAATAGGCTCTTCTCCTATCCCCCATTACCTAGAGATAAGAAAATTGCATCATTAGATTGATCCCCAGTAACAGTTTCTCTTTGAAGAGCTGAGTAGTTACCTCGTGCCAACCTTGTGGTTTGAATGTGATCTCCCAAATAGCACAAAGCTTGCTACTTTAAATACTGAATTTCCAACAACTGATATTCCCTTCTGTCTTACAGGACAGCTAATTCTCCTGATTTTCCCTGTGTTTTGTTTTCTGATTTTCCTTTTTGTGTAGAAATGTCTAAATATTATAAAAGGTCAGGTGGTTTCTGTCCAAGTAATGGATTACTCCAGGCTTTAAAAATTATGCCTGTTTATGGTCCTGCCATCTGCAGGAGCAGCAGCCTATCATAAAGTTACTGTATTGATCTGTCACTAGTGCTGTCTTGTCTGCCAAATGAAAAATGGCTTAAACTCATAACCTGGGCCAGCAGTTTTCTTATTGTAAGCCAGACAAAAATGCTATTGATCTTCTTTGCTGAAGTGTTCTTTTCACAGCTTGCCAGCATCAACATACTGTTGTCCTTACTCAGGGCTAATTAGCTAATAATTTAATGCCACCGAGACAGCAGTCTCAGTTTGGTTTAGCAGCAAGGGAATATGCTATAACTTCAGAAGTATGGGACCTTTTTAAAACATGGTCATGGTTGCAGTGCTTGTCTCAACTTTTACACTCTCACTTCAAGTTTGATTTCCTCTGCACTAAAGAATAACAGTGTAGTTAGGTTGAGGTGTGCTGTCGCTTCAGGATTTATGGGAAGCAAAGCCCAGATGCAGTGCTGGTGTCTGTATTCTTGTATGGTGCTATTGGTTATGCACTTGCACTTGAGCTTTATGATTGCTTCTTGAGTGAAATCAAATAGTTCATTGAATTAATCGTGGGATCCCTGTGGTTCGTGAGCTACAGACCAGATGGATTCAATCGCATCTGAGAAACAACCATTTATACCTTTTTTTGACTAATTCATTTTGTTTTGTTGGAGTTTTTTGGTAAACACCAACCAAACAAAAATTCCACTGCTAAATTGTTTAAATCAAAGTTTATATGATAGATCCTTCTTCCTAAGAAATTATCTTCTTAATCCTCCTACTGATGTGGAGGCCAGAAGGCTACAAGGAAATTCAGGTTGGAAGCATGGGAAAGATCTCATCTGCTCACATATTTTGAGAAAAACTCATAGGAGTTTTCCACATGTGTTTTAATATTTTTAATTCAAATATTTGGATAAGTAGGTGTATGAATGGAGTTTGCTTCTAGTCCTTAGCTGGGTATAGGAAGCAATTGGTACAATTTCAGCTGGGGGATGTCTCCATGTCTTTCAGCCCATGTTTAATCTTGTGGGTGGTTCTCTTGCCTTGTCTCATATTCTTGTGGTGGTGAAAGATACAGCCTGTACAGTGTTCCTTTTAGAATAAACAGTAATAAAAGCTTATGAAATATAATTATAAGCATTTTGCCAAAAAGAGAAGCAGACATCATCTAGTAGTTTTTAGCTGTTAGATGTTTTTTAAAAGTTCTTGACCTGAAGCAGGGTCTGTAGTCTTTGCCCAGACAGTGTAGGCCATGTCTTAGTTTATATTTCAGAATCATGCATGATTCAAGTTGTATTTTTGTTTTCTGTTCCATATTGCTGAGCACAGTGTGAGGCAATGCACAGGAGGCGGAAGAAAACAGATGATCTCTAAGGGAAGTTATGCTTTACATTTCATACATTAATTTCTCTGGAGTGTGGGTACATATGTTAATTTTGTATATGAAAAAGGAGTTTAATCTATAAGGACACTTAAAATTTGCTTGAAGTAAGGCAACTTTTAATCTCTGAAAGCATCCCCAAAGTGCAATTAACTATTCTGATGTCCTGATGACTCAACAGATGCTTCTGTAAACTAGAACACATCTGTCAGATTACAGAACTGATATGCTGCTATATGTGATTTAAAATGACTGCCCATAAATGGTTGTATTGTGATAAATAACATATAGATGGCAAGGGTGTCCATCTTTTCAGTAGTCCTTTAATAACATTTTGCAATGTACTGTCATTCTCTGAAGCTTGCTATAGTTGCATGAAATGCCAGACTCTTCCTTCGTATCTTTGTAAACTTGTTTGGGTTTTTCTGCATCTTCCCGGCTCCTTTTGAATACATGCAGGCTATTGAGTGGTATTTTTAATAAAACAGTAGAACTAAAGATTTTTCTAAGCCTTTCTGAAGCTTCCCAGTAGCCAATTCAACTGATTTTAAACTGCACTCCATCTGTCTAGCAAAGAAAGAAAATACATTAGTAGTCCGCACATGAGTAGCTTATTAGTTCATTTGGTGTGTGCAGTACAGTGATTCAAGACTGATCTAAAATATTCATCCACAATTACTGGCACAGCACAGTTCAAAGTGCTTCAAATCTGTGGGTTTGACTGAGAAATTTAAGGAAAATAGCTGCAAATTGATTCTGTATGTAATTAATGAAACATTTCATTCTTATGTAAATACTAAATGCTTGGCTATTTTTTTCTCTTTTTTTTTTTCCTTTCCTCTTACTGAGCTCCCCCTCCCTGACCTCCATTATATATTTGTTTGTTTTATAGGATGGTGGGTGGGCTGGCATGGGGGCTTATTCTCTTGAGAGGAAGAATTAATAGCTGAGTCCTGTGACTCATTCACTGAGCAAACAGCTGTTCTCCCTCTAATTCACCCCTCCTCGGATGTCCATCCCACCCCCGGAGAGGAGCTGCCAGGAGGCAATGTTTGCCTCTGCCTCAGTTGTTGAAACTGTCCACTTCCTTGTAAAAAATACACTTTCCTTGACCGGAGCACCCCGTGTGTGTAATGCAGAGGTGTGGATAAGAGCCCCTGGCCAGCTCTGCTGCAGGGAGCCTCGTCTCTGTTGGAGGGACACAGCAGATGGTCCGTGGCAGCCACATCTCCAAGTGTCTGAGCTTTTCCAGGGCTCACCTCTTATGGAGTAGTGGCTCTGCCTTGGCAGTGCCTGTTTGGAGCTAGGGCTGGATGATAGTAGCTTTAATATGGGTTAAAGGCTTTTGATGTGTTGGAGAGAAAGGGCTTTTGAGGACAACAGAGAAACGAGTGAATATTTGTGCAGATATAAGGAGTGAAGTCAGTGAGGCAGGACTGGGGTTTTGTTTAGAGTCTCTCCCTCCCTCTTTCAGTGTCACAGAAAATTAATTTGAGTTTTACAAATGCTATCAGTGGAAGAGTTTAAGAACAGCCTGCAGTAAAACTTAGAAGATCTTGAGGCTAGCTTCAGCTTATTTTGAAATGACTGTCTTTCCAGCTCAGATGTCCACGCAGAACATGAATTGTGTAACGCTGCCTCTCCGAACTGACGATGACCTCGGTTTTAGTGTGGGCAGCCTGGCAGGGCTTGGCATCAGGGAAGGCCCCTGCAGCCCTCCAGGGCACCAGAAAACCACGATCCAGGGCTACCAGTTTGACAGTAGTTGTGTAATGGCTTGTGTGATAGACAGCAAGGAACACTGTCTGCTGCGACCAAATGACCTAAAGAGAGGCTGGGGGGAACACTGCTTCTAGCTATTAAATCCCAAGATAAGACTCTTTCTCTGAGACATCTGTGCAATTATTCCTTTCAGAGCTTTTATTTCTGTGATTTTAATTTGCATTAAAGGCCTGGATCTCTGAAATTGTGTTTGCCTGCATCTTACGTGGGTCATGGTTTTGCAGCTTCCCTGCCACCACAGCACCACTCACACAGGCGAAGCGGGCAATGCCCCCCCGCCGCACCACGTGCAAACAGGGGTTTGCATGTGTGTGGTGTTTAATATTACAGAAGAGAGTGGTTAGGGTATAGTAGCATTCAGGGAGCTGATGTGAAGGCAGTAAAGAAAATGGGCGTGGTGGAGGATAGATTTGATCTTGTGTGAAATGCCGAGCTTCACGTTTAGAGAAACAGAATTTCACCCATAGGTTTTGGCACACCTGCTGGGGACAGTGGCTAAAACCAACAAAATTGATGTTTGTAATTTTTAATTGACGAGTTGACTGGCAGCAATATAGGATGTTAAATTACTTTTTTTTTTCCTTCCACACTCGTGAACTTGTTTTCTTTAATATGGGTCTTCAGCACATCACTTGAACTGCTTTCTGTTCAAATACTTGTTTACTGGTGAGTTACATTCTGATTTAACTAAAAGCAGGGAAGTGCCTTTCTCATCTCCACTCCCATGAGTGGAAGTTAAAGGCAGGAATGGAAATTTGTACGTTTATCAAGTTTAAGAGGTTATTAGGCAGAGATGGTAGAAAAAAATCTGCTCCTGATTTTACATTGCTGACCTTTTAACTTTATTTCAGATCAGAGAATGTGGGAGAAGGAGGAGGTTTATATGTTTTCTTTAAATACTTTAGTGAGAGCTCTCAGATATTGTTCTTTGGTTTTGAAAACGATTGCACTTAATTTTTAACTTCCTCTGTTTTAAGAAGTTAAACTGGAGGGGTTTTCACTTTGATCTGCTAAGGTCAGAGCCCTCTTTTATCATTGTTACTTGAGGCAAGTGTGCGAAGGAAAATTTTGGGGATTTCAGCTAAGCTCTGCAAAAGGGTTTTAATGAATGGGGGATACAGCTCAAAAATGCACAAGTTGGGGTGTATCTTTTACATGAAAAAAACTGTTTAAAAAGTACTTTTTTTGCTAAGAAAAAATGAAGAGTTTTTCCTTGTGAAACCTGGGCAAAAGACTCTGAAAGTGTTCTAGGGCTTTGTGGGTTTATGTTTGTTTGTTTTTAACGTTTTCTTAAAAAAACAGCTTTCCTCACTTTTGTGCTCCCTTTTTGCACGTGTGTAGTGCTGTATACACAACGCTGTTCCATACTGCACTAGGGAGGAACACTGTCAGACCAAGACAAAGCAAAACTTGTTTATTAACAAAAGATGTTTAGTGTAGTGAAACAAAGTGAAAAAAATACACCACCACCAATACCAATGTAGTGGTTTAAGTTTCCTTCACCCCAATGCTTTTGCACCTAATGTAGGTTTTTGGTTCCACTCCCCTCCCCTGCCCCCCAGCAAAAATAATGCAGTTCTAATGTACTTCTAATGTAGTTCTAAGCCCATTGCTCTGCTACTGTCCTTAAGTAGTAATGCTGTAAAGATTTAAAAAATATTCTACTGCCAAATATATGACATTTGTTACTCTCGGAGATGATGGCTTAATTTTTAGTATTCCTTGGTGGTTTATATCTTGACATTTCTTATGACCTACAATTAAAATGACTTTAGTGAAGTCTCAACTTATATCCAGATTGCTGAGTGTGGTTGAGTGTCTCCAGGGAGAGCCCTGAACTGCTTGCTAAATCAATTTGTTCTTTTCTCAAAACAGATTAAATATGTTTTACCATGTTAAATTAAAAAATAAATAACCCCATATGACATAACTGCGACATGTAAAATTAAAAATGTGTTCTGTGCATTTTGAAGGGTGGTAATTTTGATGCCAATGCTGCGCTGATAGTATTCCACCAGAGAGAGCAGAGAATGGTTAAAAACAGGCATGTCTAATCCTGTCTTGCTGTTCTGCTAGTCTCGTTTGAGAATTAAGTTGATGGCACACTACTTGGGTGGGTGCTAACTGCTAGATGTGGCAATAATCTTCTTTAGCAGAGCCTGAGACACTTTGCTTCCACTGCTTCACCTCCCTCGCGTTAGATTTTTTTTTTTTTTTTATTTGTTCATCTTACTCATGCCTACTGCTTTCTTTTCAGGTCAGTCTTCTCCGTATTCCTTTAGCAAGATTAGCTGCAGAACTTGCTTGTGACTTACCTGCACCCTTAGCCGATGCTTCAAGTATAATTGTAGTACGTTTCTCCTGCCTATGGTTTATTTTGCATCCAACAGACAGGAGAAGCAGAGGAAAATCTGTCGCTTCTGGTGCTCTGCAAATCTGCAGAGGATATAAAGGCAGCTGTATGCAGGGAGAGTCAGATGCACTGGCTATGCCAGAAGCAGCCTTTGTTCCTTCAAGCCACTTCCATGGTTGTGCTTGAGTGGATTATTGTTTAAGGCTCTGTAAGTACAATAGGACTTAAAGAAAAGGGAAGGGGAAAATTTTTCTAAAATAGAACAAAACAAACTAAAAAAGTTGCTACGGAAATAGATGGCAAATGGTCTCTAATAATGGGATTTTACAAGAGGTGTCCAATCTCCAGAACAATGGTTCAGTTTAAGCCAAGATTAATAGTACTTGTTATCCTATGCCTGTGAGTTGGCTACTCTGCTATAAAGGGATGCAGCCTGATGTGCTGCTGCCTGCTGTGGGCAGGGGAGGAGCCGAGACTACGATAGGCACTCGTGAAATGACAACGAATCGCAGACTTTAGTTGTTTTGGATTCACCTGCTCCAGGCTGATTTTTCCTGTCTCTGCCTGGGCACTGTTAAGCTGGAGCAGGCGCTGGAGGAGAAGCAGCCTGGTGGGGAGCTTGGAGCTGCGCCTAAACTGACTCCCTTGCACACGGCCGGCACAGCAAATCTTTCTTATTTCAGCTCGGGCCAAAGCCACCTGCGTCAGGTTATAGTTTCACAAAGACGTGCTGAAGTGCCTGTTCTCCTAGTCCTGTTTCCCTGTTCCTGCTTAGACCCCTGATCCAGCCTGCTGACTCTCATGCAGCCCCTTAAATCTGGGGTGTGGGAGGGAGGTGGGGTGCAGCACTGCCCCAGGGACTTGAGGGTTTCCACTTGAGGGTGGCAAGAGACATGGACAATAGCAGTCTTGGACTGGTGTTTTTAGGTGCACTGACTGGACCCATCTTAAATTCAGATACAGCCTGAAAAAGAGAGCAGGATTGGAAAAGTGGTTCTTTCAGTAATTAGATTTTTGTGGAACAGCTCAGGAGAACAACAAAGATGTTGTTGTTGTTGTGCTAAACTGAAGATGGTGATGCTGTGAACTGCTGCTGTTAGGCCTTACATAGTCGGGTATGACACAACCCAGATGTTCCCTTCCATCTCAAAATAAGGAAATTACAAATTCAGGGCTTTCTACAGATGAGAAAAGGTGTACTCCAGTTATGTTTTATTTATTTTTTTTAATAATGTGAAATACAAGTGTGAGATGGATTTCATTTCTGTTTATGCAGAGAAAAAACTAAAGGTAACTTTTGAAATTGGGAAAACTAATTGATAAAATGGTGACAACAAGCAAAACTTTTGCTTCTACTCCAGTGAAAAAGAAGGAGAAAAAAAGCACAAGCAAAATGGAAATACTAATTACTGTGATTCTCTTACTTTGCTCTACCCTGGTAGCATTCTGTCTAGCAGAGTGAGCCTGAGAAATCTCCCAGGAGGACTGGTTGCAGTAACTGGGTGATACAGGAGCCACAGGTTAGACTAAGTGTCTGTGCTGTTCAGTGTGGCAAGTTTCTCCATCGCAACCCCCTGTGGGAACCTGCTTCTGTTTTGGGAACAAACTGTATCAGGAAGAAATGAGATAGTGCAGGAGTGCTGGTCAAAGGTTTGCCTGGGACTTCGTGGGACCATGGGGAAGCCCCAGTAGGATGCAAGCAGGAGGCTGGCACCGGGGCTTGCTGGGGCAGGGAGGAGGATGTGTTATGTGGTGCCAGGTGAGGCACATGACGAGTTTCAGTGCAGCTTGGACACTTCCTGTGACTTCCTTCTGCTTGTGTTTGGAAGGAGTGTTCATCCTGTGTGTTCCATCAGATGAATGTCTATGTTTTACAGCTATGTGACTGCTGCATTTTGGTGTGATGTGTTTGTGTGCTTTTTAGTTCTTGTTTTAATAAGGTTTATTGAGGACCAAGTCTAGGTGTCGCCAAAATTGCAAGTTGTCAGTTAGAAGCTGCAGTTCTGCTTCCCTCCCCCCCAATCTTCCCAGCTTTACTTACCTCCCTTGTCCCATCTCTGCCCAGGGAAGGAGCACACAAACCTGCATTGACATGAGTCTCTCTCTGCCTCTCTTTTTTCGTGTCCAAAATTGTCACCTATTTTGCATTGCTTACTTCAACAACATTTTCTGTTTCTGTCTTATAAAACTAGCAGACTATCCCTTAGTCAGTGAGAATGACATCTGATGCTCATCAGTCATACACTCAGTGCTGATTTTGTGTTGCTTTAGAATTTCAAAAAAGCCCAGGTTTCTAAAAACTCCTGAGTTGATAGAGAGCTACGATACCTAATAAGGACTGCATATAATAGTTAAGCACTATGTAGAAGTTTGTTAATGTTTTCACATAGCAGAAGTACGCTTGCCGACCAGTAAGCTTATTTAGGAAGAGCAGCACTCAGTGTTCTTCACTTATGACCCAGTTACAGCCCTGGATAAATGAGAAGTTGGGATTGCTGACATGCTGTGGTTTTACAGGAATTTTGATTTAGAACATATTCTGCAGTTCAAGGAGAGTAATGCTGGAACTTGAAAATGATTTGTCAAAGTAGGAAGATACCCTGAAGTGCACCTGCCTTATATATTTCCATAGGAAGATTGTACAATGTACTTTAAGTGTCTATCTTTGCAGTATTTTTGTTTTCCAGGAATTTCTGTGTGGGTGTTTCCTATTTGCTATCTCTTCATTTTTGTCTGTATTTAGAGACCAAGTGATATTTTGTGTATGGAAACTGAATGTTTTGCTCTTGGTTACCCTTAGAAATTGATTTATTTACAGTTATTCAAGTCCAGCACAGGCTGAATGCTGAGGTGTAGACAGTGAGATACCCTGGGGTCCCTTCTGCTTTTCTCGGAGGGTAAGGCTGAGGAAGAGAAACGGGGCTCCAGGAAGATCTATGATAGCCCAAAAAGATGTATAATAACTTGTCTCTCAAATCTGGCAGCCACCAGCTGGGGCCCGGATGTGATGAGAAAGCAGGGGAGGTTCTTTGTGCTTGACCCAAGTCTGTCGCAGTGATACAGCTGACACTTAGGAGGTTTAAAGATGAACTGTTGTGTTACTTCCCTATTGGATGTCTTCCAGTTCCCCCTTACAGTATTTCTTATATGCTTTGATTTTAAGACTTGTTGTAATGTACAGTTTGCCCTGGGTGTTTCCCTTTTCCATTGATTCATCTTGGCAAAATCACTAACAAATAGAGCACCACGTTAAAAGAAAAAAATGCTGCAACTATACTGGGCCAAAATTTGTGGGTTGGGTAGCAGAGACTGCAGGGGTGGGGGACATGGTCTGGGCTGCCCTTCAGGAATGCCTCGGACTGCACTGAGGGCACCCTTGGGGGACTGCAGCCACCCCAGGCCAAAGCGAGGGTCTCCTTGAGGGAATGGGACCAGGGAAGGAGTTTAGGCTGGGACAGGAGAAATGAAGTGAAGCAGCAAGGAGCAGCTGAAGATGAATGAGAAGCAAAGAGGAGCAGACAGAAACCATTGCACACACAACCTGTGGCCTCCTGTGCTGCCTATCGCCTCACCAAAGGCATGGCAGAAACAAGGGAAGGTAGGCTAATAAAGCAGGGGGAGAAAAGGTGTTGGAGTCAAGTTGACCCTTGGGAAGGTGGAGGAAGAGAGTTCTCCTCAGTCTTTGCTGAACTGCATCTCCTTTTTTTTTTCCCTTCAGCTTCAGAAACAGTAACTAGCAGTGTGCTAATTGGCACTAAATACAGTAAAATTAAGTGAAATTCCATGAGTTGAGATAGTTTTGCCCACGATGTAGAGAGAACAGATTTTGGGGTTTCTTGCATTTCTTTTCCTATTTGAGTCTTTGGGGTTTACCTTTACAGCTTTTGAACTTTGGAAGCCTAGAGACAAAATATATCCTTTAAAACAAACACTCAAAGAGCTGAAAGCTGAAATTTTTATGTGATGATGAGACTTTGGAGAGCTGGCTTTAGGAAAAATTCCTACTGCTGCAGGGGACACGATAAAATCGCTGGAGTTGGCAGCCCTGCTGTGTAGCCTCTCCTTCCTCCCCTCGGCTCCTGCAGCCTTTCTGGCCTCTGTTGGTCATCTCCTTCACTGTATTGATTTTTACGGTGTAATCTGCACTGAGCAAGAGTTTTGTCTGTTATGCACTTGTAATGCCCCACATATGCATTACTATAGAAATAGCCCAATACCGAGTGCCCGGGACTTCGAGCATCGAGCGGTTCGTAGCCAAAAAAGCATTTGGCCAAAAACCTGCGATTTTGTGCTCCCTCTGCTGGATCTGGGAGAGCAGGAAACCCTCCCAGCTGGAGCGCCACTGGCTCTCCTCCTTCCCCAATTCCCACCCTGCAGCTCCCAGTCTGGTCATCTGTGGGTGCTTGGGAGAGGGCTCAGTGCTTCCCAGAGTCTGCTAGTGCAGCTGCGCAACGGGCCGTGAACCAGGTGTGAATGTGGACAGGGGTGGGAAACTGTGCAACATAAAAAGTAGTTGTGCCACAGTAAGGCCATGGTTTCAGACCTGGAAAGGTGGCTGAGGCCAGCCAGCTGTAAGGGCTTTCCAGTTGATGCCTCTTCCCTGCCCATCTATTCTCGTTTTCAGGTGAACTTGCTACCCCCAAACTTTACCAGTGAGACTGTTTTGGGGATCTTCCTAGAAATAGGATGAGAGAAGGGATCGGGCTTTAATAAGAAGCTACTTTTATTTTTAGAAGCTGATTGCAGTTCCCAGCAGGACCCTGTGGACTGTGCTGGCAGAGCTGTGGCTGGCATGGGGGCACAGGAGCAGGCTGGAGTGGTGGGGGGGACATGCTACAGCCCCTGAGCAGGTTGTGTGGGGAAACCAGGGAGCAGATGCTGGTGGGGACAGTGCCAGTGTCCTTAGAATCAGCTTGGACCTGATTTGTGGAGGGGATGGGTGGTCTGTGATGTGAATTCACAGAAATGTTAATGGATAACCCTTTCATTTTAAGAGATGCTTTATAAAACAAAGTAGGAATTGTGGTGCCAGTCTTACAGATGGGCAGAATAAAGCACAGAGGAGGGGGGCAAAGCTTTGGCTTCGTGTGCTGCAGCAGTGCAGTTTAAGCTGGTTTAAGCAGCCTCTGTTCCTATCCTCTGCCATCATGGCTGATCACTCCTGCCCTGTGCCTGCTCCCTGTGTTGTGTTGGCACAGCTGTTTGTGAGACAACATGCTGAAGGAAATTAGTTCCCCCAATCCAGCTAACCATGCAGCTGCAAAAATGCAGTGTTGGAAGCAAGAGTCCAGGAGAGAGGAGTGAGAAGTAAAGTTTTAAGCACCCAAGTAAAAGCTTTAGACCGGTTTGCCAAAGCCCCATCCAGCTACACCCGGAATAGTACCCAGCTCTTGAGGCAGGCAGAACAAAAGTTTATCCTTTGGAGGAACAAACTAAAAGAACTAATTCCAACTTCATTAAAGACCAGTCTGCATTAGCTGAGAAAGTCATGTTAACACATACTAAATCTGAATCAATTAACATGTTTTTCCTGGCTTGTATAAGCAGAACAAAAGCACTGGGGAAAACTTCTAGATGAGAATAAATCCTCGTTCTGGGCGAAAACATTCACAGTTCAATGAGGCCTTAAAAGCCAATCATTCACCCAGGGTGCCTGTCAATATGTAACTTCTGTAAAATTGCCTTTTGTTGTGAGACAAGAAAACCAGCAGAGTTCCTGTCTGAAGCAGACAGTCCCTTGGTGACACTGTATGTGTTGGGGTGGGATGACTGTTTCTAACTTAGGGTTTTCAGTCATGTTTTTATTCTTTGTGAATTATCATTGAACAAAATAAATATGACTGCAGAACACACATTGAATATGAATAACAAGTTATTTGTAATAACTTGAGGTTTTTCTTCTGCACTTTTTAAAGTCACCTGTGACTTCTGCATCATATGAGTTGTTATGAAAGTGTCTGCTCCTGTAGGTGGTCCTTGGGGAGGAACCTGAACTGGCTGCAAATTGTGTGCTTTTTTTTTTTTTCCAAAGTAGGGCTTGCTTTTTCATGTTTAATGGAAAATTCTTTCGCATGGAGGTTATTTGGAAGTTAGTCAAAAGAGCAGCAAAATGTAGTCATTGTGTTACTTTTATCAATATTTGCTGAGTTTTGGAGCCTGGTTAGTATAAGGCTGTAAGGACACCTTGTCTGCCTGCTGAAACAGCATGTAACAAAATATATACTGCCTGTAAACATTCCCCTGTCTCCCTTTGCAGTCTTTCTTTATAATTAAAAAGCATTTCCTGGAAGTCACAGTGCTGTGCCAATGTAATCCATAAACTTGCTTTGTTTTGCTACAGACAGGACGGTGGTTTTGAGGTATTTTAGTGTATTTTCTTAAGCAAAGTTTGGGGGTTGGTTTATTTTTTTTAATGGCACTTAGCTCACAACAGTCAGAGAGTACCCTTTATAAAGAGGATAAAAGAGACTTCAGCATGACCTTTAACTGAAACAAAATTTAGCGTTTGGCCCAGGAAATTTTGTTATAAACCTCAAGAGAATTCTTATAATCTTTTTCTCATTTCATTGTTACAGGCATGAAAACCTGTAATACTTAAACTCCTGGACCAAATCTCAAAAGCTTGGGGGTGGCAGAGCTGGGTTGGAACCCCAGCCCATCCTTAGATCTGGTCTTCCAGGCTTGGTCCTGGGACTCCTGAGTGCTCTTCATTCATTTCAGGTCTGTTCACTGAGCTACTTCAAATGTTGCCATGTTATGCAGGAGAACAGAAGCATGATGTGTCTGTATTTTTATTGCAGGAAAATGGATCTTGTTATGTGAGGGCGTTGAGGAAACAGTCCCCAGCTACCGAGAGGAAGAAAGGCCAGGAGGAAATATTCAGGTAGGAAAGCTGTGTGTACCATCAGGGGGTGAAAACACTTGTGGGCCTTCAGTCTTTTTACAGATACTGTGTCATGTTTTATGCTTGAACGGCTGATCTGGTCACTATCAGAGTTTATTTGTTGTTTTAAGAAGAAGCTCTGTTTGGTCAATTGATTGCAACAACAAAACACTGCAAGCAAAGCCCTCAGCATAAACATTCCTTGGGCTATCCCTGGTACAGTATTGATCTTGATACAGAATACAAACAAATTACTCCTTGCATGAGCCATTCGAGCTATAAAACAGAGCAGTAATATGTTCTACTTACTGCCAATAAATGTGTATTTATAATAAACAAAGCAGAAATCCCTGAGTAGAAATGAACAGTAGTTTCAATAATGCATTCAATATCTTATGTCCAGCTGTTGTACAGAATTAGAAAAAAAGCAGAGTGACCACTCTAGGATTTCTGTTTCCTCCCTCACTTACGAAAAATAATCTTTGCAGACTTGTTCTGTTGCTACTTTTCCTTTGCTTTTAGGGTTTTTTTAAAATATTTTAAGTATTTTATAAAGCCATAGATAAGCTCATTTTTGCCTTATTTCCAGTGAAGTTCATTGCTTCTCAAGAATTTGGCCTGCCTTGTAATTTTCTTGTGGACCAGATGCCTCTCCTTGCACTGCTATGTGGGTCATCTCTACTTTCACTCCTTGTCACATCCCCGTGGCATTTCCTTATATTGGGAAGTAGCATTAAAGACACTTTGGTGTATCAGTAGTTGTTTTGAATGCAGCTGAAATAAGGGAGGGTGTCTGTACCCTGTGACCATCAGCACTGAGGGTGCATGGACGATAACTGAACCCATTTCCAAAATGAAAAAAATTAATGATCATCAGAACATAGATTTTTATTTTTTTAAAATCTGCTTTACCATGCTCATATAAGTCTCCTCATCCATATTTTCAGTGCTGCACTTTGATGAGTTACAGACAGTTGACCTCCGGGCATTTCTTGATGAACATTTCTGTCTGCTCTCAGCCTTGAAAAACTCAACCTTTTCAAGAGCTGTATGGGAGAAAAATGTGTAAGACTAATATTTATAGGCTGAAAGAGATGGGAGAGGAAAGACTAAAGTGTAAAACTTGCTTCCAGCAGAAATGCCATCCCTCTTTTGCCTCTGATAATTAGAAGCATTTCTGACATGGCTGCAAAGCAAGTTAGTGGTGTGTGCCTGCCGTTTGGTGTGCATTTGTACTGCAGGACTGTTTTCCTTCGTGTATGGTGATGCTTTCTTCTATTTTGTTTTCAGAGAATCACAAATTTCATCTGATACTCTCATATTACATTATGATTCATCCATGCTCTTACATTTTAAACAATCACTTCCAAGTACTTACACATGATTGTTTGTAAAAATACGAGGTGGTGATTCCAGTTCATGTTTTGAGTATTTTATTTTTTCACAATGTTTAACAAAGCTCGTTTGTATAAATCCTTTCATTAATAATTCTAACTGAAATAATCCTGGAAGACTAAAAGAAAGAGAGGTTTTAAGTTCCATAATTTTATATATAAAATCTTGGTTATATTAAGAAATACTGCAGTATTGATTTTAATTCTAATAGCAGATTTAGAGGACATTGCAAATAGATTTTAGAGATGCCTTAGAAAGTACACAGTATTTATTGTCCCCTGAATATAAGTCTATTGTGCTGGTCTTAGATAATAAGAAAATAATATGTGCAGGCATAGAAATGCAGCAAATAATTAACAAAAAGAAAACTCAACACCAAACCCCACCACATCAAGAAATACACTGTTTTTAAAACTGTGTTCTTGAAAATTTCCTGGAGATTTCCCAAGACTTGAATCCTGGTTTTCAAAAATAAAATAAAAATCACCTTTTTGATCTGTGAGGAAACTTGGGAAAGAAGTCCCTTGCTGTGCCTTTGGGTCATGTGGCCTCACTGCTGTAGAGCTGGAATGTTTGCCATGGTATTTCCGGAGGCTTCATAAACACACAGAAAGAACAGTGGAAGTTAGGAGGATTTTTTAAAAAATTATGATATTCTCCCCCCCCCCTTTTTTTTTTTGGCAGGCTAAATTCATTGCACTTTAAATGTGGGGGTTTTTTAGGAGTTCAGAAGAGTTTTTATTTGATCGATCCAGTGAATTTTAAAAATTCATTTGTTTCTTAAAGAACAAAGTTAAATGTTATTTAACAATTTTTTAATTGCTGATTTTGTCTAGAGTTAGTTCTTACTAAATGTAATACCTGGCAACCTACATACTAAGCCTAACTCTGTTGTTTAGACGGTCTTAATGGTTTCCTTTTGGCATGTGTCATTGTTAGTGGCATTCAGGAATCTGACTTAATAGCTGTCATCTTGCACGCTAGAGTAATGCAGACAGAAGATGGACACTCAGAGGAGGTTACAGTGAAGAGCCATTTCCTAAGTCCTGCTGCAGTGGCGTAGAATCCCGAAGTGAAATCAGAAAAGCACAGAATTAGTTATGGCTCTTGGGATATGAGGGTTAAGATTGTGCAAACCTCTTCTTTCTAGCTGTAGGAATAGCATGTGCTCCTTTTTAGGCTTTGCAAACCCCAGCTCAAACTGGGATTATGAGGACCTCGGTGTGCCTGTAATGCCATGGATATGTTACGTCTTAGTGGCAAGGTGGGCTGAAGGGACCCTCCAGTCCCTTTTACACCCTGGGCTGCCAGAGATGGATCTTATCCTTCTCCTTTCCCCTTTCAACCTAGCTGCCTGTTGAGCAAGGGCAGAGAACTGATCTGTTTTAAAAATAACCTGGCAAAAACGGGGAGGGAGGGGGAGGATGAATGGAATATTTTTAGCTTAACCAACTCCATTCTCTACACAGTACCATAAAGCTGTCCTAGCACTACTGGGGGGGTGAGGAAAGGGCAGAGCAACAGGAGCTGGTAACAAGTGGCCAGAGATAGGAACTGCTTGTTCCAGATTGCCTCTGTGAGAAATCACCCCAGCAATGTGGCTGTGTATTCCATGAGGCTGCTCAGGACGTGGTCAGTGGGAGATAAATAACCATATCAAAATGGGCTTGTTGCTGAGTCAGACTGTTTATTGCATCAGAAGTTACAAGAAGGCAGCATAGCTTGTCTTAGAGCTTTAGTTTAAGTATGAAACAGTAGATTCCCCTCTCGCCATCCCCCCCTCCCCACATTCAGGCTCTGAATGGGCACACTGAGTTGGAGCCTTTGTAGATTTGGAATTGAGCAAGGGCTTGGGTTCTGCATATTGTCAGGTCTTCTTTGCTCATCCTTCCTGTCCACTTCCAAACATTTTGAATGCTACCTTTAAGTGTGACTAGTTATTTAATGATATTCTCCTAGTCTGGAAGTGTATGAAGTGTAGAATCATTTACTTTAATAAAGTTCTATGTTTTGTTACAATCAATTATGTAATGTCTGATTGCCACAGTTGTCATATTGTCTGACTGCTGTGGGTACCCCGCATACCTGTGTGGACACAGCAACACAAATGTTGGATAACAGAAGAAGGGAAAGAAGGAAGGAGGAGCAAAATCATCAATTGAATAGCTGTTGAGGTGTTTAGGGTAGGAAGAGTAAGACAAAGGCACGATAGGAAGAAAGGGTGGAGGTTTGAGGAGGGGAAGTTGTCCCTCTGTTTTGCTGACAAAAACAGATGTAAGAAAATATGGACATCTTACAGTCTAAAAGAAGATGGGAAGAACTGGTTGAGGTGGTTGTAGTGATAATTTTGGAAGTGCTTCCATGCTGTAGGGGCAGACAGGTATAGCAATTGCCATCTAGGCCACTGATGCTTGGGTCACTTCTGTTCACATTTCTGCAATTTCAAATCTGTAAAGCTGAGCTGAGACACACTTGGAATATGAAGGTAGCCAGCTGAACTGGTAGCGTTCCCACTGTTTTCTGGATGCTCTGCTTCATTCATATCAGTACTGGGGGGCAGGGGAATGGGACATGGAAACTTCATTTGTTCCCCACTGCTCACCTGGTGATTATTGGTAGAAAACTCTTGGATCCTGTGACTTAAATGACATTCTATGATCACTGGTCAGTCTTCTGCATTGGTCTGGTCTAGAGCAGTGGTACCTACTGGCCTGTAGCTAGAGCAGTTGATTGAGAGGGAATGGGATGAAGTTGAGAAGTTGTCCTGAAACTATTGATCTATAATATGTGGTGAAAAACATAGTTTCAAAGATCAGCTTAAATATAAATGCCGTGCTATTTTTATAAGTTATCTTTTGTAAAAGTAAGCCATGATCCAAAGGTAAACTGTGTTTTAAGCTGAGCATTATCTGCTTGTATATGTGGGTAGTTTTTTCCAAGTGAGCACACAGATGTGTATAACTGAGTAAAATCTTGGTAACTTCTTGCTTGAGTTGTCTTTAGTGTTGTACTTTTTAGTAAAATGTCTTTATGAGACAGTGCAAAGACTTTATAATTTTGTAATGATAATATGTATATCTGAATAATACTTTTCATGCTATTTGGCTTTGCCCCTTGCCATCTAGGATTTCCAAGGCTTTATAAGGAAACTTGCTTAGGCAGACCAACAGGAATCATAGTTGAAACTTGTTCTCAAAAGTTCTGTGTTTCTAATGGCCTGTGACAGTGGCTGGGAAAGATGTCACTTCAGCATAGTGAAAAGCAACTAAAATAAATTATATTTTTAATGAAGGTTTCTCTATCTGGATGAATTGATACTGGCAGGACAGTATTGGTCAAAAATAGAAGGTCCTTCTGCAGACACATTGCAGACTATTCTGGTTTTATTTTGTCTAAACAAAAAGCAGTGTACACATACTGAGTGTAAACAGGCCTTTCAGTCTGAGGTACTTCCTTTGGCAGATGGCTTCTGATTTTTTAATTTTTTTTAAAGTAAGTATTGCTTTGAAGAGAGACCAAATAAAATCCGTATTCAAGTATTCTGTTTATCATGTGACTTCATGGAAGATTGCTGTATCCTATACTAGACTTACTTTATGATGATATGGACAGGATTTTTATGGCCTTATAAAGGATGCTATCTTGCATTCCTCTCTGCAAAGAAGTATTTCCAAAAGAAATAATACGCAAATTGAATATTTATTTTTGTTCAATACAGAAGTATTCATAGCTAACTGGCAAATATTTTACTTCTCTACCCTCCCTTTTTTCCTTAATCTTGTTTAACTCCTCAGTGTTTTCTTCTGACTATTAGAAATATGTTCTTCTAGGGTATTTTAGATCAGCTGCTTTGCAAGCCAAGAATTTGTATCTTTTCACTGACAGCATGTGTAAGGAAAAGGACTGAATGGTTATTTGACTTACACAGCTTGCACATATGTATATTGTATATTTTGGATATATTAGATGTGTGTGTAAATTGAGATCCTGTTTCAGAACAGTCTGTCAACGGTTGACAATTATATATGTATTTTTAAATGACTCACAAATTTTAAATAAGGTTACATTAACCTGCAATAATAATAGTGTTGAGGATTTTAAGACGTTTCCTACTGAATAGTGTTTAACTGAATTCCTCTATTTACTCTTATTGAAGTTAGTAAGTTCAAGGTATAACTGTTTTTTCACACATTTTGTTAGGCCTTGATATTTCTGACAGCATAGCTTTCTTTTTCAGGCCTTCAAGTAGGAAAAGAAAAGGTTGTCTCCTTCCCCAGACAAAAGAACAGTGCAAGTGTAATCTCAGCTCTCAGTTTTTCTTTTGTCTATATCTCTTAACCTTGTACGATTAATTGGTCATGTTTTTAGAAATTTATGAAAGGATAGGGAAAAAAGAGGAAAAACATTCCTTTGAAGCAAGTGTCAGTGATTGAAATGCTGCCTTGAATCACAAAGATATGTATGACTGAGATCTGTGTTATCAGTGTGAAATGCCAGCAGGTGTACAGCCCAAACTGATGGTCACGTGCAAGTATTTAAACTATTTGTACTCTGCTAAGAATGTACAGAGTATATATCTGCACCACAGATCAAACTAAAGCTTTTCAAAGACTAGATTTTAAGCTAACAAATAATGGAAAACTTCCATATATATGTAATGTAATCTAAAAATCTCACAAGTCAAAATAAACCTAATTAATCTGCAGAATCTGAGTATGTGGAGTGTGTCTACCACACCTTGTGGGGTTCCTTCTCTCTGTTGCTTTTACCTGTCCCATACAGCAGAAGTCTCAAATAACTGAAAACTAAAAATATTCTTTTACAGTGGAGTGGGAGGAAAGAGAACACAGGCATGAACACCACCTTTCAAAGATGCTAAGTGTTTGCCACAGCAACAGTCTGTTGACAGAGAATTCAGCAAAATAATTATATGTTGGTTAAGGTGTTTTCTTTTGTTGCCTTAGAATGGGGCCCTTTAATAGAATTTTGTCTTGCCTGTGTGCTCTCTTATTGGGTGGGCAGAAGCTCACTGACTTCTGTAGGTTGATTGCTGCTAAATGTAGTCTAGCAATGACCATTTTATTACCATCCTTTTAAACGTAAACATTCTCAGTTTCTTCAGGCGCTCTTCTTACAACATGCTTTCTTTTTCCCTTGATGATTTTCACTGCTACCCTTTGATTTTTGTCTCATTTTGCTCTGAATCTGTAAGTTTCTCTTACATACTATTGCCAACCACCAAACCATCTCTGCTCCTTTAATACAAACTATGGCATCAGAAGAGCATTGTTTTCTCAGGTCCCAATTTGATAACAGGTTTCCTTCTCTGAGCACGTTCCTCTTTTGGACCATTCAAATGTCCAACAAACAGAGTGGATTCTTGGTTGGTGGGATGGATGCCTGCCCGTGCAGAGTGTCCGTTTAATACCTACAGTATGGTAGTGGGAGTGTTTTGGTCATTATTGCCCTGGACCTGATAGAAGCTGAGAAGCTAGAGATGGAATGCTCTTTATCAGTTTGTAGAGTCTTACAGTCTTTGCTCTGCCTTTCCCTCACACCTTTGGCCTTTCTGGTGCCTAAGATCTGTCTAGTGCCTTTTTTCGTATGCTGCCTCTGAAGTTGTCACCTGGAGACCTTCCTTTTCCCTCCATCTGCTCAGAATGCTCAGGTTATGTTGGTTGGCAGTCAGAGTATTTTGGAAGTTCAGGTAGAGGGAAATTAATGGTGCTTTTGCAGTAGAGGGATATACCCCAAGAGAAGGTGTACTTACACCAAGTAAGTATCGTGGGCAGATACGAGCTTGAGCTGCTTATCTTCAACTGCCCACATTCTGTGTGGAGCCAAACCAGAAGCCCCATATCCATCGTTAGCATTGTGTTGAGCTCGAGCTAATAAGCTCGGTCTCTTGGCAGGATGTGTTAGATCAGGCTTACTGCTGTGCTAATTGTGCTTACACAGCTTCCAGTTTGGAGCTGGCTCATTTACAGCTGGCTTGGATGGTGGCCAAGAAGGCTCGCCTCTGCCTGCAGTGTGCCATGTAGACATACACACATCCAGCACTTGAACGTGTCTGTCAATAGCAGGAAATTATATTTGGAGGGAGGGGAAAATCTTTGGCCTGGCTGCAAACATAAACAAGGACAATATTAATGAATGAGGAAGTAGGCAACAGTTTTAATAAGGAGAAGGTTTGATTATTCCAAATTTAGACTCATTGCCACAAGTTGTTTTCAGCCCCTGTGTTTGACCCTGTCTTGTTCCTCATTTACCACCGGTTTTGTGGTGTTGGGATTTTTCCTGTTACAGTATGCTTTGGGAACGTTTCCTGGATTTAAGAAACTTCATTGTAGAAGTGAGCAGCCTGGTATTTTAACTGGAAAACACAATGTTAATGGTAAATATGGGCAAAATTTCAGAGGAGAGAAACTTGCTTTTATGATTAGCCCATGCACTGTTTTTTGTCTTCCCTTACTTCATCTGTTAGTAAGTTAGTTTGTCCATTAACTATAATATAGTGTCAAGGACTGGCCCATCTTAGTGTTGAAGTTTTGTAGTTTCCTAAAGGTACTAGATACTCACTAGTAACAGGAATTATACAGGAAGAAGAAACCCAGAGCTGTAAAAAGTTCAAGTTTGTTTATTTAGGTTTGAAGAACTAGAGCTCAGAATTACTTGAAAGCCACATCCTCAACTGGCATAGATCAGTTTCATCAGTTACCAGCAGTTGTGTTATTTACTTCAGCAAAAATTCATCCCCTCAATTATTAAGAAATCTTCTGTCTGTGGAGGAGGGTGGTGGTGGATGGGAACATATGAGTGTGTGTTATATAAATATAGAGAAAACTGGGTTAGTCCATTTATTGTGAAATAAGAAAAGGATTAATCAGCCACATCACTATGAACTCTCTTAATATTTGAGCCCATTTTCCTCAAATTATTTTTTTAGTCACAAACATCCATGCATCGCTGCATTAACTTACTTGACAGTTTAGAGGCCACTTCTCCTTTTGAGCAAGCCTCAAAGAGACAGTAACAACCTTCTAGTTCTAAAATCACTGTTATTAAAACAACCAGGGGAATGTATCTCTGCAAAGGCAGAGCTGAATAATGATTTAGCTCCCAGAATTAATTTGAAATTTCAGCAGCACTAAGTAATATTTTAGTGGCAGTATAATCCTGTACATTACATATTAAGTCTGCAGACTGCACTACCAGAGGAAGAACCCTGCAGTATTTAAATGACACTGTAACACCAAGGTATTATATTCAGGTCATTAGGGGGCATTTTACAGGATTGAAGTTATCTGGCAGAATGTCAAGGGTGAATCATATAATCTCTGTTTCTTTGCCTCTCCAAATATGTAGATTAAGGGTTTAAAAAAAATAAATTCTACCTGCTTCACCAGTGTACCTTCTCTGCCCACTGTATCACCTGTGAACCACTAGCACGGTCAACAAACACAGAGAGGAAGGGAAGGGAAGGGGAGCAATAGATATAGATGGCTCAAATAGCAGATGATGTAAGTGGAGAAAGCAGTGTACTGAGGGTTGTGTTGTTTTTTTTTTCCTCTATGATTCAGAGCAATTGACAGATAAGCATAAACCAAAGTATTTGGCTTTTGTGGCAGGTGTCAGTGGGCATCCAGAATGATGAAAAATGATGAGTCCCAGGATGAGTGTTTTCCAGAGCAGATCCCTAACACTAACCTTATGAAGAGGCAGGGGCACTCTTGCAATTGAATGTCTCTCTCCCCTTTGTGCCTTAGAAATTCCTTCTAAATTCATATGTGTGGCCCATCATAATGATTTTGATACATCTTTTCAAATGTACTCTTCGTTCAGACAGCTCTGGTTGAATTTAGAGAGAGAGATTAGGCTGTGAAAAGCATGTGTTCTCAGCAGCTCATTGCTGCCTCTGGCAGAAGTTGCTGCCGTTCAAATCTGCTAGCTAGATAGTTCACATGATTATTCTGTGCACCATTAGAGACAAACTGAGCTGGGTTAGTTTAAACATGTAAATAGTAGCTTTAGATCGTTCTTTCTGCAAGAAACATATAATCATCACAGAAGTAGCCTAGCTGGCTGATAGGCAGCAAATTTCACCACAAGAGTCTTTCCCTTGTCTTTGGGTTGATGCAAACATTTGTTGAAAATAAAAACAATAAAAATGGATCACTGGAGGCAAGTGGAATTTAAATTTAAATGATGTCTAACTTCCAGTGGTGGGAATGGCAATGGTGACATGCTGGTTGGTCAGGGGTTGATAAACTTTTCAGCCAACAAAGTGACCATCATACAAACAGGACACATGTTTGTGATCTTTCCGTGCTCAAAAGTGGTCAAGGGAGGGACCCCCAAGAACAGTCTGCATATTTGAAGAGGTTTTTTTCCTCTAGTCTAGAATATGGACCAATTTGTCACAGGGTAATACCTGTTTTCTTCTTGCTGCACTCCATGTGATGGGAAATCTTAGAAAAGTCTCGGGGGCAAGAGGTGTGCTTGCTGCTGCACACCAGTGCTTGCAAGGTGTGCTGAGTATACCGGTAATTATCTTTACAGGTCTTTCCAAAAATAGCCTTAACATCTTACTAGGGAATGGTGCAAGACTTACATTTGTAGAGAAGCGTTGGGAATGGGAGATTTGCCTTACTTGGCAGACCTGCTGCTGTAGGAGGCTGTGGGGGCAGATCTGCAGGTTAAATATGGCTATGGACAACAGCTTCACAAACAAACATGAAGGGAAGCTTATATTCCTACTGACATCTGACTGTGGCTGCTGAGGAGTAAAGGCAATAAACTATAGATAATAGCTGGGCTCATGTACCCTGCCTGCATCATATCTTCTGCTCAGACACTGAGTTAGATGGATGACTGGATTAACCCAGTATAGCATGTCTTCTGTTTCTGCTGCTTTCACATATATAACAATACTTCAAACATTATTCACACTGTATTTTAGGTTACTTCAATACCCCTCACTCTGCTTCCTTCTTTTTTTTTTTACATGAGAAAAGACTAAACCTTTATTTTCATATATATAACCTACTTTCACTGAGGATAAAGTTTCTGTTTAGATTTTGAGGACTGTTCTCTCCTGATCTTGATGTTGCTTTGGTTGTCTCCAGATTTGTTTTAAAATGTGCAGCAGGAAACCAGTTCTGTCCCACAATTTCTACTGGGTGTTTTTTCAAGCTAAAGGCAGTGGGCTTTCCTGAAAAATGTCCATAGACAAAGAACTCTCCAGAGCATCTGTACTGATCTGTGCAGTTAGCAATTACTCCTATGAGCTGTCATTTTACAGTAAAAATAGAAAATGTAAAATATTGATTACATATGTAAGTACAAGAAATGTACATCTGTATACTAGCTTTCCAGAAGCTTGTTGATAAAAATAGTTAACAGTCACATTTTCCCTCCTAATGTGGCACAACGAGTAATAGTTTTGTTCTTGAGGAAGTATGTATGAACCCATAAAGCTTTGAGCTTGTGAAGAGAGCTTTATTCCAGCTATTTTGTTGGACAAAGTAACATTGGAATTTTTCCTAAGTAAGGGACATGTGCTTGTTATCATGGTGCAGCCTTGAGCAGTACCACGAAGTTTAGGATGAGAGAGATCTTTGTTGTATGTCAAATGTACCAGGTACTCACTATAGTTTATGCATACTAGCAATACACAATGGCCTGACACTTGTGTTATTATGCCACTTGCACTGCCTTTTCAATGTATTTGCTGATGCTGCAGCACTTTTTGCACCAAGTTTTAGATAATTCAGCGTCTGCTTTTCTCAACTGAAATAATCGTGCTGCTCTCACTGGTGGTGCACTGCTAAAGCCTGTTTTCCTTCCAGCTCACTGAAGGCAGACATCTGGAGTACAGTCTTCACTGTCCTTGGCCATTCCATCTGTTGTGACTTCCTTTGATTGCTATCAGTTTAAAGCATTGCCAGCTATGGTTTTGATCCAGAAACTTGCCAACCTGGACCTCTAGCTTCCTATGAGGACTGGTCAGGAAAATAGGAAGATTGTAGGGCAAACCACATTATTTCATGAGATGATGTGTATATAATAAGCTCTGAATAATTACACAATAAAGTGATTATCCAGCAAATTATTATGCTCCTCAGTAGGGAACATCAATAATAGGTCTGGCAAAAATAGAACTTTTCTTTTAAAAGTCATTGTCAAAGTATTTTTAAGTATTAGCAGTGTTTATTTAAAGTTGAACTGATACCAGGTTCACTTTCCAGTCCTTTGTAGAATGAAAATCCTTTGCTCAGAATGAATCCTAATGATGAATTGAAGGTAATTTAGAAATAGGGTTTGCAGTGGAGTTTCATTTCCATGTTTATTCCCTTCATCCACAGTGTGGTGCAGGATTGTTAGTTTCAAATAATATCTTACTAAAGACTTTGAGGAACAATTAACTACCTGGTTCTTCAACATTTTGGGTTCATACATGAAACCGGGGAGTTGACTAACTTTGCTCATTTTGTCCCAAAAATGTAGCTGGACTTCTGCAAACAGTTTAGTGGATTGGATTCAGTATTGATAGTGGTCAACATATCTGTGATAACATCTGGCATTTTTGGGAGGGTTTTCTGTAGCTGGTAAATTTATTTTTTTTTGCGTATGAATACACCCAAACCCAATTTACTACTTGTAATACGAATGTACTGTGCAAGCCACTAGAATATTTGTAGATGTAATGCTCTCTGATGGAGATGCTGTACTTTGCAGTATGGTTGCTTTCTTACTTTTGTAAGCTTGGAGTGGGTTCTTTTTTGGGCAATGTCCGTGCACACATACACACACAAAGCACATTACCTGCCTGAAGCTTCAGGCTAAATGTGTGAGCCCAGGTGTCATACATCTAATGCCCTTTGTATGGATTGTGAAGTAATGGCTCAAGTGTGGAAGCTGTGTGTATGTTTATGAAATGTGAAGGACAGGCACAGTCTGTGATTTCCAGTGTCTTATGAAAATGTGTGTGGTAAGTCCATGCTATCTTCAAAACAAACTTTTCATGTTCTTGAACTTTAGACTTCTCAGTCTTTAAAAGTGGTGTGAATGACAGAATACCTTAAATACCTCCATATGTGTTTATATTTAGTAGGTGTAAAACCACTTTCATGAAGGTAACTTACTGCAAAGGAGAAACATCTGCTGAATTAATTTTTATGAAGTAGGTGGTTCTTTTACGTTTCTGTGTTGTGAGGCCTCCTAGCCAAGAGGGGAAGAAACACACAGGTATGGTGATCTTTTAAATAAATTAAACAAGTGAATTATGGGTGAATAAATATGTGTGACAAAGAGATAATACAAGGAGAGCAGAAAGTGTTCATACACAAAGAACAGTGGATGGTGCCTACCTCTCCATCACGATCCCAAATGCTAGAAAAATCAAAGGCTTCATTCTTACTGGAGAGACTGAAAGAAGGTCGAGTTCAAAAATAGCTCTGGGTCAAAAAGGAGGGAGGAGAGAGAGACAGTATAGTTACTGAGATGAGTAACTTCAGATAACGTTTGAGTGTCTGTGATGTCATAGAGAGAACTGCTGCTTAGGAAGAGGCCTGCCTTAGCTTATATTTTCAGTACAGAAACACATGATAGCACTACCAGAAATGTGCTGCTCCGGGTCCAGGTTGTCATTATACCCTGTTTACTGGTTTCTATTGATTCTTCTTTTCTGTGTGTGTGATGCTGGGACTTGTGAGGCCACATGCCTTGGTTGTCTTGTGGCAATACGCCAAGCCATTCTATAAATCCTTCTTCATGAATTATGGAGAAAAAAAAACCGTCCTAGACTTTTAGGAGGACAGTGAAGGCTCTTGTGTAATTTAACCCTTATTCTTATCCTCAGCTGTGACCTCACTTACACAGTTCTAAATTGACATGAATGTTGAATGTATGCTCTAGTCCTTATCATCACTGTATCACCTTGAAGTCATGACTGAACTTTTTTTTGTAATGTAGGGATACAAGAGATCTCAAGTCGAACTGTACAGAAAACTGAAGTCAAAACGCCTTTTTCTAAGAGAAACTAAAACTTTTGGTTTGAAAATATTGCTATCTCAGTATAACTGTGAATATTTGCACTGTTTCTTTGAACCTTACCAATTTCCTTGCCCTAGGAATAAAAGCTGAGTAAGAACCTGGGTAACTTGTAAGAAATGCTTATCTTAGAGGTAAATGTCAATGTGGCAGCTTTTAGGACTAGCTGTTATGTAAGGATTTGTATTTTTTCCTTTGGTAGAACCTGACCAGCTAGGAAAGTAAGCTGTACCTTACTATTACGCTGTTCAACTCTGATCTGCAAAGCCTCTAGTGGGAGTAAAAGAGTAATTTGATTTCTAGACCATTATTTTTGCCTCCCTCAGCTCTGCTTGCCAGAAAGATTGGTAGTTCAGTAGCACCAAGTCTATTTGGAGGCCGGTAACTGGCAGTGTACTCCAGGGCTCAATACTGGTTCTAATCACAGTTACAGAATATGCTGAATTGGAAGGGACCCACAAGGATCATTGAGTCCAACTACTGGCCCTGCACAGGACCATCCCCAAGAGTCACACAATGTGCCTGAGAGTATCATCCAAAACCTTCTTGAAATCTGTCAGGCTTGGTGCTGTGATCACTTCCCTGGGGAGCCTGTTCCAGCACCCAACCACTCTCCAGGTGAAGAACCTTCTTCTAATATCTAACCTAAACCTCCCCTGCCACAACTTCAGGCCATTCCCTTGGGTCCTGTCACTAGTCACCACAGAGATCAGTGCCTTCCCCTCCCAAGGAAGTTGTAACTGCAGTGAGGTCTCCCCTCAGCCTCCTCTTCTCCAGGCTGAACAGACCAAGTGACCTCAGCTGCTCCTCATATGGCTTTTTCTCAAGGCCTTTCTCCATCTTCATGGCCCTCCTTTGGACACTGTCTTATATTTGTGGTGCCCAAAACTGCCACAATATTCAAGGTGAGGCTGCTCCAGTGCAGAGCAGAGCAGGACAATCCCCTCCCTCGACAGGCTGGCAATGCTTTGCCTGATGCCCCCCAGGACATGGTTGACCCCCCTGACTGCCAGGGCACTGCTGACTCATATTCAACTTGCCATTGACCAGGACCCCCAAGTATCTTTCTGTGGCACTGCTTTCCAGCATCTCATTCCCCAGTCTGTCCATACATCCAGGGTTGCCCCATCCCAGGTGCAGAATCCAGCACTTCACCTTGTTGAACTTCATCTGGTTGGTGATTGCCCAGCCCTCTGATTTGTCAAGGTCTCTCTTTAAGGGCCTCCCTGTCTTCAAGCTATTCAGCATCTCCATTAGTGACCTGTGTGATGGAGCACAGTGTACCCTCAGCAAGCCTACATGGAGGAATGGCTGTTAACACCAAAGGGTCGTGCTGCCATCTGGAATGATCTGGACACTCTAGAGAAATGGGCTGACAGGAACCTCAGAAAGTTTTTCACCTGGGGAGAGGAAGAGCCCCAGAGATCAGTATTTGCTGGGAAAGCAGCTTTGCAGAAAGGATTTGGGTGTTCTGGTGGAACCCAAGTTAAACATGAGTTGACACTGTGCCCTTGCTGCAAAGAAGGCCAATGATATCCCAGATTGCATCAGGCACAGTCAGCAGGTTGTGATCTTTCCCCTCTGCTCAGCACCAGTGAGGTCATTCTTGGAGTGCTATCTCCAGTGCTGGGCTTCTCAGTAAAAGTAAGATGTGGATATACTGAAGAGGGACCACCAAAGGACCACAAAGATGCTGAAGGGACTGGAGCATGTCACATATGAGGAAGGGCTGAGAGAGCTGAAGCTGTTAGGCTTGGATAAGCGGAAGCTCAGGTGGGATCTCATACATGTATAAAAATACACGAAGGGAAGGTGTAAAGAATAGGGAGCCAGGCTCTGTTTAGTGTTGCCCAGTGACAGGACAAGAGGCAGTGGGCACAAACATCACCCGTTCTGCTATTCTGCCACTCTGGACATGTTTTCAGTGAGGTGGTTTCTCATGCACCAGGACTTAGATGGAGGTAAACAACTGATTTTTCTGTTAGCTAGGTATGGCTTTCAGTGAACTTGAACTTCATAATTTCAAAGATGACCACAGAATGAAATCTGAGGGAAATTGCATAGTGAGCATTGTGAGGCCAGTGTTGTTGCTGCAAGATAAGGTAGCTTTGTAGGTGATGTGGCCTGAAGAGTGGGAATTGGGTGATAAGTTATGAAGTGTTTATAGCAGCAGAAAGGGTTTAATGTTGCTGAGAGTTCTTTCCTAAATGCATTAAAAATCAAAGTGGTGGTGGATTTAATCCCAGACATGTGTACCAGTACTTTGACTAGATACTCTCTGGATTTAGAAACAATGTAGGACCTAATATGCCAAGGAGGAAGGATTTATTTAATTTTTTTCAAAAGCAGCTGATACCTCGAGTTAGTTTTTGAGGAAGTAAGTGTCTTTTGCAGGCGTCTCAATACTTTAGCCATAATTTTAAAAAATTTAAAAAAAATGTAAGGCATAATGCTATCGAATGAGATAAGAGTCTGAAAACCCCCGCTCAATAAACTGATATGTTCTTCAGGAAATTGATGATATATCAAAAGCTGTTTCTTCAGATAGCAATCACTGACTTAGCTTCCCAAAATGAATGTGGAATTCTAACATGGAGAGAAGGCTGTATCTGCTTATAATGGTGCTGGGTTTGTATGCAGAGTTCTGGGCTTATCTTGAAAGGGGTTCTGACACACAACAAAACCAATGAAACCTTTTTCAGCCAGCAGTACTTTCTTCTGACTGTGCACATTTCTTGTTTTATGTGTATGAGATCAATTTAAAGACTATTCAATATTTTCTTTTGTTTTCCCCTTTTTTTTAAATGACCAAATACACTGGATGAAAACAGATCATCCAATTAAAAGATAAGCTATATATTTAAGATGAAGCATATTCTCTCCTACAGGAGTAAAACTGTGATTGTATGTCTTTCTAATTAGTCTTTCTGAAGAGGGCATAGAAAGGTTCATCTGTTGTGGTGGCAGTGGTGTTTGGTTTTTTTTTTCTTTTGAAATAGCTCAATGTTTCTTCGAGTAATCGGTTTTGTGGCTAATCCGGCAGTCTTTGCCACTGCTGTGAAAATGAAGCAGCATTCACTGGACCAACCAGTATCTTGCACTGAAGTCTGTTGTTGGAATGAACAGCAAGACACACATGCTTGACCCTTACAGGGTTTGTGTATAACAGACTGTCTTTCTTGAAAATGAGCATTTGTAGGTTTCTTCTGTTTAAACTGGAAGTCACTGTTGGAAGGGGTTCTCTTCATTCACAGGGAGGGAGGCAGGTTGCTGTCCCTCCCAGTGGGGCACCAGGGCCCCAGAGGTCAACCTGAACCCAGGGTATCTGCTGGGAAATGTGAAAGCTTTGAGGTCAACTTTAGGTTTTCAGGTGTGGGCAGATGTTGTTTAGTCACTGAGTGCATTTCAACCCTGTTGAGATGAGCTTTATATTTAAATGCTGCATAGCATAGATGGGCATTGCTTGCCTGCACTGAGCCACTGCTTAGGTGACCAAATACAGGAGCGAGCTGATTTTTGCACTTGGCAGTTTTTTCACAAGTGGGCATAATTCCCACTAGTTCCACTTTCAAATCTATCTAAAATAAGTGATCTTTAGTGTTTGCACATGATATCTTGGAGTCATTAATTATTTATCTGCATGACTATGTGTGTGAGAAAGGATTTGATTACCCCTGTTTTACAGGAGACAGACAGGGCATACATTGACTCGTAGATTGTGCCTGTGCTATGGTAGAGTGCTCTACAGAATGACTCTGTCTTAAAGCTTTTCAAAAGCTACAAGGAAGGGTGTTGCTCATTGTGCTACACTTTATTTTTGGAGAATTCAAGAGCAAACTGCTGTAATCATCAAACTGGAAGGAATCTTGCCTTTTCTCACTATTTCTTAATTCTCTAGAAGTCCTTATCAAAAATTGTTAGTGTTTTCAAGTCTCATAATGGTTTAAGAGTCTTGTGTCTACTGAAGGAAGCCCAAACCAGCTCAATTGTTTCTTTTGAGGGCAAGGTGCAGTGTGTTGTTTGTGCAGCCAGCCTTGGCAATGCCTTCCCCTCCCCAACTTCTTTGTCCCCCTTCTTCCCTTCCCCCGCCTCCCCAATTATTTTTCCAGAGACCTTGGCTTGCTGCTTCTGGGACAGCAGCAGCAGCTGCTAGTGCTGTCCTGTAATTCTTCCATCTCGGTCACAGGGGACTGGAAGGGAAAAGACGGTCTGTCTCAGCAGCAGTCCACCAGCTGCCGCTACAATCTATAATGCGTAAATTTGCAAAATATAGCTTTTAATTTTGCTTTGCAGTCAGAATGAAAAACTAGAGTGCACCACCACTGCCATCGTTGATTGATTAATAGAAATATATGCTCCCTGCTCCCCCGTTCAGACTTGGATAAAAAGTACTTGGAAGTGGCTAAAAATAAAAGGTAAGAAACCTGACAGACTTTCCCACCAACAGAGTAATTAACAACACATTGTTATGTATGTGTGCTTGAGAATATGCTCTAGCTTGGTAAAAGCTGTTGAGTAATGCAAAAATGTTAACTAAATTAGAGTATAAAATTATGCTTAGGGTCATGATACTTTCTGAAGTACATGGATAAGCAGGGCTTCTTTGTTACAGCGTCAGTGGACTGAGGGCGTCCCACAGATTTGAGCCTAAGAGCCTTTCCTGAAATTGTATATTGAAACACATTTTTGGTTTTGAGATTTTTCTTAGAGAGAAGGGGAATTGAAGAATAAGCAGTGTAGTTACTGTTCTTCCTCTGCTGGCAGTGAAGTTGGAGTAGCAATAGAAACTGCTTGTTTTGTGTCCAGTCACACACCTCAAGTAAGGAAATGGCACATAGAAAAGGTAAGCAGCCCCCAGACTTCCATTGGGAATGGATTTGTAACCTCTTTAGTGTGTGTTTATGAATGATGAATCTTTTAGTTGGACCATTCAAGAAGAACCAGCCATAATATGGCCAGAATTTGTGAAAGAACTTGTTTCCACTGGATAGTTTGACTCAGTGGGTTGTTCAGAAGACTCGAACTATAAAACAATATTCATCCATAAAAATAATTCGTGTTGTGGCCCACATTGTTGGCCAAAGAAAGGCTGTTGTGTGTATAGCTGAGAGAATTAATTTTATCACAAGTCAGTTTTGTAGTTGATGTCCCTAGAGACCCTGTTGCCCTCTTCATTTTTCTTTAAATGCTCTGAAGTCCTTTGCTGTGGAAGTTACATGAGAACCCTAGTGAATGAAAGATAGAACAGAAACCTTTGTGTGCCATGTTGTTATGGGGACCATGAGATGGGCTTCCTTGCTGGTAGAAGAGCTCGTGGCAGCTGGCTACCTGCTCTCCTCAGTTGGTTTCACTCGGGTAAGGGGCTCAGAGAAGGCAGCTGCCCTGTTGCCCGCTCAGGGCTGTGTGGGAGGGCTCTTTGTGGTGGGGTCAGTTGCAGTCTGGTGTCTTCCTGCATGTGCTCCAGAGTCAACCCAAATGTGGAGCAATCACAGATCTCATTTTGTCAATGTGTCCATGTTTTAACCCTTCTGCTGAACATCTGTGAGTGTACTAGTGTGCAAGATGGATTTTTTTTGCTACCAGTTAGAATATAATGGGTCCAAACCAAAGCTTCAGCTGCAAATTTGTCAGGATTAGGGAGAGAGCAGATCTAGACCTTACCTTTGTGGACACCCTAACTCTGTCAGTAAAGGTGCAGGGTAACCTACTACCCATCCCCAGAATTACCAGTTTTGATTTCTGTACATCTTATGTGACACTAATATTAGCAGTCTTAGGTAAAAGCATAAGCAAACCCTAATCTCACAAGACATACTACTTTGAATAAACACATTGTACAGACATGTTGGCAGAAGTAAACTAAACTAGATGTGTCTTTGGGACTTGAAAGAAAAACAATTTAAAATAGTTTAAGGACTGAAAAAAGCATACTGCATGCATATGTGTACACATACTATCTTAAATTTGTTGGAGTTTTTTAGCATGTGAAAAATACAGACCCAAGTGTATACCATGCCTTCAAGTTCCTGGGAAAGTACAGTAAGAAGAAATTACATAGTGACCCGTTTTTCAGGCACTTGGGAAGTAAGAGAATGGAAGAGGAGGTTTTTTTTCCTCTGAAGTCCATCCTGGTTATATTTTTTTTTAATAAATGTAGTATGCTCAAATATTTATATAAACGCAGTGTTCAGTGGTCTCACTTCATTGGCCAGAGAAGTAAAATATAGCAAAGTGCACACAGTTTGTGTCCTTGGATTTCAGTGTTTTGGGTTGGCTACCTGCTCACTTACAGGGAGAGCATAGAAATGAAATTACAAGGGCTCTTCACAAGTAAAAACCAGCAGAACTCTTGAAAATACTATTTTTAGACACACTTTACAATATTGCGTGTTACTAGTCTGTTGAAGTACCAGAAATTAACTATCGAAAACCATTTGTGTTTAACCTTTAAAGAAAGACTGCTGGAATATGTTTTGAAACTTAAGTGGTAGCAAGCTGGATTGAAACTTGCCAGCTTCTGACTAAGTGGCAACAAAGGCCTCTAGGACTCTCAGTGAAGTTTCTAAGAAAGCATGTTGCCCTTTCCAATATGTATTTTGATTTGTCTTCCTGTTGCAGTAAAGGCATCTATCTTCTGCCAGTGCTTTCTGAGCTATGCACTGAATTCTTTTGAAGATGATTGAATTTGCTTTTTATTGACTTTTCCTTCCCTTCAAAATTAATATCTTTATTTTAACATTCAAACTCCCAAGCACAGCTTCTTTCATACAGAGATGGTTATCTTGGCACTACAAAAAAGGCCCTTACTAGATACTGATACTTACAGCACGGGCTGTTTTCCATCCGTTCTACAAGGACTGATTCTTAATGAAAAGAACAGCTTTAAAGTCTCAGTGAGAACCAACCTTTCCTTACTTCTGCCCCTGTGGGGATTTGAGCACTTTCTGCAGCTTCCTGCTTTGACACTGTATGCAGGGGATGCCACTTTGGGGGCAAAGCCAACCTGGGAGTAATTGAAGAGTGGTTTGGAGGGAGCACTAAAATTTTTCAGCAGTTGCAGTCTCACTGGGTATTTCCTGTGTAACTCCCTACATCAAAGTGAGAAAGTGGCCATTACTGTTGTATCCTGTCTATGAAACTTTGGCTGTGGGTGGTAAGCTCATAATCTAATCTGTAGATCCATTCTGGTGCTTAGAATAAAACATTTTGAGACAAGAACAGTCAGAAATAGATATTAAAAGACGTTTCAGAAAGGGGACCTAAAAGCATACTGCAATCTCCCTGAAAGAATATGGTATCTAAACAGTGAGAAACTTAATATCTTAATTATTTAGCCACCAAGCTCCTTGATAGTCAGACCTCTTAAAACCCCATATTGCCCAAAACCTTTTTAAGGGAGGGAGAACAAAATATATGTTCTGAGCTTGCCTAACACATCACTTGGGATAACATCACTTCTGTTTGTCCTCAGTAATGCCATATTAGGAGCCAGAGGATAATCTTTTGCTCTAAATTGTTTTCCTGTAATATCTGAGGCTAAAATCATGAGTGGAGAAAGGCTATTCTGAGTCTCTCATTTTGCCTGCTGATACAAGCATGATTTCATTATACAAACATTTGCTCCATTAATTGTGATTATTCCTAATCCTCCATTTTGCTTAATGGCAAAACATTTCACTGGAGGGAAGAAAAAAATTAGATTAAAGTAAAGACTTTCAGACAGTAAAGGCTACTAATTGAAACCTGCAAGGAATACCCCCATCATGGAAATTCAAAATTACAAAAGTTATTACTGATCTAACTGGACTAGTGATACTTGAAAATCCTCGAGCATACACTTTGCATTAAGTTTTTGTATGTTTTATGTCAAGGTTGCTTGATTTTTTTCTTGCTCTGTAAATGTAAGAACATAATTTTAATAAATGTGCAGGCGTAGTGCTATGTGTCTTTGTACAAAACATGCATTTTCTTGTCTTCTCATGGAAAGTAGAGGTTTTGATTGTGCATATGTGTCTATGTGGACCTCTAAAAGGAGATAAAAGGCAGATGGGAATGCTAGAACATTTTGGTTCTGTTTCTCTCCTCTTTCCTTGTTTTTTTTGCTGGATTTAGAGCCTGTCTTCCCCTGCACTAACCTTGCGTTGAGGTCTCGGAATAAAATATTTTTCCCTGTGCAAAGCTCGCATGTGTGTGTGTTTCTGTTTTTTCCCCCACAGTCTGTGGTACACGGCAATGTAGAGATTTTACAGTTTCTATTCTCTAGAGGCTGATAATACTTTACCCAAAGGAAGACTGAGGCATGTGAAGGTTTCTCTACCTCCTCTGCCTCCTGCAGCTCCTGCAGGAAGTGGAGAGCAGTGACCTGCCCCTTGGAGCTCCTTTCCCAAAAGGAAAGGATAAACCTCCGGCTTGCAGGCGCGCAGATGGGCGTTGAGTGCATAAAAATACAAATGTTGATACTTATCTAAGAAACATTGTGTGCCTTCGCTGAGCGAACAGTGGTAGGACAGCACTTCATAAATGGGTTTTGAGATTGCATAACATTTGTTAAGGCTTTTGAAAGGAAGAAAATAATATTCTAAAAGACAAGATCCCTCGATATTTGTCAACATTTTTTGTTGTTTTGAAGAGTTTAAACCTACACAGTTCTGAATTTTGGGGCTATTTTTTGGTTTCTTGATTTTGACACCTTTTTGGATATGTAGTACAGCATGTAGGTTGTGTGTGTCATGAAGAAACCCCAGTAAAATGTAAATTCATGGGGTTAAAACTGCTTTTCCTGAAATTATCTATTCTCTGTGTGTTTTCTGTTCTGTGTCTCCCTCTATTCCCTCACCCTCAAGTCCATTAGGAGTAAGTTGGATTAGCTCGATGACTCTTACCAGACCTCTTTTTCCTGTTACCCCCAGATAAATTTATGTGACTTAGAGTGAACTTCAGCACAACCTTATTCCTGCTGGGGACAGGAGCTGCATTTGCTGAAACTCTGTGTTGGTGAATAGTACCCCACTGTGTTCTATATGGGAAAGTGTGTGGGTGGCAATTTACATGGTAAATAAAGGCAGGCAGGGAAGGAAGATAGCTAAGCTTATGTTTTTAATGCTTTAGATCTCCTCAGAAAGTATCTGTTGAAAATTAGCAGCAACAGATATCACAGAAGGAAGATTGGTGTAGATTTTTCTATTTTTAAGAATCAATCTTTAAATAAAAGGATTTTTACATATGTCTGTTGAGAAATTGAATTTATTGATTTAACTTGTACTGATTTTGTGGTAATAGCAAATAAAGACTGTACCTGCAACTCTTCCATTTAAGGATAAATGGAAACCTTTTATTTAATCAGCAAAATAGGCTCACAGTCATCTGAAGAATCACACACATCCCCCTCCTGCCACCCTAAATAGGTTCTTTGCTTGTTTGTCATCAAAGGTGTAGGGAGGCAATGTGAATTAGATGGCAAGGGACTAGAGAGAGTGTCAGGAAGTATTGACATTCTTATTTGTGGCGTGTATCTACTATGTGACCTTGGACAAGTCTCTTCACCTATGCCATATCCTGTTATTAGATTATAAATCTCTACTGGGAGAATGCTTGTCGCAGTTTGCTTTTGTATCTGGCAAAGAGTCTTTTAGATATTATTGTAAAACAAATAATAGAAATAAGGATAAAAAGGTTTTTTTTCTGGAACACTAGCCTTTAGTGGAGATAGACATTTCTATATAACCTTGCTCTGGTACCCACTCAGCTGCAAAAAGGTTTCTTCACTCTGTTATCTTCCTAGCAGCAAAAAAACCCAAATCCTAAACTGAAATTTGCCATATATTCAGCTAAATAATGTTGTTGAGTGACTGTGTAGTCCTTGGAAAGTTTTGCAAATGCATTCTAAAATGAAAAAAAACCAGTACATGAATATTTGCAGTATTTTCTCTTTGATTAAACTAAATACCTTTCTGTGACATTGTTGTATAAACTGTGTATTTTAATTGTGGTTCACAATATCTGTTTCCTTGGGGAAAGGCTTGTCGTTCAGAAATGTCCAGTCAGTGTGAGAACTGTTAACCCCTGAACACGCTAACCAGCACAGCTCACGCTGCTCTGAGACAGTGACTGGCTTATTCCATGTGATGAAACTCCTGTTCCAGTTCACCTCTCGTTTTGAACTGATATCCTTCATGCTTGCGTTGACGCTGGAAAGGAAGTTCACGTGGGAGACTCTCCCTTCCAGTTCACTGACTTGCATCCAGGCCACTTGCAGATGCTGCCGTGTGGAGAAGCTGCTGGTCTGCGTGGAAGGAGAGCTCGTTGTGTAACACTGCGTGTCACGGTGGCTCTGCCGGGGTGGTTGGCCACAGACTGAGCTCTTTCCCTACAATAACTTTGATGAGCAGTGTGGTTGATTTGTGGGAATTCAGCTCTGTCTTTTGTAGGGTTCAGTAGTAGAAATTTCATGGACTTTCATGTCGGTGGGAGGAAAACCTTACTTGCTTCTGGTTGCAACTCTGTCAGATTTTTTTCTAGAAAAGCATGCAAATACAGGGGAGCTTTTTTTTTTCTGTTTAAGGAGTTTTTGAGTATTTTTTAGTGGTTTTGCTCTTGGGGGGTTTGAAGTGTTTTATTTGTTTTTCTCTTATGCCATTAAGGACACTGAAATTACATTTTTCAAGTTTTTGCTACTAACACACTACCAAATTTTTAAAAAGGAGAGAGATTAAGATTTCCAGGTGATAGTCACTTAATTCTAGGACTTGACTCTTTAATTACAAAATAACACTTTAATTCAAAATAGCATAAGAAAGACTGCTTTTTAATTGTTTTATAATGTCAGAAAGGATAAATATGTAAGTCTAATCTATGCTCCTGCATACAGCCAAGTCTCCTTTCCAGTAATATTTCTGTCAAGCTCTTTAATTTGTTGAAGCCTTTAAAAGATGTCATGTGATGTAGTAATTTAAAAAGTGAAAAATGAAGACAGTAGAAAGAGAACATACCTGACATGAATACAATGTAGTGTGCATGTGGTTCAAATTGCTTTGGATATTATTCCTGTGTGGTTCCTGCTTGTTCCTTGGGCGTGACTTTGCTAATAGAATGAGGGTATTGACTAAGGTCTTTGCTGATAATTACTTCCTAAACATAATTAAATATGAAGGTGGTGCTAGCAAGATGCTAATTGGCTTAGGAACAGTCCTGGGATTTTTTATTTTCCCAGAACAAGTAGATGAGAGCACTTGGTGCAGCAGTTCTTCGACAGCAGGGACCGCCGATCGAGTTGCTGAAACCAGCAAAGCAGGATTCCTGTGGTATCGCACTGGGGACGGGGTCTTTGTGCTTAAGGCACAAGCAGAATACTTCTTCAACAGCTATGAGACCTTAGGGAAGCCCTTCAGTCCCTCTGTTTAAAAGAGAAGCAATACCTTTGTTTCTTGTCTTTCTAGAATTGAGGCATGTGGGGGGTTTGGTATATTTATAAATAAAAGGTTGGTCATTGGATCACAGTGTTACTGGAATACAGGCAGGTTTAGAACATGTTAGTCATGATGGAACAAAACCATTGTGGGTTGTCTGTATTAGTGTGGCTGTGCCATATTACAACTACACTGACTTTCAGTATTATCAGCTGTTCGGAAAGGCCCCAAATGTTGCTTAGACAACACACCTTATTCTTCCAAAAGCCAAAGCTGTCATGGCAGCAGTAAATGTAATTTTCAGAAGCAGGCTAGCACGGGAGCACTGCGAGATCTGAAAGACAAAAGGAAATGGGGGCTTTAATGAGCACCTTTGTAAAAGTTAGCATGCAGCTGTCCCCAGCAAGGCAGGCTGCTGTTCAAATACTGGTGTTTGTGTTGTGTAAGCGTGACTAATGGCTGTGATTCATGAGGAAGCAGGGCTTGTCTTGGGACTGCTGAGCTGGTTTCACCTCAAGCTGTCTGGTCCCTTTCTCGGAAGCCTGCTCTGTTGCAGTGGGGTTGGCAGAGCTGCTCACCAAGCAGCTGCTGACCTGCTATGAATGACAGCTTGACATATGAAGGTAGACCAAAAGCAGGGCTGCTGACAGAATAGACTTTGTGGTAGTGGTCCGTCTGTGATACCTCATATATTAAGCCTTGAGCTGAAACTGCTACAGAAGGATGATGATGCAGTGATGGTTTTCAGTGGGAACATGTTTCAGCAAAGGCTAAAACAATTACAGTCTGACGTGAATTTTTTGTGGACAGCTAAGAAAAAAAAATAATGCTGTGAGCCACTGGCAGCCAAAGCCTCTGCGTTTGTGGGGTTTTTTTTAAGCAGCTTGGTTTTTTTGTTCAAATTTCATCTCTGTCAAGTTCTTGCTGGTTTTTTAGGAGGTCAGAAAAAGTTTAGGTTATCTGCTAATTTCTCAAATACAAGGGGTCTGTAGTGGAGGCCAAGCATAGGAACATAAATCCACTGAAATTAGTCATGATACAGTGAAATTTTTTGGCCTTGGTAGGTATTGTATCGAACATGATTTTAAACCTATTTGTTGCCTCACTTAGGGTTTTTTAGACCTTTGAGTTTATCCTGTAACTGCTCTCAAGAGCTGATTTTTATCAAAGTTTCGTTATATAAATCTTTTTCAGTCTTGGGAAGATAATGCATCCTGGTGCAAAACCTGCTGCTTGCTGAAATCGATGGAGAGCAAGGCCCAGTTGCTTGCAGGGCAGTGGCATTGTTGCAAGGTTATCAGAAGGTTGAAGGTACAAATCGCCTGTTGGCTCCAATGACTTCTGTGAGGGAAATATGGAAAAATAGATATCTTTTTTTGTAAATGAGATAACATAGTATGTGCCTCTGCTAGATTCTGGCCTTTGCTGCAAGAGGTGCAAGTGCAAACAAGATTTTGTGACCCCAGGAAGATGAGATGTAGATGCTTCCATTTGGGCCGTAACAGGAGGTGAACTTTTCTAAAGAGCATTCATAATACTTGTCAAGGGTTACTGTTGTGTATCCTGCTTCAAAAAGCAAAACTTTATCCAGAAACACTGATCATTTTTAGGTGGTTAAGAGAGGTACAAGAGGTATTTTACATCATTTTTCACATACCTCTGTCCTGCTGGGTTTGTTTGGAAGAGGAAAGAGAAATACCACAGAAAAGGCTATTCTTGAAATATTTGTGACCATTTGGAAACTGGGATGAATTGAAAGTCTCCCAGAATTTCTTGACCAAAGAGATGCTGGTAAATATGTCAGCTTCTGGAAGCTGGCCCAAACCTCTGGAAGTTTGGAGGTTTGCACAGTGCTAGTGGCAGTTAGTGATGCCCCAAAAAAGATACACACTTTGGGTTTTGAAAAAGGAAAACTTGCTGAGATAGATAAAACATAATATATTTTAAAGCATTTTGAGAATTGAAAAATGATTTTTTTTTTGGTTTATTCTACCATGTCTTCCTCCCTCTCACCATTTATATTTTCCAATACATCTGCAACACTGAAGTGATGGAAGTGATTTAAGAAGAGATGACTGGGTGACACACTTCCATGTGAATAGCAGACATATTAAGCATAAGATTCTGAAGAGTATTCTCCTCTCTTATTTGAAGAAGTATTTCTTTTAACATTTAACTCCATTAGCGCTTCAACATTGTAAGTGATGGTAACATGTTTAAAGTATGTTTTGATTATTCTTATATATGTTGTCATCCTAACGGAACAAGTTTAAGACCTTGGAAATTCTTTATTTTGTAATTGAGAAATGTATGAGAAATAGGATTTTTTGGGCAGTCTGAGTTTCCGTCTCACATGAACTGGAAATTCCATATCTTCCAAATTTGTCACTGACTCAAGAGCAAGTCTTGATACCGATAATTATTGGACCTGTGAAGCTTTCAGTATGTAAGGCAGGGAGCCATAGTATTTGAAAATATTTCATACTTAATCAGTGTTTTCTGAGGGAATTTTTATTTAATCATGAAAGCCAGTACAAATCATTAAGCCTGGGTCCTGATCCAACAAGGAGCTGCATGCAAGCAGGAACCTGCTTGTATGGAATTTTCATGAAGGTTCAGTCCCTCTGATGAGTTTGTCAAAAGTGTCTTCAGAAAGTTAAAGCTAAAGCCATTTAGTTTAGGGTTCCATGGGCCCCTTTTAACCATTCTGGAAACATCAGTTTTGTGTGACCTGACCTCGCTTTGGAAGGGCTATCCATGCAGGAGTCCTGCAGATCCCAGCAGGTAGAAGGAAAACAGGAACTCCCAAGAATGTCATCTCTTACCATGCTTTTCCCCTGAGTGGTTTTAAAGATTGTTTGGCAAGCTTGTTTGTTTTGGGAAAATTTGCAGTTGATGAGCAATTCTTAAGAAAAGTTTTGCTAGTGACTTACCAAAAGAAATGTTCTAACTGTTATGCTGAGGTTTACAGTCACTTTTTGTTTGTTTATATTTAAGCTCAAACCACGGAGAGGTAGTATGTTTCTGCAAATTAGCTTGTTCTTCTATGGAGCTTGCATTTGAACACAATCCATCCCCCAGAACGTAACAGCTCAAGGAGAGCAGGTGTATCTTCCCTTTTGTTCTATCAGCATTTGTTCTGGTTTTAAGGGAAGGAATAAACTGCAATTTTGGAAAGTGCTGTTGTATAATGCTTAGTGATAAAATGTCTGCAAGTTCTGATCCCTTGTGCATTGCCTACAGTTATGAAAATGGAAACATACTCATATCTTTATGATAACAAGGAAATCAGTATGCTCTGTTTTTATATAAAATAACTAGATTTGATGCCTTTAAATAATAGTGCCTAAAACAGTGGGGATTAAAAGAGCTGGTAAAGGGTTTGAGATTTCTGAGCTATAAAAATATTTACTTATGTGTCACTGTTAAGAATAGAGCTTAGAAAAGCACATGAACATGTGTTTAACTTAAGTCTGATGTTATTTTGTGGAGTACTTAGTGTGAACCTAATTACATATGGTAGTGCAGTCCTGACTCAGAGTTGTAATGTCAATCAAGTAACTAAAAAAGGACTAGTCATGACATGGAGATTAATCCATCTCTACAACTCCAGGTTTTGGTGGCTTGTAAATCAAAGGATCTTGGCAAAACTGTCTTTTGTGACAAGAGTTGGAAGTAGGTATTTTTGTGATTGATTCTGACCAGGATAGGTATGTTCAGTTCTGGCTCTATCAGACTCTCCTTTGTGGTTTTTGGGAAGTCACTGGAACTTTCTGTAACTTACTGTTTGTCCTACCAACAAAAGGCAAAACTACAAACAAGAGGTAAAACTACTTCTCTCCTACCAGTTGACAATCTTGAAAATAAAGCTGAGACCTGTAAAGATTTCAGCAGCAGATGGATTTGGGTCTTTTAAATATGTCCGAACATTATTCGCATGTGGTCTTCCAGCATTGCTGTGATATGAGGAAGACTCTGTTATGCTTTTTTTGTATTTCAAAAAATGTTCCAATTGCACTTGAAACATTCAGAAACAGAACTGGTTCCCCTGATTCCACCTATCATGTTGTTGGTTCTGATGCAGTTTTGTCACAGCAGAAGAGCTGTTTGTGCAAGTACCGGTCCCACAGGCTAATGCTGCACACCTTTTCTAGCAGAAGATGTTTCCTAGCCATTTTTTAATGGCTAGATATATTTTTAATCAAAAGGTTTGTTGAAGTCTCCTTAAAAATGAAAACAAAACCACAGGGATATCCACGTTGAAAACGCTACAATTTGTGGCACTGTTCTGTGTGCTTTTTAATCACATTGGGCAACATCCCAGGGGTGCCACTTTACCATTGCAACCAGCCACTGACTTAATCTTAAGTAGGATTTTGATGAAGATCCTGGTGAGGATGTAGTAAAACATCCAATAAGGGTACTAAAGTTATGTTTTCGTCACTTTCAGTTCCTGTAAGGTAGGAAAGGGTATTTTGGACAGCTGAGAATCACAACTCTTAAGGTTTTTTGTTTTCCCTTTGTCCCCACCATTTTTTCTTGGGCTTAAGCTGAGACTTGTTTTTGTTCCTCAGCTCGCCCAAACCCCCTCCTCACCCTGAGAACAGTTGTAGATGCTAACCATTAAGGTCAGCTTCATCCATTTAGCCTTGGAAATGAAAAACCTCCCACCTTTCCTCCCTCCAACAGTGATTACCTTTTGTAAGCCTGCTTCAAAACCTCCTTGTGGTGAGGAATGTTGTGTGGGATGGAGGAGGGATGGGAGAAAATGCACTGGGGAGTGTAGCAGGGGAAATGACTCTGATTCAGTGTCTCATTATAGATACATTTCTCTAGATACTCTACAAAGCTTTAGGTCTTTACAAGATTCCTCCCAACTGCCTTTGTTCTTTGTATAGCTCACTTGCAAACCTGGCATGTGGAATTGTTTTATTCAAACTTTACTGAACGACAGGATGTACCTTAGAATTAGGAATATAATGGGCTGTCAGCTGCTTGCCCAAATTCCATCAGATCTCTATAGTTCTTAATAAATGAACTGACAGCTTATTAACCAGGTGGTACAACAGGAGCTTCATTCTGTTGTAAAATTTTAAATCATGTTGTTTTAACAGGTATGCATTTTATCACCACCTTTTTTTCTTTGGGAATGAGAAATAAATAAGAAAAAGTCAATCTCCCCCTACCTTGCTGATTTCTGGCAATATTAATAAAGATTTTGAGCTAAGTGTGAAGTTAAGATTGAATATCCTGCGGAAATACTACCAGGCAGTGAGAAATTAAGTTACTTTTCTCCCGCAGAGTTAAGTGAAAACTTTCAGTATTAAAGAAGTTTAATGCTTTTTTGTTTAGTTTTGTGATTCCTGGTAAAAAGACCCTCTTTATCTAAGAGCAGTAAAGAAATCCTTATAATTTAATTAAGTAAACTACTGGATCTTAGTTTGAGTCTTAGCCAAATAGAGGTCGTAGACTTTTTTATTGTTACATTGGTAAAATCAGCCTGAGGATACATAAGTAGCGAGTGAATGCTGTTGCTGACTGCACGTTGTTGCATAGTTTTGCAAAATCATGGCTTTCTTCCTTAAGTTGTGCAAAACTTGTTAACATCATGGAAATTACCACCAAGTATGATTCCTCTATTTAGCTTTTCACTTGGAAGGCCAGATACGAGTTGAGAATTAGGGACTGCAGTACTTTATCAGGTCTGTGACCAGCTCCTTTACAGTAATTAAATAAGAGTGCAAGAAATGGTGCTTAAAGCTGAAAACTCTCCACGTGACTTTTAGAGAATTGGATTGGAACAAACAGAGCTGGACTGAAAAGTGTTTAACTGCAACATTTCACTGAAGGTACTAATCTGTGTGACAGTCTGGGACATGAAGGGGGAAATGAATCTCCTAAATACTGTTATTATTCTCTGTGAGAAACCATGGAATACTTCATGAGTGAGATTTGAGCTCTGTTATGCCTGGTGGCCCCCAAACAAGGTTTCTGTTAGTAGGAGATAAGGACGTGCTGTCTGGTCAGGGCTCCTTGCCCAGGCTGCTCTGGGCAGTGATGAGGGGGGTCCTGGGCACTCCCTCACCCCAGGGTGCAGTTAGGCCTGGGAGCCCAAAGTTACTCAGCTCGCTGACAGCATTGTTTTGCTGCAAGGTAAGCTGCCATGTGGTTACTGGCCTGTCCATCTGCAGATGTCGTGCTGGGCTCTATTGCTCATATTCACCCATTGTGCTCTTAAGTGTCTTGTTGTCTCAGACTTCACTGAACCCTATAGTAAACTGTTCTTTGGGTGTTGCTAATATGTATTCCAAAATCTTCCCTGGCTGGTATACATGAGGTAAATTTTCTACCTTGCTGCTTTAGAGACAAACATGGTTTCCTCAGTACTGCCTTTATCGGACTGGTTACTAATGAGAGCTCAGGTAACTTGCTTTGCTTTTTGAGGCACGAAAAGCTGTCGGCTCCTTTCCAGCAATAGCTGGCTCTAGCTGGGAAGAAAGCCTTGCAAGAGCTGAAGTGCTGTAAGAGTATGTGTGAGAATGACAAACCCCAAAGGTTTTGGTCTGGCTGTATTCCTTTGGAGGTGTGTGCTATAGTATTGCTGTTTATTCCAAAGATCAGGAAGTGGAAAATACAGTGTGTGCTTTCATCAAGTAATTTTACAAATCAGGGTTAATTTTTTATGTTGGTGTCTTAGTCTCACAAGTAGATTTATATCTTAATGAAGATGTTTGTTTGGACTTGCAACTTTTGAATCCCAACTGTGTTTCAGATGCCAGAAATGCTTATGTGTTGTGTCCAAGAGCTTCTCCCCTTTCCCCCTTTTGAAATGTATCATGAAGATGTGAATTATTTCAGCACATGGAATAACAATTCTTGAGACTGAGCTTGTGCCTAACTCCATGTCACACTAAACATGGTAGTATACTTTGCTGTTGCATCCTTAGGAAGTTTCCTGCTTAAGTGCCGGTCACTTCAAGTAATGAATTCAGTGCATATGAATTTCTTCAAGAACCTTTGTTATGTTCTAATGAAATGCAAAATCCTTATTAAACAAGTTATCTTTCTAAAAATGCAATGTTAGTCTTTCTACTAAAATTGTATAAATAGTATTTTTAAAAGCCATTTGTCCAGTTTGAGCTTTGGGCTACATCCAACATCCTGGTCTTTTCATATGGTCCAAACCAAGATCATGCATTTCTTAGAACAAGCAGAGAAATTCAGTGTTATTTTTTTCCCTCTGTGGTAAGTTAGTGATTACATTTATTATACATGGACACTCACAGAGGTACCTAAATTATAATGTAAATTTATATTTTTAATTGTAATGTAGGTTCAGTGTGGAGGGTAGTTGGGGTAGGCAAATGGGGAGCACAAGAGAGAACACACAGTAGTCATTGTGTGTGCTGGGAAAAATTATTACAAAGTTAAATATTTCATAAACATACCTCTGGAAATGGAAATTAAAAGCTAATATAACTTTATTTTTTTTAACCAGAGGCCAGTTGCTTTCTGTGTAGGAGAACAAATGAACCATCATAATTCGTTCAAGACTATTAATTAGAAGAGGCTGAAATATTTTTTTTTCCCTTCAAAAATGTTATGTAAATATCTTTCTGTTTTGAGAAAAAGTCTCAGTATTGGACTGTGGAAGTAATGACTATATACTATGGCAATAATAATATATATCAGAGAAATTACTATTGATTGACTAATTAATATCAAAATTTAAGTACTGCATATAAGTAACAATTTACAGAGTAAATTCACAGACCTTTGGTTTGTATTTCTTGGTAAATATCAGAATGGAAAAAAATTCAGAAAAGTATTTTATCAGACTTGCCTGAAATATTTTGTGTTGGAAAAGAGATTTTTTTTTTTCTTTTTTTCTTTTACTGTTAGATCTCAGTGTAAAGCTTTCTTGTGGTACCTTGCAGGTCTTGAACAATATTTTTATGTAATGTGCAAAGAAAGCAATTGCAGGTTGTTCATTTATATGGATAACAGTCAAATATTTGGTCCTGAAGCAAGACCAAGAGGTACAAAATCGAGTAGAAAGGGTTATGGTAATCTTATTTTTTCAAACATGACCACTACAGGAAACCAACATAAAACAGCTTTATTATGCCTATTAAAATCTTAACCCCCAAATTTTTAAAAGGTCAAAAGATAATGTGGTCAGTACAACAGAGCTTTCATGATGTTTCAGCAAGGCTAAATAGTACATATTGCTATATAGGTATGGGACGTTCACCTGCATGGGGGTCACAGCGTTAAGAGTTCTCAGTTCAAACCAGCTGGTTTGTAGAAGTCACTGATGTGAGAATATTTTAAGCTGTCACATTGCTCCCATGAGACTTTCCATATTACATAGTTTGTGGTGAAAGCAATTTCAATGAATTAGTAGTTTGGAAAATAGTTGATTTTGAAACCGCTTTTTAAGCATTGGCGATTTTTTTAGTACTGATTTACAATTTCTTCAGGATACTATATTTGTTGATTAAGGTGAAGTAAAAAAAAAAAAAAAGTTGAACCTCTTTTTTAGAAAAAGGTTGGAGATAAGACATTTTAACTGAATATATTTGTCAATGGCAAGTAGAGTAAAATTTCTAGAGCAGGTCTGGTCATCTAATGTTGTTGAAGACTGATAATGGTATATTTTATCTGATAAATTGTGTACTACTCTAACAACTTATCCTAATCTTTTGGTGTTCAAATTACTGGGTGTAGAAGAATTTAACTTTTAACAATCACTCATGAAATTAAGGTTTGTATACTGTTGCCTGTCTCCATGGAGGAAGCAGTTAATCCTTATGTGGGTAAGCCATTGACCTAAATGTAGTACGTGGACAACTCTGTCTGAGAAACTTTAATTTCTTAATTGCGTGTAATAAGAATTTGCTGTGCTGGAAATTTTTTAGACATTCTTCCTCCAATAAAGATTTTTTTGCCCTTGCCCTCTCATCATCATGTTGAAAGAGATATATCCTGCACATGCAGTATAACTGTAGGCTGGTGGTTTTAATCAACACATACTTTCCTGATAGATTCTGCCAATGCTCAAAAGATAAATGGTGCAAGAGTTAGAGAAACATACAGCCTTCCTTTGAATTAGTCTTTTGTAACGTAAGTAAATTATCCGGAAGGTACTCAACCACAGCACTTTGATAATACAGGTGTTTAAATGGTAATAGCTATTGGAATTGGAATGGGAGTGAAACAATAAAGTCATTAGGGTGTTACAACATGAAATTAAGCTATTGCTATTACTGAACAATATTATTATCCTAAAGTTTGCAACGCACAGAGCAAATGAAAACAATGTAATACCCCTCTAACAGTAGTTTACATTAGGATTTAGTTTAGCCATGATGTTTGCTAGTGTTGTAATATCCTTATTAGACAGCACTCGTGAGCCAGTGCACTGTATTGTAACACAGAAGGAATAACACAGAACTACATCTACCCGAGTAAATCCTGTTCCCTACAAAAAATTATCTTTTGCTCAAAATTCTCATTACAGTGGTGACTTGCATGTTATGTTTAGCAAGAATGTAGAATATTGATAAATTTGTGCTTAATATTTAAATTACTTAATTACCTAATGAACACTTAGATCCTGTTGACTTTTGTATGTATCTGTATAATTTTAATGAAAATTCTTGTTTGGTTGAAAATCTCAGCTTTCAATTTGCTCACTAATTGTTCCTGAGATGAGGAAGAATTTGTGTTGTGAAAATGACATCTGTGTTTGTGAATATGATGGAAAGAAAAAGTGCTTATAATTAATTTTCCTTGAACATGTCATATTCTGAGTGGATGTTCAGTATGACAGTGTTCTGTATGCAGCAGTTCATTCTAACAAAACCAGCACAGGGTGAGCCCAGTCATTTAGGGGCTGAGCAGTTTGCTTATAGACAGTTGTAAATTAAAACATTTTTTTTGTCTGACTTTAAACCTTCCTTGGCAATTTTTACAAACAATGTAGTTTTGTAAATATTGAATCATCAAATGTCTGCTGCTGCTTCTGTTCTTGTTGTTGTTGCCATTTATTAGTGCAAATTAGAACAAATTTATTTTCACTGTTCATACTGGTTTTGCTGAAACAATTCTTTCGTTTCTTTATAGTATTACTAGGAGGCACCTCCCCTATGATCTGGCTGCAGTTTGCAAGGCACTGTGCATACCTAGATGGTAAAAGGAAAAATACTTTTTAAAATATAAAGAAAATACTTTTTCTTTCAAGAACCTGCAGTGTTTCGGTGCAGATTAAAAACCTACTACTTTGGAACAGATCCTAAACCGATATATATGAATCACAGCGTCGTAGAAGTAGATGGAATGAAAACAGTAAACAGGAGCTAATAAATTACTTCCTTTTGTTTGTAAAAGTAAGATTTTTTTTCTGTTTTAGTATCTTCTACACCAGGAATTCCTAGTGTATGTTTGAGTGGTTCACTGACACTTTTCCTTCTAAGCAACTCTCCATCTTTGCATGTTTTGCTCTGTGCTGGCCTCTGCTGCAAGGGGCTTCTGTTTATTCAGATCATGTTTCTGTCTTCACCTCCCACTGCCAGCCTGGTACCAGGGGCTTCCCCTCCCTCCTCCTTCAGCACAGGGGATGCACCCCTGCTGCGCCTTTTGCAGGAGCAGGTTCACTGCTGAGCAAGGCACAAACTTATGAATTAGGAGGAGTAAAAATAGTTAGGAATCTGCAATATCTCAGAGAGCAGCAACCCTACTGTGCCCCATCTTCCAGTGATTCCCCTTCCTGTGCAGGTCATAAGCTAATGAGCCCAGAAGATGTTACTGGCATTTGTTTCCCTTTTGCTCATCTGCTGACAGCGCGGCACGGGGAGCTCTCGCTGGCACAGAAGCCTGGCCTGCAAACTTTGGCTCAGCAGCTGTGCTGCACACCACAGGGTCTTCAGCTGCCTGGGAGGGGTGCTCTGTGCACAAGGTTAGGCTCTGCATTCGGTTAGGCTTGCTTGCACCTAAACTAACCGCACTAGGGAATGTGGTCCTAGCTGAAGGCTGGATGTGTACACGTTGCATTACAGGCTGCGGAGCCACTTTATCCTCTCCTCCACCTTGCGTGCAAAGACTGAGATGGCTGAACCGTGGAGAATAATCCCTTGATGCTTGTGGGATTATTCACATTTACAGTCAGGCCCCTGCAGCACCTCCTGTGCTGGTGTGCTGGTCTGTGCTGAGAGCCTTGAGAGGCCAGCATGGTACAAACACTGACAAGCGATACTGAAGTACGGTGCAGATTCATTGCTGAATCTTGTTGAAATTGCCTTTGTGTTTCTGAGGGCGTAGTGCTTACTGATGCTGTCTTGTCTGTGCGGGTTAACCAGGAAATTTAGATCTAGGAAAACCAGCAAATGTTCCCTTTTGTACCCTCTGCTGTTGCACAGTCTGCTCTTCTGGTTTGTATCTTGAGTTTTTACGGCTCTGCCCAGCTCACCACTGTTTCTACAGTCTCCAGAGGAGAGATGAGGAAAGAAAACAAATTAATCGTTTAGTGAAAAATTTGACCTGAGTGTTACTGTGATGATTAACCCTAATGCTTCAAAAGCTTCAACATAACTTCATTTGCCAGTAGGTTACTCTGCAATACAGGTCTTCATGCAGACTTTGTGCCAGTTAAAAAGCTGGTTGTGGTTTTGTATCTCGTAGGTGATACAGAGATTTTTGTAAAAACTGGTGTTATTTCTTACAATATTTTTAAGAAACTTGGTGTTACTGGATTTAAACAAAACTACCCTTTGGTTGGGCTGACACTACAAAATGGGTTTGTCTGTTTTATCTGGGGAATCATAACCTTGAATCTTGACTTAGCTGACAGGAGCCAAAGAGCTGTGTCTCAAGGTCTGAAGTGACAATGAATCTACATTCAAGTATCCTAGGCTTGTCTTGATTTATACGCTGTCTTCCTTGCATAAATGATGGCTGTTTTCTTGGTGTTCTGGCAGTAAGTGAGATCAGTCCAATAGCCAGTCTTCAGAATGGGGGTTGGCTGTTCAAAATTAGAAGAGGAAAGCATGAGTGCATGTACAATGTATTTTTGTCATGCCTTAAAATTCAGTCTCCCCATGGAGCCCAGTCAGGTTTGGTGACTATGTGCTTTTGATCTAGGAAAAAAAAAAAAGTTACAAATACAGATGGGGATATGAAGGGTGGGAGATAAGGGGTGGAGGGGGGAACGAGAAAAGGCATGCCAGCTAGTGCAGCTGCAGGTTTTGAGCTTTGTAGGAACTGAAGCAAGGCTGTAGGCTGTCAGCACAAGTGAAAAGCCAGAAAAGATCTGACAGACATAAACATGACTGCTTTCTTCAGCTGTAGAAGTGCAAAGGAACAAACATAGATCTTGACATACATCTTCCTCCTCCTTAGATAGTTACAAAATATAGGAGTAATCATCAAGTTTTATAACCCATCAAAGCCCAGCTCGGTTGGATAACAGAGAAATATTAGTTGGCTCCAACTGTGTAAACCTTATATTTGGGAGATAATTAGAAATATCAGAAAACTTACTGTGGCTGTCTAAGTGGAGAATATTATGTTTTGTTGTCAGAAATTTTAAGTAAGCTGGTGGCACAGCTACTTGAAATTCTGGGGTGGTTTGCATGTTGCAGTGAATGTGCACAATTTTGCAAACTGCTGTTATGCAAAGGCTGAGATCACCAGTAACACGCAGGATTTCTTGACTTTGATTCCATGACCCTTCCATGTGTGAAGAGGGTCTCCTGTGTATTGAAACAAGCCATTTCCCTACTCCTGGAAATCTTAACTTCAGCAATGGAAAAAAACGCCACCACCTTGAAGGTAGATAAGTGTAGATCCTGTATCTTTACTCCAGCTTGATATTAGTCTTTCTCACTTTGCCATTTAAAAAAAAATGACACAAGTGGGATTCCTAAAAGAAAAGAAGAGAACTTAGTTCCAACCCACTTATCTCCTTAGGGTGAAATAAGGAGGAGATAACCTGATTAGATGAAGGACATGTCAGTTGAAAACGTGATGTTTCCTACTTGAAGAATTTTAAAACATTGGACTTCATTTAAGTATGGAAAACTGGCTTTCCCTTCAGGAAGCGTTCGCTCCCTGCTGCTCTGCAAAAACAGTGGAAAAGAGAAATCTTTTCAAGTCAATGTTTCCACTGTAAATAGAAAAAGAACTAGTTTCCATTTTCCTTTCTGTTGTTATTGCTGGGGATCTCAAGAATCCCTATTTTCTTTTCCCAAGTGAAGCCCACAAGGTGACCAGATAAAAAGTAAAAAAAAGGTTTGTGGGGAGAGAAAAAGAATGAGAAGAGGGAAGAGAGAGGAAATATTTGGACTTCGTGAATCAAAGGAGTAAACACATTTCTGTGGTGTATGTCTCTTGGAAATGTTTGTGTGCTTAAGAATCTCTTTGAAACACCCTCTTCAGTAGTTGCCTTCAGTAATGCATGGCAAGCCCCCCGTGGGTGAGAGGAGCAGCCCTTCCCTGTGTGCTGCCTTCTCAGTGACCAAGAGCCCTTTCTTCTTCCTCTCTCCGGACACATGCTTAGTTACACTTGTTTTTAATGTAACTGAGGTAGATAAAAAAACTTGGGACATAGATGTGAAAAATGACTCATATCTGTATTCAAAGAATCCTTTCTTTAGTAATTGTGTTCCTTTTTTTAGTGAGTAGTGTGGATCCAGAGCATAACTGTAGCCTGCGTGGCCAGGACCTGGCATATGAGAGGAGGTAGAGAAAGTTGTTGCATTAGTAATTCTGCCTGTCAATGTTCATGAAAACTTGTTTTAAAAACAAGCACATACCCACATATCTTACTTGTGGTTTCAAAGTGCCCCTTTGGTTAAGGAAGTCAAGGGAGAGAGAGAAGCTTTTCAATGTCTTATTAGCAGGGCAGTAGTGTCCAAATTGCCACTCTGCTAGGAAAAAGTATGAGCAAGACATTTATTTCTAAATTATTCTTGGTGGAGAAGGTCTTAAAGAGTAAAGAAATGCAGTTACACTGTTGATTAATTAGCCCAGTGCTGTAATTATTGTGAAATAACTTTCTTTCTTTCCCTGTTTTAGTCGCACATGGTGGTTTTACTGGTACTACAGAAACCCTGATTATATTACCCTGGCATTCTCAGGGACTGTTAAGCAGGAGTCTTCTCTTTTTTGCTCTAAAACTCATCTAAATGGAAAACACATTGTCTTCATTATATGCCAGTGTTGAATGAACAGAGTTGCCATAGCAACAGCCATCTGAGGCCTTGCTGATTTCAGGCCAGTGAATGGGGTAGACAAACAAAGTACCTTCAAAACCAGAAGGGAACAATTGCTATTCATTCAAGCCAGGTTTAAGATCAGCAAATGTCTTTAGCAAAAGAAATGCAGATAAGAAAGTATCAGACATGGCCAGAGAAGAATAACAGCAAATTATCATAATCTTAAACTTTCCTGCCTGGTAGTATAGCATGAAAGATGATTCTTAAGGTAAAAAAAAATATAAAATAAAAAAATTAGAGCTGAAGAGACAAACCACAGTCTGCCCACAACCTGGGATAGCAGTGTCAGTCTTAGGAGTTTGTGTGGAGTGTCTGCAGCACCAGCAGTCGGGCAACAAGCTCCTGAAGGACAGGTCGGGTGGGGCAGGGCAGGTATGGCCGGAGTGCCCATGGCAAAGGTGGCCACATTCCTACTCGGGAGGAACACTCTGCTGTAGCAGCTCATGCTGAGGGGGGACACAGTGTCTTGTGTGTCCAAGGCCGCTATCAAAGAGCTAAATGACTTCTGTCATGAGCCTCCACAGATTATTCAGCAGTGCCTGAAGGTAGTCAGGAGCCCTGATATGTTTGTTTCACCATTTTGTTGCTCCTGAAAGAATGTGATAGGCAGCTTTACGTATGACATGGTTGACATATTCAACATAAAACCCGGTTAGACTTAATATATATTCACATAAAACGCCAAGAAACTGACTGTGAAATGTTTGCCTTGAATTAGAGATGAGACGTGCATATGTGAGTTTGCCTGGTATGTGTAATTGTATTTTCCTTCTCCTTAGTCCTACACAAAAATTTAAGTAATAATTTTATGACTAAAGTGCTGTTTCTGATCTCAGTGTTGTCTAACGTGTAGAGACACAAAGAGGCAGAGGCAAGAAAATGAGCACGTGCAGGTTGCTTATTGTGTTGGCAGTGGGCATAAAGGTGTCTTGAGAGCAGTGGGGCGATGAAAAGCTCTCTCCTGGCCCCTGCATCGGATTTGACAATAAATGTCATGTGCAGAGGCTGTATGCCAAACAGTCCACACAGCAACGAGAGGGAAAGGGCAGGAGCAGGTTCAGGAGTGGGATTGCTTATGGGAGGCTGTGCTTTTACCTACATGAGCACTCTGGTTTGGAGGCTCAAGTGATCAGCTGGATTGCTGAATCCCTCTCTGGGAGGTCCTGGAGAAATTCTTCTGTGTATTTGTTTTTGTATGTTAGGTAGCTCAAAAAAAAAAAAAGGCAAGTTGCAACTTAGTTACAACATAAGACCCACAACTTGCTACTGTCTCGGCACATTAGTGGTGTGATAATGTAAACTGTGTGCTCTGCCAGCTGGGGAGTTGGAGCCACGGTGCCCTTGTGAGAGAGCGAGCAAACCCCTCGCTAATAATAGGAAAATTGTTATCGTGGGAAGCTGGTCTTGAAGATGGAGTCTGTCAAACTTCACCTGTTTACACTACTCTGTTTTATATACCCTGTGTCTGTGAAGGAAGGGTTATAGTAATTAGTGATCAGTTGCAAATGTCAAGGAGATGTTTAAACAGTGGTGTAACACTGGCAATATGTATCACTGATAATATAGTGTGTTTTCAGGCTGTTCACAAAGGCATATTCCCGTGTTAATCACTCTTACAAAATGGGAATGATGTCACAAGGTGAATGACTAACTCCTAAAGTTTCTGGTAATACAATGAATTTAGGTGGTGTTGCGGTATTTTTTTTTTTTATTCTCAGAATGGGGAAAAATACTTAAAGTACAAGGCTGTTTCACGTAGAAGTTACATGAGTTTGGACTGAGGAAATATTTGGAGGATAATGCTGAAACACTGGAAGATAAAACACAGATCACCTCACCTTGAATAAAAACTTATTTTCTGTCTGGTTGTGAATAGACAGAATAGACAAGATTTAAATCGTGGCAACAAAAGTATTAGTCAGAAGGAGGAAGAAAATTAAAGATTGACATATTGAGTGTAGAAGACAACTAAGTGGGGGGAGGGGGAGAATATGAAGTAGGGAATAGTATGGAGGTCAGTACATCTTTTGGTCTCTCTTCATAGCATAAGAACAAAGATGGCTTTGCTGAATCTGAAAGGCAAGAGACAAACACATCTAACACAAACGATGAACAATATAGAAAATGCTGTCTTTGCAAGGCCAAGATGGTAGGCGGACTCAGAAAGTAGCAATTAATTTTATCTGTGTATGTTTGTAAGTCTTTTTATTTTATATACACACACCAATTTCAGTTTCCACATTAGTTCTATTAGATTTTTCTCCTTTTTAGCAAAACACTAAACATAATGAAGTTGTGTCTCAAATGTAGATAGCAAAAGTTTCTCACTTCTATAATGGAAGGCTATTAGTAGATTGTCAGCTGTAGCCTTCAATAGGTGTGGCTCTGATTGCTCTGAAGATACAATGCTGCAAGACCTTTCTCTCTGGTTTTGTTTATGGAAGTTGCCAAGAGGCACACATAAATGAAGGGATTTGTTTTCTTGTTGATGTTACTATTATTATTCTGTGAAAGCACAGTGTGTTCTAAGGCTTTGGATCCCCTTCTATCTAATGTCACAGTGATCCACAGCTGTCTGTACAGCTTTGTAGACAGACTAGAACTTGCCCTGTTTTACAGTGTTATCAATTAGCAGTCTAGTGAGCACTGGGCCTCGTGAGACTTTTGGGGGACTGGCTGTGGGCAGTTCAGACATGTATTTCCATTTATATTTTATGAGAAGTTTGAATGGATTTGATGTGTTTATCAGCAAACATTTGTACATTTTTCTCGGGCCGTGATTAATGATGTGTTTCTCTTCTACTTTCAGGGAATTAACAGTGATTTTAAGAGTTGGTTTTTAACCTAAGTTAACTTTTAACATAAGTTTTACCTAACAGGCTCTAGAGGCAAGGTGTGTAAGTTGGTGCATATGGAATTGTGGTTCAGTCAGTTGTGATTACTAGACCAGGGTTACAGCTTTCAGATATTTCAGCATAACTGCGGGGTTTGTTTTGGGCCTGTCTCCGCACCTCTCATACAAAGTGTTGGTCCTATCACAAAGCTGCACCAAGAACCAGCATACCTCATCTCTTTCATCATCATTTGCACATCCTGGGAGAAGTTACACATTTAGTCATGGAAGATAGGTGAAATCCATGGGCTGGCTGTCCTGTGTTCTAGACCATACCATTGCTCGTGATGTGAGCTTGGAAACTGGAAACATTTAAGGTACCTCAACAATGGTGGTTATACAGCACAGTTAGAGCCTTCCTTTTCCAAAGCTTTCCTCTCCCTTCTGTATAAATGGTTACCAGGGTTCAGCATGTGGTTTCTGTGTCCTCAGCAGTTCATGCTTTTTACTTGTGTTTTCTGGTGTTAGTACCTCAGGGAGATTAAGCATCATCTAATACAAAGGCAGAGTGCAAAGAAGTAGTGTAATAGGTTGAGCACGTGGGTAAGATGATGGATGTGTGCCTTGGAAGTAGTCATTAGACAGATATTTCATTTTCCTGTGAGGCATCTTAGATATGGAGCTTATAATTCAGTAGCTTCACTGAAAAATTACTTGACTAGATAAAATAGTTATGGGCAGCATTTGTGTACTCTCCTTTTTTCAATTTTTAATGGGGAATTAGATACCAGATTTTAGAATGTTTAGAATGTTTTAGTGCTTTAGGTAATGAGCAGCAAGAATATTAAAAAGAATACTTAGAGTAGTTATGAATGTTAGAGGTTTCTCCTTCTTTTGCTAAATATGACCTAGAGAATGAAGTCAATGATTCTTTTTAGCAAACCTTGCAGAGTACGTTTCAAAAGGCATAGCAAGCAAAACAATCCAAACCATGGCAGTGAGATCACTTGTATGTCCTTATTGCAGTGACATTCTCATTTGGTTGCCTTGCTGCTTTTGTAGGGTTCAGTGGTTTCCATGTTGCAGTGCAGTGCACTCAATCCTGTGGCCACTCAGGAGGAGTGTGCAGAGAGAAGCCCTTTCTGAAGAAGAAGGGGCCCGGCTAAAGCATCATCATCAAACTTTAGTTGAAATAGAAGAAAGTTGCTCCTAACTCTTCAAAACAGACTGCTGTGTCCAGTCCCCAGGAACCTCGTAATAGGAAGAGTTATTTCCCATCAATTGCACTACAACCTTCAAGTCTGATGAAAGAAAATAATTGGAGTAGGAATTGTTTTCTTTCTACCTTAAGCAAATATAGTTTACTTGGGTGTGTATCAGTGCAGGGTGAGAATTACATAAGCTGCAATTTATTGTGACTTGGTAAAGCGACTAACAACAAGTTCCTGTGTCCTTCTCTTGTTGTTTTGTTGATATTTTTTTATTTTTCAAACAACTTTGTGAATGAGAATTTTTGCTTTGTTTTTTGTTTCAAGTATTCATGTTTATTAATATTCATATTTGTGAATTATGGAAAGCATCCAAAGACATGCTCCAAATAAGATAGCAGTGAGAAACAGTGGGAGTTGCAGGGTAGAAAAGAGCACTCTTGTGTTTCCCAAAGTGATGTTGAAAGGTGTTGTTGTGTACGATGACAAGGAGAAATATCTGATTTCGGAAAATATCTGATTTGTGACAATTTTAATACGGGAATTGTTGGGCAAGCCAGAGTTAGCTCCTCCTCCTTGGACAAACCTCATGCTCCTGTTAATGTTCCCAAAGATACATATGTATGTACATGCTTTAAATTGCATGGAGCCCAGATTATCTCTCCTGGCAGGGAGAAATGAGTTACTATCTGTACAGAATTTTCCAAAGCTGATGCTTCAAGCTATCTTCTCTGTGCATCTGACATATTCCTGCTTCATTGTTGACTCCAGCACAACACTTAGTGTGAGAATCAAAACAAGGTAATTATCATCGGATTTCAGTGGACCTAAGTGGAAGTAAAAAGTATATGTATGTGTACTGGGAAGAAAAACATTTTGAAATAAGAAATACAATTGTACATAAAGGAACTTAAACAGCAGAATAAAAACTAAGAAGAGTTTCTTATCAGTATAAATAGTGTAGTTAAGATAGCTCTACTAACACTATTTATTTGCAAATATCAAATTCTGCAAGAAGAGAAAAAAATGCGGATTCCCTTTTGTTTATGATAATATCAGTAAAACCCAGTGCACCTTCGCAGTGCTGTCACTAGTAATATCAATGCTTTAAAGCCCGGATGACTTTTCAAGCCTATTGCATGACACATACTAGCACTGTGTGAAATATCCCTGGTGTGGCTGTAGCCACGTTTGCTGCTTGTCCAGCTGGAGGACCTGAAATCTTCTCAACATTTAGAAGGATACTGATATTTAGCAGCGCAGTTGCATAAGCCCAAGATGTGCATATGCTTCTGTATAGCTCCAGCTGATGCTAAAGAAAATGGGAACCAGTCTGATAGCTAAATTTAAATCAAATTATAAATAATTTCATTCAATTCTGTTTCCATTTAAAAAATAATTTGGTTCAGTGATAGGCATGTGACTGCAAGCCCTGAAGACTGAAATGCTCTTTATCCAGACGTACAACTGCCTCGACCCTTATCTAGAGGGACTCTTTAATCTGTTAATTTAGTTTTTATGTCCATTCAGTTCTTGACCTCTCTGATTCAACTTCCAGTTAGTAACACTCATGATGGTTGTTCCTGTGATGGAGACACCTGCCCATTAACACTTGGACTGAGCTGAACAACCTTTCTCTTCTCATCTAGGCCACTAAACAGGCAGATGGTAACAACATTTGGTCACCACTGATTGGGCTTGCATTTGAACTCTTGACCTAAATGTGAAGGCCACTGTATCTTATTAGGCATATGAGCCATCAAATTTAGTTTTAGTTTTGATACGTAGCTTAGGATGTGTGTGAAGTCAAACACCTCACAGATATGTGAAGAAAAGGAAGACATTTCTCCTCCATCTGTTCCTTCTTCTATTGTTTTATGTTATAGTTAACTCTGTCAATTCTTCATGTTAGCAGCCTCTTGTTTAAAGAGTGTCATGTTAGTAAAAATTAACTATCAAAAAAAACATACTCCAAGATCCCATCTCAGGAACAATTCTTCAATTTTTTTTTTCTGTTGTAAAATACAGTCTTTCCCCTTCTCTCTCTTTCTCTGTTTTGTACTCTTCATATTGTTGCTGTCATTTTTGCTTACAGAATTAGTAAGCAGTTTTTCTGAGAGATGGTTTCTCCTAGTAAAAAGTGACCCCTGTGATTCTCTTGTTATACACTCTCTGACTTGCACGCCTACAACACAACATGACTTTTTCTTTGGTGGTCTTATACCTATTGATCTCTTCAAGTTTAGTGTGTGTGTAACTATCAGTATTCAGTACTGTACCACTACTTTCTGTGGCCTCTAATACGTAATTTTTTCTCTGTCCCTCTTCTCTTTATTTGTAAAACTGTATGGTTTTTGAAGGCCAAAGGATTATGGTTTCCCACTTTTTTCTTGAAAACCTCAGTCAAACAGGTTTGGGGAAAGTGGAAAGTAGTGTTGCTACTAATACATGACTTCTGAAGTATGGCTGTCTTTCTATTTAGATGTAGCAAAGATGGATATGCAAGTTATTTATCCCTACAAAGAACTGCCATCATGAGCTGACCAAAAAAGGTCTGTAATAAGTTAGAAATTACCCTGAGGCTTACACTGCAAGCACTGCTACCAGGCACACTTGAAGATTCACAGTTGCTTTGAGTTGCTGATGGATCAGTTTTATAGTATGAAACAACAGGATGCAGAGTTTCTCAGTCTGCCTGCTTGATCATGTGTACTTCACTTCATCTGCTCAGGTGGTGTCTGGATCTCTCCATTTAGGTATCATTTCCAGTTTAGTAATTTTAATCTTCTGAATGTGAACAACAGAATAAAGCAGGTTGTAAGATGAGAGGCGAGCATTTCAAAGCATATAATAAGAGGGCAAATATTGTTAGATGAGTTTGTGTTTGATGTCTGTTCATTAAACTCTTGCTCATGTTAACTAACACTATGTCTGAGCCTAGGTGTTCTCCCCTGCTGAGCAAACACCCGTCCTGTAGGGCTTCAGTGGGTACCTGATGGGGCTTTGCCGGAGTTCTGGGGTTTCCCTGACCAGCCTCTCAGTGACAGTTCTCTGGCCCCTCAGCATTGCACAAACACACGCAGTCTGCTCATGCTGTCCCATACTCGATGTTGCATTATGGTAAGAATGTTGCAGTAATTATACTCCCAGTAGATCAGACCACCTATGAAGACGAAGCGCTTCCTCACAAGTGTTAGCCTGACATACTCCCTGTGGAATCTCACTAGAGGGCACTCCTGGTTTTAGCATTAAAAAATTCTCCTAACGACTTGATTTTCTTTGCTGGTACTGGGGCAAGCTACTTGAGTGGCTTTGGAGACTCCACCACTGAGATTGATAAACCTTTGAAAGAAAATTGTCTCACAAAAAGGAGGTCTTGGGTGTTGCTTTCATAGGAAAAAGAGAACTGAGCCTTAAAAGTTGTAAGTGTAAATGTTATGGAGACATCTCGAGCTGGAAGATTTGGATTTGTTATTTTCTGATCCTTTTTTTTTCCAAAAAAAATTTGAGATCTGGAATTACTAGCTATATTTGTGATAGAGATGCCTATAACAGATGAGGGAATTTTTGATGATTTCTCACACTGAGCATACTATCTGAACTGTTATGTTTACACTGAGCAAGGACTCGGCCTTCTTACTTTGTTAATAATTATTACAGTTGAATTCATTACAGGAATAACCAAAACTTGGTGGACAGAAATTCATGGAAGAATGAGACCAAGTTGCTAAATTCTGGAGGGAACAGATCCAGTCTTGTAGCTCATCTTAAATCATGACTAAGGGAAAACAGGAGGTTTAGAGTGCCATTAGTGGATATACCAATTTTTTTGGAAACAAATTTTGAGCTTTCAGACTCAGTAGGAACTGATAAACAATGGAGCCTTTTTTTTTTTTTTTTGGTTTAATAATGCTGTTCATCCAGATGTCAGTAATGAGGTAAAACTGTATCACCTTGATTGCCCAGTGGTTGGTGATCAGTGCAGAGCCGAGGAGTGCTTTGTGAGCAGCAGTTGTGTGCTGCAGGCTGCCTTTGCAGGAGCCCCGAGCCATCTGAAGAGCAGAGATGCACAAGGACAGCTGACCAGGCAGCCACCAGCAAATGAGAACTGCGAGCCTTATGTTAGCAAAGGTGAGATGAGGTGGTGGCCTGTGTTGTTCCTGGGAATTCATGACATGCCTGCATGTCCCGGGCAGGGTGATAAGGAAGGTGTGTGGAAGAGATTTGCAATTCTGTTTACTTTCAAAGTCGTAAATCAGTATCACTCTCCTCTATTAAGGCCATACCAGGGTAAACAAGAATGTGCTAATAGTCTTGCCCAAAATGTCATGGGTTTTGTGCTCTGTTTAAAAATTTGTTTTAGAATAAATTCTCTGATAAAGACAAAGAGCCTGGGTAATCTCAGAGTTTTGTAATTTTTTTTTTTTAATAATTAAAGTTGGTATTACATCATACTGGACTGTAGGCTTGTATTCTTTCTGGGTATTCATTTTAGTGAGCTTTTGTAATTTGGCTTCATGCATGGCTGAGAGAGATGTATTTAATTTAAAGAAAACACTTGTATTACAATATACTTCATGTAGATACTTTTATGTTACCTGTGTGATTGGTCTAATTGAGTAGTTCATAATTTTTATGTATCTATTCCCATATCACCCTGGGAAAGTGTGTTTTATTCCATTGCTGTTAAACAAGTGCATAGAAAACCTATGACTTTCCCAGGCTTCCATGGGAGAAGTGACTGGGAAGTTGAATGCACCTTCCCAAATCCCTCCAGATAATGGAAAAAATTCTCCCATTTTATTATGTATGAAACATACGTGCATTTGTACATGTTAGTGTAGAGAATGAGGCTTATATAAATTTCTGAATATATTACATAAATTATCCATTTCTACAAAACTCAAACCTGTGGAGAGGTCTCTTCATATTTATTTTTAATGATTTTTGGAAGAGTGTTCTTACATTTTACTAATGGGCAAGTAGAATGTACAATGCCATATTTACATACAATTTACAATTAAATATAGGCCTTATTAATTATGTAGGAAACACTTATCATATTTTTGTAGTGAGAAGCCAAGGATCATGTAACAATTAAGGACTCTCATTTCAGATCCTTTTAATTCTGCCCAAATTAAAGTTAATGCATTTTTTAACATTAGCCCACAATTTCAGAAATGTCAAGGAAATAAAGTTTCATTTTCAAAAATGACGCTGGGACTAAAGAGTCTGCATCATCCTCCAAGTTAATGAAGACTGGCTTCTTAAGAAATTATCTAGACTTGCTCTATAATCAATGGACAGAAATAGGTATTTCCAGAGAGCAATTTATGCCACTCATTTTTGGCATTTGTCTTAGCATAGGACAAATTGCCCTCTGAAAGTACTGCTCAGTGTTGACTGTTGATGGAACCTGGATGATTAGCTCAGGCTAAAGCCTCTTTAGGATATGGCTAATACTAAGAATCAAGACCAAAGTCAATGGTCCTTTTGCTAAAGTAGGAGAAAAATCACTAACCAAACCAGAAGTTTCTTTTATGTCCCTTTTTTTTTCTTTTTTTTTTTTTTAGGTATTTGTTTATTTGTTTGTTCTCTGTGACGAAATCTCCAAGGAACCTAAAAGGATGAGTCAACCATATAGCTATATTCTAATTAAATAAAATAAATTCTTTTACTATTTTTGAAAACTTTACTTGCTCTTAAAAGCTTTTTTTACACCACCATATAGAAATGGAGGGCTAGTACTTTCTACCATGGGCTAAAATGTTGAGGAGAATTTGAGCTGTGTTTGTTTGGTTTTTTTAATTGTTGTTGGATTTCGGATGTGTCATCATACATTACAAAAAAAAAGAAAACTTTTTTGATTCTATAAAACACAAAATGCAGGGATCTATCCACATCATACACATTTTAGCAACACGTGTTAGATGCCTGTTCCAAAATGGAAGCCAGAGATGATGGTAGATCTGTGTGTTCTGTAACCCAGTCCCTACAGAACTAAATTAATTACACAGTTCAGCAAGTACTAGCTTTACAGACCAAGTTAGATGTCCTGTGGTTTCTTCTGAAGGGCAGCTTTTAGGGTTTTTTAGCTGTTGTGGTATTTGTGTGTAAATTTGAAAGTAAAATTACTTTTGCTACTGATTAGTTTTTCTTCCTTTTGTATTGGACAGAATATTTATTGTTTGCATTTTCTAGTAATGCTTGAAATTAATTTCTTAACTCCATTTCTCAGTGCACAATCCATGGCCATACTGCTCAAAGAAAGAGAACTATTCATTTTTAGCTGAGACTACAGAGCACATAAAGGTTTTTTCATAAATTCAGGTTTGTTTTTTTAAAAGCCACTGGCACATGTGCATTTACTTTGACTACTGTTTAAATAGTTTAGGTAACCAGCTCAAACCTTACATAATTATCTATGTAGTACTCAAATTGTAGTAGCATAAAGCAGTATGCTCTTTTGCTGTATTTAATTTTTCAGTAGAACCATATCATTAATTCAATTTTTTTCCCACTGGAACTTCAGTTACTCCATGTGCATTTTATTTATATTTTGAGGTTCCTATGATTTTTTATAAACAAAGGTTTTAGAATTTTAAGGAATGAAAAGCTTTTAGTAGTTTGACTGTCATAATTCACCTGTAAAAATATGGATTCTTTACTTTTCCCAAATGACTTCAAAGGAAAACTTGCTCAACCCATGAGACAGAATTCTGGAGGTGCTGCAAACTCAGTCACGGATTTGGTAATCTCTTGATGGTTGTTTGGAGAGTTAGGGCTTTTTTTTTTTTTTTATCAGGCAATCAGCCTGATAATAAAGATTGTGCAGTCAGAAACACCACACAGAAGGTAACTACTCTGTTCATGGTACGTCTCAATTTTCTGCAGAGGTATCAATAGTTAAAGAAGCCTTGCTGTTGTTTTTGTAAGTGAATACAGCTGCAATGTAGAGATGAAGTATGTGCTGAAAAACATAGGCCCTTTGCATAGTAATTTTTCTTTCTCAAATTTTAAGTGCTAGAACTGCTTTTTATCATGGATTTTATAGCTCTCTTTTATTGTGCATTTTCTGGTGTTAGTTTTAGGAGGAGATATCCCTACCTCTGACTTTTAAGTATCAGATGAAGAGCATCATTTGCATCACAGTGAGAGCTACTGGAAGGAAAAAAGATTACAAATTGTGAAGAATTGGTGTTGAAAAAACAATGTTGGTTGATGAAGAACAGTAAATACTGGAATACTGGGGGGGGGTGAGGAGGTGCCCTTGAAAGCAGAGGAGGAATTCTTCATGACTGAGAGCATCTTTGTAAAAATTAGATTTTGTATTTCTATTGATCAGAGTAAGCTGGATAGTTCTAGGGATAATTAAACCTGGGACAGAGAGGCAGCTTTATGGTATTGTTCCCAGTTCATTTTTCACCAAAAATCATTATATTAAAAGTAAATATTTACACCTATGTTCAATACTTCTGTTGGGGAACATAGATCTGTAGTAACAGAGTTATTTTGAGACCCAAGCAAACAGGAATTGCATTTCCCTGCAGATTTTGGACAGAAACCAGTAGTAAATTATCTGGCTATATGTACTTTATGCAAAGCATCAGTAATTAAGAATCATAAAAGGCTGTGGCCTGTGTCTTCGACCGTGGTTTATACTACTGGATTTGTCAGTGTTTAGATTTTCAAGCTGAAACATCTTAAAAACACTGATTTGAGAAAGCAGAGAGCACCTGTCTTTTGAGGATGAGTCATGTTAAAAAATTTGGATACTTGAACTCGTTCAATATTTCTGATTTTTTGCCCTGGTCTGAGCAGCAGTTAGATGTGTACTTGGTTATAGACAAGCTACTTTACCCTGCTAAAATTTCTGCAACTGTTTTAAGGAGGAAAAGTTCTAGCACAGTTGCTAGTAGAATCACCATGAGCATTTTTATAGGCTTCTTTTAAGTGCAGACAATGTTTTCTGGTTAATATTTTGAATATTTGATGCAAAAATGTAAATTACTAAAATACTCTGCATCAGGTCTTCCATTTAGCATTATCCTTTCACACTGCGGAGTAAACTAATGAATTACAGCATGATTACATAGCACATAATTAACTTTGTAATTAATATGCAACTGCCACTTAAACTAAAGTACTGCTTATAAAGATGTACGGCAACAGTAAATCACAGGTCAGAAGTAGCACTTTGGAATTTTCAAAAGAATGAGGGTAAATGCAGAATCACTTACAGCAGCAAAGTAAGTTAATTAAAAAGCAGATTAATTGTGAATGTCCTGTTTAATTTTAAATACCTTTGCTATTTCTTTTCCCTGAAGAAAGAACAAATTTAAAGCCTAACTTATTCATTGTTTTCTTAGATGACATATTTAAAAATTAGCAGTGGTTTAGCTTTAAACTATCCTGGTTGAGATTAGGATTTGGTTAGTATTCCTTTCTTGTCTTGGTGCATAGAAGGGTAGCGTGAAACCAACAGCTTTTTAGTTTGAATTAATTCCAGCTTTCTGCCATGGTCTTTTTTCTTCACATCAAGTCAGTGAAACAAAGTTAGTCAGACCAACTCCATCCTTTGTTCTGCTGATTTATATTTTTTACTTGTGTTTTTTAAGGAAGATGAGGATTTGTGCTGTGCTATTGGAACCAAAGAAGAATGAGGCAAGGCTTAAGTTCAGATACTTCAAACAAATGTTTTTTGCAGCAACTGCCCACAGTTGGTGGTACCACCCCAGTGGTGCTAAGGCTGAAGGCCCTCATGCAAACTGATCGTGTGCTTCCAAAGGCATCTGAAGTGGCACATCAGTAAAATTGCATGTCCTGCTGCAGGTTTCCGAAGTATTAGCTGGAGACCTGTCCTTTCCCATATCCTTTTCCTTTCTGTCTGTCTCTATGTGAAATTATGTTGACAATGGCAGGGAAGTAAAATCCCAGTGTAGGTGTGGCTATCCTGCCCTGGTTCAGACTGTTCTTGTTTGATGGAAAGCACCATTTAAAATGGTACCAAACATAGTGTGCCAGAGGTTTTGGTTTTTTTCAAGTAGAAGTGAACACATTTTGGAGAACTCTGTACCCGAGGCCATGGGAAACTAAGTGTTAGAGGTCTTCAACACCTTTCTGACCATTTGAAGGTGATGCAATACAGGAACCAGACCCTGCAAGAGTATCGGATGCTGTTGCATGTATTCAGTGCTTCGGTGTAGGCTCCTTGGTTGACTTGATCTACTATTGGATGTATCCTGCTTAGTGTCTGGTTAAAAGAAATTAAACAGGATATATGTCACAATCAGTAGGAAATGGCTACCCTAAGCACGTAATGCATCTTTTAAAGGAATTAATAAGTTTTGTTAATGTCTCTTTTGCAAACCAAACTAATTTTTCGTGTTCAGCAATGCATGACAAACAGCTCTAACTTCAGAGCCTCTGTTTCTGAAACGCTTTGATTTGTGTATTCAGTATTCATGGTGCTCAGTATATTGTTGGTTGCTTCATCCACATGATGCTATTTTTTTTCTTTTTAAATGGCTAGCTGAAACTTCTGACCTGGAACAAAGAGTGATAGATGCCTCACAGTTACTCTTCATTCTGGATAAATAATCATTCAGGCATAATTGTGTGCATCTCTCAGTACTCATGAATACCTACTGCCTGCTTGAATAGCTGGGAGGGAATATACATTGCCCCTACAAATCCTTCAGAGTTGGCTTCTGCTTGTACTATGTTTAGGAAAAAGAAAAGCCCACAAAGCAAACAACACTACACAAACACACACACACACAAAAACAAACTGAAAAGCCGGCAAGAAAAACAACCAAACAAAAAATCAAAAACCAAGAATTCTTTGGTTTCTGTTTGCTGACTACATTTTTCTTCATTGATCAGCTTGCTCAACAAGCTAAGTACTATGAAAATTAAAATGTAAGAATAAGCATCCTGAGTTACTCTTCAAGAATAAGAAAAATTATTGGAAGTAGGGTATGCACCATAAATGGAATCTAACCTAATGGAAGTTAGAGGGAGGTTTGTTGTTTGAGTTTCCTGTGTCACTTAGTGGTTCATAATGTGAGAAACAGGTCAGTTTTATGATCATTGGATTTTTGCTTTAGTGGCTCAAAAGGGAAATGAAGCTTTAGGGAGGTGTCTTGTTCTGAAAATGATGTGTGGTACATTCTTAGAGGTTCAGTTCTAGGCATTATGAACAGATGCTTCTGAACTAATCTCAAATGTCACATTTCATGCATAAACCCTGGGGGATTAACAATATCAGGATTCCCTGAAAGTATTCCTGGAGGTTTAACTTAATACTCTCTCCCAGGGAAGTGTCCCACCTACTAACTTGATGAATACTTCAGGCCTTCCCAAAGGCCTTCTCTGTAATGCCAATCCAAATAAGGCCAGAGGAGAGATGACACAGGCAATATATTGCAAAGCAGTGGAGCTTTGAGGTGGCAGGTAAAAATCATGTGGCACAGAAAAGTTGCAGTGGTCTCAACAGAAGCAATATCATGAATTGGTTTTACATTAAAAATGGAGAATCATCAACATCTCTACTAGATGGAACAATCACAGCTCCTAATTATGATTGAGTTAGTTGTAACAGTTGGGAGAAATGCAGATGATTTAAAATATAAAAAAGTTAATCTCCTGTCTAGCAAATGCCCACTTTTTTAGTTTAAATATTTCAACGACTATTCAGAAAAGCTCTTATTTAAAAGTAATAATAATTTAAAACCTCTCCCATTGTGTAGAAATTGTGATGGATGCTTTGATAAACTCTGTCGAGGAATTGACAGCTATGTTTTTAACATACCAACCATTTTTCTTTCACTTGTAATATATATTATAAGTCAAATGAAGAAAAACAGAAAAAATACATCCTTAAGCCTCTGTTAGAATGAGTTCCTGCCTAAACAGAAGATAAGGGAGGGAGTTTTGCTGCAGTTTTCTTCCATCCACGTGGATGTTTTTGCGATGAGGTTATAATATATGTTAACGTTATGCTGACATGGACAGCCCTAGCCAATAGGTTAAAATTGTTAGGTAGTTTGTCTTTTTGACAGATCTTGTCTCCATGTCTAGCAATTTATATGACCTTCCAACTCTGATATTTTCCTTGCCAGTGTGTGTCCTAAACGACTCCCTTTTACATATCGGCCCCGCTTCGTTCTTGGAGACTGACAAGGCAGCCCGTGCTTCGCTGAACCTGTGAGGGGACCCACTGGGTCACTGTCAGTGCTAACTGCTGCTTTATTGTGTTGAGTGTTAAATTGCTTGTTCAATTCTTGGACATGTTTTGTTAAATGAATGTTTTAAACCAATTTAGAAATTCAATTTCTTGCAGGTAGAGACGTGGCAATATGATGTATCAAACAAAATGTATCATATTTCCCTGTATTTTCCCCTTATAATTTAGTTCATGGGATGATTCATAAAAACCTAGGTCAAAGCTTAGGCATGTTCTGCGTCATAGATGAATTAAACTGCAGAATAAAATCCCTGTTTCTGGAACAAATCTGCTAAGTATCACTTATGTCAACTTTTCTCCTGTGTTCCATAACACTTAGGATTTGTTGTTTGATCTTGCAAGAAAGCATTTACATGAGTTTGTAATAGAATTTCTTTCTTCCCTAGCATTTCATCCTGTTACATGTGGTGAATGTGTGCTTATGTATGTATTCGTATGTGTTGATTTAATCAATGCCTTATAAAGAGCAGATCACTTGGCTTTCAGAAGGAAAGAGGCTTATTAAAAATTTTTATGCTGGTGAATTGGCTTTTCACAGGCCAGTCAGAAAGCTCTTGGGAACTTTGCTGCTGGGACCCCTCAGAGGTTTTCTTCCCAAAGCTGTATAATAGCACTGCAGGTGCTATGCAGTCCACTAGGAATTCTTGACTTTATAGCAGGTGTGATGTATTAAAAGCACTTGCATTATGATTGTGAGGTTTAAAGAAACTTGATTTGAAAGTAATGTAAACCAGTCCTTTCTAGAGTTTTAAACAAGTCCAAAGCAGAAAAGACAGCAGCTCTGATAGACTGAGTCTGAATGGGTGGCAGCAAAAAACTAATTTACAACCTTAGATGTACTTGAGAGACTTGAATAAATGAGAGTCATCCTAGGAAGCAGATCTCTAAATTGGTTTAAAACCATTTTAGAGAATGAATCTGTATTCCTAATATCACCTAGAAGTAGAATAGGACAATCTACAGTATTTTTTAACATCATGTGCTTCTCGTAATAGACAAAGAAGGAAAGACTTAGGTGTTAGGACACTGTCTAGGGCTTATGTGAAAGGTTCAAAATTGCCTATGTTGTCATCTTGGACAAGTCACCTAGAGAACATGCAGCTGGGCTCCTGCAATGTATCTCTGCTGTAGTAGAGAGCTAGTTTGGGTCCCTAGAATAAGGTTGACCTTTGATTGAAATAGCTTTCCCTTTACCATTTTTGAAAAGTATATGATTTTGTTGCTCAGCAGTGGAAGTAAGTCAGAGTGTTGCTATATAATGTCATACATATCCCCCTAAATTTTTTCAGGCCTATTGAAGCCAGTAAAAACAGAAATTTATGTGCAAACTAGGTCCCTTCTCATGAGAAGTAAAATGGAAAGAAGCTTGAAAATAGGCAGCATGTTCAATGGATTTGCAACACTTGCAGGTGATAGAACATCATCATTCTGGGGAACCAAGATCTACTGTCCTTTGACTGTTATCAGGGGATGTATTCAGGGACTGAATTGATCTTACAAGGAACTAATGCATAATACTTTTACAGTTAGAGAACTGGCATTTTAGAGTTTCCATTTATTTGTTTCTTTGTTGTTAATGAACCCACGACTGAATTCATGAAGGTGCTTAATAAATACTGATCTTTTTACTGAAAATCATACGAAGATAATTATATTACATTAATGATTGCAAAGGAAAGTGATTAACGTTGCTTAACTTATGCTCTACAAACTTTGTGGCAGGGTCTTTTTTTCTTTTTTTTTTTTTTTTTTTTCCAAATGAAGTTCAATCCTCATATTTTTTGTGTCTTTCTGAACAGGCCCGGGTCTCCAATTCTTCAGATTAGGGTTCTGTCTATACATAGCATGGCTTTCTTCTTGTTTGTGCTTACAGCTTCCTTTCTGAACAAAATCTTGTGCATGCCCTGATTTTGTCCTGCCATACAGTTAGTCATAATACCTAGTATATAATACCTCTGTATTTGAGCTGGTAAGAGAAAGTTGTCAAATAATTCTTATTCTTCTAAAGAAGAGAAGTAGTTGTTACAAAGAACTGAGAAATCATACTTTATCCTGTGATATTTCGTAGAAGTATTTTGTCCTGTCTATGGACAAATGGCTATCCCATTTACCTCTACATCTCCAGTATTTGTACAAACCTGTAAAAAGGTTGGTGAGTTTTGTTCTCTTAGACTTTTCTTTTAAAATTATTATTGTTTCCCGCATCTGACTTAAGGACTTGTTAAATTATTGCTTCTTTGCTGTTTCCCAGTAGCCAAGAAGTCAGCTGTTGGAGGAAGACATTTACGTGGCTGTTTGCTTGCTTCTTATGCTTTGTACAGTCAGAACGGTGAAATTACAAGCTGGGAAGTGTAGAGATAAAAGACAGAGCACTGCATTATTTAGTAGTTTACTGTCTGCAGTTTTGAATACCACCATCACCTTAGGAGGAAAAACTGTGACTACCTAGGTCTTACCTATGCTGTCTGTCAGCTGGTTAAGGGAGTAGAAGTTTCCTTACTCAGGACTGGTGAGTGTCTAAATGTACTGTAAAGGACAGCAGAGCCAGGTTCAATTTATGACCTATGGGAAAGGAAGGAAAGGATGGCTCAAAGAAGTCCTTAATTTGAAATAGTGCAAGTTAGTGACATAGCTTTTTGGTTGGGAAGGAAGAGCTGCTCTTTACTGTATAACTCCTTCTTCATGGGTTGGGGTATGTCAAGTGAAGCAAAACCAGAAAAAATTAACACTCTCACATCTGGTACTGTCTGAATTGTTTCCCTTGTCCCAGATAGGATGGGAGCAAACGGGCTCCTCCTGCAAAATGGCTTGTTTCTTGCCATCCTGTCCTTTCCTTTTATATCCCTGCCTGGATCAGCCGTGCGATAAGCAGGAACCTTTTTTAATCCTGTAATGTGGCATACCGAGCAGCTAGACTTTATAAAACATGAACCATCTTTCAAAAGATATCCTTCCAAATTTCAGGTCTAATGAACTCCAGTTGCTTGGGGGGGGAGAGAAAGGTGCGAAAATGTGGCTGCTTAAGGATGACAAAAATCAAGAGTAAAAGACAAGGAGATGTTGGATAGAAAAGAGTTTTATTCTCTGCAAGGTTTGAAACTGTCACAACAACATGTCTCTCGAGTTCATCAGAACCTTTTCAAAGGAGACACTTGTTTCGTTTTCAGGGGAGCTGAGTGTTGTTTCAAATGAGACTCCACACGGACTTCTGCCTGCTGAAGGCTTTGCAGTGTGGCTGCTCTGCCATCTTTGTATGCGTGTCGCCAGCACATCACATTTGATCACAATGAAAGTCACTCTGGAGTACATCTAATCAGGCAGGGCTTCAGAAAAACTTGAAGGCTATAAAGCTGACCTCTGGAGTCTGTAGTGTTGCCGTTGGGAGCAAAGAAGAGAAGTGTGGAGCTTTCTGAGGTCTGTTCCACTGTGTCATAATAACCATTTAAACAAAAAATAAGAAAAGAAGGATGTGAGTAGAAGAAAATACCATCTGGACTTAAACTGCTTTTATCCAGATGTCACCTGGATGTACAGTCTAAGTTTATCAAGTTATTTCTGTATTTTGAAGTCTGGCTGAATGTTGGAAATGTTGTCTCGAAATTTCAGGAAGGGTAATAGATGTTTTATCCTTAAATTATAGTAATACATACATTAAAGATTTTACTCTATCACTTTTCATTGTTCTTATTAAACTAGCTTGTAGTAGCCCCAGTCTGAATTGTGATTTGCGTTAGGCACTTTATGTGTATTTGGTGGAGATAACATCTACCCCGAGGAGCTCTCGATGTAATTGGAAAGCCAGAGAAGCCGAAGAAAGGAAGCTTTGGTGGTGGAGAAGAGCTCAGGTCTCTATTCACAGGGCCAGCTTTGTCCTGCAGTTATGGGAAAAAGCTTCTGGGCATATACTTTGTAGTAATGACGGTGGTATGAAAAATGCAAGACAGACTAAGTGTCTTAATTTATGGACTGCACTATAAATAATTCATTAGCAATAGTGTTTCTGTTTACATTGTCTGTAACATAAACGGGAAGTCTGCTTGCTTCAGTTTGTAAGGCAGTTGTCGCTCATAAGTTGTCAGGCTCGCTCCTGGCCTGTTCCAGTCGAAACAGCAGTGGGGATGACGGGAACTGTGCCTCCTCTTCTTAACAGGGGATGCCACACTGGTTCCTAGTCTTTTCAGTTGAGGTAGCTTTTGTTCAGGCCCAGTTTAGCATTTGTATAGTTGCTGCTTTCAAATACTTGAGAGGATTTTAAAAAATCTGCTCCAGATCTATGTTGTGTTCTGCCAAATGCCATTTCAGCTTTGCTCGTGCTATCACCTGAGGGTGATAGTGGAGGTACAGCTAACAGAGATCTGTGCTCTCAGAAGAAATGCTACTGAAACCTGTTCCTGACTATCCCAAGAGGTTTGTTTGTGAATTGAGCAAGTGACAGATCTTTAATCATGGAATTCATCAAACCTTTGAAAACTAAGTTGTCTCTTAAGATTCTTAGTAAAAAAGAAACTTATTTCATGGTAAGGGTAAAATTCTCTTTATTTGCCTGTAAAGTAGGTTTGGGACACTGGCAATTCTCAGAGACCAGTTTCTAGATATAAAGGTCCTCTCAAATGATAAGATAGTGAGAAAACAGAATGGGGCAGTGCAGAGGATCACGGATATTTCAGTTTAAATCTTTCTTGAAGGCAGCAGGCTTTGTTGTGTAAAGCTCCTGCAGTGTTTTGTCTTCTAGGTGTGTAGAAGAATTTCTACCTTAGTGGAATTATGAGCACTTAGCATGAAAAGCATGACTATATTACAGATGGTCAAACACTAGGGATGTGTGCAGCTTTGACTGTATTGGAGTGAAGGCGCTGCAGTTGCAACTAGTTTTTAAATTACATTGTTTGCAAAATCAACTCTAGGGTGTCAAAAATATTTCTGGGCTCCTTGATAAAGTTTCAGTAGCAATGAATCTGACCCTTTTGTTGTGTTTCAGGTACTTGAATATTAGCTGTTGAGAGTAATATTAATAGCGGTCACATTTCAAGTCTCCCAATATATTGTATTCACACAATGCTTCATTGCATATGTACAGGAGAGTATTCCTTGAGGGACACACAACCATTTGATTTGCTTGTCCAGTCCGGGATTGTTTTACCCAGACTGTCAGCAAGGTTTCTTATAGTTTAGGATTTGGTGGTGACTTGAAATATTGGACATTTGTCTGCAGGACAATTCCATAAAACCAAATACCTTGTTTTTTGGTATGTATTCCACAGGTCCAGAAATATTAATATGGATGGATCTCTAGTCAGCTGCCTTAAAATGAAGACAATAAAATTGATTATAGACCTTAACAAAACTGTAGTTTTGTTTTGTCTAGATGCCCAGTATCTTTAGTTTAAATTACGTTAAAGAAATGGCACCCCCTAGCACCAAATTGTCATAATTCAAAGGAAGTGGGGAGTTTGTGAGAAGACACATTTGGGTGGCCACTGAAAGCAGTGCGGACAATGTAATTTGGCTGCCAGTGATTGCTCTGTTTCACCGGCCACAAAAATTCACAGCCATCCAACTTCTACCTTACTTCTTCATCTGTATTTAGTATTCACAAGTTTTGCTGGTCTTCCTGGAATTTATTTGCTTCTGTTCTAGGAAGTTTGGTAAATATTTATTTAAATTTTATCAGAATGCCCAGAATAGTGGCTGAAGTAAAAGTTATTAGAGCCTGTCTCCCAAGGCAGTTATTCAGTTGCTCTGTTCTCCAGAGAATTTGTTGACTGAGGTAATGCTGCTTTTCTTTTTTCACTCCTTCCCTCTCCCTGAGTGATTTTCTCCAGAGGAATGATTCTTTCCCTGGTGGCTTATCAGAAATCCTTGGTCTTGGGAGGAGTTTCTTAATTCTTACAGAATGAAAGAAAAGGTGAATAAATCTTATGTTTATAGACTATAAAGAGAAATTACCGTCCACTTTGACTATATGCCTTTTTTACAAGGCTAAACTTACTGAAAAAAAGGAGTCCAAATCTATGCTCATTCCTTTATTTGGTGCAATATAGTTTGGGGATGGGGGATTGTTTTTTCTGTTGCCACCCAGTAATGAGGAATAGAAGTTGTGATGGTACAATATCACTAGAAGAAATCAGCAATTTCCTTCAAATGCTACAGTTCAACTTCCAAAACATGCCTGCTTTCATCAGATAAGTAAGAGGGCATTCAGTGTCAGAATGTAAATCCTTCTCATTTCTAATTCACAGTGGGCTTGAGATGTTTCTTGCTAGGAGCATTTCTTTGGGCTGGCCCAAGAGGTTTTGACCTCTGTTTGTTATATAGCAGGCTGTCTGGTTCAAGAGAGATGTTATCAGAGCATAGCAAATACAAAATAGCATCTTCAGTTTTTGATAGATTATTGTTAAATTGTTTAAAATATATGCTGCTAGTGCCATCTCTGTCCTTCTTTTCTCCTCCAAGACCATCTTTGTACGGTTTGGTTGGGTCATTCCTGTTTCCTCTAAGCCTTTAGTAAATGCTTATATTAGGTTGTCTTCTCTAGCTCATCTTTCAGGTTTTAAGCAAATAACTTAGATGCATATGTCCAAACCAGCTGGCTGTCTTTAGTAGCTGATAAAGTCTAGCAAGAGCAGGAAAAAGTTGACAGTTCATACATGTTCTTTGTTGCAGCTCTATAGACTCAGCCCCCAGAAGGGTGTGTAAGCCAGGTAATGTTAGCAACACTACAGGCCTGTTGCAATATTTGGTAGGCAAACACAAACAATTTTCAGCAAATACTTCACATCTTTCCACAGAACCTTTGAAAGAAACAGGCTTTCATTAGGTAAATAAGCAAGCATCACATGCCAGATGCAAATCCTTTTCAGTTCTTATGCTCACTTGACTTATTCTGCAATGCTGCCACTGAGCCCTGAAAGTGGGAAGAGGTGCTTGATTCTGCTTCGGTTTAGAGATCGGCAGTTTATCAGGGAGGGATTTTTTACAGCATTGTTGTATGAGCGATCAGGGACACTGGTTATGAAATGATTTGAGTGCAACCCTGCAAGCTTTTAGGGATGGCTCATTTGCTTGTAGCTGTCCCAATGAGGATTAGTATTTCTTACCTGCAAGCCACAGTACATATAATAAACCACTGGATCAGTGGGTTCTGCTGTGGAACTGTCAATGTTTGTTCTAGCAGATCTGTCTATATTGGAGTGTGCAAAGCCTCTGAGAGCACTCTAGCAGGTCTGTCAGCCCTGGCTCCCCAGTAGCACACTTCTACACACTTTTGCCTTTAATTTTGTGTTATTACCTCTTGCTGTTTTAAACTGCAGTGTCCCTTTTCCTTGCTCTCCCTAAAGATAACAAGCTGACAGAGCTGATGACACTAGGAGCTAGTTGGAATGCAGGGAAACCAACCTTGTAATATAAGCATGCAGCAGGGCAATTACCTGAAACTGTGATCTGCAGATGCTGCTCTCGGTCTGAGGAAACCACTCATTTGAGCCAGCAGGCTGAGGTGAGGGCTGCTGGTGCAGGAGGCAGTTCATGTGCTTAGTGGTTAGTGCTGGCTAGAGACCAACTCGTCCAGGCTCAAAGGAGCACTCTCCTTAGCTAGAGGTGTGATATTTTTATGTTTCTGCAACACCATTCTTATACAGGGAGGGTTTTTTTATATTTTTATGTCTATACTTTAGGTATAGGTCATATCCCAGTGCTGTGTATGTGCTTCCAGCTAGCCTTGGACCACCTTTGCTTTTGTAATCAGGGTGCAGATGTGCTTCATGATTGAACAACTTGTGTGCACCGCCGCTCCTCCTCCCAGAGGAGTCCAGCAGGCTTGCTTATGCAAGCTGTCATGCTGTCTTTTTTTCAAAAGCATGTGTGGGTTTGCTTTTGTGTGTATCCGGCTGGCTGTTCATGCCTGCATATAATAGGCTCTGTATATAAAAGCGTTCCCAAGCACACGGCTGTGGAAACAGCTTCCTTAAACCCGACAAAACTGCCAGCCCTTGCAGCTCAAGCCACCATAAATTACAAGAACCTGCTCCCACCTCGGCGGAGCTGTGCCTGCCGGGTGGTGTGCGCACGCACACACGCTCGCTTTCCCCCTCTCACAATCAAAGATGATAGAAAGTCTTCTGGGGATTACTGCACATTTGTAGAGCAACAATGGAAAGCAGCACAGCACAAATATCTATTCTTCCTCACCCAGCATAACAAACACTGCTTTGTCTCACATCTGGCCCTTTTTAATAGCTGAAAGCCAAAGGCTGTAGCTATTTAGCAGCTAATGGTAAATAAAGCTTTATTAAAACAGCTTCCTTTTTCAAGTATTTAATGATGAAAACAGCCTTTCACCTGACATTTTATACCTCTCTCTTTTTTTTTTTTGTTTCATAACTAGTAGGGGAAATGAATTAGTTGTCGTGGATAGATACTAAACTTTTCTCAGCAGACGATCTCTGAGAGCATCTTTGAAAATTCTCGCACTGAAAACCGGGCTTAGAGCCCTTTCAGTGCTGTGTGAGCCGTGTGCCTGTGCCTGTGAGTGCAGGCGTGCCGAGCTGCATTGTGCCCGCGCCGTGCGGGCTGTCGGGGCTGTGCTGCGGGAGGGCACCGGCGGAGACTGGGGAGGAGAACTGATGCAATTATATGCAATTAATAGCATTAAACCTGTGTGTACACGCGGAGATATGTTCTGATAGCTCAAGAAAACAACGAATACGTTTAATAATAAGAAAAATGTCAAGTGGGATTTAGATGGGTTTTCGTCTCTGGACCAACCACATCTAACCACCAGGACGGGGCGCTGAGGGAAATGATGTTTCTTAAATCCATCACTGAAGGCGACAGGCTCCCGGGAGCTGCTGGGCTGGTTCAGACCCGGCTCCTTGAGGTTTCCGTGCTTTCAGACGACAGGACGCGGCAGAAGCAGGAGAGGGGCCGGCGGCGACCACCGCCCCGGGCAGCGCTGAGCCCCGCGTCCCCTCAGCCTCGGGCAACGCTGAGCCCCGCTGTCCTCGCCCCGTGTCCCCTCGGCCCCGGGCAGCGCTGAGCCCCGCTCTTCCACCCCGTGTCCCCTTAGCCCCGGGCAGCGCTGAGCCCCGCTCTTCCCCCCCCGTGTCCCCTCAGCCCCGTGTCCCCTCCGGGCTCCCCCGGCCCCGCGCGGGCGGTGGCGCGGCCCTGCGGCGCCCCCTGGCGGCGCGGGGGCGGGAGGCCCCTGCCCGCGCCGGCGGTCGGCGGTTCCCGGTTCCCGGCCCCGCTCCAGCCTGGCTTCTGGCTTGATCAAAGTCACTTAGAAGATACAGATTGTCTGCCTTCTCCTAGGACCTCCCAGCATGCTGGAGACATGCAGGAAATTATTAGTTTTCAGCTGAGTGAATAAATAGCATTAACCGACTTGTGCGCTGTGGTGGGAGGGGATGCGGGTGATTAGAGCTGCTATGCTGAATCCCTCCTTAAGGAATGGTTTTTCTTCGTTTCCCCTTCTCACCTGCTGTTAAAAAAAGAATTTCTTAACCGATAATGGTATTTCCTGTGTCTTTTTTTTTCATGTCTTTCTTCCACTGAGTGGTCCGAAGTGGCTCCAAATTAGATCTTGTCTGGTCCAGCAGCCGCAGAGTGGCCGGGAGTGTGCTGGTCCCCTTGGAAATGGAGACCTGAGTAATGCTGTGCTGCTGGCCTCAAGAACCGCTCACAGCAGCCTCTCCTGCTTCCTGGGAAGGGCTGCCTTTCCTCCTCTGCCCTCAAAATGGATTTCTGGTGGGAAGGTTATTTGCTAAAAACTTGATTTCTGAAGGAATGGCATGGTATTGCTGAGGCAAGGGAGTGGGTAGCAGTGCTTAGGGCTGGGCAGGCTGGGCAGCAGCTGACGTGTTTTCAGTGAGCTCCACTTCAGCTCCACCTCTGCCCAGATGTTGAGGGCACTCACTGAAAGCACTTCATGAATAGTCTCTAAAGTCACGGAGAAGGTTGGGCCTGTTTCAGTGGTAATTCAGGTCTCTCTTGACCGCAGGTGAGCAGATTTCTGTGGTCCATTGGTCCTGGTGTGAAAGAGTTCTCGCTGTGGATGGCAGCTCTGGCCATGAGGAGAGGTCATCACAGAGCAGAACTGAATCCACACTAACTTTCAAACTGCAGTACATTTTTAGACATGTTCTGAAGCAGTGTTGAAATGTTGGGCTTTTTTTATTTACTTTTTTTTCCCTTAGAAGGCTGTTCATGCTGCCTTAGGAACTGGTGGGGACCACGTTTTACTAAATTGTTCTTCTTAATTGTGTTAGTTAGAAGTTCAGTTTCTGATACAATAATTGCAATCTTCTAACCTGAACTTTCAACCAACACAGAGTGTAGCAGAAGCTTGTGAAATTCTCCTTCATAGAGACACTGCATTTAAATTTAAATCTATTTTCAGTATGGAAGGGGGTTTTGTTGTAATGGTTTAAGAAAAAAAATTCAGTATGTTTGGGGTTAAAAAAAAGGCTAACAGGTCGATACATCTGTTCCTTTAAAAAAAAAGCATTCTCCATTTTTGAGATATCATAAATATGTAAATGAGGCCTCTTTAATTACTGCCTAGGGCTATAAACTCGCAATGCTAGAGGGGAGGGAAGAAGGAAGTCAAAGAATAATTCATATATAAATTTTTATATTTTTTTTAATAAGAGAGGGAGATTGGGTCTTTACCTCAGAAAAGATAGCAGAAGAGTGGGGCTTTTTATTGCTGAATTAACCAGAGGGTGGTGGGAACACTTCTTTTTTTGTTTATCCTACTGGATGCAGTTAGCATGTAAAGCAGTAGCGTACAACCTTCCCGGCTAACGTGTGCACCAAACAGAGGGGATTTGTTACAAAGCAGTGGGTAAAATTCCCTTCTCTATCCCCCTCTGCCAGTACCCTTAATCCTGATCAGCAACATCCCCTGCTGTCTTTCAAGCTGCTCGCAGTGGCTGAATCTTAGCGTGGGTTCTAATGCAGGGACACCACAGGCCAGCGAGGGACCCCGCAAAGTCGTTTTCACTTGTGACCTGATAAGTGCACAGCACTTAACCGAATGGAAGTCTGCTCTTACTTGGCCCTGCCAGCCTTTCTGTATCTTAAGTACCATTATTTTCGAGTAAGGTGATCTTGCTGCTACTTTTAAAATAGCATGAGATCGACAGAAAGGGCATTTTTTTTAAATTTCAGCAGGTGGATGTGCATGTGGGGAACTGGGCCAGAGTACAGCAATCCCCATGTAGGAGGTATAGTTACTGGAAATTTAATTCTGCTGTTATTTTTCTTCCAGCCAAAATGGTCTGGTGTCAAAATGCTTATTCTGCCTTGGTGAAATTTCAGATCCATATGATAATTTTCACTTTCCGCATTTAATCTTTTAATTCTTGCTGAGGCCCATGAAAGAGTAATTTCCAGATAATAATGGTTTTCCACTAATAGGCTCAGCGTTTTTTATAGCAGAAATTACTTAGAGCCAGTATGCTCACTGAAAAAAAAATTACTCTATTTGATGCTCTTATGATGTGTCTGAAAGAAAGATAAAGATGAGTCTTGCGGCGGTGAGGCGGGGAATTTCAAATACCACGTGTTATGTCATTGTATGTGGTGAGGCTTCACGTGTACAATTTTGGCTGTTTGGTTCATGCATCAAATGTTTACTATCCAGTGGAGTTAGTGGACTGAGGGGCTTCTCTTGACCAGAAGAGAATAAATGAGATTGGGCTGTGAAAATAGCAAACTGTCAGCAGTAAAGGGCTGCTGGGTGTCCGTCCATCCATGCTGTGTGGGGGAAGAGGCAGAGGGAGCCTGGCAGGGCAAGGATAGAGCTGTAGAGTGCCAGTGATGTGAGAACAAGTGGAATTGAGTATGGAAGTAAAAATACTTCTAGCTACTAGGGGAAGGGTGAGAGTCAGAGAGCACCTTTCAATGGGAGCCATTGGGTTTTAAAAGCAAAACTATTTTGGAGACTAAATTAGATCAGCTTATTACAGAAATTTATGGCCTGTCTGTGTGGGAGAGCAGGGGATTGTGTTCCCAGTCCTGCCTCCAAGAGCCCTGTCGGGTTCCTGCTCAGTTGAGTTACTTTTGTGCAGTCTGCCCTCTGCTTTTCCAGATGGGCTTTGAGAAACTATGCTGTGTGGGAGAAATGACAATTCGGACAAGTACAACAGTACAATAGTACAATAGCTGTAAGTTGATAGCAACCTTAGATTTTGTTTATGGTTAACTAGAGGGCAGGCAGTTGGGGTGGCATTACATGTACAATTGAAAAATCCATTACTTTTTTTAAGAAAAAAAAGGTGCCTCAGTTTGCATCTCTCTAAATATTTCAAGAGAAATCTGTGTGCATGTATATATATTTGTTTTCAGCATGCCTTTCTCCATCTGTCCTGATGTTCAATTAAAATGCAGATAATGTGTCCTGGCTTGTAAGATGGATCACTGCTGAAGTGGTGTCATGTCTAGGCTAGCTTTATCTCCTGATAAATACCTCTGCTGTCCACTGAGAGATTAAACTTCATGACTACTGAGGTCTGTTTGGGGGTCTTACAGGCAGATAAGACTGTGTTACTGGCTTTTAATAAAATGTATCAATTTATATTTGCTAAAGGACCTTCGGATGGCATTTGCTATTGAGAAGGTGGCAGTGGCATAATCAAAAGATAATACTTGTATGTGAAACTGGCTCTTCTGTTTCATAAGTATTATAATTTATTGACAGGAGTGCTTTATTGAACCCTCTTGTGTCTAGAGCGTGGAGGTGAGGAGCTTGAGCTGCTGTTATAAGACCTGTCTAGCAGAAAAGATTTCTTTCCCTGAGACTAATCCAGCAGAAACCATGGAAGAACATTATCAGCTACGTACAGAAATCTCAGGCGGCTTGGGTGTGTGGGATGCACACGGATGCTGTGGTCTGGAGTTTGTCTTGTTGTGAGAGCCATGCAGTCAGGGTTCCCACCATGGGGAACACTCTTTTCCTCCAGGGGGTTGAGTAGTGCTGGAATTGTTTAACTGAAGAGATGTTGAGTCGTGTAACAGGAGTGGTGAGCAGCCAGCTTCCCTAATCGAACAACTATCTGAAAAATTTGCTGTCTCTTATGTGTATGGGGGGAGTGGAAAATAGTTTTGTCATGAACAGCGCTCTGAATAACAAACTGCTCAGTGCCCCTGAAGAGATTCATGAGGTAGAGGTTTCTGTGTGAGTCTGGGACCTTGCTTGTGCTGGTATAAACTTCTATATAAATAGGGCATTTGGGTATATATTTCTGAATCTGTGTCCACTCACTGTTCATTAATGTAAGGATACAACTTCTTAGACTGTACCAGTCTGTCCAGTAAAAGGATATGGGAATTTTTAGGCAAACATTTTTTTCAAGTTTCAAATGTACAATATGTACATTCTAATTTGCATTTTAGATGCCATGACAGTGACTGAAACAGCAGAGTATACGGATATATGTGTAAAACATCTCTGTGCCCCAGAGAAGTGAATTCTAGAAAAAAAAGCACTTAAATCTGGTCAGCTTATTAGGTAGAGTCTGGAGTCCCATGCAGTTCTACTCAAAACATAAATAAGTAGAAGTCACGCTACAAACCATTCAATAATATGAATTATGGATTGAAACAGTTGAGTAGTTGTTGGTTTATGGTGTCTTTATGATCTGCTGTTCTGCCACTAAAGGAAAATCATAGGGTAAGGCCAGAGAGGGGAAATGTGTGGAAGGGGCCCAGTGAAATGCAAACCATACCAACACCGACAGCCTTGCTTACACGTACTTGAACTTTCAGTGTCTTGTTCTTGGTCCAAGTTTGAGGGGCATTCTGGCCATCCCTGCCTTTCAGATCAGTAGAGCTGTTTGTGCCGTGGCCAACCCTTTACCTCAATCTGAAGGAAGGGGTAAGAGAGAGGGAAATGCAAATTTGGCAGGATGTGTGTGTGCTGAGTTAGTGCCTATCGCTCCCCCATCTCACAGGCCTGGTTCTAGATTCCAGACACACACTGCTATCTCGACAAAGAGCCACTTAGGTGTGATCGTGGAGTGTGATGTAAAGCATGGCTCTGAAAAAGATTTAATGAGTATGTGGAGCAGGGCCCATCTCAATGGCACTGGTGTGTATCAAGCTGCGTCCACAAACATTGCTTGGCATGGGGAGCATCAGTGGTGGGCCCAGAAGACTGTGAGTTTGCTCTTTAGATCATTATAACTTGCTGCCAGTTTTCATTTAATGATTTCATACAGCTGTAGCAACATGAATTAAAACTCCAAACACCACTCTGAGCCTTCATTTCCATTTTTCTAGATTCTTTTTTTAAAATCACAGGAAGGTTTTAATTTGCCTTGTTACAGAGGTTTTTCAGAAATGGACCTAAAGACTGCAGGACATGTTTTTCCAGAAGTAACAAGTAGTTTGTTTGGCTATAGTTACCTTAAAGAACACGATTTTTCTAGAAGGCAGGAACTGCTCAGCCCTTTGGTTTGAACATCAGGCCTCTTCCATATATGCTGGGTTGTGCATCTGGCCATTAGTCATTCTGAAAGTCTGGTCTGAGTTGTGAATCCCAGTCCTTCCTGCACTGTCATCTCAACCATTTCAAGGGCTCATTAAATAGATCTGCTAGTTGGAGGAGAGTCCAAAGTGTACCTGTTGCTTTTATTTTCAATACAGAAATCCAGATTCTTCACGACACACATTTTGTGCTATTTTTGGCTATGTAATACTCTGCCATATCTGAGTCATTTAATATTTATGGGAGGTATTTTCTCTTAGAGGAATATTAGGAAGAATCCCTATGCCCTTGTCCTTGCAAAGGCCAGGCTGTCATTGTTATTGGGATTACTACTGTTTTATCTCCCAGTGTGCTCAGGGGTTTCTTGGGAGCAGCTCAGTTCAATTGTTAACGTGGTAGAAGTGTATGTATGGACTATGCTCATGATCTTTACTGTCCTTTTTGTCTTGCAGATCGAGGGATTTTAATGGCTTTCAGGTAGAAGAAAGTGGAGACAATCAAAATGAATTCTATGGACAGGCACATACAGCAGACCAATGACCGGCTGCAGTGCATAAAACAGGTAAGCTGAAGGTGGAGGTCATTGCTGCAGATGAGTGTTGAGTATTGCATGGCAGGGTGTTGTGCATTACTGTTACCTATTGCTTAATGAACATCCTTGCCCTTTAGAGGGGAGGAGAGCAGTAGGAATGGGACATTCAGTCTCATGGAAGACAGGAACATCTGCTGCGAGAGCTGGTGTATAAACCTCAAAAGACAAACTTTCCCTTTCACCTTTCTAAGAAATCTTCAGCCTGGAGAGTCAACAAATCTGTCTCAGCTGGAAGCAGTGTGTTGCTAGTCCTGCCAGCTCTGTCCTGAAGGGGTCACAGCAGGCAGCCATCACACAAGTGCTCTGAGCACAGTAATCCACAATTTCGATGGGCCAGTTTTGATTTTAATCCAGTAGCTGACCTGAGACCTACACTGCCTGGAGACTCAGAACCTGGACAGTTGGCATGGCTCCAAGTGCTCAGAGTGCTGCCTAATCAGTTTGCATGGAGATTGTAAAAACTTGTGTTTGCAAGGTGAAATCTTCAGAAGCATCTGTTTCTGAAGGGCCCTTATAATTCACTGAAAGGCAGTGAAATCTGTCTCACTTACAGATTTCCTCACTGTAACTGTGCTTGCAAATGCTTTTATAACCAAGTGAATCTACAAAGGCAAGGATGGAACAGGCAGAGGCCATCTTTCCCTGCTTTACTCTTCTCAGTGAGCTTTGCTCTCTGGGGTTGCAGGCAGTGTGTATCCTCCCCCTACACATGTACTTATCCACATACAAGAATCCTAACAGAACTTTCATAGCAGTGGTCCTTTGTAGAGGAGATGAGCAAGAGAAAGGTTTCTCGTGTTGATAGTTCATGTGTTTATCCCTAAACCAATGCATGCATGCAGCATTCGGGTACATAAATGCAAATTGCACACAGGCATTTTGAAGATCTCAGCTGGATCCAGAAGATGAGCTCCAAAGTTCATCTCTTCAGACTGGCTGAAATTTTCTGAATGACATTGGAAAAACAGAAATGTGTTATTCCATGCAATAATGTTCCAAATCATTTTTCCCTGCTGTCTAAGCAGTTTTCTCTGTCAGTTCAGGTCACAGCATGTTTAGAGGCCAGAGTCCTGCTGTTTTAAGTTTTTTATTTGTATTAACTAAGTTAAAAACCTACTTGCCTACTTGTGCTCTGGGACAGGTGCATATTGCTTCTTGAGGGAGTACAGCATTTCTCTGTTCATAGATTTGTGTCGTAGACACAAGCACTCTAAATCAAAGGAATTGATAAATGATAAGCGTGGGAATGGTACTGTATCAGTCTAGATTTTTATACTTATTTTCTTTTCTTTTATCTACAACTTCTTCCAGAGGGGCAGCAAAGGGGAAGGTGCTGATTTCCTCCTCTGGTGAGCAGTGATAGGACACAGGAAAATTGAACGAGGCTGTATCAGGGAAAGTTCAGACTGGACATTAGGAAGAGGTTCTTCACTGAGAAGGTGGTCAGTCACTGGAACAGGCCACCTAGGGAAGTGGTCACAACCAAGGCTGTCAGAGTTCAAGGAGCATCCAAATGATGCTCTTAGTCATATGATTTGGTTTTAGGTAGTTCTTTGATGAGCAGGGAGGTGGACTTATTGATACTTATGGGTCCCTTCCAACTTCAGGTATTCTTCGATTCTGTGATTGTGGGTTTCTCTTCTCTTAGCTTCATCAGTCTCCATCCTTACGTTTTGCCATCTTTGCCTAGATGTTAGTGGAAGTTTATATTTTCTAGAATGTGCTGTAATGCAGAAATGTGTGGGGTTTTTGCAAGTCTGACCATGCAGATGCTTTAAAAAAAAAATACAGCTCACACCTAACCCAGCTGATTTTTCTCTGTATATTTCCTTTATAAGAGAGGATTTCAGAATAAATCAAACAAAGCCAGTTCATAGGTCAAAGAGCAGAAATAGGAATCTGTTTCTGCAGAATTACTGGTCATAATCCAGCCTTGGTCTGTGGTGTCTTTCCCTCTTTCACCCCTCTGTGATGAAAGTTAATGCATCTAATGGCCCTTTAGAGGCCTGAGGGAAATACGAATTTGGGGATTTCATACCAGTTTCTTATGAACAGATATCTGGTTCAAGAAAAACATGCCCTTGATTGGCACAAATTAGTGTCCTTTTTGGCCATCCTAGCCCATAGAATGAAGAATGAATGTTAAATTGCAGACCAATTTAACCTTCTAGCTGTAAGAACAGACCTTTACATTATGTGGAGACAAATGGAGGATGCCGCTCTGTTCCTTTTTCTAGAGCTGTTGGTTTCTGTACACAATTTATATTATTTTAATTAGATAAGAGAATATCATATTACACTTCTTACAGTTTTAAAGAGATATTTCTGCCTATATAAGGGATACTCTGTCTGTTTAACCACTAGCTTCATTTATACAAAGTGCTGGTTTACATGTGCAGCTAGGATATTTCTTCAGTTATGAAGGCCAAGGGGGAGGGAGGAAGGTCAGACTGCCTAGCATTTGTGTAGCATTCTCTATTTTGTTTGATCTGTCTGGAAAAAAGCTCAGGGTTTTCTGGTGGACCCAGGGGCATGATTGTGTAACTGCTCTGTTCTGTCAAAGTGGAAAGGATGCCTGATGAGGAGGTATCCTGTTTGGGAGTGCTTGTGGATTCATGGTTCCTCCATTCTGTTTAGGCCCAGTAAGAGGAGAGGGATACTCTTGTTTTCAGCTCATGACAAAGTGTAGTTAACCAAGACAGTAGCTGAACACCAAAAGTATGTCACAGAAAGCTTTTTTTGTGAAAGTGGCAATATTTGTAGTTTTGTTGGAGAGAAATGGCTAATTTTATTTCTTTTTAATATTTTGTTTTGTTGAAGAAGGTAGCATCAAACATACTATTTGCTTTTTCATAGTTCTAAAATCTGGTGCTGTTACCTTTGCCATAGTGGAGAAAGAGACAGAAACTTACTTTGACTAGATTTTTTGGATGACACTCACCTGTCTGTCAGAGGGTCGTAAACTTCCAGCTTGGAGACATTTACCTTGTTCTTTGAGACAGGTCATTATCTGGCAAAGTTAACATGGTAATAGAGAGAATAATTTCAATGAATTCACCCACTGAGAACTGGACCGCACACTGTCATGTACATGTTGGCTTTGAGAGCAAAGCAGTACCTTGCATGGCCATGTAAATGTGTCTTCACCAATTCTTGGATTTAACTGAAGGGTTAGACAAAAATCTGTCTGCCTTTTCTTCCTGGTCTCATCTTTTATCCTTTTTTCCCAGCCTGTGAACAAACAGTACAGCTGTTCTCCTGAAGGCACATACGCTTTTGGAGTGGTTAACACAGCAGTGGTGTAGAGGGTGCACTGTTTTGGGAAGGAAAGCCATCCTTCCTTGGTGCCCAGCATCTGCATGTTTTATAACCTGGTTGGCAACCAGTGGCTCATGCAGCCAGACTGAGAGCTGTCTGCCACCCTTCTTACCCCTCACTCCAGCCCCAGAGAAATGCTATAAATGGTAATCCATGTGCCTCTTTAACTAGATCAGGTTTCAACACAGGGTCAGGACAGGCTTCTTTCTTCCCAGCTCTGTGACTTGTGAGACACCCACAATATCCTTGCTGACTTCTGTTCCAGGATCAAGGTTGTGTTTTACCTTCATCTTTTTTAGTGCTTTAAAGCTACAAACCCCAAACTTGTATATGATCAGCTAGTTAGGAAATGAAGTGTGTGTTAAGAAGTGTTCCAGAATAGATGAAAGGGCAAACCGAAGAGGTGGCTGTGTATTTATGCTTAAAAAACCCCCAGACTTCTGTGGAAGGCTGGAACAGCTTGTGTGGTCTCTTTGTAGCTGATTCCCTCAGTATTTGTAAGTGTATGTGCTTTAAAATCAAACATAGCTTTTTTGATGTACAGTGGAAAAAGCCAAAGTAACAGGCTTTCCTAATACATGCAATTAGTTTCTCATGGCACAGGAGACTCTTCAGGGTATGTTGAAGGAAGCTGGATCTTCAGGGTGCAGGCTTTTTTCTTTAACTCTGTCCATACAAACAAAAACACAGAATGATTTTTGTGCACAGCGAAGGTCTGATAGCCCCTGAGAAGTGCCCTATTTGAGGCTGCAATAATAATCTGTTTATGTTCTGAATATTTGTGGCTCGGGTAGCTCTGGCACGATGTCCACTATGGAGCTTCAGGGCAGTAGGAGCTGGCTCAGGTGAGCACAGAGCTGATTTTGAGAGCTTCCTTGCTGCCCAGGACCCAGGCACAGCCTTCTGAAGGAGCATAGGAAGTCCCAAAAAGAATGGACTGGGTTTCTTAAGCCATTCTTCATGACAGACCACAGGTGTGGCTTTAACCAAACACTGTCCATTGTTTTTGTAAGGTGTTTTTGTAAGATATTTTGTAAGAAAATACCAGGCAAAATCACTGAGTTGGGTCACATCTCTCTATTCTTACCACTTGAAAAACTTATAGCTGTTTTAAATCCAGGGACTTCTACCTTTTGTGTTTCTGTTTCCTGTCAGTTTCCTTATCTCTCTTCTGAAATTCTTGAAAAGAGGAAGATGGAGAAAATCTTTCTATATTTAAATTACAAGGAAGCTGCCCCTTTCTGAGTGTCTGTGTGATACCTTCCTGCCACGCTGAGCACAGTTATCAGGCCCTGTACTAAAGCTGTGCTGAAATTTTAGTTACAGTTTAGGGGAAGTATGAAAACGCTCTCTGGTGTCAAAAATATTAGGTTGTGATGGGAACAGAGGAAGTTGTTTCTGCTGCTTGTGTCACGGTGCATCAGAACACATTGAGAAATATCATCAAATGATGCTGGATCACTCAGGCAACCCCACTTAATTGGAGGCGCACGTCACACAGCTGATTTCTAGAAACAGAGTAGCATTTCTCCCCTCTTTCCTTCCAGAAAGCTTGCTGGATTGCTGCAGTTGCAAGGCTTTATAATGCCTACCCAGCCGTTCAGAGAGATATGCTAGAAGTTGTAATTGCTGTGTGGTTTTGTTGATATTTTCTTGCTCAAATTGGAAACAAGCAGGCCTATTTCTTTCATCATTCAGCAACTGGGTTTTTGGTCGCTTGCAATTCAGAGGAAAATAGAATTCTTTGTATATTTGCATAACTGTTTTTACGTGCTGAAATGTTTGAACTAATTCTTCTGCTCTTCAGTGTAATTGTTGCAGACTCATGTAAATGCTCAGCAGTCCTAAACATGTCATTTTTAGTATATTTTGGACTGGTGAACAAGGACTGCTGTGAAATTATAGCTGAAAAGATTTTAATAAAACTTCATGAAAATTTCATTCTTGAAGAACTTTGAAAATGAGAAGTATTTTTACGAAGGGCGCGTTTATTTAGAATACACATTTTTTGGTTGTAGTCTAAAGTGCTACAGGGGTTTTTAGCAGCTAAATATGAAATAACATATAACAGTAAGGCTAATGGTGAAAAAGACCTTTTCCATAAAAAGACATTTGATGGGCCTCAAGTCTTACAGTTCATTGGTTGAATGGTCCATCAGTGCTGTGTTAGTGGCTATATTTTTCCGGAGTTTTTTTTTCTGAGACCTATAGTCACAAATTCTTTTGTGCTCAGTCTGTTGGAATATTCCTCTGCAAGAGTTAAGTATGTGTAGGAAAAACTGACAACAGACCAGCTTTCCTGGCTCCTCTAGTCCATTTAGAGACTTGTCAGTCAACATTCCTGCCCTATTAGATCCTGCATCCTTGTAGGGAAGCCACAAGGGAAAGAGCAAAGAGGTGATTTGCTAGAAGCACTTCTAGGGGTGTGGGGGAAGAAAGCACCTTCTTGTTGTTTGCAGTATTTGGCTGGTTTGTTTGTTTGACAAAATTCCAGTGGGAGGAATATAAGCCATCATATTGTGAGGTGGAATGGTAAAGTTGTGGTGGGCTCACTTTTCCCTTTCCCAATTCCGCTGCTTGCTTTACTGCAGCACCTGTCCTCAAGGGCCTGGGGTATTAGTATTCTTAATATTAGTTTTGTTATTATTCTTAATATTTCCATTTCAAAATGGAAGATACACATTTTAAACTTACACTGAAGACCTCCAGTATCCACAATATTTGCTATAATTTTATTCTTTTCTGTGCAGCTAACTCATCTAGCCTGTTGTTTAAAATTGTCTTTTGGTAAATAAGAATGAATATGTGAAAATTCTAGAAATCTGTAAGTTGAATCCGTGGTGTCACCTTGGTGTCAGATGAGCATAAGAAGTCGTTTTTGTCAGCAGCTGGATCAAACTGTGCCGTGAACATGTGACACACATCTAGCTTCTGTCATGCCTTTTCTGGCTCTTCCTTCATACGTGTGCACTTGTTACTCGAGTTTCTGCTCTTGTGTGCATTGGTGCAACAGCAAATCCGTAGTGGGATGACTTACACAGCGTTTGCACATAAGGACCATTTACCTGTCCGTAAAAGCAGAAGGTGTTTTCAAAAAAGTTGTTTGCAGGGGTGATAATACTGTTAATAGTAAGACCTTCAGCTGTGCAGACCTCTACCATTGTCTCTTGAAGGAGACGTCTCCTCCCTGGTGGTGTTCACTCCATATTGCTTCTGTAGCTTACACAAGAAGAGCCCTAAATATTGTACATGGGTGGGTCACACAGCAGGTGCTGTGGGCGGTTTTGTAAGCACATGCAAATGAAAAAAGGTGGATGGGGAAGCATTTTTCCTTTTGACTTCGAAATATCTCAGTAATGTCCAACTGGCTGGTAGGACCTGTGAGAATAGGTTGCATGAATTTTGCATCTTCCACAGTGGTTATCAGTTTGTATAGTGGCCGTTTTAAGTAATCACCTTGAGATTTTAACTCTGCAAAGATTAAGAGATTAAAATAATAAAGATTAAGTCAGTTGATTAAAAAGTGCTATAAAAAGCACAATACAAGAAAGTAAATTACTCAAATGAGTGAAAAAAATTAACTGGGAAACAAAATATGTCCAGCAAATGTGCTGCTGTTTGTTTGGGTGTACTGAAGACTTAGTTATTTTTCAAAATCAGTGAATTTATTCTCCTGAAATTTAGAAAATGAATAAGTGTATTTATTTAAAATAAATTCTGAAAGTTTATACAGTACATAAGTTGGAGGAATTGGTGCTTCCCCCCCTCCCTTGCCATCAGCTCACTTTATACTCTTGGATGGTGTTATTTGTCTTTAAAGAATGTGCTATTGACAATAATCTTCCAGTAAAGGGGATGACGTAATACTTTATTAATGTCTTTAAAACACCTTGATAAGGTAGGAACTGCATGAAAGAAAAGCACCAACCCCAACTTTTCATATGTACCTCAAATTATGAAATGGTCCATAACACAGAATTATTTATGTAGACACCCCACTTTGCCGGAATCCTTCACTTAATCTTCTACTGAAAGACATTGTTAAAGCAGATTGTTTTTTAAGGGTGGCCGTTAAGCAAGTCTAGAACAAATAAACCTATTTTCATCAATAAAAACCATTAAAAAATAAAGTATTATTCTAATAATTAAACATTATTCTAATAGTGCAATAGTATTCTAACAAAGAGTATGGCCACTGCTTTGAGAAAATTAACTCCTTGATTTGTCAACATATTTAGGACTGAAACTACTGACTGAAAGTCACAAGGGCATTAGAGAAGAAAGCTCTGGTATCGTTGCAGTGCCTGTTGGAATGATAAAGTTAAAGAAACCTCAGCATTGTTGCTGTAGTCACATATAGAGACATCTCATGCTAGGATGGTATGATAGGGAGATACTGATGGAGAATGGCTCGTTTCACTTGCCAAAAAGAGCAAGTGAACTGGTTAGGCAAACCAATTTCGTAATTCGGTTGAGCTGTATTTGCAAATTTAAAGATAGGCTGGAGCCTTGCATGACTGAGCACGGCCTTGGAGAAAGAGCAAACAGCTCTGTCTTTGTCTCCTGGCTTTTAGCCTGTAAAATCACTGTTTGTGAGTGGTTGAGGAAAAATAATTCAGACCCCTCTTTTTTACTTTCAGTCTTTATAAACCATACTATTCCCGATGCTCTCAGCTGACATAGGAGCAGTCCAGGTGCTGGTGGTAAAAGAAGTATGAAGACTGGACAAACAATCAACAGGTTGCTGTAAAGACGTACTGCCACTAGCATGCCCCATTTCCATCTTCAGTCAGATCTGGACCACAGCCTTTAGACCTCTAAGTCGCAGTTTTCTCTTGGGCAGATGAGGGTGGGGTGGAACAGCAGTTTCCAATGAAAGAAGTTTTATTTTCTGCATGTTCCCTTATTTAACATAAAGTTTTATCTAAGTATATCATAAATGTATATACTGCAGTTATATAGATATGAAAGGTACAGATCAGGAAGATGTAATTCTGATCAGCAGATCTAGGGAGTGATCCTTGTTTTAGCTCTTCTGGCTTCTGTGTATAGTGCTTGAGGATCAGGATGTTTAATATGTCTCTAACACTTCTGTAAAACTAACAGACAAGCCAAGGTTGCAATATCTTTCCTTTCTTCCAGTATATTCACATAGATGTGCAATCTTCCTCAGAGAGCTTGTATAGGAGAGTCAGGCAGCAGAACAAGGCTATTCAGTTACCAGGCATTTACTTTTTCTGAAACCAGTACTGATTTATACACACACTTTATACTAAAAGTGTATGAGAGAAGCATCAATGGAAATCTGCATTAGTTCGCATTTTGTTCCCTTACAGCTCATAACTGGACAGCTTGGGTTTTTTGCAGTTCAGTGATGCTGGTATTTTTTATTTGTTCTTTTTCTCATGTGTTTAGCATGTGATCTTGCCCAGTGTTTTCTTCATGTTAAGAGTCTGCTGGTCTTTGCTCAGTATTTACTGTTTTATTTTGAAAAAGAAGCTGCAATGGACAAAGGGGGCAAAGGTGACTCCCTTTCGTTCTGTTTTTCATAAGTAGGCATGGCTAACATGGTTTTAATCTCTCTCTCAGTGTATCTAGTGCCTCTCAAAATGCGAGCTTAATAAAATATTTATAAAGCCTCCGATGGAATGAGCCATGTAAGTGCAAGATAATTCTATTAATTAGGGATCTCTCAATCTTACAAACACTAAATTGGGAGGGGGGGATTATCTGAATACAAAATGCACAGCTTGAGCCTTTTAATTTTTTGATAAATAAAAGAATCTTTGATATTGAAAGGGACTGTAGAGAATTGAACTATCTGTAACCATATCCAGATAAACAAAAATCACACTCCCAGAAGACAGAAAATAGCTCAATACTCCCCTCTATGCTCTTATAAAAGAAAAAGACCATTTGTTTTGAATATTCATTGCAGATGAGTTTTTAATATACTGCGTATAGCTGCTTGTGGATAAGGCAAAATGTGTGTAATCACAGTTGACTGTAAAAAAAAATTAAAATAGAGAGACCACCTATTTCAGGTTGCGTAATTTTCATTGTTTAAAGCATATCCTTGGTTAATGTCCTGTATTTCTGTAACCCCCCCAGAACTCTGTGGCAGCCAGTGGAGGGCATGCCAGGGAGAGAGAGAGTTCTTGATGGATGGGGATCTGGAGTAGAGACCTGTGCATAGGAGGAGGAGACAGGCCTGTGGTTGGGCTCACTCACAGAGCTTGCTCAGATTTTAAAGTACTAAAGGCTCCATTAATGTATTAAAGCAAATGGCCTTGGCTGATTTGCAGGTCTTATGGTGCTGAATGAGATATCAAATTTAGGTCTAGTGAGAACATACTTGTGCACTGAGTAATACACAGCGACCAGCTTTGTCTCCCCTCAGTTATGCTGTATCAAGGGCATCTGGCAGGATCCTGTTTGCATTCTTAAGAGAGGTGATTAGTTTTTGTCTGGGAGCTGAACCTCTTTGCCCAACATGCAGGACCACCATAATTCTGCTTCTGGATTATTTCAGTTGAAGGGCATGTAATCTCTTTCTGTTCTCTCCGCCCTTTCTCTTTCCAGATCCCTTTTTTTCCTACTCCCTTCTTCACCCCCCTTCAGTACAACAGTGCATTTTCATTACATGTGATTGCAGGCATGTCTGGATGAATATTAAGATAAACAAAAAATAGTCTGAATCTGCCAAAGCACCTAGTCACCAAATCCTGTCTCAAGGATCAGAGTCAGATATACACCAGAGTTATAAAAGTCATGTAGGCATGGGTCTGCTCCTTCATCAGCCATTATCAATTGGTTTTGTTCCAAAGGAACTATGGTTGCTGCATTTACAGTTTTGAGCATCCTTATTTTTATATAAAAATTTCTATAGCTACAGCATGGTTTGTTTTGTTATTAAATTCCTAGATTTTACAACCATATGAGAATTTTAATTTCCATTGTTGTGGAGAAAGGCTTGAAAACCTGCATCCTCGCAGCTGAAAATGGCAAGCAGGTCCTGTGAACTTCAGAGTTGTATACATGTGCATTTCAAATGTCATGAGCTCTATGCAAAGTTTACATCATCTGAATATCTGGCTTATCATTTGGAAAAGATGGGCTTGGTACTGAGTTTTATATCACTTGAAATTCTGGATCTGTTGCAAAGTTTTGAGAACACATAGATTAACCTGTTGTCTAAACTTGACTGACATCTGAGGATTAACCTAAGAGTAAATATGTACAATATCAGAACAATAAAAGTCAATTTTTCCTTTCGGCACCTTTCTTTTTATGCACTGTGTTTTATGGAGAACAATGAGGAATATTAAAACCAAAAATATTTCTCTAGGTTTAAATAATTGAAAGTACCATTATTTTTAAAAAAGGAGGATGTTGTGAGGCAGGAATATTTATGCTGTATTAACTGTGTCTTCCTCTTAAATTGATGGTATAGCTCCACCTTTGGGAGAAGTTTCGTGATGCGTTTAATCCAAAGCAGCTGCTAGGAGCAGGGTCCTGGTAACTTCCAAGCCCTACCTTTTGTTTGCTGCCACTTCCTTTGAGTCAGGTCTAATGATTGTGTGGTCACATGATTGTGGGGAGCCTCACTGTAAGTGATGACTGAAAGTCAGCATTTAGGGGGTTAGTTCATGGTCAGAACAGCAAGTGTGGTCTGAGGCACTGAAAGTGGTGGAAGTACGTGGTTTGGCAAAGAATCTCTCAGGGGCAGCTTGCCATGAGGCTAAGCATTATCAAGGAAATGTATCCTTAGTTTTAGGTCAACTTCAGTCTAGTATTGGTATGAAAAAATTACGTGCTGTAACCCATGCCCGTTCCTATGGGCACCTGAATGGCCTGCTGCTGGAGCGGCTCACACTGCTGCTGTATCCCCTGCTACTGCTCAGGTTCAGGGACCTGCACTGCATGCCTTTTTGGGAAACCAGTGCAGCTCAAATTGTTATATAGGATGGGGCTAGTTCACCATGCAGCCATGTGTCCTCTTGTGCTGTGCAGGAGAGCAGGAGGAGAAGGCAGAGCCGTGGGAGACAGGAGCCTGTCAGGGCTGGCAGCCACCGCTGCTTGCATTAGCTGGCAGTGCTTGAGGAACAGCAGCCCAAGCTTTCTGTCCTGCAGGAGAGCAGCTGCCTCCTGGATTTAGTTTCCCCAATTGGTGTACCAGAACGCTTGCCAAGCGTGCAGCCTTGCCACATGGTGTGTAGGAACGGGTTAATTCCAGAGCGAAGAAAAGGCTACCTACCAGCTCTCTGTGTTTTCTTTTTCTGTGCACTGAAAAGCTCCCTGTGTTGCCAGTGTTTTCTGTCGCTAATGCAAAATTCCCAGACTCGCTGATTAGTGAAGCTAGACAGTAGACAGGGTCCAAGTGGCTAACCATGTGAGAAATTCAGTGACTGTAGGGTACTGTTAATTAACCTAGAATCTAGCAACATGGCATAGTGTCTGTGTGATAAGTTATATTATCTTCAGCAGTTCAATTAAATCAAGGAGTGAGACACAGAGCAGACGTAACTCGGCAAAACAAACAGACAACTTGAGTCAGCCTTCATAATTTGCTGCGACATCACGTAAATAAATGCAGTAACTTGTTTAGCATAGTTAAGCAGTTTGCTGCTCAAAAACTTATTTGCATGACATCTCATTTTGAATAGGTTAAGTTGTGGCAAATTAGGTCTGTGCCTTCAGTCTAATGTATTCCACAGAAAAGAGGAAAAAAATCCTTCACCAGGGATGTCATTTGTAAATTGAAATTCTACATTTGTTTTCTATAGTAACAAACTGGAACATATGGATTTCGTGTTTAAATGATTCACTTTCCATACCATTGCTGTCATGTTAGCATTTCTTGATGTGTGTGAGATAATGTTAAGCCTCCGTAATTGCTCTTAATTTTGACTAATATTCTTCCATTACTTACTAGACTGCTCTAAGATACACAAGTGTACATGTGGGTTGCAGTCTTCTATATTTAGAGGAGATAAGGCTGTTGTCCTTGCCGTGTTTCAATGTGGATAATTGGTTTCTGTCTCTAAAATCATATTGAGTCTTTGGTTGCAGGAAGTGGTTTGCACCCACTTTGGTGTGGGTGTGATGACTGATAGTACTCAACTGTGCTTTAGTATCCTTCTAAAAAATAAGATCTTTCTTATATATGCCTGTTTAACTCATAGGGGTCTGAATTCATATGTGGAATGAAGGTTATGTTTTTGGCCCATTGCAGAGTTTTTATTGCATGTTAAGACTTTTTGATTACTGTTTGATGGGAAGGGAGTAACAGTTTCAAGCGGTGGCTGCGCTTTGAAGTGTTTGGACCAAAATTGCCACGTATCAGCTGTTGTGTGTAACTCTTAATGTGAGTGTTGTTGTTGTCCTCACTCCAGGCAACTACAGGGCAGTAAACCATGGAACAGGTGCACAGACAGTTGCTGCGAAATCTGATGAATTTGTGTCCTAATGTACCTGCATCCTCTGCCTGTGTGTCCTCACAAATTTACGAAGATAGTCTGTTCTTTAAGTAAATGGAGCGTTTACGCCAGAGGTGGTCACAGGCAGCAGTAGATGGTCCCATCTTCCCTGGAATCCCCCCCCCAAATGTCAGCCCAGTCCTCAGAAGAGGGGTTTGGTGGTACAGTTCGCTCTTCTTGGACATAGTAAAATGGAGAGTGTAGTGGGTTTCTGTGGCTGGGTTTTGGTTGCAGGGGGGCCTATAGGGATGTCTTCTGTTAGAAGCTGCCAGAAGCTTCCCCTGTCCCGTGGAGCCAATGCCAGCCGGCTCCAGGATGGACTTCCTGCTGCTGGCCAAGGCTGAGCCAATTAGGAGCAATAGTAACACCTCTGTGATAACATATTTAAGAAAAGAAGATTGTTGTGCAGAAGAAATTCCAGCCAGGGAAGAGCGGAGTTAGAACATGGGAATAACAATGTAGACACCAAGGCCAGTGCAGAAGGAGAGGCAGGAGGTGCTCCAGGTGCCGGAGCTGAGGTTCCCCTGCAGCCCGTGTTACAGACCATGGTGGGGCAGCTGTGCCCCTGCAGCCCATGGAGGACCATCAGGGTGCAGAGACCCACCTGCAGCCCATGGAGGAGCCCATGCTGGAGCAGGTGGATGCATGAAGGAGGCTGTGACCCCGTGGGAGGCCCAGGATGGAGCAGGGTCCTGCCCGAGACCTGCAGCCCGTGGAGAGGGAAGCCCAAGCTGGAGCAGGTTTTTCCCGGGTAGGACTGTGGTCCCTATGGGGGACCCACGTCAGTACAGCTCATCCATGAAGAACTGCACCCCATGGAGGAGTGACCCACAGGACAGCAGTTTGGGAAGAGCTGCTGCCCGAGGGATGGACTCACGCTGGTGAGGTCCATCAAAGACTGTCTCCCGTGGGAGGGACCCCACAGGAGCAGGGGAAGGACTCCTCTCTCTGAGCAGCAGCAGAAACAACAACTGACCACAACCCCTATTCCCCATCCCGCTGCACTGCTGGGGGGGGGGGAGGAGGAGGGAGAACGTGGAAGGAAGGAGGGGTGGGAGAAAGGTGTTTTTTAAGACTGTTTTATTTCTCACTCTTTGGCTCTTATCCTGTTAGTAATAAATATAAGTACTATCCCCACTTTGAGTCTTGTTTTGCCCGTGAAGGTAATCAGTCACTGACCTCTCCCAGCCCTTATCTCTACTCATGAATTCTTACCTGTTTTTTTTTTCCTCTCTCCTCTGTCCAGTTGCAGAGAGAGAGTGAGTGAGCGGCGTTAGTGGGTACCTGGTATCTGGCCAGGGTCAACCCTGGCAAAAATCTTCTGCTGTTTTCTCTATTCCACAAACCAGACTGTTCACTGAAGAGCTACAAAGAACACAAGATTCCTTAGATCTAAAATAAATTACTCTGAGAGACTGTCCCTTCAGAGGGGGTCCCTTGTGATCCCTGCAATAATGATACACTCACATGCATCAAGTACTTCTGTGATTTCCATTCAGGCTAAGGGAATATTAGGTTTGGGGTGTTATAAATTATTAGACTGAAAATCTTCTAAATTTTTTCAACTATGGAAATTGTTATGTTTCACTAATAGCCTTCTAAAAAGCAAATGATACTGAAAGCAATCTGGTAAATAACTCCTTTCTTCAGTTCATTGGCTTTGTTCATCTCTGCTTCAGATTTTATTCATACAAATTCTCTCCACTTATTGAAAACATGACTGCTTGTAAGCATGGTGGTGTTAGGTGGCCCTTCACTAGTAGCTTTGAAGATAAACCAAGATGTGTCATAGGCAGATCCGGTTCATTGTCACTTTTTTCTAAACCATCTACTAATGAGGTGATTTTTTTCCCCCTTGTTTACATGAAGCACAGTTTCAGACTAGACTCTTCAGGCACATGCCTTGCTTCTGTCAAAATGCTGCCAATAATTTCAGTTGAAGAGGATAGAGCTATGCATGGGAAATGCTTCACAACAAAGCTGATGGATGGATCTGGCATAAGCTTTGTTTTGTACTTCTGTTCTTGGATCGAGAGCTGAGAAAATCTCTTTAATTTCCTGTTCAATGAATATAGTAGATGTAATATACTTCTCAGGCAGGCTTTTTGTTGTGAGGATGTGAATGACATTGGGGCTTTTTTGCCACAGGTACAGTGTTTAAGTTGTCAATAAATAAAAATCACAGTAGGCATTTGGAATGTCTTCTTGCAAAACTTAGGGAAGGAATTGTACCTGCCTTCATGCTTTGATTCATGCTGGATCTTCTCCTTGTTTTCCACAAAAATAAATTTGCCCTCTGTAATGTGAAAAAGAAAAGCTGGAGAAGAACCTTAATTTAAAATCATTTAGAAAGTCAGAAAGCTGTGAGAAATATATCCCAGACAGGGCTGCATGAGCCATTGCAGGAAGTGTCCCTGCAGGACCGGCTTTTCTCTCATCCCATAACCTACTCAAATCCACTCCACAGAGACAGAACCCACTGGTATTCTGACAACTTTTTCTTATGCTTTATTTGGGGGTTTTTTAGGCTATAATGGAACTAACAGAATTGCTTATCTTGCCCAATGAGTTTCTAAATGAGTTTCAGTTGGGTAGTTGCATTTAAGAAGTCAGGATTTCAGTATCCCCTCTGTATTTAAGTGGGTTATGATACTGTGCCTCAGGGCTCAGTTGTGATGCAGTGAAATAACTTTTTGGAGGGTTACAGAACAAACAGTTACACCAAGTCATTGAGGTCACCCCTGCTTTGGCACAGGCAAGTAGAAGGAGCATTATTCACTGAGAGATTTGGTGTCAGGCAGGAGGTTTAAATGAAGCCTTCAAAAAGGCATCCTTTTACCCTTTACTTGTATGATTCATTACCAAACTGCTGGCTGTTCATGGGACCTTTTTTTTTCAAGAAGCCTTAAAATATGACTTCTTAAATTTATTTATTTGGATTCTTCTCTTTAATTTGTATGCACAACAGGTCGGCTCCTCCAACAATTAGGTGATCAGCTGGCAAAGAAATGTCATTCTGAAATGCAGCCCAGCTAAAGCTGTCACTGGTTGGTAGTGTGAGCTGTAGTCCATGTTGGTAGAGCAGAGGATGAAAACTGCATTGCACAATGCCTGTCTGCTTTTTCAAATTCTGCTATTGTTTTAAAAATCCATGCCCCACATGTCAGTCATCTCTTGTTAAAACAAGGCCTCTGACCAAGAGCCTTCATTGAGTAAGAATTATTCAATGTAATGTGATCCAAAAGCTAACAGACCGGGAACTTCTCAAAACCTGGCATAGGAAGAATTATTTTTTTCTTTCATTTGTCTTGAAGTTAATATATGCAACTTCTCAGGCATGAGCGGATGAGGGGAGGAAAAAATAGGTTGTGAACATTATAGTTCATCCAAATGCTTAGAAATGAGTAGTCATGTTTTCCCAAATTATGCAACTGATTCAAAAATAATGATGTATTTTAAAAATTATGCCTTTGGGATTTGTGCCTTCTGGATAAAACGCTCATATAATTTTCATGTTTTTCTTAGCAATTTCAAGAATTATAAAACTACTATTTAAAAAGATAGCAACAATTCCTAAATATTCTCTTTTCTTCTTGTTTCTGGAGTTTTCACTGAAATGTCTAGCATCACCAGAACTGGAGAATTTAGTAGCAATATAACTGATGTAAATTGAATTCCTTCTTTCCTGTGCCCTCTCTCTGCTCCTGCTAAAATGTTGGAATACTTTGGTAATGTAGACAGTGAGGGATAACAGTGGGAATAATGGTAAGTTTACGAAATGCCTCTAAAACCAGGACTACAGGTTGTTCAGTACAAAGGCAGAGAATAATGTGACAGTTAAAAAAATTCCTTTGCCCACTCAAAGTTTAGAACAAAACTAGATAATTTTTTTCTCTCTCAAAATCATGCCACCCTCTTCAGGAGGCGTAGGGTTCCACTCTGAAATTTCTGTGTGCCTTCTGTCCATGTGAAAACACTTTAAGTCTTGGCAGTATCGCACCACACTTTAGTTGAGAAATAATCCTCCATTTTTCATCATCCTGAAGTTGATCAGCCAAATTGCTTGTGATGATGTGTTATGAGGAACCGAAACCAAAGCTCCTAGAAAGGATCAGTTTAGTAAATGTGCTTTTCCCTGTCACTGTCATATTTGCCTCATCGACCGGCAGCAAAGATTGAAATGTTGATTACTGGAAGGTGTGGCTGTGCTGGCATATTCCCACAGTGGGGCGTTAGCCCACAGCAAAGACAGTGATCACAAGACTGAAATTTTGCTCAGTTTGGGCTCGGACAGTTTTGATTTCCAAGTAGAATCCATTATTATTTGCAGGTGGGAGAGGTGGTGCTATGGAGGAAGAAATTTGGGGAGCTCTGGTATTTCAGCCACAGCTTGCCTCTAATTAATGAGTTCATGTCAGAAAACTGTGTTAACAAGAATGAAGTAGGATTTTCTGCATTCACAGTGCAATTTAAAGTCTTGCTTTCAAATTACACAGTGTTGCTATTTTCCAACCTTTGCAATAATGTGATATAGAAAGGAACATGTGAGCCCTTGTGTGTGTTATTTACCGTGTTGCTTTATCTTCCCTTTCCAGCACTTACAGAACCCGGCAAACTTCCATAATGCAGCAACAGAGCTCCTCGACTGGTGCGGAGACCCCAGAGCCTTCCAGAGACCGTTTGAGCAAAGCCTGATGGGTTGTTTGACGGTATGTCCACTCCACTGTGATGGTGGTTCCCGTTCTGTTTGTGGTTTATACTGTGTGCAATCTGTCATGGCCAAGGAAACTTGATTTTCAGAGTCTGCGTTTTATGGGATTTTTTGTCATTTTATCCTAAACAAATGAAGCCAGACCCTAACAGCGGTTTATTTGACTCCATTGCTTAACAGGAAGCAAGATGCAGTAAGAAGAAGCTAAAGCATAGAAGGGATAAACCTTTTTAGTTAGATTACTCACAAATACACAGACTAGGTTACTTGTTATGCACATACAACATTTTTTTCATAGTTTGAAGTTGCTAAGTGAGCCATGTTCTTATGAAGTTAATGGACTTTTCAGGTATTTATTTTCCTTTGACATTTTTGGTAGGACTGAAGGACCCGTTACTTGTCTTCTATTCTAAGTAAGCTGTGCTTTCAGCTAAACAGCGTTACTGACATGCCTGTTCAGCTTACTTTGTTACATGTATTGACTGCGGGTCTAATCCTGACATACTAATTCCAACAGTTTTATTGATTTCAGTGCTTTTCTTTCCATTCAATTTTTTATTAAGACCACTGTAGTTCCTAAAGCAACTTCATTATAATGCATTAAAATACGTATCTGTGTGCACACAACAGCATTTTTTGTTTTGAAAATGTTATTTCCCACGCACCCAGCAGCAGCAGTCCAAAATTGTTATGTGGAGTCAAGACTTTAGAAGAATTAAATTGTGACTGGAGCGGGAGTGTTCAAAAGCTTCAATGCAATTTGCCAAACAAGTTGATATAAATAAATAGTCACAAAGGAGAGCGAAATTCTAAAATGATTAATGAAGCAACCATCATCGTATTTTTGGGGGGGAAGAAGCGCGTGGATTATTTTCATGCACTACATAGCTGATATATGTAAAGCAGACACTAAGACTGAGACTTAGTTACCAGAAATCCAAATGTTAAGGAATGGCTCCATCTTAATGTGCTCCAGTGTATAGCATCCCTCAGATTTCTATGTCAAAAATTCAGAATAAATGCAGTGATATAAGGAGGTGCATATCATTCTGCCAGTCAGAGAACAAATGAAATAAAGGAAGTTAAAATGTTAATATTTTCCAAAGCTAGGATATTTAACAATTCTGTTGGAAGTAAAAGTTATCTGTAACATCAATTATGAGAAAAAGATCATAATATCCAATATGACCATACCTATATTTTATTTATGCTTTTTTAAAACTTTGCTCACATTTTTCAGGGTAGTATTTGGGAAGGGAAACATTCACCTCAAGTATAATTAGGCAGGCTGTGCACAGTATTTTTCTGCAGCCCCCCCTGCTAGAACAGTGTAAATCTGACCTGCGACTTCCTTGCTGTTTCAACCTTTTCTTTCTACGTAAGCAGATCTGCAGCCCTGCCCAAGTGCAGGGTCAAAATAAGGTCTGACTGCCAGTGATTCGCTCTGTTCACAGAGTGTATGGAAAGTGAGCAGGAAAAGCTCCATGAAAACCAGTGAGGTAAAACACACAATACCTTGTTTTCAGTGTATCAAAATGAAAACACTAACTTTCTTCTGACAAGAAGGAAAGAAAAAAAAATCTTACTATCTACTGTTCATATTTGAACCTCGTGTATTGCTTTGCTTCATAGTTCTCCCTGAAATCTGAACAGGGTGGCATGTCCCCCTTTTCCAAGCTTGTTATGGGAGAGAACTATCTCCAGTGTAGGACTGACTGGCAGCAGCATCTTTATCACAATTTCTAATCTCGTTATATTCCTGACAAGGAAATAACACAGGAACTTAACCAGGTGGCTTGTTCTGTTTTAGATAAATACATGGGATTTGCAGAATGCGCATAAACTGTGATGAGTATGTTTCTTGTTCTTAATTTTAAAATTCCTCTAGGGAAGATATTCTTTAATTTCTCACTATGGACATCCCTCTTCCTGCTTCCCTTCAAACAGGCTTAACTGCATGATTGTACCCCAGGAAGTTGGTACTTCCTGTATCTTCTTAATACAATAGCAGTACGATGGGCAAAGTCTCCTTTGTTTTATTTTATTTTCATTTTACTCCTAACAAGAATTTTTTCTATCTGAGTTTGCACGTATGTAATTTCTTTCTGAAAGGTATATTTTCAGGCTTGTTGTTCTCTTACAGGAAAATGGGTTTATGCATTTTATTTAACAAACGTGATAGAACTCCAGCCTGTTTCCAGAGAAATTATTAAGAAAGTTGCAAATCAGTAAAAGACAGCTGAAATACTGGAATATCAGGAGTGACTTTAACATCAGCTTGCTTAGATGCCTGATCTATACTACCAGGTACAAGTTTTCTTTAATGCTGAATAGGTTTATCAGTGTCCTTCTTTGTGAGGATTATGGTAAAAGAAAAATGAAAAATCGGTATGAAAGTCTGTTCAACCACTGAAACAGGATTATTGTTTTATTTTGCCAGTCTTTAAAAGGAGCTTCAAAACCAAATTCCCTTGAAAATTCCATATATTTGGATATACTTTTTAAAGCAAGTAATCTCTCCCATCACTACAACATTTGAGCTGGGCGGTTCCAAAAGGCATTTAATTTGGAAATTCTACAAATACTAAAAATTCTCGCTTGCTTATAAGGCTTCCCTTCTGTAGTATTTGGAATAATTTTTTTTATTTTTTATAACATTCTGTTCTGTTAACTCTCTGACCAGGGAAAAAGTGGTATGCTAAACTGTTCTGGAACCATCAAGGGATATGAAATCATCATGTCCTATAAGCGGATAACACAATATATACTAACCCAAATTGAAACATATTAAAATGCCATGACTGCAGAAGGACAAGCTCTCTCAGGAATGTTCAGGCCATCCATTCACACACTGGAAAGTTCAAATGCATCAGGTGTAATGACAGAGCATCAAAACTGATCTGTTGTGTTATGAATAGCCAATTTAATGGTACCTCTGGTATAACAATTCTTTGCATCATTTAAGTCTTATCTGTAGTCTTTTGCAAAAATTAACCAATTAGATTTAATCCTATTAATAAAAGAAAAATATGCTTACAGTCTTGAAATTATGCTTTAAGAACTGGTTCCTAGAAAGTTGTTCTGTTTACCCAACACCCCATCTTGGTGTCGGGACTGTAAGTAATGTCTGGTTCACTTAATAACACCTGTATGTTTTTATTCCTGTTGCTTGCATCTTACAAACCCTGGATAGATGCAGAAGTTTGATCTTAGGAATATTCTGCCTGGGCATTAGCAGAAGAGCTTCCAGCTTCATTTATGGAATTGCTGGTTTTGATAATAGTATATATATAGTGTGTGTGTGTGTGTGTATATATATGTATGTAGGCTGTTATAGAAGGTTTTCTTAAATGCCAGCACTTAGGGAAATCTCAATGACTTGAAAGTTTCATGCATTAGCTAGACAGCAAGTGTTGAACAACAATATGTGTGTAGTGTTTGGTTTTCCTTGGTCATTTTTTTTCTCTTTTAGATTAATATGTGCACAGTAAACATACTGGCTATTCGCAGTAGATAGCTTGATATTACTGGAGCTACACTTGCTACTATGGGCTCCAGTGATGTTGTATGCAGCATAATAGGAGTGATTTTTCTTATCTCAAGAACAAACTCAGGGTTTGTTACAGCAGCTAAGGTATATAAACTTCATTTAACTAGTTAAATACTTTGTGTTTGTTATATAGGATCCTTTAAATGATTGCTGTTTTAGAGGTGAAATAATTTCTGTTTACGGTAAGGAAATTAGGCTAATGCTGTCAAGACCTACAAATAAAACTGGAGTAATTCTCAGTAATTTGCCGTGCAAACAGTCAAAGAGAGAAGGTTTAGGGTACACAGGTGAGCCAATGGCTTGTGCTATAGAAGGAAAATATTTTTCAATGAACTAAGCCCTAAAAGCTGTGCCGATTCTGACCAAAACGTATGTGACTGCATATGCATTGTCTTTATGTTCAAACAGTTCTGGCAGACACCAATTCTAGAGCTTAACTTTTTGTACTTACCCATTACAGGAAATCACCAAAGTGAGTGCGTAATAAAAGTTTATAAAGAAAACACATTTCAACAGATAAATAAAAAGTCAAGGATAGAGTGGTAAACTTTGAATCTGTTTTATTCCTTGCAAGCTACAAGCTACAGAAAGGTTCCCTTAAACAGCTGTTATTGAAGTCATGCAAATGAATTATGATCTTTCTCAGAGACAAAAGAAGCTCTTCTGACTGGCCAAGAAAAGCTAGGTGTTATTTTTCGACAGAAGTTATTTTCAAATCAAATACAACAGTCTGTAGGCCAGAAACTAAATTAAAATTGAAATCATTGATTCTATAAATTATTGAAACTGCAATGGATATGGTGCTCTTTGGTATGTAATATTACTTGCATAGTGTTATGGGGAGCTAATTAAAACAGCCTCCACTTTCCACAAATCAGATATAGCTGTGTTTTTATTAACAATTTCTGATTCTAGCACTAGATTACATTATGGCAAGGCTGATAGTCTTGATAAATGTAAGACTGTCATTCTCTAAAAATGTATTGTATATGGCATTACCTTATGGTCTCCTGAAAGAAACAGGTTCAGTTATACACAGCAGTTGAAAAAAAATAAGTCTATTTCGGTTGGACAAGGTTGTTTCATCTGTTTCTGCCTCTTCTCAGGTCCACTCTAGTCTCATCCCATGGGTCTGGTCTTGTGAAGCAGTTTAACATGTAAATGAGCTTCCTGGAGGCATTGGCTAACATTTATGTTGGTGCTGCAGCAGAAATGGAAATGAGGGGACAGCTGAGAGCAAAATGGACAGATTTACAGACTTGTCTTCAGTGAACTACAGTAAAGCCACTGCCTTGTTCTCTTCCTGTGCTTCAGCGTTAGAAGGCACTGAGTTTATTGTTCTTTAGGGCTCTTCAGTGCGTCCAACAAAGAAATAAAAGGGTGAGAGAAGCGGAGCTGTGTGCAGTTCCTCTGTAACTGTACCTAGGGGCTTAGTCTAAGAAATTAAAATCCAGCACTACAACAGTTTTGGACAGTGGGAGGAATTTAGGTATGTGGGGTGTGCTTACCTGAGCTGACTCCTGGTCAAAGCACTGCATGTAACAGAGCTTCTCTAGTGAAAGTTGTGGTCTCTGACCACTGTGGTTAGGATCTGTGTCTCTCTTTGCGTCCAAAAGATGGCACTTCCTACCCCAGTTTGTCCACAAAAAACTATGCTGAAATAGTTATTAAAAAAGCCTCACCCCCATCTCAAATGTTCTAGGTTTTCTTCTCTGGATGTTGAGTCTACCTCAGTCATCAAATGTGTGAAACTCCACCTGTATTTGTGAGAGAAATATTTCTTTTTAAATTAAAAAAATAACACACAAAGCTGTAGTCCTAGTTGTACTCTGTTTAAGGGTTATGGATTGCACTTAAATTTGTTGTGCGGCTTGTACTTCTTACTAGATCTCTGTACTGCTGATGAGAGTTGCTGAAATAGCAATCATCTGTGATAAACTGCTATAATTTCATGTTTTAGTAATACTGATACCTGGTACAATAATCTTTCGAATTGCATTTCTCTTTAGGAAATCCTAGAATTGAGACTTGAGAAATTTTTAGATCATTTTAAGGGAAAAAAGCTATCTGTTCAGTTTTCATGATACAGAAATCTATTTTAGCTTGTCTGATATGTTGTGGAAAACATAATTGATTTTAAAAATACATATATACTAAAAAAAGTAAAAAATACAAGAATGGAATCTTTGAGTGATGTAAAGTTTCCACAACAGGATGCCTCAGACTGCAAAAGCAACAAGTTGAGCTAATGCTAATATGTTCACAAGGTATCTGCTGCTGCATTGACTTCACACTTGCCTGGGTTCATTCTGTTTAATGCAGAAAAGTAGGTAATGAAAAATCAACATGTGACATTCAAAAAATCAGATTTCAAATCAGATTGAGATCTGAACGTGTGTAATTACGGATGGAAGAGCTGGTTCAGCATCTCTCTACCCAGAAAATGGGAGGTTGCAGTGCCCATGAGAGCCCTGGAAATATTGCATTTAGTCTTTGTATCCAAGGCCTCCAGAGCAGAAAGTTCACATGGAAGAAATTCTGTTTCCGTCATCCTCTCCATGCATCTGTCAAGCACACAGCTTTGTGTTTGCAGTGCATCACAGCACGCCAGGGCTGTGTACGTGCTGTACCATCAGAGTACAACCAGCAGGCACAGAACACTCTGCTTCAGAGCAGCTCATAGTGCTACCAAATAGCTCACTCAGTATTATTCGTTTTCCTATGACCTCATGGTGTTCTAAAGCCCTTTTACCTTAATTTTGTTAGTCAAGCAACGGATTATTTTACAGCCTCAAAATATTTGTTTGAGATGTGCTCCTATCCAAAGTAAAATGGTTTTGGAATTCCCTTATCATTTTCTTCCTATGGCCACTGTATGCTTCATGCAAATCATTGTTCAAAGTGTGCCAGGACTCAGGTGGCAGCAGTATTGCAGTGACCCAGTGATCAGCTGGCTTAATTAAAGCACAATCCCTCCCTCTTTTCCTCTGGGAAAAATTTCAGATGGAGAGGGTTGCGTATAGTGACCTTCTCTTTGATGTTTATGGTTGCTAGAGACATGCAGAGGAGAGGAAGAGGATGTAAAGGAGGAGGAGATACCCCTATTCTGCATGATTTATGTCACTGTTGCAGGAAGTGTCAAGAAGTACATGGCAGGCATACTGGTTTATTTTATTTTGAAAATATAATTCTTATCCATCTAATGGGGTGGGAAATAGATTTTAAGAAAACCATAGTTTGAACACAAGGCCTCTGTAAAGTCTCTTACATTTTCAGAACCTACTTAATGTCTGTTTTCAAGCATCAAAGGCAAGAAACTACTTAATGATATATAACTTCCCTGACTTGCTTTGATTGTCTGTATTGTTGAGGCCGCCCTTTTGCAACTGGAGTGTAAGTCTCATCAGATCAGGACTTCAGATCACAGATTTCTTCCTCCTTTTCCCACCCTTTTTTTTTTTCTGTTTGAGGCAGATCGCTCTTCATGTTGCAAAATTCCTCAATTTGCCTCCTGTTTATCTGATCTTTGTGTGTTACTGAGGGGGAAAAATTACCATCTACATTGCAGAATTCTAATTACAAAATTTCTGCTGTAGTCTTCAAACTGCATTCAGATAATTTCAAGTGTGCACAAGTGGCTGAACACGGAGCCGTCTGAACTAGCAATCAGCTGGCATTTTTAGTTTTGAGCAACCAGCAAATTGAATTCGTAAAATTCATTCTGATGCCAGCAGGGGGGGGTGCTCTTGACTGCTGCTAGTTAAGAGATTCATTGAAAGTGCAACATAATGGGAAGGGAGTTTAGAAATAAGCAGTCATATAGCTCTCTTGATTAACAGGCCTGTTAGGATGAGAGGTACATTGTTCTAGTACTTTGTAGTGTGATGACAAGCAGGGCCAGGAGTGGAGCTTACCATGGTGAAAAAAAGAGAAAGGAAAATATTGCAGGTAAATTCAGCAGAAGGAAAATATGTTGGTAGCTGAATTTATTTGCTTTTCATGTAATTAAAACCTCACTCTCATCATTTTCTTCTCACTTGTCAATGACCCTGAGAGTTCAGACATCTGGAACTCAGCAGAGCTGTGTCACAGGCAGTGAATGCAATGTCTCCTCTATAAATGCTGTTTATCTGAATTATTCAGATTAAAGATTTCAGAGATTTGGGGTGATCTGTTTTTCTTATTGGCAGTTGGTGTTATGATAATGTTTGTTTGCAAATAAGGTATATGTTCCTTTAAAGACATAGGTTGAAATAGTTATCAGTGCCATATCTAAGTTTAAATAAAAGCTAGGTGTTACAAGTGTGTTTAGGAAATAGGCTAGCTTTTCTAAGATCTAACTGTCTGAAATGTTATTGTAATATAGCATAGAGAAATATTAAGTGTTGAACCTTGGGCTGGCCAAGCACCTCTCTCAGTCATGATAAAGAATGATGATCTCAATTTATGATTGTGGTACTGGCAACTATGTCTGGTTTGGTTTTTTTCAATGCACTACTTTTCAATGGAATTTTATGTTAGGTATGCTTAGGTCGACAAAGATACATGCTTACAGCATTGCAGAATGAAGTCATGGTTGAACACGTGGTGCCAGCTGCATTTTGTCTGAATTTTTGCTGGTGTGCTCAGTTTGAATTTACAGTTAGAGAAGGACTTAATATGTTTGCAAGTGGTACCACATCACTTAGCTGTTACATTTAATGGATTATTGAAACTGTGTTTCCTTGATTCCATCTGATCAGCACCATTACCTGAGTAAGATCAAAATCACAGGAGGTTTCAAACGTGGCAGGATTCCTGGGGCAGGATTCAGACTGAGCTGCATGGCTCCAGTCAGCAGCAGGTGTCAGGTTTGGCTTGGGACGGACCTACGGGAGCCTGCTGTCTACTCTTTTTCTCCAAGCTGGAATGCGATATAGATACTGTCTGGTCTACTGTAAATCCCCTTACCTTCCAAAATCCAGGGATTGATAGGTAGCTCGTTCTGGTGCTTGATGATCCTTAATACCTCGGGCATTTTCCCAGTGTTTATCCTAAGTCACATGTACACTGACCAGATGAATATCTGCTCCTAATTTTCTATTTGGACGTTTGATTTTTCTTTCCTATCTGTAGTATTTCATATATGTTTTGGTCTGGTTTCTGGAACATTTTTCCAGTTTATAAGTATTATTTTAAATTCTTACCCTGTCCTCTTAAGTGTTTGCAGGCTTTTCTGCCTGAAAAACCATTTAGAGGTTTTGCAGTTTACTCTGCTTCATTGTCCAAGTCAGGACTGAATACATAGAACTTACCTGTAACCAGGACAAGTTATGAATTGACAGAGGACTATTAATTAATAATCTGAATAAAATTTATACTACTGTCATCTGGGCTATGTTCCTTTGTTACAACAGTGTTATATAGGGCAATGTCAAAAGGCATATTAGAGTTAAGATATGTTAACTTGTCAAAGAGGGAAACTTCACAGTGCTGATGGATTCATGATGATGTTCTGTATTACTCACCTAATATTTGTTTAATAATATCATTTTTATCTGTTTGGATACCTGTACTTTCTGAGATTCACCTTTTACTGTCTTAAAACCAGAGATGTGATGTGCCCTCAAGGTCTCTGTCTTGAATGAATTTCTGAAGATAATCATTAGCAGTTACAAGGTTTGCCCAGGCTAGTTCCTTTGAGGCCCTCTAAGGTAAATTTCATCAGGGTCTGCTGACCTGAATATATTAAACTTACCAAATGTCTTGTAGCTAGTTCTTTGTGTTTTCTGGATCATGCACCTATGACGCATTTGTCGTCTTGTTTCTGCGAATTCTCAGTGTTTATTTAGAAGGCCAGGAGGTCCCTTGCATACAGGTTCACTGGAGGAAAGCCTTACAAGTAAAGTACCAAGTGAGCAGTGTCTGACTTCAGTTGTGGACAACCTGAAACAGGATCCTTGGAGGATATATGATCTGTTCTATTAACTTTAATGTTGAAATAAAAGGAAGTCTTTAGCTGTCACAATTGAAAGAAAAGCTTTAAACTTTCATTATGGTTAATGCAAAAATTTGTAAGCCTGTAAAGAGACTGGAAATAAATGTATACTGCCCTATTCATGTTGACCAAGGAGATTGCTGAGGAATGGTGTGCAAAAGCCAAGAGCTGAGGGAGAAGGGACCAGAGAAAGCCCTCTTGAGCATGGTTCCACCAGTTCTTTTTATAGAGCTCCTTTCTGCAAATTGCATAGAAGAATAATTTAGGTGGAAAATGACTCTTGGCAAAATGGAAATTTTATTAGAAATGTCTGCTTTCTATTAAATATCTGTGGGTTTTGTTGTTCTTTCTAGAGGAAGAAGGGGTGTTTTTGCAGTTTGTCAGTGGAAGCACTTTCTTTCAAATTTAGATTTTTTTTTTTTTTTTTTTTTTTTTTTTTTGGCTAAAATGAATTTGCAATTTGTTTTGCCTCGCACTTTGCTTGAAAAAGTAGAGTAATAGTTTGACTGGGTGACTTCTGTATACTCACCAGATTCCAACTTTTTCATGCTTAGTCTTCTGCATTGGTTGCTGGGGTCCAGCTTCCCCCTCTCCGAGGTGGGTGTTCACAGGCCGTGCCATGGCCATCAGTGCACTCAGCCCTGGGCTGTGCACCCTGGCACCCAAAAGCTCTGCTTTCTGCCACACTGAGTCACACAGCACTGCTTCCTCAGGTGCGGGAAATTAGGAAACTGATGAGAAGTGGAGTGTAAAAGGCCTCAGCCTGTGGTTAGGACTCAAACTGACCAAGGCTTTGCAGTCTATTCAGTGAAGACATTGCAAGCAGATATTGGCTCTTGTGGTTTCTACAGTTCTCTGTAGTTCCTGAGTTACCTAGTAGAATTTTTTCCATAATTAGCAAGATGTCGGTTGAAAGTGGTGATTTGGCCTCTGGCCAGGAGGGTCTCAGTATTTGTAGCTTCATGTTTTAAAATGATTCAAGCATATAAACAGGCAATGCACTTCCTAAGTTACTGTGTGCTCACTGATTATCAGGTGTATCTGCCCTCATTCCTGTCCAGTTTCAAAAGAAATAGTTTAGTGATTATGTGTTTTTTAAAAAGAAAAAATGGGAGGGCCCTTTCTCTGTTGTTTTACAGACCTGATTGGCACTCTGAAACTTGTTCCTCTGTGATGGTACAGTAAATGATGGCTAAAGGAGTTTAATTAATGTTTGCACATTAATGAGACATTGTTCTCAGGAGCCTTTTACAAGATGGTTTTTTAGAAGAGCTTTTTGTCTGCTGTCTACTCATGCCTCCCCTAATATCTACTTGTTGGTAGCTGAAATACGGTGATATTGGAAGTAGGAAAGGGGAACAGTTACATTTCCAAGTTATGTAAGTGTCTTCCAGATTTTATGGCAGCCCACCAGTCTTCACTCCTGTTGCTAATTTAGCATGAAACATGAGATATCTTGTTCCGCTCACATTTTTTTTCTTGTGAACACTTGTTGTTTTGGGGGTTTTTTTATCTTATTTTTGCAAGTTTGGACCCACAGTCTTAGCCATGATATTAACAACAGCCAGACTTTTGGGTGTAAAGGATTAAAGGCTGATCTGCCAAGTTGGAACTATTTTTTTGTTTCAAAAGAAATAATTGCATTATTTCTTTTACCTTTTTTTTTATTTTTTCTAGCTGAAACATGAAGTTGTAATTGTAAAGAAATGAGATAAAACAGTAGGTGTGTTCTGGGGTTGTGTATTATTTTACTGATTATCCTCAATTCTCATTTCTTTTCCCTGAAGCTCTCTACTCAGTTTTGAGGTTGAGAGGGTTAATTTAGGGAGGGAACACTCCCACCCTAAATAGAGTGATAGAGTCTTGTGAATGTATAATTTGTAAAGTAATAGGAGCAAGAGAAACAACAAAAAAATCTACCCGGGAACTTCATTTCATGCTAATTCTTTTTTAAGAAATATATTTGGTTCTTAATTGTAAATTAGAAAAGTACATACTGGAAGAAGTTCAGAATAATGTTTGTAGATTATCACATATGTTAATTCTTCACTCTGTGCTATACTGTGGCTTTTTGCTGGGATCCAGTTCTGGACACAGATAATTGCAGTGTCATTAATTAAGAAAGAGGCTTTCAGATGAAGATAGGGGTGGCAAAAGGATGTTTTCTTCTATTGTAAACTGTGAAGGATAGGAGCTTTCTTTTGCTTCACACAAGGAAATGGTGTTCTGTTTCTTGTGCAGTTCCTTGACCATTTTTTCAATGCAAAGAAATAATGGCAATGTTAAGAATAATATGTTTTATCTGTGCCTCTGAGTCTGAAGTCATCCTGTGCCACTGGAAGGCAATAGAAAAGCTCTGCTGTGTATAACTTCAGCATCATTTGGCAGAAGGACTGTGGTATTGTGTTTGTACTGTGCAGATTTTCATGAGGATACGTTCTTGGCCGATAGCTGAGTTGCTGGCTTGGAGAAATAGTTGACTGCTTTTCATCCTTAACTCCAGTCTTTGATTTGCCTAGTTTTGCCAGTTCTTCTAGATCAGTCAACAACAACAACAACAACAACAAAATCATCTTTCCCTAATTTAATGTGTTTGGCAAATGCTTCTTTCACGGGCCTATTTATTCTAAAACTGTAGTAAATGTGCTTCCCAATATGGTATTGTTAAAATGCAGCAACTGTGACACTGATCAGGGCGTGGGAGAACACTATCCATCAGTGTGGAGAGGGCATTTTGACCTAAAGGACCTGGGCACTGCCCTTGAGAACAGGGCCAGGAACTGTAAAACAGAGACAGAAACTGAGGGATTTCTCATCCTCAAGTCTCAAGTACAGTAAAATGTGTTCTGTACAATCTTTACATACATTGCTCTTGCATTATTTCTTCTGGCTTTGTCTCTCCAACTTTCACAGAAGTACCAGGCCTTTGTTCTGACGAGTGGTGAAATAACTGGATCATCAGAATACTCCTGTGTTCAGTTCGCTGTGCTTGCCTTGGAAACTACTGAACAGCAGTGCCTCATACCATGTTTGTACTGTGGCTCTTGCAGCAGATTCTGTTGTCTAACATTAGTACTGATAAGCAGGTTGATGTTACCTTGCAAAGAACTCAAGTAACCCCTAATGAAGCTTTCTCTCTTTCCCTCTGCAGGTGGTTAGTCGCGTGGCAGCTCAGCAAGGATTTGACTTGGACCTTGGATACAGGCTACTGGCAGTATGTGCAGCCAACAGGGACAAATTCACTCCAAAATCAGCTGGTAGGAAAAGCCTTTTTTTGGTGTCTTATTGAATCTTGGATGGTCGTATTCTGAATAAGTGCTACCTGCAACTGTCTTGCGTTCTTAAAAAAAAACAAAACCAAAAGCAAACACGTATTTGATGGTAATAGTGCTGTTGCTTTTAGCATTTCGATGACATGCTCTTCTGAGGAGACATGACTTCGGAAATTCATGTTTTCCCCAACTTGGTGCTGTTCACTGCCCTGTTTGATCTTATGGATGAAATGTTGCTTCCAGAAGCACGGATGTTCAGTAATTTTGTGGTGGGAATGAACACACTCAGACCCCTCCATCTTGGTAAACCATTGATTTTCTGTCGTGTCAACCTCTAAATCTTTCACATTCATTCTGCACTTCTGATATATCTATTACAAGTAGTTCTTTGACTTTATATGTCTGTGCAAATAAATACCATGGTTTCTCGTACATCTAGTCATTAGCTTTAGAATTTTGAGCCAAGAGTAGTTAGCAATGCTATTGGTGTAGTATTAAGTAGCCATTTTTCCAGTATTTTACAGCAATAATCTGTTACAGGGCTCTGATCAAGTAGCAATATTTGATTATGATATATTGCCATTGCTCCTCTATATAGTAAAAACAGAGAACGCACTTGAGGGTCTTTCTGCTGCTCACATGTTCAATTTAACTGGAGCATTTAATTCTGGTTCTCCTTTTCTTAGCTGACGAATGTCAACATAATGTGCACTGGCTTGGAAAACAGGAAGATAATTGTTCCATTCCAGACTGAGCATGGATAACTTTTCTGCTTAGTACTAAACTGGTATGCAGTCTCCATTTTAGAACATCAGGAAAGGTTACCTTCTTCCAAAACAGTGATTTGTAGCCAACTGGTTGGGTGTTAACATTTCTTTTCATGTTCCTTTCATCTTTACTCATGGCTGCCTTTTGTCCTAAGTGTTCTAAGCAGGTCCTCGTGCAAAAGTGGCTTTCACATCAAAGCGTGTTCACTGGACTTACTGTTTTATTTTCTTGTATGGGAAGGGATCATTAATCTTACTAAATGTTGAATAAACTGTCTGATTTTCATCCGGAAAAACTGTGTGGAGGATAAAACATTCTGTTGACCAGGCACAGTCTCCCTTTCTTCTGAATGTCTATTAAGTTTATCCATTAGCTAGCTATCACATCTGTTGTTGGTTGTTTGGGTTTTTTTTTCAAAAAATGTTTGTCAAGTGAGACTCTCTATGTATGAGTGCATTGTGTGCTATATTAAAACTTTTCAAATTTTTTTTAAAGATATAGCTATTCCCCCCATCTTACTAATTCTTCCTGACATGTCTTTTTATCAGTGTGTTGGTGAAGGTGAGGTTGTGAGTCTCTGTATCTTTTCATGTTCCTTTAGGGCTTGCATGAGGGCGTAGTCTTGAAAAGTGCTGGTCAGTCATGTCCTATAAAAGCCCAGTGTCAGTGTTTGATTTCTACCAATAATTACTTTTTTGGGAATATATGCTTTTTTTTTTTCAACTCATTATCCTAGCAGTCTGTACAGAGTGCAGTCTTTCCGTTGTTAATTGATACAATACTGGAAAAGCTGGTAAATCATGTGCTCTTCTCTCAGTATATTCTAAAACCCTTCTCAGTTCTGTGCTTTTCTTCCTATTTCCTATTTGCATGTACAATAATTTATTTTCAATGGTCTTAAATATTTGGTTTCATAAGTACTTAAGTTTTACTATGTATTCAGTTGTTTCACCAGTTATTGCAGGGATTTTATCATGCTCATCTCCACCATGTTTTTTGTGCTCTTATTGTCTGTGTTAAATACTCATATTTTGGGGCATACCATAACATATTTTGTGAAATGCCACATATATCTCCTACTCTAAGGATGTCACATTCACATGCAGTCTATGAGAGCTACATCACTGGATGGGCAGCTTGAAAGACTGACAGACAAGGGTTACAAATGTGAGGTCGTTTCAGAACATATGGACTTTTTTTAAAGAGTTAATTTCCACATCTGAGTGCATTAACATTTTCTGATTTCTAATGTAGCAGTGGCTCTGCTCTCTCATTAAATTTTTGTAAAAATGTTGAGATTGTCCTTTGTTTTTTTTGCAAACAGTGTGGATCACTGAAAGCTGCCTTTCGTGATTTGCTTAAGTTGTTGTCAGGAATGCTTGCAGGTTGTTTTGAGTAACTCGTTCTGTTTTCTGTTACATCTGTTGAAAGACACCTTCAACAATTCTTCCAGTCACTTTCCTACAGAAGTCCCCTGATGTAGATATCAAATGGCATTAATTTTAATGAATAAGCATTTGTTTTTCCCTTCCTCTAGGCTTAAGGGGAATTTACAATGGTTTGAATTTATTCCACCAAGTATGAATTTAATGCTGCCACCGGGATCACTCTGGAAACATTTTTAATCCATGTTCTTTAGTGTCTGACATTCTGAAATGTGAGGAGAAAAAAAAAAACGTTTTCTAATTAAAACAAATTTGAGTAGGTGAACGCTGGGGAAAATAATTGCCCCAAATCCTTTCAAGGGCTATCCACTATTAGTACCTCTTTATAGCCTAGGACAAGGCTTGTTGACTGATGTCCTGCAGGCTGGGAGCCTGGAGTGGCCTGGCAGTGGTGGCTGGCAGGTTTTGCAGCTCTGCTGTGTGGAGCAGGTGGACCACCCCAGCCTGATGTCTGGCAGGTCTCCTGGTTTGCAGAAACAGCTGAACCAGTGCAGTTAGCAGTCTTGCTCCTGTTCTCCAGCAATTCCCACCCTAAGCTTGCTCAGGGACCTGTACTGGCAGGAGAGGTTTTGCTGGTATGGCTTCTGTTCTGTTTGACTGGCTCCTTGAGCTGTTTCTCTGCAGGGCCACAGGAGAGTGAGGGTCCCCGTGGCAGTGCCTGAGGATCTCTTATTCCTGATGGAAGAGGGCTGGAGCCTGAGGCTAGAGGGCAGAGCAGCCAGCTGCCAAATTGGCTCAGCTCTATGGGAAATCCACACCCCTGGTTTGTGCAAACGGCCCCACAATGTTTCATCTCTGCTGGTTTAAGCCGTTTTGGTGGTAGCTCCCTCTCCCAGCTATGCTGAAGAGGCTGGGGAGTGGTTACAGGAGGTGCAGATGGCAGATCAGAGTACAGGCAAACATGGGGGAAGCAGAGAGAGATGAGAGGCTGGAACCAGGTGGGGCAGCAACCTTTTCAGGTGGCACAGCCTCAGCTGGGGGAACCCAGGGGAACAGACCAAGAGCTGTCAGTTCCTCAGCTTCTCCCATCCGGGACCGGGACCGTTTGGTGTTGCTGGGGCAGTGTTTGATGTTGTGCTTTTTAGTCTTGTTTTACTTGGCCATTGAGATGGTTAATAATTAGCTAATACAAATTGTTTTGGAGAATGCCTGGAGGGGAGGCTCATGCAGCATGAAAAGTATTAAAAAGTTGTCATGTGTGTTTTTAAATAGAAATGATGATTTAATGACTGTACCTTTTGTCTCTGCTTTCTGGTGTTTGTACCTGAAATAATAGCTGCTGCCTTTTATTCTCCTGGCCCATGCTGCTGCAACTGGGCTGCTGCCTCAGCAGGAGGTCAAATACAGCATTTCCCACCCTGAAGACAAATGACAAAGCCTTTAAAATATATGTGTCTCTTTCGGTGACAGCTGCTCCCCAGACCTTCCACTGCAAATTCCTTTGCCTTGTTGTGACACCTATAGGGGATGGCCCAGCAGGTTGGCTGCCTGCCTGCTCATTTGCTTTCATACCGCAGTAACCCGAGTTGCTCTTAGTATGTGAGTGCATGGCTCTTTGTGTATTCCATTTTTTCTTCCTTAAATCTGAAGACTTTCTTTCTGAATAGTGCTTGCTTGGACCTTTTCTGAGCACATCTCCTGCTTTTGTCCTTCCTGTAGAAGATTTTAAGTCATTTGGTAGCTTTATTTTAAGGTCTCCTATTCACAAAAATAGAGTTCATCGATTAAAGTGTTTATTAAAAAAAAAAGGGGGGGGCGAAGGAAGAGAGAAAGGGAACAATTTTCTGTTCTGAAATACTTTTTTGAAAGAATACTTTACTGAGCTACTGAAGTTCATTGCTCTTGTAGCTACTTTTCTACTTTTGCTTTTGTCAGGAGGCCAAGCTGAGGCCAGACAAGGGGACGACAGGATGAGATCATACAGGGAGCTTTGTCAGAAAAGGACAGTGTTCAGTATCTCTCTCTTTACAGAGAGAGAGGCAGGAGCCTGAGGGCAGAACTGTGCAGAAAAGGTACTTCAGCAATCACTGAGAATCTACAGCAAACAAACGCTGTGATAGCTTGGATGGGCAGCTAAGTGTTGGCTGTTCGATAGCAGAAATAGCAACCCTTTTTGATATTGCTTTGTTTTCAGCCCCTTAGACTCTGCTTGGTGTGCTTCTGATTTTACTTTTCAAGAGCAGTATTACTGAATAACCTTGAAGCATAAAAATATACTTAATATGAAGCATAAACTAAAGCTTCATGGTGTTTGAGGATTTTACATTGTTTTATTTCTTTAGCTTTAATCATTGTACTTTAATTCTAATATAATAGGGCTCTTCTTAGCGAGTATGATACCAAAGCTGTGAATAAGTTGGACCTCAGGCTAACAAAGGTATATGTAGTTGAGGGTACTTGCAAATGGTGGTGTTAGAACATTACTGGACAAGATACTGAGACCCAAGGTATGTCCTGATCAGGATAAATTTTCAAAGCAATAGTACGGATTGGGCAAAGAGTATTTTGGTGTATTATCAAATCAAACTTCAAGAAACTGTATAAAATGAGAATAGAAATTACTCTGCAATGTGAATGAAGAACAGGTAGAAAGTAAGGATAACCTCTAGATTATGGGGGACCACAAGGCTAGATTAACACTTTGCTTAAGTTTCCATTAATAATGCTCACATTATCTGTGGAGACAAGGCAAAAGGAGTCAGCTAAAAGGATTACCAGTATTCAATGGAAATTACTCCAGCCAGGGCTGAAGGGATCCCTCCAACTTGAAGGGACCAAATGATGGACATGCCTGCATTTGGAAAGAAATAGCATATGAACTGTCAGTCTCGTGCCTCACACCAAAGATTTTCAGCAAATTGGTCAAGTCAAAACGGTCTTATATGACTGGAGAAGAAATACAAATGCTGTATTTGTACTTGGGAGAGTGGCTGATAAGAATGAGAGCAGAGTAGAAAATGTTGGCTTGGGTTGTTCATGAAATAAAAGCTGAACAGAGTTATGAAATGTATGTAAATACTAACAAATAATTTAGGAACAAGAAGAACTGTGAAGCTACTGAAGTACAGTGTTGGCACAAAACATATAGGTGTAAATTGAATAAAATAAATAAGGGGGAAATTCAGAATTATTAGGGCAGTGGCATTTTTAAAATGTTTTCAGTTAGAATGACACTGGAGAGGGATGGAGCAGAGTAAAGGCAAATGGAAAAGTCAAACTGCCTTTTTAAAGATAAAACTCAGTGCATGAAATTGTGTAATGTGGTTCTTGATGTAGCTGGAAGCTGGTTAAGAACCTTTTGTCTGTGTAGTCCTAAATTCTCACTACAGATCCATGCAGATGTCTGATTCATTCTACATAGAGTTGATATGCTGAAACTGTCCACTTGACACTCCTCATTAAAATAAAGGCATTATTTTCTTTTAGCTGTTACCTTCTGAAACAGCTTTTGATGCTGAAGACTGAGTACATTTCAGGTGATCTCTAGGTTCACTTCCCAGCTGTTAGCACAGATTCTCACCGTGTGCCCTTGTCTGCTTTGCTCTCTGTTTTGTAGTTTTATATTTTTGAAGCAAGGATAATAATACACCTTCCATCTCACTTTTATTTATGTGGTTTAATTAAATTCAGTATCCTGCAGTACAGAAACTACCTCTTCCCCTGTAGGTAGATATTCAGTGCAGTGGAGCCATGGTTTCAGCTGGGTACTTACACTTTGTTGTTGTACAGGTAAAATAATTCTGTTCTGGAACATATACTGGCAGGATACACCTTTTTTGCAAATAAGTCTTTCCTAAAGATTTATAGTGTGGATACTACAAATAAATGACTAATTAATTCATAATTCATTTAGATTATGAGGTTAGTTTTGTTAGTTTCTGTTAATGAAGTTGGCAACTTCCCTTGACCAAAGGGAAGCACAGTCAGTACTGCTGTTTAGTGGCAAGCAGCATTAATTCATGTCTGTACTCTGTGACAGCCACATTTACATTGTCTGCAGAAAAGGCTTAGTAGGCTTTGCCCATTTTTCTTGCCCATGAGTTTACTCAGAACAAAACTCTAAAAACCTGCCGTTTGGAAAATGGTATCCTGTATCTTGAGCCTCTTAGGTTGGCTTTGCATATGGCAGACTTGTCTGTAGTCAGCTCTCAAACACCTTGAGATGGAGCATCTGAAAAGCCTGTAAAATGAGATGCTTTTCCCCACTAGGCCTTGCTTGTTCGAGCTGTTTCTGTTCCCTCCAAGATGTTTGCTCCTGATCCATTTGGTCTGTCTTCTACTTGTGGGAAACATGATCATACTTGTGTCAGATTTTCGTTATTCTCGGCTTTGCAATTCCTCTTCATCTTTATTGTGAGTTTGAGGACTTCATGACATATTGATGTAGATGGGTATTATTTTGCTGGAATGGAAATTCCCTTCCTTTTTGGCATTCACAGTTCTGCTGTACATTGAACACCTGTGTTTATAAGGGATGTTGTGTGGCTGAGCTGCTGCTTCTTCATTCTGTCTGGTCAAAATACCAAGTGGTGTATCTGGCCTGTTCTTTTTGACGTTTGACTGGGTCCTTGTTACCATGGTACCAGTTCTGACTTTGAGAGATGTTGCCAGGTTGGAACATTTTTGCACTAAGGTCTTTACTGGAGCACTTAGGAAAATTGCAGACGCTCAACTATAGCAACAAGCCTGTTCTGCTGTTTTCTTAGTCTGTACCTTGGATTTTTGTGAGGCTGGTACTTACCTGAATGCTCTCTTTGCTGCAGATTTGAATGTATAGTGCATTAACTCATCATGCAATTCCTGGGAAGAATCTTTTCCTAAAAGTGCGCAACACACTTTCACTTGGACTGGAACTGGCATTCTGCAGAGAAGATTTCTGTTGATCTCTATCAGTGTTTTCTGTCTTCTGCTTCAGGGATCCCATATGAGTTGAGAGCAACAGGAGATTTGGTGATAGAGACAGCTTAAAACTTGGTCTCTGTGTGAATTATGATATTTTCTGTTGTTATTTTGAGTAAATTACCTGTCCCTCTGGACATGAGGTAAGTCACAAATGAAGAGTAAGAAGGGAGGCAGCTGTGGAAGCATACATATATTCATGGGAGAGAAGAAAGCAAACTCTTAGAATGGCATTTGCCCTTTACAAGTTACCTTTTCTCAGCTTACAGCGATCAGTCCTGAACCTGTTCCCTTTTGAGCTGCAGTGCATCCAAATGCACCTCACTGCCAGTGCTCTCTTAGCAGCCTGTGTGTCTTGGAGGCATTCAGAGAAGTTCACTAGGAGTCCAGCTATGAGAACAGTAACATAGCAACTTCCATGAGGTTTGGTAGCTTTTTTGCTGGAGGGCTGAACAATGAAAGCATAAACTGTATGAACAGATCAGATCAAGCTCCAGGATGGCGAGTTCACTTCCTAAATACAATTGAGATTCCACCGCTTAAAATTTCAGATCCGTTCCCAATTCCTGCAGGCTTGTCTGGAGCATGGAGTCAGCCTGTTAAGAAAAGTTCTTGCTCCGAATACTCTAGACACAACACCCTGTGAAACACACTGCTTAGTGGACAAGATGTTATAGGTAGTATCTCTCTTTTTAAAGAGAAATTTGTGTTTCATCTTTTCTAATGCTTGTGTTAAAGTACACCTGGTAAAGTGTGCTGAGAGAAAGGTATTTACCTAAGTGCTATGTGATGCAATACATTCATTTAAATATGAGTTAGAGAATAATCACAGAATCATAAGGTTTCATCATTGTAGATAGTTCTACTTTGTATTAGTCTATGTCTTTCATAAAAGGGGATTCAAGAAGAAAGACCACAGAATAAAAGTAAATGGATTTGAAGAGAGCTATTAAGTATTAAGTTCCCAAAACAAATGCAGTATTGTTCCTTACAACGTATTCTGTTTTTCCAAGAACTTCAGTAGAAGTTAATATATTCGTGTTTGATAAGGCTTCTGGATGGTTTCCATTTAATGGATTGTTTTTGTCTCAGTTTACTTCAGTTTCCATAACACATATAAAGAAAATCATCAAATTTGCTTTCCTCTGCAGGTTTTCTGGATGCCAAGGTAAATAACTCCCTTTGTATTTTTTGGTAGTCTGATGAAAACTGCAACAATATTTCTGTCTCATTATGAGACACTTCTATGAATATCCTAATAAATCCAGACTTTATTTATTCCTTACACTTCTATATATGCTAAATCATAACAGTTATCAATAACACCTGACTTGAGGAATAAATGGAAGAAATAAGATTTCACTCATACAACAACAATAAAAGGAAGTAATGAAGTTTAGTAGCTTAACAATAATAAACTGCAAAAGGTGTGAATCTAACTAGAAACTTAAGCTGATTTGGATCTCATTTCTATGACTTAAAACAGGCTTTTAGGAAAGTCTGGATTTCAAGTCCAAGAAACAGACCTATATTGGTGAGTGTGTCTGCTCCTGTAAGATGTCTCCAAAGATGCAGTTGTTGCTGGGGCTGAGGTTCACAGATAGGATTTCCTAATGTGGCAGAAGGAAAAAAATTATCAAGCGTTGAGATGCCTGGATATTGCACAGTCCTAAGCAAATCTCTTTGATTCTTACCTGTCTGTCTAGTAGGTATCTTGGTTGTACCTCTGTTTTGTTGCTGTGAATATGTATTTCTTATGTGCACTGTTAAAAAGAACCAGTGTTTCTTCGTGTATGAACTGAGCGTCTACCCAACTTCGGAGATTCACTCTCAGTAAAACTTAAAGTAGTAGCATTTCATGCAGAAAGGTAGCTTCTGTGAAATATATGATCAAACTAATGATTCATTCAACCTCCTCCAAGATATTCCTTATTTCTTTGAGAAATGCTTGCACTTAAAGTGTGATGGAGCAACTAATTTTAGTGGATAGAAAAGAATTACAGATTTTTAAATCCTACCTGCCTGTGCTGTTGTTTTCCAAAGTCCTGCTTAGGCCTCTGTAGATTCAAACCTGATCCCTAGTTTCAGGTTCACACACTAGTTTAAAATGTACATCTTCTAAAGAAAGTAGTCACAGGAAACATGAATTTAAACAGTTTTAAAGGCAAGTATTAGTGACTTGGCTTTTAACTCAATAATGGAAGGCTGAACAGGGGCTGGTCCTGAGGAGATAAATTGAACACTAAACATCTGCGTACAAAGCAGGGTATTTGTTTTGTGTGTGGTACTTTCCCCTGTGATTGCCTGGTCAGACCCCAAAGACATTAATCTTGCTCACTCTGGAAGATACTGTCTTTCCATGATAAAAAAAAAAAAACAAATCAAGTTACTTAGAGTATTTACTACAGATACAATTTCAATTAAGCCAAAGGACAAGATAGACCTCTAAGGTCTCAGTGTGAAAAACTACACACTACTGGTCTAAACTGAGATGGGAGATGTTAATTGTTGGAAATTTATGGACTGTCTCCCAGTAGGAATGTTGAAGTGGACCTAGTGGTCCTCAAAAAGCCAAATACCACAGCAAGCAGTAAGGGGATTTTGCTTTGGAGGTTTTCTAGTATTAAGCCAAATATGTTTGAAATAATTAGCAGTACCTACAGTAACTGTGTCTTGACCAAAGCAAAAGCAACAAGGTACTGGAATTGTGTCAACATTGAGCTGTCTTGAGAGCAGAAGCGAAGACTTCAGGGAGGTTCTTGTTAGAACTAAAATTGCATAAACCTCCTTTCTCCATTCCGTTACAACATCTAGCATGTCTTACAGGACAGCAAATTGTTTTAAAAATCAGATTTAAAATTTTACTCAATTTAGCTAAATATACATTCAATACCTGGGATGAATATTATTGTGAGCTGGAGGAGGGCTTGACTGACATTTTGGTCTAGCAACTGTCAGAATGGAGAAAAGAAAAAGAATGTTGTTCCAAAAGAGAGAGATACTTTTTTCTTCGTTCGGTATGTGGAAAAGTTAATAGGTAAAGACAGAGTCTTTGGTTGGGGCAAATTCTGTGTTCATTTGATTCTTTGCAGCCAATTATTGCTCCCAAGTTGCAGTGTAGAGAAAGAAGGCAGAACCTCTTCAGCCAGGGCAGTGGCAGTAGAATATGATAGTTGTCACTCCAGGAGTTCCTGTCTCTGAACCACTCAGTTACATCAGCTCAGTCTGTGAGGTTGTGTGCTTGGCGTGGGATCTGGGGAGTGATTAGAGAATCTTGATAGAAGGGTGGAAGGAAGTGTTGTGCTGCTTGTTTTGTGTAAGCAGGATTGGCCCCCATGCAGAATCATTCAGTGCCTCTAAAGAGACAGAAGGCTGTGACAGGAAACAAGAGTAATGTCTGAGAGCAAACTCCTCAAGCTGGTGACACAAAGCTGGTGGATCATCAAATCACTGTTGGAGGCTCAATGGGATCCTTTGGTAATAGATTACCACAGATACTGTGAGGATATATGTGACACATGCCAAAATTCAAAGTTAGTGAGTTTATTGCTACTATGAGAACCCAAACCATGTGTGAGGGCTAAGAAGTCAGCTGAGCAGAGTTCAGCAGCCAGTCTTCCTGTAAAATCCTTGGTAGGAGCTAGGCTTCAAGGAGACCTCTGTCCTTATGAAGGACAGCAGAGTGATTTTCAGCATCCCTTTAAGAACAGCTAAGTATACAGAGACGTTTCAGCGTTTTTCCTTTTTTCTTTGATTGTAATGTGTTGTGTAGTAAACTTTTGAAAGTAATGTTAGAAAAGCAGAGGGGAAATCCTAACTACCATGTCTGACTTGGCACAGTCCCTTTGGTTCAGTCAGCCAGACTGCCAGACTTCTGCAGTTGAAAGTATCTTGTGTTCTTCGTATTTTCTTGATCTGCTAGAATTCACATCTTCAGGCATCATTGACAAATGTATGCTTTCACTCACTCAGACAGAGTGGAAGAGCCACAATCTCCAGCTCTGGGGAGGGTTATGTTTTCAAATCGAGGGAGGAGGGAAGTGTGTTTGCCCCACATTCCATTAAATCTTAATCTAGTCAATCGATTAAACTTGTAGAATGATGATGACCTCTAAGGATTGTCTTCAAACAGCTAGCACATACATGGCTGACAGTCTCTGAGTGATACAAATCATTCTGGAGGGGAATTTTGTAGAGAAGGAAAAAAAACTAAACTGAGGATCTGGAAGGAATGTGATCATATAGTGCATCTATTTTGAAGTAAATTTATTTGGTTTGAAAACATACTGGAAACTTGGAATAGTCAGATATTAATATACATTGCCCCATGAAAGGAAACTGTTTATTCTGCAGGTGCCATTTAGTCTACAAAGGTGAAAAAAAAGTCTATACAGGATCATTGTTCTATTGTTGTATTTATTTGCATAGGTGATATTTTTATCTGCCTTTCATCTCTCTGTCCAAAACTCTACTTATCATGAGGTCAGTAAAGCTATAAAGGTCACAAAGAGATTGAAAGAAATAGAACTATGCCTGAGAAAGCTCATGTATGCAGAAATAGCTGTCTTCCATTGCAGTATTAGAATAACTTTTTAAGGTTCCTTGTTTAGAAACATTATTTGTTAGTGATGAACTCTTAAGCCTCCCCTTTCCTGGAGAGAAAGCCTTGATTTCTGTCTTCACAGAATGGCAAGCAACTGTATATTCCGTGTTTTCAGTGGGCCCAGACCAAACATCATCTGTCCTGCACTTTAAACAGTGACCATTCTTTTGGCAACTGTTTGTATGTTTTTAAAGCAGTAGAAGAGTAGAGATGACAGGGTTGAAATAGTTTTACTCCTTTTACTGATGCAGCAAAAAGATACAGAGCAAAGAAGGGAGAGATCACGGTATGGGATTAGAGGAAATGGACAGTGAATGCCTGTTCTGCCTGCAAAGCTGGCAAATTCTACACAAGTGAGTTACTGTGGGAGAGGCTGAATCTCAGGATAAAAATAGAAATTTTAGGATGAAAAAATCTTGATGTATCCAGGGAAACCCAATCATATGGTAATGCAAAATCCAAAGTAATGGGAATGGGATAATGAAATTTTATGATATCTGCAGGTAATAATGTGGTTCCCTTTATGACTTGTGCAAGTTAATAAGCAAATAATACCCCCAAAACTAAAATTACTAGCTAGATGGTTTTTTTCCTACATCTCCTTCAACCCCATTATGTCAACTTATCTTAACAAACTAAATGGCTTTAAAAGAGTTGGTAGTAGGTTTTAAAAGAACTAATAGTTGTCACTTAAAGCATATTGCTTTAATAATCCAACTGGTATGTTCTTATTCTATTCTTGTGTCTCCAAATACACTCATGAAGTAGATGGATAGTCGATTTCTTTATATCATCAGCTTTCTCTTCAGTGTAATTTGAGGCTGGACCTCTTTAAACTTTCTTCCGATGCTCTTTTTACAGCAGAATATTATGTATGTGCCAACAGATTTTGAGTAAATGAAGGACTATACCAGTTATGCAAACTGCACAAAAAAGTCTTTTGCTGTTCCAGTTGTTCAGCACCTGACAGGGGTTCTGTTGTTGGTGCATCCCAGTGCAGCTCAGTCATCCCACCCAGTGTTATGGGACATAGGCTCAGGGAACCCTGCAGTGAGCTTTGAAGAAGGATTGTGATAGATGGTAGAGTGTCTTCAAAAGAAGTACTCTTCGGGGTTCCTTGTTTGAATAACTCTTTCTGCAGTGTTCTTCATAGTGAACTCACTTCTTGGTTTTCCTACTGTTTTCCTCTTCCCCCTCCACTGCTGCATCCTTCTAAATCCACCTTTAATTGTAGAATGCTTCCAGTTAATAATGGCTGTCATGTATTCCAGGTTTTAAAAGGCCATAAACACAGAAGAATGGGCTGAAGTATCTGAGTTAAAAGGCTTGTTCAAGATGCTATCTGTGTGCTGAATACAATTCATGGGCATGTAAAAGACATCAGATTTTCCTCTAGAGGTGTTTAGCAGAGTAGCAACTCAGGAGTTGGAGCTTTGATCTTGCTGTTTTGCTCTGGTGTGTGTGCTGTGGAGGCATCTAGCTGTCTTCTGACCTCTGGGGCTTGAACTGTTATTTCTGTTGATGACTGGTGTTCATTTCTGCATTCTTCATGCAGTTTTGGTTGTTGGCTTTTTTGTTTGCTTGATGTGGTGTGGGGACTTTTTTTGTTTGGTTTGAGTTTTTGTAAAATAATTTAATCCTTTATTATTTTGTGCTTGTTTTTATGTGATGTTAAAATATCCCAGGTATTGGGACCTAGAAGCCATCATTCAAATGACCAAATAAGACGTTTACAGCAGGCTCCTTCACACTGCAAGAACTAACAACATTGAGAAAGGATTTCTATATAAGTTTAATTTCTCTAAGAAGTAGCCACTTACTTGTAAATTTTCATTTATAGTATGTGGAACACAACTTTTAGCTCTTTATTTATATAAATGGAAAAAAATTTCTATCTTGTAAAAAAAAATCTGACAAAAAGAAAAAGTGGACCACCACGTGTTCTTCAATCATGAAACTGTCATGATTCAGGAAAGCACTAAGGTCTATGCTTATTTTTTGAGACACATTTAGCTTCTTTTTGCATGTTGGGAGTGAAGATGAGTTAAGTGCATTCCTGAACCAGAACCTTAGCACTAATCCTTCAGTCACTACAAAGAATAAATGAGGGGCAAAGACAAAGGGCCAAATTAAAATCAACGAGATTCTATTCAGATGGGCTCTGCTTCAGCAAGCACATATCTAATTATAAGCACAGAAGTAGGCTCACTGACGTCAAAGTCAATTAAACTGCTTAAATTTAGGCACATGCTTAAATTCTTTGCTGAATCAGTATTTTTGAGCCAACGAATAATAGGACAGCATTGCTGGTCCAAAGCATAATTTTTGTGGATGGGAAGGAGTTTAAACTCCCCCTTTCCTCCATCAGTTCTTTTGAGGTCTGCCTGCTGGCATTTTATTTGAGTCCCAGTGGTAAAGACCTGTGTCAGTATGTTAAAGTTTCTTAGAGTGTTTGCTAACAATACTTCAAACATGACAGTTGGATCTCTGGTATTTTTTATACTGCATCCTCCATGCAGTATACTGTGCAGTATGGCAGGACTATGCCCAGCATAGTAATCTTTTCAGCTTTGTTTTTTCTGACGCCACTTGTATGAAATGAATCCCTTTGTCCAGTCTCTGAAAGACAAATTAGTAACTCATTTTCATAACAAAACCAGAAATGAAGGAAGCATGTAGACAAAAGTGTTAAATGAGGAGTGCCTGTCATACAGAAGCAGCTTTGACTCCTTTAGCTTCATGTGTTATTTTAATGTATGATGTCATAAATAAATAACCTATTATTTGTTTGCCTTGAATCATTAAGGGCCTAATAAGAGTTTTCCCCAGTAGGAATATGAAGGACAACATTATATTTCTTAGACAGAAACACACATGGGAATTTCAGCCACGTTTTGTAAATGAGCTGAGGCTGGTTGTGATCTTTTACCTATGCTCCCTGCCTAAATAACACAGTAGAGTTGCCCTGATGTACTAGCAAGGGATTAATCAGGAAGGTGCACTGCAAAAGATCAGATTTCTTCCACTTGGTAAAACTCACGCCATGGGGACTTAGGGTCTGCAAAGGAAGCTAATAAAGTTATCAACAGAAATAAGTTCAAAAAAGAAAAGCAGGTAAGCGAGCTAAATAAATCTAGACTAGTGTTTTAAAAGGTATTCTACATTGTGTTCATGTGTACATTATCTGCTAATCACTATTACCTGGTAATTACATGAGTCTAAAGCTTAAATTTAATCATCTTCATTTAGATACCAGAGAATTACATGTATTCATTTGTGTATTGATATCTTTGTGGTTTAAAAAAAAAAATTAAAAATTTTGGAAACTGTGCAGGTAGTCTTGATGGAGAATAGGTGACTTTTTAGTCAATATTTGTCTTTATTATGTAATTTATTTCATGCCAGTTAGCAGCTATATTCACAATCAAAGGTAGCATGGGCTAACAGGTGGCTTAAGTCAAGTCAGAGCTTCAGTTTTGCTTAGTTCCCTTTGCTTGGTGAGGTAAAGTAAGGAGAGGGGGAATAGCTGTTTGAACAGTGAATGAGAGACTGTTGTTAATGACAAAGCTGGGCCACTGTCAGTGCCAAAGCATCAGTTTTCCCCTGTTGGGTACCTCCCACATTATCCTTCTCTTTCCCCCAGCAGCTCATCATCCTCCCACAGCTCAAGAGTATAACCTCTTCAGCTACTGCAGCTGCTGAAGTTGTGAGCATGGAGTTAGAGGAAGGAAGCAGCCTATCAGGCAAGCAGCCTTCTCATTAATGTAGTATAAACTGTCTTCATTGTGTGGGACATCATCTCAGCCAACAAAGTAGAAGGAAAGCTCAAGCCTGAATGGTAGATTTTTTGGACTGCCTTTTATGTAGAGTACTCCTTGACTGCATCACATGTGTATTCCTAGGATGAAGATTTAATTAATTTAAACCAGGATATTCCTTTACCAATTTTCTTAGTTTTTTTCTCCATATCTCCATATTTTGCATACCAAACAGGATTAAAGTGTCAAACTGTATCTGAAACACTCATGATAACAGAAGGATCAAAGTGGGGACACAGTCATTTTATACATAGAAGTTATCTAAATGGATAACAAGTTACAGTAGAACATGTCATAAAATCACCTAAGTGGGCAGATTTAGTTATGATTAGATCGTGTTACTTCAAGTCTTGAGTTTCAGCTGGGGCTTCACTAAAGACTTGTCTCTCCCTTCTTCACAGCCATCCATCTGGATTTCCATTTTCAGTTACCTTAGGTGCTTCAGAGGGATACCAGGTGGCTGTTACAGACATCATGCAATCTCTTGTTTACATGAGGGCTTTGAAATCTTTGTTTGGAAGTATCTCAAATATCAATATTTGAGATTGTATAAAAACAATCATTTGAAAAGAGAACACAGTCATTTGCTAGCCGCTAGAGAGTGTTCTTTGAGGAGCATTTCCCCTGCTTCATTCCTTATATTGTCTTTCTTTTCCTGGGGCGGCTGTTAGGGGACAGTTAAGAGCAAGTGGTACAATCTGTCTTTCATACTCACATTGCAGAGAGCAAGAGCATGAGTCATCCTGTGGACTCTAAGAAACAATGCAAGTCTCCTGTCATAAGTGGCAAACAACTGTCCAAAGTGCACATACATGCAGGGTGTGTGCAGTTTGAAGTCTTAGCACTATCAGTAGATAACTTTCTCATTCAAAAGGCTAATCGCACGTTCTTGTTCGAGAAGCTGAAGTGGAGTATCTCCAGAAAGCATTGCTTTCTGACCTTTAAAGCTGTTACCTCCAGGGCAGAGTGAAGCAGGATATGTGCCTCACTATTGACTGTGACATTTCTGTCCTAAAAATAGATCACTACAATCCCTTTCTGGTTCAGACCGGCACTCTCTATGGGTGTATGATACTCACTCAGATCTCAGTTTTTACAGGTTTTTAGTAGCTGGATATGCCAGATGGAATGCTAAAGCCTCCAAACTGGGAAAACGGGGTGAAAAAAGAGGAAGGAAAGTACTTCACTGTGTTTTCATTTGCCGTAGTACAGAAAATGTTTCTTGTGGAAACCTACAGCGTAATCTGAGTCTGCTGAGATCAGAGATGATTAATCCACTTAGTGGATCTTTCAGCAATGGAAAGTGGCTGCACAAATCTGTGTAAACCAGGGGATCTCTTCTATCTCCTTGATTTTCAAAGTTAAGGGCTATAATGTCTTACAAACACATGGGTGTATTCTGAAGCATAATAAAATCTTTGTGTGTCTTTTACACTCTAGGTGAACTGTTGATTATATTTTTTTTTTGTGCATGCTTTGTCTCATATGTGGAAATCAAGCATTATTATGAATGCATTCAATTTCCTGCTAATTTTGATGACTGTAAAAGGCACTAATTGTGAATTTACAGCAGACTGGTTGAAAACCGGTAAGGAAAATAAAAAATTACATAATGCGTTTTATTTTCCAACCAACACTGTCAGTCATTCAAGGCCATGCAAACAAATGTACCAATCCTGTTTAGCCAAATTCATTCTGACCTTCATATAGTTGAGTTGCTCATTTGATATCAGTATTAAATGATAACATATGGGAGTTACTGATCATGGATATACTGATGGATATATCCTTACAACAGAAAAAAATTCTTTCAGTGGGACATTCAGCTTGGGCTGGCTGACATGGTTAGATGGAGTTCAAATTCCCTCTTACTACATCTGTTTGGCTACCTACATCTTATTCAAATCACAGACTAAATCAGTTAAGGTCTAGGTAAGTCTTTCAGTGTTTTCAAGAAGACCACATTAGCTTTTGATTGATGTTGGGGGAGACTTATTTCCCTTCAGTGCCCTGGGAAAGGACTGTGACACCATTTCAACGGCAGCACAAAGAGCTGTGTCAGATCCACTTTGAACTGGTAAGAGGACACAGTGGAAGCAGAAACTGTAACAATATAGTTCCTTGGGGAAGATGCAAATGGTATAGGGGAATAGTCATTCCTATAGCTCAAGTAGGTAAACACAAGTGCTTGTGTTATCCACCAGTCACCTGCAGGGAGGACACTTTTAGGTGAAGATCTGTTCAAGTTAACCGTGGGACCAAACTTTTGTGTTTGCTTGTCAGCTTGGAGAACTGTTTTCTCTTCTTTTGGGGATGGAGAGAAGGGACAAGAAATGACTGTGTTACAATGAAGACAGGCTCATCCCTTCAAACCCACCTACTGCTTCTACCCTACTGATCTTTTAGTATTACAAGGAAGTCATTGTAAGTCTGTAACTTCTGAGTTGAAGAAAGGCATTCTTCACATTAATAAGCAATTTCCCACAACAAATAGCAATGGGAACTTTTGGGTTCTTCCATTGGAAAGAATGATACTAATTGTTTTGCCGTAATAAAGTGGCTAATAGGAGATCCTTCCCCACATCCCCCTTTTTTTCAGGTCAGTGTGGCACATTCCAATTTTTGTTTGCTTCAAAGCACAGGAGGAATCCCTCTTGGAGGGGGAGGGTTGTTTTATCATGCTCAAGCGTACAAGCAGTAAGCCTTTTGCTTTCTTCATATATCCCAGTTTCAGAGTGGCTGGGAGAATTCTGAATTTCCCCCCACATGCTCAAAAAATGCAGCATTCTTTGTTTTTCCATTACAAATGAACTGAAACCCATAATCTCTGTACTGAGCAGAAGTGATTAAAATAGTGTGGAACAGATGGTTTAAAAGCTGCCAAAAATCGAATCTTTTGCTATTTTGTTTCTTGAAACAACTACATTAGTTCCTGAGTCAGATTTGAGTGGGCCCTCATAACTCATCTGAGATGAGAGAGCATGCTTGTTTCTCCATCTTTGGCCTCTCATTAATAGAAATTATTAATTTAACTTTTTTTAAAATAAAAAAATACGTGCTATGAACTAAGGTAAGTTTTCCATGGAGATTTAACAATATTTTTTTCTTGGAAATTTTACTACTTGTGTTAAGGTTTGTTCCATGGAGAGGAAGACCATGTTCCAGTTCTCGTACTTGTGGAATAAAGACACTGCAGTACTTTGAAGTGGTGTGTGTATTTGATGCTCAGGGTGTGCAGGTTTGGTGATCTTTACACATTGATTTGTACACGGAGATTTCCAGACAATCTTGTGGTCCAGCAAACTCTCATAAAACTGTCAGGTGTGCTTTCCCTGCTGTTCCAGAGGAACAGATCATTGAAGGCTTAAGACCAGGGGAATTGAAAACACTACAGAGTCTTATCCTCCCCAGCACATGTTGTGAAATGCATCTTCCTCTTTTGGGCTGCCTTTTTTTTTTTTCTGTAAAGCCAAAAACTGTAGCTTAAATCAAAGGAAGATTTTTACTGTTGAGCCAAAGCATGTCAGCTGTATGAGTGAATGTGAGATGGCAGAACACACCATACTGGCCTTTTCCAGGTCTTTCACTTCTGCCATGGAGCTGCTCTGGCAGTTTTATAGGTTGAAAATTATGACAAGTTCTTTCGATATTCCTAAGGACCAGCAGTTTACTAGTGCTACTTATAATGATTTTTACATAGCATAGATTTTTACATAGCAGTTCTCTGCTCTCAGAGAAGTTTGGCATCCCCTTGAGGAAGATTTTGAGAGGTTGATTTTGTGGACTTAGAGAAATACTTATTGGTCACATAATTTTTGTGAAACCTTGGAATTTTCCTCTTGTCGTTTAAACTGTGCATGAGCTGAGCCATTACCATTTTGTTGTCTTGATCCTAATTAAATTTAAAGTTTTCCATCAATAATCTTCCTAGAAAAATAGCATTTATTTTTACATATTGGATAGTGCAAAAAATTCTGACTTTCACATTCTAATTGAGATAGAATGCTACCCTATGTACAGTACAGTAATAAATGATTTCTAAAGAGGGTAGCAAAACCAAGCTGAACTTGTATTTTTATTTAAACATGTTCTTAGATTTGTTGAGGTTTGCAGTTTTAAATTAGAATTTCAGAAATTCGGTAACTCTCTGATTTCTGTAGATGATGCTCTGTTTCACCAAAGCAGTTTTGAAAAGTCTTGCTGAATGATTGCTGAAACTGAATCTCATAGCAATTTCCACTCACATTCATGGGAACTGATCTGTTTGGCCACCTTGTTTTCTCCCACTATATCATCTGCTCAAGTACTAAAACCTTAGCTGAATGTTCTTTGTCATCTAGGCTCTTCTGTGAAGTAAAGAACCTGGCTTCTAAATGATGTAATTAGAAATCAGGAGGCATCCAGTTGCTCAGGTCTGAGGGGTACCACCAGGAATGCTGATGCAAGTTGGAGACTTGGATTCTGGAGGGACTGTCCCCTGGCTCTTCTCAGTGAAAGACTTTTGCTGTTGTATACACTGCAGGTGTATTTGCTAAACCTGAGTTATTGCCAGTACACCTGAGACCCGCTAAAACTGAGTAATGTTTCACTTTCTAAATATTTACTCTGTTTGTTTTGTGTCCCTAAGGGATTAAAGGCTTGATAATCAGTTGGAGTTTGTTCCATGTTTTTTTTCCCTTCAGGGAATGCAGTATCTCTTGTTGGTCAAACCTTGATTACTCAGTGAATGGACTTTATATCTCCTAAAGCAGCAATTATTTTCTAAGGCAGAGGCAGGCAAGTGAGAGGAGAGGAAGGAGTTTGAAAGTTCTCTATTGAAACTTCTGGTCTTGTTTATTTTTTAAATTATCCTAAATACGCATACTAGGAAGTGACATAATTGCATAGACTTTTAATTTCCTCAGGGCTCTGTGTGGTCTTCATCCAGCTTCTCAGATGTTGGCTACAGATGTTTAAAATTGCTTCCTCCCAATTAAACATCTGCTCTGAAGTGACGAAGTGGAAGACCACATGCATCTAAAAGGCCAATGTATGCACAAACAGTTTTTGTTAGTAGATATGACAGAAACACTTCCCTTGCCTCGGCTTTTAATGCACAGGCAGTGAGAAATTGCTCTGTTTATTGAACTCCATGGGGGAGACTTGAGTGCTGGTTTTAAGTATGCATTTAAAAATGTGCTGCATCTTCTTTCTAAGTCTTTTAGACATTTCTTGTTCAAGGATGTCACTTGCTCTACTATCTAAGGGTTATTTGCTGCCCACTTGGGGTTTTTAGATAAAAAGCAGTGATGTGAGCGGATATGGTGACTTTGCTATTTAGTTGGAGGAATATGGAAAAACCCCTCTATTTTATTGTCTTTTTAAAACTTGCTGCAGTATGGCTGTTGTACCAAATGAGGATTAACGTAGCCAGTCTCATCCTTTGATCACTCAATGCTTAGTGGTCTTTGCCTGGAATGGCAGCTGGGTAGATGCAAGAGCAAAAATGACTGTGAATAAATGATAATAACAGTACTACATCTGGGTGAGGAATGGAGAAAACAGTAGATTTTTTTTTTTTAATCGATTGACAGAGGTGGAATATTGAATATTGATGACATTAGGTAGAGGTAACAAAAGATTAAAAGAAATGACTTTATGAAGATGTCAGAGAAAAATACTGGGTTTATGTCATGGGGAATAAACCAACAAAAATCAACCAGTAGCAAAAAAAACTTTGCTGATGGAAATTCAGCAGTTTAAGTTAAAATTACAGTATGTATGGGGGCAGTTTGTGTGTGTATGTTGTTGTGGTCTTAGTAGCATTATGTAGTGTGTGATTTCTTTCGTTACATCTTAGTCTTCAGAGGTGTAAACGGGTGGTGAAAGGATAATGTGCTTTGCTGCATCAGTGCTGCTTAGTAGCTATTTTAAGTATTTTTAGTGTGTGGGGGGAAAAGAATTCCAAATAACAGGTAAGGGATAATGTTTCAGGGATGTAGCCTACTGATTAAGCATTAGATGGCAAATGTAAAGTGAAACATTTTCAAAACATGGAACATTTCTCAAAGAGGAATCCCCAAGCATGAAATTCTCTGAGTTCAAGATGACAAATTCGGCAGTGCAGGCGTGTGAGCTGAGCTGTGACCGGTGTACTCATTGTGTATATGCTGCTGAACAGCTATTGATGGTAACAAGATAACCCAGGCCTTATCACAACTCAAACCATAGCAAAAGGCCACTTAACCAAGTGAACAAATTCTGAAATTCAATTTTTATAGTCACATCCTTGATTATAATGATACGTCTTTTTAAAAGGAAGAAATATATCACTCCTGGCCTTCTTAGATGTATAATACTACCTTTTTAAACAAGTTATTGAAAACCTTAGTTTTGCCTCAATCTGTTTATTAGATAGCTAAATATATGTTACACCAAGTACTGGCTGTAGTCAAAGTACTCTCTGACCTAAGAAGACATCATCTGCCACAGTCACCAAGGAAGAAAGTGCAGAACTTTTCAAAGGATCTAATCCATTGTTTTTCTGGTGCCCTGATGCAGTGTTGATTGGTTGTATTATTGATGTTACTCACTGGTGCTCTGAAAGACCTCAGATGAGATCAAGAAACTCTGCATACAGTCTGAGTGTCCTTTCTTTGAATAACTTTATACTGAGATAGACAGGAAAGAGAGCAAAGGAAGGCAAGGGCTGGAGAAGAAGAGGTGGGGGGAACTGAGCTAACCCTGTCAGAGAACTGGGAACTGCTGTCTTGTTCCTTCAACACACCATCGTTTTTCTGCTAGTGCCATTTTTGAGAGAGAAGATAAAGAATTTATGGAGTTTACAGTCCTGAGGCTTCCTCCTGGATTTGACATCATGTGCTTAAAAGTGATGAGCCTCCTGTGGAAACAGACAGTGTTAACTCAGTTACAAGACCTTTTGGACTAATTGCAATTTACCACAGTGAGGTCTTGTCTGAAAGCAGTCAGAAACCCAGTTTAACCAAACATCTCAATGTAATGATCATGTTTTTATGAGACTGGTTCAGGGCAATGCAGTGACCGAAGGGAGCCAGTCTTGCCACAGGGGACTGAAGGTTCTGTATCAGTACCTGACATTGTGCCCCTCAGAGCATGGTGACCTCCTCACCTCCTGCCTGTGGGAAATACCAACAGCCTCGTCGCTCATTTATTCCCTAAGTGAGGATAGGAGGCAAGTGGTGGATTTGCTGTTAAGCACTAGTATAACTGATTCCATTAATGTGTTGAATTCTTCCCAAACAAGGCTCAAGTGGTGACACAGTGACTTCTTTCCTTTTTCTCTTCTCTGTTTACTGTCTTTGTAAATATAACCAGTTATATTGGGGGTTAGGTACTGCTTTTATTTCATAAGCTGCTGGGCAAAAGTTCCTTCTTTTCTGTCTCTTTTTTTTTTTCGTTTACAAACACAGAATGGAAAGTGTGCCAGTATGCTTGGGAGAATTTCATCTAATTTGGAGGAATCCCCAGTGTGACTGCCTCCCCAAAGAACATCTCAGTCTTGAAAGCTCTTCTTTCCCCATGCTGCTGCCTCCCAGAAGGCAGCAACAGTGGTGGCTGCTCCCTTGAAGTTGCTCTTTCCAAGGGCACCCCTTGCTGCTCTGGGAGTTAATGCAAGAGTTAAAAGAGTGTATGGATTTTCCTTCAGATTTGCAATCTGTGTTTGAGCTTACTTACTATCTTGCAGTTGATAGACAGTCATCTTCAGTCATGTTAACCACAGTACATGTTGCTTTCCCACAGCTTTTTTTCTTCCTTTGCATTCCTTTGCTTGCAGGATGACTACCCTGAAAGAGCATTGTTGCTTAAATATCAGCTCTTTAATCTGATGTAATTATTTAGAGAATGTTTTCATGTTTTTGACAAAATAAGATATCTCAGTCAATACTTTGTCTGAAAGCAATATAAATATTTTATCAGAATCATGTAAATTATGTTACACATTTTAGTAGGTTTAGGGTTATTACTTGCTTTCCTGTGGCGTTCTGCAGGGATTCATGCCTTTTTTTTTTGTTGTTGCTGAATGCCCATAAATCATTCTTGCTGTTACATGAGGCAATGTCAAAGTCTTAAGAACTTAGTTTTATTTTTAAAGGTAAAAGTTAATGAATAGTACTGATCATTTCTACTATGATGATATTCTAATCCTCCTTGGGTCTCTGGGCAATAGTGTAACTCCAGTGATTAGTCATAAGAATATTAATTACATTGAACCCATACATCTTCAGTCTAGTTAATCTCTCCCTGTAGCACTGGTGATACTTAGGACAAAACAAAATGTTGATTTGATCAATGGTTTGTTTTTCTTTTTTCTCATCATAAATTGACAGGATTTGCATGCTTATTCCCAGAGTATAGAAACTACTTGCATGGGCTTGCTTCTTGTGCTTTTAAATAACTCCAGATTTAAAGATGTGTATTTTTTCCCTGCTTGCTCTGTTACTTTATTTTGGTAAATGTATTCAGTAGCATAAATTAAGATGCAACAGAAAAAAACAAACCAAGAATGTGTGTGTATGTGTAGTTTTTTTTCATCCTGAGGTCAACGGAGTGAGTCCAGGTCAACAGGCGTGCAGGGGGTTAGAAGTGTTATCATATGTGATATTCCCTGGAAGACAATGAAAAAATTGAAGCAAGAGTAACCACCTACCTACATCTTTTCTAGAGGAATCTTGTAGAGGAATTACTACCAAAAATTAAATTAATCCTGGTTGCTTTCATGGAGAACCCAAGAAAAAGTCTGTTTTCCTCATGTGGAAAAATAAAATTGTGCTGTAGACTTGAAAGAGTTTGCTTGTAGTGTACCAGGAGATGGTTTGCAGTCAGTGGCATGCGACTAGGAGCACAGAAGGGATATATTGAGAGTTCTTGATAAACTAGGATTATATCTCTCCCATCTGCCCCTTTCCACCAGTGTAAAAAAAAGCGAGGAACTGATTTTGTCTTTCCCTTCATCTTTCTCCCCCTTAGTCCCAGACTCATGAGAAGATTTCCAAGAGCATTAGAAGGCATATAAGTCTGCTCAGCTTGCTGAAGTAGCCATTTCTCTCTACTTAAAAATGAAGCTGTTGAGGAGTGGTATTGAAGGGTATTCATTAACTTCTTTGTTCTGGTTTTGTAAAGCTGGCTTCCATTTCCCCCCTCTAATTTTGATATAGGAGTTTATGGCAGACCCCTCTCATTCTGATCTGATCGAAGTGAGGAGACTTAGTTCACTAAACTTCGCTTTGTCAGCAGAGATAAGAGCTACCATTAAATCCCAGAAAGATATGGGAGGTGAGAGTGCAGATAAGTACTAGAATATAAACCCTAATTTTGTCGGGGCTATAAATATTAAAATTATAGCCTTCACCCAGAAGAATGTCCTCAAAGAAGTAATGGCGATTCAAAGCAAGAGAAAGGCAATTTGGAGAGGACATCCTATACATGAGAAAATAGAAATGGATTTGATGAGATATCTAAGGCACTGTAGGAGTTTTGTCATTCTTTCTGGAAAGTACCTGCCTCCTGAAGGTTTGTTATTTCTAATCCCTTACCACAGAAATTATCTTCAGGCATAAGGCAGAATAGATATAGATTTCTGCAAGTATGTCTACTATTGCCTCTCCCAAAGTAAAAAGAAATGTAAATTTTGTAACTTTATTTCTTTTAACTTTGGTAAAAGCAACTTGCTTTGAATCTACTAGTTTTTCTTTGCAGGTATGAAAGTATATTACATCTCCTTAAAGGAAACTTTCAACGTGAGTCATTTTAAAGGCTGCACAGCATTTTCCAGGCGGCAGTCCTCCAGGCCAAGACAAGTGGCCTACAGAGTAACACTTATGTGTGTCAAGCTTCACTTAAATAATCTTCCAGCACTTTTCAATTCCAAATGTTGATTATAAAGGTGCAGTAGTCAGTAAATAGTTTGGAGAGTTGACAGTGACTGTTTGGCCAAAAGTTAAGAGCTGTGGTAATGACCTGTGGTTTCTTAGTTCTTGGATGCTCAACTGAAAATATGTTTAAGATGCTTAACTTCTACCAGCAGGAGGTTTAGCATTTTTAGAAAATCAGACCCAATTATGCTTTCTGAAGTTGAAGTATCCAAAATTTTCATTTGAGTGTCTTCTCCAGATTGTAATCTCTCATTAAAGTCAGTCTCACTACACCTGAACTTTCACTTCATTTTATGCAGTTAGAGGAGATACTTCAGTGTGTATTCTCTAAGTACTTTAAGTAATTAAAAGTAATTAAGTGATTAAAAATACAGTTGTCTGGTTAAGCTTCCAAAGAATATGTTCAGCTCTAAGGTTTACTTAACAGTGGATTTAAATATGAAACAAAAAGTAAAACCCCATTTACAGCCTAAGGGAACATGCAAAAGTTTCCTGGTTTTACTTTGAAAGGCTCATTAAAAATAGTTGGCTGTCAAACTTCCCATTCTAAAGCTTCTGCCTTGAACTATTTAATTCTCAACATTCAGTCTTTTGACTGTGGACAATCAGCCCACCAAGGTATTAGTGGACAGAGAGACTAATCTGATGCATATTGATTAAAAACAGGATAGTTCCTGTCACAGTGCAAGGATTCTTGACTTGATCAAGCTGTTTCAAAGCATCTCTTGGGACAAGATTCTGCTCTGGTGCCTGTACATCATTAAAGAACAACTTTCACAAAAGTTCTCCATGTGGTGTTGCAGGAGAGAAGTAAGAAATAGAGATATAAATACTGATGAATACTTTCCAGGTTATGGAAATGTATATTTTCATAGCTATACTATTGCTGCATATTCTATCAGAATGTAAATTATTTAACAGAGGGATGTAGTTATTAGAAAGTCTGGAAACGTGAACATTGCAAGGTGTAGACTTCCTGTTAGTCTCAAAGTAGACTAGATCTATGCTAGAAATCCTCTATTAAAATAGGATGTGTTTATATGCACGCCAGAAGCCCTCTTTTAGCGATGCCACATAAACCCTCAATTGTAAATTTAATTTCAGTGAGGGCCCAATAAAGGCAATATGAGACATAGCTTCTTGCCAGTATGAACTGTGTCTGTGCTTGGTAGGAGCTGCCAGTACAGCTCTCTTCTGTGGTGGTACTGCTAAGTATTTTTCAGGTCTAAAAGACTTTCAGCATCCTTTAAAGAAATACATAGAATGCTTTAAACAGAAATACGCAGAATCAAGATAGTCAAAAGAAAAATAAAAACGTGAGTGTAGTTTTTTGGTAGGAATGTGCTGGATATTTATTGATGATCTCAAATTGCAGGATTCTTTTGTGGGGTGTGGCAATAATATGTTTTGGTAACTTCATGCTCTACTGTTCTCAGCTTCTTTAACCCACAAGCTATGATGCTTTAAAGTGAATCACAGTTTAAGAAGGATTAAAAGCTCTTCATGAATCCCTCTATATATAGATATATGGTTATCTATAGTGCATGCCCTTGTATTTTGTTCTCAGCTATTGTACTTTCATGATTTTATTTGAGCAGATGCAATTATGCTATCTATATAATAAGGAAGGTGCTTCTTAAATCTAAGTAATAGGTAGTGAAGGGTTAAAAATCTGAGGTCCTATTAATGTAGAGAAGTGCTGACACAAGTTCTTCAGTCTTTTTCCTGACAGAACACCCATCTTTAATTTGCTCCTCTCTTTCTCCATATAACATTGTACATCTGTCCTTGAAAACAGCTCTTGCAGCATGAGCATAGCCACTGGAGTCAATTTAGCAAAGGTTGCTGTCTGTGTCCTAGCAATGCAGGCAGACAGCCTGGAGCTATGACTTATAATCAGCTGAACAGGTATATGAATAATTACTGAAGATAGAAACCTGTGTTAATTGCTGGTTTTAATCTTGTTCTAATAAATTGTAACAGAATCACCCCCCTCCTCTCAGCAACAACATCTCAAAATGAGTATTTTTTCTCAGATTGCAAGTAATCTAGTAGATTTGGGAACTTCTTTAGTTTTAAGAAGATCTTTGCTAATATTTAAGCATACCAATATTCTCCGAGAGTCCTTTATATCCACTTTAAAGCTGTGAGGCCCTGAAGTATTTGGAGTTGACTGAGACAAGAGTTTGCCAGTTTCTGAAAGCAAAAACTGATATTAAGCTGTTGTTTCTCTTAAAATGACTGTCTACCAAAAGGTTTCTTTAATGAATCTGAGCAAAACCACTTTCCTTTCAGATAATTTCCTTTTTTCTGCAATCACTGTATGTTTGATTATCAAAACAGACAAAACCATAAAGAATCCCTCTAGTTCTATCCTGTTGTTGCTAATGCAGTAATCTTCCACAGTGAGTGGGAAAAATTAAGAGATGCTCTTAGAAATTGGTTAGAGTATGGGGGGGAAGAATGACAGTGACTGCATTTGGTCTTCATCAAGACCATTTTGCCTTATTAGGCTACTTTGCAAGCTAAACTGTAATTTATCTCACAGTCCGCTAAAAATAACTCTGTATGGCTTTCTGGCAGATTGATATAAAAAGTGTATGATGATGGTACATGGGTTTGTTTAAATACAAAGCTAGAAGCATGAGCTGGCCTCCAAATGATGAATGTCTTTGTATTCCAGAATGGAAGCTTTCCAAGACAGTGATGCATAGCCACCAATTTGTAACTTTTCTTTTAATTTGTAACATTGGACTTTTATCTATTTGATTATTTATATAACCTCTCATATGTTTGATATGGTATCATTAAACATCTGTATGCACTTTCAGTGGTCTTCTACACTCCACAATTGACTTGGAGAAAGTGACATTCAGTGTTACTTTCATAGATTTTTTTTTTATTATTATTTAAAAAAATACATTGCATCTCAACTTTGTCATTTGAATGTTCTCGCAGCTCACTCATGGCACAGAAAAAGGGCTCTGTCATGAACTTTCCTATGTTTTGAATGTATACCATGGGTAATGAAGGACATGTACTCTCTTTAAATCTTTTCATGTTTCATTTATGTCCCACTCAGGATGTTTGTATCACATATTCCTTCTCACAGCTGATACCTTCCATATTTTAGTGGATTGCTTTTAAAAGGTAATAATGAAAAGGATATAAGCAAATAGCCTAGGTTTCCTCTCAAACCCATTTTTAGATTAGGTGCAGCTCACTAGAAGGGGACCAAGAGGGGTCCCTGTGCAGAGGGGAGGACAACTCAAATTGAGCCAGAAACCCAGAGCAGCCCTGCTCACAGCACCTGCTCACAGCACCACTGTGATGGGGCTGGGAGAAGTGTCAACTGGATATGAAGGCATGTATAACCTAGAAGGAAAATACAAAGGAAAACAGTCACTGGGATTGACTATTTTCATGGAGGGCTTATTCTTTTGAGATCTTAATGAGGAATATTCATAAAATTTATATTTCTGGAAAATATTGCGAACAGTCAAAACAGCTCAGGCTGGATTTACAATGCCAGGAACAGTCCAGAAGCCCTAACACGGCTTCTGCTTCCCAAGCTTCAGTTTCATTTACTCTTTTGCATCGTATTAGCCCTACACAGCCTCACAAGCTGCTGTTCTGATAGTTTTCTATCTTCTTTCAGTGAGACCTGATTAGGTTGCCATCTTCAGAGCTGACTGCTTATCCCCTTGAACAGAGAGAGAGAAAGCTTAGCTGTAATTAACCAACAGCTTGCCAGAGGTGGGGCTTCAGCTACAAATGGCTATATGCTCAATAAAAACAAATATTTTTACTGAGAATATATTCTTAAGTGCCTCAAAAAGCAGCAGAATATGTTTTATTAAAGTGCATATTAAAACGTCCTTAGAAGGAGAGGTAGTAGTCCTCATTGCATTTGAAAGTCTGCTTCATGTGTAACAAAGTTTTTAGTCCTTTACAGAACATATGAATGCTGAAAGATTGGTTTGAAATCTAAAGAACAGTTCATCAGATTCCCCCAAAGTAGTAGAAGGCTAAAAATGTCTAAACTACATAAAGGAGAATTGGGCAGTTTGCAAGATGTGGTATAAAAATATTTAATCAAAAGTTAGTGAAAAATATGGATGTTTTAGAAATCCACTTGATCATGCTGAAAGATTGAATATAGTATAGAAAGGTCTTCAGTTAATTTTGATTTCTTTCTGATTTGCTAGAAGAGGTGTCGTGAGCTCTAGCCCAAGTGACAAAAGAGACAACTGAAAGTGCCATTTTTGCCGTACTCCAGATTACCAAGGAGTTTGAATAGAAGTGTCTAAAAGTTGGAAAAACAATAAAGCTCCTATGTCATGAAAAGCAGGTTTTAAGACATTCATTAGTATTTGTAGCAAAACAGATACAGTCAAATAAGGGCAGAGCATCACAGGTGGGGTATGTTGCATCTGTCTTTGGAATTGCTGATGGACAAATCTATCACGATGTTGGAGTGTGAGGGGGCAGCTGCAGTAGCTCTGCTGCAGGTGAAATAGTGCTGGAAATATTTGAGTTCTGTAAAGCCTCTCTTCTGACTGTCATCCTACATTATGTGGATGTGATTTTTCCTTAGTGTACTTTGTTCTTTATTTCTGCATGCTTTGGTTACTTTTGCTTATCAGTTTTCTGTAAAAGTATAGCTGTCAAGAGAACCAAAGATATAAACATAGTGAATGTGGCTTCACTATGTATTTCTGGGTGGGTTTTTTCCCCCATATTTGATTGTCATCTTATAGATCATCTTGTTTTTCTGCACGTGGTAAAGACATTTAATCAAAAGAAGGAATGGAGGAAACAGATATTAGAAAATTGCAACATGTATCTTATTAGATGGCTTTAAGGTAGATCTCCTTTTCCAAATATTAAGGCAATTGACAGAGGTGTTTTTCATTGCAGTGCCCAAAGGTCTGTCCTGAGCTTCTGCACAGGCTTGAAGGAACAATTTTTTGTAATGGGGTAACAAGAACATGAGCATTTCCATGTTCTTTAAAGTTAAATAGGGTATAAGTGTCTTTCAGATGGTTCTGAGTATTTTGGTCCAATTGCTGTGTGCATTCAAAACAGCATTTGGTGTTTCCAGATGTGTAGTTCAGATCAGAGGGTCCATCAAAACATTTAGACATAAGCAAACAGTTGTTATGGGCAGCAGGAGAAAAGGAAATGCAGTGTTGTTACATTTTGTAATTTTCCAACCTTTATTTTATAAAGCCTGACACAGAAAGGGACCAAAGGGTATGTACTTTAGTAATAGAATTCTTTGCAATGTAGTAATCTTTGACTTAAACAAGATAGGACTAAACCACATGAAAGGTTCTTTTTTACTTTGCTTTTAAATACTGACTTTTCCTTTCACACCTCTTTCTGGATGGAGTTGATTTGATTCTGGGAAAATGGGTTATGCATGAAACACATTTAATGCAGAGTCAAAGGATTTTAATTTTTATTTTTCCAACTAAGTGGTTGGTTTCTGACTGGGATGCAGCCCTTGGATTTACAACAGCTTCAACTGACTCAACCTACTGTGAAACACTAGGAAAAATCGACAAGGCCACTGATCCATGTATTCCGTGTATTTCAACTATGTAATTGTAAGCCTTCTAAAGAGTTTTTTGAATCCTTTGAATCAATAGTAAAATACATACCTATCCAGGGAACTAATTCTTGGGCAAATAACCCGCTCTAAACAAATGTTGTAAGGAACTACCCTGCTGTGTTCAGCAGTGCAGCAAAACTCTGATGAATAAAGATTGGTCCCCTAGATAAACCTTTAAATCTTTGGCCATAGAAAATTTGCATTGCTAAGGGATTATATCATGACTCAGTGGGCAATAACTGGTATTACAGCTATTTGAAGAGAATTTCTTTACCCATTTATATTTTCTTTCTCTAAACAACTTGTCTGCTCTTTTCTCTGCACACCTCTCATAATGAAATTACAGTAGAACATGGTGATGTACCCCCTTGTACAGCCTACTTGATACTGAAGCATCCAAATAGGTGATTTGATCTCCACTCCTCTTCAGCCTCTCCTTCTTTTCATGTTGGTGGTATGCATTTTGTTATGGGTGTTGATCTATTTGATTCATTTTTGCAGTATCACCAAAGAGGGGCAAGGTGGGAGAGAAGCAATAATTACACCCAAAGGCTATCTCACTTGAACTGGTTGGAGATAAGCATCGTGCTGTTTATGTTGAGCAATCAAAGGCACCTGAACATATTAATCTGTTCACATCATTATCTGTTCACCATAAAAAATTGGTGTTCCTTGGGTGTGCAGGTCTGTTGCATCATCACTACTTAAGGACAGACTTCTGACTTTTTAACAATACACTCCAGGAAGAAGTGTCTTGGCATGGAGAGCAAAGAGCAGTACCATAGGAATGCGTTTTGTTTCTATGCTAAGCGGTGACTGACAGGATCGAGATTCGGGAAGTTTCTCATTGGTAATATTGTTTTGCATTGACAGCGTATGTTAAACAGACAAACGCTACCTCCTGTTTTGAGGTAAACAGGAGTTCTCTGAAATTCTTTCAACTCCTCTCCTTACTCAGCTAGAGGCGGTCCAAATAAGTGTCTCCTTTTTCCTCCCTGTAAAACTCAGTGATGTCCCAGCCTGTCTCCCCTCCTCTGTGGGCTGAGTGTCCCGATGGCCCCGGGAGTGCGGCTGCTCAGGATGTGAGTGGCCAGGCACACACCAGACAGGGGGATCCCTGGGGCCTCAACAGAGCCACACAAAGCACAGCCAAAGAGTCTGCTCTCCCACCCCTGCACATAAAAGGTACCTCCCAGTACAGACCTGCTTGTCCCAGTAGTACATGTCTTCAGTGAGTCTTGTTAATAGTTATCACTGCCTGAGATAACCTTCCTTGTGATGTAATTTGACATACTGCTGACAGAGGGGCTTAAACATAGTAATCTTTAAAAATGATTGGGAATTTGCCCTAGAGAAAAAACTGTTATGATTAATTTCTACAAATGATAAACCACTCCTCCTTCAAAATACTGCATGCTATGAAGTGTGATTTAATCCATTTAACTACAGAGCCTGATGCTTCTGACAACTGTGACTCAAATGTCATCACAGAAAGTGATATTTCAAGTGGCAGGGTGGGATTAGAAACCTGCTGAAGATTTGTCAAAGGAGAAGTAAGTACATAATTTTTAGATAAGTGATTTGTCTACTCTAAACCACTTCCTCTGAAAAGACAGGCAGCTTAAAAGAGAAACTTACACTGTTACACTAGAAACAGCAATTTAATTGCAGAGAGGTACTACTTATGATTGTAGTTAGAAAAACTATTACCTCAGGATACTGGGTTGTATTACTTTTTACGCCTCAGAAATAATTTCATTGAGAAATTAATTTCATTAATTTGTATGAGGAAGGAGCCAGTCTCAATATCTGGGACCTCGCAACTGCCTGATATGTTCTTGTTGCTGCGTGTTTTTTTTCAAAATATGAAATAATACCATGATAGCTTATGAACAGTGTGAAAATTCTGTAAATGCTGTAAAACCTGAAACAAGCACAGAAATGTTCATTCTGTGTCTGTCTAGAGTTCATGTAGCATTATAATCAATTATAAATTTCATTCACTTCCACCAAGTTTAAACTCAGTGCAGTTACATTAGTAGGGGATTTGGTCCTTATTTTGGATTATCGGCATACTTATAATTGCTTTGACAGTCCTCTAAAACCTGTACTTGCTATTATCTATTCTGCCAGGCTAGCTGTATAATTTATACCTCCGTAAAGTTTCTGTCCACTCTGAAAGGCAATGAAAAAATTGTATGAGGTTTTGTACTTTTCTTTTGTGTGACTGAATCTCAAGTCCGATCAACTGCAATGGAAACTAAATTTTGTGTAGGAGTTTGTTCCAGCAGCCCCGTGGGTCCACCTGGATCTATGAGGACCCAGCTGAAGGCTCTCCTGTGCTGTACGGACGCTGGCCCAGCGTGGAGTCCTGAACCACCTGAAGCAGCCACATTGTTTAGTGCTCCTTCGGTCACGCTTGTGCAGCTCTGAGATTGCACAAAATATTGTGGAGGGTTTGATTTGCAGTTCTGCTTGGTCTGTTGGCTGTGGAGAGAAAGCAAAGCCTGTCTGACAGGCTGACCTTGAGATCCTACGCCAGGAGTGGAAGTTAGGTGAAAGCACACATAACCTCTTACCTGTTTGTAGTGGATTCCCTGGGGAAAAAAACCCGAACATGAAATCTGACAATGCTTTTTTGTGGAATCATTTTTCAGAGAAGAGCTGCTCTTTGATATCTGTGATAGTTTGCTGCTCCGATCTGTCATGTTGCCGACTCTCTCTGCTAAGGTGATTGCGAAGCACAGTTAAGCGACTGTAAGCATGGCAAGGGAAGCTGAGGCCATTTTTTGACTAAAAGGAATTTTGCTGGAGAGACATTATTTTTTCAAGTCCTCTTTTTTTGTTGTTTGTGTTTTGTTTGGTTTTCGCTGGAGCCTGCCGGCTGGCTTCCCTGCGAAAGTGCTGGGTGCGCCTTTAAGAGGTGGAGGTGCCTTTGTGCAGGTTGTGCGGGGAAGGAAGTGGCTCTGCACCGCGGAGGCTGGCAGGAAAAGGCTGGTGCTCGGCTGGCCACAACTTAAACTGCCAGTTTTCCCTCTGAGAGGGAGCAAAGAATTGTCACATTAGCTTCCTGATTTTTTTGGTGGTTTGTTTTTGTTTGTTTTTTCCTTTGACACTATCAGCTGAAACGCTGACCACTACAGGCTGCGTTGTGGCACAGCTGGACATGTGAAAGTTGTTTAAAACTCTTTCATGGGCAGCGCTGAACTGGCAGTGGCGTGGGAACGGGTGATGCGCTGGGAGCAGTGGGCGGCCGGCAGAGGTGAAGACCTGAACTCCTAAAGACACCCCGAGCAAACAGCCCGAGCGAGGCTGTCCCGCAGGTGACAGCTGTTCCAGCTGGCACCCCCCGCCCTCCTGCCTCAGTTTCCCCCGGGCAAGGAAGGACGCGCTGTGGCCCCGCCGGGCGGGAGCGCTGCGCCCGCCGCTGGGCACCCTCGGCACCGCCGCTGGGCACCCTCGGCACCGCCGCCGGGACCGCAGCCGGCACCGACATCGGCACCGCCGCCCCTCCGGGCCCGGCCCGGCCCGCAGGTACCTCCTGCCCCGGGCGGGGCGGCGACCGGTCCGTAAGGAAACTCCCGGACCGCGGGGGCCGCCCGCCCCGGGCGCTGCTTCGCCGCCGAGGCTGCCCTGGACGCTAATTAGCATGACTAGTTTGATGGATTTAGTCAACAGCATTCAGCAAACAGGGTAGGGGGGAAACAAGGGTGTAAGATTTCCCAAATATCAAGACTTTTCAGCCCCGGCGCCCTTAATGGTTTGTTACGCGGGCTCGAACAAGTGTTGCTTCCAATTAATTGATCGAGGGGATTTATTTTAGTATTTTGGCTGGGTGCCAGAGACAGAGGCTTTGTCCTAGCGTTTTAAGCACCACCCCTCCTTGCAAGTTTGAAATGTGAGCTGCCTGGGTGGTTTTTTTTTTCCTCCTCTCTCTTTCTCTCTCTTCCTTCTGGCAAAGTGGCTGTGGCTGTATGTGTGTGTGTGTGTGTGTGCGTGCACGAGTATGAGAGAAGGAGGGAGAGGTGTAATGGGAAAGCAAGACATGGATCACTAGAGACAGAAAAGAGAACCATCAATATCAATAACATGCAGCTGAGGTGAGATTTTTCTGAGTGTTTGATTTTCTTAAAACCCTTTCAGAAGATTTAAAGCAGCCTTCTGCCATGCTGTATGCTGAAGACGTACTTCTGAGCAATGTCATAGGGATGCTTACATGTCTATCGCCGTTTTAGGTCTGTTCGCGTACGTGTGAAGTTTTAAAGCTTAACCTGATTCTCTTTATTGTCTCTAGAGGGTTGTAGCTTGAGCACAAATAGCCTGTTGGCAAGTACGGCATGAGCCCATTAGCAAGACTCCATCTGTGATTGGTTTTGCCTGGAAACCGGGAGACAAGCAATGAATAATTGATGTGTGTTGTGCAGTAGCTGGACAGGCAAAGAGAGGAGAGAGAGAGAGGGAGAAACAGAGCAGGGTGCCCTCTGAGGGGGAGAGCGAACAAGCTTGAAAATAGCTACTGGCTGCCTTGTGCTGAGATGAAGGCAACCCCGGCTGTCTTTGTTCTGCACTGGCTGGTTTCTGCCTAGAAGTGTTTGCAGACATATGTGGCCTCTCTGCAGCAGGAGAGGCAGGCGCGCAGAGGAGGGGCGGCAGAGGAAGCCCAGGCTTGTGAATGGGATGTAACTCGGGGGTAAGTTGGTTTCGGGGGGGGGGCGGGGGCCGTGCGTGTGTGAGCGGGGACGCGTGTTGGTGCGTGTTCGCCCCGGGGCGAGCGCGGCGTGTGCCCGGGTGTGTGTGCCCATGTGTGTGTGTGCCCATGTGTGTGTGTGCCCGTGTGTGTGTGTGCCCATGTGTGTGTGTGTGCCCGTGTGTGTGTGTGCCCGTGTGTGCCGGGGTGGAGCGGGTGCATTGTGGGTACGGCCGGCGGTGCTGTCAGCGATGGCAGCGGGGCTGCGCCCTGCCCGGGCCATCGCGGCCGCCCGCCCCGGACCCAGGCAGGGCTTAAAGCGCCCTCATTTCGGGGGGGAGCGAACCCTTTGAATCCGGCAAGAATCTCGCTTGCTGTATCTGCAGTCATAAAACCAAAAGGCAACGGCAATTATCAGGGGCCTTTCCTGCAACTTTAGCCTGTCTGGCACTGTCAGAACGTGACAAGCTGTTCTGCAAACAGCAATGACAATACTGCTGCCACCATTTCATTTTTGCTGTCTTTATGGAAAGACCTTGCCATGCAGAACTCACATCTGTGGCAAGTGGTTTCAAAGAAGATCTCAAAGAAGTGTTGGTATCAATGGCAGTCTCAGGTATTCCAGTTGATAAGTTTTTTGCCCCTTGTGTTGAGCAGTAACAAGTGTCTTGTTTATTTCTTTTCCTGTGTAAAAACTAAAAAGATAATTTGCATATGATTTCTGGAGTTTTCAGGAAGTTTCAAACTAGTGATGTCAGACTTCCCAAGAAGTTGGTTTATTATTTAGTTTAGTTAGTTGCATTAATGCAAGTATTGTCTTGCATTAATAAAAATAAAACTGAATAAAATAGCGTATATCAACGTACACTAAAAACAAATTGCAAGGGATTTATACAGCTTCAGTGTTTGCAAGTCAGACTTTGACAGCACAGTCTGTTGGGGGAAGAGACTTGCTATTGTAGATAACAGCTCTTCAATCAGTAAAATCGCTGTGTAAGGTGAAATAGACTTTGCCTAAAGTGGCGTCAGTGATTCCAGGTCCACTGAAGCCATTGTCAAAACAAATGTTGACTTCAGTCGTATAAACTGCTCACTCTGAGTTCAGGTGAGCCTGTTATAAGATCCGATTGAAAAACTCTTACTATCTGTCAACTTTTGATAAAGTAATTGCTCTCTGTAGACATCTCAGGGGGTGAACTGCTCAATTTGAACCCACATTTATGACAATAACTTAACTTGGCAGATTATGTTTGTTGTGCGAATATGTAGATTTTGGACAGAAAACTTACTGTGGAAACAGTTTCTTTCAAAAAGTTGTGTCTCAGTCAGTTGAAGCTAATCAGGTCGTTAGGCTGGGATGACCTAAGAGGAGCAATTAGCATGGCTGAAACACTACAGGGAAATGGAAGTACATAAAATTAAAATTCAACTAAAATTGCTCTAAGTTACCTGATATTTCCTGTATTTTTTCCTCCAGTTGGAAGTTTATTACAGGTATAATGGTAAGAAAGTAATTATCAACATCTAATCATGCATAAAAGTAGAAGCTCCTCTTGAGCAAAAGCATGTTTCCTCCATGCTGTCACCAATCTGCTTAGCAGGATTTTGTTCCTCTTTTTGCTTAGCACTTAAATTGAGATGGCAGCTAAAGTGCAATAGAACTTGTGAACAAAAGTTTGGTTTTATGTAAATATATTTCAGAGGAACTCAGTAACACTTCAGTTTAGGTTAACAGAAGAATGTTACCAAAGTCTCAATTTTGAATTTATGATTAAAGTTTGATTAAAAAAAATACTTAACATTAATTTGATTCCCACCCACCCCACTTTTCCCCCTTTCTGGTGGAGCCATCAGAAGATCCCTGGGGAAATATGTCTGAAAATGCAGTGAAAATTTACTACTATAGAATTCATTAGAAAGGGCAAGGTAGAGTTTCATGTTAGCAATTGAAAATACTGGTCATAAGAGAGGTTTGAAACTTAGTCCTAAGCCTTTAATCCTGTGTAGAATGGGTGCAGGTGTCAAATCTCTGTCAGTGTCTCTGTGATCCTGGCAGAAATGTTGCTCTCTTCACATTTCAGTCAGACACATGCACTCAATTGATATTACTTGTGCTGAAAGTAGCATTCAGTCCTTGAGCCCGCTGGATGAGAGCTCCAGGAACACCCAAGAAAGCTTGTCCCCATGCAGTGGGCAGGGGACAGCTGTTGGTTACAAAGCAAAGAAGCAGAGCATGTAAATGAACGATGAGAGAATAACAGAGGATACTTTGGGCTCAATTAACAATTTGTTGTTGTTGTGACAGGTACTGTATTAGTTATGGTGAGATAGTTCACAGAGAATAGTCTGGCAAAACAGGCCTTCTGTTGCTGTAAGAGTTAGTATAGCAATTCTTTTCAGAGAATCTCTGAATCCAATGCCCCAAACACCCCCAAATACAAGATGTGTAACTAAGACAAGAGAAGAGTGTTTTTCTGTGTCACAAGGTAAGCTGAGGACACAGAAGTTCCCACATTATCCTCAGTTGTCACTGGGACTGTGACAATGAGAGGCTGCTTTCTCATGAGCATTACACCAGCAAAAGAGATATTGCTGACCAACAGCAACCAAAAATCTTACTAGAGTGCAGCCAACAGGAAACTGTCACTCCATGGGATTTTACAAATGTAACTTTTTTTTTCCTCACACAGCAAAAGAATAGACTGTACATTATATTAAAAAGCAGCAGAAGAGCTAATCAGGGAAGGAGCTCACCAAGGAAAAACAAATAAACCCAAAACTTTATCATGTGGAACATTGTTAAAATGATGTTCCAGAGACCTCAGTGAAGATGCCCTCTGGTTTTGTTCCTCTCTTTTTGAGAACAGAGACTGCCACAGGAAATACCTTCCACTGAGGCTGCTCTGGCAAGGGGAACTTCTGTTTTCTCTTGGGTAGAACAAGCAGAAGAAACTGCTCTTAACAGACTGCCATGAAACTGTTTGTAAGCAGCTGGGAGAGCAAGGCTTTTGCTCAGGGAAAAATGAAAGGTGGGGAAAAGTGGCTTCCTCCCAGCATCATTTAGCTATTACTGCATTGTAGTTCAGAGCTATCCAACTAGAGCTGGGTGATACAGTCAAAGTCTCAGAAGCCTGGCTGAGCATGTGGATTAGCTGTGCAGGCTGAGAGGATGGTTTACTATCTCAGATACCTTGCAGGATACAGCACGTGGTGCAGCACAGACATATCCTGAGGGTTTTAAGTGTAGCAAATGACCCCACTGCCTGTCCTCCAAATTTCCTAGAGTTTGCTGTGGCGGTTTTCCTTGTACTACTGCCTTTGCAGAAAAAAACAGAAAATTCTACAAGAAAACACTAAGACATGGCATCTGTTTCACTGTAGTGTGGTATTATTGATATTTTCTTTGGAATAACCAAAACAAACAAATCCTTATAATAGCTAAAAGTTAACACACTTGAAAAAATGTATTAATATCACTTGGCTCTTCTGAGAGCAAGATAAGAATCAAAATTCCCCCGGGTATACCTGCTTCTAAAATACTGTAGCAAAACGATGTTTAGGTATATAAAACAGTTGTTCGAGAAGTAACTAAAAATCAACTTCTTCAATATCAGAACAATTTGAATTTACTGAACAAAGCCTTTTAAACCAGCATGTAAAAGGATGAGCTAGCCTTCAAATGAAATGGATGTTTCAGTAATTATCAGAGGTACACCAATGCAAAATAAGGCAAAGCAGTAATAGCTTTCAAGGCATGGTGAAGAGTGCACATCCATTCATCATCAGGGAGGAAGCAGCCAGCCAGTCTGGCACATATGTAGCTCTTTCACTGAGAATACAGCAAGGAAACAAGAGAAACCCAGAACGAACATAGACAGGTTTTTTATTTCTATTTTTAATTGGAAGTTACTTGAAGAATTTTCTCCTTAAAATCAAGACAAGGTATAGTTATAAAATAAAATTACTGACATTAGGACAGTAATTACTTCAGCAGTGTGGAAGGCTACCACTCAACCTGCCTATAATAAATACTATACATTTCTCCAGTTATTGACCTGGATCATTCTCAAATATCTTGCGTTCTCTGGAGTGTGTTACTAGTCCTGAGTCTTAGCTTGTTGAAAGCTGCTCTCTTCTGCATACTCTCTTTCTACAAGGCACTATGAGAATATTCAATATTCATTCTATTGACAGTAATCCAGTGCAACCAATGACAGTTTTACCTGTTTCAGAAAAAAAAAAGTTAATTTTGTTCTCAGTTGTTTTTATTAATACCAATAAAATGTTCTGACACCCAGATAAGCTGTTAATTCTTTGTTATTTATTATAACTGAAGTACAACTCTCACCAGTTTGATGAATAACGGTTAATGTTTGTTTATGAACTTCTAATCCTCAAGCTGAATTTTGTTGTTAGTACTTGTTCTTTGTACCTCCCCAGTGCCCTTTGTATCTCTTAAATCCCTTAAATTTCAGGAGGTAGACAAGCTGGACTCTGTGTTGACATCCTGGAAGCAGACAAAGTCCCACAATTGTTGGTTAATACAAGCTCATTAGAATGCTATTTAAATATAATGTTGTAGTACCTGGACAGGTTCATTCTTTCCTGTGCTTATCATTAAAACTATTTGTTCTGGAGTTTCAAAATCATTCTGACCTAGCTTAGTTACAAATGAACTGAGTTCTGCTTCAGCAGAAGTAGAACTAGGGCAGATGGGAAGAACTGGGATGCTCATAAAAATCACTCCTTGACTACCTTTTCTTAGTCAAACCCAAGAAGTTAACAGAGGGCTAACAGGAGATTGTCACAGGACTCTCTTCAGTTCTCAGTTAGTTCTGCTAACCAGTTTTACTGACCTAGTGTTTGCTTTTGTTGTTTAATATATTTAACATTTTACTAACAACCTTCTTTCTGCATTAGTATGTAGTAGGAAAAGAAAAAATACTGTTTGGTTGTTTTTTTTTTGCCACTTAGTGCCACTTACTTATCCATATTCTAGGCCAGACTTCAAAGAAGGGTGTTAACAGTACTTTTACTGTCTTATCTACTGACACTATCCAACTATTTTAGAAAGTTGAGGTTTTCAAGCATCAGCCTAACAGCACAGCTTTCAGAGGAGCCTGTCATGATTTACTTATTCATACAGATTGCAGTGGCTTATGTAGTCTTGATCCTGCTTGATCTGCCAGCACTATTTGCTTCTATTGATCACAGGCTGTTATTTGACTGCCTTGAGCAGCTTGTAGGTCTCCCTGGTTCTGTTAACGGGGTCTGCTATGGATACTTCTCAGCATTTTCATTTTGTTGCTGTCAATAGTTTTAACTCCAAATTTCCTGCTCAGACAGATATGCCATAGAGTTGTGTCACATCCTTTGTGTTTTTCAGTAAGTTTGGAGGCACCTTGGTGAACTGTGGTGCTGTAACTGGGGTTCTGTCCTGATTTGGCTGTTAGCTCTGATTTATGATACATGTTTGGCAGTGTGCCTGGCCGTCATGTTAGGTTGTGAGTGTGTAAAAACTACTCCTATCCTAGGTGTAATAAAATTGCATATTTTTGGAAATAGCCACCAGTTCTTCATGTTCTTACACACCTCTGCATCCATATGCATCCCTACTGGTTTTTTTAGCAATAGGGCAATTGAGAGGTTAGTCTGGAAGAAACTTAGGAACCATATCGTCATCTTGCACATAGACAAGTGCTGTTAAATTGTCCTGTTCCAGTCAGTTTTCCAAATGGCTATATATGTTTTCTAATTATTTCTTGGGGTGGAAATACTGTAATTCCTTAGTTGGCCGATTTACCTGGAAGGTCCTTGAAATAATTTGTGGCTGTCAAGAAGTATGCTTCATTAGACAAAAGTTGCATTAGAATTAAGTTAAAAACAAAAACATTCATGTAAGTTTATATATGTTCTTAGTCCACTAGTAACAAAAGATTTTAATCTTTTTACTAAATGACTTTGCATCTTGTGAATATACTTCCAAGCTCTTTGCAAAATAGAAGCATAGATGGTCCTTGCATATTTTGTGTTTCTGGTTGTAGTATGTCTGACCTTCTTTTGAACATGCAGTTAAGCTTCTGTCCTTGTTTGTGACACCTTGTATCATTTTCATAGAAATACAGCCCCACAGATGGTGTTTGAGCTGACAGAGCAGCTAGTCACGGACCGGCTTCTTAAAGTATTTGAGATAAAGAATTATGAGGACCAAATGATTTTTACTTCTGAAGAACACATTTAATACGTGATGACCCACTCTTTCCATCTTTCTGTGTTGACACATCTAGTAAGGTTAGGGTGCTGGCTGTCTGGCTTGCCTGACATTCAGCAAACTTCCTCTTTGTCTCTGTATTTACAAAAAATATCAGGGGTGATTATTCTCTCATAGAGAGAGTTTGGGACTTTGGAGAGTTAGTTGATCATTAGTATGTAATACCCCATAATCTTGAATTTTGTATTTTACAATAAGCAGAACAGAAGATACAGTTTATAATTTCTGCTAGGTTTAAGAGTAGGTTTTAAGAAATCAGAAGAAGGAAGTTTTAAAATCCCATCTTAAGTATTGACTTTAAATGGCTTGCTTGAAGCACTCATGAATCATGTTGCAAAGGCAAAAATGTCCTTCTTGTTAAATGACTGTAATCTAAAATGTTATAGAGAGCTAAATGATTTATTGATGTCTATTTCTGAGGCATTTACCTGCACCTGTAGCCAGCCCATTCCATTTATTTTGGCTTGCTGACAAATTAGCAAGCTATTTGTATGTCAGATTTGGTCAGTAGTCAGCTCCCACCCCCTTACATATTGAACAGCTTTTAATTTAATTGTTTGTGGTATTGCCAATTTATTATCCATATAGATGTCACTTAGAGGAGCTCTTTTACATAGAAAAAAGAAAAAAACAGAAGCTTTATTTGTGACTATTCTCATAGTACCTTGTAGAAAGAGAGTATGCAGAAGAGAGCAGCTTTCAAGCCTTTTCCGTGCACAGAGGCAATAATCTATGCAATACCTTCCTTACTGTTAGTTTGGAGTGTCAGCTATTAGGTTTCATATTTAATGGCTGAAATAAGGTGAACTCTGTGATTGTCATTTTATCTAGACACCTTTCAGGAGCAAGCAATCCAAATTACATGTTGGAGTTTCAGCTGCATATATGTGTTGCATAAATACTCTTAGGTGGAGTTGAAGTGAGTGGTACATTGGTGTGCTTGAATAGGTTTTGGGGGGTGTTAAGGCAAAATTACTGGGTCTTACTAAATTGTTTTAACTGTTGGCTTGGATCTTCATCACGGTGAGAACCTGAGTGCTACTTTTCAAAGTCAGAGTGCCACACTGTTACACACGAGCACTGGCAGGTTGCCTGACCTGAGCTACCAGGGTGTCCCCGGCCCTGCTGCTCCTTGGTGGCACCGCTGCTGCTGCCGCCGGCTGTGCAGCTGCTGACCGTGCTCCCCACATGAAGAGGACTGATGAAATCAGTGATGTGGTTGTGTTTTCTTAACCTTAATTAATCCGATCTTGCACTCTGAGCTTTAGGTAAGATAGGAACCTTGGGGGTTGATACAGCCCAAAGGACTTTCATGTCATGCGGGCCATCCTGGCCACCTGGTTCTGCTGCTGCTCCCTGGAACTGCAGCTGGGGGCAAGACAACCATTTTTTTCTCCTCTCAAACAGCTCCATGGTTCCTAGTTAACATTGTTGGCACTGTACAGCTTGAAATGTTTTATGGTCTTACATCTACTTAACCTTTAGTGTTTTCTGTCAACATCTATCATGACCTGGTGGCCTATGGTTAGTAAAATGTGCCCTTGCAGGCTGCCAAATACTGTAATGGAATTAGGCCTTTAAAATTATCAGACCTGTCAAAGGGGTTTATAATCCTGTGAGAGCTTTAAGTGGTTTCTTACCTCCGCTTGGACACACATTTGACCTGGTTGAAGTGTTTTAACTTGCCTGTTTTGTTTTTACATTCTATTAATACTTCAAAAACTGGGGGAGGACGAGAGGAGAAAAAAAATTAGTTTCCTTGGGATCTTTATGAGGAATCTCCTCAGTTCTGTCCCAGATATCTTTTTTTTTCTTTTTTTTTTTCGCTCTCTTGCACTTGTAGATTAAAGTCTGCAGGTATTTCTGTGGGAACTTGTTCCATTAAGTAAGGGAATAAGGATGCTTTGTTATGTGCATTAGTCAGTGAGTGTGCACTGAGGGCTGATACAAGTCAGGAGGGAATGTAAGGCTTGATTTGGGGAGGTTGGATTCAACAAAGTGCTCACAGAAGGTGCTGAACCTATGGAAACAAATGTCCTCTGCAGAGTGAGTGTGGGAAGGACACTAACAGTGCAGTTACTGTCATATTTACCACCTTTGTGCAGAGGATAGTGCTAGATTTTGAGATGGTTTACCATTTGCTAGTTAGTTTTCAGTTAACTGTGGGAAATGCTGAAAGTAATTTCATAGCATCTTAGTGGTTCTCCCTGCGATTATAGGACAGTGACTGGTGGTCATTAACACTGTGAGTTAATTAACACAGAGCTATTACATGTGTCATACCCAATAGAAATTGAAACGTGTGGTAGAGGAGGCAATTTGAGCGTGTCACATGCAGCCTTGTAGCCAAGTTTGGCAAGTCACCTTATCTGAGCCTGATTCCTGAGTCCCACTTCAGAGCAGTTTCCTGTCTTTGTGAGATGGTTGCATGTGAGCCTTTTTAAATGATGAGCCAACTTTGGCTTCTGAAGTAGTGCCATGCTGACTCAGTTTCTTAGCACCAGCAGGGTGATACAAGGTGAGGAAAGAGAATAAAGTCAATAAAATGCTATTCCAAAATAAAGCAAATAAAATGATGTCTTGTATGAGACTTTATACATAGGTGACAAAGGGAAACACACAGCAGCCATTTCATTTACAACGAAAAGCCCTTTTATTACAGAGATTTTTTCTTTTTGAGTCTTCATTCTTCTCATACAGCATAATCAAGCAAGGTAAAAGAAAATGTGGTCCCTGCTGCTAAACTGTGTATAGGCATTAGTCCCATAAATAAAATTATTTTAAAAAAATAGTTTGTCTGAGGTTGTCTGAGGTGACATTAATTGGAATAGATGCTGGAGTAGATTCGCCTCTTGAGTAAGGAGGACAGATAGACAAACACCCATCCTCCACAAAAAGTAACTCCCGTTACATTTTTTAGAGTAATCGCACTCCATACTAAATCCCGAGCTGGAATGCTCCAAAATCATGACCCTACTACAGATACAGGTATACTTCTCTCTCTTTTTTTTTTTATTTTTTTTTTTTATAAAAATCTCAAAAAACCTCCCAGGACCCCACTGCACTAAGCAGAAGAAATGGAGATGTAGGAATGAAGCCAGTCATCAGGCAGCCCTGGAGAAAATCATGAGATGGGCTGTCTCTTCTGATCCAAGAGCTTGAGTATATTGACGGCTAATATTTTTACTTTATGACAGTCCAGTGAATGATCTCCTCAGTTGTTGCTAGCAGATGCAAAAATTATGAGCTTGTGGTAGCAAGACAGATATTTTTTCTGTGCTTGTCTTGAGAGATGAGTGGCAGACATGTCAATGACAGTTTTCTTTTTGAATAAAACTGTCCACAGCATTTTGGAAGAGTGCAAAGTAGATTAGAATTAATTCCTTAGTGGAGGGAGAGGAGAAGGACCCTTCTCAGGCAGCAGCTGACTGTGGATGAAAATTTGGGATTCTTTCTGGCTCCTGGGAAATTGATGTTTTAAAGATTGCATAGCTACCTGTTCTAAGAGGAAGTGACTTAACTGTTGCTATTTCTACTGTCATGGCAAAGACATGATAATGGTGTGAAAAAAATGAGGAGCAATGAATGTCTTCTCTCAGTACTTACTGTTTATTTAGCTGGATCACAAAGACATCAGATATCCATTTTTTAATATGTTTTTAGTAAACAGCAAGGAAAAAGCAGTTTGTGCAGTCAGACAAGCAAGTTTCCACAGTGGCCAGATTCATCAGTTTTGATTCTCTGCTGTGTTCTTCTTAGTGTCAAGTCAAGCAAAACTGATGCACTGAAAAATAGGACCTCTGTCATTGTTTAGGTTATTTAATTCTCAGTCTTGATTCCCAGTTGCAATGGTTTCTGTTACCATTTTGTTTACTTTGAGTATCCTACTTCTCAATTGAATATCTCCTGTAGCCAGAGACATGTGCCCAGCCCATGTGACCACTCAGTTTCCCCAAATCATCCAAAACAGTGGGTGACAGACACTTTAGTTGAAATATGCATTTGGTTTTCCAGCTCTAAGGATGTAGAAAATGGCAGAAGGCATCAGGGTGACCCAAAGCAGATCGAAATGAGGGAATTTATTTGAATGACGCAGAAGCTGATCATAAAATAATACTGTATGAGAGTTAAACATTTCTTGTTTCAGTGGAGTCCTAAGTAATAGCCTGAGTATTCCCTCTGCAGTTCAGTTCTGCCTACCTTCAACTCTGTGTTTAATACATAATGGCATTTCCCCTAACATTTGCTTCTGTGCCTGTTTTTGTGCAGTACTCTGACTGTCAAAATGTCTGTCTGACTGCAATATGGAAGTTCATGTCTTAGTGTGAAAGTAATATTTATTATTCATTGTCTTTACACTGAAATGTCTGTATTTGTTGATCTTCACAAAGCGTGTCAAACAGCTGATAATTTTTAAAAAATCTTACTTTAAATAGTGCTTGTTACCTTAAACTGAAGGCTTATTGTAGCTTTCAGTTTTCTATCAGTGGAACCACCATGAACCACCCTTCTAATTAATGCCATTTCAAGCTGTTGTACTGTTTCACTCATAGAATTTGGCAAATTTTTCAAAGTCTTCTTCAGAGGACTTTGGATTGTTAACAGACTGAGGCATTTTAAAGAAATGTTACCAGTTGTCACCCTCTAAAACTGGAGTCTGCAGTTGAGTTTTCCCATATGTATTTTCATTGTTTTCCTAATCTGTTTTGAGATCAGTTTTGCAAAAATCAAGGGATCCTATGGGGAAAAAAAAATATTTAAGTGGCTCTTTCCAGAAGTTTCTCCTGCAGTTTTCATTGATGATTAAGATATTTCTGGTCTGTCCTTAACTCTCCTTTTTCTTCCTAATTACACTAGAGATTGAAGGTTATGTTACATACTGCATGAGTAGTAATATCTACATGTACAAGTATTGACTCAAGCAGTGAAATAATCCATAATCAGATTTCCTCCAGTGACGGTAATTTCTCTCTTAAAAGCAGGAAGATAGCTCCACCTGTGTAGGGAATAGAACAGACCTGTGTTCTGGTTTAACATACTGTAAATAAGCAGGGAAAAGAGGAAAAAGAGAGAGGGGAAGAAAAGGTCACCACACCAACAATTCTTTGGTAGTTTAACATTTTAAATTCAAGTTAAACTTTGACTGCTGTAAATTAGCTGCTGGACTGGTAACTTCTGCCTACCTTGTATCACTCCTGCGCATTTTTCCACACAACTGCATATGCTTCCCTTATAGACTGGGCTCTGAAAATTTATCTGCTCTCCACTGAATTTCATTTTTACATGATGTGAAAGGCATGCATCTTTTGGGAGACAGTTACTTGATTTCAGAGATTTCTCTGAAACCTGGAAGAAAGCCATTGAGCTACAATGATAGGGAGTTTTCTGGAGTGAGGATGAGATCACCTGGAGTGAGATCTGCACATAATACTTGTGTGAACTCGGAAATGTCGTTAAGGACTGTGCTTATTTACAACTCTCAATATAGGCAAAAATGCTAGAATAGGTATAGTTATGCAATAAAAGTGGTGTTTTGCTGATGCTGTTTGTTTCACTCAAGAAATCAGTATAGGCTATGAACTAGCAAGATCACTTCTCTTTGCTGATACAAACTATTTACAATAGGCACACATATTAAACCTTTTGAGGATGGTTGTGCTGGCAGAATATCTGTTGAAATGGTTGCAAGAAGTAGGAGAGGCAAGAACCGTACTCCTGGAAGTAACTAAATCTCTCAGTGGTTACCTGAACTTTCCAACCTTTTCACTAAGTGCTGTGTTGTGGATAGTGCTCTGTTGCTGTCTCATACTGCACATTCAGACTGGGATTGTGTGTTTAGTTAGTCAGTGTAGTTAGCACGAAAATGTGTTGGTAGCTTATAAGGTTTGTTAAGGTGTGTGTTCTAACAAATTTATTTCCAAAGCCTCTCTCCTGGATATTCTTCAATGTATCTCTCTGAAAGAGTCGTCTTCCCCATAGCATAATTTTTCTTTGTCATGAATCATCCCTGAGTAACAGTAAACCTACCTAGTCTATAAATTCTGTAGGGAGTAAAAAAGGCTGGCTTCTAAAGACTGGTAATCAGTTGAACTACATCAAAATGTTGTTCACTCAGGAGAGTCTTCTCAGCATTATGGAAATACATAAATAAGGCTTTACTCCTTGAGAAGTGTTTTTAGGATCAATCTGGTGCAGACCTGTACGTAATTCTTAGGTTTCAGTCTAGAAGAACTTGATCCCACCCTGAGTTTCAGTTTGAGTTTCAGGTTCAAAGAACTATCAAATAGAAATTATGAGCTCAATTTAAGTGGGTTTGACTTTACTGATAGCAGTATCTTCCATGTTCACTGAATTTGCAGTTGCCTAAAAGTGTTGACCCAAATGCATCCCAACCCCTCTTGTTCTTTCAGCAGTCTCTCCTGTGATAATTTCCTGAAGAAGCAGTTTAGCCTGGTTTCAGTATAAAAATACTCAATTCTAGCTCTGAGTGAAAAGTGTTTTTCATGTATTCCCAAGGCTGCTTGTTTTGGGGTGTTTATTTTGGCCTTCCATGCAGTGACCTACCCTTTGGAAAGAAACTGGGACTTGCCAGAGCAAGGCATATTTGCAACTTGAGCAACTCCTGTCTAAACCACATCTGTAAGCTTTTTGTAAATGAATTAAAATGCAGTTATGCCTTTTACACCAAAATTGATGTGCTCCAGTTTTTCCAGCCAAATGGTCTTTTAACTGTGTTTGAAAGATCTGTTCAAAGATAAATATTTCTGCTAATTCTTTTTACAATGTTGATTTGCTTCTGTAGAAATGCGATCATTTCTTCTTTTCCCTCTTATCTTTTAGGTTTTGACAAATAAACCAGTATTTGGGTCAAATGACAATAACATGAGACATCTCTCTATATTCTGGCAATTTCAGTGTGATAATTCTTTTTAGCATTTGATAATTGCTTGTCTGGGATATCATGTTTAGCCTCTCTAAATATCTTGTTAATCCAGCAGTAATTAACTGTTGATGCTGCAGTTAAGTGAAACCAACCTGTTACCCAAGGTGGGGCTAAAATTGGTCCCCATGTGGAGCCTGTTTGCAGAGCAGTGCATTTCCCTACCTGAGGAAGGTCGTGCTGAACTCAGAAGTGTAACTCATATGTCAGTTCTGACCTGTTCTGTGCACTGTAAGCGTGCAGGCGAGTGGCCACAATTACTCTGGTTATATTGCTGTAGGTAGTTTTTCCATCTGAAAATGAATTGTTTTTTCATCTGCATGCTGGTTAATTTAAATGACAATGTAGAGTAAAAACAAATCAGTAATTTGATTTGGTTTTAGTAATTGTAGAATTTATCTGGTTATCACAAACTGAATTCTATAATTTTTATTAATGACTATTAAAAGTTTCTATTTTCATTGGAACAAAAAAAGTGGGAGAATGTAAGTTCAGGCAAAACTGTAACAGCTGCAATCCTACAAAAATGGGTGAAATGCGCTCAGGACTGGGACCTGCTGTGTGCAAGTAACCAGCGCTGCAGTCCTGATCCCTGATCGCTGCCTTGCTGACATGACTCTCCATACCCACCCCCTCCAAAGATAGTGGGTTTTCCCTCTGCAGAAAGATTCTGTATGTCAGCAGGAAAGATGGTGTGGGCTCTCTTTGGGCTGCATAACTAAAGGTGCTGTTAGTAATCCAATTTCAGAATACAGACAGCTAAATGAAGAGTTATAACATCCAAAACAAGCAGGATAGCAGAAGTCCATGAACACAGGAATAACAAAATCCAATACACAAACCCTGGTAGGCAACACACCAGAATCTGATGTCAGTCAGGGTGAGGAAGAACTCCTTAAGTTAAAGAAGATACTAGGTAAGAGTGAGGGGAAAATAAAGTGTCTAATAACAGTATTGAAGTTCAGATGTGCTTTTGGCTTTACAAGCTTATACTTGACAAGAGTGTTTATGACTTACTTTGGAAAGTTCAGCTAACAAAACCTATGAAGAATTGCTGTATAAAGTGATATCAAAATTCTGTCTCAATTTTAAGAACAGGTTTTCAAGATTTCTCTCTTGCTCAGGGAAGGGGCTGGCTAATGTTATGGTCACTGTTTGTGCACAGGCAGATGGGTGAATGTACCTGCCTGACTTTCCTGCGTGACAGCTGTACCCATTAGTCTGCATTTGCTATCTCAGTATCTCTAGTGCCATATGTTCTTTTTCTTTAAATAAATAGGTGTGTAATAGTTAGGACAGATGTGAATAGCAAAATGGCGTAAGCAGAGGAATGATTTGGAACAAGACTCAACTGATTGATCTTGACACCAGTAGTCTTAACCAGTTTACAGTAGAACTGAATTAGTATATGCTGTACAATTCCTTGCACTGTCCCTGTCAATGGAAGGGTATCTTTAATCAACTTACAATTTTAGTTTCTATCTGTCAGCTTATGACTCATTAATGTTTGTAATTACATCCTTTTTGAGCTTAGCAACTTGTTGTTGCTTACTAATACGCTTCAGGAGTGTTGCAGATTAGTTTTGTTGATGGCCTAGTCAGTCTCAACAGCAGAGAGGTTCATGCAACTGTTTTTGTTTTGTTTAATTTAATTTCACCAATACAGACTCATTGAGGTAAATACTGTTTTGAAATGCCTTAGAAAACAATATATTAAAAGCATCAAATATAAACATGAAGGAATTCGCATTAAATTACAGAGAAACAGCATCTGGAAATGTAATCATGTAGAAAGCTACTTTATAGCAAGAAATCCAAAAGCAGTTGCATGATATATTGTTGAGTTACACAGATTTTGTTCAAAAAGATACCGGGAGTGTGTCAGTAGGACATCAGTGGAACGGGTAGGACATCTCCCTTTGTGTATGCAGTGGAGAGATGTAGGTTCTCCTATCAAGGAGGAGTTCTTTGATTTTGACTTTTATCCTGAATTCTGAAGTCTAGAAGGTTATTGGTCATTTAGAGAAGAGCATCTTTGAAAACAGTGCCTACTATTATGTCTGGTCATCTTCGACCTTTTCCTTGTCAGCAATTTACCACATCTAGTTATGAACAAACACAGTTCTTAAACATGAATGGGATTCTCATTATTTGTTATCTGCACCTGATTTCTTTCTTCCCCAGCCTTTGGTGTTAGTGAGCATTAGTTCACAATAGTTTCCTGCTCTCATAATGTGTTTTAGAATAGGCAATCTTAAGATTAAGGAGGATAAACGAGGAACCTTAAAAAAACCTTTTTTAGAGTTGCTTATCAGAGTTTGATTCCCACATTGATAACATAAGCTAAGGATTTATGAATCAAATACAGTTCTGAACTATGTTCTCCAATACAGATTCTAACCTGATTTGTTGCTGCTGCCTGTGTATTTACACTTCTTAAGGTATTAGGAGGAAATAGTATATCATAAATAAGACACTGGAAGCCAGTTCAGCCTCAGCAAACCTTAGCATCTGTTCCTAGGAAGACAGCAAATAGTTCTACTGGCCCGATTCAACACAGTTTTGAAAGAGCAATCCTTTGTAAGTTTGCTGGGGGAAGGTAAGGAAATCCCAGGTGAGCTGGGAATACTCTAGAGCGAATTTATGATGGGATTCTCTCCTTTATAACCCACTTGGCTTTCTGGGATGAAGCACTGCCATGTCCTCCTTGATAAGCTGCAGTGGTTTATTGGCCCCCTCAAGTTCTGTTGCCCACTATAGGAAGCATATGTGTGTGGGACTGGGAGTGCAGAGTGGGGCTGAAAGCCTGACTCAGAGGTCTGTAACTTTTAGTCTTCCCAGAAACCAAAGGTTTTTTTTGTGATGGAGAGGGCAATGTCAGCATCCATGGCCCTAGAAAAATAGTTGGAATTTTTAACAGATAAAATCCCATCCTTGCAGTAGTTGGTGTCGGTTTCTCCATTCTTCTGAGCACACTCAGGACTTCACTGGGGAGTTCATTGTCTTGTACTTGTTTCTTCCATTCTCCATCAAAGAGGAACTATTGAATAAATTCTCTGCCATTCATATGTGTTTTAGTTTTGACATGTTAGCTAATGACTCCTGATATGAATTCTGTAATTCAACCTTTATGTTTAAAATGCTGCCTCAGATGCAAATATAAACTAAGCATGTTATCGAGACCTGCACATACCTCTTGTCTTTTGGCCATATAATCTCTATGCATCATCATATTTCCTTCTTCACATTCTATTAATTTTTTATGAGCTTCATTAGAACTGTAAAGCACAAGCTGTTTTCATGTAGATGGTTTTTATGGTGACTAAACATTGGAGAAGAGAAAACAAATAATTGTCCCAATATACATGTTGCCTAGGATGAACAGATTGATTTAAAATGAACTGTTCCAGTGCTTTGTATAGGCATCAGGCTTGTATGATTCAGTTCTTATTTTCTGGCCTTCAGTTTTGCTAATCCTGATTTTCCAGCTTGTCTTTTTTTATTTTGAGCTAAGCCTGTTTCCTTTTTGACTAATAATGAAGTTTATGTGTGTTGCTTTCATTGTGGAGGTAAACAATGAATAGAATCATTAGGTAAGAAAAATTGCTGGGCCTTTTCTGAAGTTAGTATCCTACATTTCAGAAGATTACTCTTTTTTTTCTTCCACTTTTGATCTTAGATGTCACATGTGACAAATGTATGAAACGTGCTATACTTTTAAGTATAAGAGCTAATGTTTACTGTCCATTTATGTCATTTATATTTTCCAATGTCAGTAAGCATGTGTACATATAAATGCTTAATTTTACTCTGAGTTCCACTTTGTTCTTGGCTCCATAAATACTTTGTAATAGGGATTTCAATGAACTTGACTGTGTGAAGGAGAAAACTAGCAGTAGTAAAAAACATGTATTCATTTCCGAATACTAGTACCATAATTTTGAAACTTTTCTGTCAAGTGTAACTTCCATGAAGCTTGGTGTTTGTTTTGTCAATAATACAGTTTTTACCATTTACTCAATCAGGTGTCTTTGTGTTTCTTCAGTTGTGTTTGCAGATCTCTGAATCTTTTAAGTATTTGCTTAGCTTTTTAAGGCAGAAAACCCGAAACTATATACCATTATTTCATTGAACAGTGAGCCTTTGACTTAAGTAACAATAATTAAAGCACTGTTGCCACTTCCTTCTTATGTTGCATCTTTCTATTTATTATCAGATATTGATGATTTTATACAGTTTTTACAGTGCTAGGCCTTTATCCTGAAATGTTGTACAGGCTTAGAACCCCCTCATGTTTTAACCTTGTTTAAGCAGTCATTTTCACCAAACCAAAATGTAGTGTGGTGTCCACTTGTCCATACACTTTTTTTTTTGTTCCCAGTCTTATCTTTCTTTAACCCAGAAATGTGCCATCTGCAAATTCTGTCATCCTACTTTTAAACTCTTTTTTCAGAGACTAGATGAATGCATTAAACGCCTTTAATTTTTGATGTGATTTTGATCCCCCCTTGCATGTTAATAATTTGTCATATTCAGAACTGTTGATCCTGTTTGTCTTCACATTCAGCAGTTTCCAGGGGATGACAGCACAGTTTGTTGCAGATCCCATGATCACCAAGTTTCTTGATAGTCTGTTGCCAGAGGGTTTGTCCAAGGCTCTTCAAAAGCGCAATTGAGTTACACGAACAAGCTTCACTTCAGGCCTGTCTTCACTGACACCTTCAGAGAACTGTGCTGGTTTACCTCTCCCGTATGTTCAATTCCATGTTTTAAGGTTAACTGATCTGAAACCCTTTAAACTGGGACTCAGCACACCTCAGTTGTTTCACTGTTAAAGAGAGCAATGGGATTAAATGGCCAGCTAAACTCTGGGCACTGCAGAGAAGGACAGCACTTGTTTCTGTTGCCAGTGCAGAGTGGAAGTAATTCCTATCCTCTGTAATTGTAAGGCACATGGTAAATGAAACTCATGGAGCTCTCGTCTGGCGCTGTAACTGCCCATATTAACAAATACTAATTGGTGCACCTCTCCTTGAACAAGCTTTTCAAATATCTTGTTCGTAAGACTCAAATTTCATGTCAGCAATAAAAGCCTTGCAGGCAAAGTAAAAGCAGGGGTTTTGCTGACAGTCTAGTTCGAGTCAGCTGTCTGCCCCTGTGCTTTGTTTTTATAAATATGGTACAGGGCATCATAATCAACAAGGTCAGTTTGAGAAAGCAGATAAAGGAGACAGTATTGTCTGCCTGCTGTTTGCACTGTGCTGGGTAGATGGACTCCGGTCATGTTGCCTGTGTGGGTTTTTTTTTTTGGTTTTTTTTTTAATTCATCATGCTGTACTGTAGTCATTTGCACAAAGAATGCTTTTAAACGAGTAATGAGTGCTTTCCTGTTTGGCAGTTGGTTTAACTGAACTTTGTGTCACAGCTCTTTACGATTCACTCATACAAGACCTAAAATATTCAAGACTGGTAGGGGGGCAAAAAGCTCTGTCTGGCTCATGCTGTTTCTAGGAAAAGGGAGTCTTGGGGCTGAGAGGGGGGAACCCTGCAAAGACCTACAAATTATGCAGTGCTCTTTCTGTCCATGAATAGTTTCTCTTGCGAGTGAGTGAGGCTGTACTTTTGGGCTCACAGACAAAGCAACTTTTGCTACAACTGGCCTTTCTCCAAAGCACACTTTCTGTACTTATTCTATTTATTTTTATTATTTTAAAAATATAATGATAGGTAGCCTGAAAGTGATCTGAGTCAAACATGAAGTGTCCAGTTAGCCACATGAAGTGTCCAGTTAGCCTTGACTGTAATTGTATTGCAGATCATCTTTCTGGGCAGCAAGGCTCTATTGAGCCACTCAAGCAGGGAGTGTCTCTTCTAGCAGAAATTTTGTGGTCCAGCTTCTCATCTTTCTGCTGAGAATTGCCTCGTGCTTGCAGAGAAAATCAGAAGCTGAATCAAATTCGGATTTCAGACTGTTATTACTTACTTTTTACTTCACCTTGTAAATAATGCTATGAAATTACAGTTTCATCCTGAATTAAGAGCATTAATGTAATACACATGCTCACCTCTGATGAGTATATGGACCTCTGTGACCTCAGAACCTATTTTGAAAAATCAAATTGAAATATGTTAACTTTAACTTCTGAGGCCGGTGGAGATCTAGTTTAGGGTATCATCTTGCTTGGCTTTGGTTGTTTCATCTTACAGCTTATTCCAGATATGAATTGATGTCTTTGTGGTTTAGCCTACCTGACTTTCATGTGAGAATAAGCCAATTTTGTTGCAGGTTTTGTGAGAATTTGTTATTTTTGACTTTAAAAACACATGTGCAGTAAAATCTAATGAGATGACAAAATTTACTGACCTTTATAGAAGACTTCTGATGTAATCTGTTTTTAACTACAGGGTGTTCTGATAGCTATTAAAACAAATGAATGTTACAAGCTTTGCTGATCATTTCTCAAGACATCTGCATTGCAAAGTCTGGTTTTCGGAGCTGTAAAAATGAAAAGATGTCTCATGAAAAATTGTAATAGCTTGTTAAAAGTGAAAATTGCATTTCAACAAGTTGAGGCAACTTTAAAAAAAATATATTAAAATTAGGAGACCCCCCTCTTGCACTTATATTAAAATTAGGAGACCCCCTCTTGCACTTGGCTTTAAGAATTATCTCTTTGGTTTACGAAGTATCCTTTGGTGGCATCACTGGCAAAAGTAAAAAAGAAAATCTCTGGTCAGTGGCTCTCTGCAGTTATGCTGGTCATGGATATGGGAGCAAGTGCTGGGAGGAGCAGAGTACTGAAAGGTGGTAAGCTAGCACTGCTATTAAAAGTGCTTGGGAAATTACATTCTTGTTTTAACAGCTGTAAGTTTAGGATCTGTACTTGGATGCTTAATATGGTCCCACCTCTTCTGTGAGTTACTTGTCAAGTACTAAGGGAAGATCACTAGCAGACTAATAGTGCTAAAGCTTCACAGTCAGATGTCCCTTGATGTGGGGCAGCTGTTTGATACCCCCTCATACCCATTGACTCGGGGCAGCAATTCGATACCTCCTTTCAAGTGAGACACTGACCTTGTTCCCATTGGCAGGGGATGGGATGTGTGGCTTTCAGCCTGATGTGCTGTAACACCCAGGAACTGTTGTTGGTGCCCAGCTAAGGGGACTGGGCTTCAGTGAGTGGGGAGATGCTCAAGATCTCTGGCCCTGCTGGTTTCTGTGAACTAGGCTGGTCGATTAGTGATCGCACTAGGCAGGAAAAGCCCATGGGGAATAAAATCAGTCTGGTTTTGGCATACTGGTGAGGAGTGGTGGGAATATTACCATATGTTGTAATTTGTGGGTGCAACTAGAACTTAACCCATCACTGCCACTACAAACAAAACACCTCCCAGGACTTTGTATGAACTGGAATTATGGGATGCACCATCAATGGCTCATTACACCTGTGAAGAGGAAAAGGGCTTTTGAAATAAAGGACTTAAAAGATTCCCAGCCTACAGTAGCTGAGTTTCATTATTTAGTAACTTGTATCCAGGGAAGGTTGGTGTTTTGTTGTTTGGTTTGAGTTGGGTGGAGGTTTTAGTTTATTTGTTTTGTTTCAAATGAAGTGTAGTCAGGAAGAGGCTGAGCTGACCAAGGACAGGCCAAAATAAATAGCCAGACAGGAATCTTTATTAACGTTTTATACCATATGCATACCAATATTGTAGTACCAAAATTGTTTCAGCAGTTAGAAAGATAATTTTACCACTCAGACTCTGTGAATTTAGAGTGGTTGTCAGAGCATTTTTTGATCAGTCCTACATTGGAGCTCAATTATAGCTATATTTCTATTAAAGGGCTTGTCTTACCTATCATGAGACTGATTTTGGGTCCTTATCCTTTTGTTGGTTTTTGACAATTCAGGCTCAAATTTAACAAAGTAAGCATCTAACACTGAAGGAAAAAAAAGAGGGAAAAAAAAAAATGAGGAAGGAAAGAAAGAATATGGGGAGCTCTCTGTATTTATATAAAACTATATATGTATTTCAGAGAGCAGGCTAGGCCGTTTATGAAAAAAAAAATCTGTTGACCTTTTCCTTCTAGATAGAGTGTTTCCCATTTGGCAAGATGGTGGCCTTTGAGTAGCAAAGTCATCAAGATTCTTTTGCCATTAAAAAAAAAAAAATTACACAGAGTTGACTGAGTTGATATGCAGCTGAATAACTGTGGTTTGCAAGTACTCACAAGGGATCTCCTTGGCTTTAGAAGAGAAAATCTCAGAAGACCTCCTCGTGGCTGACCATGTTTGAACTGCTCCCAGCTTTGACTACTAACCAGCATGTTCAGGCGCCGGCTCGACTTACCAGCTGAGCAGGCAATACCCAGGCAGCACCAGAGCTCTTTGGGAGCTATTACAATTCACACTGAAAACAGAAATTGGTCATATTATCAGTGTCTAGTCATAATGCTTTAGATTTCAGACGCATACTATATCTATCAGAAAAATCACAGCATTTACCCTTTCAGATCTCTTGTCCTATGGTGCCTGTCAGGACATCTGCATGTTCTGCTGTCAAAAGGATGTGATATTTTACTGTAACTGTGTGAAATTGAATACTAATTTATAAGTAGTGGAGTAGTACACAGCCTAAGTGTTCAGTTATAGGATTTTTTTTTTTTGTTCTTCACAGTTAATTTTTCTAGTACAAGCAAGCTGTAATATCTGAAACCGTATTGTAAGCAATAGAGATGTTGGAATTTACTTGAATAACATGAAACAACATTTCAGTTTTTCCTTTGAAGATTAAATATTTGTGGTGCCATTTATTCTGTCAGTTCCCTGTTCTCTCCTTGAGTTAACTGGTTAGAAGTGTGCACACAGAGGGGCTGTGGCTGGTGTTCTTACACAAGCACTAAGGGTTGGCTCAGGTATGTCTGTGTTCTGGCTTGACTTGCAGTTACTGAAGTGTAAGTTAAATCTAAATGTGGTCCACTTGCTTTCTGAACTACAGTAACTGCTTAGAATAAGGGGAGAAGAAGGCTTGTATCATCAGCTTTTGGCCAAGTATCCAAAGTGGTTTTGTGTTTCTATACATAAATCTTCTAAAGTTCAGTCATCACCAGTTAGATTTGAATTTGTTTATAACTGAAAATTTGGGTTAATTGTAAATCATCAAAACAACCCAATGTAATTATTCTTTGTCAGAAGAAATCACCATAGGTAACTTCTACACATGTAAAAATACCATGGTCTAACTAAAATAAAATCCTAGGATTTGGGCAGTTAATGTTCTGAATTGTTACATTCCCTCCTAAGTTGATCCAAGCCTTTCTTCAACCTGCAGCCTGCTGCAGCAGTTAGCAGGTTTGGGAATTGTGCATCCTCCTGTGCCAGGGCCTGTTGGGAGCTCATTTCTTTCTGGTCCTTGGTAGACAAGAGGTTCTTAAACTGGGACATGACAGGTGTGCAGGGGAATAATGGGGCAGCTCATAAAACGGAAGACTCTTTCAGTTCCCACTGCCCACTCACCCTCATTTTTCACCCACTTTTTCTTCTCTTTTCTCCTCTTCTCTCCCGAGCCAATCTGCAGGTCTGGTCTGTCTTGTGTTCTGTTTCCAAACACAAGTTAAAGAGTGCCCTCCTACATTTTGTGTCCATTCCTGTCTGGGTTTTTCGTGCATGGGAATCATGCCCTCACTTACTGGATCCATCCTTTCGTTTCTTTACTCTTATATTTCTTGCACATTTTTTTGATTAAGTCCTTGGTTTATCCAGATGTATTTACCATGTCTTAAGCAAGGTATCAAGCAGCTAATCTTTTTCTTGTAGCCATTGTCACTGGATTCTTCTGCCTTGTTCTGAGTGTACTTTACTATTAATAGCCAAAGCATTCCTTAATATGGAGATTTAAATTGAACAAGCTAAATGCAGAACTGCTGAGTCCCCATGGTGCAAGTTGTGAGCCAGCACATGATAACATAATATTTGTGATAATAATTTAGAATGCTATATGATTTCACCAGATTTAGGCACTATCACTCTTAATATTTCATCAGGCAGGTTTTTGTATGATCCTCATTCTTTCCGCCATTACTTTAAAGCCAGGTACAGAGGAACTGTTTTATTGAGGTTAAGGTATTTGCTGTTATTAGCTATTACTATTTGGTTAGTGCTCATATCTAAATCAGAATGCCCGTTGTGCTAAGCACTGTGCAAATATCTTTGAAGAGACAGTCTCTGCTCCATAGAGTGGAGCAGATTTATACTTTAGTTCTTTCACCTTACTACTTAATGCTGCTTTTTTTGCACTTCAGCTACACTTATCTAGTGGATATCTGTGCCACTTATGCTTCTCTGTAGTAATAGTAGTGATAATTAGATAGCCAATTTTTATCTGAATCAAATGCAAGTTCCCAAAGAATTAAAAAAAAAAATTCCAGTGTATCATCAAATTGGACAAAAACACTCCAGTGTCCAATGAGACACTGCTGGGTGGTCCTGTCTAAAAAAGGAATGTTTCCTGTATTTTAAAGGTTTGTTTAGAATTGGAAGTTAATGACTTTATATATAAATAATTATATAATTAACTTGCCTGCACATATGTTAGGATTGAGATTGCTGTGTTTTCAGTTCTACATGTGTGGAAGATTATTATTTGATCCTAAGTTTCTGAGCTGATGTTGCCTGTCCGAACACTGGAAGGGGCTTTTCTGACCCCTGTAAGGTGCATCTGATGAAATAAGCACATTGGAAATGCTTTTTCCATTGCCTAGGATAGATGAAAATACTCTGTGAACTCAGGAGACCATTGGTTAGATCCACTGCAGTTTCTCATCTTTACTAAAAGAGATCTTTACTAAAAACCTTATGACTTTAGTCATAGAATGTCTGGAACACAGCAGTATCAATTGCAAGAGATTACAACTTTGTTAATTGCCCTGTTGTCACCTCTCGTTAGTACAGTGCCTGTACTTCTGTCTACTCTTTCTCCCTCACCTTAATCCACAGGGGTCCAGGTTGTGGGTTTTGCTGGTTGTTTTTTTAAATCAGTATCTGTGTGCAGAAACTTGTTAGTCAGGAACCTGTCTGATAGAAGGTTGTCATTTGTTTCATCATGATACATACAGTAATGTTTGCTGTAAGTCATGTAACATTCTTCCAGTTTTGGCTTATGAAGTCTTTATACCTCTTTTAATGCATCCCTTTTATCTTACAAAGCTGTTCATTTTGGCTTAACCATGTTGTGTTCTGCTGTCCTTTTTGATTCCTAGATTTTTACAGGATGAAATACATTTTTGCTTTACAAGGCTTCCTCAAATGTACCTTCTCTATTAGTTTATTCCAGTCTGTAATAGCAGGGGCTTAGTCTGTACTCCATGAAGGCTTTGAGATACTACCTTTTATAAATACTGTAGTGAACTAGACTATTTCACTTTAAAGCTTTGATTGCTTGATCGCAGGTTTCAGCTTTGAACCCTCTTTTCTCTATTTAATGATCTGGCGCAGGTTGCTGGACTGGTGCTGCAGTCATTGCTCCAAGTGTCAAACTGGCTGCAGTCGAGCACATTCTCAGCACGTGCATGTGCATGGAAGTCCACTTAAAAAGGAAGATTTTTAGCCTTTGCCACTTTGTTATTGTTTATTCTCTAGCATTCAGCAGTGCATTTCCTTGGGCAAGAATTTGCAATGAGTTTTTAGAATCCCTGTTTTATTTTCTGCTACATGAATCTGTGCCGGTTTTTTCAGCTGCCTTGCAGGAACTCCTCCTGTCAGATTAGCATGGCCTAGTGGTCTGCATCCAGGCTAGGAAAAGAGCCTTTAATCCCACATCTGATGCTGAGTGTATTGATCCTCTCCTCTTCAGGATGCTATGGATGACTGTGAATGTATGTCCTTAATGACTGGCATTATCCTGCTCCAGAGCAGTTCCTCTCTCCTTTCAAGACCCTGGTCTATGAATGTGAAAATCCTGTTTCTAAGTTGATGTCCAAACCCATTCTCTCCTTCTCAGTCTTTCTGTCCTCATTTATCCTGAAAAGTCCCTCAGGGAGTGGGGATAGTCTTGGCAGCAAAAATGTGTCAGAAGGGACAGAAATTGTCACATAGACCTACCAGTCAGTAGCCTCAGTGTCCCTCACCCTGGCAGCAACTAGATGCATTTTCACTGTAACTTTAGACAATAACTAGTCTCTCTGGCATTCTAACCTGAGTGTTTTCCCCAAAGGATTAGTTCACTACCTTAGATTCCCTCTTTGTGAAGCTAGGATGATGTTCTCTTCACAGGATTAGGTGAGGATTAGCTAGTGTTTATCAGCGGCTTGCAGATAAAAGAAGTGCTTTGTTTACATGTATATCTTTTAGACTGCATGGTCTTGATCACTTGGCAGTGTTCAAGTCTGTGTTAGAAAAACATCTGATTTAGGATAATGTTACAATATAATGTTACTGAGGTGTGGGTATTTTTAGAAGTGAATCCTGCCTCTAAAACTGAAGCATTTTGCAATTTGGAAATATTCTGTCCTATTCTCCTTTTTTAATTATTATTGCTATCTTTAAAATGTTTTGTATTAGTGTTGACATGTAGGATTTTTGTGGTCATTCTGGAAATGTCAACAATATTTCTGGCCTAATGACTGTAAGTACTGTATAAATTTATTCTCTGAGGGAAACACAATGCCATCCTTCAAGAGTTATCTTGTGAGACAGGCAGACAATGTCTGCTGTTACCTTTCCTCACCAAATATCCCTGGTTCATGAATTATAGTAGCTGGAACCTGAAATTCACAGTGTTTTTCTGCATCTTCTATAATTCTGAAAATAAAGGTTTTGCAGCAGCTGGAATCAGCTGACAGTCTTGTGGAAAATACATCTTGTTCTTCCCTAGCGATATTGGCTCTTTGGGGCTTTCTTAGTAACATGAACAGATATGACTCAGAAGACAGAGGGAGAACGACTATATTGTGTAGGAAGTTAAAAAATCAGGGTTTTTACCATTTTCTTTTGGCCAACACCACAGTCAAGCTGTGCTGCCTGCCCTTTTTTTTGTTTTGTTTTGGGGGTTTTTTTGGTGGCTTTTTTTTCTTCTTGACAGCCAGTAAAACTGGAGCTGGTATCCTGAATTGATCTTAACAGTCAGTATGAAATCCTAGAGAGAACAAATGAGGTATTCTTAACAGCATGTGAAATTTTGAAATGCTGTAGGTTCTAGTTTTCGTAGCACCAAACTGCAGGTTGCTAATGCAGATCGTTTTATATTGCAATAGACAAGACTAGATTGGGTATTGCATAAAGATATTATTTGAATTGGGCCAAATTTGGACATTTTGGCTTTTGAGGGGCTCTCTTACTTGGAGAGGCTCTAATCAGAAGGAAAATGTAGTAGAAACTTGTTCTCAGAGTAAAATGCAGCACCAAAAGTATGAAGGGGAGGTGGGGGTCCATGATAAAATCCTACCTTCTTGGAGCCCAGGTAATTTACCCTTTCTCCCTTCTCATTAAACACACAGCACCCTCAGGTCTGTTCCTTGTTCCCTTTGTCCCTGTTCCCTGGGTTTCTGTTGCTCTTGAGGGTTCTCCTCATCTCTTCCTCCACCCTCATGTTTTAAAAATTACCACAGTCTATTCCCCTTAGAGAAAATTTCCTAACTGCAAACTTGTTCTTTATTTCAAGCCCTTCAAGTAACCAGCTCCTTCCAGAAAACATTCCTGGGTTAGTATCCCTGGGAAATTTTTGCCCATGCCATCTTGGTTTTGAACTTTTATTGCACTTCTTTCAAGTTGTGGAAGGAGCCAGTTCTTATGTGTTTGTGAAAGGAAATTTATATAGTCCCCAGATAGTAAGTAGCCAGGCACAGTCTCTATGCAATAAATGCACCTCTGTAACCTTTCAGAAATCTTATCTTTAACATATTATCTAATCTTTTGCTCTAATTTCTCTTGGTTTTGACACTCCTAGACTAACATAAAAGTACTTATGAATGTATAAAGGAGAAGTTATGTTTTGTAACATACACTTAAAATGGTGTATTAAAAAAGAAAAGATCATATTGGTAGAGGTTGTGTAAATATAATGTAAGAGATTGAGCCTCCCTACCACTAAAATTATTTATAGTATTTTCCACCAACTTCAGTAGGAACAGGAGCTAATCCAAAATGGTTCTGATCAAGAACAGAGAATTTTATTTTCCATCTGCTTGGATAGCATCTTACTGTGTGTTTTACTGTAATATTTGATGTTCTGATGTCCATTTTGATTCTTCTTATCCAGATGTTCTGGGAACATGAAAGAAGTAGACGTGGTTGCTATTTAGATAGGTTGTTTGCTCAGTGCTTTTTTATAAACTGCTGCTTTTCTACAGGCAATGAAACAGAATCCCTGGCCCTGTGAAACACTCTGGGGCCTTGAAGTCTTGGGAAATCCTCTGGGTCCCTTGCTGCCCTCCCTCTTCCTTTCTCTTCTCCTTGGTACACGATCCCTTCAGGTTTAGATTCTGAAAATTATGTTCTTACCCCTCATAATGTTTTGTGAGTATTGCAGTCTTGGATAAACTGTAGGCTCTGTTGGTCATGTAGGGTTGTATTCTAGTCATTTCCCCAGAAAATGCCCCGAGGAGTTGCATACAACTCATTTGAAATGGTTTCGCGTTTGTGTTTGCTTCTAATGCTGTGGGGTTGTTTAATCATCCAAATTTATTTATTTTTTTTTTTTAGGTTTTGAATCATCCTTTTGCACTGCTCTGACAGATTTGCTGTAGAAAATTGGTGCTAAAATCTGGTTCCGCGTGTCATTAAGACTGTATTACTTCCTCTGTCGTCCCAGTCCTCTGCCTGATCTATTCACAGGAGGCTGGGAAGACTCATGCTGCAGTTCGGCGCAAGATCAGGAAACTGTTCCAGCGTGTGGCATCCGCGCTGTGCTGTCTGGCTGCGTTCTCACCCGCCCACCGCTCCCGCGGCTGCCTCGCCCGGGCCCATTCGCCTTTTCAGTGGCTGAGATAAGATGTCAATGAGAGGGGCGGGAGGGTTAGCAAAGCTGCCTGAGGAATTGATTCTTGTCTGCCTCTCCGAGCAGTCTGTCTGCGCAGCAGCACATGATACGGTTTTGCACAATACCCCACTAATGCCCTAGTCAGCAGCTTCCAAGGGAAGAACAGTACTGGGGGAAAAAAAAATAATAGCAGTCCTCTGCGAGCCACAGTGAATGCATGTACTAGAGCTAAATTAGGAAAGGTAAAGCTTATTTCGTGCAAGATTATTAGAATTATTTGGGTTTCCAAAGGCATGCTCACACACATGTACATGTCGCTGGCCAGCTTTTCCACGTGACTCGGCTAGATCCAAATGCAGTTATTTATAGATGGCAAGAGCAGTGATGGCATTATCTTGTAGCACTCCAGTCCTGAAATTATAGCACTTGTGTGCAGGGAGAGGGGGCCAGATGCCCTCTGTGAGAATTTAGTCAGGCTGCTCTTCTGCAAACGTCCATAAGATGAGGTAGTCACAAACAACCCTTTCCGTCTTCCCCACTTCTTTTTTATTTTCAGATAGAGAAAAGAAAGGTATTGAAAAATCAGTCTGGGCTGTGATTACTACTGGCTTCTTCCCTAGGTGCTTGTAAAAAGCAATTAGCCACGTTCATTTTTATACCTCTCTCCTATTCCATAGATAACCTATTTCTACCTATGTAGAATGATAAACATTCCCCTGAAGACAAGAAAACAGCAATTTCTAATCTGTCTGAAACTAATGTTCGTAGTTAGGTTTTTAAATAAAAGTCTCTTGTTCCAAACCTCCGTGTGTGTGCTTGTAGCTCAGCTGGTTGCACTGAGGCGTGTACGTGTCCACTGGAGCCCTGTCTTCAGGTACCGCCTGTGCAAAGGAACAGCTGCCTGATTTCCACCTCTGCAGAGTGCCACAGCTTTGGTGCTGGGGCAAGACTCCGAGCCACAACAAGGATTTCATCTAGCTGAGGAAAAAACAGAAAAGCAAATTAAAAAAAAAAAAGAGGAAAAGGAAAAAACCCTACATTAAAAAGGAAGAAAGAGAAGAAAAAACCTCGTCAGGTTTACAGGGTAGTCTCATAAAAAGAAATGCTTCAGCATACCTGGGAGCATGCAAGCTACATCAGGGCATGGGCACTGACAGCAGAAGATAGGGCTACCTGAAGGCAGTAGTGCTGCTGAACACTTTGTATCATGAAACTACAACTAAAATAATCTGAAGATCAGGGTAGGATTATTTAGATGTTTCTTAGTTTACACCAACTTGAGTTTTCTATGTGGCCCTAGTTGTAACAGGGCATAGATGTTTTATTGGTAATAAATAAAATAAACATGGTGCATGTGGAGTGTTAAAGGGTATTGGAATGCCTTAACAGGAGCATCCATGGCTCACGAAGTCTGCTCCTTTAATACAGCGGTGTTTGAGGTGAGAAACGTCCATTAGCCCAATGGACACAGCTAGAAAAAATGGAACTTTCAGGATACAGAAGCCCTTCTCTTGCTCAGATTAGTTACTAAGCTCCCAGTGCAGCTTGGGAACAATTATTTGGCATTTGACTTTGGGATATTAATTGAATGTTAATTAATTAGGCAGTTCTCAAGAAAAGGTGATTGGTATCAGAGGAGCAGAGCAGGTTGATATTAAAGGAAGATGACAAGGTTTTTGGAGCTGGTGGGACACAAAGGGGAAAAAGAGAAGTAATGACTGTTTTAAAAAACTAACTCATTAACTGGGCAGTGAGATGGGAAACATCACTGCCTTGAAACTGCAGTGTGTGCTCACATCTGTCTGCCCTGTATTGTTTGAACAGAAATCAGATAAGTTAAAAACTGCTGTAGGCTGAGTTTCTCTTTCCTGATGTCCTTAACTGTTTTCATTTTCAGCACATAGGGATTATTTTATGTAGTTGTAATTTTTCTTTCAGAATGAAGAATGAGATGGAATGATAGGGTTAGAGTGCTTTCAGCTTAGTTCTGTTCAAGTACAAAGTTTGTATAGTATGAAAAATGGTCCTGCAACCCCCAGCTTTGAAAACTAACACTTTTTTCCTTCAGCAGTTCTAAAGAAATTGGCAAAGTTTGTATTACACTAATCGTATAAAAGTAAAAAAATTGAGGACACCTGATAAAACATTATTTTCCTATAAAAATATAAAATAATGTAAAATTAAAGCAAAGAGCAAGAATGCAGAACCAAGAAGCAAAAGATCCTAAAATAGCTTTTGGTCCTTCTGAGTTCTGGCTGTGCAATGTTAACTTTGGAAACACGTTTCTGCTATAAATTTTGGTTGTGTGGTTTTTGTAATTTTTTGTTCCCTCCTTGAAAGCCTCTCCAGATGTTTTACAGTTGTTGTTTGAAAATGTTCCATGGCAGGCACAGAGACTGCGGGCACAGAGCAGTAACCCCTTGATGTGGTGGTTGTGGTTTTTCCTTGCAGAGAGAGGAAGGTGTATGATCCTCTCTGTTCTGGGACTTGTTCTGTCACAAATGGAGTGACCTTCAGCACATCACCTGCTCTCAGTTTCTTTCATCTTTAAAACTCAGCCAGCAAGCTGTGTAGCTGGATGGCCACTTCAGGAGTCTCTGCAGGAGCTCCCCACACTGTAGCTGAGATGTCTTTTTGGAATAATTATGAATACAAGCCAGATTTAAATACTTTTCCAATGCAGACTGCTTGAAATTCCTCTGTTCACAATCACAGATTTCATTTGATCGCAAAAGACTTCAAGAAGTCATCTATGCCATGCCCCCTTGCCTGAAGAATCAGTTCTCCCTGGATCTTTATCTGACCTTTCCTCTGCATCCCCATTCATGGAAATTCCTCAATTTACCCCCTAGGGTATTAAGGAGCATTAGAATGCTCCTAATATCTAACCTGTGGTTTTTTTATCTCTTTATATATTGATGTTTCTGCTGTGGGTGTGGTTAACGCTTTGTTACTCAGTAAATCAGAATACTGCTGGCAGTCTTTCCTCTTCTAAAAAACAAAAAAGGCTCAAACTAGACCCACCAAAATCCTTAATTAATGCAGTCTTTTCTTGCAGCTTATATTTATAGCTTTTTTTCCCTAATCGTTCTGATGACTTTTCTCCCCCTTCTGTGGTTGTACATTGTGGTGGGGTAGAAAGAAAGGAGAATTCTGCGTCTTTCAAACTTGGGCTTCCACTCATGCAGCTGAGGAGGCTGGTTGAGCATGCTTCAGCAGCACAGCACAGCTCCACTTCTGAGAAGTCCTGCCTTCAGAGATGGTTCTCACCCTGTTGGGAAGATGTGCTGTGTCGTGCTTTGTACTCGTCCCTGTTGGACGTTGTTTCAGATCATTTCTCCAGCTTTTCAAGATGATTTCAGTAACAAATTTCTGCAGCGAACTGATGCTTCTTTCCAGCTTGTGCCATCTGTAAATTGACCCAGAACATGTTCTAGCCCTTTATCCATCTGCATCATGAATATCCGTAAATGAATTGTTCAGTAGTTTCAGACCCAGAGCAAACTCCTGCAAAACCCCATCTGATAAAGCTTGTTTCTCTTAGTGACTGTTGGTTTAATAGTTTGGTAAGCTTAAGTTTCCAGCCATTTTGTGTTGTAGTCAGCTAGACCTTATTTCCATTGTTCATTTGTAAGAATGTCACATAAAGCAGCTCTGAAGCCTCACTAAAATCAGACTAACCTATGCTCAAGGTCTGTTGTCTGCTAATGTAAAGAAGGTACAGAAGTGTGACATGATTTGTTCCTGACAAATACATTTTGGTTGTTACTCATTTTTTACTTTCCTCTTGGTTTTTTTGAATAATTTGGGTTATTTTTCCATTATAGGACCTCCAATTTTACATTTAGTCCTCTCTTTTTTTAATGGTAGACACTAGATTTTCCCTTTTCCAGACTTCCATTGTCATACTGGATGTGCATGGCTTCCCTGTGTTCAAACTCTCATTAAATTCATCTGTTGGGTTTCTTCCTAGCACTTTTGGATGTTAGTGGTGGTGTTAGCTCAGGAGTTGTTTACAGTAGTAATTGGAAGGCTAAGGATGGATTAAGTGAAACTGAGCCTCTCACCTCTAGGTCACTGGTTTGACTGTAGCCAAAGATGGGTTCAAGTGTGTCAGTTCCATTTTTCAGATGCCTGTCATATGTGAAATCTGTTAATGACTAGAACTGGCATTACAAAATAAAAGCGTACAGCAGTAATGAAAGACACTGTTGTTTGAAATCTAAGCAGTGAAACCAATAATTGGATGAGTAGGAAAACAGGCAGTCTAATGCTATTGGAGTGCATTTCCTTTGGAAAGCCTTATTCAAGATTCACTTGCTGGTGGCCTTTCACCAGCTTTGTCTTCTCTTTATGTAATGGACCGTGTTTTTAGATGTAGCAGCTTGGGTAGAGCTTAACCCTAAATGAGATGCTTACGTATTTTATCTGGATCTGCGCAGTGTGTTTTTTGCTTGCCAAATTGAGCCATTGTTGCTATGTTTTGTAATGTATTACTTCAAAGTTAATGTAGTGAATCTGGTAAGATGGTCTGCCAAGTTTTGGTAAGTGTAGAAGGAAATTAGGGAATCCCAGTTCCGCTGAAGTCACGGGGTAAGGATAGCAGTATTCAAATCTGTGTCTTCAACATGTAGCTGGCAAGAGCTTTTGGGGAAGCCTGTATATTTGTGTCCTGAGAGATATTTGTGAAGAGCTGAAAATATGCCAAGGCAAGCTGAACCCACATTCAAGACAAGACTTGGTACATGGTGTCACTCTCACGCAGCAGTCTTGAAAGCACATGCTAGATAACTCTCAGGTTTGCAGAAAGGGTTTTATTGAATAAAACCTTTGTTAATTATGTGATATAACATTCAAGCATTCCCTGTGTTATCTATTTTCCTACAAACCTGTGTGTTTTTTTGTTTTTTAATAATACATAACTGCATGATAGAACTTACTGGGGCAAAGCTGGAGACTTCTGCAGGACACAGGTGTAGATATAGTAATGAAGGAGGCATTAGAGATAAAGGACATAACTTGGATATTAGGTGTAGAAATGTGTATTATACCCTGTTTCACAATTTTGAGCCGTGGCTGTTGACTTTGTGTTCCTGTTGTGATTAGCAGGGCAGTTCATGCCTCCCAGAGCAGGGTTTGAGCCAGCTGCCACATTGGCTCTGCTGGGGAATTCAGTTCCATGCGGTTTGCTGTGAGGTTGCTGGGAGTAACACTTCTTAAATCTCTGTGAGTTTGGAGGTGGTACTTCTCACTACTCTACTAGAGGAGCAGGTTTGTGTTGGTACTTTTTGGATAAAAGCAGTCCGTTTAATCCAACTTGTTTGCTTGGACTGTTTAAGCTAACATCACTGATTTTACCTGATGGAGAACAGCAATTACAGTCATCAGCTGCTCCAAAAAAGCATCCAGCTGGGGTGTAAAGCTCCCAGGATGAGGTGGAAGCAAACGCCTGGGAATAAGCACTGGCTCTGCCTTGGGTCCCTCTGTGCAAAGTGGGCAAGTGCTGGCAGCCAGAGAGGAAGGCCTGGGAGGAGGGGTTGGGAACTGCTGGGAGTCAGTGTTGAACAGCCAGACTGGTGAGAAATTAATACTTCTGCTTTGTAATTGGCTTTGTATGTACTCCTTTTGCGCTCTCAGCATTGAGGCAGACACTGAGCAGAAGCTTGTGTAATGACAGGGGTGGAGCCCAGCAGTTGCAAGGTTAGGGCAAGTGGCGGTACCTCGAAAGGACTGAAGAGGAGGGACAAACACGTGGACTCTGAATCTCTTCTAATGGATAGTTACATCCTGTTTCCTTTGTGGCCTTGCTTTCCTGCCCTGACCCACAGGTTAGGTAGCCATTGCCAGGCTCTGCTGGAGTGGGTGAGGAGGAGAGCTGCAGGAAAATCAATCCTCAAAATAATTTGGGGTGACTGGTTTCTCCCTCTTTCTAAGGGATTTCCTAGCTCTTTAAAAGCAAGATGGTTTTTAAAACACAAGGAAAACATCCAATTTTCAGTTTCACAAAATTGTAAGCAGAGATTCCATCCTTTTAATGCAACTGACATTGTTTTTCTAATACTGTTAGCACATTCAGCACTAGGTAGTTAACATTTTCAATGTATTTTTCCGAACATGATATAGTCTCCATTTTTCTGTGTAAAAAGAATAACTCTCCTAAATAACCAAGATAATAGTTATTTCCTCTTCTCTCCTTTGCTTCTCATTGCTCTGCTTCTTCCCTCCCCACCAAATTACCTCACTGGATGTTTTATGAAAACTGTATTTAAATTGCATTCTATACAGAAGAAACTAGCTCTGTATTCTGCTTATCTAGAATTCTCCACGTAAAAGATTTTGTTTCTAAAGGCAATATAAAATTAATGGATACGATTGATGAAAAATTATGTATTTTCTTACTTATGCTGTAAATATCTTTTCAGCCAAATGCATTTCCTTATGAGGCATGAAACCAAACTAGCGAGATGGTGCTGAACATATAGTTCTCCAAATCAAACTCCTCCTTTTTTCCTAATATTTTCATTGCAGCGAATAAGAAATACGGGTCTGCCAGTCTGCCTATTGAACTATCTACTGCAGCTTAACTGCAGCAAGGAAGCTGTAATCCTATTGTGCTCTTCCAGCAGTCTCCCGGGAAGCAGAAGGCATTGAAATTACTGAGCTGTTGTCCTATCCCCTCCTCACCTGTCTTTGTGGCTGTAAATATAGTGTCTGCCTGTAAATAGCAGTTTGCTGCACCTTTAAGCACGTTCCCTAACAAGAGGCAGCGATTTACTGAGGTGATAAGCTGTAACTAATACTAGGGTATCATAATAGGTAAATAGATTAGCACTATGCTTCTCTGTATTTTGCTTTCTAGGGAGCCGAGTGGCTCATGCACTCGGAGGTGCTTACTGTGGCACTTTGCACCGTGCCGAGTGAAACCAGTCAGTTATGGGATTGCAGCTCTCAGAGCTGCTGTGGATGCAGCTAATGAAATGCATTAGTGAATCTATGGGGTAGCATTGATCATGCACCCTATTTTCTTTCTCCTTCTGGTCCCTGGCCAGAAAAGGGCTGTAATGGGCTGTACCAATGTTCAATGCCATGGCTATAAAATGTCCTTTGAGCTGCATTGTCAGCATCCATCATGTAATATTTGCAGGTATGCCAGCATCATTTGTTGTCAAGAAGTAGTGAGTGGTGTGGGCAGCCTGGGCTTGATCCATGATATCCCCCAGCTCAAGCTCCTTGGTTTTCTTAATGGAAGGGCCCAGCATTTACAAAGCAGTTGTGATGCTACTGCTGGGTGATGGGCACTCATGGCTATGAGGGATGGGAAGGTACCACAGAGTGGACAGTGGAGGCCTTTGTTTCTGTACTGCCTGGCAGGTTCTCAGCACAAAAGGGCCCTTACAGGAAAGGAACAGTACCAGGGGATGTGGCCGGTCCTAATAATTGTGTCGCAAATCTTGTGATATTTGGCATGTTCTTAAAGACTTGCCTCCTAGAGACAGGGGATTAAATAACAATTGCTTCCTTTCTCTTTCAAGCAAGACTTAGCTCTGTGGTTGCAGAGAAATGCTTGAAATGTGACTCGGGCTGAAGGGAAAAAAAAAAATCTTTGCCTTCCAGCCTTCTTTCTCCTCCTTGTCCCCAGGATCCCAGTGTGGATACATTGCGATGTCTTATGATTTTTTCAATGAAAGCATTTAAAACCATTGGAGGCATCCAGGACATAAAGTGTGGCCAACTCTGGGTGTGTGGGAGTATTTATGAGGATTTTAAAAAGAGGTCGGTCACATTCTGTGCTGAGACACTCTTGCCATGTCCGGTCCTCTTCAGAGAACGGAGAAACAAAAATGGGACTGGATAGCGGCAAGCTGAATATCTCCGAATGGATCTTTTTTGTCTTGCTTCCTTAGGGAAACCCCTTGGGCTAGTTGTAGTTGAAATTTCTCTTATTTTTAAGTCAGCGTTTCTCCTTTTCACAAATGTGAAAACCGAGGCTGCTCATTTCTGTGTTGGTTTCTTAGCGCAGTCGTCATTAGCAAATCAGTATTGATTTATTCCTATGAAAATAGATCAGTGCTAAAAGTAAAATGCAATCCCATTAAGAATGATACAGGTTTTACAAATGGAGAAAAGTAGGTCAAATATTGCACCAATCATCCCAGAGTGCATCCCTCTAAGCCAAATAAATGTGTGAATACACTTAAACTGTCAGTACGTCATTTGATTGCCATTATTATGCATCTTTTGCCATGAGCTGGCAGAGCCCTCTGTGACTGAACAGGGGTTGAAAATGTCAATTTTGGTGTATTAGCCAGGTTGTATTTTACACCTGGGCTGCATAAAGGGCTGCATGGGGGGGTTGCCCATTTAAAGATTCTTCTTTTACCCTCATTGCAACAGTTGAGTTCAACTTAAGCAGGAAAGCCACATCATTGTATGCAAGGGACATTGTAGCAATGCAGCAGAGGAACACGATTTAAATCTGATCATTAAACTGCCGCAGCAAGAGGCTGCGAGAGACGGTGTGGATGGTCCATCTGCAAAATCTGTGCTCCTGTTGTACGAGGAGGAGGGGCGGAGGGGGAGAAAAAGCAGCTGCTTGGCTGTGCTATGAGAGGGTGAGACTGACTGTTGGCACCATCTGTAGCTGTCCTTTGTGCTTCCTGCTTTATCTGTTCATTATAGTATGATACTGAATTTCTCGTGCTTTGAGTGTAAATGAGTTGAGATACGCCTAATACTGTCAGCATAAAAAGCAGTAACTAAGTACACTAAAGATGAATAGTGTAATCTGTAAATTCATTTTGAGTTTGTTTCATCTTGCTTGAATAGCCCAGGAAGTGATGTTCTCCAGAAGCCAGCTGTACCAGATGTGTGTTGGCGGGGTATATATTCATCTTACCAAGCAGAGAGCAGAGCAGTGGAGGTGGGTGAAGCAGGAGAGAAGGGAGGCCACCTCATATTTTCCAGCAGGGGAGAGCAGACTCCTTTAGAGGGTTCTTGCTTCTGCTGAGCAGGATAGAGGGGAACTGGTAACTCCTAAGGTGGCTACAAACAGCTTTGTTTTCATTCCATGCACAAGCACCAACGCAGGGAAGAGAGCGATTATTATACATGGTACATGAGTCGAAATGTCCCGGGGGAGGAAAGGTTGAACCTCTCCATAATGAGTGCTGTGATAGGGATGAGTAAATTTGCTAGGATTTTTAGCTGCAGTCTCTTACTTTCTAAAAACGTGAATCCTCTCCACTTAACTCATAGAATGAAACCGTCCAGCTTATCTTGAGGACCTCTTTGTTCTTTGACGGTTTACGTTTCACCTTTATAAATGTGCTTACTGGATGTTGGTAATAATAACTCATTAAGATGTTTTCTTATCTCCAGCTCAACAAAGCAATGCTATCTCATTGGCATATTTCTTTCCTGGGAGTTACTTTCCTTTTTTTCCAGGAGGGTTTGGCTTTTTGTTTGCAGATTCATGCCCTCAGATCCATTGGGTTGTAGCTTTTTATCTTACTTGTCAAGTGCACATAGGTGTGCAGAAGGAGCAACTCCCTTCTCCCATCATAGGCTCGTCTAAGATGGATGATTTCGTAGTAATTACACTCGGCTGTGAAAGTGCTCAGCATCCACTATTACTCTGCGACGGCTGCCTTAAGTGTTCGGCAGAACACTTTGTTCCTATTTCTCTGAGCTCAAGTGGCTGTGGTGCAAGGGAAGAAACCCTGTGAGGCAGGAATTTGTATCTCCAGGCGGCTGGAAAAGGGGGAGGGGGGCCTTTGTCACTGGCACATTAGTAATGATATGCCAGGGATAAAAGGTGAGTATAATTTGATCAAATGCTTGTTGACAGATTCCTTGGCTAATAGAGAAGCAGCTTAGACTGACACTCGTTGCTGGAACATTTCACAGAGCTCCGGGGAATGCTTTTTGTAGGCTACATGTGAGGCTGACAATTTCCGAGTGACCATATTTAGTTACATAAAGAAATGGTGTCCCCTTTTTGTCACAGCAGAGCTCTGAAATGCCTCCCTGAACACTGTTCTTGACCTTCCGCTTGATAAACGCAATAAAATTGCTACCTCTTGTTTGTCCAAATGTGTGATTAAGTCACAGGAATGGTCCAGGCTCTACATATTTTTCTTGTGTGGCCGTTTAACTTGAGAAAATCCAGTTGTTTCTTGTACTGAAAAATCATATTTGTGGGTGTTTTTTGTAAAGCAGGTTGCTTTTTCTCCCCTACAAATATGACTTTATGATTAGTCTCTTTGGAATTTGTTCTAAGTATGTGTGAACAGTACCTGTGAGTAGCTACTGGAAAAAGGAGGTGGTGTACCCAGAAATGATAGCTTGCTACTGCTTATGTTTATGTTATTTAGTGAAAAGACAACCATTAGAAAATTAAGAAATGAAAATAGAAGCCTCGATTTTAGAGAGCTCTGCACTTCTCTCTTTTAAACAAGCAAGCCTAAAATTACATGTAGAGCTCTTCTACGCTAAACCGCCGTGGCAGCTTGGGTTTTGAGTAGTCTTCTGGTTCTCACCTACTTGTGCAATCTGTTGATTTGTGTTCGGTTCATAACACCTCAGGAAGGCACTTAGTTAAAAATTAAACATGAAGCATTTTCTTGTTCTGAGGGTTTTGTAAAGGATCCTTTAAAGAAGAAAAACCCCCAAGCACTTGCACTTGAGAACATTTCCTTCAACTGCAGGATTTTTCAATTAGTCTGCACTTTGTTCCAGTCGAACTTCTCACTGTGTCATCATACCTGGCTGACTTTTTACTGGGTGCCACTTCTGATGCTGGAATTAAATAGGCAGCTTTGAGGCTCAGTCAGGTGTTGCTGGAGGCTTCAGTGGGGTGTCTTGGCTGGGTGCACTCATGGGAGCCAGGTTTCACCCACAGTCACTTTCTGGGGCTCCGCTTACTTGCAGAGTAGGTGGTTTCTGTAACAGGACCTGGTCTTTTCTGAGTGTAGGTGCATAAGGGGAGACCACGTTTTCAGGGATAATGATCCCTTTTATATCTTCAAAAGGAGTTGCAAGCTTTTCTTCTCTCTAAGAAATCTCTGCATCTTCATAGTTCATAAGTGTGATTTTCCTATAAGCACGGAATTACCCTCATTGACTACAAGATTAGGCACATAATGGAAATTCACATTTAGGGGTTGTACTGGGTCAAATATAGATTTAAGTGCCTAACTTTGTATCCATGCATCATTCTCCTGTTTATCTATTCAAGACTGGTAGCTCATAGCAGTTTTGGAAATTAATTCCTGCACATGGGTTTCTCTCCAATTAATCTTTTGCAAAAAAACAGCTAAACGGAAAAGAGATCTTCTTGTTCTTTTCTCCCCTCTGTAAATGATGTCTTTTCTATGTTTTTGTTATGTTTCTACTAGTGTGAAATGAATTCTTCTGCATCTTTTTCAACAGTCCCATGTCCTTGCGCCTCATCCATTCTTTGTGTCTATGCTGCTCAGCTCAGACAAGTTCTCTCATGTCTCCCGGGCTGTGCAGAATGTTTGTAACTTGTGTAAAAACTTTATAATGGTAGTGTAGGGCAATTACAGACTCAGTTTGATAGGATAATAATGTGAGAGGTGGTTCATGGATGAGCTTTTCACTCCTGGGGTTTGTCTGTTCAGACTGTGACTCCTGTTTCATGGCTCTCACCTGCACTGGGTTGTGCCGGTCCTTCAGATGTGTGCTCACTGTCATTTGTTCTGTTTGCACAGCACTGCTTTCATCCTGGTGTGAGGAGCTGGGACGGCTCTTGCTGCTTCGCCACCAGAAAAGCCGGCAGAACGATCCTCCAGGGAAGCTACCCATGCAACCCCCCATGAACTCTATGAGCTCCATGAAACCCACCCTCTCTCATAGGTGAGTCTGGGCCCGGTCCACAGCAGTTTGTACAGATGCATCGCATGACAGGTCTGTTAATTGAAATGTTTGTTACCATTGACAGAGGTAGCTGCGCTGCTTCGTGCACTGCTCAGCACTGCAGAAAACAGGGTATCTGTAATTACAGCAAGTACTCAGTAAACTCAGGTTTTGTCTTTGCTATTGCCCAGTCCATAGTGAAGTAACATGTCCATCTCCAGATTTGGGCTCAGCTCAGGTGGGCTTTCAAACTTCAAGTTGTGCCCTAGAGATAAATTTCTACATCATGTCTCTCATCAGACGCCTGATGTTTATTTATGTACAACTGGCTTTTCTTGATTGTTGAAGACATTTCACTGATGTTTTGTGTTTTAATCATCATTGGAAATGTATTGCATACAAAGCAGGTGTACAGTGGGTGTAGCCATAGATCGGAGAATCTTATATCAGGTGAGGATCACAAAGCATTTGTATTGATGTAGAGAAAATGTGAACATTAAAGGACACTGTAAGAAGCTGAAGATGCAAAGCCTTTGATTGCCAAATTAGGTGGAGGAGCACTATTTGTATTTCTTGTCTGCAGAGCCTAGGTCAAGGCAAAAGCTGGAGATTAAGTGTAGACAAGGATAAGCATTCGTTTCAGGCTTTATGTTTCTGGGAGTTTTGTCCAAGTTTTTTTTTCCCTCAGCATCACATTAAAGAAACCAGAAATAGTATAAATTGGGTTTAGTGTATTTTTGTTAATAATGAATGATAAGAGTGTGGATGAGGCTAAATTCCTTGTACCTAGATTCCATGGTAGCATAAATAACTTGAACTTTTGTGTTAGAGTGGAGCTTAGGGACATGTTTGTACCTGTGCATTTGCATGTGTGAATTTGTCTGAAAACCACTTTTGGTTTTGGGGTTGGATTCTTTTTCATTATTTTTGTTGCATTTATGGGAAAACCATGCAATCACTATGCCTTTTCTTTTAGCCCTTGAGAACAGAGTCCTTTTTTTGTAGTGTAATTAATATAAAATCACTGACTTTTCAGAGTACCTGGATTGCTTCTTTTTTCAGTTGCTTATGAAATGACTGATTGTAAACACACTTAACAAAAACAATCAGAAAACTTGATGTTTTAAAATAACCTAATTTTACACTTGGGAGAAGCTTGTCAGAAGACAAAGTGAAATGAGTGGTCAGTCTGCAGAGAAAGTGTGGGTCAGTGTATATGTTATCTTAGGTGTAGTTTTTAGATGCCTGATTCTCATTTGGCCTCTGTTCCCCTAGAGTCTAAAGTAAGACTATCTCACAGTGGCTGTGTGCTACATTACTGAATAAGATAGACACAACTCACTTCTTTCATGGCAGTTTTTCACTGAAACTGTCACATGTCAAAAAATAAATACTTTCTTCTGCTAAACCTAAATACCAGCATTCCTGGCAATACCAGGTTGCCCAATATTCTGCCTCGTAGTAGAATATCCTGCCCAATATCAAGCAGTTCCTGCAAATTTTTCCTGAGTATTGACCTTGAAATCCTTTACTGGGGAAGACACTGGGAATAATTTCTAAATTACTACTCTGTACTTATGAGATGCCCCTCTAAAAACAGAATTTCTTTGGCGTAACTTCTTATCTACAATAGCTGAGCAGCCTCTTAGGGATTTGGAATACCTGCATCACTGTTTTAGTGTGTGCTGTTGTCTTGTCTGTAATTTAGCCATAACCATGACTGCCATATCTCTCAGATGGTACATTAGAATGGGACATCCTGTGACTCTCCTACTTCTTTTTCCTCCTGGAACTGCTTATTTTCATGGATGTTTTATAATCAATCTAAAAGACAGTAAGTGAAGTATGTGGTGAAGAAGAATTGAGTTTTCTATTTGTTTTAATTAAACAAAAGATGAAAAGCCATTAAGTGCAATCCCAGTGATGAAGCTGTTGATGAAGCACCATTTGCATTTGCATTAGATTACATTTCGGTCCAAAGCTTAGTATTAAAGTTCATAGTATCTTATCTCTAATTCACAAGGCTTTTCTGTTAATTCAAACCAAAAAAAAGTATGCTTCGGATTTCCTACAAAAAATGAATGTAGCCAGCTACTTCGAGTTTTGTAAAAGAACTAGATATTAAAGTAGAACAATCAAAAGCATATTCAAGAACGTTACTTAACAGAGGCAGTGTAGGATACATGTTAGTTGCTGAACATCACTAAACACAAATAAATCCTTCCCCTGTCATCAGACAGTCTGGAGTACTTCACACAGAGGTTTTTCTGCTCTTTTACTAGCAACAAAATTGCCCAGAATTCTAGTCAGGGACTAGAATCCTGATGTACCTGGCACTACAGAAACACAGTGCTTAGTCCTGAAGCAGGACTCGACTATTTAAAATAAATTCTGGCTCAATAATGTATCACAAGAATCTTAATCTGAGGATTCATATTTAATAAACTGTGGGCACTTAAACTATTGAGAATTCAGGTCTGGCCTATTTTTAAGGACAATCTTTGATTTTTAGAAAGTTAATTGAGTTATGAGAAAAATCTGAAATAGACTGATCAAGGAGTGCTTTGATAGTGTTACTAATGGTCAAATGCACTTACAGAGAGCAGAATAGAAGCCATACAAGGATGTGCACACATGCAACAAATGCTTTCAGAGTAGAGACTGTATTGTGCTAATTTCTTTCTAAATTTAGTTTTTCATTAACAGAATGATCAAGTCTTGCATATAGGAAAAAAAATCAGCTAAATACCTGCTGTTTTATGTAGGGCAGTTGGTTGGACTGCAAACGCCTGTGTTTTATGAACAGAATGAGTACTGGATTCTCGAAAAGAACCCCCCCAATCTTAGGGTTTTTTTAAAGTCAGTGCAGTGTAATAGTTAGCTCAAACTTGAATGTGAGATTTTTATTTACTTTAGTTTTAGACTTTTTTTACTGATTTGTATGGGTAAACTTCACTCCTGTATTGAAGGATCGTGTAAGACCTATCTATCTCCTTAATCTTGTATAACTTCTAATTAAAGTCCTACTTAATGAATTTATGGGGAACTTAAGGAGAGCCATTAGTCTTGGGGCTAGCCCTACTGCACAGGAGTGAAATTTCATGCTTTCTAGCTTGCAGGGAGTAATGTAATTTCTTTTTGTTGTAGTTTTCCAATCTGACATAATGTCTGAATAAGAGATACTACTCAAGGTGGCTGATTTTTTACTTTTCAATGAATTTAATATCTTTGGCAAATGTTGTTATGTAAGTACAAATTATTGTCATTACACAGCTCCCTTTGCTTTGATGAAGTTCCTGCTTAACACTTTATTGCATTAAGTTGTGGCCCTTTACATGTGGATCAAATTCAGTCTTGGTTGAAAGAGTTACAGTTTCAATCAATCCCAGTGGGAATTGCACCCTACTTCATTTTCAGGTCCATCTGACCCAGGCAAGCCCTAGGGGCCTTCTCATTCCTTGCACAGCTTGTAGTAAAGCTTACTTTGTCAACAAAACCACCTGGAAAGAGACAGCTGTTATTTGCAGTTTGGTATGTTGTCATGAGCATCTGTAGGGTTCTTACTGTCTTCACTCTTCCTCCAAATTTCAGTCTTCTGTACTAATTGCCAGCTGTCATGCAATTAGTGACCAAAGGGTGGTAATGTCTGTATAGGGCAGTCAAGATTGATGAAAAATACAAAGATAAAATTATTTTTATCACAAATTACTTAGTGCCAGAGGTTTAGAGAAAATTGAACGGCAGATCAAATTAAGTAGTAATTCAATATTATGGTAGGTGCTTTATTTATTATCATTACTGTTTCATGTTCAGGCAATCGTCATAAATACCTTTTATTGGCTAGACCTGCTTCACAAGGGTGCTTGTTTTTAGTGTTTTGTCCCTTTTTTCTTCCAATTTAAACTTTACTAAGAGCTGAACTTTCAAACATTGGTAGGAGCTCTTGAAAAAGAATGGTAATTCTCTCTCTGAATTTTTACTGGGTGGTTGAGACTGGCTCTTGCATTATTAAGAACCAGAAGTGAACTGGTTATAACATACCAGTAGAAACAATGTCAGAATTTCTATAAAGGCTGCTGCCTTTTCAATTTTGCCCTCATAGGTGGTTTTGACCATGAGTGATAGTCACTTTAAAAATGTCTGGATGAGAAAAATGGTTAAAGTGAAAGGTTAGGTGGAGCATATACAGACTTATGTGAAAACAAGCATCGTGTGCATGTTTTATACATCGATTTGAAGTAGAGATTGCTTCATTATGTCATGTGGCTGTGGCATACAGGGACAATCTTTGCAAAAGAATTCATAACTCCTTAGGTGAAAGATAGGATTGTTTCAAAGCCTTTTCATCTTTCTCTTTGTAAAGTTGTGAACTAAATATAATTAGGGACTGAACAGATGGTAAATCCTAATATAAGAGAATATACCCAGTAAAGGAACCTGTTTTACTTCTGTTTCTGCAAGAGTAGCTTCACTGTTTTGTCTGTCTTCCCTTCTGTCCTTAAGTGTTAAAATTCACCATCAGAAGAAAATAAGGGAAAAGTTCAGAAACAAGGAATTTTTTCCTCTACATGTTGTATATACTAGACAAAGTTTTACCATTTTGGTTTGTGATTTACTTTAATTAAAAAGTGTAAGCTGATATTTTTATAAATCCTGGCAAAAACTAGGAAAATATTATTAAGGTATGTCTGCTGACTGAGGCAAAATCTGATCTTCTCAGGCTTTGTGGTGCCTACGTTAGTTTTTAAAATATGGTAACTAACAGCTTTGAATAGACAGGTATCGTTTCCATGTTTGGACCATATTGAACATCCAATTCCTGAAAATGTCTGGTTGATTGTGATTTACTGTGTAGTAATAATCGCAACAGTATCATGCTCTTTTGCATGAGGTCTGCTCTCAAAAGCAGATGATTTGTGCTTAGTCTACATGATTATCCTCTGACTATATTGGGAAGGTTCCCTCTGTCACTTGTTCTCAAGGAAACCAACTCATTTGTGTGGCAGTGGAGTTAAAAATCATTCAGCTGTGGCAGCACCCCTGGTTTTTAACCGTTTTGGCTGTCAGCATGATAACTGCATGGTGACACTGAAAGCTATACTTTGCCTATCTCTTTGTTGCAAAACTCATTAAAATCATCGGGAGTCTTTCAACTGGATTGAATACCTTTGGATAGGAAACATCAGAACTAGGTCAGTGCCCTTCAACCTCTGCAGCATCAGGTCCACATGTGAGGTTTAGCAGTCCTTTCCACGCACAGAAGGGCTGGGGGAGGGACAGCCCGTGGTTCAGCACAGGGTGAGTTCAGTGTGAGTAGCTGTTTTCTGGGTACCCACGCTGTTAGCATCGCACTCCAGCCTGCCTGCCAGGAGGTGACATGGCTTCTAAGCAGGGAGGGAGTTTACAGTCTGGCAACGTTTTCAGTTTTCAGTGGAGTGAAAAAAAATCGTTATTGACGTAAATTATGGCAAATACCTTGTCTTTTTAAAAGATTTTTGATCTTTTTGGATAATTTGGCAACAGGAACATAAATGTGTATTTTGTCTCAAACCTGTAATTTTTCTTGATGCCTTTTCTTTACGTGTATGTTATTCATTCACTTAGATGAAAATGTCACCCTCCACAGGATTTCTCTGTAAATAGATTAGAAAAGGCATGAATTCCCTGTACTCAATTTTGTCAATTTTTATATTCCTGATGTTCCTGTGCATCTGGGTTCTCACATCCCTGAGAATCTCAATGGGAAGAAAAGGAAATAGTTATTACTATTTGCAGTGATGGAGGGCTTTTCTAATGGTTTCCCTAAAATAAAATGGGTTAGCGATTCGTGCTAAGACACTCCTGACCGGTTTTCGCTGCAGATGACAACAAAGCCTGCTCCAGAGACAGAGCACATCAGCAACCTGGGCAGATGGGTCGGTGACATTAATTAGATACTGGTAGTGCCTTTAGCAGGAATCGGTGGTTTCTTCCCATGAAAGGGCTGTTCTAGGGACGAGAAACAGCGCACCAGCCGGTGCACCTTCTTCAATGTCCTCATCTCCACCGAGCTGGGAATGCGCGGAAGGTACCACAGCCTGTTCGTGCTCTCGGTCCCCACTTACCGCGTCAGGGGAGATGCGATGTGACGGTTTGTTTGCCCGTGTCACTGTGTCACCGACAGCATTTCCAAACTGCTCTGACAGGCAGAGTGCGGAGACGGCTCGGGGAGACGTGTCTCAGACCTGCCCTGTGTGTGCGGAGCGCGGCCGTCCCGCACCGCCCGGGTCCCTGCCCTGCCCTGCCCTGCCCTGCCCTGCCCGGCTCCGCTCCGTGGGCTCGGGGCTGCCCGGCCGCCCCCCGGCACCGACACCGGCCCGGCCCTTCGCCCTCGGCCCCGCCGGGCGCTGCGGGAGCCGCTGCCCTCGGCCCGGCGCTGCCCCGGCAGGGCTGTCCCTGCTCCCCTGTGCCCGGCCAGCCCCGCAGCCCCCAGCCCGGCTCGCTTCCCGTGAGTTGCGGCGGTGCTGTGCTGCCCCCTCCTCCCTCTCTCCCTCCCTTCCCGCCGTGCCTCTCGAAGAAAGCGGTTTTTTTTCTGTTGTCGGGGAGCGTAAATCAGCTTCATCTAAAATCTCGGAAGTGCAAGTCCATCACATCTTCCTCCGAGCCGCCTGCTACACCTTGCGTGAGTCAGACTGCAGAGCTCCCGGTGCCCTTCTCGCTGTGCGGGGCTGCTCGTGTTTCCCCCTGTCTCAGAGGCAAAAGCAGAAGTGGAATCTGCTCACGCTCTCAGCGGTTCCTTCCCCGGTTGTTGTAGCAGTCGCTGACCTCCAGGCACTATGAATAAACAGCAAAGCTGGGAACAAAAGGAGTCTTCTGGCTGCCATTATCTCACATTAACATAGCAGACGCGCTGCGGTGTGAACAATGCGAGTCTCATTCGCCGATAATCAGCGAGTACCCAGGCATTTGGATTACCAAGGCAACGGGCAATGGTAGAATACTGGGTGGGTGTGTTTTTTATTGTAAAGGAGCAGTCGGATATGGAAACCCAGGTACATTGATAAAGCAGAGCAGAAGGAATGCCTGGTGGCAGGGGGGGGACTAAGGGCTCGGGTTTGCATTCCGACACACGTGAGATAAATAAGACATGGATGAAGCAGGTCTGTGCTGTGAGATGCAATAAAGATTAAACTGCATTTGTCAAGCTGAAAGCGATCATAAGATAATTTCAGCATTTTGAAAAAGGTAACAGGTGGCATGTTAATAACAAGGCTGTTACCGGTGGATTTTGTAACTGTAATCTGGGCTGTAGTAATGCATTGCATGGTCTACTTGTGTGACAATAGAACTGGGTGTGATGCCTTAATCTTTTTTCCTTTGATCAGATGGATGCTGTAGTCCCCATGTCAGACAATGTAACCCCTTCTGCTTCTTCTGAGGCAGCAGTGGGTCTCAGTAGCATTTGTGTTTCTTACCTGCATAGCTGTGATCGTTTATTCCACATGTGCAGAAATAAGTTGTGTTGTCTCTGTATCTTTGCGTGCGCACACACGTGTGCGTGGACATATATGAAATCTGTAGTGCAGCAGGACTGTGCGTGCATGCAGGGGTAATGTGGGTGTTTGCAGGTTCAAAAACTTATGAATCAATCTAATTATTTGGCCTGATGCATTTTTCTAATTTTAGGAGTTTAATTCAGATGCAGTAACACTTGCTGAGCAGCGTGATACTTGCAGGCATGGCTCTAACTGATGACACTGTCTGTAGAGTAAGGCGCCAAGGAGCACAGCAGCAAGTGTGTCACAGACTGATCTGTAGCAACCCAATGTGAAATGGAAGGCAGTGTTCCCGCCTTGTGCAGTCATAAGTCATCCAGGCCTCACAGGCCTTGTCAGAACTATAAAGAAAAAGTTAAGGGCTTTCAGCTTCCAGAGGTACTTTGTATCACCTGCTGAACTGCCAGCTCAATTTTGGCGTCTCAGTGTCCATGCAAGCGGCTGTATTGTGGATATGTGTGTGGCTGCATGAATGGTTATTATAGAGGTGTGTGTGTGTGGATATTTAAAAGAGCAGAGGCAGGGGGTGATAGCCACCTGCTAGCTGCAGGTGCCATCCAAACCACCGAGCTGATAAATGGCTTGCTGCTTTCACCTTTTGACTGCTTCACCTGCATCTGCTCACCTAGATGGTTTCAGAATGCTTCTGTGTTCTCACACAGCTTGTCAGAAAACAGCATCCTTCTTTTTACAGTGAATTATGAAATTTCTAACCACTTTTCAGTCTTCCTCTTCATGGTACAGGCAGCATCCAGTACTGAAACAGCACTTGAGGTAACTCTTTCTTGATAGGTAAGGAGTAGATATGGATCTTCTGTGCTTTTGGAGTTGGGAGAGTCAAAGCTTTCCAAAGGTTTAGAGAAACATATTCATCTAGCTGTGAAGAGTGGAGGGAAGCAACAGACTTGAGAATTGTGATGGGATATATTTTGGAACTGTGTATTTTCTCTGAAAGATCTGAATATTTGTAGTCAGGCCATTAAGAAGTGAGGGAAATAAAGTCTTGCAGAATGCTTCCAAACTGGCTTTTCACTTTAACATTACACAAAAACACCCAGTGATTTGGATGGGATTGCGTTTTAGGGTTTTTTTTAGTGAAATGCGGGATGTAGTCTTAATTTATGCCAATACAATTTAAACTTCTTCACGTAATAATGCTCTGTAGGGGAATATATTTCAGGAAGGTATGAATTACATAGATAACATCAGTCAAAAGTGAATTCCTGCTAGCCATCCGAAGTCAGTACCACTATACAGACTGACTACGCCTCCCTCTTGTTTTCCTCATCTTGAATGTAAACAGCTTAGGATACCTGTACACAACATTGGCTTTTAGTTTGTTTCATGTCACTGTGTGATGTACAGAGGTACTTATTGTTTGTTTCCTTTACAATATATCCTCATATTTCCTTGCTGACTGTAAGTGGTCTTCATGTCCTTTCTGCATGGGGTTCTCCTTGCTCTGCCATATTCCTCTATGTGAACAGAGAATTAATAGCTTAGAGCACTTTACACAGTCTACGGAAAACATGGCACAAAAGGTCAAGGGACAACTTGGTCAAATTTTGTAGGTGTTTTCTTAATAGTAATGTGTTTAATAGTAGTCTGTCAACTAGACTAAAAACTAATTTTCGGTGTTCAAGTTCAAACGCTTTGGTCAAACACTGTAGGTGTATGAAGATGGTGCATATATCTCAGATGGGGAGGTGTTGGTTTTGCTCCCTTGAATAAAAAACCTCAATGAAAAATGAGAAGTCGGTGGTTTCCCTTTAAATTTCTGGGTTTTTTTAAAAAATAAACAAAAGCAGATCTCCAAAATGTTTTTGATTGCCAGTAAGCAGAAATGAATTTTGGTTTTCAATTGTCACAGTGGGTTTTTTTCAAATTAATAGTCAAGGCCAAGGATATTTTCAGTGGACCTTTGGCAGAAAAGAAAAAAAAAATCCATTTGATCTGTTATTTATGAATATGTTGGTGGGGGTTCCTAGCTTATCAAATTGTTAGGTTTGCATGGTGCAGTGCAAATACTGAATTTTAACTGCCTTTTTGGTGTGAAACACTACAATGCTCCAGAAAGGAACTAAGCTAATTTTTTTCCCTTTTTTTTTTCCAGTTTCTAATGTTAGGTTCATGATGGTGCCCTAATCAAGAAGGATTGCAAACTGAATCCATATTTGCAATTAGAGCTATGTGAGTGGTGTTCACTCAAGAAATCCAAGTAAAACAAAAACTAAACCTGAGTGAAAGAAGCTAGGCTGCCTAACTTGTGAGACAGTGCGGGTGTGAAACACATGTATTGGTCCTGCAGTTACCCAGGGCTTTATTGCCCATTTTGACTGTGGGATTTGTGATGTTTTTCTGCTACAGATGCATGAGGTTTTAGGGGGAAAAGAGGGGAGCAAGGAGCCTTGTTTGCAAACAGTTATGGTTTCATTTGTATTAAAGTAGTGTCACCTAGAGGCTCCAACCAAGAATACAGCCAAGGGGTGCTGAGCACCCTGAGCACACACGCACCCAGAGGCAGAGCAAGGTGCAGACACAGAGATGGCCGTCGGGCAGGAACAGATCAGGAGCTCCAGTTTTGGGCTGTATTCTGATTTTTGGCCATGTTTGGCCATTGCAAAGGGGTGTTTGGCCTGTATAGATCTTTGACACCTCACCCCTTGTCATGAGGTGCTCTCCTGTCTAGGTGTCCATGGGTGACAAAAGGAGACATGGGAGAAATGACAGTCAGTGTTACACTGGCAATTACCTGCCGATCTTGGCGTCAACTGAGGCAGTTATGATAGAGTCAGTAGATTTAAGGGATTGTGTGAACTCTGTGTGTGTCAGCTACTCATCAGGTGGGATGACTGTGCTTCAGAAACATTAAAGACCCTGACAAAACTGTAAAGCTGGCTTGAGGGTAAGCAACAGAAACTAGCCACTGAAAGCCCAGTTGTGGGAAACTTGATACCAGTGCTTGGAGTGAAAAGGTTTTTTAAGAAAGTCAACATCTGTTGCTTTTCTGCAGTAGTTGATAGATTTTTAGTGTTTAAAACAGAGATAGATGCTTTATAGTGTTTTAGACACCTGGCCTTCCCAACAAGCGATGTGGAAAATCACCAGGAAATTATAATTCCAGTTTTCACCCTCCTCCACAACATGTAAAGTATCAATGCTCTAGGGATGCGTACTTCACTAAACCATCTGAATCTCCTTCCTAAGCAATGAGGACATGTAAACAGAGTATCAGAGACATATAAAATTGCTTTAATGACAGCACAAACATATTTAAAATACAGCAAATAATGCCACAAATTATGTATCAACTGCAGTAATTCACTAGTATTAATTTACTCTATGGAGGTCACTTGTTATTAAGCAACTTTTATTGGAATTAGCTGTCAGTCTGTCTGACATGAAGTCTGTAAGTATTCCTAAGAGACTGGGTGTCTGCCTGGTTCTGTTTCCCTAGTACTGGGATTAAGAGAAGCTGTTTAGACCTAACTAGCAATGTACCTCTCCAACATGAGTGTTGTATTACTGGTGGTTTCAGTACATTTGCCAGTAGCTAAGTCTTTGCTCATTGCTTGATTGCAGTATTGCTACATCATAGTTGGAGAAGTAATTTCCCTCCATCTCTTCTTCTTTGCTCTATGGCTTCCTCTGTTGTTTGGCCTTTAATGCTGACCAGTAGTATGTATAGGTTCATTAGCACTATTATAAATTTAGTCAATACTCTTTTAGTGGACTCCAGCTGAGCCTAAACTGACTCACTGCCCTCCAGGGTGCAGTGAGAGACTTAATTACCCTTGTACCGTTCAACAGGAACAATGTCATGGGCAGCATTTCGCTTTGGCTGAAGAGGTTGAAGCTTCTTTCTCAATTGGCTGCCATTTTCAAGTTTAAAGAAAGGGATTTCAGGATAATTCACAGCTCTGTATAATAACAGTGGAAAGCCACTGCTCGTTTGCAAATGAGAATTGGATTGGTCACGTTTCATTATGGTACTTACATGGATTTTCCTTTGATGGTGGGAGTATTCCTTTGGGTTGTTTTAAGCACAGAAACACAAGTTGAAAGAGGGAAGTGGAGGGACAAGTAATCCTCTAGTTGAGTGGCATGTGTTTTAGCACTTCCCACTGCTTGAAACCTAAGAAGCCCTCACGTGATGGAGGAAGGGTAGGTATTGTATCCAGTACGGCAGAAGTCATTCTTAGACACGCACATAATTGGTGATGGGCCAGAGTGTCATCCTGGGGAATGCAAACCATGAGATTGCCATGTATTTCTCAACTAAGGTGAAGTTTAAGGGATGAGGTCTAGGGCAGTAAGTGTAGATGAGGGTATGTAAATTCGTGTTCTGCAAGGCACATCTATCACTATTTCAGTGTTGCTGTTTCTGATATTAGTAGTGTCTGCGATTTAAAGCTAAGTCCTGCGTTGGATAATGTGGGAGTCGTGTTATTCAATGTGCACAGTGAATATTTCTCAACAAATCTGTACCTGGTCTCTTTTTCTGGCTTTTATGTGTTGTGCTGGAGGCTTTCGTCATATATCAACAATGTGGTTTCTCAAGGTGTCACCCATTTTAACTGTAATAGAGTAAAACTGAGTGATTTATTCTGTATTTATAATTAGGATGAAGTGATTGTATGGTCTTTGAGAAAGCAGTGTAGCCTTCCATTGAACAAATGCTCTGACTCTACCACTGGAAACTATGGATGAATGATATATGAAATCTCTTCTGCCTACTGTAAAGGAGAGAAACATGCTTTGGAGGCAAAGAAAGTGAAGTGGTAGTTATGACTTGTTAACAGCAGACTAAAGCATGGCTAGCTCAAAGTTTGAGTATGTTTACAAACTGTATATTTGCATTTAGAAGAATCTTCAGGGACTCGCTGGTTTGATTCCTGTCTATCATTACCTTCCTTATTTATTCATACACTTGCAAAATATTTGCCTTGTTCCTCAGGTTTTATTACCTGTCCACAGTACATCAGTGGGGAATAGAGAGGGATGTCTGCAGTGAGTCCTTTCACTGCTTATGTCATGGAGAGAGCTTCTTTGTAGTCATTCAAGTATACGAACACTCAGTTGTGCCATAAATATCCAAACAAATCACAGAGCAGACATCATCAGAAACAGTCAGAGAAGGAAGTAAAGTAGGAGGCATCATTCAGAGCAGGATAAAAGAGGAAGGCTTAATAGCAGTCACAAATTCTGGGTTAGTCATCATTTGTCTCCATGCTGGTGGAGGGGACTTGCTGAAGCATTGCGTCACTTGCAAATATTAGTCACTGAAGCCATTGTCTGAGCCTCTGAATGAGAGGGGCAAGATTTTCAGCTTTCTAAGAGAAAATATTTTAAAGAAACATGGGCTACTAGGACTTAGTGATTGCAAGGTGTTCAATATCCCCTTATTCACACGCTGGTTTATATGGATACTGTCAATGTAAACATTAGATGTCAGACATCTTACAGAGAATTACTGTTTTCCATTAATTTTCTCTAATTATTTGTTAGGGGAAATTATTGTTATCCCTAATTTAATTTTTTGTGTGATATTATTGCTTAATTGGATTAGGGTATTTTGAAACAAATAGGTCAATTCAAATGCACAGATATCATAGAATCATAGAATCATAGAATAGGTAGGGTTGGAAGAGACCTCTAAGATCATCAAGTCCAACCCCTGATCCAACTCCAATTACTATATCATGGCACTAAGGGTCACGTCCAATCTCTTTTTAAAAACCTCCAGGGATGGTGAATCCACCACCTCTCTGGGTAGGTTGTTCCAATGCCTGATAACCCTCTCTGTAAAGAATTTCTTCCTAACATCTAACCTAAACCTCCCCTGGCAGAGCTTGAGCCCATGTCCCCTTGTCCTATTGTTGGTTGCCCGGGAGAAGAGACCAACCCCCGCCTGGCTATAACCTCCCTTCAGGTAGTTGAAGAGAGTGATGAGGTCGCCTCTAAGCCTTCTCTTCTCCAGACTAAACAACCCCAGCTCCCTCAGCCTCTCCTCATAGGACTTGTGCTCAAAATATGTTCTGATACAGTGCTGTTGTGCTGGCCCGATGTTATGGAATTTGTTTGCAATTTCCTAGTTGTTTGTGAAATGTATTCGTTGTTTCATTTTGCCTTACACAGTTGCTGTTGTTATTGTTAGATTATTTGTTCCTTGGGACGGAGGCAGTTTTTGTCACACACGTGCATTCTCTGTGCAATGCAATTCCTATTCTTAAATGATTTACACTAGGTGTTACGAACAGGCTAAAGAATGAGCACATAGGTAGTCCTTGATTTTGGCTCACAGCATAGAAGGAAGGAGAAACAGTCCAAGCCTGGAGTACTGTCTGGGCACATGGGAGAGTCAGCAGGCTTTGAAACTCATTGATAAAGCACATGTAGAGCCTGTATGGATTCTTCAGGCAAGATAGCCCTGGATAGAATTTCAGTGATAGCTAGTAGTCCAGACAAAAATGCAGTTCTTGATATGAAATACAAGTTAATAGTGTTTGAAAATGAAAGAGCAATGTGTGTCTATTAAATGGTGTATATATATCTAGATGAGGAAAGATCACCTGTGTGTATGTGTACATATACGCAAATAGAAATCTAATTTACAAGTTGATAGTATGAGAATGAGCAGATTTCAAGTGGAATATATTTTATGGTTATAGGATTAATAGTTATTTTCCCTGGTTTTAACATATTTCATTAATTACACTAGATGCATACTTATCCTGTGTTCATTTTGAAACCACCAATGCGTTTTTTTTAATGAAAAGAACTGTAAGAAATGTTTGCTTGTATCTGTGGACAAAGCTAATGGAAAAACCCAATCCCCTCATCCACGTATTCATCTGAAAGATGTGTTGTATATCTGCAGTTGATTTTCTAGAATGCTGATTAGCTAATACTGTTTTTGGCATGCAGCTTATCCATCGTGTGGGAGAACACTATCTGAATTTCAATTTACTTTTCAAAATGATGTTGAACTGCTATTGCTTTAAAGGCTTTTCTGGTCATTTGGGGACCCACTGCAGACAGTGGAACTGCAGTCTGGTCTCAAAATCTAATTGAATTGATATAAGGCAGCTGAAGCAGTGATTGTTGGAGAGTTTGAGATGAATTGCAAAAATACGTGCTTCTGAGTAACTTAGTGTCCTTGTTTGAAACTCTGACCTGAGTTTATTTGTACTTCCACTGCTGACAGACCTTTTTTATGGTAAAAGCCCTATGCTTCGATATAGTTAAGGAATTCATTAGTTCTGTGTGGTTTGATATGATCACTTTGCTATTAAAGAAACTTCCTGCCTCTGAGAGTACTAGGCTAATAATGGAAAGAGGAGTGGAGAGTTAAGGTAATGTCAGGTGTTAATCCCTTTATCCCCACCAGCAACTTGACACTGTTTAAACTTCCAAAATCTCACCCTCCTGAACGTTTGTTTTTGCAGTGATGGGTCTTTCCCTTATGATTCTGTTCCCTGGCAACAAAATACCAACCAGCCTCCAGGCTCTTTATCAGTGGTCACCACAGTATGGGGTGTGACTAACACCTCTCAAAGCCAGGTAAGCTTCATCTTTATGCTTCCTCCCCTCTAGCTACACGTTTTTGCTAATGTTTGTAAAATGGAAAGCTTTTTGGCAAATCCTGTTGGGATTAATAGCAGTGTCTGTCTTCTTTGTTGTACATTTTTCTCCAAGTCATGTCCACTTTGGTGGCATTGGAAAGGAGGTGTCTGAGAGCTTCCATCAGTTACTCCTTTAGCTGCATGCAAGTGTCATGCTTGGGTTTAGCTTGAATTTTGCACTATGTGGTTTCAACACTAAAAGCATGGCTTTGGGGTAATCCCAAACCTTTTGGGAATTTCAGATTGCACATGAAGAGTTGTTATATTTAAAAAAAAAATTAGCTAGATTCACCAAATGACAGTTGTTGATTTTACATGGTGCTGTGTATTGTACTTGTGGGCTGGTGAAATTTAGTACCAAGTCTACCCCCACACTGGGTTGCTGACTACCAGCATTAGGCTGTGTTCTTTCCAGTCTCTCCCTTTTAAGGCTGCCTGACTTTGCAAAAATATTTCAATATACATTGGAACAGAAGCATGAGCTCCTGGCTTCCAGGTGAGAGCCATACTTCCTGGCTGTTCACTTGGTTCTCTCTGCTCTTAACTCTTTTTTTGTTCTGTGTTGTATATTGAATTATACCATATAAAAAGAAGCAGCTTTTATGAAGAAGTTGCCAATTATTTGTGATAGTGTGCACTCCGAGGGATGTGGCACAAATTAAGCTCTCAGACAGTCTGGCCTTTTCTTACACCATAGATGAAGTGCTCAAAACAGAACACCATCTTTAATGAGTGTAAATGGTACATAACTCTAACCTGTCTTTTCTGCCTTCTTCAAACCAAGTGACAGTAGATCCCATACAAAATTTTCCAATGATTTTTTTGTTATTATTTTAATTTTGGTAAGAAATTTGAAAACAAAACTGTTATGGAATGAGCTATTTCAAAAAGAAATTATTCAGAGGCCAAGTCATACAGATACTCACATGGCAGTTATATAAGCACTGGTGGTGGCATAATCTTTCTTCCAAAAAATAACAAGAGGAAACAGTTACAGGACCTATAACATGATTTATTATTGTTGATTTCTTTTAATACATTAAAAGAAAAGGTATCCCATCTGGGAGAGAAACACTTGAGTAAGCACTTTGGTCCATATATTGGCCGGAAAATGAAAATATAGTTTCTTGTGGAAATCTTTCACACTTAAAAAGGCAAAAGGAAAGAATAAAAAAAAAATTACTCAGAGTTTTGTTCTATCATAAGAAAACTGCAATATTACTTGAACTCTTCATGGTACTTCAGAGGAATGTGCAATAGAAGGAAAAAAGTGTTTTGGCACAAAGAAAGAAAATGCTTCTTCAGAGTCACTGCAAGGGAGCAGTGAAACTCTGGAATGTGACTCTTGGTTGTAGCTATTCAGAGCAGATTGAAATAAATGTCAGGGTTTCCTGTAAGTCTTCATTCTCATCGAGGGAAAGGAATGAGCTAGGCTCACCAATTTCTTTTCACAAATGCCTGAAGCTGATGACTTAGTACTCTTCTGTAAAAATCATGACCACTAAGTTTCTTTCCACATAGGAGGCAGATTTCTGTGCAGTTGATCCATGAATAGCCATGCTTACATCTCAGTGGAAATCATAGCAATTTGGGAAAAAAAATTCTTCGAACAAGCAAAACAAGTCCTTTTAAAAAACAGAACAGAGGACTCTTTTATAAGAAGCAATAAAAACAACAGTAGACTTTGGTACACTTTAGTGAGAGTTAGATTCAAGATTCTTTCACAGTTTTCACATCTATAGTAGCCTTTGCAGTATGATAGTGGAACTGAATACTTCCAAGTTATTTCAAAGGCCTGCATCAGACACACAAACAAATACAAAGAAAAAAACCAACCAACCAAACAAAGAAACCCCCCCACACACAAAAAAAAACAAACAAAAAACCCCCGAAGAAACCCATAGCACAGAAGAAAAGTCATGTCCTTTCTCATAGTCAGATGAATGGTCAGAGCATCATTCTAGCAGATCTTTCTCATAAAATCTTTTCATAAACATGTTAGAGTTCCATCCAGTTGGAAATCTCCTGTTTGTTTGGAAATGGGAAAAGGAGAAATCACCAGGTATGTGCACTAGACATCAATGAGGTTTATACCAATAAGAGTTCAGAGTACAGGGTTGTTATGTTTTAATTTAACAACCACAGCAAATTAACTTAATTTACTTGAAGTAATTCAAGATACAGCCCCTTATTCTCAGGTTTTCTTCTCACAGGTGCTGGGAAATCCAATGGCAAATGCTAACAACCCTATGAACCCAGCAGGAAATCCCATGGCTTCTGGGATGACAACCAGCAACCCTGGTATCAACTCCCCTCAGTTTGCTGGACAGCAGCAACAGTTTTCAGCCAAGGCAGGCTCCACTCAGCCATACATACAGCAGGGCATGTATGGGCGACCCAATTATCCTGGGAGTGGAGGCTTTGGTGGCAGGTAAGATTTACTTGTGTGAGGTGGAAAATGGATGTAAGTAGTTGATGAAGCTTGTTTTAGTGACCTGGCAGAAGCGTCATGGGCTTATTTTAATTATATAAAGTCTCAGTAGCTATTTTATGCTGGTTAAGTGAAGTATATACTGCTTTTACAGCTTTGGAAATCAGCTACCTGAACTGCAAAGAAATTCATCACAGTAAATGGAAATGGCTTAGGTCAATCAATTAGCTCTAATAAACCCCCAAAATAAAGTTTTAATTAAGGGAGATTGTTAAACAGACCACAGGCTTAGGAATGATTAACATTTAATAAGGCCAGGATGTGAAAGGTATTGATGGTATAATTTCTTCGTGCATACGAAGGAGTAAGTTTGGGCATTGGGCAAAGGAGGTTCCTATGCAACAGAATATTGCTGCCCAAAGACTTACTCCACAACAGGAATTTGAAAAAAATTGGGAACAGAGATGTTTGTTAAGAAAGATGGTCGTACTGTGTATTTATTTTGGGAAATAAATGCTGCATTAGTCAAATAAGCAAAAACTAATAGTCTGGGGTTAGTTACGTTTTGACTTTCAGTGTCTATACTTTGTAAATAAGGGTGGTAAGGGCACTTAACTGAAACCACTGTTTATGGTCCACTACAAAGCCTGCTGAAAAGACTGCTGCTGTTTGTATAGTCAGTCTAGTGTGAACAATATAAGCCCAGGACTCAGGGAACTTACCTCTTCTTTCATCTCTGCCACCAATCTATTGGGTGACCTTGAACAAGTCAGAAAGTTTCTTTAGCTTTGTATTAACATCTCTAAAATGGGCACAGTATACTGGCCCATATTTATAAAGATATTTGATATCTTGGAGTGGGAAAGGCATGGTTTAGCTTAGTTTGTCTTATGATCAATAGAGGAGATGGGTAGGAATTGTGAAATACGTTGTGTGGGATCCAGCAGAGTCAGTTGCATTGGGTCTCTCCTGGCCTTTCTGCTAAGGTTCAGGAAGAAATGCTTTTTCTATATTGAGAACACTTGCCATAATTCACCACTGAGGCAGATGAACGTGCTGTAATGTAGAGAGCTCTCTGTTCATGCTGCTCTGAAGTCTGCCCCTACAGTACTGGGAAATGGAGCATTAACTTTCAGGAGTTCAGTTCTACTTTGCAGTAAGCTGCAGGGCTGTGAAGCAGTTCACTGCCCCCAAAACAACTGATGGCAGTGCCTTACAATTCCAGTGGCAGCCCCTGTGACTGGTGCACCTGGGCAACACTTGTGTCTCCTGTACTCACCTAATTACCTCTCCTGCTGGCTTTCATTAGTCATTGATAGGTGGTTTTGGAGCAGTTCCAGGTGAGGACCACGCCACCATTCAAAACAAAATCCACCGGCACATCTTAATTCTGTCTTTCTTTCTTTTTTTTTCTTTTCTTCCCTGTTAGTTACCCTGGAGGCCCAAATACCCCTGCAGGAATGGGGATCCCTCCCCACACGAGGCCACCAGCTGATTTCACCCAGCCAGCTGCAGCTGCTGCCGCTGCTGCAGTTGCAGCTGCAGCTGCTACAGCAACAGCTACAGCTACGGCCACTGTGGCAGCCCTTCAGGAAACACAGAACAAGGACATGAACCAGTATGGACCGGTAAGAGAGTAACCCATATGTTTTCATACCTGCCTGATCTGGACCATTACAGGGAATTGGGCTGTCCTTCTTACTGTCGTGTTTGTTAGGGTGCCTACTCTATTTTTATTTTTTTGTGCATGAGCATGGTTATAAATGCTTATGAGAAACTGCTGGAATGTGTGTATGTAGGTATGAGTCAGTGTCCTGTGTTTTTCATGATCAATCTTGCCTAACTGTATTTTGTAGTTTAGGGGTTGCCCCTTAAAAAAAAATTGAAGACTACCCAAAATTACAGCTGCATTTGATGTGATATATTGTTGCTGCCTTTGCCAGCCCTCTAAATTTGAGAACCTAGTGAAATGTTCCAGAATCTTGAAAGAGGTTTTGTAGTGCTAGGATAATTGTTTATTTTGCTGACTACAGTTGTTTGGTTGGGTTTTTTCCCTTCAAACAAGAAAACAGCAGTAGAAGAGAGGTTTGCTTATAATAATATTGTCTGTAAGAGCAGCTATGCAAGACATGCGTTTCTGGTGATCCATAACTTCTAGCATGTCATGACCTCATGTAACCGTTTTTTTCTTAAAATAAACAAGGGTTTGATCAATTCAGGTTTTTTCCTCCTTAGCTTTTTTACCTCTCTGAGTTCTGAAGTATATGGGTCCATGTGCCAGATGATGTGAAGCACATTGTCTTAGAAACTGTAATGTTATGCTGTATTTACACAGCCAACTTCCTAACCTGTTACCTTACAGTACTAGACAAACCAATTAAAAAGATTTAATTTCTCACTTCAGACTTATGTCTGTCTTCTACAATTCCAGTTGAATTTTTATTATAAATAACATCACTGCCCGTCAAATGCTGGAGAACATTGAAAGAAAATGCGACATAAATCCTTGCCTTCTTCCCTCCCCCAAAAGCATGTTCAGCTCCCTCTTCCCATTTTATAAATGCATGTCGCATTTTATTCTTTTTTTTTTTTTCTTCTTCTTCCGTTGAAGGTTTGTTCCTCTTTCCAGATGGGTCCAACTCAGGCTTACAACAACCAGTTTATGAACCAGCCTGGTCCTCGTGGTCCTGCTTCTATGCCAGGCAACATGAACCCAGCAAGCATGGGAGCTGGAATGACACCTTCCAGCATGAGCGGGCCACCCATGGGCATGAACCAGCCTCGGCCTCCTGGAATGAGTCCCTTCAGCACCCATGGGCAGAGGATGCCTCAGCAAGCCTACCCAGGCCCTCGCCCCCAGTCTTTGCCTATACAGGGCATAAAGAGACCGTACCCAGGAGAGGTAATAAAATAAATTTTATTTTGTGTACACTGTTATTTTGACTGAAATTGCAACATGTGGGTAATGTGTGGTACACATCCCTTTAAGATAGGTGCATCTTTGTTCCAGCCTTGGTAGGAGTGCAGCCATTGAAATATAAGCAGCAACAGCTCTTCCTTTTTAGCTTCTGAAGTATTCAGGTTGGCCCTTGCTATGTTAGTCAAGATGACAGTCAACTCAAGAAAGGCCCCAAACCAGCTGAGTGCTCAAAATGTCACTATAAGATTCTCGTGGTACCTTCACAGACCTTAAACAGAGTTCCATCACAGGAGTGGATTCACTTAATATGACAACTTAAAAGGGACACTGAAGGTGAAATACTTCATTTGAGCCCAACATGTGATCTATAATAAAACCATCTTCGATGGTTTTATTTTTCTAAAGAAATAACAGGACAGACATTGTATAAGCACCAATAGTAATAACATTTATTTTAAAGACCAATTGCTTTCTAAACTTCTTGAGTGTTGATTTTCATGGTCACTGAGATGAATATAAATAATGTTGAACTCAAATCCCTGTTTGTCAGCATTTATCTAATGCAAGTTTATTTGGAGTGTGATAAGTTCCTGTGCTGTTGTAGAGATCTGAATAACTTTGTAGGCAAAATTACATTTCTATTGACTTGTAATATGACCTTGGGCAAAACACTTTGGGTCAAAATTTTAAAGAAATTTAGACAACCAACGATGTAGACAAACAAGCTTTTGAAATTAAAAAGCACCAATGTGTTTTACTCTTCAAATCAGTGTGAATCAGGCAGTAGATGCTTTTGAGAATCCCAGCAGCTCTCAGCATCTGTGTACGCCTACATGTTTATATAAATCTAGCCACCACTTAGTAACTTCAGAGATCATTTCCTGTGAAATTCTATATTCAGTTGAGACTTCAACAACAGGTGTAGAGCTTTGAATATTATGATATTGCCCTGACGATAATTATGGTAGTAAGAGTTTATAGAAAACACAACAGCAAAGAGTGCCATGACATACAGAAAATACAGAAAACATTTCTTACTGAGCTACATTTCTCTCCTGATCTGCAAACTACTTTTTTCTAATTAAAAATTTATTCAGAAATAAAAAAGGGATGTGCTTTTGCAGGAGTTGCTTCTCTGGGAAGGTTTTCACTCTGTAGGTACTGCCATTTATTCACAACTAAGTTAAGAAAACGCAGGATGTGGCTTGTTCAGATAATTTTTGTGTTCAGATTTAATACTTTAAGGACGACTTTAAATCTCTTTTTGCTGCTTGAGAAGCAGGTTTTTCACTGTAAGTGAATATGATCATGTTTCCAACAAGTCAGTTCTAAACCATGCCATAAATGTTACATGCTTGCTGGCCTGAAATTTTGCGGTTGATATTTGCCTATCAGTTTTTGAAAGCTTCATTTATGGAAAATTCTTATCAATAAGCTAATTTTTCTAATTAACATTTTATTACCTTTAAAGTTCCAGTTTTCATGGCTTTGATTCCAAAAGCACAGCACAGTCCTAGCTAGCACTAGCAAAGTGTTTATGACTAGTAATAACTTCTCTTTAGTTGTTAAGGTATTGCTAAATACTCTAGCACGACTCCAGCATAGCAGCTGGGTTGAAAAGACAGACGTGGGCAACACAGCTTCTATTCTCTTGCCTGTTTCAGGATTTTTTTTTTTGTTACTTTTTCTTTTTGTGCTTCCATTCTACATCTGGAAAAGGAGCCCCGGGCTTGGGGGTGGTAGCAGAAACACAGAAATTTTGTGAACATTCCATCTGGTTGTAATTCTGGTTTCTTCAAACACAGTGCCCTTTGACAGCACTGCAAGGCTGAGTGTGTGTATGTGTGTTAAGGTACATGGTTGTTCTTACCCCACTTTGGTTTGCGAGGTTTTTATGCTTTTGAGGAGTATTGAAGTTTTCATTTGTTTTGATTCCACTAATGAATGTATGCTAATAATCAGTACAAGAAAGCTGCTTGCATAAAACATGTTTTTGTCTTCTTTTATCCCTGTCATGAAATAGCCAAATTATGGAAACCAGCAATATGGACCAAATAGCCAGTTTCCAAACCAGCCTGGTCAGTACCCCACTCCCAACCCTCCAAGACCCCTTACATCTCCCAACTATCCTGGACAGAGGATGCCAAGCCAACAAAACACAGGGCAGTACCCTCCTCCAACAGTCAACATGGGGCAGTATTACAAGGTAAGAATTCTCAGATTATCTTGTTGCGTTCTGGTGGCTGTTTGTTGAATAAAGTCACATTAATGACTTCATAGATACTGCTTTTACGTAATTAAAGGAAAGAGAAAAAACCACAGTGTTTTTACTAATGTTTTGGCTATCACAGAATCAAGTCAATCAGCCAAGTTGCATTGCAACTTCAGAGCAGTTCATAAAGAAAATTGAATGTTGCTGCAGCTCATTAGAGGGTTTTACAAGAAAATGTTGGTTTTACTTCAAAAATAGCTTGTTTAAAAAAAAGTACCTAATGGGATTCAGGTGTAATATTTTCACCTATTCGTGGTACCCTGCAAGAATACAGCTTTGAAAATTTGAAATAAACATGTACCACATTGCAGCATTCCGGTTGTTGGACCTACAGTGGTCGCTGCTGGGTTAAACCGGACCAAACTTAAAAGCTGTCCCAGTTGTAGATTTCATCTTTGAACTGAAGTTTCTGTTACTTTCTCCGACCTCTTCCTCCTTTTTCCCCTCAGTCTTTTCCCTCTGTGCTACTTGTTTTGGGCAAGAACTAGAATTCTTAAAATGTTGCCTAAAACCGGTTTGTGGATACATCTTGAGCACTGTGTATTCTCCAAACTAAGGTTGAACTGAGGGCCTGCTGAGGTTTGCTGCCTTTGAAATGCACACAAAGGTGATCTATTGCACACAGGTACTCCAGTGAGTATAAGATGGGGAGGACCATTGGTTTTCTGACCTGCTTAAAGCATTAGCTGTTGAAGTATTTGTGCCACATTCTGATTTTGAATGTGGGATAGAAGAATCTAAGTTGTACATTGGTGTTGAATTGGAATAGTTTGGTGTGCTTCACAAAGAAAACACCATTGAAAAAAAAAAGCAAAACCGTTTTCCAGAGACCATCTGTTCTGTGTGCATCCACACTGTCCACTGTGGTACCCAAAGGAATGCCTGTTGCATCATGGAAATACACTGCCAGGAAGAACACAAGCAGGAGACAGATCCTCTATACTATAATTCCAGTGCAGTCACTTACACTAAAATAACAGCAGAAGATCTCTGAAGTTTTTAAGTGGCAGATTTTTAAATACATGTTATCTGTGTTTATATTAGATGGGTTTAAGTTTTTTGATTTACAGGATAGTTCTAACAGAGAATCTGTTGTCTTTCCCTGTTTTGTATTCAAATATCGACTTCTCTGGAAACAGTTAGGGGAAAAGAGCTCTTTTTAATAAGGGAGATTATCCTGGGCGGGGGAAAATTCCAGTTTGCCACAAACAGAACCTGAACCTTTAAATTGTAGTGATTGTGGAGATAGTAACTGTATGTGTTAAAGAAAAAAAAAAGATGGCTGGGAATTTAAATGCTTAAGATTTTAGAAGGCACCTTTTTCTTAAGTACTTTCGAGTATCCTAGTCTAGCAGAGCAGCACTTAGTTACAGAGTCGTATTTGAAGTCAGGATGCTTTGGCTGTCTGTAAAGGTTTTTATCTTCTGACACTCTTATGTGTTTCTGCTTATGGTACATGAACTGTTACAGGAGAGTGCCATGCAGCTGCAGTTTTGTTTAATGTCAGCTTCCTTCACATCAGGGTTATTGGTTTATTCTGTTAACTGCAACCACCTCCTTAATTACAAGAAACAAAACCAACAGGGTTTTAATACGTAGCTACTATTTATATTTAATTATCCTTTTTCTATTAGTTTGTCTTATCCAGCAACAAACTAGGGACAGAATCAAACTGTAGGTACACAGAATAAAAAACATCCCCTGACCCCCAGAGCTTTAATTCTGAATAGATGACTTGGACAGGGGTGGAAGAAAGGATAGATGGAAGTAAAAGGGACACAGGCTGTCTAATTATGTGTCTTTGGATTTTGTTTTTCATGTAGACTTCTGTGCCCTGGGGCTATTTTGGGAGGAAGGCAAAGAGATATAAAGGGCTGGGTGGGCTGTGGTGGTGTGGAAAAACTGAAGTGAATGGCTGGTTGGTTTTGGAAAGGGAGTGTTCAGATGAATGCAGAAAGGCTTTTGGCAGCCTTGCTTGTATCTGATCATTGCCTGAGTTAAGCTGGCTGGTCTGCTGGTTTCAGTTCCTGCTTTGCTCTCCTAATGGGCCTCTTCCCTGAAGGCCTCATGGGACATCCTGTGGTTTCTTGTCCAGAAACAGAGGAGCCTCCCTCCCTTGTTTGTAGACTTTGGTGTTTGATAACAGTGCTGCTCACAAGGCTTATTGTTCTTATTTTAAGACTGCAATAACAATGTGATGTTATTTATTTTCTAGCCATCAAGGCCTGTACCTGTGGCAAATTACCCTCATTCACCTGTTCCAGGAAACCCCACACCACCTATGACACCAGGGAGCAATATTCCTCCATACCTGTCACCTAACCAGGATGTCAAACCGCCATTCCCACCTGATATTAAACCAAATATCAATGCTTTACCACCGCCTCCAAGTGAGTAGCAAACAGAATGCCCCCACAGTCATTTATTGTTCCTCTGTTCTCTGCCCCATACCCTTCAGAGTCTGGAAACTAGCTCTGATTGCTGCTCTGGGAGAGGCTCTAGTTGTAAGTTATAATAGGTGGCACGTGCGGTGTAGGCTCACTAGAGCCAGGGGAGAGAAAAGAGAAAGATTGCCATCCCCTCCTAAAACAGAATATCAGAAGAGTTCTTCCAGGTCAAATTTGTAAGGGTTTTGCTCCTGAACTACTCCTTTGATACACTTCTTCAGGATAAAACAGTTGTTTTCAGGTTGTGCTGTGAGTGCTTTGTAGGCTTGTTTATTGTATGAACTTTCATTGTGGTCTGTTTTGTTCAAGGGCAAAGCCATTCATTGAACAACACTGCAGAATAGTGTAAAATGTGAATATTTATAGCGGTGTCTCTATTGTAATCCGTGCAGGCTTCTTAAGAATATTCAGTAGTATGCCAAAAATTGATATATGTTCTTTTCAAAGCCACTCAGCATCACAGCTACATTTGGCTGGGAACAGGGCAGGAATAACAAGATCTCTCTGACTAGATGCTAGCACGAGATGTTTGAGGTTTTGAAGTGACTGATGAACAACAGGGGATATCATTTACTAGGGAGCTGTGAAAACCTTTATGTTTTCTGTAAAATAACTGCTGCTGCATTAGCACTTCGCAGCTCTTTTTGGAGTTCAGAATAGCTGAAAAATCAAGTAGAAGAAGGTGGCCTGCAGTATTATTTGGGCAAGAACACAGCATTTAAAGCCATTTGGACTCCACAGATCAGCTGTAAGTTACCACAAAACCTCATTTATGGGCTCAGGTAGTAATTGAATACAGTGTCTTTGGTCATCAGATACTTTCAGCTGATGAAACTGTTGAAACTAAATGGGTAATGTTGATCCCAGTTCAAAGCAGGGAAAACAAGCATTATCACAGTTTGACATAATAAAGAGATTTGTTGTCAGTCTTCTGCCAACAGAGTAAGCCTGGACACAGAACCTATCCTGTAATAAAAACCAAGAATTCTTGCCGTGCCTGGTTTGTGGCTGGAATGCTAAGGTCCTAATGTGAAGCATGGGAGAATAGAAGACTGCTTTGCTCATCAGTTTGAGCCTTGTCACTTGCATCACTTAGATGCCTTAGTTACTTGTGATTTTCTTTCTTGTGTGTGTAAGCCTGCTAAGTTAGACCCAGTAGCAGATCACTGTGCAAATTGTCACTATTCTGTATAAATATACACATTATTATTGCACTGCAGATGCTAAAGGGAAAGTTCACGCTTTCTCTCCCTCTTCGATCCCAGCCAACCACAACGATGAGCTGCGTCTGACATTTCCCGTGAGAGATGGGGTTGTCCTGGAGCCCTTCCGGCTGGAACACAACCTGGCAGTCAGTAACCATGTCTTTCACTTACGGCCAACTGTCCATCAGACGCTGATGTGGAGGTAAGCTCAGCCTTGCTGCAAAGAAGTCTTGCATCCCATGGTGGTGGAGTGGCCATGAATTTCAGGGCCATGGAGATTTGCCATGAATTTCGCTTCAAAAGTTGTAGATTGGATAGGGAGGATGTCCTTTTGACTCCCTGGTACTCTCACCTGTCATTTTCCAGAGACAACACATTCTAAAATGCTTCATAATATATCTTGTACCTCCCTGCTGGTAGCACATAGCATTCAGTGTCCAAAAAAATCACTACAACTGTTCCATCCTTTCTGATCTGTGCAGAACAGGAGCACAGTGTACGTGACCTGACCCACACGAGTATGAACTTCCATTTCGGAGCCTCTGAAGGTGCTTTGTAGCCTCTGAAATGTTAATTGCAGGAGTAGCTATGCAGGGCTCTTACAGCTTATGCTTAAATTAAATGGTGCAAACTATCTGATAATGAAAAATAACCCACTAATGAAGGACCTGATTTAGAGGCTTGGTAAAATCATTTGGAAAGACAAGTGTTTACATTCTCCAAACTTCAGAAACTAACTTCCTAAATTCCCCCTATTTTCTTACTCCACAAGTAAGAACAGCTCAGAAATATCAGAACATAGCTTTCCGTATACAAAGACTTCTGGTTTTCACTTACAGTGAGTTCTTATTTTCAGCACAGAAGAATAGTTTTCCTTGGTGGTACTTTCCTGCATTTAATGTAGATCTGTGTAAGTGATCTTACACAGGTGATGTTTTGGTTCCTCCATGCTCATGGAAGTGCCTTAGATCAAATGACAATCGGAGCCTTAATTTTTTTTAATCTATATATTTTCAAATACTACAGAATAATTGTGTCTCCTCATTCTGTTTTTCTCAGAAAGTATCTCAGTGTTTATCTTGCCTGATGATTACATTGTTTGAGCCTTTCTCTGTGCACTGTGGAGGCTGATTAGTTGCTTGGGATCTTTCATGGAAGTTATTTCCCTGAGAGAATCTTCTTCCCACTGACTGGAATCCACTTGAGGCTTCTGTTTTCATGGTGTGGTGGGCAGAGAGGTGCACTCACTTCCCTGCCCTGGGGACAGATTCTGGCTCTAAAGCTGAGGCTTGATGCAGAGTGCAGGGGTTCTTGTGCCTTGGTGCCCCCTCTACCCTGAGGTAGCCTGGGGGTTGGGAGGAAGGGAGATTGCAGGCAGACCACATCCAATAATTAACACCTAACTTTAAGGTCAGTTATTGCTTGCTTGCATTTCATTATCGTGGAGTACTCGCAGCAGAGGGAGTTTTGGCAGTTATTTGCCAGTTCTTATTAATAAGTAATCACTACTGGGGATTGTGCTGGCTCATTCAGTAGATTTATAGTGCTGCACTGAGGCATGAGGCTGTTTCTTAATATCTCTTCTTTCTTTCTTCCTTCGCTCACCAAACACATAGCCTTTATTTAAACTTATTTTAATGAAGACTCATAGGTAAACTGTGCTCAGGTCTGCTGTTTTGAAAAGCTTGTTAATAGTGGGGAGAAAGGATGGTCCTGTAATGAAGTCATTTCACATTTAACTGGGGGCTGGATGGATGCCAGAAAAATGAATTAGTCACATGTGTGGATGGATTTCGGTTTTTATAGAGAATGGTGGAATCGAGCCAATTCTCAATGTTTTTCTGCCAGTTAAAATATTCGGCAAAACCTCTCACGTGTACACACATAATGAATAGCAATGCAACTATTTCTCTCCCCACTGGGAACTTTTCATGGTTACGAGAAACAGAAAGGTTGAAGGCAGGGAAAATGTCTCCTTGAAGCTGGTTCAGTCTCCACACTGCTCACTTATGAATAACGTCCCATGGTGGAGACACTGTGTGCTAAGAACACCAGGGTCTCCCGAGCCCTGTCACTGCTCTGTGACGTTCAGCAGGCCTGCTCACCCAGTCAGCTTGGGTTTGATATCAGAGGTACCAAGCCTTGCTTCCCTCCAAGTTTGGGTGACTGTGGTGTGTTCTTGTGAGGTGAGAATCTGAGTGGAACTTGCAGAGAAAGCTTTCAAAAAATTGTTAATAAAATATGGGAAAAAAGCCTGAAAAGGCTTCGTATGGATGGATTATGTTGAAAGGTCAGGTAATTTGTATTCTGTAAGTTTCTTTTTTAAAAAAAGACATGTTTGTGTCCAGTGCTAAATCTTGATGTTTTGAAATCCATAAAAGATTATGTTAAGTCAGATTGAAATCTTACTAAGGAAAATGGCAGTTAAGGTGATGATCTCCTGAATGAGCTGTTCCTCTTGGATCTTACAAAGATATCTTCTTTCAGGAAACATGAAGAAATAAGCACACAGATTTTCAAGTATGAGCGATAAACTTTCAGCTGTCTTTTGCTGTCATGAACTGCAGAATCCTGACATTTTAGTTCGGTTTTCCATGTTCTTTTAAATTTCTTATTTAAATTACTCATTCCTAACACAAGGTTAACATCCATTTATGAAACTGAAGTCATAGTCTGTACCCACTTAATTTGTGATTAACGTAATCTCAGCCTCTTCCTTTTTTGGAGGCGTTACAGAACTAATTTCTGAGGAGCTAAATAGCGTGTGAAAATTATTATTGGAGAGGTGGGAGGAATTCATGCCCTGAAATAAGGTCTAAATTGGGTAGATTTAATCCACAGCTGTGTTAATTTGGAATCACAGAAACTGCAGTTTCAGTGGGGAGTGAGATATAGGGGTCATTTTAGCTTAGTTGATTTACCTGTTCTAAGTCAGGATTAGCTGTACTTGTATTTTGTCTGTCAAGCGTTCATCCAAATGCTCTTTTAAATTCAGAGATACTGAAGAATCCAGTTTTCCAGCACACTCCACTGCTGCATACTGTTTTCTTGTTCTTAACACACAAAGGACATACGTGATGTTGACATTCTTCTTTCTGCAGAATCACTCCATGGTCTAGGTTTGCAAGGAGGTTTGCGATGTTTCTTTGGAAAGTCCTTTATAAGGGTAAAATATGAACAACTTTGAGGCATGCTTCATCATTAATTCATCATGACTTGCTTCTGTTAAGGGCTTTTATGAAGAAAGCATGTTATCTCCTTATTGGCAATAATTCTAGAAAAATAATCTGATTGGGAAAGAAAGAACGTTCCCAGCATCAAAGCGACCTCCCTCTGCAATGTGAAAGCAAAGTTAAAGGAAGATTTATTGGTTGTTGTACAGGTCTGACTTGGAGTTGCAGTTCAAGTGCTATCACCATGAAGACAGACAAATGAACACAAACTGGCCAGCTTCAGTCCAGGTCAGCGTTAATGCAACCCCACTTACCATCGAACGTGGTGACAACAAGACATCTCATAAACCTCTGCACCTAAAGCACGTCTGCCAGCCAGGAAGAAACACGATTCAAATTACAGTCACAGCATGTTGTTGCGTAAGTACCCTGAGCTCATGACTGCAGCTGCTGATGCTGAGTTTGCTATTTAGAACAGTTTGCAAATGTTGCCTTAGGTGAAGGAGCCTTACTCTCATTTTTTACCATATCTTTTTCTGGTAAGGTTCTTATTTAATGATGTTGACACAGTCACAGTGCTAATATGAAAATTTTTGCTGCTTAATTATTGCAGAATGTAGTGGTGTCCTTCCAGTGTCTCTGACAATGTTCGTGGTTTTGGGGAGGAAGGGAGTTTGATCTCCACCATTTATTGTGTTACAAGGTGGCTAAAGTGTATTAGTGTAGAAGTAGATTACTGGGATGAAGACTGTTGATGGTACTAATTTCATTAACTTAAGGTATTAAACTGTGTTTGGTTTGTCATGAAAAGATCAACATCATAATTGTTGGTGTTGGTGATGATTTTTCAAATACCTTTTTAGATTAAAAACTCATATTCCATGATGCACTCTAGACCATTCAGCTTTCCCCTTTCTCTTTTTCCATGGGTTAGTTACCCTTGGGGATGAGTACTGTATTTTTAATGTAGACTGTTCTGCACATCCAGTCTGAGCCTTTGACTGTTCTCATGTCACTGACAATAAAGCAAGCTCCAAACTCTCACAAGGTCACTGTGTGAGGCACGTTGACAATAAGCCATCCACTCATTTTGCTTTACTTCACACTGATGTTTCCCTGCATAATATCATTTATCTGATGGCTGAGAGCAGGAGCAGCATCCTGTGAATCCACAACGAGCTCTGTGTTGGGGAAGAAGATTCAGTTGATTCCAGACACATCAGTCGCAGATTGTTTTCATAACTTCCAACGTAGTCTGAGGGCAGACAGGTAGGCTAGACTGTGTCAAACAATCCAGGGTTTTAAAATAAACCCTGATGTCAGAGATTAATATGTCAGTCCTATGTATTCTGAATATTAAGGAGGGAGAAAATGCAGAAAAATCTTTGCTTTTTTAAAGCCCTTGTATACCCTGTGCATGGGGCAATGTCCTGCACAGTGTGCAGCGTATCCATAAGGGAGCGCGCGTGGGCAAAGGAGCACAACCAGCGTTCATATTTAAGCTCTCACAAAAGCCAAGTGTCCAAGGGAAGAGTGCAACTCTGTTCAGGAGTGTATTTAACATGTGTGTTTGGTTCTTTTCCTAACAAAATGTGTTTTCTTGCAGTCACACTTGTTCGTGTTGCAGTTGGTACACCGGCCATCAGTTCGCTCTGTACTTCAAGGTCTACTAAAGAAACGCCTCCTCCCAGCAGAACATTGTATCACCAAGAGTGAGTTTGCATTTTGTGTGGGTGATGACTTTGCAAAATGTCTGTGTTCAGTTGTGATAAGCTATGTCTATGCAAGATTTACTTGTTTATTGATAACCTTAAGCTGTAATTGTCTAGAATTTCCAAAACATGATATGGGTAGATGACATCCTTGGTATCCTCAAATGTTAAGGGCTATTTGGGTGGGGGTAGCAAAGTTCCAAGAACACAAACTTAGTTCCTATTCCAGGAGAATCTCTGCTTTTCCCCATATTTGTTTTTGACCTGCCCAAAAGACAGATTTATTCTTTATCTATTTAGGGCTGCTTTTAGTGCTTGTATGGCACTTTATTTGTTTGAGGCTATAGCTGATATGCATGTGTGTGATGACGTGTCTGTTCAAGAGAATGTTCTAAATTACACAGAAGACAGGTCTGTCAATAAATTGTTCATTACATTGTCCCTTAAATGTTGAAATGTCGGTCTTTCAGATTTGTATGTTGGAATTTACAGTGTGCTTTTGCTTTCTCACACATACAAATACCTTCTTCCTAAACAGTAAAGAGGAACTTCAGTAGCGTGGCAGCTTCCTCTGGCAATGCAACACTAAATGGGGAAGATGGAGTAGAGCAAACTGCTATTAAAGTGTCTCTGAAGTGTCCGATCACATTCCGGCGGATTCAGCTCCCAGCAAGGGGTCACGATTGCAAGCATGTACAAGTGAGTAGGTGCCAGTGGCCTGGCAGAATTCCCTCAGCCATGTGTTGTTACAGTACCTTTAGCTTGGTTATCATATGAGAGTGCCTAATGAAATGGCATTTATGTTTGGCAGCCTGAATAATTAACTGTATTTATATGCTTAGTGTAGAGGAAGAAAGCTACTTGGTTAAGTTTTCATGTCAGTTTTGCTTTTGTCTAACTGATTCATTTAATACAGTATTCTCCCTTTATTTCCTTTTGTTTTGTTTTGTTTGTTTTTCTCCTTGTTACTTTCTGCTACCTAGTGCTTTGATCTGGAATCTTACTTGCAACTGAACTGTGAAAGAGGAACTTGGAGGTGTCCAGTATGCAAGTAAGTGCAACCATACTTCATGAAATGCAGTTGTACACAATTTGACCAAATTCAGATCATTTTAAAGGTCAAGAAGGGGAGAAAAAGGAAGTGCTAGGAAATAGGGTGTATATGCCACATTTACTTAAGAGCATCAAATCCAATGAGAATTTTTGCAATATTTCACCACCCTTGATTATTAGAAATTTAAAAAGAGATAATGAAATATTTTCTCACAAAATATGTAACCTGCAGGCTCTCATTAAAGGCTGTCAATGGATTGTAGAGTTCAAAAGAGGCTCAAATATTTACATTGATAAGGCAGATACCTACATAAACAAATGAACTACAAGTTTGTCTTCTCCTAGATTATGAAGTATAAGCAACTACTAGACAACAACATGCTATGGCAAAAGAAAGGATAGTCTATTCTAGAGTTATTTTTGTATAATTTTAATTTGTAATCCCCAAATTACTGAACTTCAAATATATAGATAGTGTTCAGCATCCAGCTAAACATTCAGTAAGGATGCCAAATAACTGTCTCAGGTACTGAGCTTTGAGTCATATAGATATGCAGTAAATGGCAGTGTTCAAGGAGAAGGGGAATTTTGGAGACTGCAACAGTTCCCAGTAATTAGGTGGGAAATTAATTTGGATCCTCCAAGGTAAAAGTCAACATCAAGTGCAAATTAAAGTGAGAGCAGAAAGCAGGAAGGATTCTATTCCAGAATAAGGCTGATTTTAAAAAAGATAAAAAAATTCCAAAGAACAGAAGTTTGGAATTGTTGCTTAAAGGAAAAGAGGGATGGATACCTTTGGCATAATTTCAACCTTATGTTTTGACCAGAGAGCTGGTATACGCAGAAGAAGTGGAACAAAAAGCTTTGAAGTGGTTACAGACTGTCCGTCCTTATGTTTAACTGGGCAGAAAGAATTGCGGAATGTTTGGAGGCCAGTTCAGTGTCTGTGACCTACTGAACCCAGTCCTCAGTGTTAGGCGTGTGTGCCAGCCTCAGCTGAGAAGCCAGGGCTCTTTAGCTCGAGCAGCTGTAGCTGTAACAGCTTGTACTTGGTCTCCACAAGTCCCCAGTTCTGTGGACATGGCAGGCTGGAGACCAGCTTGTTTCCATGGCTATCCATGACTGATACATATCCTAACATACAGGTGCTTTCTCTGAACTACCCAAACCTTTTCTGTCTTCTAAGTTTGGCTAAAAATATCACAAGAATTGGATGTCTTGCTTTCTTAATTCATGTATTCATACATCCAGGCTAAATTTTTGTCCTGTTTCTCTAAGCATGAGCACCTGCATTCAGATCTAAGTCCCTACATAAATAAATCATTTCTGATTTTGTTTTGTTCTGTCCCCATCTGTGCCAATCTTTAGTAAAATAGCTATAATACATAGTTACTTTAAAGCCATAGTACTGTGTAGCTCAAAAAAGAGAGATGTAATTTAAAAAATAGTGCTAACTGATGTTCACAGGAGAGATCTGCTATGTTTGAAAAGACTTTAACTTTGCAATGTATTTCACTAGCAAAAATTACTTACAGAGTGTGAACAGCTTGTGAACACATACAAGTAGATGTCTCCTTATCTCATCTGTTTGATGTAAATACTATTATCCTGGTGATGCAAGTGCAGAACTAAAATTGTTTGCCCAAAATCGTTCTTGGATGATATATTACATAATCAGCCTGCTAATTTCATCACTAATCTATCCTTCTTTCATCCCTAGTGATATTCTAACCTGAGCTTTGGGTTGTTTTTTTTTCCTTTTTAGTAAAACTGCTCTTTTGGAGGGCTTGGAGGTTGACCAGTATATGTGGGGTATTCTGAACGCTATACAAAAGTAAGTGATCCTACTCATTTCTGATATTCAAGACTAGGCAACTAGGAGATATGTTAATGAGTACTGAGACAGTCACACCAAAATAAATCTTGGTGATTGAACTTGAATGTTCTATTGCATGGCTCTTTGGTGGAGCTGATGATACAGTGAATCAGATTCCATCTACTTCATAGGTCTTGTTTGGGTTGTCTCTTGATGGCAGCCTCACCATTGAAGCAGAGGGAAGAGCAAGAATGGAAGATTTACTGCTTTCTTGTATTTACAAGCAGTCCCTCTGATTCACAGGTGGCAGATCACATCAATATGTTTGGATTTCATTGTGTGGATAAACACAGGAATGTGCTCTTCACAGTTGCCTTTTTTATGACATGTTTTCAGCACACATTTGAAGAATAAAAGATCTTAAGGTTGTATTCTACCAGAGCATTTCAGAATATTGGTGACCATGCAGTTTCTTATGGAAACTTCAGCAGAATTGATTTCAAAAAATTCAATTCATACACTAAATTTTTCACATTATTTTACAGCTCCGAGTTTGAAGAAGTTACCATTGATCCAACTTGCAGTTGGAGGCCGGTCCCTATAAAGTCAGATATTCACATCAAAGATGACCCAGATGGCATTCCCTCAAAAAGATTTAAGACCATGAGTCCAAGCCAGATGATCATGCCAAATGTAATGGAGATGATTGCAGCTTTGGGTCCTGGCCCATCACCTTACCCATCCTTACCCCCTCCTCCAGGAGGCAACAACTCCAATGAATACGGTAACCAAGGTTAGTTTTACAGATTTATGCACCCAGGTGGTCACTCTAGAAATCAGTGACTCAGTCAGCCTTGTGATTCAGGTATGTCAATGCATCTTCTCAGAGATGCATAAGGAAGAACATATGGCTGCGTTTCTGAAATTCTGCATTAGTCTTTTCAGTTAAAATTCGTCTGTTTAAAGAAAAATATGTTTTAGTAAGTAGAATATTTTAGTAATTAGAATATTTTAGTAATATATTTTAGTAATACATTGTAGTATTTAGTTATTTTGTATTTTAAGTATTAGGTGCTTGTCATATTTATAGCCATGCAGCCCTCCCTGAATAAAAAAACATTGTATGTTACCTTATATATTCATGGCCTGCCACAATATACATATTTCCACATTTTTTCTGTGCTTTTTCCTTCTGTTCCATTCTGAAGTGAAGACTCCTAGTACTACATAAGTTAGAAAGTAGAGAACCTGACCCATTAACCCAGCTACTTGGCCACTAAGGTTAACTTATGGCCATGTGGGTGACATTCAGTAGGCCACCCAGAAAATGGATGACTTTCAAAGACCTTTTAGTTGCTTTGCAAACACCTTTGCATTAGAAAATTACTTTTTAGTTCCTCTGCCCATGTGCTGCCAGATTGAGAAACAGGGAACTGAACACAGGCAGTGGAGATAGATTTTCAAATTACTGGTATGTTGTGAATAACTCAATTATAGTGACAATTCTGAAAATATGAAACCAGAGACTGTTTCTTTTGCAAGTAATATGATATGACTCAGTTCAGCTCTGGGAAAAGACCAACTGTTCACACCATCAGAATCCCCAAATTGATTACAAGGTGATACATGTGCTTTTTGCAGGCGTTGAAGAAAAATATAGATTACATGCAAAATACAGTTAATTTGCTCCAATGACTCAAAACCGATGACAGATGATAAAACTTCTAAGGTTTTCAAACAGATGAATGATTACTATAACAAAGCCAAGAGCACTGAATCACAATTTTTTCACTTGTTTAGTAGGAGTGAAGTGCAGTCAGAGCATGAGAACAGAGCCATCTCTTCTTCACTGAGTTCCTGGCTCATGATCAGGAGCGGACAGGGTAGTCACGTACAGTGTGGGGTTTAGGGTTTGTGTAGTGATTGCTGCCTAGGCTGTTATTTTGCTGCCTTCCCCTGTGGATCCTGTAGCAGAGGCAGTCATTGCTTCTTGGAGCCCTGAGTCATCAATGGCAGGTGAAACCCACGCTCTCCTATTTCCCCTGCAATAGGCATATTGCAGCACAACAGGTTATCCTAATAGTGCAGCACAACAGGTTATCCTAAATGTCTTAGAGGTCTCTCCCTCAGCATGTGGCACAACTCTTGCCACAGAGCAGGGCATGCTGCCTTATATCTTCATTCTCCACCAATATGTGCACTTTAGTGATTGCAAATAGATAACTGTTCTTTAAAGCAATGTAGTAGTACTACTACTACTGTGGTTTATGTTTGTTTATTTGGGTTGGACAGGAAGCATACCGAAGCTTAATTTGCAAATGTAACAAATACTCAGTAATAAAAGACCACATTCCAACTGTCTGCTAATTAATTGTTCCTGATACAAGGCAAGACCAGCTATATTCTGTGAGACTCATCCAGTTTGCAGATTAACAAAATGAGAATTAGTAAGGCTCTGCAGTATTTACATGATAGATCAAAGTCCTGATATCTTTGAGAAGTACTCTTACATGGCTAATGACTTCTATTCCTCCAAGATTAAACTTCTGCTTGTGAAGCTGTACTGAAGAGCAAATGATGCAGCTACTTTAGTTTGTCAAACTCCCTTCTGGAGCTGAATATTTAAAACTGCTGTACTTAGCTGACAAACTGCAGGCTCTCTGTGCAAGCTCCAAAGCTATTCTGTTGTTTCAGAGCTCAGTATCATCCAGTTCAGTTGCTTTTATGAAATAGCAAAGTGGTTTTACTTCAGTTTTTTGCAGTTCATAGCAAATAAGCCACTGGTATCTGAGTTGGAAGTGTTAAGAGAGGGATCATGACAGAAAAAGTATGGAGAGTAAAATGCCTGTATTGGGATACATGCTTGCTTTGAATTTAAATGAAGATCATTGGGCTGAGGTGGTGTGGCTTGTTTCAGGATGGTAGATGGGGCTATGTGTGTGTAAATTTGGACAGTCATGTGAATTTTATTGGGGTTTGTGGGAGCAAGGAGAATTACATCACAGACTCCAATTAGATGTGAAGGCCTCTACAGTGCTTAATGGAAGTTGCCTGTTTATCCCACAGAAGAGGAGGTAAAATATATGCTGTACTATGAACTGCCACTGTGGCATCTTCCAGATTCACTTCTGTCAATTAGTTTCATCAGAAACTGAAGCAATGCTACAATCTTACTGAGTATGTAGAAACATAGACATAAATAAGACAGGTGTCCTATAATTAATTTGGGACTTGGGCAGTCAGTCTCAGTTACACTGAGGTGCTTCCAAATGCAAATATCCCATAGAATTTACTGTTTTACTTCTCAGCATGGTTAAGTTTATGTAGTGACTTGACAGTAGTTTTTCAAAATGTCAGCAGTTTTCAATTAGTTACAACACATACATGGGTTACTGCAGGAGCCAGTATTTGAAAGCTGAGTGTCCTTTCTCCTTCCTGTTCCCCCAGCTCTCTTGGCAGTGGGGAGCACGGCGTGGTCACGTTCAGCGTCGCAGTTGCCCTGTGCTGTGCAGGGAGAACATCGCACCACACAGCTTTTAGAGGATACTCTGAGAGATCAATGTTGGGAAACAAATCACATCTGTTTCTCTTTCAGGCAACAGTTACCAAGGTCATGGCAATTTTGACTTCCCACACGGGAATCCTGGTGGCACATCTATGAATGACTTCATGCATGGGCCACAGCTGTCGCATCCCCCCGACATGCCAAGCAGCATGGCAGCTCTCGACAAGCCTCTCAGTCACCCCATGCAGGAATCTGTAAGTAATGGTGCTGTGCACATAGATGTGCCTTTGTGGGGATAAGGAGCTCTCATCCAGCGAACGGACTTCCCTTATGAACTGCTTTTACTTTTGTGGATTCCTCACTTTGGAAGTTTGTGAAGGAGAATAGTCCTGAGAAATGCCGGAAATGTCGTTTTTTAGTTTCCGGCTGTTTTGAGTTTCTGGAGAAGCGTTTCTGCACTTTTTGAATTGTCAGTTAAGCTTATTTATCTGAAAGAAAGAACCTGGCTTGGTGTGTTTGTATTAATCATTGTGCTGTGCGCTGACACATGAAAAAATCTGTACTTCATTCCCTAGGCCAGCAGGTCTGTGAATATCCATCTCCAGGAGACAGCTTGTTAAAGCAAGACATTGGCTGACTTCAAAGCAGGGACAATATCTTCCCTGGCTTTTTCCCTGAGGGCAAAATTTGCATGAAAGCATTTTGAGAGGGAATTCTACCCCTCAAGTAGCATGAAAGGCACCTTTACGCTGTTGGGAAGAGGACAAGCCTGTAGATTTGAGGGAGAGATGCTGCCTCTGGTCTGAGAGTATCAATATAAGAGACTAAAAATTAGAGGTTCCTTGGGTCTCAGATGGTGAGGCAGAACTGTGCCTTGGAAAAGCAGCTTGCTTAGAGCACTGAGTTTTCTGTACAGAACTTTATATATCTCCAGAAAATGCAGTACTGCAGTAGCTAGGTGATAGAAAAGCTACCAGCAGCATTTAGCTCTTAGGCATAGCTAGTCATCTATTTTAACTCTGTGTGTGGGGTGTGTATACATCCTTTTATGTTCATTTAAGTTACAGGGCAGAGGCTTTAAAGTGTGCTGTTACTGCACAGGAAGGATGTTTAACTTGACAAGTCATCTGTGCTGTGTCTTTAGTGAATCCTAGAAAGTACAATTTCAGAATGTAATGAGGAAATGTGGTAGCAGATGCTCAGCAAAAGCCTACTCAGTCAATGTCTCCTCTAGCTGGCAGTGGGTTTTCCAAGGAGGATGGTGAGAAATAGAAGAGAGTGGAGAGAGAGTTCTTAGTATAATTTGGAGAGAGCCCAAGTATCAAGATTATCTGCAAAGGAAGAGTCTGGAAACTGTAATGACTTTACCACTTTACAGGATAATAAAGGAGAACAAACATGCTGTCAACTTAATTTCACATTGGCAAATTCCACATACACAGCTTATCTGGTCTGAATTCTCTGCATCAGAACCAACATCCAGTATTAGAATATAGTAGTGAGAAGAAATATTACCAACCTGAGCCACTCACAGCTGCTTTCCTTTGAATCAAAACCACAGGGAATTATTCTTTGCTTCCCATTACCTAACACCTCTTGACTTCATCAGTTAACTGCTATACCTTTGCTATAGTAGTTGCCCCTACCTGAAGTGGTTGAATATGAAAGTGAAGAACTTGTGGCTTTCTGAAAATGCGACTGCTTACAGATGATAGCAGAGGTGGAAGTTTCTCAAGGCTATGCATATTCCAGAGCTGTGAGAGTGTATTTGGGCAAATGTTAATAGGCTTATGGTTCTGTGGGCCAATCTGCAGCAAATCTGATGCTTGGTTATGATAGCTGACAATTAAAGAAAACCTTTGCCTCACTTCTCCCTCATCTGTTATGATACTCAAGCTATACCATTTGGGAACAGTAAGCAGTGCTAAAGCAGATTCCACCTAGATGATGGCAATGGCTGATTTTCTGTAATGAGGATCAGGTTTCAAGCCTTTTAGCACAGGAGAATTAGATTGACCTTGTCACTGTGGCTGTGCAGTCTTTAGTCCACGCTTGAGGCCTCTTAGTGCTCCTACACAGCCTTGTCGGTATATGAAATCTCTGCTTTTCTCTCTTACTCTCTTGCTTTTGTTCTTCTCTCACAAAAATGAACTGTTTGTCAGTAGACAGTCAGGAAAGGCATCTTTAAAATCACTGCTTTTAGAGAAATGCACGCCATTAACGCATTCCTAAATTGTGTAGCTGCATGTCTTTGGACAGACGTCTTCATACAAATATAACTATGAACACGCTGTGTGATTGAACCAAGGTTTTAAGGTGTTACCTGTGCTCTTGACTGGCTTTCTGTCTTTCATTTTTGCACATTTAGTAGGTTCTAGTAGTTTGCATGTACTATTCACTTCGGCCATTACATGTTTACAAGGTGAGTCAGGATCAGATGTTTGGTCCCTTTAGACCTGATGTCTCTCTTGCTGGAGCTGAATGCTGCTGAGAAAGTTCCTAATTTTCCTACTATGAAGATTTATGTGGTGCTTCCTACGTAATGGTAGGCAGAGAAAGTTGATCCCTCCATAGTCCATAGGTCACTCCAGGAAATGCAGATGTTTGCTCAGTGTAGGTAGGGCTGGGTAACCATGGCTGAATCAGTCAGAACTTCCTTCTCCCAATACTGCTATTCCACTCCTGTGGAAGAAGGAAAAAAACAAGACCTGAACAGAAGGAATACCAGCATAGAGTATTGTGAGAGCTATAGAACAGATGCTACATTGCAACAGTGCAAGATTGCTAGAGAATAGCTGCCACAATAGTACCGTGTTTGTTTTTAGAAATTGTAAACCAGTTTTAGACAAAGGAGAATTCAGAGTTAGCTCTAGTTTAGTGCTTATTGCAGACAGTGTAAGGTACATGACTGAGCAATGGATGATCACACCATAGTTTCATTTACACAGTGAGGTGATGTGAGCTGGTGCCACTGTAAAAAGTCATTGCTCTTGTTTCTATTTTCACTTTTTCTCCCTCTCACACCAGCATGAGTGTTACTGCAGCCATGAAGTGTTCTGGACCCACGTACTGATGTGATTGAAAACTAAATCGGGGCAGGATGGGGAAATTCAGTGCATGTCTCCTAGGATGCACCTTGCATACAGTGACAAACTGCAAAAGAGTTGATAAAGCTATGACCCTGGTGATGGAGAGAGATATAAACCATCGACTTAACCTGGTGATTTTTTTTCCCCCACTATCAATTTTCTCCAGACACAGAAAGAATATTGTTGTGCAGCTGACAGGCCCTGTTGCTCTGAGCTGTACATCTCAGCACTCCTAGAGGTCACTGTTGGGCTGTAGAGTTGTGTTGGTCTGTGCTATTAAGCTGAAGATGTAGTTGTCTGCTATAAGCTTTTCTTTTATAGATTGTAAATGTTTTAAGAGTGCCAAAGTTGATGCCTCTAAAAACAGCTCTGGAGTTAACCTTGCTGTGTAAGCCAAGGCAGCTGTGTTAGACTCTGCATTCATAGTGCAGGTTAGTTTTCAAAATAAAATTGTGGGAGTTGCAGCTGCAAGCTAAACATGCACAAGGTATATTGCTTAAAATGTGTTTGCACTACAGCAAACTTATCATTAGTTACTGAATGCAAATGCAAAGATGTTGTGGTCCTGAGCATTTTGCTTTTTCCGGGTAGGCTGGTATAGTTGGTGGCCAAAGTCAGATGGATTCTGAACCTGCAGTGGCTCTTTAAAGATTATGGTGGTCCTAATACAAGGAACAACAGTTATCCAAGGGCCCAAGTGACTGCCTTATTGACTAAATATTTGTGTGTGTGTGTGTGTATATATATATATATATATAAAATCCTTGCCTGTATAAACTAGAATTTCTAATCTCCGTATTTGTTTTGAAATTTGTCTGAGAACATATTAATGCCTCCTGGTTTAAATAATTATTGATATAAACATGCCAGTATGACACTTCCTTTGTGCATTCAGGGATTTAAGAGACTATTCAGTATAATCCTGTTATGGTTTGGTTTGGGTTGGGTTGGGTTTTTTTTTCCTGAAAAGTGCTTTCCCACTTTAACAAAACTGTCTTAAATTGTTTTTTACTCTTCATTATTATAAACTTTCTTAATTTCAACACTTTCTATTGCACATATCCTCAGTGAGTGAGGAAGGAAACAGTACTACATCTGCTTACACTTGGACTTTTGTATAGTTTTTAGGCTGCAAATTCATTTAAAGTAAGGTATAGTCTGTGGGCAGATTTTGTACAAATTTACCGCTAAGGTAACAACGACATTGTAGAATATTTTTCAAGTGGTCAAACTGTGTATCAGTACCTAAGTCTCTTACGGGAAAGAGACCCAAATGCCGTGTTGCCGATAGAATCCTGCTCTTTCCACACACCTTTGTAATACCAAAGTATTGAAAAGGACCTCTGTTTTGCCGAGTACTGACTATCCCAAGGGATCAGTATTCAGTTTTTCTAAGAGTGGTGAAATGTCTTTTTCTAAATGCTTATTTCTCTTTTTTTTTTTGTGGGAACATTTTAATTAAGTTTTGTAATAACCTCCCTTTTGCTTTCCAAAACTGAAGACTGAGGTTAAGATAACCTTGCAGTTTACTGTGATATGAGAGGGTGAATACTGACGTAGCATTTTGCTGGTTTCTGTTGGCTTGGCTGGATGATTTTCATGCTGTTGTTGTATGTATTTGTTCTTTTATTTCAGCTCCGCTTTGTGGCAATATGTAGCATTCCTCAAAAAATGTCTACATTTTTTGTTTCTCCATATACCCAATTAACATGAGATATCTGATTCTGAAGTGTTCAGACACTTCTTTGTCATGGCACCAAGGTCAAGCTCCAGAGAATCCGCTAGCGTTAAATATGACATGCAGCAGAAGGAAAAATTGGGCTTGTGCATTTTTATTGCTTCTCTGTCATGTGAGAAAGACTTTGCCCCCCATTCTTCAGTAACAGGGTTTGGAAGATGCATGTGGTTTGGTAGTTTATTCCCCACAGAAAACAAAAAAAATGCTAAGCTTTTGCTGGAGGACTCATCCACGGCATGAATACAAAAGAGCGGTGTGATCATTAGATGGGTGTAAGCCGAGGCAGTGTACTTGGCAGTCAGCAGGTGTGCAGCCACCTACAGCAGCTTGGCTGGTGGTGGGGAGTGCGCTACCTGAGCCGACTTGGTTTTGTCAACTGTCAGAACCCATGAATATCAGCGAGGAAAACCTTCAGCCCTTAAAAGGGGTGTTGCATTCTGAAAAGAAAAGGAGGAGAGGAGTGGGGAAGGGCCGGTGTTTGCAAGATGTCTGTAATGAGCTGAAACAGGAATAGGCTGCGGTGTCAGGAAGCTACAGAATAAGGGAGCTGAGCAGAAATTATGCATTTTCTTGGTTAATGAGTTTCCTGGCATAGGGATCATTATTCAACAAATTCTCCATTCATTCACTGAATATTTTAGGGCAAAAGCATCTGCCTTGCTAATGCTGAGCAGCACCCATAAGCCTCCCTCCCTCCTGTTTGGGGTTCATTGTTTTGCATCTTCAAGCACAGTTTTCCACATTACAAGGAAGCAAACCAACAGCACAAATCCAGTGTGTTTTTTCCCCCTTGCAGACAACCTCCAAAAAGCTGAAACACTTCCTCCAGCGTTGGGATATGGAGTTTTCTTTTCCAATTGCGCTTTTTCATTTCTTTTTGGGTTTTTTTGGTTTGTTGGTTTCGTTGGGTTTTTTTGTTGTGTGTGTTGTTTTTTAATTCATTTCTTTTTATAACATGCAGTTACAGAGTCAGGCACGCGAGCACTGTACCTTGTGGCCTCACTTTCTTTTCCTGCTTTTTTCCTCCTCCGCAGATCCCTCATCCCGGCAGCACTGATCAGTCCCATACTTCCATGCAGCAAGGTTTGCACGTCCCTCACCCCAGCAGCCAGTCAGGGCAGCCATTACATCACAGCGGGCCTCCTACCCAGCAGTCCCGGCAGCCACCCCCGGCCGCTTCTAGCAACCATCCACACAGTGACCTGACCTTTAATCCCTCCTCAGCCTTAGAGGGTCAGGCTGGTGGACAGGGAGCACCCGACATGCCGGAGCCCTCGCTGGATGTAAGTCTGTGTCATACTCTCATCTGCCTGCCATAGCGTGTGCTTCGCATCGCGGCGGGAGGGCGGGGTGGGCGTGGGGACGGGGAGCCGCTTCCACAGCACATGCCATCCTCTCATGCTTTGGTACATGGGCACAGGTGCTGCAGCCAAGGTGACAGGGCACTCCTGGCTTGCTGGGAGAACGGTTCTGGTTGGAGCAGCTGCATGGTGTGCGAGCCATGAGCCTCTTCCTAGCACCAAGGCAGGCATCTCTTCAGGCAGCAGCTCAGGCACCGGGCTGTGAGCCATGTCGTCCTTTCCCCTTCGTCACTGGTTGGGCTGTGCTCGTCTAGACCCTGAAGCCGTCGCGGTGCCTGACTAAGAGGAAGGACACAGCTGTGTGTGGCTCTGACTGGTGTTGCTGTGCCAGGCGAGCTGTGTGCTGAGCCCTGCGGCGTGCCCTGGCCAGCGGGAGGGGGATCTCTGTTGGCCCACCCTGTGGTACTGTCCCTGCTCCCTGCAGCCAAAAACAGTCTGTGCCATCCATACCTGCCCCTGCAGGTGGCTCAGCAGCACGAGTTCTTCCTCCCAATAGGCCACACAGGAAAGTAAATAAAGACGTCTTCTGCCTCCTCAGTCGCTATGGGAGGCAGCTCACAACTAAATAAAGATAAGTCTAGTTTTAAGGCCAAAGGTAGTCTTCTGTCTCTTAACATCTGTTCAGTGGATTTGGAAATTAATTATCTGAGGTATCTCTCTGGTTAACCATCTTCCTCCCAAAATATAAATTCCTTAGCACCTAGGATTGGATTTTTGTTTGAGTCATGCATTCCTGTATGTGTATCTTCTGTCTGTTCTGAAGTCTGCTGCTGCACAGTGAATTTTTAGAGAAATGTTCGCTTCTGTGCTCCAATTTGTATCTGTATTTGCTGTTGCTGTATGCTTACATCTTCTGAGTCACATAGGAGCACTGGGTGGGCAAGTAGCCTCACAGAGAAGAGGGAAGGAGTTAGGGGACAGATAGAAGCTCCAGGATGCTACAGGAACAGTGATCAGTAAAGTAACTTCTGCTGTTTCACACAAAATGGTCATGTGCACATCTTTTGGGAACAATAGTTCATGTGGCAGTTAAGAGTCCTGAACCCTTAAGGACCCCCCGTATGAGCAATACTAATAGGTGAAATAAAAACTTGTCTTTTTTTCCTTCAAATATTTAAGAAACATAAAGTATGCTGTTATGGGTCAGGCACCCATTCCTCGCTGAAAAGCAAAGCACAAAAACCTGTACAGTTATCACAGTACTGTGGTTATCACTGATGAAGGATTGATGATTTCTTAAGGGAGGCAAGTGCTGTACAGTGTGGGGAATATAGTTACTGGAAACTCCTGTGAGCTCAGTCATGATCAGATGGATTATTTTAATGGTTTAACTTCCAGCGGCTGTGTTTGGAACCAGGCTGAATAAAGTCCCATGCAGCAAAGCAAACAGGGGACTGTACTATGGGCAACTTGCTCCACTCCCTACTGACACAGTCATGTTAATTTTGTAGGAATTCAATGTGATGCAGTCTAAGGTTTAACCTTTCTACCTCCTGTAGATACAGATACAGGAGGTCTGCACTTGTACTTCAAACAGCAGTCTTAAGACTCAAATCACCGGTTAGACCTCTTGAATTTGCACTTCAGGAGCACTGGGTACACCTCTCCAAATTCTGCCCCTAAGTCTAACAGATTCCTGTAGCTTCTGCCCCCATTGTCCCCTCGCAGCCTCTGGTGCTCCTCTGTCTCTTATCCCTGCTGCAGCACAGCACCCTCAGCACCCAGCAAGTCCTATCTGAGTCTCTGGTTCTCACACCAGTGGGGCAGGAGGCAGGCTTTGCCACCTGGCCCCTCTGAATGAGGAAAGCTGAGGTCACCCTCAAAACTTAAAAGACTTCATCTTCACAGATTCTGAGCATATTGTTTAAAACCATCACCTTTCTTAACAAAAAAAAATATTTAAAAAATAAACCTGTATACAGGAATGAGTCTCAGAGATGTTAAATTTTTAAGAATCAAGTTGTAAAACTGTAGGACAAATTCAGTAATTTTTTACTTTCTCCACACTTGGTGAGGCTGCAGTTTTCTTTTGGACTTCTCTACTAGGTATTCATTAAAAATTATGATAGGAGGTGAAGTACATTTGAAAGCCTTACATCTTTAGTCTAGTACAATGACAGTAGCATTTTTACCATGAATAAAAGGAGGCAGTGTTTTAAGAAACACATTCCTTCTGGGAGACTCTATTATGTAAATTTGACATTGCATTTTTTTAAATGCTTAAAAAGCAGTAAACTTCTTTCTGCATTTCATGTTTAGCTAATTGAAAAATATGTTCATCCATATAATGTTAGAAGATGAAGTTGCATTTGCACAAGAGTATGCACAAGAGTAATAGAAGCATATAAATACAATATTTATATGCTAAATGTGAAGCAGTCAAGCTTTTGGTTTTATAGTATTTGAAAACATAGAACAATTTAAAATTAATTTCTCGTACTTATTACTAAGTTTGTTAAAGCAGTCCATATTCTTTTGCCTTCAACACAAAACAGCATATAAAGGGGGTTTATTGCAAACTCTTCCCTGCCATTTTTTATATATGACACTTTTACTTCTGACTAGGAAATGGCGAGATGCATTATAAAGCAGAAAACATTGATGCACAATCCAGGAGTTACGATGTGCTTGTCATCTGTCAGATCAAAAAGAATCTGCATGATGGTTGGAGAAACAAAATTTTCTACTTGAAATACAGTATTAATAAAAATAAAAATTGAAGCCCTACAACTATACCTTTTGATCCTTTAAAGCATTGTGTACATTAGTGCATCTTCTGTTGGATGAAGTGTTACGCCTATGACCCTTTAAAATGTCTGGAATTGCATGTAATGCTGTAGTCAGGTAAGCACTTCAACCACTGTAAACTCCCTGAAAAGGAGTTTACAGGAAAAGGACTGACCCAGCTGCCTTGCCATTCCTCTCCCCATACTCCTCCTCAGCTGTTTTTTTACCGCTCTCCTTGGTTTGTTGGTTGGTTGGAGGTTTTTTCCTGGGCTACTTTTAACCCTGGATGAGTTCCTTTCTGCAGCTCTGCCCTAGAGCTTACATCAGTGCACCGAGGAGTTCCAGGGTGGCTGAGGCGAGGAAAGAACAGGGCTGCCTCCTTCTGTAGAGATGCAGGCTTTGGGAGGTCATCACTCTGACGTGTGCAAGTCAGACCAGTCTTTGCTGATCTACCTTAAAGCTCAAATATGTATTACTTAGACTGCCTGTTTCAATATGTTTTATATAAAACATACATAATGAGCATCTATCCAGAAGTTTTTGTCAGCATTGTTAGCCAGGAAATATACTTTGTTCAATGATGAACTTTGTGATGGGGAGGTTGATTGAGAAACCCTAATTGAGCTGATAATGTAATGCACAGATGAAAGCCGAGTCATACAGACTTTCACAAACAGGTGGATACTGCATTATCTTAGGGTGTTGGGTTTGTGACGCTGCCTTCTGATTTATTTTTTATGATATATTGTTATGAAAACCAGTTTCCAGGAATGTGTGGAGTTTAATCCCTTTTTTTTCTCAGTTGTATTTCTGTTATCTGTAATTTTCCTTTTATCTTTGTATTTTATAGCTGCTTCCAGAACTCACAAATCCAGATGAGCTGCTTTCATACCTGGATCCTCCTGATTTGCCAAGCAATAGCAATGATGACCTTCTGTCTCTCTTTGAGAACAACTGAAACCATATGTATTCTCCCATCCCTTTCACTTGTTCACACGTGTGTGGCTGCACAGCAAGGAATCTTAACACTCCTTTTCCACAAGAGAAGAAAAAAAAACTCACAACTTGATCCAATGGTGCACTCCCTGCTTTCTTCATCTCAGAACTGCTTTTGTTAGCTTCAAAGACTGCGAAAGTGACGGGAGAAAATAATACAAAAATTAAATAAATGCAGTAATCTCCGAGTCTGCCATGCTACATGTGACAAAGAAGCATAGACAGTTGTGCAGCTATTGGAAACCCCATTTGGTGTTCATCCTTGAGAGAGAGAGTTATGTGATAAACATAGTGTGAAGTATCTTGGCAAAACCGAATCTTGGCAAGGGAAGAAAAGGCAACAAAATGGAACTGTCTTTAATTGACCAGTCTCAGAGTGTCCTTACAATGCTTTGTTCTTCCATTTTTTTGAAACTGTATCTCCTTCTACCCCACCTCTCCTCTGCCCCCCTCCAGCCACAGGTTTGCGTTGGAGTGATTGTCCTGGCCACACACAAAAAGAAAAAAAAACACATGTAAAGCTCAAAAAAGCACAAATCCTACAGTCAAGTGGCAAAGATAGGGAAGACATACAGGCCTGTTAGAGGGAGCCAGCAGTTTAGTTAATGCAACTTCAGTAGCAGAGTCCTGAGAATCTCCAGGCTGCAGCTGTGGGTTTCGGTATTCCTGCAAGTGCAGGGATCTTAACCACCTCTTTGCAGAGGATTCCTCTGGCCAAGCACACAGATTGGAAACACCCAGGAAAAATTAAAAAAAGAGTTTGCAATGTGTAGGGATTTTTTGTGGTTTTGGTTTCAAATCAGTACCGTTTCTGGCTGCATTAACATCCAGCTGTAGAGATTGCTGTAACAGATCTTTTTGCCATGTATGCCATCTGTAATGGAAAAGAGAGGGAGGGGGGATGCAAACCAAACTGTTCCTGATTATTACCTACAGCCTTCAGTGCCCCAAGAGTTTGTGTCACTGTCTGTACTGCACAATGCATAGTAAGACAAGCTGGGTTGAAGGCAGCGAGGAAATCATTGCAGGATGGAGGGAGAGTAATATCACTATCTGCATAATTATTTTTAATAATCAGCTTGAGAAGGGGCATTGACATTGGACAGACATTTTGCAGCTTCATTTTTGTTTTGCTTCGTGTTCTGTTTTCGTGACTGTTACAGATACTTCAGTCTTTTCCTTTTCTCCTCCTTCAGTTTCTTTTTTTAAACTTTGGCTGCTGGAATGAGCTCTTTCTCCTGAAGGACCGGGAGAGGGGAGAATAAGTAACTGTCAGTAGATTGCTACTGCCCTCAAGAGACCCTGCTGCCACAATCACTGTCTTGCCCCTGTGATCTGTGCTTCTCGTGTGGTTGCTGCTCCTGCATGAGCTTCATATTGCTTCTGTGCCCATTTCTGTGCTCTTTGTCTCTCTCTCTCTTTCTCTCTCTTATAAATGATGTACAGTAGCTGTGTAAGAAGTGCATGTGTGCCAACTTTGCCCTCGTGGTGCAACATTTCAGCTTTTGCCCACTGTACAGTTATTGGTTTTGTTTCTTTTGTTACTAAAGCAAATTTGACCCTGCTCCTTTTCCTCTTCCCAAATCCAATCAAACACCTTTCGTTTGCTCGCCACAATACGTTTTAAACTGAAGTGCCAGGCAAAATTTTGTTTGTTCCTGTCAGTTTGACTAGATAGCTTCCTAGCCCTCTGTGTTTAGTTTGCAACGCTGTAAATGGCATGCTCTGTGCTTACGACTCTGGATTTGCTTTCCTCACCAAAGTCACATTTGTAAATTCTTTGTGGTTTTTGTTTTATTTTGCTCTTTTTGTTAACGTTTCCCACTACTGCTGTACATGCGTCGTGATATATATATGCTAGTCAGCAGCACCTTGCTGTAGATATTAAAGGAAATGGCGGTTTAGTTCTTTTATTTTCCAGTAGGAGTATTGAATCTGTCAAACGTATTATGTAGAGATGGTCCCACACTTATATTTTTCCTCTTTCAAGTTTTTTTAAGAAAAGCGCTGTTCATTATGCAAAATCAATTATTTTAAGAATTGCTATTGTAAATATCTTTGTGAATATTTTAGTATCGTCTTTGATAATATTCAACATTTTCATGATCTGGTTATACTTTTGCTGGTGTTTTTAAATACCTTGTCTGAAGAAAAATATGGGTCCTTTTTTAAAAAAGAAAATTGAGGGTTCTTTAACAGAATAAGGGAGTTGGGTTTTTGTTTGGTTTTTTTTGCCCCCCGTTTTCTTTTGATAAGTTAGCCCAAATTTCATATCCATTTATGTGTGAACAAATTGATACATCAGGCAGTACCTGGATAGTCAGGGCCCAGCTCTGTCGTGGAAACATAATAATAAGTGATTGCCTTGGGAAAAAGAAAGCCCAACTAACTGACCGACGTTCATTGGCTGTGGGTGATCGTGAGCTGGTAATGGCAGAGATTTTGTTTGTTTGCCCACACCTTGGACCAGCTGTCTGACCAGGTAAAGATCCACTAAGGCAAGCAGCACATCTGTAAGGTACCATATTTATGTCACTGTACTGGTTCTTTGGTCTCTGAAACTGGGGCACAGTAACACTTTGGGATGTTGGTGGGTGGGGGAGGGAAACAGTATAGTATATTTTATTCTGCTTAGAAGTGTCTTTTTTCTTATGTAGGCTTGACAACCTGTAGAGGATCTCTGCAGAATATTAAAGATACCTTGGTGTAATACATGGTAATATGGTTGTGGTGTGGTCCTGCTATCACACAATTCCTAGGAAAGATCGTTCTTCAGTTGCGGATACAGATGTGTTTTGTAGCCATTTTACTGTAGTAGTTTCCCCCTGTTTTTTCCTGCATTTTTTATATAGGTATTGAGGTCATTTGCAGGGGTGGCTAATGATAAACTGACTTTGTGCCCTTAGAGTTCGGGTTTTTTTGTTTGGGGGGTAAGTTTCTTAAGCCATAGGTTTGGGAATAAAGAAGATTTCTCACTATTAGTTGAACTGGTTGCTCAGATTTTTTTAATTGATTCTATTTAATGTTCCATTCTCCACTGATTCCTGAGCAGCTAAGTTAGTCACCTGAAATGAATTTTCTCTTAAACACAACATTAGTATTTTAAACCAGCTATGTTAAGGATTGATCTTTTGCTAACTGGTAGTATTTAAAATGTATCATTTAAAAGTACCTGTTGGAAAGCATAAAGGGAAAAAAACCCCCATAGATATTAGCAATATGTTTGGAGCAGCGTTGGCATCTGCTTTGTACAGTAATAGATAATTAAAGCGGACGGTTGACGTTTTTAACTTACAGAAACGTTTGGTTTCTAAGCAGAACTTAAGAGAGAAAATACAATTTTTACCCATCACCCAAATGTTGGACATTTGAGACAGTTTTAAAACTTGTCTGTCAGCTAAAATCAGGTACTGTATAGTGAAGTCAGTATGAAAAAGCTTCTAAATGAAAATTTAGTTATTTTTTTATCTGTTCACTGCCATGTTAAAGTTTAGAGAAAAAAACCTAGCAAATAGGGTAATCACAGTCATTTCTTTTAAAGCTTAATTATTATATGAGATTCCAGTAGTATTTTTATTCTTCTTTTTTTGTTTGTTTACTTTTTAATCGTTTCCCTATGGAAGTTCATCTGGGAAAGAACCCACAGAGATCTACAGTTCTGCTGCCAAGACATTACTAATAGGACTGACAGATACACGCCAGTGTCTGCAGCGGAGACTCAAGGGACAGCTGTACATATGTAAATGACAAATAGAGACATGTTAACAGAAATGCATTCATTTTCCTTGGAATGTGCATTGTTTTTATTTCGCAGGAAAATAAAAAGCTTGAAGCTCCATCTTATGTGGAAAATGAATCCTGTTTGTTAGCGTTTGTGGAGTCTCAGCATTTGTTTCACTTTCACTTCTGTAATATACTCTGATCCTTTGTTTTGTTTTGTTTTATCTACATGTAATATTTAGCTTACGTGTACTAGTCTATCACCTGTGTATTTTTAGGGTGCTACAGAAATAATGAAGAAAAATACGGGGATTAAAAAAATTGTAACCAAATTCATACTTTGTACAATTTTTGATATCACGATCAGAGGGAGAATTAAAAAAAAAAAAGTACAATCTGAGGTAACATGCAAAAATGGCCATTGTCTTTGTTTGTACATTGTATGTACAGTACAATGCAATCATTTCATACTTTAAACTGGTCAGAAAAAATAATTGTGATTTTTAGTCTTGCAAAACTGTATGTAGTTAGATGATGTGACAACCTAATATTTATCTAATAAATATGTATTCAGATGAAACCTGTATATTAGGTGTTCATGTGGTTATTTTGTATTTAAAGATCAAATTATTTGACTATTGCTAGACATTTATATACTCTGTTGTAACACTGAAGTATTCTCATTTGCTCATGTTAAATTTTTTTTCCTAAATAAATTTGCAAAATTAAGGTCTGGCTAATTGGCAGCTGCTTTGTAAATTTTCAGTTTCTTTTTGAAACCACAAACTTCCCCTTTGCCCTCCCTGGTTTGTGTTAATGTGTGAAGTCAGTTATGCAGGATGTACCTTTTTCAGCGAGCTGGACTTGCTGTAGAAAAGGTAAGGTGTGAACTACCCTGGAAGAGACAGAGAATAACAAAAAGATTATGAATGCAAATTTACTGATAAGCATAGGATCATGCAGCAGAAAGTCCTTGCTGAGCAAGCTATTGGTGACTTGCTGTTCAGCATGCAGGGCATTGCCTGTCTCCTAAACAGTAATAATTACTTTGAAATGAAATCTTTATGTCATATGAATAAGAGGCTTCTCTTTGGTGTTGGCATGTGTGGAGGGGTTAAACATGCAACACCTTTGTTTTAAATTCTCACAGATTTGATATTTTTCTTTCAGTTGGAACCTGTCATTAAAGTGAAATGAGTGACCTTGGAAGATGACTAAAATGAGACAATTTTTTTCTTAATGCATCTCTATCTTAACGTTGAAGCGTTTTGTTTCTAAATGCAGCTTTTGAGTTACAAAGTCTGCTTAATTTATCGACCTGTTCAGCTGTAAGCAGAGTAAATCTTGACAGGAGGAATACACAGAGGGTCATATCAACAACAGCCATGGCATGCACAGGTCCTGTCCCAGCAGACTTCTACACCGTACGTAGCCACGGCCACAGACACCTGTCACTTTGCATCTGGGAACTTGCTTTAAGGAGGTTTACTAAGTATCTCAGTATTTTTGTATGGCATTTTCTGAACCCAGCTTTGAAATGCATTCAAATACCTAGGAACAACCTAACCTTATTATAATATGAGTATCTATGCAAGCATATATAGCAATTATTCCACACCTGTTGTTGACTGAGATACACACAAATATATAAATATATATGTGTGTGTATATATATAAAAATCTAGACTAGCAATTTATTTTTTCAAAATTGGGGAAAATCATTTGTTTCTGACTCTCAATTTGTGCCTTCCTTGCTGGCACTACCCATTACAATTGACTTTTCAGATGACAAAATAGTGTACTCAGTAGTGAAACAGAAAAAATATTTATCCATTCCAGACAATAATTAATAAATATTTTGGGTTTGGTATTCTGTTTTCCCGGACGCTCCCCAGAAGTGTCAGCGAGACATAGTGCAAACTCACTTTGGCACTATACAGATGGAGGAAAGTACAAAGAGCTCGAGTGATGTCCTAAGCACTGTACATTTTTCAAGCTTACTTTGAAGTCTGAGGAGGCTACAACAACTCTGAAAGTGGGGTTTCTCCCAGATGTCACCCGAGGACCTCAGGACAGGTACAATGCGTGTATCCAGTTGTTCCTGCCGTCTCGTGTCCCACGTCCTGGCAGCGTGCTCTGTGTGTCATGAACTCTGCACGTGCTTCCAGACAGCCACCTACACAAGTATCTGTCTGACTTCTGTGTTTTTCCATGTGCTAATCAATTGTTGAACAACTTCAGAACAATCCTATTTCCCTACATTTTTTCTCTACTCTTCCTCATCAGTATGGATCTCTGAATTGTGTTATTTTGTTTGTGCCCATTGTATTCTGTTGCCATACACTTCATTGTGCTTTTTACAGGAGTAAGAGACTGAAACCAGTCAGAAACATGGAAGAGGGACCCCCTGTTTGTTTTCCACTTGGACAGTGGGGATGGGAGTCCTGTGCATAGAGCCACTTGCTTTCCTTTAAAGAAGTAAGCTAGACAGCATATAAAACAGCTGTACAACTCTTACCTGATATGCTATATAGAATTCTTTCACTTGTTATCCTTCTCTTTTACGTTTGGGTACCTAGTCTTATGTTTCTATGTATATTTAACCAGAACCCACTTCTCTTTTATCTGCTTATTTCCAAGTCTGTACAAGTCTTCCTGTATTGTGAACTTCCGGTCATGAACCTTTCTTTCTTACATTTTGAATTATTACCAGTATGTCACCTTAGTACAGTTTTCCACTTTCTGAAATCCTACTGACTCTATGTAGGATATTACTACTAATGTCTGTCATTGTCTCAACACACTATCCAGACTTGTTCTCTCTAAAAAGAACACAGGATTTGTCTTGTATCAGACAGACCACTGAAAGCTTCTGCTGAGATGTCTTGGCTCCATCAGTCTACAGAATTTTCCAGGGGAATATAAAAATATTCCATAAGGAACCTAATCAATTATGCAATTTCATTTATAAAGCAAGCAGACAGCAATTAGGTCATGACTCCTACAGGCGTTAGCACACGGCAGGGCACAGGTGGACTGACTGGTTGGTTTGCTACGTAGTTCATCTGCATTTCTAGAAACTCCTTGCCTAGATTATAATAATTGGTTTTCTGCTATTTAAGTCCAGCCTTCTGTTAAAATCCTTCTCTTTTCCGGACTAGACGAGATCAAGCTCTTTCCCCTGTTTGTTGAATATGTCTGCTTGGTTTGTCCAGTACCTTTCCAAATACTGAACTCGCTGTATTTTTTGATAGATCCAGTTACACTAAAGTCAGCTTCTCCAAAAACATTATTTACCACTTCTAAGTACACTGGTTTCTCTACACTCTTTTGGCTTTATTAAACATCCTAAGAGGTAGATATGGGATTATCAGTTATGGTTTTCCCCTAGGTCAGAGTTTTGACCAGTTTCATTTTTAATTGAATCTTACAGTCTAGACTTTCCAGTTAGTCCATAGCTGTTTTATGATGTCAGTTGCTTTGGATTTTGTTAGACTATTCTGGCACATTTATTTTAATTTGTCACCTTGTTCTCATATCAACACATTATTTTAAACACAGGGACAGGTTGCTAATTTTAATAAATTTTAACTAGTTAAACACTAAAAAAAGCCAAATATTTTTAAAAACATACAAACTGTTGTTAGGATTATATCCTTTTTGTTTTCTTCACTTGGTTTGCAAAAACTATTGAAATTCCCCACACTTATTTAATGAAATTCTGGAGTTGAAGTCTTATTATGTTTTTAACGCATATTTACATTTATTCAACTTTTTTACGTTTCAAATTTATAATCAGTGCTCACTTCCTTATTTCTGTGTTTCTCAGAATGTACGTTTTTAAGACATGCAAAATCAGTGAATTTTAAACTTGCCCATTTACCCATCTGATGAGTTTCCAGTGACTGGTGGTAATACCTGGTTCAGAAAGTTATTCAGAATGTGTTGCTTCACAAGAAATCCTAGCAGTTTCCCTTTCCAAGTTATGAATGATGGTCCCCCTCTGGAAAGAAGCATGACTTCCCTATGACCACTACCAAACTGATACCAGAATGTGCTGAAGTGACTGAGTCAGAATTAAAAGTTAAGGAAAACTAGACTCCTGACTCTTCTGAATACTAAGAGAATTTCTTACCCTGCACTTTGAAATATTTGACCAAATGCTTCATTATCCAAAAATTATGTTTGACTGTAAATGTGACATGTTAATTTGCATCTGAAAACTTGTGAGCTCAGTTGGAGGGACATTGTGTATTCAGATGTTGGTCACATGCAATTATGTCATATAAGTGTGTCATAATGTTCCATGCTAGCTAATGTAGTAGTGCTGTTATATGCTAAAGGTAAGACATCCTTTCTGTAGAGAAACTGCAAAGAAAGCAGAAAGGAATCTCAGAGATTCTGTATGGTTCCAGCAGAGCTGTTCATTACAAAATAACTGGTGGAATTTTTTTAGTCTTGTTACATCTGTGAAGCTTTTAATTTCTAGGTGATTCGTGTTCAAACTGATGCTATCTGACCATTTTTAGCTTTCAGTTCTTGTTGTGTAAGTTTTACAACTAAAAAACATGTCTATGATTATTCTTAGAATTAGTTTAGAGCAGACAGGATGATTCATCTTGTACAAGATACAGAGGCAGCCATTTACCTCAAGGAGTCATTGTTCAGGTTTGCACACAAGACAAACTCAAGGAAAACTCAAGGCTTTACCAGGCAGCTGATTAAAATAGAGCTCTCGAGAAACAGTACAGAGCAGAAAGGTCATAAAGACATGACAATGTAAGGAAAATAAGTATGTAGAAAGCTGACAAGTATTGGGTAGGGGAAAAGAGTCGAAAAAGGGACCAAATTCAAAAAATTGAACCAAAGACACATGAGAAAATAATTTTAAAGAATCAAGTACTATAGTGGGGATGGACAATGAAAAATATACAGTTGGAAATCTGGAGTGCTGCTGGTGATGTGCTGCGTGGGACCATGGGTCCCACATGGCCCTGTGCCTCTTGTGAACATTGCAACCATTTCCCACTTGAGTTGCAAGTAAAATTATCTTGTAAAATTAATTTTTTACATCTCAACCTAGAATGTCTTATTACCACCCTGTCAGTCTTAAAAGGCTAAATGCATGATGCTCTTCCCTTTCTTTCATCTTTTTGCATTCAGTAATTATAGGAAGTGTCTGGTGCACCTCTGGTTTTGGTTTGATCAGTTATATATTTGTTGTATCACAGAAATGGAGTCACACAGCGAGAGAAAAGACGAGGCACAACAGGAGCTGGTAGTGGTGAGAGAACACATGTAGGTTTCCATGCAAGTGGGTGTTGCAACAGCCTCTTGGGATGGACAGGAAGGCAATGCAGTGCTGACTTCCACTCCCCGGGAAGGAGCTCCTGAGAGTCTCCTTTAATGAGTAGTTCCTGCGTAATTCCATTTTCAGTAAGATCATCCCAAGCTCCAGGCTCATCTTACTCATACAAGATGAAGTAGCATGACTAATCAATTCTAAAAGTATTTCTGATACTTGTTACCTTATTACTTGTTCCTCAGACCAGAAGTGGTAAATAAACTGAACTGATCCCTGTAAATTTCAAGTTCTGTTGTAACTGACATTTCTGTGGTTTAGAAGGTGGAAGAGTTCCCGTGACTTTTGCTGTATCTTAATACTGTTTCATAAGTATGCAAAGTATCTCCCCACCCACAGGCAAACCACCTATCCACATCCTGGAGCTTTGTGAGGCCACAGGGAGTAATAGCTGCATTTTTCTTGTAGCCTAAAAACATGCATTTTAAATGTCCTACATGCTTCGCCAGGCTGTTGTGATCTATCTGCAAGTAGCTGTAGTTGTGTATGGATGAACTTCTGGGAAGCTGCAGGCAGCTGCAAGGTACCCCGGGTGCTGTGTAAAGGCACTGTGTAATCTGACATATTAGCAGTGAGTTTCCATGCATTATGCAGGGAGATGGAGTAATGAATTCCAGGCAAGCATTGTCACTCACAACTTCTGAAACGAAAATGCTAATCACAGCTGTAAAGAGCATGAGTGGATTGAGGTTTTTCTTGTATGACTATTTGTAGGTAATTAGTATGAAGTCATGAGGGGAAACTCCTGCTTTATGTACAATGTGTGCTGGTGAAAAGGTTCACGTAGTGAGCTGAGTTACTACAAGTTCCTAAGAGGAAACCTTGATGGGGGGAAATATTTATTAGCGTTTTTTCCTTTATATCTGTAAGTGCACCTGTGTGGCTACTCTGTGCCCTTTGAGCTCTTGTATAATTTAATTCCACACTGCAATCACTTAGTAAAATGGAAAGGTCTTTCACCATCTCTGCCACTCTAGTCCCCATTCATAAATAAATGCATATCATAGATACAGATCACAGAGATCCTTTCCATGTCTTAACTCATCTTCTAGCTTAGTCAAACCTTGAAGAAAAAATTAGGCTGAGTCTTTTGAAGTGCAGCACAACCAGGCTCTGCAGGTGAGGGGTGGGAATGCCCACTGCAAATTCCTGCTCTCCTCACTTAAAATCAAGCTGAGTACCTGTCTGACCTCTCCCTCAGCTAACAGTCCAGATTAGCAGAGTCCTTGAGATAACCATGTCCCAGATGTGCAAGGGTTCTTATAATGAATGTCAAAAGCAATACCATGGGAATTCCCTGTATCACAGTATCAAGTTCCTGTGAAATGCACTTAATAGTAGGTTGCTGCAGCCTATATTTGAGTTTTTATTTGCATGGTCCAATCATACAGCCCCATGAAGAGATATCAAAGTGCACCACAGACAAAGGTGAGTTCCATGGAATTCCACTCTTGCAGTTGGTAGGTTGCAAAACGTGATCTTGCCGCAGCTGCCAAGATAAATCCAACAGCAGCAATCGAAGACTGAATAATACAACTAACCTACATTCCTGTGTCATAAACAAGTAGGCACACAGTCAGAGTCAAGAAGGCATATCACCTTTTTACCAGTGCAGTGTCTGTCTGCTGGGGTAACACCATTTCAAGACCCTTGAAATCAAAATTCTTAAATTTAGGTCATCTTTCAAGCATTTATTCTTTCTGTTTCTTTAGAAGAGCCACTTAACCACTGTTGTTGTTTCCTATCCATCTTGGCACAATGGTGGTAATATTTACTCAGTTACTCAATAGTCTTGTTTACGAAGACTTTTAAGTTGTAAGTAATGTATCACTATGAAGTTCTGTTATTGCATCATTTAAGGTTCTTTATCCTGGGCAGAAATTTCTCTGCTATAACACAGGAAGGGTCCTTTCATAAGTGTGTTTCTAAAAATACCTATTTAGAAACTAATTTCAAAAGGGTCCTCCTTGTTTATCCATCTGTAACTTCTATATCATTTTCTGAGATGGGGGAGAGAGTATGATGAAATCTGTAGGGCAGGTACCCATCTCCCTGACAGTTCTGCTGAAGCACCTTATCTTGGCTTTTGTCTGTGCAACCACGCTCTGTTGCCTATCTAATCTAGTGCGGGGTGCGCTCGTTTTCCAGCCAAATGTATTTATCTCCTAGCCACATGTTGCAGAATTTCAACAATGAACATATCTTCCAATGGCTATGTTCTAAGGTTCCCTAAAATAATCTCAGTTTCCTGAGCTAACTCTAAGCCTCACTCGGCAGTGATATAGTGGTCTTTGACAGTTTTGGACAGTTTTTTTCTGTCCTTCTTGGCAAGTGACCTCTGTAACTCACAAGTTCCTAGTCAAACCGTCTGCATGAGTTTTAATTCATCTGACTCTGCAGGAGTAGGCCATAACAAGTGATTTAGTAGCTTTATTGCCAAAGCCTAAAGATAATAATTCAGTCCATATTCCCAAATAAAAAAATCACCACTGTGAAAAAGAGTTGTTTTGCCTTCTCACCAAGTCTGCAAGTGAGGAAAACTGCATTGTTTGTTCTACCAAAGACATCTGTGAACTCTTACAAAACAGTTCAAAGCTGTTCTGCCTGTGTTTCCCAAGTGTGAAACAAGACAGTATTTTCTTTTGCTCATCTTTTGTCTTGTTTATTAAATAATAAATCCTTCAGGGCCAGAACTGTCTGTTGTTACAGGTACGCACAGAACACCTAACTTTGATTTGGGCTTCTAGTGGCTACTGCAATTAAAACATTAAAAAACAGGGAGAGGTTTTTTATGGTCACTAGAGAAAGTCCAAAAATGGACTTGAAGCTGAGAGGATATGACAAACTAAGTAGAAAATTCATACTGATTTAGCTACTATTGAAAAAAAAAATCACCTTTAGATTATTAGTAAAGGAATAGAAAATACCAGCATGGCACTGTATATACAAAGTAAGTAATTGTTCATCCTTATCTTGGATACGTGGTCACAAAAAAATCCATAAAAGTGGAACAGCTTGGAGAAGGCCAATAAAAATGATCCCAAAGACATGGAAGAGCTTTCTTTTAAATAATAATTGAATTGGCTGTGACTTTTCAGTCTTGAAATGACTGAGAGGAGAAGAGCTGTAGGTCTGTATGACACAGATAGACACCAATCAACTTGCCTCCTCCAGCACAAGTAGGGTACAGCAGATGAAGGTACAGGAGCAGTATTCAAAACAAATTCTTGATGCTCTGGTCAGCAGGCCTGTGGAAGGGCAGCTTCCAGTTCATTGCCAAGGAACTACTGATGCTAAGAGTTAAGATAGGTCGAATGAGTGGATAAGTACACAGGAGAAAAAAAAGGTTACTACATACCAAAGTCACATCCAGCTTGGGAAGTTCTCTGGAATGAAAGCAGTAGGAGATTGAAAACATACTAGCCTATAATACACCCCTCCCCTGCTTTCACTCTTCCTTAGGCATTCCTTTGAGCATTCAGGACAAGATGGACCTTTTGACGTAACTTAATATGGTTCTGTAGTTACAAAGCACAGTACCTGCTATGGTCATCCCTACAGCATCAGCAGTTCAGGGGTGTGATCTGTGGGTCTCTCTGGAGCATGTGCCTGAAAAACGGTGTTCATCTAGGATTTCTCACTTGTTTGTAGTTCTGCCCTGGTCTTTGTGGTCAGGGCAGTGCCTTGACTGACAGCTTTCTGTCATTTCAGTGAATGTCACTGATGAAGGCACTTTTAGCTGCTTGACACAAAGAATTTAGGTGGGATTGAAAGTTTACTGTTCCTCACATAGGGGCTTTGTATGATTCTGTCATATTGTATTGCATGGCTGCATTACTCCAACCTTCATTAGAATAACTTAATTTATAATACAACGAATGTGAAAATAACTATTAGGATAACCTTTGATTTTCTTTTTTTTTTAATAAAAAACATTTTGTGGCATTACAAATTCGAAAAACTTTTGGAAGTACTTATATATGGAATCAGGATGGGAACCGGAGAAGATTTGGAAGTAATATCTGAACGTGACTGAAATATGTACTAAGTATTTTCATCTCAGTTACTAAGTTAGGAAAAGTTTAAATGATAGGTGTTGTTATTTTCATATAAAAACTATAACAACATTTCACTATAAACTATAGTGAAACTATAGTAAACTGGACTGCTGTTACTCTCTTTTGTAATCCCTCGGGCAGGTTTCCCACCGAAGCCAAGGCTGGGCTACGGACCGATGCCGTGGCACCCCTGGGGTCTGCGGTGCCGGGGTCACTCAGGAGCGCCCGCGTGTCCCGACGCGTGTCGGGGATGCCGATGTCCCGATGCTGCTGCTGAGTAACGCGGCACGGGCAGCCCGTGACTATCGTTTCCCCCTGCTCCCGGTTATCCCAAACCCGTGACGGCTGCACGGCCTTCCCCGCCAAGGTGCTCCGAGGACAAGCCCAAAGGCGCCGTGTGTGAAATTATGGAACTTTAGATAAACTTCGCCGTCTCTGTTGATCCCTGGGGTGAGGGGCTGTGAGGAAATGTGCAAAACAACAACAACCACAGAACCACCGAAACCAAACCAAGCAAAAAAACCCTAAACAAACAAAAAAGAAGAAAAACAAACGGACAAACCGAGCACCCTCGGCCGAGCCCGCTCCGCTGTCCCGCAGCGCCCCTGCCCCTCTCGCCCTGCGCGGCCGCCAGCGGGCGCTGCGGCGCCGCGGCGGAGCCCATAAAGGCCGCGGGGCAGGGCCGCGTGTCCGTGTGTCGGTGTCTGTCTGTCCGTGTGTCAGTGTCTGTCGCCTGCCCGCGGGATGCTGGCGCTGAGCGCCGCCCGCCGCCTGCTTCGCCCTCCCGGGGACCTGCTGCCGCCGCCGGGGCTCGCCTGCATGTGGGCGGCCGGCGCCCGCGGCTGCAGCGGGGCCGGCGCCGGGCCGCCGAACCCAGTGGTGTACCTGGACGTGGGCGCCGACAACCAGCCGCTGGGACGCGTGGTGCTGGAGGTAGGGGCGCGGGGCTGCGGCTCGCCCGGGGCCCGGGGCTGGCTGCCCGCGGAGCCGAGCGCGGCCGGGCCCCGGGCATGGCGGCCGCGGGGCCGCAAGGTCAGGGCGGGCAGAGCCGGCCCCGGGGCCGCGGGGGGGGCGGGACCGGGGCCCGGGGATGGCGGGACTCCCCCGCTCGTGGGAGCTGCTGCCCGGCCGCCCTCGGGGCTCCGCTCCCGGGGAGAGCCCCGGGACGGCCCCTCCAGGCGGGAAGGGCAGAGCTCGGACCGGGGCTGGAGTGATGGGGAGCCTCGGAGGAAGATGATTTTAAACCACTGAGTGTGAGCTGAAATACTGAAGAAGGATAAGCCTGCTGCTGCCCTGTACCGCTGGCTTGAGAGGAGCGAGTGGGGTCCAAGAGGGCACGGGAGGTCCCCGCCTTTGGCTGCTCTTGGGGCAGCCGGCTCCTGGAGCGCTTCCATCGCGCCTCCAGCCTCGTCCTCCCTTTCCACGGTGCTCGTTGTTTGATTTTTTTGGTTGTCAGTTTCCTGAGGTGCTGCCTCCTTGAGCTCCCCGCTCCACGTGGAGCGAAAGGTTGGCGCGGCGCTGTTGGGATGAGCAGGAGGCTCAACAGCCAGGTAGCAGCTGGCTCCATCCGTAAAAATCCGGTCTCTGAAGTACTCTGCCCTGTAAAGAAGGCCTGAGCGGGAAAACCGCAGTACACTCTGCCCTTAAAAACATTACAATAAGCGCCGTGTGGTGCACCCTGTGTCCTTAGGGCCTCAGATAAATGCATTGAGTATGGGAAGGAGTGAGGGCTGTGCTCCAGAACCACGCACTGTAGAGGGAATGAAGCTCTTCCCAATGCTCCCCTGCTGAGGGAATTCAGTGTGGCTTTTGCCACTAGCACCGTCTTTGGGTCTGTATTCATAGACTTTTTTTTTTTTTTTAAATTAGTCATAAGAGTTCTCTCTAAAAGGGGTTCATTTGAGACTAGAGCCCAGTTTATTTTTATTCATTCGAAGTTGCAGCATATAAATTAATTGGACTCTCTCAGCTGGTGTGCTCTCAGGAGGTATTGTTTCAGGGAGTCACAGGTAAAAATGTTGTTGTGCAAGTACCTTATTCATCAGTGAGATATAGTAAATATCTGGATGGTATTATAAAAATAACATAAGTGTTTCTGTATTTCTTGCAACATTTAATTTCCGTGTTAAATATTTTTACTGTGCCCAGTTGACAGAAAATCTGAATGCATTGCCTTGAATCTTTGGCTAAGTTGTGGTTAGATTCAGTTGCAAATTATGGCAATCTGAGGAGAGTTTCCTAGGGAAGGAATATTAAATTCTTGCCAAAGCCATACTGTTTCTGTGCACTATTTCACAGTAGTATCTGCTGCTGGCTACTGTCAGGATGTGCAGCTGGGTAAAACTTTGGCCTGAATGGTATGACCACTTTTATATCCCTTTTGAGGATTAGTAAAAAGATCATTATTAATCTAAATCAAAAGTTTTTGTAGGTTACAATGTCTGTGTAAGTTCATGAGTAGATTTTCATATACAGTTTCTGCTCTGCCTCTTGCAAATTTCAACAGCTGACTGTGCTGGGCAGACTTTGGTATCTCCAGTTGTATCCAAACCAGCTTTGATCTTTGGGGTCCATCATAAAGATTCGTCTTAGTTTTTGCTAAAATACCGTGTTGACCAATGAAATCATTAGGCACTGCTCAAGGTGCTCTTTGTTAAGTGGCTAAAAGTTGCATTGAGGGGATATATTTAGCATTACTAGCCAAATGCTTGGGAAGTTTTTAAGATGTTCATGTAATTTTGGTGGCTTGTGATTTCAGGTAGCTCTTCGCTTTGGAAGGAGGGTTCGGTTGTACCAGTCTCCCATGTAGAAGTTTTTCTATGTGTGTATGAAAAAGCTGACTTATGAATTTGTTGGTTTATTTTTCTTTAACAGCTGAAAGCTGATGTGGTTCCAAAGACAGCAGGTAAGGCAGCATCTCCAAAATTTCATACTTAACTGTTTAAGTTTTAGATTGTGATTTGCAGGAGCAAGAGTATTCTTTTACCCTTTAGAACTATTTCCATCCTTATTTTTTAATCAAGAAATATGACAGGAAGTGCTAGTGGGGAGTTGGAATTCATTATTCTTTCAAATAGTTTCATTTTATAATTTGCACCAAGGTAGTACAGTTCATATATCGGGTTATCAGTGGTGAATATGTATGTTAAAAAACACAGTAGTTTGCTTTAAAATCAAACCCCAGAGCAAGTGGGGAAGGGTAAATCAAAGGGGGAGTGGTCTCTTTTAGAGTTTCCAAAGAGCATATGGGGTTTTGTTTTTCTGGTCACTAGCTGATTAGTGCATTTATGTTACAAATTTTTTGTGGTTTATCACGTTTCCTTCCTCAGCTGCTGATTTAGTCGTTCTGAAAAAAACTTGGTATATTTCTTTCAGTTTGTAGTAGATGAATGTCCTTAAAAAAGAGGCATCATCCTCACAATTTCTATGGAGAACAGAGGCATAAAAGTCAGAAAGTGAAACCTTTGACTCCAGGCAAAGGTGGGGGAGGTCAGGGTATTGGAGTTAAGATATAACAGTAAAATAAAAGGGAGATGAGATGGAAAAAGATTGTGTTTGTATCCTGTTCTGAAGCTAAATAAGCTTTGTTTTCTTAGCTTTATAACAGAGGTTTTTTTAAAGTATCGTAATAACTAATAAATCAATAATACTTTAAAGATACAGTAAAATTTTTGAAGCGCATAAACTTGAGACATAGTTAGTCTAGGTGTGTTTGATTGTATTGCCATATATGATGCAGAATATAATACTTTATGCTTTGTTTTCACAGAAAACTTTAGAGCACTTTGTACTGGTGAAAAAGGTTTTGGATATAAAGGATCCACTTTTCACAGAGTGATTCCTTCATTTATGTGCCAGGTAATTTTTTTTTTCCTTTTGCTATTAAATTTATTTAATTTAGAAACAGACTAGTAGTAACATTTGAAATGGCTCTGCTCTAGCTTTTGCTAACTACACAATAAAGAAGTGACAGTGTGACTTCCATTTCTGATCTTTTTGCGGTGGCTGTTGCTTAGCTCGTCTTTTGTACAAATAAATGTAAATTTTGTGTAGACTGTCAAAAAAAGCCTGGCTGAAGGCTTTCTGCTATTATATAGCAGTGTACTATAGTGTGGGGCATAGGTGGCAAAATAGCACTTGCTTGTGAGAAGCAATTATGGGTAGAATGACAATCAACTTAGTGTTCTAAGGGAGCTAAGAAAACAACATGTCCATTCTTTATTCCAAGTAGAATAATCTTTTCACAATAGAGAATGTGTTTTAAATTTTTTTTTTCTAATGTCTCTCTAATATGGAGGGGAGGTCAGTTAGGGTCGATTTTTTGGGATGACCCATTTGAGATGGAATTTGTTTTCGTTTAAAGGATGAGTCTTTTGAAATTCTGGATAAGATTCCATGTGCATTAACAATTTTTTCTTGAACAGCAGCAACAAAAATAACAACAAACCTTTCTTAAAGCCTTTTTATCTACTGTGCTTAGCAGATGAGCAGGATGCAGCTGCTGTAGTGCACTGGAATGTATGATTCCTGGTGGTCCTCTCTTCCCTTAGAAAAAGCTACATTTCAATAACATTACATTGTGGAATAGCTTTGTAAAAATATCCAACAGGAAGGTCATAGTAAGCATGCTTTATCTATTAGCTGATGATTGTGATGGTCTCCCATCCTTAATTATTTTTTTAAACAAAAAGTATATCTGTTGAAACAAGAGCCCCTGATTGTATGACCTATTTCTCAGAAGAGAAAGGGGACAGGTGTGCTGTAAAGGACCTATTTCCTTGCCTTTTAAATGCAAATTAAGGTTTTGTGATACTGAAAAAGGGACAGAGTTTAGAAGTCTTTCTGGGATCAGAAATACATAAACATGAAAAAAAAAGTAGAAATCCTACTTCGAGTTCTGCCACTAATTTGTGAAGTTCTGTGTAAGTGTTCTCTTTGCTTTGTCCCCACAAATGGACCCGGAATGAGGATAGTAGATGGTTGATTCCTTGGTATGGTGAGATGATGAATTGATGTTTAGGAATTACTCAGAGGTCATTGCTGAAGTGGGAGTACTGTCATAGGTTTCAACAATTTTCAAGTGAGAGAAAACAGTAGAGACCTTTCCACTTGTTGAGGTGGAGTGTTAATATGATTGAGGCAATTGGTATGGCCTAATTGAAGGCCATCATATCCGGAACGTGGCAGTTTGGATGTCTCCACATGACATGCAGAACATAGTTCTGGGGCTGCGTAGGAGTGGCTGTAACACCACCTGTCATAGATTACTCAAGGTGAGGATGGTACGATGAATGTCATGTGCATTACCTGCTGGGTATGAGTTCTCTGACGACATAGGTGGTGTCACTCCAGGGAGAGGAGATGACAGATTGCTGGAACCAGTTTAGGAGCTACCTCTGCGAGTCACTGTTGCCGGGTTTTTTGTTTGAACTGGTTTTTTGTGTCTAACCTAAGACAGGTATCTGTCATCTGTTCCGGCAAGCAGCCTGTAGCTGGGAGAAGTTTAAAATAGCCTAGGTGTAACACTTAAGCAACAAAACCTAGAAATAGCAAGTAGTAATAATGGAGATCCTGATCAGTATTCATGCATGTTGGAAGAAAGGAAGGGAAACAAAAGAGTTCTGAGGTCTTGCCTATGGTGATGAACTTGGGTGATTTGGTTTTGAGGCCTTTGAGATGTTTCTTAAAATTACTGCTGTTTGTTGCATCACGTTTGGGAGAAAGGCTTTTTCCCCCTACTTTTTGCCTGATTCTATCTTCAACTAGTTAAATGGTTTTAAATTGAGTGGCCATACTCATTCTCAACTGGAAGAAAATTTGCTGATGTTGTCACTTCTAAATTAGAAAAAGTATGTATATTTTCAGTAGCATAATAATCCATGTGTGCTTGTAGAGTTAATAGCCATTTCTGTTTCAGGGTGGTGACTTCACAAATCATAATGGAACCGGTGGAAAATCCATTTATGGCAGTAGATTTCCAGATGAAAATTTCATACTGAAGCATGTAGGACCTGGTAAATAAACATGTTCTTTCTGCCTTCTGATGACTATAACCTATAATTAAGCATTATGTATGAAGACGTGCTTTTAAAAATAAGGGGTTTTATGTTTGTGAGGCACTTGGTAATTGAAGAAGCATCAAGGAGGTTTAACAATGTGTTGTCCCTGCCATGTTCTTATTTGTGTAGACTGTTGTACAAATAGATGTCAGCCCGTACTGGGCTTACAAATTTTGCAAAGGTGAAATTACTGCTTTTATTTTCTTCTTTCATAAGTCATAGACTTCAGTTTTTACTTAGATGCAGGAGTAAAACAAAGACATCTGGGATTTCTTATTTACTAGGTAACACGGGCCCATCCTTTTAAGCTCAAATTAAAGCCAGAAAAGTAAAGGAAAGACCATACGGAGAAACATCTGATCTAATTCTGTAGTCTCTCTTTTTGGCATTGTTACTTCCTCATCCCAGGAGACTACTGCTGCTGCTGAAGCACAGTAGAGCTTATCTGGTGTTAGTCATGTTCAGGACACGTACAACCAATTACATTGCTAACACTCTTGCTGTGGAATAAAGGGAGGCTGGGCAGGAGGGAATAGAATAGTGAAAGGCAAGAAGTTGGCATTAGAAATCATTTGGAGGCAATGTGAGATCATCACATCTTCTGTCTGTCCAGCTTTAGTCTAAAGGTGCAGGGGAAGTTTGTCTTCTCTGGTGCAAACTTGTTACACCAATCTAATAATCTGCTTCTGTTGTTCTAGGTGTTCTTTCAATGGCCAATGCAGGACCCAATACAAATGGATCCCAGTTCTTCATTTGCACTGCAAAAACTGACTGGTAGGTTCTCAGCCCTGCAGATTAGCCTCCTGAATTGATGCCTGAATCTGGAGAGTTTAGGGTTTTCTTAGGGGTTTTTTTGTTTGTTTGTGGACTGATGGGTTTTTCTTGTTTGGTTGTTTCTCAGTTTTGCTTTTATTTCCAAATTACTTGACTCCAATGGAAATAAATTATGTTGTGCTACTTGAGGGAGGAAGGGCTATGAGAGTAACAAGGCCACTATCCCTCAAAGTGCTTCTAAAGTCCAGAGCTAAAAGTATTTCCTGTCACTTGTAGAGCAGTTGTGCCTTTGCCTTAGAGTTGATCAGCAGGTGAGAGCTGTGAAGAACTGCTAACACCCCTTCACAAAGCTTGGTTTAGTCAGTCTTTGTGCTGTTTTAAGTAAAACTGCCCTTGTGTATTTGTTTTGCAGGCTAGATGGAAAACACGTTGTTTTTGGGCATGTAAAGGAAGGAATGGATGTCGTGAAAAAAATTGAGAGTTTTGGTTCCAAGAGTGGAAAGCCCTCCAAAAAGATTGTCATTACTGACTGTGGCCAGCTGTCCTAACATTTTGCCCTACCCTTCATGACATCGATGCTGTGAAAAATGAATCATAAAAACACCCAAACATTTCTGATCCCATAAGTAGCACCTATAGAACCATGTTTTCTATTTAACTTGGTCCAACTTTTATACTTGTTTTGAATAATACTGATTAAAAACATAAAACAATAAGTGAAGCGTGTTTTAACTGCACTACTGTGGTAGTCACACTGATTTGGTAGAGTTCCACTGTGTTTTGCAAGAAGTGGTACGATCACCCAAAGTGTCTTTGATTGCAGTGTCGATACTCTTCTTAGTATTTGGATGTTTCAAGTCTTAGAATTGGTGGTGGAGCTGACAGCTAAGTGTTCTGTAGGTGGGAGTTAGATATAAATTGAGAAATGCCATGTTGCCTTTGGTGCTAATAAATGCTTATTCTGTTGTTCATCTTATCATTTTGAAACAATACTACTAACAGGCTCTCAAGGCTGTCTGCAACAAGACTGACAGATAATTTCTTTCTGTATCTCAGTTTAAATCTATCCAATAGATTTAATGAGTGATTGTGGGTTTTTTTAATTAGTTCTGGTTTAATGGGGTTTTTTTCTAATAGTCTCAGACCATTTTTTCAAACTGAACTCTACCTTACTTGCTTCAGTGGAGCAGTTTGACTTTTGGGTTAAGTAAATTGCTTTAGGTTGAGTTTAGCTGCTCCTGGAACTCTACCTGCCAATGAGACCTCATTCAAGCCAAAGGATCTCAGGACATTTTTATTATGCAACAGTGAACTTGAAGTGCAGTTCTGTTTTGGGATCTGGTTCTGTGAAGAATACAGCTCAGTTCTCAATGTATGGCTTATTTTTGCACTTGTGAGCTTGCTAGAGTGAGAAATAGATTTGATTGCTCTTTCGTTGTGTTGATCCTATGAAGTCAGCCCACCTTGAGTATTACTTGGATTATAATTTCTTCTCATGTATCATCATCAGAAGTCAAAATTGATCACGAGAGAATCACAAGGCCTAATCAGTGCAGCAAAATCATTCTTGTTGGGGTTGATGCATGAGAAGGAAAGAATTCAGTTGATCAGCTAAGCACATTTCATTTGTATAAAGTAGTATGTATGTTTTATGTGGTGTCCTGGAGCAGCAACAAATGTTGGAACCTCACAACATCACCTTTAGAATCACTAAGGCTCTAAGATATTAATGATTGTGGGAAAAATCACGATTGTTTTGTGCAATAATCTCGCTACTGAAGAGAAAAATAAAATGTGATGACTTTCTTCAAATGTGAATTTATTTTCATTGCAGTATGATAATATGTGGGTTTAAAACTATTTTGTACTGGATTTTTTTTTCCACTGAGGGCTTCATTCATGTGTGTGCAAGGTATCAGAATGTAATTTTGCAAAAAATGGAATTGAAAAGCTTTTTCACTCTACCTGCTTCATCTTTCTTTGTAGTATTTTTTAAATATTAATTTGTGCTGGTTTGGCTTATTTCACTTGGATACAATAATGTTTTGTTTATTCTCTTAATTTGTATATGAAAATTAATTAAATACAGTTCTGCCACAAAAAGAAAAGTCTGCTCCTTTCTTGAAAGCAGGGGTATAAGGAGCTGAAACCAGTTGTGTTTGCCTGGGCTATTCTATTCTGTCCACTTTGTGATGGGTTTGATCTCATGGTATTCAGCAGCTGTGCTGTGGTTCTGATGCAGCCAGCAAGAAGCAGGGTAATGGTGCATTGCTTTGCCTCCCACTACTGAATCTAAAATATCTGTCTGGTATATGGATAGTGTTCAGGTCATGAAACTGTTCTCTTGTCTGGTGTATTAGTTTGCAGAGATAATGGGGAAAACAAAAATTTACTGTTTGGTTTTTTTTTTAATTTCCGATTTCTTTTTTGAAAAGTTGATAATTCCAGCTTTTTCTCAAGGAGTTCCTTCCTTGTTGTGTGATCAGAGATGACATTAAAACTCTAGCATCTTTCTGTGTGTTAGCAGTATTTGTAGATTGGAAACCCCAGTGGAAAATGCTTTGCTCCAAACATGCCCATTTTCTCGGAACTGTGTATTAAGCCTTAAATAAGTAATAGTGTTATACACATTATATTGATGGCTGTGGGGTTTGGGGATTTTGTTTGTTGGTGCTTTTTTGATTGGTTGGTAGTTCTATTTGTAGGTGGGGTTTTTGTTGTTTTGTTTGCATTTTTTTAAGTATGCCTGTGGCTTTTAGAGGTTCATTTATGCCCTAACTTCTGAAATGTAAAAGCCAAAATTTTCCATCAAGGCTTGCAGTCTTGACTAGAGGTATTAAGACATACAAGTCACTGTGATTATTAACACTAGTTGCGGTGTCTCAATGGGACTAGCTTTGGTTTCAGAATACCAGGCCTCTGCGTACTTCCCCCTGCCAGAAGGTGGTCTTGGTTACCCGAGTGCTTAGAGCAGTGTAATTAGAGGCTTAATGTTTTGACAAATTAAAGAGATAAATCTCTTAAAATTTTCTTTTTTAAAATATTTTAGAATATGCTGAGTTGGAAGGGACCCATCAGGATCATTGAGTCCAACTTCTGGCCCTGCACAGGTCACGTAAGGATCACACCTCAAGAATCTTCCTCAAAATGGATTATTCTGTAGTTCTCCCTGTTTTTTCTTTCTTTTTTCACCCCTCTCACCTTTATTTAAAAAGAAAAGGCACAGAGCTCTGTTGCGGTATAAATCATGCACCCTGCAGCATTGCAAGAGTCTTCCTATACTGAAATGCACAGCTACAGCTTATATTAAGTACACCTGAGGTAGTTTTAGGAGCTGGTTAAGGTGTCACAAGACACCACAGCAAGGGTTGTAGGACCTCAGCATGCTGGATGCGTGGCCCTGTCCCGCTGTGGTCCCGTGGCTGTCAGTCTTGGGTGTGCAACCCAGTGTCAGGGTTTCAGTGGGTAAGCACACAGCGATCAGCTTTTGCTGATCTCATGTTCTGCAGGATCCTAAGTACCCATCCCTCTCCTGTTAGCCCTCTTGTATCACAGACAGCTTCTGGGAGAAGAGGTTTGTCCTTTTGCAGCCTCGCTTGATGGTTTTGTTAGCTTCAAGTTGATGGGCTGGCACAGGAAGAGTTAGGCAGTGCTGCCGCTCCCTGGCTTCCTTACTCTGGGATTCTGTACCTCTTCATAGCAATATTTATTGCAAAAAAATACTACCATAAACGCACATCTTTGTTGTGTACAGAAAAGGACTTTGATTTCTAAGCTTAACCCACTTCAACTGGGAGGTAAGAAACTGCCCCAAATTATTTTTTTAAAATACAGTTAGATGTTAAATCCCAATAGGCATTGGGATTGATTTCCCTGTTTCCTGCTGGTAAAAAGCATTGATCTTAAAAAAAAAAAAAAAAAAAAAAAAAAAAAAAAAAAACCACACACAAAAAAAAACCAACAAAAAAAACGCCAAAAACAAAAAAAAAGGAACAGAGTGATCCAGGGCAACAAATGTTGTTCATATCTATGTTAAAGATGTGAAAACTGCTGCCGTTGCGGTCCGGTGGGATCGCTGTCCCTCCCCCGGGGGTTGTTGCTCAGCAGCTCCCGGCCCGGCCCCGCTGTCGCTCCCTCACGGCGGGCCCCGGCCCCGCTCCCCGCCAGGTGGCGCCCCGCGATCGCGGCTGGCGGGGCCGCCCCGAGCGCTCCCTCCCGAGAGCCGCTGGGATTGCGGGAGCCCGGGATTGCCCAGCCCCAAATGCCGCTGGGATTGCGGGAGCCCGGGATTGCCCAGCTCCAAATGCCGCTGGGATTGCGGGAGCCCGGGATTGCCCAGCCCCAAATGCCGCTGGGGTCGCGGGAGCCCGGGATTGCCCAGCTCCAAATGCCGCTGGGATCGCGGGAGCCCGGGATTGCCCAGTCCCAAATGCCGCTGGGATCGCGGGTGGCATCGCGGCAGCACTGGTACCAAACCGCCCCGCAGCCTCCTCTCGCTACTCTGGGATGCGCTGAGCTGCCTTTCCGTGCTCCTGAAGCCCCCAAAGCTGCCTTTGGAGCGTCTTTCTCCCCACCATCCCTGAGGGGCTGCTTCAGCTCCTGCGGGATGTGAGATGAGAAGACAAATTAGTAAAATAACTCCTTTCCCAACCACAACTGCTCAGTGCCATAAGAAGTGGCTTACTGTGATGTTAAAATGGAGTATATAATCCAAACCAGGTTTTTTGGGAACTAGTGTTTAGAAATCCTGCACAACTCTAATAGGTAACAGAAGAGAAAGAACAGTACTTGCTGTGGAGCTGTGGCTTTGAGATAAGCTGAGGGATGGAAGGTGTGCTACTGCTGTTTTTCACCTGCATGTTTAGAATAAGAGTTTGTACACTGTCTGAGAGGTTGACACATCCAAGCTGCCTCGGGAAAAGAGCCTGATGAGTGAGCTCTGCATGGCTACCACTGATGTGCTTCCAGATGCAACACAAGTAAGAAAGGGCACCCTTAGGTAAAGTGCAAATAAATATACACAAAAAAATGAGTTTATATTTCAAAGTTGTTTCAACAAACTCACAAATGTTTTTGTTTAGTCTCATGTTTTAATTATTTGTTCCAGACTTTCTGCTTACATAAATTGCTTTCTTTGGTGCTACACTGAGGCTATGTCTCTTTGTTTATAAAATTTAAATGCTTTGAAGTCAAGACATTTGAGGTACAAAGTGTTGTTCTCTTTTGTAATGCTGTATACTCTGTTGGTAGCAATGTATCAACAATCGGAACCTCAAAGAAGTGAATTACTGAGAGTACAAATTATTTTACGTGACATTTCAAGGACAGTCTGGATGTCCTGCTGCTAGCTGAGAGTTTGTAGTTGGATAGACACACTCTACCCAATTTAGAAGTAACCAGGCTAAAAAGATATTAACCTTCAAGTGAAAAACTTTTAAATCTTGAACTGCAGATTTTCCAATTGAGTCTGTCTTTGTTTGAAAACATTGTATGAACCAGCTGATTGCAGGTGAATTTTGGCCCAAAATCTTCACTGCCCAAAACATCAATTTGTTACACTATTGTACTTAAAACTGAACCTTGGCAACAATTGTCCTGAGCCTTGACATTCCTTCTCCAGTATCAGCTCTCCAATTTTTCTGGTACAGATCTGGATATGCCTTTTCCATGCTGTCCTGCCTCCATGTGGTCCCTACATCTGCCATGGGGTGCTGCTGCCACTCCGAGCCTGCATCCTACGTTAGCTGTGGGTGAGCTGCCAGACGGTGGGAGAGAAAAGAGCTGCAGCACTGTGAAAGCACAAGTACCTCTCCCACGTGATTTCTTTCCCCACGCACTGGTTGGGGTCTGACAGCCCCACGTCAGGGCTGGGCTGTGTCGCCAGCTGGATGAGTACATAATTTCCATCCTCATGGGAAGGGATGAGTACGGTTTGCTTCTTGTGAGCAAAACTGATTTCCCAGCAGTAGCCAGCTGGGTGAGGGCAGAGAGAGACAGACAGAGATCAGTAGTGTTTTTTTTTTCTCTCCCCAAAACCTCCAAGAAGATCTTCAGCTCTAGCACAAGGTCACCCATGGTGCCCTGGTGTGGTGTGGTTGGGGAAGATGTAGGACAGAAAGGCTGCTCCTGGAGGGGCAGGTGGCTCACTACTTTGGGAGGCAAAAGAGAGAAAAGAGGTGCTTTTTTCACTTTTGTCAGAGCTGAGGCCAAAGGTATCAGGGACTGGCAAGGGCATGATTAAAGAGCTGGGGTGCAGGAGGACCTTCACTGAGAGCTATAAATGGTGGAAGATGAAGGGACTTGGGGGCAACTGTATGATGTAGGAGACCTCCCTGTGGCAGGAGAGGGAGCAGGTTCTGTTACATGGAATCTGAATGAGGACAGGCTTCTTTGACTGCAGATGTCACGCCTAAAGGAAAATGGTTTGAGGGGTCTTACTGCAGAAGCTTGTCAATACCTGCTGCTTTTTCTGTCAGTAGTGAAGGAGATGTCTTGCAGCACAGCTGGAAAAAAAGTTGCTGGTGGTTTTGACTTGAGTTCCTGCAATCATATCAGAGGATAACACCGGCTCTGAATTGTTTGTTATTTATTAGCTGGTTAAATGAACAAAATCCTTAAATTCAGTCATAACTAGGATTGATGGAGTTTGAGAAGACTGGAGGAAAACTTAGCAGCACACCTCATCACTTCTCAGGAATTCAGCAAAATGTTCAGGACCCAAAGGCCCTGAGAAAGAGTAGCATAAATGAGCAGGTAAAGGAGCTTCAAGCTCTAAAACCTCTGCTCTGCTTTTCCCCATTGAGGGAAAAGTTCTTCACCTGGTTTGAGAGCACATCATGCACTTTGCTTGGCCTTAGCCTGTATTCACTATGCATATATATTTTTGGGGATTAAAACACAGGTTATGGCTTGTGTGTGAACGTCTGCTCACCTCCAGCAGCCCTTGCTGTGGGAGCTTTGTGTTTGTTTCAGCAGAGCTCCTGTTTAACCACAGGACTCAGACAGGGCTTCTCCAGGCATCCTTCCCCATCCTCTCCAAACCCAGCCACTGCACCTGTGAGTAGGGTGAGGGTGAGGTGGCTCCTTGGGGCCACCTCCGTACAGAGGCAGGACATTGCTGGGGCCCACCCTGGCACATGCTGGAGAGATACAATTCCTCACCAGGCGGGAGGGAGCAATGCCTTCATGGTATTTATTACTTATTTGGAAGCTGCATTTCTTTTTACATCCATATCCTGACCCTGGAGGTCCGAGGGGTGGAGGACTGTACCAGGGATGCTGGTGTCACTCCATCCTCCTGTGACACAGGTCACTATTTTTAACCACCCTTGAGAAAAGTTGGTGTGAATTTTTGGTCCTTTTGACCAGCCAGGACAAAACGCACATAACTGGGGAAAATAACTGACTGTGTCTTTAAGCTGGGATCAAGGAGAAGTTAAAAATGTGCGGATACAGAGGTTTTGGGGGAAAAACTTTGTCACTGCTCTCATTTTCACTCACCTCCTACTTAAAATTTATCCAGGAAGGTAGGCAGAGGAGCACAACAGCTGCTAAAATTACTAGGTGGAAATCATTTTTAGCAGGCACAAGTGTCTTGTGGTTTTCCTGCTCGCACTCTCCCCCTCTACTCCTACCTCATCCCCGTCTGGCTGCACTTTCCTCCAGAGAGGTTTTTGTGTCGCTGGTGTCTCCCACAACAGCCGAGCCAAAGGCAATCTGTCAGTGATGTGTGGCAGCTGCCAGCCCTGCCCCTGCCGGGACCCCGGCCCAAGGAGGAGCCCTGGCCCCGGCTCCACGGCCCCGGGGGACTCTCTGCTCCGACCCCACCACTGGCACAGCTGACACGAGGTGTTCCTTGGAGATGCAGAGGAGTGTGAGGAGGAGGCAGCAGCTGCTAGTGCTTAGGTTTTGCCAGAGCAATAAATTTTGCATTAGTACTAAACAGTGCACGCTCCAAATGATGCAGTGTCTTAGAGTTTTTTTCCCCTGCCAAAAGTCAGTGTTTGGTTAGTATTTTATTTTTTTGGAAGTAGTGTTGCTATTAACTTGATGTTTGCCAAGGCCAAACAAAGTGCGGAGTGTCCTTTGAGAAAGCTGCGTGATTCTGTACATTAAAAGCTGGGGGATGCCAACACACACCCTCAGCCTCACAGCCTCTCACATGATTTGCTCATGCTGCCAGGATCCTATAAATGCTTTTCTGCATTTTTTAAAGAACATTTCCTTGCCTAAACTGCTGAAGTTCAAGCTTTGCATTTTTTGGTCTGATTCTTTTTCGGTACTGGGCTGTACAGCTCGAGGGAGGAGTGTGCAGCGGCACCCGGGCGGGCTGGCTGGGCAGAGAGGAAGGGTCATAGCTGGAGCCAGCACACAGCTACACCCAAACGCTGGCTGAAGCCGGGGTCCCCCACCCCGAGCATACCATGACGTTCTGGAGCTGTTAACCCACTAACCCTTGGCTCCCTGACTCACTGGTGAATGCTAACAATAGGCTGGCCCCGCACCGCGGGGAAACAGTGAGGATTGCTGCCTTGCCGGGTGCCGGCAGCATCAGTTACTGGGAGCTGACAGGAGAGGTCTTTCAGATTGCTCTTGGTTTGTGGCAGCACCTTGGATCGAGAGCTGGGGCCAACTTCGCAGAGCATGGTGTGCGTGCTCCAGGTCAAGCAGTTCCTGGCCCAAAGCTGCCTGAAAAAATATCCCTTTGGCTCGGATGCCTCCCGCCTTGCTCTTGCTACCACCCACTCTCCTCTGTACACAGCTGGTGATGTCAAGCAACAGAGCAAGGGAGCTGCAGAGACAACTCTGCCTGGACTCCTGCTGTGAGGCCATACAGATCAGTCCCTTGAGATCTCTACACCCTCCACCCCACAGAGGAAACCTGAAGGAAGCTGCAATTTAGCTCACTGCCAGAACACGTGGCCATGACTGTGGCACCCCTGGGTCAACAGGTTGCAGGCAGAGCTTTTTCATGCCCTGTGAGGAGGAAACGTGCTCATCCTCCACCAAGCAGAGTTCCTGGGGCCAGATGCGTTCTCTGAAAGTGTGGCTGTCCTCCACACCACCTCTGGATGCAGCAGCATGCTCACAGTCCTGGCACAAACAGCTGAGAGGTTCTGAGGGCAGGACTGGATTCAGGGCTGCAGGCTGTCAGCCCTTCAGGTGCTGCTCCCCACGGGGTAACCTGAAATGGAGGTTGTGGCCATTGCTGCCTTTCCTTCCCCAGCTGTGGGCTGGCAGTGGAGCCAGGCAGGGTGATGAGGTCAGGGGGATGTGATGGCACTGCTGCAGGTTGTCACAGGGAATGGTGAACACATGTGCTGCTTCTTGTGCTTTCCTCACTTGGGTATTTGGATGCCTGAGGATGTGTTCCCTTTGATGTCCAGCTGGACATTGCCCTGTACTGAAGTAACTCCCCTAGTCTGCAGCAAGAGCACACGATTCCCTTGACTGCCTGTGAGCTGCCTGCCTGCCTGAAATCACGTCTTAATACCACCTTCTTTCCAGTAAACCTACCAGTGAAGGCAGATGTTGCTGAGAAATTGAACTCCAGGCATGTGAAATGTTTGCTGATCATCACCAGTTTATAACCCTCATGCCCTGCCCTGCTGTGCTTCCAATGGGGGAGGCCAGGGGGCTCGGGGCATCTGCCTTCAGCCTGTGCTGTTCCCACTTGCCTCTGCAGTCTCCTGGCATTGTTGCAGCTCTCAGGCTCTTGTCACTGACACACCTTTGGAGGGCAAAGGTGGACACAGCTGCCCTGGCTCCGAGCTGTGCTCCCACATCCCTTTGGGTGGCAGGCTTGCTCCCCTCTGTGGGAGGTCTGGCCTATCTGGCTGAAAGTGTCAATCCCAAATCACTGAAGATAAAAGATGTGCAAGGATTTAATATACTGGGGGAGAAAATTCGCTCTCTGTTAAATGCTTTCCTTTGACTGCAGGGTGAGGAGTATCACACAGAGCTTGAGGACTCAAAACACAAGACACCAAATGGGTGATCACCAGTGGATTGGCCACCTCTGGGTTGGCTGCTGTTACAAACTGCTTGTTGGGACTCACTGTGTCATGTTGGGTTAAGGCAGAGCATTCATTTTTCCAGTGCTTGTATTTATTCTGTTTCATTGGCTGTTGTTTTGAAATAACTGAAAAAGTGGTTGGATGCCCATGGATTTTGGAAAAGTGCACAGATACAGGAGCAAATAATGAAGGAAAACTAGATGCTTCTTTTAGTTGTAAGGATGACTTCATTTCTGGGATGAACTGGAGGATTGCATGATGGCTAGTTACAAAAGGCATAGAAACTGATGTGGAACAGTGGGGAAAAAAATTATATCTTGCTCTTCTCCACCTTTTCAGCACCATTCCCTTCATGAACAGATGAAAGGAAATGTTTTTTTTTTCTCTTCACAATAATACAAAATAATTTTCCAGAAACCCTCCTGACCTAGATCCCCTTAAGCAGAGTTATAAAACTGCATCTGGTTCAGCACACAATTCACAAGAGAAGACAGCTTAACTGTGCTATGACAGCTGGCTGACATGCCCTTCCTGTGGGGTCCTGCTGCATACAAACTCAAAGCTGTGGCCAGTCCCTAATTGTACAACCCACTCCTTGGCCATGCTCAGAAATGTGACTTTTGCAGTTTGCAGCTAATGCTTCTCTCTGCTGAGAGATCTGTCTCCTGAGAAAGGTGGAGGAGGCAGCGGATGTGGGGGGAGCCAGGGGCTGGTTACCTTTGCCTGTGGACAGCACAGCAGCATTTCCCAGGTGCTGATGATATTTTTACTCCCATTTAATTACTTGCCTCAGTTGGCGAGGTTTATGTCATCTCCTTCCATAGCGACCTGTGGGCTGAACAACATGTGTCTTCCACTTTCCATGTGACTGTTTTCTGAACTCAAAACACAGGTGAAAGAGAGAAGGTGTGAGACTGAAGAGTGCCAGGTGGGTCAGTGGGACACAAACCTGAAAACTAAAAGAGCTCAGCATGCATGCAGTGCATTAGAATATAAAAGAAAATATTTTATATCATAGGAGAGGAGTTGATACATTATTTCAGAAAAAGAAAAATGGAGGTAAACCAAACCTAAATGTACTTTAGAAGCCACAAAAATGAAAAAAATTATGCACGTTAGCTGGGAAATCAGCTGCATATCTGAGCCTGTAGCTGGGGAGGAGATGCCAACAGAGTACACAGCAACCTACAGCGCTGCAGGGCTGTAAATCTTCCCATCCCCATACCCCCATTCCTTCTGCCAGTGTTGGCTCACAGGTATCTTCACACTGCCTGAGCCTCAGAAATCCTGCTTGCCCAGAGCAAGGGGCTCTGCAAACCTGGTATAAGCTCTTCCCTTCCTCCTTCCCACTGGAGCTGGGAGGAAGGTACGGGAACAAGGATCTTCCAGCATGACTGGGGGGGCACCCTGGCAGCTGGGCTGGTGGTTCCCATCCATCTGACAGGCTTCTACAGAAGTTAGTGTGTGTCAGCATTGCTTGTAAGCCTTTAAATGTAACTTAAACTTACAGAGCCTAAGGGCTCTGCCTTGCTTTCATTGGGACCTTGCAGCTGCAGCCATTGTTATCCTGCCTAAGAGAACTCAGTTCCTTCTTTTCCCCCTTTTTGGGGCATTTGGAGCATGGTCTGTGCACCTTTGTCTGTCCAGAGGCTGCTTCTGTTCCATAGGAATGAAGCTGACAGTTTTTCAATGGCTACTTACAGCCTGCAGATAATGCAGGTTTGTTCCCTGTTGTTCTTCAAGAGCAGGGCCCCTCAAAGAGCAGGCTGAACTCTGTATCAAGGAGTCAAAGGGTTAAAATAATATTGCCCCAGTGTGTCATTGCTGACTAAGGTCCTAGGCTTAACAAAACCCCAAATTGTTCCTGTTCCACTGATGTAATTTGTTATCCTGAATTTTTCCCTATTTTATTATTTCAGAATTCCTGGGTCAAAGTCACAGCTTCAACATGTATTCTTCAGTTGCTCTCTCAAAACCTGGCAGAAATATGAGTCTGGATGATAAAGTAATTCTGATCTTGCCTGTCTTGACATAATTCACCTGGTGAGCCAGTTTCCTGCTGATCAGGGTGCCGAGGTGCATTCTGTCCCCAGCCCAGGTGTCCCTGGCTCATTCCCTGCCATCTAGTTGTGTAAGTGGGATGTGCTGGGAAATGACAGTGGTCCTAAAGGGAGAAAAACACCAGGAAAAATTACTTGAAAAATCACTGTGAGTGTGGTGAGGCACTGGACCAAGTTGTCCTGAGAAGTTGTGGATGCCCCATTCTTGGAAGTGTTCAAGGCCAAGATGGATGGGGCCCTGATCAACCTGATCTAATGGAAGGCATCCCTGCTCGTGGCTTTAAGGTCCCTTCCAACCCAAACCATTTTGATTCTCTAATTCTATGACTTGTGCCCATGTGGTATGATCCTTAAACTGATACAGATCTTCAATACTTTGTGAATTTTTTACCCAGTTCCAATCCAATGTAATTTATTAGGACAAGACTCTCTCCTCCTGGTGAAGCACTTAATTTATAACCAGTTGTTTTTTAGCTTTTTATCAATAGTGTTGTCACTGAGGCATCTCAGTGTAAGGGTCCCAGCGCTGAGGTAATTTCATTGCTACCAGTAGACTATCAGCATAAATGAGGACAGTCAGTGTTTTACACATATTTTGTACTACCTGGCACAGAGCAATGGAAAGCTGGAAAAAACAAAACCACAGACTATACAGCAGAATGAATAAAAACAAAAAAATAGCTAGGTCCTTTATTTTTGGAAACTCTCCAACAACCTCTAATATGCATTAGTGAGATATCAACTTTCTGCCTTGCAGAATGAACTATAAAATATTACATCTTAGCCCTGCACATTTTCAAGTTTCTTGTCCTTTATTGCAGCCACTGGTTTATTAAAACTGGAAATGGACCTAGACTAAACCTCTGCATGACTGTGTCTGAATGGCTGCATCCAAGCCCTGCATCTTTTGAAAACTGATCTCTAATGTTTCAAGCAAAACCAAGCCCAGCACAACAGCAAACAATTTTTCATTTCTCCTCCATTAGTTGCCTACTTGAACAAAAATCCTCACACCTGGACGTACAAGGCTGTTATATTCATGGGATAACTCCCTGCCTACTACTGTTAAAGGCAAAATGCCTACTGTGTTTAGCAATGTCTCAGGATTAAAACTCAATCCCACTTGAAACTCTTCCAAGCATATATGATCAGTGTTGAGTTTGAAAGTATACATATTTATATTTATTTTGTCTACTGATGTGATTTGTTCTATTTGTAAGACTAACTGGCAGTGAAAAGCATTAATTTCCTATCACTTTTCTCCAGATTGTCCTTCCCTTGTCCTTGTAGTTTATGGTCTCTATTCAGGAATGTTGTCCTCTGGATCATTTTTATTGGCTTTGCTTTTTAATAATCAGCATTCATGCTTAATACAGCAGTTTTTCTGGTAACAAAATTCATAGCTTAAAAAACCTAAAGCAGTCCCTCTTTCCCTTGGACAGATTTGAAATGTGATTACTTTTATAAGTTATAAATAAAGGCCTGGTAGTTGATGTTTAGTGGGAAACTCTCCCAGAGTATTTCAGAGCCCTGTTTTCAGCCTCCTCCGATAAGAAAACTGCTGATTTGGCATTTTGGGGAGCTTTTTTTTGTGCTTTGTGTTCCTACTGTAGCTGCCAGGGGTTAGCCAAGCTCTGGACTGCAACGTGGCCAAACCAGGAGCTGCTTGTGCCACTTGGCTCCCAGCTACTGGCAGTGCTACCCTGGTGGGTGCTGGGCTCTGCCCATGAGCTGCTGGATCAGGTGAGCTTTAGGCCATCAGGTTGCTGTCCCCAGGATCCTGCTCTTGGTGGCACCTCCACCAAGATGTGGGAGGAGGATCTGTTACGACCCTTACTCCACCGGGGCACAGCTCATACCCTCACCAATGGGTTAGAGATGGTCCCCTGGGACAGCACACAGTGGTGGCTGCTTTTTATGTTTACAACTCCCGCAGAGAGTTTGTTTCGAAGGAGGTAATGCAGCTCCTGACTGTTTATATGCTGTCATTTTTTTCCATGTTTAGACACTGGGCTAAGTCTCAGGCTTGGAGGACATGGTCCCTGGGTGAGTGGCCAGCTCTTCCTGCAGACACACTGCTGCTGGCTTCATCTCTAGGCTGGCTACTGATGTGGTGGTAGTTTGGGGAGAGATAGAAATCTTTAGTGATAAATGACTGGGGAGAGATAGGGTTCTCTAGTAATAAATGAATGGGATATGAATCTCTAGTGGTAAATGACTGGCTTCAACTAAAAGCAGCCACTGACAGACATGACTGAATTACTGCAAGAGTTTTGTAAAGCAAAGGGAAGGGTTTGAGGTGATTGAAATGACACCTATAAGCCTTGATTTGCAGCACTGATGTTTTCATCCCATTTCGTGAGATCCTTTTGTACCAAAGATGGACCAAAGAACCTTCATGGACCCAAAGGTTTCCTGAAGTGTTTGTAATTTGACAAAGGTGCCTCTAAATCACCTGGCAGAAGTATTTGCTTTTGAGGAAAATGTGCTGGTCTGTTACTGGGGTTCCCTGCCAGCTGTGCTAGATATTTCTTTTGTTTTTTTCTTCCCCATAATCTGCTCCAGAGGAGCAGCACAGGAAAGTTCAAGGGGAAGTAAAGTAACCCTTGTCAGAAAAAAAAACCCAAAAAACTGTAAAAGTAATCTTTCTGATACTAGTGGGTGAGGGCTCAGTAAAAGACGTGAAGATCCAGTTCAGGGCCTGCTTCAGCAACCAAAAAGAAATAAGAAATCTAGTATTTAAAACAGAATTAATTTTCACTTTGGATTGTAGTCAGGTTTAATTCCTTCAAGCTATGCTTTCCTCCAAACACCATTAGTTTTAGAAGCTTTCCTGGGAGAAGCCAGTTCATTTATCTTAGAGCACATCGTGCTGCTGGACTTTGTCTCGGCAGAGAAGGAAGGCTGGGCTGTAACTGCAGTCTCTCCCAGTGAACTCATACTTGTCACATATCCAGGGCTAGATGGGCTTGTCTGCCCCTCACACCCACCCAAAATATAGCAGTGTCCCAGGGAAATGACCTCCACCCTGGGCCCCTCAAGGACTGGGTGATGCTGAGGTACACACAGCCTGATGCACCCCTGCCCAGGGACTGCCAGGATGTACAGCAGGGTGTGTAGTCAGAGGCATTTTACGAAGATTGGGACATTTAAAAAGATTCCCAATCAATCTTTTTCATCCATACCAATATAAAATCACTTCTGATAAAACTTACGGACAGAATGAAGATAAACAGGTAATGATGGAAAACCAGGGACAATAATGAGGGTGACTTGGTGGTTTCATGTCTACAAAAGTGTTTATATAGCCAGCTGCAAAACTGTACTGCTGAGAGCATGGAGGCAGCATGTATAGAGTGAACATGGCATCCTGAAAACTGCATGTTTGAGGGAGTTGTCATGGAGCCAAAACTCAGCACGAGCTTCCATTATGGTGCTATGGCAAAAGGGCCACTATGATTGCTGTTGGTAGGAAGCAGAAAGAGGGGGAAGTTTAAACAGGAGAGACAAACAAAGGTGTGTTCTATGCGGCTCAGAGACTGCTTTCAAAAGTTGTTGAAAAATTCGGCAAATCACAGAAAAGATCAACAGAAATTATTTAGAGTAGAAGAAAATCACTTATAAAAAGAGACTTTTTAGCTTAAAGGAAAGTGAAATGGGAGAGAGGGAAAGAAAAGTCTGAGAGTGACACTGTAGAGATGGAATGTGGGAAAAAATACTAGCTACTTAATTTACTGTATGAAAGCACAAAAAGACACACCTGGAATCTGAGGTGTGCAAATTAATATAGGAAATGAGGATAAGTGCTCTCTCTTTGAGGATAGATGTGCCAGAAGAGTTATTAGGCTAAATATAAGAGTCACTTGCTGAGATGTAATGACTTGTATCATATAGGCTGTCAGAATGAATGCTTTAATGCTCCCTCTTGGCCTCTGACTGCATTTAAACCCCTCTTTCCTGATGTGAATCTTGGCTTCCCAGCACTCCTTATCATTTCTTTCTACTCTTGTTCTCAGTCTGTTCTTGGAGGAGTTTCTCTCTTTCTCTCTCTCTGTTTTTATTATACCCCTGCAGACAAAAACTGGCAGTCTAGAAGGCCCTGAAGGGAGTTAGTCTCCCAGCTTCATCTGAATTCAAAGGGAACTGGGTGCCAAACACAGACCTTGTGAAAGCCTCAACCCAGAGTCCTAAAATTTGGTGTAGCTTTGAAATCCGCATAAAAAGCAAGCTTGCTGATAGTAGGCTGTCTTGAGTTTTATTCCTTCATCTTAAGCATTTTTCTGGTGGGGGTTCTATAAATGTTATACACTGATGACTAGAAATAAGAGTGTATGTCTGGCTGTCACATACCAATTTTTCTGCAAGGAAAATCACTACAGTTATTTAACTGGCTCTTTATCTCAAAGCAGCAAGTATCCAGACAGTTGTCTCCAACTGTTGTTATTAAATTCAGCAGGAAATCCATCCTGTCCAAAAGAATTATTAGTTTCCATTGCTCCTGGAAATGTCCAGAGATGTTAATTTGTGCATGTTTGTGTTGCCCAAGTAGCTGTCCAGTGACCAGAGCTGTGGTTTGATCTTGTTCTCAAGTTTTGGGAGTTGGGTGGCAGCTGTAAAACCAAAGTTAACATCTAGGCCAGGGGGTTATTTATGAGGGCAAGTCTTCCCAAAACACCCTGATTCCTCCAATTACAAATGTGTTTCACATCGCGGGGCAGCATTTGAAATTAGTAGTTTAACATGTTAAAGTGGGGCCCAGATGACATTAGCAGCAGTCTTTGCCATGAAGAAGTTGGTATTTGTCGGCTATTTCTGCCCAGAGGTGGGTGAGATACCACAGTTTCCCTTTTTACATACAAGAGGAAATAACTGTGGTTGCAATCTGGTTTTTGTCAGAGCTGTAGATGCTCAGCCACAAAGCAGTGGTCCCTTATTCATACCATAAGGCCTGTTGGGAGTGGGAATTGTCTACCAAAGGAAGTGCGAAGCAGAAGCAGAATGGGAGGGGATTTTGCCTCAGCCAACTGCCCAGATTGGAGTCCCCCCTTGACAGCCTCACCTCAGTGCCAGCAAAGAGGGACCACCCTGGGGACCTGACAGCTTGTTGTTCAGGGTTCTGGGCTGCAGGGACCCCAGCAGCACCCCAAGGAGGGCTGGGGAAGCCCTTGCACACTGCCAGGGATGCTGTGCTTCCAGCCACCCTTGTTGCTGCCTCCACCACTGTGAAGGTGACCAGACAGCAAGGCATCCATCACAGGTAAACCCTGGTGCTCTGCCAGTCTGCAGCATACAGCTTTCCCCCTCCTCCTTTCTACAGCACAGGAGGGCTTGAATGCATACCCTGACTTCCCTTCTGGATCTCTTTCCTTGGCCAGCAGACAGCTGGGATGAGAAATCAGCGTGCTCAGCCTTGGCCTGACCTCACACTGCAGCGTTACTTCTCAGGTCACAGCCACACCAAAATGATGGATGTTATCCTGGCATAAGCCAGGCAGACCCTCAGTGTAGTTGACCAGCCCTTATTTGTTTTTCAGAGGGATAAAACTTTTCTAATGTTTAGAAAAGTCCAGAGTTGTCTGTAAAGCTTTGGTTCCACTTGAAAATCATTGTTTTTCTGGTAAACTAAATATGTGAACTTTTTTAAGGGGCTTCTGCATCAGGTCTCCATTTAGCTCTCAGGAACACCACAGCCTCGTGTAGCCATCTGGCAAAAGTCTTCTGGAGAAATATGACAGACAGCACAGAAACAGCCTTCAGAAATAACCATGCAGCACTGACATAGTTCAGATGTTTGATTTTATAAAAGATCCTTCTGGACATATATAAAATAGACCTTCTTGAACACACACACACACATAACTGGCTCACTGCCAGCGCTGCAGTGAATAACAGCTGCAGTCGGTGGTGCAGGATGTCCCATGACACTGACGGACAATGGAAAGGCTGGAAATGCAGCTGGGCAGGGAGCACTGTGGCCCCCTAGGACCAGCACAAACTGCTGACACAGTCTTGGGGTCCAGGGTGTTTGGGACCTGTGGGAATCATGCTGGGTGCATGACAGTGAGCTGTACCTCAACCAGAAGGCAAATCCCTGGGCTGGCCTCGGGGACAGTGGGCAGTTCCTCAGAAATCATCAGACATCACTGTTCTGGGTGCCAGAACCTTGTTCTGGGTGCACAACGGTGTACCCAAGGAGCAGTAAGCCTGGCTGGGCTCACCCTGATGTTGTGAAATCTGCACAGCCTCCTTCCCAGTTTAGGACCAGTCTGCAGGGCTCAGGAATAGTGACTGTACCTGCCCTTCACCTGGAGAAAACAATTGATAGCCAACAAGCTCAATGTGCTGAGGTTTTAGCTGCACTTGGACAATTTCAAATACATGTTTAGCTTTAGAAGGGAAGTGGGTTGTTATGCTGCAGTCAGCCCCACACTACTTTCTAATCACTAATAAATGTATGGCAAACTCTGCAAGGCTTTGGGTTTTATCTGTTGTGCTTTACTGTCACCACTCCCTATGGCCAGGATGCCCGTGTCAGCCAAGAAGCACTTCCCTAAAGGCTGACAAAAAACCTACTCTGTGATTCTGCAGACATCTTCCTAGGCACTGCCCAAATGCCCCTGTGGGCACCAGGCAGCCTGCAGGTTGTGCTCCTCTCTATGCTATGCTGTCAGGTAAGTGGGTCTGGCACTGAAACAAAGCAAATGGTTATTTATTAAACCTTCAGGTCAAGATTTTCCAGAAAATAGGTATAGAAAGAGAGGTATAGAAAATAAGACACAGAACACTAAAGTTTGAATATCAACAGTTAGTCTCCTATTTCCAGAGGATATTTCTGAATTCCAGCAACAAACACACAAATCTGGGGTTCAGAACTTCTTCATTTTTTGGCTTTCTTTTTTCCTTCCCTCTGCCTCTGAGCAGACAGCTGTGGTACCCAGGAATTTTGCACACAAGCAACCAGTGTGGCAAACATCTCTTTTAGATCACCCATGGCTAGTTGGAATCCCCAAGTTTCTAGTCAGCTTTTTTACCTTCTCTGAGTAGTTTGCTCTTCCTTCACAAAGCTCTCCATGGATTTATATGCTTCTTATATAGGATATTAATTGCAAACTTATGAACCTCAGTGAATTTGCAAGTTCTCATTGGGAAATAAAAAAAAAGGAGCATGTTGTCCAGCTGTCTCTGGGGCAGCATGTCCTTACCACCTTCTCTTTCTCTGGGAACTTCATGCCACGTGCACTCCATCGGGGCCCTGCAAACAAGGAAGGGCTTTGGCAACTAGTAACGATACTAAAGTACAACCATTCAGAAGAACAGCACTGAAACCACACATACAGGCTAAAAACACTTTTCCAGTGATGAGTTCAAGATGGATAAAAACGTTTACATGTTGCAGGGCTCCAAACAAGGAAGAATTTGAAGAGTTGACCCTTAACATTTCCTATCTTTCAAGTGCTGTGTTTTACTATCTAATGGCTTACTGCTGTCAACTCTTGGTTATCTGGTGTAGTAAAGGATTGGGATGACCAAGACAAAGTAAAAACAAAGATAATACAAAGCATATGGCAATTAAATGGTAAGAAAATAAAATAAGAGCAGTGTTGAAGACCGGGTAGCACTGACCTGGGCAAGGGTTGACACGGAGGACCATGTGATGCAGTTCATCCAATTCCTGTTTAAACTCACTTTGGACTTGTTGTGTTCCCAGTATGATTAATGCCCAGCTTAGTTAATCTGCCTGTGAGTGGTTGAGGACTGTTTTATTTTCCTACATGGCCGTATCACTCCAATAAAGCATTTTGCTCTCTGTGTGTTACTGGTGAAGGCTCAAAGTGAGGTCAGCGCAGCGGAATGGGGAGCAGTTCACACCATTAGCCACCCCCACAGTGCCCACCAATGCCACTGGGCCAGGAGTTGGCTATCCTGGCCAGTGGGGATGCCCTCCCCACCATGGCTCTGGGTGGGCAGTGCAGGCTGGCTTTCCACAGCAAACTGGCTGCAAATGGAGTTCAATACAGGTGTATGCAGGAAAGCAATTCGGGAATTGTTCCCAGATGTTGTAAAATGTCTCCAGCTCCCAGCCAAGCTGCTGGGGGCTTTCAAAACAGCTTACCACTAGCTAGAAAATGTTTATAGAGGGAACCAAAAGCCCAGAACATTCATTCATGTTTGATTGCTCAGTGTGAGACTGGATCCCTTCCTTGGGCTCAGGCTATTTGGACAGGTTGGCTGCAGGGAAGATGTGCAAAGCCTTTTCAGGCAGCTCATTCAGGAGTGTTCGCGACTATCTCAGAACTGCTTTTCTAACGACTGTTTTCCAAAGTAACCATCCTGCTCTCTCCCTCTGGCACTGTGACGCAGGAACAAACGTATCACAATTTTGGCATGTGTGGGATATGCTACCACAGTACAGCAATATTATGTAGCAAGCACAACACATGTTTTGGAAGAGAGTTCAGTTTATTTTAGCTGCTCCAAATTTACTTGACCTGTTTAATCCAGCTTTCACACTACATCATCTCAATCACTGGGACTGCTTTTAGGTCATGCCCCACAGAACATGTGCAGCCAGTTGGCCTTTCATCTCTATACTTAATTGTCAAAGATTATTTCCATGTAATTAATATAAACCCCCAATATCCATGATAGGCCAGGCCACTCCATCATTCACGTTATGTTTGGCAGGTGCAGGGTCTGTCCCACTGAGAAAGGAATAGTGTGAACACGGCACACTGGGGAGCCCAGACAGCTCCTTAGCTGGGCGTCATCCGATTGCTCCCTATCTAGGCTGGGCATAAGTTAGTATTGACTCAGGTACCCATGGGAAACTAGTGAGGGGCAAAGCTCATGGCACAGACAGCCCCATCCTGTTCTAGATGCTGAGCCATGGCATTGCACGGCTCTTTGCTGCTCAGCATATGGAAGCAGCAGCTAGGGCTAGCTCTGGTGCAGGAGCCACTGTGATTCACAGCAGTACATAGACATGCCTCTTCTTTTGGGATCTGCCCTTCTGAACCCACAGCACTGATGCACGAAGACTGCTGCAAGTGCTGCTGTGGTCCTGAGGCTGAGGTGAAGGTGTAGTGCCAGGTAAGTCCCATGACTGCTGCAGGTGATCTCTGGCACATGCTAATCTGGGGGATGGGACAGGTGACAGTGCCCTGCTCATGGATCGCACCAGAAGCACCACAGGTCCCATCAGGGGATGAACAGCCACAGCGGCTACACCCTCACACTGCTGCCTGACACACCTGTGCTGCAGCTGTACATGAGTTTTCTGTCTTGCAGGGACTTCAGAGTAGTACCCTGAGTGGGTTCCGTGCCCCATAAAAAATGAAGTGAATGTCGTGGCATCATTTCCTTACAAGAGAGCTGCTCTTTCCCCACTTCTACCCCCTGGTCTCTCCTTTCAACAGCAACAAAATTCGCCCCTGCCTGGCAGCCACTCCCTCGCCAGCCAACTGAATCATCCTGGAGAAAGGAGGCTTTTTTGGGTGCTAAAACTTTACAAGGCAAAGACTTACAGAATACACCCATATGCCCAGTCTGGAAACTGGCTCCCACCTCTGTGGAAAAAGCCAGACAGTCTCAATTAGGCATTCATGGAAAGTGGGGACAAGCTGGAGCTGGAGCCAGAGGCTGTAAAAGTTTCCACATTTGCCAGCACCGATCCTGCAGACCCGTCTGCTCATTCCATCTTGGGCTCCTTCTCACTAGGCAACAAAATGTGCTAAAAGAAGAAATCAAGAAGATAATTTTCATACTCAGTTTACTCTGGTTGGGATGATTTTTTTGCTGTGCTGCAAAACCATTGCACTGTCACTTGTCTCCCCTAACAATAAGGGGAGCAAAGTGCTCCTCCAGCAGTGTCGTTCTGCCCTGAGGAGCTGTTTGGTGGCTCCACTCAGACAGGTGAAGAGGCTTCAACCAGGCCATTCATGGATTAGAAAAATCAGATTCATCCCTGATGGAAAATCCTCCTGCAGCTCTTGTGCTACCTGAGGATTAACAGAAGGAGCTCTGGGAAGAAGGAAAGGCCAGAACTATTTGTCTGTAACCCAGCTGCAGTTGGCCACATCTGGAAACTAATGGAGCAACCAAGAACTCAGCTCATGCCCCTTGCAAAGTAGTGCTGTCTGCCTCCTCTGAGGCTCTTTTGGTTCTCTGCTGAGACTGGGGCTGTGACCAGAAACCACAACTGTGGCTGTATTACAGAGACCTTGATTTACTTCCTGTGAGGGCAGAGAGATGCCCGTGGTCACCTGCCTGCATCCTTCTGCAGAACAAATAAGTTTCTTAAAAGTATGAGGGGCAGTGGAGAGAGAACACCAGGGTGTTTGCCTGTGCCCCAGGCGCGGGGCAGGGGCTGGGGGGATGTGTGTGAAAATGCTGTTGAAGATGTGGGGGAGGGTACAGCATGTTGTTGTGACAGCAAATATTGCTCTTGAAAAACCACAGGTGGTGCAAAGCATGTAATAGAACTTCGGGCTTGAAATGACCAACAACTGTAAAATCCAGGCAGTGGGGAAGAGTGAGAGAGGCCAGAGAAAGAGGGAAGGTAGAAGGCAAGGAGGGATATGAAATTTAAAGTTCCACTTGTTTCTTGCACAGTCACTTACAAAATATATCTATAGGTGAAGGACCCTCTGCTGAAGTTCATCAACTTTATAATCTAAACTACGTGTCTCATTCCAGTTACTGAACAGATTTTAACCAGCTGGGCCTTTTAGAAGATTAGGTTTTGTGATTTTTTTTGTTTGTTTGTTCAGTTGGCCTGGGGAACAGGGCACAGCCTTGGAGTGAATTAGTAGCAGATTTCTTTTTTCTTTTTTTTTTTCCTTAGGTATCCCTGAAAGGGATTGCTGACATGCTGGAGACCGAACAGTTTCTATGCTAAAAGAAAAGCAGTTTTTAACTCCTAAGAAAGCCAGAATACATGCCAGTGGTGAAATTTAGGTTTATATGGCCATTACTGCACAAGTTAAACACTACCAGCTGCATTGTCTGTCTTTACAAAAAGAGCTCAGGTGACAAATTTCCCCTACTTTTCATATTTAGAAGGCTGTTTGAAATCAGCCAGGTTTGCTGGTAAGGTGTTGAAGGGAAGATCAGGTTTATGAAGTGTATTAAATTCTCACTAAAAAAAAAATAAAATCTAAGATATACTTCACACGTGCAGTCCTTGAGGGAGCAAATCACACATATCTTAGACTGAACTTCACCTTTCCTGGGACTGTAAAGCCCTATTTGAGACTCTATTTATTCTCCTATTGTGCTAAATCCATGTGAAGAGGTGCATAGGGCTCAGTGTAGGAAGGAAACTGGGGGAGAAAAAGTTCACTTTCTTTTCTTGGCTACGTTTATTTCACAAAAGCCTCCATATATAATTCTTTGGTCTGAATATTTCTTTCTGCCTCAGACTGACATTTCCTCCCCTCGTAGAGAGATGGGCAGAGATATTCATGGCAGAAAAGATAAATTGCAAAGTGTTTCTCAGTCCAGATCTGCACGTCTCGTGCTTTCTCTGCAGCTCCTGTGTGTGTTTTCACTCATACAAGAGCACCCCAGGACTCTAAACAACATCGGGGCTGCCTGGGTGTGAAGCTGTACTCCTGGAATAAAAGGCATAATTTAAGAGCAGTAGATGGGGAAACATGGATGCAGGCTAAGCAACCTCCATGTTAATTCAGAGTGTCCTTGGCTGTGGCTCGGTGGTGGTCAGGAGGGCATTGTATGGCATGGCTGAAGCCCCACACAATTTGGCTGCCCACCATCACAGCATGGCGTGTGGCTCAGCCAGAGCCTACAACCTTGTTCTTATGAGCTCTATTTACTGGACCTTTTGGATGCTAGGAGGTGTTTAAACACCTCTTAGAAATTTTACTTGACTCAGTAAATTCCCTTGTGACCTCAGAAAACCATATATTAAGGCTAATCAGGGGATAAACCCTGTCCTACCACTTGGAGAGAAGAGTGGGCAGCGTGGCCCAGTGAACAGGAATGCAGGGTACAGATACATTTAAAATAACTTCAAACACAGCTAATTAGGACCAGCTTTTTTAACTGAAGTCTCTGCAATGAATTTTGAAAAAAAAAAAAATTAAACCAAACCCAAAAAACCAGCTACCATAGTGCAATATTCAGTTGTAGGCTACAAATTACGGTGGAGTTTCAATTAGTTTCCTGCCAACAATCGAGTGTAGTGTAGATGACTCACAAGGTCTTCTTCCAAAGCATGAATGCTGGGGAACTAATGAGTATTTCCCTGGGCATGTCTGTGTGAGTCTGCCCTGGAAGCCACCAGGTACCTGTTGGGTGCCATGCAAGTGTTGCCTTACATAGAAAGCTAGAAGCAGCTTACATTCACATATTGCAGCTCCTGCTGCCACACAAAAAGTAGTCCTCAGGGCCAGGACAACAATCAGACCAGCATTTACTCCGATATCTTCTTTCCTGCAACAGGCAGTCAGCCTTCTGCTGGCGTCATATCTCACTGCTGGCTGCTTCTGTGCTTAGGGACTTCCTGAGCCAGGGTCACAGCTTCCTGGTTAATAACCCCTGCAGCAATTTTAATTTTTTTTTTTAATGTGGTTTCGTAATTGGTTTTGATCTCATTTATCCTTTTGACAGCTAGAATATCCCATGACTATGTCTTTCAGTCTGCTGTGGGACATTTTTGTTTTGATTATGTTACCTCAGATAATTTTATCAAAAATTCGCCTATTCTAGAAGGAAGGCATTGTAGAAGCAATTAATATTTCTTCCCTTATTTGTGTCATTTATTATGTTATAGGACACTATCACATCCACCCTCAGTGATCTCTTTTCCAGGAGATGGAGGTCCAGTGCACAGTCTCTTTTCACAGGGGAAAAATTTTTCTTTCATCATTCCAGAATTTTTTTACTTCTGTTTTGTCCTTTTAAAGTGATAAGATTCATATAACGATGTTTTCTCTTTAGTTTCTTGTCCCTACTTCCAAATCCTCTGTTTGTCTACCCTTTTTTAAATGATTATGACATTAAGTTGAACAAACCAAAATAATATCATGCACTTATTCTTGACTACTACCAGCTAATTTAAAATCTGTTATTTAGTATGCACCATTTGGAGTGTCTTTCACTGAACATCAGGGACTCTGTCTGCCACTACTTGTGTTTGGTTTTGCTTTTGCTATTTCTGAATCAGTGAATTGTTGTCCACCTCCCTGCAGAAAACTAACTCAATAAAGCTGGTTTCACTCCTTCAGATTGGGGTACTGGTTGTTGTTATTTAACTCAGTCACTTTTACTTCAGTTTAATTAAAGTAATGCAAACGCATGGGGTAGACAAATATCCGAAGAAGTAACCACACCTTAGTAGCTGGGCAAGGTAATAGTTTCTATGTGCAACTACTGTGTATTCAAAAATTATCTGAGACATTCAGAAGCTTTAGTAGGATATGTTGGAAAGTAGTTTTAATTGGTTCATTACAACGTGTGTTATTCAAGTTTCAGTCCAGCAAAGCTTACTTTGTATATTCCTTGGTGAAATTTCTACAGCTGCTTAGTACTTAGCTGTGTTGCTATTTCAGTTACTGTGAACATTAAAATGAGAGTTATTTGCCTCTCCTAGATGTGAATTTGTACTGTGCCTCTCCTCCCAGCAGCCAGTGAGGATTCCTGGTCATGGCACTGATGTCTTTGCTCTTTTTTTTGTAACCCTGTTGGAGGGGGCTGCTTGGGTTTGTGCTGCAGCAGGCATAGCCAGGCAGGAAGCCCCTGCACCTGGGAAGGAGCTGGTGCCCACCCCCCAATTCCCTCCATCCCCTCCCCACCCCCAGACACAGCTGGCCAGCACAGATGGAGCCCTCAGCAATCAGGGCAAGTAGCCAATATAAGTGAGGTGGAGGGAAAGGAGGCCCTTTCTAGGGGCTGTGAGTGTCAGCTCTGATCTTCTACCTGATGGTACTCAACAAAGCTTTTTTTTTTTCCTATGCCACTAGTATTTGTCTGTTTATCATTGTTTGCAAGCAGTGAGTTTTGAGGTCTTGCTTCCTATTATTTCTGCAGTGTTTTCTTGCATTGTTCCTTCAAGGTTTGCTGCTTGAAATCAAGCAGAGCTTACGTATGTCTGACTCCTTGGAAGTCCTTTGAGCTGTACCTTCTTATGTTGCAAAACTGTAAGGAAACTTTGTGGAAAGCTGACTGGAATTAGATTTCCCATACCTGCTGCTTAGATGTGTTCAGAAATTGTGCAAGAGAAAGCTTTCTTACAGTATTTTGGCTTTCTCTGTACTCAGCTGGTGAAAAGAAGGCTAGAGTAGAAATTAAAAGGAAATCTTTGGCTTAAACCCTACTCCACTTAAAACACACATAAAGTTCTTGGCTATAATTTGCTTTCCCTGTTGGCATGGCATTTGGTTGGGTTTGCTGGGCATACAAACTCCATTTTAACCTCTTAAAAAAAAAAGGAAAAAAGGAATTACTGTATTTTTATTTAGCTAAGTTCATGGCATAGAAGCAAAGTCTCCAAAGAATGCCCAGAGTTACTGCTGCTTCAGGTCTCATCAGCCTCAGAGCTGTGTGCCTGGGCAGTGCTTTAAACAGGGCTGGCTGATGCTGGTCTTTTCTCTTGCAGAGCTGTGTTCGCCCTCTCTGCTACCCCAGGCTGCATGTCAGGGATGCTCTAACACCTCACGAATGTCACTGCCTCCACTTTGGTTTTGACCTTTTGGACAAGGACACAATAAATGTTGACTGAGGTAGGTCTTGGCACATTCAGTTATTAGAAACACCTCATGAAGTTTGCCTCGGGTTTGTCAGAGGTACGTTTTGTGTGATCTGTGTTGTTTGAATGAGGTTTTGCAGGTTTGGTAGGCTGTCTCATGACCAGTTTCCTGGGTTTGGTTGCTCTCTGAAGTGTATTTGAGATACAGGTGGTGAGGAAGAGGAATTGCGTTACTTTCAGTAAAACAAAAGTGCTCAGTGAGTAGGTGTGGGTGCGATAGCTGGTGTTACCCACACAGGAGCTGCCAAATGATCCGTTTCTCAACGATTAGAAGGTGAATACTAGAGAAAGCAAAGCTGAATGTTGCATTGGTTTTTCAGGATCACAAACTACATACTACATGTTTCTCAGAAGTAAGGATTCTACATGTTCCAGTTAAGAATTTATTTAGTTCTTGTTTTTCTGGTTCTTAGTGGAAAGACCTGACTGTCATCATTCAACTCCTTGTGTTTTAGGTTCCTTCTTCTCTTGCCCATGTCTTTTGTGTACAGACTTTTTCATAGGGGTGTGGAGAAAGGAGGAGCCTTTTTAACATTTGACTGTGATATATGGCAGTGAATAATTGGTGTATGGAAGCCCTGAGTGAGATTATGCAAGTGTCATTCAGATTATGTCAGTTTGTCATTCATCATTGGGATGTAAGGTCCAGTTTGTACACCTGCTAATATACTAATAATACCTGCTAATATAACTTGTCGGATCCGAGACTGGGCGTTTGGTGTGATATAACTAACTTGAAAAATGGTAACCTTGGTGTGCTGTTTAAATTGGTTTTCCATGAAGAATAATGAAACAGCTTTTTATTTCAAAGAATTAATGTTATGTGAAATCCCTGTTATGAAAGCCCTATTATTTTTCTTAAGTGGGAATTTTTTGGCCCTCCTATTACAAGTGGGTTGTTGCATTGTCTCTTGACCTCATTCACACAGAGCAGGAAGGCGAAGCCCTTGGCAATGAAAAATGAGGGAAGAGTAGTTTGGCCATTTTTAAGTCATATTGTTTGTGTTAATCTATTCTTGTTTTAAATATGAAGTTATTTCTTTGAGGAATTGTAGAAAATGTGGTAATAGGGAGCTAGGACTTTGCAGTTGTTCTCAGCATTTCTTCTTGTCTCAGTTGAGTGCTGAATCTGAGGTCCTGGTGTTTGGGGAGCCCCCAAGGCTTCTGATGGAAAGATGTATTTCAGTTCTGAGCTTGGCTTTGCACCTTGTGTATGCTATGGGAACAGTGCTAGAGACAAACTTTATAGTGAACAGCAGTATGTTTTGTTTTTCAAACAAAAATTCACCAAGTAGCTCTGAATATGTGCTTTCCCTTTCCATGGGGCTCAGCTGGGGGATGTCTTTGATCATTTGATGAAATAGTCACTGTTTTCAAGGCTTCAGAATTGTACAATTCCTTGCCAACCTCTTCCCCCACCATTGCATACCCATGAGCAAACATGTGGACATGTTTTTGCTCTCTCTCATGTGGACTGAATGAGAAGAGGACTCAAACCTTCCCAGATATCAGGTGTGCTACGTGATACAAATGGTGTAGTAAATGACCTTCAAGGTGCAAATATAAAGCATTTGTAGGGATGATCATGCATAGAAGAACTGTGTGCTGGTGTGTCTAGTAAAAATTTTCTGCTTGTTTTAAATGAAGGGGATTTCTTATGTTAGAGGCAGGATACCTAAATTCCAAAGTTAATTTCATGACACCCTTATTTTAACTTTCAAGCGCTACAGTATTAGCAGTCTCAGTAGAAAAACTGCTTGTCACTGAACTTTGACTGGGGATGTGAGAAGAGCATTGCTAATAAGCAACAAGCATTCAATACGTCTAGTTCTTGCCAACTCGTGCAGTTCACCAAGAATGATGAATGTTATTTTTCATTATAGCAACTTTCTGGCACCTAAGCTTTCCCATCTAACTAAAGGCCACAGGTGTACTTTGATTATAGAAGGTTTTTCCTTGAGAATAATGCTAGACAACACCAGGCTGCTAAAAACTAAGAGCTGGCACCATTAACCCAAGCTGTCCCACTGGCAGTGAAGAGCCCTCACTGGATGTGACCAGGCTTGTTGCAGCACGGGGACTCCCTGCAGTGGAGAAACTCTTCTCCCCATGCTCTGGGTCACGGTTATGCCGGGGTTTGCACTGCAAGCACCACACTGTGGCTGCCAGTCCATAACCAGGAACCCAGCGCAGCTGCGAGTAAAATGTCGAAGGAAGGGACGTTGAAGAAAACCATACCACACTTGCTGTTTTTTTTGCAGTACTTTAATACAGCATTAAACTGCTAGAATACTAGAAGAAAGCTGTATACTATCCAGCAAATAAGGCACATGTCGGAATGCCATTTTATGGACAATCCACAACAGAGGTTTTACAGTCTCTTTAGCAACACAGTCACCAGATGAGCAAGCTGTCATCTTGATTGCTGAAGCAGAACTGGTACCTCTGAGGCCTTTGTCCATTGGTTTTGTTTGTTTGTTTTAGCTGTACAAGTTTATTAACAGTTACAGAAAAAGAAATTACATAAATTGCCAACTGAATCTGACAAGGTCAGTGGGTACAGCTAAACAAATGTAATAATCATTAGGTTAATTTTTTTAAAGCTGAAGAAATTCATAAGATAGTGTTAGTTTTAGGACTATTAGACAATGCAGTGAGTGCTGTACTAAATAACCTTTTAAAGAAAACAAGAATCCAGTACAGGGTTGGGCAGACCTCCCATTTTAGCATGGTAAAATATCAAACTAAAAACTCAATCCTTCATAATATAATCAAACTACATGAAATGTAAAGTGTAAAATGCTTCGAATACGTGCACATGCATATTCTATATTGCTATGAGTTCTAATTAAAATAAACATAAACCCCTACAATAATCTACTTCAATCTTTTTCTTCTTACACCCTTTGATTGATATTATTGCTGTAGCCGATACTGCATAGCTGAGCTCACAGTTTGCAAAGAGTTGTGAAAGTCAAGTTAAACAGTGTCCCAAACAACTTTCTTCCCCTCTGGTTATGGGAAAGGAAAGAACCACCATTTGAAACCCAACACTTGTGCTTCGGAGTTTCTGAAAGCTGCGTCTCTGCGGTGCTTTCAGTGTTTTTTGTGTCTCTCACAAGGCCATAAAGTGACAGTTTACTGTTATTTGCTCCTCACTTGCTACATGTCTAGTGATAGCTCTTCTAGCAATCCTTCCCCAAATACACATAAATAAACTGTATAAGCATTTTCATATAAGTCTAAGCACTTGAATAATATACTGGTTACTTAATACTGATATTTTCATCCAAGGATAACAAAAACAATATGGCTTAAAGAATTGCAAGGTTTTTTTGTCAGAATTATGTACCAACTTTCATATAATATTTTATGTAGACAATATTTCCTTCTTAATGTAGTTCTGTTGCATACTTTATACAGACAAAAGCATTGTAAAAAAAAAAAGTAAATTATTTCCATAAATATTTTCTTGAGGATACATCCTTAGTTCTGCAAAATACTGCAAAATATTTAAGAAAACTCTTACCTCTGTTAGTATCCTAGTTGAGAGAAAGGCCCTTCTGAAAGCTTCCAAATTTTAAAAACTTTGCCCAAAAAACAAACAATACTTTTTAAAAAAGGCCCTCAAATATATACAAAAAAGTTACTGCAAAGAGTTTCCAGATAAGATAACAATTCAGTATTATAAGAAATATTTGTAACCATTCAAAAATTTTAACATCTAAAAAGGTTTCCAAAATACACACATAGGATTAAAAAAAAAATTGAAAGAAACTCTATGTCAAGTATAACTCAAGATAAATACACATCTGCAAGTAAAACTGTAAAATACTTCATACAGGGGTAAACATTTATATCAATCATCTATAGCTAGTAACTGCACACGATTGTCCCTTTGAAATTCATCCTAGAAACACAATCCATCATCCCTATATCTAAGATCTCAAACAGCCCTCTGAGCACTTGAGTGATATGACAAACTGAATGGACAGCACTGGTTTTGCAGATAGGAAAGAGATACGGGTTGAAGCCTGGTTGGGAGTGGAGTGATATCTGAAAGAATGATTTTTGTATGGGGATAGTTCCATCTCATTTTAAAATATGTTGGCAAAGGCAAGTGGAAAATATATGTCAATCTACTTAACTTGAAAAACACGTGTGGATGATTTATTTCATACTGTTCAGTAGACAACTCTCAGGATCCAAACTAGGAAAAAAAAAATCTTCTGCATGACTTCAGGACAAAGAGCACTAATCTAGGAAGTCTGACATTTCCAGAAGCTGTTAACTTTTGATCTTTTAAGTAGTTTTTTTTTTTAAAAAAAAACAAACTAGAGTGTCACAGTATGTAACCCATGTATAATCTAAATTTCACGTTATACAAAAAGGTAAAACGTAGATAATACTTCTAGGTATAAGGCTTCTCTCAGACACACGTAACTTCACATTTTTAGTTTAAAAACTAAGTCCCATATAATGGGGAACTTCAAAATACACCTATTTTCAGAAATAATATATACTCTTGTGTATTTATCTGAAATCAAAAAGCAACTTTGAGACAAAAAGGCCTCAAACTTTGCTTGTGTGGCATCATTTTATGTTTGTGGTAGCAGCAGTAGAAACTGGCTAAAATGGGCCCATCCTTTGAACTACAGGGATTTTACTTCATGACCATTAAATGAAGTATTTGTAACAACTTCATTGGAGCCTCATCAAGTTAAAGCAGCTAACCTACAACACACATTTCAAATTACTGGTACTTTTCTCCAGAGCAGTGCCAATGCCAAGGACAATTCAACGTGAAATGTTCTGACCAACTCATGAAACAAATTGTCATTTTGTTTCTTTGTCTCTTTTTTCTTTTTTTTTGTAAAGAAATAAATGAAAGTTGAAAAAATCTCTAAAAAGGGGTGAAATCGAAAAAAAGAAAGTGTGTGCTGGATGGATTGGTAGGCTGTCAACAGCAAGCATCTGAGGTTAAAAATCCAGTTTGCCAAATAAATGCATAGAGCCAGATTGCTCTCAGGTACATCCCTAAAGAATATGCAATTTAGGGAGGCCTGTTTTGGTTTAAAACTCTGTTGATGCTTGCTTCACCTCTGCTAAGACTGTCTACAAATGCCTTCAAGGATTGCTAGCTGATGTTCTAAATGTAGAGCTAGTTAAAGAGAACATCAGGAAGCATTCACAAAAACTTAAGAAAAATCAACTCCTTTTTTTTTCCTGTCAAAAATCTGAATTTTTAAATTTTGGAAAGTTAGTTACATCTATAGGTGAATTACCTTTGAGGGGAGGGAGGGAATAGAAGAGATCTACATTTTGTAATCAAATATATTTTCCCTTTGAAATTCAGAAATGTCCCTTCTGTGCCATTAGCTAAAAGCCAATAGGTCATAAGCTGTTATACATGACTTATGCAGATGTATTTTTCCAGCAACTCACAAACTACACAGACTTGAGTGTGGAGCAAACGCCCCAGGCCCAGTGCTGCAAACCTATGAGCAAACCTCATGCAGGGAGGGACAGAGGAATGCTCCCCTCGCATGAGCTTGGTGCTCCTGCCTTTCCCAGGCACCAGCTTGTTAGGGAGAGAGGTTTCAGCCCTGTGCAGGGAGGTGCCCAAGGCCTGATCACATCTGCATCCCGCTCTGGGAGGGATCCGCGATCTCCGACTTAGGCAGTACAAACTACGGCAGTGTTGCTTTTGCTCTTCCTCACACTGTGTTCCTTATTTACTTTTCCCCCATGTTAGTGCGGGGGAAAATCTGTTCTCCTCTTTATTGCAAATATGCTAAGTATTACTTAAATACTTTATATGTCTTCTGACTAAGAACATATCAGTGATATAAATACTGAACTCTCGTAAGTATGCTCTTAAGAGTTATTATGCTACACCTATAGACATTAATTGTGTTAAAGTAGATCACGTGTATTTTTAGTAGAATCTAAAAATCCATAAGCTTAAGGCATTGCCTTACAGTGTTGAATGTGGATAAAAAATTTTTAACAGGGCACTGTCATGAAAATACCAGCACTTGCTCATAATGGTATCTTTAGTCAGCTTTTTGTCAAACCTGGTGGTGTGCAATACATTGATACAGCTATATCAAGGGTTGTGCTATTTTACTGATCTAGTGGTTATCATAACATGGAAACTATTTCAATACAGAACAAAACATTTGATAGCAACATCTTAGTTTCAAGGAGAAAAAAAAATAACATTTTCCCTTCATCTAAGTGGGTTTCTCTGCACATCCTTTAGCTGGATGTGAATCAAGATTTTTTTTTTTTTTTTTTTGTTCATGTACTATTAAGTGCTCAAGAGGAAAAAATAGATCTGGTTTAGAATGCTGCTCTTTCAAAATTACTCATGCTTGAAACAAACTATTGAGATTAATCCTAGAGGTCAAGCTTACAAAATCCACCCCTAGATTTGCTTGTGTATTTTCTTATTCTTATTTGTATAGACAGATTAGTATCTTTGTTGAGAGAATTTGTCTCTAAGGTAATTTGTGAATCTGTGCAAAAGAATGCGTTTGCATTTGAAAATGCTAAAACTGCATGTCTTCACTGAGGCAACTAAACTGTTTATTAGTGTTACTTTCAATAAAATAATTTGCAGCTATTTTAGTTGATGGAATTGCCAACTGGGCAAAAGTAGTTTCCAAGTAATTAATTTAGTTAATACTATTTTAGCATTACATAGCACTTTTCATCCAGTGATGCCAAAATACTTAGAGATATTAAGTAAACCTCACAACTCTCCTGTGAGGTAGGTATACTAAAGTATTATTATCCCCATTTTGCAGCTGGGGAAACTGAGGTCCAGAATGATCTTGTGTCTTGCCCAAAATCAGGGAGCTAATGGAAGAGCTGTGGTCAGAAGCTGGGGGTCAGAATGCTTATCCATTGCTCCATATTATGCTCCATTGCTGTGTTGCCTGGCCTACCCATTAATTATGAATTTGCGAGATATGTATGTGCCACTCCCACCACAATAAGCAGATGCAATTCTGCCCTGCTTATAGCAAAGCAGGGAAATGACCAGTTTCACCCTAGAGCAAATTTGTAAAGAGCTTCCCATTTCCTATATGAATGCTTGCAGTAAGTTTTCAACTTGCTTTATAAGAGCTTGACTGGACATACAGGTAACATCCTGCTATCACTTGGCATAAACTCCCCTCTGTCTTTGCATTATGGAATTAGTCCTCAGAACAAATTCAGTTCACATCAAGTTATTTAGGATTTAAAGTATTTTCTCTAAGTATCATTCACACAAATCAATCTCTCTAAAGGAAACTTCATAAAAATAGAAATTGTTGATGTAAAAGAACCCCCAATCTCAAACAAACGTTATCCCTGTAATTTTTTAGTGAATGCTACAAGTGAATTGCTTGTTGTGTCCTTCTGCCAATGTACTCTTATGTAGACATACAAAGAGGATACTGTTTCAAGGTACTTTCAGTTCATATTTGCCAATCCCTGATGAAATGCTTCTTTGCAGCAGGATGCCCCTGCACAAGGTTCTACCCGAAATGGGACAACAAAATATAACTCCTACATTTCTCCTCAGCCGTGTAGGTGCTTCAGGAAGACAGAAAGAGGGAGGGTTATATAGTTTTTCCATGCCTCAAAACACCCCTATGGCTAACAAGTTTCATATTATAACAAATTTCTATGGCAGTAAACAGGACAAAAATATTTCCAGAAAGTGGCTTTAAAACTACTATAAATAGTAAGCTTGGCTAATCTTTCAATTAAGGGTTTTAGAGACAGTTTTAAGTATTCTTATCCCCTTGTTCATAGAAAATTTAGTGTGTTTGTGGCCTAATGAACAAGCCATGCACACACAGGGACCATTTCAGTGGGATTATATGACAAGAGAAGGATCTGTTGCACAAGCAAGCCAATTTCTTCTCCTCCAAAAACCTCTTGGAATCCTTCCCAATGCTCTGGGTCCCATTATGGTATTCCCTTTCTACCAAACTCACACCCTCAAACAATTATTCACTTTTTTTGCCATGTTCTGCAAAAATGATTTTGCCTAAGCCTTGCCCAAGAGATGGTAACAACAAGAAAAAGTCCAAGAAAACAGCAGCACAAAATTCTAAGACTTTCTAAAACTGGGGAAACAATAATTCTCCTTTTATGCTGTGGCTTGTTTCATCTTCCTTTGTCTTGTCATATAATAAGAACAATGTTGACATTGTGGGTGAGTGCTTGGAATTAGTGGCCCCACAGTTATTGAACCTCTGCAAAAGCCATACGTAAAACATATATTCCTTGTGAATATTATACCTTGCCTTTTGAATAGTACTTCATTTCACCTGGCTGTAATAGAGGGTCTGTGTAAACAATCAGCAGAACCTGTAACCGTAGTTCTGTTGTGAACACCATCAATAACACTTTATATATGTGTGTGTACATATATATATACATTTACATATATATGTATACAGATCATAGTCCCGTAAATACCTGTTGCACGTGTGCACATGCACAGGAGAAATGTTACATTCTATTAATAGTAAGGCATATTATTAGATAGGCAATATTGGCAATTATTTTAGCTTTTATCTTGATTTGTTGTGTTGCTGTGGATCGCATGCTGCCAGAGAATCTTTAAGGATGATGGGAATGGGAAGAGGCCACTTGGAAGGTTTATTGCACACGGCGGCAGTAGTAGCCCAAAACTTTGCACTTCTCACACAGATGCTGAGGATGCTCTTTGCTCTGATCTGAAACATCCAGCCCGTCCGGCTTTTCCAGGGGTCTCTGCAGTGGAGGAACGGAAATGAGATTAAATCCAAGGTTTTGTCACTGTTACTCTTTATTATGCACGTGAAGTCTACTTTTACGCTTAACTGAGCTTTCTCCTAGTCATTAAAAAAGCACCATATTTCTTTCCTGAAGGGATGGAGTGCTTTTTTCAGCCCTTCAGCTCTACATTGGTTCAGAGTGGCCTCTCAACTTAATGTCATTCTTCATAAAGGTGATGTTAACTTTGTTGTAGACAAATCACGAAAATACTGAATTGGGGACTTTATTTATAAAAGCAGTAACAGAAAAGAGTTTATTCTCTTAGCTCCAGTAACTGAGATGTCCCAAAGGCTTTAACACCTCAAGCATGGGAATCCCATTACCCAGCAATGCCAACAGGGATTGCCAGTGTTGGGATTAGCTACTACATCAAGAAACCTGTCTTATCCATGCACAGATAGTTCATAGCTAAATGGGGTTTTCCCAGTACTTGGCCACATGATTTTGAGGTTGAAATTTTTGAAGTAGAGCAGCTACAAAGCTGTTAATAAAAAAAACCCAACTCAAACTAAAACAAAACAAAATCCAACCTCGTGACATAATCCTTTGCCCTGACCCTGACTAATGGATTGATTATGTATTTTTAACAATATTTGTGAAATCACAGGGTTGGAGGAAATTAAACTGTTTTGTTGTTAGTAGATCTTTGTTCTTTCATTTTCCATGGCATGTAAAAGGCTTCACAGTCATTCTGAAAATAAAATACCCATGTTGAATATTGCAGTAAAGTTAATTTTAATTTTGGAAATTTGGAAATATTGGAAAGTGTAATAGGTAGAGAGGTGACAGAGACGCGAGATAGAATTTCATAAAGTGTACCATATGCTTGGAAAAAACTCCCAAAACAAAATTCCCTAACCCATAATTTATCTGTTTTCATGAAATGTACCCCAAAGACTGTTTCATCACACAGTGCCTTCCCATGAAGTGGCTGTTCTATGAGACTGTGGTAGAGACAGCATGTGGTGTGAAATCTGAAAACTAGCCATAAGCTTCTCACTGTTTTTATAGGGATACTAGATTCTTGCTTATATCTTCAGAATAGGATTCTTGGAGCAAGCAGTGGGTAAATATAGCTTATACAGTTTGGGCCACTTGTCTATTAACACGTTTGCTAAACCTAAAGACTATCCTTTATTTCCTTTTCTATCCTTTATTTCCTTTTCCTTAATTACACCTGATCCTCTAAGATTTCATTCATAAATTCTTCATCAAGCCACCTACCTGAGACCCTGTGGATAGGAACAGGGACAGTCAAAGCTTTTTTTTTTTTTGCTATGTAACACTGCAAGAACAGCTATAAACTAGTGAGCTCTCTGAATAGCTAAAATGAGACAATGTATTTTATTATCCTGAACAAGGGATGTCTGTAAGTTCTTGCTTGATTGTATTGGATTATAAGTGCAATACTCTTATTATATCGCACAGCGGGTGTTGTGCAATAACAACACTAAAACAATACTAAAACAATATATAGCAGTGATTCTGTGGTGATTGCCAATGGTTTGTTTCTGATTCAATGTTTTTAACCATGATACTGTTCTGGACCAGATATGTGGAGTCTAACTTCATTTACATTTGAATTGCGAATTGGATTTCCTGTGTCAGGAATGTAGATGGACTTCTCATCTCCTCCAAATCCTTTAACCTCCTCCTGCAACCCCACTGAGCTTTGAATGACTTGCTGGATGTCAGCATGTTGGGATTTGAGATCAGAACCAGCAATCCGGTTTCTAGGCTTGCAGACCAAGCACTGGTGCAGGTACTGCTTTTGCCACAGCACAGTGAGTTCAGTAAGTTTTGTTTGGTCAGAAAAACTGCCTTTCTGCCTTATCTACCACTTACTCCACCAACATCAGCCCACAAATTTTCTTCAAGAATTTGCGTGACATAAATGTAGTCAAAGCCCAGGTTCAGGAGTCCCAGGAGTTAATTTACACTTCTCAACAGAGAATGAGAGTTTTGAAATGCTACACTTAAAACAGGCTATTTGACTCAGCTCTGACTGCTTCTACATGCTAGCTGTGTTCTGATTAAAGAGAAAAAATACAGCAGTTATCATGTTTATTGATATAAGCCAGATTTCTTTTTTAATATGCAAGGCCTTGGGAATCATTTTTCCTGGAAATAGTGCAAAGGACATTGGGAATGCCTTGAAGCGCCAAGAGTTTTTGGATGGTTTTCAGAAACAATAGCTCTCCGTGGTTTGCTTTCCCCCTGCGTTGATTGAGCTCAGCTTTTTGGCCTGCAAAACATTTTGATTTCAGAAATGTTATTGTTACCAGTGTGTTACGACACAGAGGCTGGGGAGAGAGGGGTTACAAAGGCAGGAAAGCAGGTTGCCAAGGGCCAGCTGGAAGGAACAGAGCCGTGCAGAGCTCAGACTACATTTCTGGTGAGGCTTCGAAACTGACAGTGTGCTTGCATGGTCTGTGCCTCAAAAACACTTCAACCCAACTGCTGCATGAAGTCCCAGCTTATCTCCATTTGCTGTTTTCTCTTCATGGGTTTCTTGTGAGGCAAAAAAGAACCCTTCAATCACCCTGAGCAGCAAGTGTTCTTGCTCTGCTGCTGTCTGTTACTAATTGTGGAGAATTTAAAAGTAATAATCTTACACCCTTGGAGCCTTTGTAACACCATGTTAAAAGTGTAGGGCATTAGTCAAAGAGCTGTGAGTCCATCAAGGCTGAACTTCCTTGGCACAGGCTGGACAATTATCAGCTCTGCGTGGTAGAAGCAGCAGACACTGGCACAAGAGGGGTGCAGCAGGGTTGGGCTGCAGCACGCTCTGTATTAGCTTTGGGGATTGCCTGAATTATACCAATGACTGAGGAGGCTGCAAGAGCTCTGTGCTGCTGCTGAGAACTCAGCCATGCATTTGGAGAGGGTGTGGAGAAGGGAACAGGCTATTTGGCTGAAAAATTAATTCCTCTCCTAAGAAAGAGGTGAAATGGAGCTTGTAAAACCACAGTAAATCCTGCTATACTCCTGTGGGGAAAGGTATGCTTTTTTACATTAAATGGAGAGTTTAACAGTTCAATTTTTGTTGTCCTTCTTTTCTTGAAATGCAAGTATCCACAATGGCACTTTTACATTCTTCACTTTTGTGCATCTTTCTTTAATTTTCTCCTAGTAGTTGCAGGGCGGAAATAATCTTCTGCAGCTCCACCAGGAAAACATTTGGTGGTGGTGAATAAAGCTATTGCCTCAGGGGAATGAAGTTGAAATAAATTTAAATTTATATAGCAATTCCTGACCTGCAAATTAACTTTTGATTGTGAATTATTGCTGTTCTGCTCTACATGTACTGAATGAACTCTGCATTCCCCCAAAGTCAGTTAAAATCTAAACCCCTCAAAACAAAAAGCTCACCTTTATGAAGTGTTAGGTATCAGAGAAAACATCACCAGGACATCTTGAGGAAAATTGCTTCCACTACGAAGCAGAATGGAATAATGTGGCTGCTTATGTTTGTATTTAGAAGATTGAATTTTTTTCTGCTGTAGAATGGAATACCTTGATTGTACCACTGATGGATAAAGGATCACATTAGAATCCCAATGTGAGAAAACACCTAAAATAATTTTCTGGACTTGCTTACATCAAGTCTTAATGGAGCAAATGAGATGATTAAATGTCAGATTAGAGATGTGAATAGAAAAGATTGTACAACTATAGCTGGCAGGATAATTGTTAGGTTAACAGTCTTAAGGAGCCATAGCTAGAAAACACATGCTATCATAAATTTGTAAATTTTTAGTCCAATAAAAAAAATTATGCACTGGGGGAAAAAGATTAAATGCAACATGCATTCTTGAGCAGCAGACCCTCTGTTTTTCTATCTGCCTGGGGGAAGAGGGACATTAACAAGGCCCTTGGCTGTCACTATGGATCTGGGAGGCAGTGGTAAGGAGGCTGCAGATCAGAGGCATGATGCTCAGAGGGAGCAAGCAGCCTCTGTCAGCAGCATGCCTCTGGGACAGGCCAGCTAGGAGTGACTGATAACAGCATGAGGTAAATGGTGAAAATCTCTTCAGAGTTCAGAAAAGCAGCAGTCTGGGGTGAACTGTATTGCCCTTGCTGGAGAACAATGTATGGGCATGCTGGGGAGGGTTTATTAAATCTAAAGGACCAAAAGAGCATACTTGTTGGCCTGAAACTGTTGAAAAGTTTATTGGGCTTGAGTGATCATACCCACCCCCTCCCCATACTGAGGGAAGAGAGGTGGTTGTGGTTGCACTCAGATAAGGGAATTGTGATGGGACCACTGAATTGCCCATGAAAGTAATAACTTGGATATCATGAAGTATGTATTTACATACCAAATTATTTCCAGTCCAACAGTAAATTCCTGACAGCTGGAAGAAAATAGTGTCCAAGAGGACAAGTCGGTCACCAGATGGCTGGTTCTGCACCAGTGCAACAGCTGTCATCACAAACAGCACTGGAGCCAGCCACAAAGTCGGAGGAGAAGCCTTGATAAGAGGCCAGCCAGGAAGTAACCACAGGCGCAGATGTTGCTGCTATAGTAGGCAGGGGAAGAAAATGAGAATTCAGAGCTTGGCATCTGGGCTGTTTGAGTGCCAAGAACACTGGAGAATGACTACAAGAATTGGCTTAGTTGCTGGAGCAGGGTAAGAAGGAGCATAAACAACCACAAAATCCAAATTCCTTGGAAAAATAAGAAGTGGGTTTAAGTCCCATCTGAGATGCCTGTTTATGCTTAGAGTAGCTAAAGAAACTACCCAGGAAACTACTTTAGAAATTGCCATAGAGCAGCTTTGTCAAGGTAGCTTTTTGGCCTTTGATAAGGCTTGAGCTCAACAGGCCTACAGTTTTTGCCCCATGTGCTGTGCATTCCTGTGAGCACTCCCATGGGGAGGTTTGCCTCTTGAGGGACACAGTGAAAATGCAAAAGGTGGAACACAGTGGAACAATTTAGTTATGAAAATAAAAATGCATTCAAAGCTGGATTGGGATGAGGAGTAGTTTTGCAGCTCAGGTGTGAGAGCCACCCAATTCTCTGCTCTGTGGATGAGCTGGGGAATGAATAGCAGCAGCTCTGCTATCGTGCCCTTCTGTTACTTCTTGTAATACATGCTCTACCATCTCTCTTAAATGCTGAGATTTAGAGCTGTATTTGTAGAGCACTCCAAAGTATATATACAGCTGTGAAATTGCTGAGAAAACTTTTCCTGCCCCAGAGAGATTAAAAACTTGTTCTCACAGATAGCCGATGTGGACTAAGAACATAGGGCTGAACTGAGACATTGCTTGTGGGGAATTGGCACGGGATAGTTTCCTGAAGTGAAATGAGCCTCCAGGAACAAAGAGCAGGTGGCAGGGAAGTGTGGCTACTTTCCTCTCCGGGGACCCACTAACGAAAGGTAAGGATAGGAAATCAAGATTTGAGCATAGTTGCACAAGCCATTCACAGAGGCAGCATATGTGCTAGAATGGCTACCCCAGAGCCACCCAAGTGGAGATTATTATCTTCAGTGCTCTGATATCATTGCCTGAGCCAGTTACATGGGAGTACTTGGGCATGAAACCATCCCTTGTGAGACATGGACAAACCCTACAGTAATGAGAAGTCCACAGATTTGGGAAAGAAACTGGGGAAGATGAAATACAGCTATGGAGATGAGGACGGGAGAAAAGGGCAGACCTGGCAATTGAGATCAAACTCCTAATTCACTGCAATGAATATTGAGCAATCCTAAAGTAAGGATTTCAATTTTTTTAATCCTAAACAAGCATCCTACTCTCCAATATTCAGGGGAACATAGCAAGGCTTGGTGGTTAGATTTCAGCTATTGAGTAGACTCTACCAAGGTTGATCTGCTTGGTGACAAACTCAGGGAATGCAGAAATACTCACTTGGGCATACAAGAGGATGGGAAAGTACCCTTGGAGGTCGTTATTGTGTCTTGTCTATATCCACAGCTTCCTGTAAATGTGTCCTCTACTGCTTAGGCTCATGTGTGGAACAGGGGAGGTTGGCTTGACCTGGTATGAGTTTTTATGCTGTATATCCTATGGTGAATGGAGGCTTTCTACAATATGCCCTCACCAGGGAAATGTGGCCCCTGGCTGTTTTAGACATGGGCTGAGATATTGACAGTTTTTATAGTTTTGGAAGCTCTTGTAACTTGACAAAAGGATAGTTCAATTTTAAGGAACCAGCAGTGATTTTCACCTGCTGATAAAATGACCATTATTTTTTTAAATAATATTCCAGATACTCTTTTTCTGTTACAATTACAGGTTTACCAAATGGTAGGGCAAGGAGTAAAAAAAAGGAGATGATGAATTACAACACATTGGTGAAGAGAAATATTGACAAGATTGTTTGAAAGTAGAAATAATTAATTTCACTAGAAGTAAATATTGTCTGATCTTGAATGGAGGTCAGACTTCTCCAGTTCATCTGGGTTTTGTTAAACCAAGGAAAACAATCCATTTATGGATTATTTGTATGATCACATCACATAGTGCAGTGACTTCTGTTTTGAAGTGTCTGTTCTTTCACTGCAACACTGATTTCTTTTCTTTTTTTTTAATGGAGTTAAAATGGCACAAAAGAAGCGTGGTGTCTAGGGAGAGGCAACATCTCTTAGTGAGTTTCCTTTAGGTGTCCAACGGAAGATTCAGATGAGAGTGAAAATAATCTGATCTCATATAATAAAAGCAGAGAAGGAGCACATAATTAGCTGAGGACACCCACTGAGAGGGAAGTGATGGCTAAAAACTTCTAGAAGTGCATAGGAATTCAAACATGAATGATGACTCTGCTATGGTAGGTACCAACAAAATAATCAAAATCTAAAGAATAAATAGGAAACATATGCAAAAAATGTTAAGGTGGTGTAACAGTGCTGTTTAAAAAAATTACTAAAATCATCTTATGTGCACAACAAGATTTTTTTGTGCCATGACTCTCAAACTAGGAATACTGGACTTCTAATTACAGCTTTCACTGTGCTTTTACAAAATACAGTTGTTAGTATAAGAGTACTGGTGACTGGGTAGAGCATAGCATATTTTCCAGAATGGTGCAGAATAACACATACAAATGTTGATAAATGTTTAGAGAGCCTGGCGTGGAACTGGATGCTTGGACAAAAACCATATATGGGCTGGCAAACAGGAGGCTCTGTCAAGAAGCAGCACAGACCTCCTGCAGCCTGTTGGCTCTCCTCTGCTGCTGGCTCTGCATGAACTGATGCTGTTCTCTTTACTGCCAGGCTATTGCTGTTACGTTTAATCAGAAGCAACACAGAGCACCTCTGAAAGAATGAAAAAGACTAGGAAGGATGACAATGGTAACACTGAGAAATAGAAGCACATGGAGGTGAGGCAGTGACACTTGGATGTAAAAATCTTTCAGCTTGAGGTTCTAAGTTCACATTTTGGGGAACAGCACTAGTGACTGGCTGCAAGTTATTTATATGAAGAAGCCTAGCAGAAATATAGTCTTGTCTCAAAGATCTCAAATAACTGCAATACCTACTGGTGGAACAGGAACACATGGGTAGACAAGAGCAAAGCTCTTCCACATCCTTGAGTTATGGTGTCCTTAGGGAATGGCATGGAAACATAGCAATGGGGTTCAGCTGTGAAAACCTGCACTGCATATGATGTGATTATTCCCCAGAAAACACCATGTATGTGGCTCCAGGGCAGGCACAGCTTATGGAAGCACTGTAGACTGCAACACTTCCAACAGTATGTCTCTGGCTTTAGTACTACTAAGCAGATAAGTTGCCATGAGGGGCAACTCTGGACAACTGATGATTTGCAAAACTTCTTTACTACAGAATGTACATATCCAAATCTATAATGCCTATTGTACAGTGTCCATGAGATGACTGAATGATTTCTTGACTCTTTGAACATTAACATAAATGATGAAAAGAATTTAGAAGAACAAGGTAAATATTTATAAAGTTGTGTTATAAATCAGTGATCTTGTAATTTCTCTCACCCTCAAGACTGTAGTTCCATGCACCTGATAAATGACTTCATTGCTCAGCCTGGATTTTGGTTTTTTTAGACAAGCTGTCTAAACTGAGGCAAGGAACAGGAGACCTTGTAAGCTTTGAGATTGTCTCATGTGAAGTTAGTGTTATTAACCAAGGTATTTTTTAGTCATCTTTTTAGTCATCTTTGTATTCTCTTTTATCACTGCTCTTTGTAAGTAGACTTAGCCCCTTGCTGAAATCCAGCAGGTGAAAAAAAGTAGTACACATAAGAAATAACTGCTGACACCAGTGGAATGAAACAATAAATTGATATAAATATGAAGGGAATTGGAAGAACTAGGAGGCCCATTACTATTGGTGAACTTGTTTTACTCTCAGATTAAAAGGCCCCACAGTCTGTTTCTATAAGAAAGGCAGGTAAAGATTTTGGGTTTGAGGTATTTTTACTGAAAAAAAGAATGTTCAAATCGCAACTCTGACACCTCTCCAGATTTCCAGGACTGAGACAAACAGCTCATCTGGGAAACCATTTTCTGTGATATGCTGTTCCATGTGAAGTTCTGTTTAACCCTTACCCACACTTTACAAAGTCAAGAGCATTCCTGGTTCCAAGACTGTTGCCAGCAGGTCTGCACTTCTCCTACCTGTTTGTGAGGATAAACGTTAATGTGGCACTTGATACATTCTTGTCCCATGTTAGCCCAGGAGTTTCCACTCATCCATTTTCTCTTGCATTTGGGGCACTTATATTCACCAAAGCAGCGTTTCTTGCCCTGGTATGGTGTCAGGCCTTCTCCTTTTGGACGAGCCTACAAAACAAAGGGAAGTAGCAATGAATGACTGAAAATGGGTGGGGGGTGGGTAGCAGAAAAGTAAAGGGTTTTTTGATTAGGAAACTTTGGGCAAAAGATACTGAAGGCAGACAGGAAGGTCATATCCCCTTAATAGAGAGTACATATGTTGAAGCTAGAGTTTAACAGTTCTGAGAGTTGTTTCTGTAAGAAGTGTTCAAAATTTCAAGAGGACTTATAATACTTGGTAGCGGCCTTGAACATAGTGCACAGGCATATTTCTAAATACCTCCTCCAACAGTTTTAATATTGGCTTCATCATAAGATCATCTCTATTGCATACATATTGCTAGTAATACATATATAATCTGGAGGAGTAGCTCACTACTAAAGGACTACTTCTTAACTAGGAATTCTAGTTAAGAAATCTAGTATATTCTCCACTGAAACCTAACATTAAGAAGATTTTTAATAATTCAGCTTTGCACAGCCTGTAAAGAATTAAATACTGGCAATTCATTAGTATGTGGATTATCATATGGGAGTGCACAAACTGGGATTGAGTATGAAGGAAAGACATTTTGATTAGTGGAAACAATAATGTTTATTAAATTTGTCTGGTTTCTTGCTCATGGTAAATGGTTTCACTGATTTCTACCTTTTGAAGGAAACAGGAAGGGATTCTCAAATGGGCTGTTGTGATATCCAAATGTCAAATGTTCCTTAAAGAAAACCTTTTTATCTAGGGAAGTTAGAAGAGTTGACAATGATTTTAGGCAAATCTTAGGTTTATTTTTTGTAAATACATTCACTCACTAAAACTGTGTGTTGTACTTAACAAAATATAGCAAGGTACCTGATAAATTAATATGTTAGTGTGAAGATGAGAGTATTGCATATAGCTGTCCTAAGATAACTGCAAAGATGATGCCATTTTCCAGAGTCTCTAGCAGGTGTTGAAATACTGTCCATGTATTCACTATGTTTAGTTTGTTGTTGCCTAATGGGAGATTTCTTTTGCCTATGTAGTGGCAGAGTCGTATGATCACCTATCAAAGGATTCCTTGTCACTTATTTTTATGTCACGCCTAAGCAGCTTTTCTTTTTTAAGGTTCCCAGACAAAGTTTACGAAGGTTAAATGACCCATCATGCTGGGAAGGCATTTGTTTTTTGTTTTGGGAGCTTGTACAATTTCTCAGTGTGTAGGTCCAAATTGCTTTCGATGTGAAAACATGGGCTGCAAAAGCAGGTGGTTGGCAGAAGCTCCGAGGCTCCGCTCCCGTGGCTGATGGAGATGGTGTACACTGTGTTACCTCCAGGGCTGCACGTGGGAGCAAGAGGCAAAGGAACATGGAGTGCGCTTTCCCCCGCATGCGGTGGGTGGAAGAGCAGGGGACTACAAACTTACTCTGGCCTTTTTTTTCCTCTGTAGTGTCAGTAAACAACATTCTCTGGGGTTTTTTATGCTTATTCCTCAGCACAGCAATATTCTTTAGAAGATCAGTAGCGATCCGATCACATCTATAATAATTTGCTTCATGACACTCAGTCTGACAAGCCACTGTAAATATTCTGGCTCATTGCAAAGATGAAGCTGACACCAGGACACACGTATGTGCAGTAGTATTGCACAGAAGAAAAAAAAAAGTTCATTGCTGTAATGAGAAACATTCTGACTTCCACAACTAAACGAATGCTGGCAGGCACCCAGAGTGTAACCCTCTGATCCATGGTGTCCCTTGATAAGGATGAGAGATTGCAATTGAATGTAGGGCAGGAAAATGTCAATTTATGGAGACATCCTTATCCTGGACACTTAATTTGGTTCTGCCTCTGAGGAGCTCGTAGCACGAGTCAGTGTAAGAAGGAGCCACATGCTCTCTTCATTTAGAAATTCTCATGGAATTGAATAGGAACCCAGTATAAAGAGAGCTCTCATGATTGAGAGACCTTCCCCCTGCTCCTGAGGCATCACAGATTTCTTTATTTGCAGTTTCAATTGGGGCTATGTTATTGAACAGAAGCAAGCTATTTCTGATTCTCTAAGTCACACTCTACTTAAAAACTCCTCCTGCAGTCAGACCTGGGAATGCAGCTTCATTGCCCCTACCAAGCAGCAGTCCTTTCAGAAAACGTGCAGGTCACAGAGTTCATTATTTCCAAAGTAATAACACTGACTTTGGAGACAGAGTGTGTCTTAGAAGTCTTGTAAATGTTTACAAAGAGTATTTAAACATAACACTCCCACTGCAATATGTTATGTCAGCCATAAAGAGCATTTAAACTTCAGACTCCCACCGCAATATGTTGCGCCAGCCACAATTCACAGACAGGAAGCTTTCAGGGATGGCTGCTTTGGGCAGGCCTGTAACTGTGGGTTTCTCCAGGTCTGGTAGTTGACTTCAGAGACACCAATGCCCTGAAATGCTCTGCCCTCACAAATGCACAGGGGGGCACTGAAGATGCTGGTCTGTGAAGTCTGTGTGTACAGCCGGGCATTAGAAATGGAGGCTTTCCAAATTAGAAGCTACTTTTAAAATCTGACTTATCTAACTTTCTCAGCAAATCGGAAACAGAACCAGGAAAAGAATGTAGGAGCCCTGACTCTGTCGGTAATTTCCTGTTATAATTGCTAGACTAAACTTCTGATTTATTTTTATTTTAACTTTTCGACTGTCACAGCTCCCTCCTTAGTCAGCGACTTTAATTAACTTGCTGGCAAAGGTACAGCATTCTCTGTAGGTGTTTTGCTATTCTGCTTTATGGATGTTTATATGTTGCCCTAACAGATATTATTTTCCTGCCCATATCTTCAGTTTCCCTAACTGTGCCCCACAGGGAATTTGGATTCTCAAACAAGCAAGCTCATTTTCTCTAGCGAGAAACATCATTAGGAAGCACTGACAGCAGCAAAGGCAATTCTCCAACTCCCTCCACCCTTCAGATCCAAACAAAACAGATATTTGACAGTATTTGGTGGAAGGCAAAACCTGACTGAGATACACTAACGGCCTGAGAGATCTGAGACTGGGTGTTTTCTTTTTTTCTTTTTTTTCTTTAATATTATTTAAAGTGTCTGGCTCCAGCAGCAACACAGCTGAATTGCACAAACATTTCCAAGAAACAGCCTGCTCCTTGGCGCAGAAGCAGCCAGCCCTGCCCGCAGGGTGCTCGAGCACCCAGTCGCTCTGCAGCAGAGGTATCTCAGCCCTCGTCCAGCTGGAGGGCAAGAGCTGTTTTCACCAGAGTTCTTAGCCAAGTGCCAAAAAGGAGTAAGAATACGCATTTTGTCATTTGATATTAACTTAAAGACCCTTCTTTTACAGAATGTGGGATTTACCTTGTTTAAACCATTAGCCTCCTATTCCCTCCCAACCCCAGCTCCATTTGAATGGTGGTTAATAATAGGCCTTGGTTGGTGTTTAGATCTTGCAATTCCTGTACTGAGCATTATCTCTTCTTACTCTTTCTGCAGATAGGGATTTATTTATGTCCAGAGTTAACCTGGCAGAGTTATGCCCCTATTAATAATGGCACAATATTTTGTTGTTACCATGTTAACATACGCTGTCCCATTGCCTGTAGGCTCAGGTAGTCTCTGGCCTGGTTTCTATCCATGTCTGCAAAAACTTGTGTATGTGTTCACTCAGATATTTCAAGGATTTACCTCATCCAGGACAGGTAGGCCTTTGGGGAGGATCAAAACTGAACAGATTTTTCTACAAGGATGAGAAATTAGCCCTTGCTCAAGTACATCTCAATGTCAAGATCAAGGCATAGGCAACAGATCCTTCGTACTGTTTTGACTTTGGACAAATGCTGAGACAAATGAAACCACCTTTGCAGGTGTACTTAGCCAGTGGGTGTGTTTGCCTTAGCTGGATCCAACGAACGTACAAAGCCAGTGGATTTTGAGTGGCACAGCAATGAAAAGTACCTCAATATTCCATCCCTCACTGACACCCAGCTGCCTCTATTTTTCATCCTATTTCTTTCTTCTGCCAAAACCACAAATTGGCCATAATAAGATTTTAAAAGTATTTAAGTTGAGCTTTTCTGCTGGTAACTGGCCAGTCAAGCTCTCTCTCAACCTATCACACAGTGCACTTCATGAAGGAATCTGCCAAATCACTTGGCAGTGACGGACATAATAAAGGACTCTTTGCTTCTCTGCTTTCCTTAAACAATTCACTCAAAGTATCAGTTTGCAGAGTCAGCAAAAACAAAACACCCCCCCACATGCCCTGTTTAAAGCTGGATTCATTTTAAACAACATGGGACTGAGAATTTCCTCAAAGCAAAATATAGAGGAACCATGTAGTTAATGCTTTTCTTCCCCTCATCTTCCCCCAAGTTTGTTTTGCACAGCTGAAAGGCTGCGTACAGCATGGAGGACAGATGAAATCAGCATGACACTGGTAGGTGGATCCCCTTTATAGAAGAACTCTGTGAGGGTCTGCTTGTAAGCATGCTTCATCAAAAATGAAGCAGAAAAGCAATAATAGCAAACAACAGCTTGATGCTCTGACTGGCTCCCAAGTGGTTTGTGGGAGTGGGAGGGTCAGAGCTGTATTTTGAAATGTGAACCCTTCAACACTCTCAACTGTGAAAGTCTGCACACCTAGGAGATGGCATTAGAAAAGCCCTAGCACTCTTATTTTGGTGCTACTGTAAGTGCATATTTTTAATAAAGATGAAATGATGATAATGCATACCCAGAATGTCCAACTAAAAAAATGAAAAATAAAGTATTAAGACTGATTTGGTGTACTGGGTGTTGTGGCATTCTTACCACTAGAACTGCAGAAAGTTGTAGAGGGTTGGGAAATTCGCAAAAGTCCTCTGACCTTTCTCAGCTGTGTGTATGCTCTGTAGACAATGAGGACACGCACACATGTCAAAATGGCACATAAACGGGAATCTTTACATTGGTCAACCCTTTTTTTATGTCTTTCCTGACTTTTGTGTTCATATAAATCTGAACATCAACAGAAAACAGGCAGTGTTTAGGAAATGAATTTTAATGTAGCTGGTCTATTGCTTTGTGTAGTCCATGTTGCTGGTTCATGATATTGCTCATGTGTGACACTGGAGACTTCTAAGGTATTTAAATCAACAGTCACTACATCTTTAATTAGTACATGCAATATAGAAAGAGCATCTAGGGGATATGGAAACCAAATTAATGCCTTTTTCAGCTTTGTCTCTAGTTTAATTTGTGTACTAGTGATATGATAAATCTTACTTGATACAGGCCTGTTAGAGGAAAAGAGGGATAATTGTCAGAAAGCAGACTCTTCATTACATCATTACTATTTAAATAAAAAAGTCTTTTTTTGCTGAACAATAGATATTGTGGGATTCCTAGTTGTTTTGGATATTTCAGATTAGAGATTTATGACAAATAAAATTATATCTGAACACAATGTGGTTGAAAAGTAAAAAAAATTTGAAAACTTGTTTGGGTAGCTCAACAGGAGGCCAATATGTGTTTTATTTGACTGGGATTTTCTTAGGAGTCTTGTCTGTCATATAGCTTAGGGCTACTTCAGCCTTTGCCTGGGGAGTTCAGCGTACGGTTTTTACACCTTTGCAGTCACAGAAACGGACATGTTTTTCACAGCAGTTAAAGCTCATCAATTGTTATTGTTTATCTGAAACCTTTTTTTTCAGACTTGTACCACTCCCACTCTTAGAACCTGATCAAGGTAGGAGGTGGCTTTGTAGAGAAGTTCCAAATAATGGAACTATTACAGTCAGGCTTGTGATAAAGTTGGTTGGATTTCTCAGCACATCTCTACGGCAGTGTGTGTACTGTAGCCTTCCTTCTTGCTGTCAATGTGTTCAGCTGGGGAAAAGGGGCCAATGAATTACTGGAGCTGATGCTTGGCCTCCTAGAGAAATGTAAAATTAGAAGTGGGTAAGACTGCTTAGGCTTTCTGTGCGCCTGCTCGTTGCTCTGTGGTTGTCATATACTGTGCTCTTGCAATTAGTATATTCTGTTATCTTACTTGGGCAATAATTTCACAGTCAAGTGTATACAGGATTTTGCTCCTATGCACATTTCTCCTTTCTTTATTTCACCTTTATACATGTACTACTACTGAGTGTAAATATAGTCCTCTACTTCTCTGGCTCTGGAGTATCTGTCTAGCAGGATGATGTTTAGAATGGAACACAATTTTCCAGGAGCAGAGCATTAAACAAAACATGCAAGTTTGTGTAGTGTGCAATCCAAACAGCATTAGCTGCTGGTTTTTTTTTTCTTGAACAAATATCCTATTTCTGCTGTTACAACCCAAGTGTTAATCTTTGGCAAACGTTTAGAAGCATATCGATTAAGCTGTGTCAATGAAATTTTACAGGTAAATTTTGAAATGGCAGAAGCCCAATTTTATTTGCCATTTTTTGTATTTACCTCTTGGTTGCTTTGAAAAATCAGTGTTGTCAATATATTGTAGTTAGCTGTGATCTTGATCTTGTTTCCACAATGGCAAACCAAGAATAAGATTCAGCAGTATTTGTTACTAATAACGTGCATATGCTTTCTGATGATGATTAAAGCAATAGACATAGTTGTCATGAACATGTTGATCAAAGTCTAGAAATCCAAGAAGCTTGGCAAACAGTCTAACATTTAAATCAAAATCTGGTTTTGCAGATTTTTCAGAGTCCTACCCACGCTTTTAGGAACAAGGGCTTTTCTTCTCCTACAAAATGCCTAGTTGAACTGATCATTAGAACCATGCTGGGGTCAAAGATATATAATACTCATTACTATGCTAAGCTAGTTTGAAGCATAATAGTAGCTAATATTTGGTAATTCCACAAATATCTAATGTGCCAATTAGTCAACACTGAATGTTCTGTGAAGTTGATAGGGTGGGTTTTCTTCTTTGCCAATCCTAGTCATCATTCCACAGCTAGTACAGAGATAAAACCACGTAAAAGCTCAGTACCATACAGTCTGAGTAAAGAGCTGCATTCAGGAATAGGATGCTGTTCTCACAGGCCTCTGTCCACATAAAAAAGCACTTGGTCGTATTGACACAAGAAAGCAGTAGAACACAAAAGTATTTGGTAGAATGGTAATGTGGTGATGGGACTGACGCTGGACTTCCAACACCTGGAGGACTGAGTATATAGCCTTAAGTTGCTCTCTGATCTTGGTCAGGTCATGTTATCAGACTGGACCTCAGCTCTTCATTTGTAGCGGGGAGAGGCCCTTTTGCTGTTCCCTGTCATTTCTGTAGTTGTGGCACTGTATAAATCACTTTGGGCTATGTATGGTAACGTAGCTGGTGTAGCATAATGGAACCTTGAGCTTCACCTGAGTTATCTAAAGGGCTGTTATAAAAACCCCAAGCAAATAACACTCAAAACTTCCAGTCAATCCTTTTCAAAGAAGAAAATTTGCATGTATAGTGTATTGTACAGAAAAATGTTCTCCCTAGATGAAGCTTATTAGTGCAGCCATAGTAGAATGTGAAACTCCCCATGCATTCACAGTTCTAACTAACCTCAGATCAATCTTCTAGGTATGCTCAAATATTTAGTGTATCACATTCTATACAGGGCAACAGGCAATGATCAAGTGTTTAATGTGTTTAGTAGACTTTCAGAGCCACAGAACTCAACTAACCCTACCCAAATCTTCTATTAAGGAAAGCTGCAAGTAATTGTCTTGGTTAACTGTACTTCAAGGATTTATTTTACCTACACATGCTACTCTTTTTTTGTTGAATGACTATGAAAGAGCTCCCAAATGGACTGTCTGTATTTGTGGTCAATCACAGCTTTAATACGTTTGTTCCCCTAGGACCTTGAAAACAATGGAATTACTTGAGCATATAAATAGCTGCCTAATGAATCTTCTTTTGAAAGTATTGCATAACTCAGCCTAACCCAGAACCTAAAATTTCAAGCACAAGGAAAGAATAGGTCTCTGGTCCTTATGCATGTGAAGATAACCATTAAAATTTGAACCAAGTGTTAACTTGTGCAACGAAGTAAGCATACTCAAAAAATTCTCTTAGGGAACTGAATAGTGAAAACTGTTTTCAAGGTATTGTTTAATGCAGTACAAAGTGGAAAAAAAGGGGGATGGGGCTAGAAAATAGGGATGGATAGTGCCTAAGCGAACCTGGGTCTTCGCTGTATAATTTAAGAACTGTACGTCATACAGAACATAGGGATTTGCATATCAAATTAGGCACGAGGAAGAGTTAAAATTACACTCGCCTGCTGGGATGCAGTGAGGCACTTCTTTTCAGTGTTACAAGATCATATTCTTCCAAACAGCTTGAGATAAAAGGAAGTGGTCAAAATCCTTCTTTCCCCTTCTCTGATACAAAATTGGACATGCTGAATTAATTATGAAGAAACTAGGAATGTATTCATTTTAATAGTTTCCTGATGTTTTGACTCTTTTGTCCCTCTTCATCCATTGCCTGAAAACATACAATAGCAATATTCTCCTACTCTCCCTCCCCCTCTGGTAGCACACTATACTAATATGTTGGTATTTATTTAGTAGTTGGAATGAAGTTTTGGAGAAGAGACGGTCAAACCCTTGCTATAATCTAGCATTACCTCTTCCAAGCCGAGGTCAAGACTCATCCTTTTGGACCTGTTTAACTGGGCCATCTCAGATGCCTTCATGTGGATTTCACAATTCCCCTAGGCCTATTGTGGCACAACTAGGGCACTGATCTGATGACAAGCTGACGGGTCTAAGGATTATGAACTTCTGTCCTTTACAAAGCAGTGGAGTAGTTCCAGTAGACCCCTTGCCTCCCCATGGGTCAGGAGACACTTAGAAAGAGAAAGGTAGACAGATGTCACTGAAGGTAATTTTATTCCAAATCTAAGTGAGTGGCAGCTGCTATTGAAGCCAAATTCAACATGTGGGATGCTGCTTTCTGCTTCATTGCTGTTCTGAGATGTGCTTATGCAAAGTCTCTACCTGAAGAAAAGATGTGGATTGAGTTATGATGCAGATCTCCAGTTGATCCTGTGATGGTATTTCCTTCCATATTAAATGTCCAGGTAAAGAAACTTCATGAGAAGACTGTCCAGGCTAGACTGGGTGCACCACTATTTGGTCAAAATTTTCAAAAGAGGATTTGGATCAGAGAATCTTCCAGTTTATGCAGTGACCGCAGAGCTTGCATTGCTTTTTGGTTTATGTTTCAACTGGGAATCTGAGACTTCTCTCTCTTCAAACTACATGCAGAATAATAGTGTTGTCCTTACTATTTGGACTGTTTGAAAACTGCATTGTAACTTCAACTGCAGACATGGCAGTTTGCAAAACCTGTAGTATTTGCTCTTGATATAACTTTGGTGTCAATTTACAAGGGGGGTAGAGAAAAGGCCTGTGTTAAAGAGGTCTGCGGGTGCTGATGGGAGATAGATTTCTCTGCTGCTTGAGTGGCATTGTAAAATCCTGCTGTATGACAGCTGTATCATTTGGTGGCTTTATTCTTTTGTCAGTCTGGACCTCTTGTGGCTTTCCTCTAAACCAAATATCTGCTGGGCTATACATGTTGAAAGTACTTTGGGAGGGATTTTAATACATCAGTGATCTTAAGAAGAAATTTCAACTTGAGAATCTGCTACTTTCACTTGTTCATTGGAAACAGTTTGTTGATATCAGGGGAGATCACTGCTTTATGTTAAAGTACTTTTCCATTGGAGGTAGAGTGGTTTGTAGGACTTGGATGACATTTACAAGGATATTATAATAAATAATGATTTTATTCCAATTAGAATCTTTGACATTCGTATATCTAAAAAACCATTAATTTCTTGCCCGATTTTTAAATGGAACTGCGTCACCCCAAAGCATTATCTGTTTTTCCCATCCTAACACTTTGTATCCCACAACCTGTTTAACCTCATACAACAGATACTTTAATATCCTTAACTAATAAAAAAATTTTAAGAAATATATCCAGTTCATATGCAGTTTCCTGAATAATCATTGTCCTGGGCTCTGCAAGTGGGCAAACGATGAGCGCTTAGTGCTCTGCAGGCTGGGCAAGGGGGTGTGCAGGGGAAGGTATTGCACTAGGAAGTGGGGAGGAGAAGGAGGTGGCAAAGCAGAGAATATTCTAATTCAATGCAATTGCACAATGTAATATGAAATGCAGCTTTAGCAATGTTACCACTCAGGAAATCGCTTGTTTTGCTCTGATTTGACTTTATGTTACTTGTTGCATCCTCTGGACTGACACTCTTTTTTTCTTGTTCCATTCATATGTGTATGAATTATCATAATGGTGGATTTCTTTTATCCTGAATTAGAAATGCTTTTGCTCATGTAAAGGTTTTATCTCTTCAAAACAACTCTTGAAAAGCAAAGGAAATATTGTTAAGATGATAAGGGCAAGTTTGAGGGGAAAGGATGTTTCTAGAAGAACTCACCCTTCTTCCTTCCTTCTGCTCTGAAAGGGACAGGATCTCTTTCAACTACCCGATAAATTCTTAAGAATTCAAGACCTGGTTCATGGCTTATCCTGCACACTGCATGAGAATAGGCAGAACTACAGTAAGAAAATTCCAACAGGAGAGTGCAGGATCACGAGAATGTGATCTTGTGGTTAAGGTGCAGGGCTGGGCCTCTGCAAGCCTGGGGTTTTATTCCTGGCTTGAATACAGTCTCTTTCTGTGGCTTTGTAGACAAGTTACTTGATCCATGTTTCAATTTTTCACCTGGAGTATGGGCAGTACTAGTGAACCTCACATTCTGGGAGTATAATCAGTGTTTGTTACTAAAAAAGTGAGCAGTATGCACGAATCTTGAGTTACACAATCCTCAGACAAGGGTTTTCAACACGGACTGCTATTGGACTGTCACTGGTGACCATGACCTCACCTCTTTGAGCCATTTTTTTTAAAGGCTCTACTTAGAGATGATTTTGTTCATACAGTTTGTTTTCCCTACAACCTGACTGGTTTAAGGCAGAAATGTCACAAGCATTTAATTGAAAATGACATCTCCACTGATATATCACCAAAAAAGTAAATAAAAGGACATGGCAGAAGGTAAGGCAAGTACATACACTGTTGTTACAAGGACTTCTATCTAGGAAATTCTTTATGCAAAAGATGAAACTTGAGCTGTCTTTGAAAATCCTCCCACTGCAACAAATGCAGCACAAGGACTACCTGCCCCCTCTATCCTCCCCACCCCATAGCAGCATAGTGATGCAGCCTCCCAGGACACCAGCACGCAGGGCAGGCTGTGGCCTGTTCTCCTCCAAGATTAAATACCACAGCAAGAGTGTCATTGCTTCTAGCTGGAATGGGCCCTTTCCTTGAACTATTAAGAAACAGGGAAAGGAAATAAAGACCAGATGAGCAACCGCCCTCCCTTTTTCCACCTCAGCCTCCTTCCCTCCACCTTCCCCCCACACCATGCTGTCTATGAGATGACATACAAAAACACCAATTGAGTCAGCCTGCTTTAAATTACAGCATTCTTTTTGAGCCTGGAAAAAGACATGCTATGCACAAACCAAAAATGAAACATGACTTCAGCTGCTGATATGTAACCGGCATAGATGTTTATTGTGTTCAATAATGTGAAAGGGACGTTTTTTCTTGTCCCAGTGTTCTTTCCTCTAGAAATATTCTACCTGGTTATACATGAGCATAATAAGTAGAAGAAAGTTTTAGAAACCCACCCTTTCTTCCCAGAGTAGCCACGTGTTCATTCATCTACCTCAAGAGCCATCAAATCCCAGCTACCTTAGTTCATGTGCACGGCACTGCTTGAGAGGTCCTTGCTTGCTTTCAACACCTGTGCATGTGCAGGTGCCTGGGAGGAACTCCTTGTTAGAATTTTCTTCTACAGTAGGCCAAGTCTCTCCATGATGAAAGACCAAGTTTTTAACATCTTAATTGAAGTGCATCAGAAAAATCTCACTGTTGTAAACATAACCATTGGTTTGTAGTGAAAGCTTATAGGCATGTACACTTATACTTTTAGATGACCCAAAGGCAACCGTCCTTTGGTATGAAGTTTGTGATAGTATAGTAGGTATCTGCACCTCTTATCTCTTCCAGCCCTCCCTCCCTTCACAGTCCATCCTGTTCCTGCAGTTTTATTTGCATTTTCCACCAGGCTCCTTCACTGTTGTTTTTTTTCCACTCTGCACAAAGCGAACTTGAATCATCTGAAAAATTACTTGTGTCATGCTATCAGAACAGCATCAGCAGCTGCCAAACTTTAACCATTCTGTGAGATTCATAGTTGATGTCTGTAGTGTTACAAGAACTTTTTACTGAAATTCTTGTGAAAACAAGCTGAGGCAAACTGGTTCCCTCTCTAATATCTTTCTTGATCATGCGCAGAAATATGTAGTGCTTTGAAGGTGAGGAAGGAGGGACTGCAAACAGTAAGTAAAGACTGGGAATACTAATAGGTATCTGAAGGTAAGAGGACAACACAGGCAGTGTTGTGTGGACAGGAGTTCTCACATCAGACTTCTGGTAGAATGAAAGGAGATAAGTGGCAACTAGGAGATGACTGCACAAAAAATACAGAATAAAATTTATAGCCTTTTCAACTATCCAGATTCTGCCTTCTGTTAGTTAACCGATTTTATCTTTTCACTCTTAATTATTTTGTTTTTCTTGTCTGTCACAAAACAAACCAGGAGGACATTTATCTGAAACTTCTTGGGAGACTAAAAGGTCATAGGTTGAATCAGGCCATGGATGTTGTGTGCGTTTTTAAAAGAAATAAAATCTCTTCTATGTTGAAATAGGAAACTCATGTCTGACTCATCAGGCTGCCTGGCTGTACTGTAAGAAATTAAGTCTTTTGGACACCTATGCTTTAGGCTTGTTCTGTACAGCTGTGTAGCAGGAGCTTTGAGTTTAAGATAATCATTGCTATTAAAGATTTTGAAAGGAAACTGTTTTGACCATAATATAGTCAGAAAAGTGAAACAAAATGGTAACTGTCTAAACAAGTGAGCTGTAATCACCATTTCCTTTCATGCAAGTAGATGACATTTCTATTCCAGTTTTTTTTTTCCATTACCTCTTTGCTTGTTCCTTCTTTAAAAAGCAAAACTAATCAACCGTTTGAAACCTTCACAATATGTTTGTACAGTGGCCCCAACAGCATTTCCTATATTTAAGAATTTATTGTCAAAGACACTCACACACAGCATTTCCTTATCATTGATGCTTAAAATCTCACTTCCTGAAAGTCACCGCTTTACTGCCTGTGTACAGAGCAGTAGCTGTCACCATAGGACACATTTCACCAGTCTCACACTGGATTGCTCTGAGCATATGATGTTGGCAGTACCCCAGACCTGTTGCTAGCAGCTGAACCAAAGTGGGGAAGTGGCCCGAGGCCAACTGGTAGTTCCGTATTCTTTGACGTATAGTGTCCCCAAGAAACATCAGGAGATGGACTGGGATATGAATAGGCCTTACAGAGTAAATCTTTCTCCCCAAAGGGAGAAATTTTTTCAAGAAAAAAACCCAAGTGAACACCAAACCCCACCAACAAGTTAGGTATCTCTTTTACTAGTGAAGAACCTACTGCACCAGAAAGCACATGTAAAGGACAGCTGTGGTGTTCAGCTACTGCATATGACTGAGAACAGTTTTTTCCTAAGGTTCTAGTCCTATTTTAGAAATTCATCACCCTGTTCAAAATATCTGATTCCAGTTTTGTCCTAGCAGACAGTTTGTATATCCACAGATGATTGAAGTGAAAACCCCATTATTACACAGGGAGAATACACCTCCTAGTTGAAATATCATGGGAGCAGAGGATCCACCAAGGGGCTGCAGGGCACAAGTGGTATGACAAGACTTTGTGCTGTGTTCTGTGCTTGTCATGGGAACATGTTTGTGACCAAGGCTATCTTCAATGTTTCTAAGATCTAAGGCAGTCTTCCTGACACAGACAGTGAACAGGCCACAGCAAAATATCTTTACTAGATGCTGTCTCTCTGTTGTTTGCTCACGGCTAAGAAACTATTCATTTTTAAAAAGTTATTGTGCAAGAAGCGTCTGGTGTAAAATGTTTGCCATAGTGTTTGCTGCAGATGATTGGAGAGGTTGGATGAAGACTTGGGGAAGGGAGGAGTACAGTTCTGTATCCCTTTTGCTACTGCTTCTCCTTTCCTGTTTCACCCTAATACTCTTCCTGTCTAGTCTAATGGTAGATTCATGCCTGCTGTGCTTGCAGAGATGTCGCACAAGTAAATTTGCCTTGATCTTGTAGGGGGAAAAATTTTAAACCACTCGGAAAAACTAATCAAGGAGTCCTTGATTTGTTTTCATATTAATAATCCCTGTTTAGTGGGGCTAAATCAGCAGTCTTACTGATTTAAGAAAAAAATCTATGTGGAATGATAAAATAGAACAGGAACACAAACAAGTCAGAAACACCTGACATATAATAAAGTCTCTGAATCTAAGAGTGTTATTTTCCCAGTCTAGGAGTAATGTCAAGGCTGTGCTGTTCTGGTAAGCCACAGATTCAGACCCTTGTGAGAGACTGGCACAGCAGCAAAAGCCTTCTAGTCTCTTGATTTATTTTTTTCAGTCTTTCCAAGGACCAGTTAACTTTATCCGCTCTGCGTTTCAGGGGGATGTGCAGTTCAGTGTGTGCCTGGTGAGAGGCTCATTATCCTCTGCAGGCTCAACACAAACCCTCGATTTTTAAAAGGCGACAAAAGCGGTGGCTGGTCCTGGTTTCCGGCCCCCCCTCAGCCCAGCCAGCACGGCGGGCTCCTCTCCCCAGTGCAGCTGGCTCTTTGTGTGCCCGGGCATAATGAGGAGGGCTCGGGAGGAAGCTGACACAGGTGTGCCACGAGGCCACGGACTTGGCTGGGGACGCCGCCTCGGGTGCGCGCGCACGTCTCCCCACACACGGGTCTTGTGTTCGGGCTTGGCCACGGCCTTCAAGGGCCTCCTTGTCGCGGCACAAACAACGGCATCGTGCAGCCTCCCTTGTGCGCTGCATCCCGGCCGGCAGGGCCCAGAATAATCCCCTTTCTCAGCCCTGATGCCACAGCAGAAATGTCATCCTTATTCTGCTGGCATTTGTCAACTCGGTGGGTACAAAGACAGCATTCATGGAGCAGGAGACAGGCAGAGGGCCTCAGGAAAAGCCCTTTGAGGGCACAGAAAACGCTCTTCTGTCAAACTTTGAACTCTACAGGAGCTGCCGTTTGTCTTCAGGTCTGGCAGGACTGGAGAAAGAAGGATGTCTTGTGTTGACCACATCTTCAGCTGGGGTCCTGGGGCAAGTTCAGGTTTATTTTTTAGGACAGCTGACTAGCAACAAAGGGCCTTTCTTCTGGGGCAGTCCTACTTTAACAATTCTAAAATCTACTGCTCAGCTGTGTTTGCTCTTGCCTGACAAAATTAAACCTACGAGAAATGGATTTATCTTCATGCTTACTCTACACACAGATGTAGTGATTCTAATATCAGAGACTTGTACCTCCTGTGCAACACTTAACAATGCAAGGGATGGCTTGAGCTCTCTAAAAGGTATCAGCGAGAGGCAGCGATACAAAGGAGAGGAACCCTGCTCTTCCTTGGACATCCTAGTAAGCCCTGCAGGATGCTGAGGGACAGTAGACATTTCCACTGGAGACAAATACGTTAACAACAACCGATGGAAGAGATAGAGCCCTTTTGACAGTCTGCTCAATGAGTCAGCAGACTCCTCACAAACAGCATTGGTTCCCCTTGCCCTTGCTGTTGAATTAAAGTAAATAGCTGAGGATAGCACCACATAACCAAGAATATTCCACTCTATTGAAAACAGATCCACTGTTTTTGTAAATATCGCATTACCTACTAGCTGAACACAAGCACTGAGCTCGCTTAAAACTCTCTCTACTTGGGGTGATGCACAGAGGTGGTTAACCCTGGGGTATTTGTATTATGAATGCTGCTGCAATGGAGATCTGGGAAGGTTTAATAATTTCAGACAATTTTATTTTTCTATTTTAAATTGTCCTCTAATGAGACTGTTAAAACATTATCATACCTCAGTAAAGAAGTCTCTGTGTTTTAGCGAAAAGTTAAAACTAATTTTGTGGGCTGTTAATAACATGCCCGGGGCTATTTCCCACTTGTTCCAATTACAGAGCACTCCCAAATTATAAAGTATATCTTAGGGTGGAGAGCAGTACCAGTCTGTGCTTTGCATTTTCCGAACTCTTCACAGTAATAAATCTTCGTTGTGAAAGTGCTGGGGTACACTCGGTAGATCTTCAGGAAGAGAAGCTACCAAATAGCTTCCAAAATGCAAGGCTGTGTTAATGACAATAGGATTTGAATCAGTTTTGAGAAGCTGAAACAATTTTATCATAATACATAATTACTCTAAATGTGAGGTTAATAGGAGCAATAAGAAAAGGATATGGAAAGATGAGAATATTTATTAGGTATTTAACTTCCATGAGTAAACAGAAACAAAAGAAGGGTATGCATTATGTACATTTAGCATGAGGTATGCAATTCACGCAGCAAATACAGGGAATTTTCCTTATAGTGGTGAATGGGACAGTTCAATTTGATATAATATTGTTAGGTGTTGTTAGTTGTTGGATCATTTGTGAAGCTCCAGACTAAATATTGAAAGCTAATGGAAATTGACAGAGAAGACTGGGACAGTGGGATAGGGCCTCAGGTGACCCCTTTCTAAATGCTGGAGTAGCCAAGCCAGCTTTGAAGGAATTGTGTTCTAAGCCATTGCAGTTCCTTCTTAAAATAAAAGGAAGAAATGTGTGTCAAGTATGCCACTGTTTATCTATTTTGATGGTTGTAGGGGGTGTCTTGGTTGTACAACAAGATGCTACAGCTGTTAGACTGTCCTGTGGGCAGCATGCTCTGTACTGCTGGGATGTAATCAGGGAAACACGTGCAAGAAATCATTTTAGAGACTGCCCATCACCCACTTCTTTTTAAGGATGTGGTTCTGCACATGAAATTGGGATATAAACTGGAAAGGCCTCCTCATTCATCTTATTATCTGTATAAGCAGTACAAAGGGAATCCACATTGCCTTCATTCCTCCAAAGCATCCTAAGTGCCTCATTCCTAAACCATCACTTAGGACTCGAGTTTAAAGAGCATGAACTGAAGTCACATCCTTAACATCAGTCAAAGGAGTATTTAAAAATCCCTTGCCTTGCCTGTCCTGTATTCTCCACTAGATGTAAAACAGTGGAGTAGATGTTTTCTGCTTAGAAATATGTGAAGGAGTAAAGAACTCTGAGAGTGCATGGACAGACTATTTAAGGACTATAAACATAATCTGTAGTAAACAGATACAGTGAACTAAAATAGAAACATAACAGTGTGTTATGTAGGAGAGAAATGTAAGAAAAAAGTGTGGAATTACACGTTCACTGTAATTTGCAGCATAGCAAGGAAGTGTAGTGTTAGTACCAAACTTGCACAGACATAGATGTGCCCACCAGTTAGAGTTCATATCTGTGCTATCTCGGCAGCTTCTCCAACAACCAGCACTCTTTCCTGCTCTTTCACTGACTTTCAGTGGGCAATGTTCTTAAAATATTACATGTTACATATTAAAATAGTCCTCTTCTCTACAAGGGGGAATGCGGCAATGACTGTCCAGTGTTTTAAAGTGCAAATGTGTGTAGTTTTATTCTTTGCTTTTTCTGTGCTTGTTTGACTTGTGAAATGGCAAAACCCCATCACTGTGTATTATGTGATATTAGCAAACTTAAACACATTACAACTTCTGAAAAACTTTAAGAACAGCCTCCAGAATTTACTTAATTTGCCATCACTGATAATATAGCCATCAGTTTTCCCTTCCTGTAGATGTTTGAAAACATCTCAGGGCCATTAAACACAGTGTTATTCATGTCAGGGTTTTGATCTAATAGCTGATTCAGAATATTAGGGCAGATATGTGTGAACTAGGATGGGATGAAACTCATTTTTTACTATGCCTATGCTGTCCTTGTGCTGTTTGCCTCAGGGTTTATCCAGGTATATAACACGTTGTTTTATATAAAACTTGTAAAGCTTAAAACATGTAAATATTTTCTGTAAGTAGGGGTAGGTAGGGAAATACAAAAGCACTTATCCGAACTTTCTAATAAGAAAAATTGAGTTGAGATTGTCCCCCAGTTAATTTATATCTGACACCTTGAAGTTTTTGCCAGATGAGTGATTTGTTATGACTAAATTTGTCAAAGCAGAAGGGTTAAAAAAAAAAAAAAGAAGTCTGATACCAGAAGACTGTAACCACACAAGGACTATCTTTCAGTTCTGTTATGAGATAGTTGTTTCATTGCTTCATGTAGAAGAAAGAGAGGTCAGATAATTACCTCACAGGTTGGCCTAAGAGACTGAACATGTTGCTCCTCATCAATGTGAGAAATGTTTTAGAAATGCACTTTGACTTGGGAAAGGGGCAGCAGTGAATAATCAGCTTGGAGTGGTACTTGGCAAAAAGGTTGTGACGACAGTATATTTTTGAAGGCGCTGTGAAACAAAGAAGTGTTCCCAAAAAGGAGATATGCACAACAAATTCCAGGGTAGAACAACAGCTGCAAAAATCTTTTCTGCTTTTGAACTCTGATTTTAAACTGAACTGCTTTGTTTCACAGTGCCTGCAATAAACAGGAGCACTTCCAATGCCAGTATTCATACCCGTTAGTAGAAAAACTGGAGCTATGTGCAGCCATCTTGGGGTGTAGATGGATCTGCATTCAACAGGACTTTTTTAACCAAGGAGGAGAGATACTTAAAATTATTAGTTCAGATTTTACAACTGTCAGTGGGCAGCACTGCTCTGCAGGGATGGGGCAGAAGGCCTCACCAGGGCTGGCTTGGTGCATAAGGTGGTGTGGAGGACACAAGATTAGGAGTGCTGCTGTTAGGTGTCCATATCCCATCTGTCACTGGAATAACCTGAAGATACGTGTCTGCTTAGACTGCAGGTCCTGTCCTGTCACTGGATATGCATACATCATTCCTGGAGGAGCAGACAGACCCCTGCTTTGTTTGCTGCTGTTGTCCTGCAGGCAGCCCAAGTGTGCATGCTGCTTGTCAGGCACATCTGCAGCTTCTGCTCAGGTGACTAGGGTGGGTCATGGCAGCCCACAAGTGCTGCCATAGAAGCTGGGTGGTCTGTCCCAGCTAAAATGTACACAACTTTGCAGCTTTTTGAATAGGAAGTTGCTTTGGAAAAAGTTCTCACTGTCCATATTCACTGGAAACTGTTTTGGGACTTTGTCAAGCATACATTTAACACTGTACATGGAGAGCTGTGCTGAAAATTTAAGGCAGCTCTTTGTTACAGCAAAGTCAGTTTTGTAAACTTGCAGAAGAAATTGCTTTCAACCACAACTTAGCAATCGTCTGTTGAAGCGTGTGGGGCCAATTTAGGACTTGCATTCCCCTCTCTCTCCCAAACAATTGGCTCAGCTAAAAGTAGGTTATGCTACAAGTGTTTAACCAAAAGAAAAAACATCATGCTTCTTCTGCTAACCAGCATTATGGATTAACGAAGAGCAGAAGCAGAATTTCACGTGATGCTCCTGCTCAGCAGTGAGAGGTTTTAAAACTACAGTTTAAAACTTCTCCCTAAAAAAGCAGTGACCAAGATTGCCTGGATTTGAGCCTGTAGTGCCTGTGTTGTGCACAGTAACAGCTGTTGGCTCCTGGCAGGGGGAAGGGGACAATGTGGGGCTTGCAGCAGCAGGGAGCAGGTCATTTTAGTATTTGCACTGGTAAATAGGAAGGATAAAAGGAAAGAGTTAGACCTTGCCAGTAAAAGGGCATATAAATAAAGAATGGAGAACTTTTCTTCTGTCCAGGAAATAGAGACTAACTATTCACAAAGCTGTCTGCTACAATAAATAAACAAAAGCGTTAGAGCACTGAATTTTGCACTCATTTGAATATGGTAATTATCTTCAGGCCTTTCAGATAGAGATAAGCAAAGGATGTTTTCATTCCCTTAGATGAAGAGAGCCAAACAGCCCCTTACTCTGAGGCCAAGGTAGAGTTTGCAGAAGAAATTAAGCACCCAAGGCATACTGACTTCCTATGGCTGCCTTGAAATTCCTGGACAAATGATGTACCACCATAGCAAGATACAGAATAGGAGCAAAGGGCCTAGGACCATTTTGGCCAGTGTAAAGATGAACTTCCCTTTGCAGCATCTGTACTGTTTGCACATTTGCTTCTTCTAAGCCAAGTGCTTAGTCACGTAAACAGGTATTTGAAAACAAACAAGACCAGATGGTAGCTGAACCAGAGTTATCAGGGGCACTGTCTAAACCAACAACTTAAATCCCAGTATGTTCTGGTACCTGACCACAGAAGCAGCAAACTGAATACCATTTTCTCCCATATTAGGTACAATGTGTTCATTTGGTCCTTTCTTAGTAGAAATTGCAGTGTGCAGCACCATATTTTGAAGGGAATGCTCTGAAACCAAACCTTGCATTGCAGACCAGGTGTGACAAAATAGACACAAAATGTGCACTTGTAGATGGTGGGAAATTTGGACAGTTAAAAGGAAGTAAAAAAATTTTGTGTATTACATCTGAGTGAGAATCAGCTGTCCAAAATGCTGACTAGCGCCGAAGGCAGGTATGACTTTGGTACTCCTGTCTCCTCTCAGCAGAAAGTGTGAGCAATGCAATCAGTTCTTTCAGCCTTGTTGACATGCATGTCCTTCTTGATGATCAGCTGCCTGAAGTCAGTTCTCTTCCAGAAAAAAGAAGAGTAATTGGGATTAAATGACCATCAGATAGAGTGCAATTATTGGTAATTAACAGAGTTCTCTATTTTTGTTCTTTTTTTCCAGCTATAACTTTCATGCTTTTCCTTATTCTTTTATTTTCTTTTTTTCTTCTCTTAGCATCAATTTTCTTCATGTTTAAAAACTTAAACAGTGGAGAAAAAAAGTATGACTAAAATCTCTTCCAAGTCATTCTTCTGTGCAGAAAAGTTGTGCTCTGTCATCTACAAATGAAGCTTTCTTTCCAGTTACACCTCTCCCTCTTCAGCACTGTTCTCCACCCTGATTACTCGTTCCTTTTAGTCACATTATGATAAACAGACTTCTTTCTGTGGGGCTCAGTGGTTAGTAATAACTCAGCCCCATGAGGCAGAAATATAACTTTACAGTCTATGTGATCTGTCAGAAGTGGTGATATGTAGGACTCTAGCGTAAGTAGTTGCAGGAAATGCAGCTTACAGACCTATTTATGAAAATCTATTGTAGAAAAAGACAAGCTGTAGCAATTAATTAAAAAACTCTCAGAAATCTGACTATATGCAACTTGCAAATTATTTTTAAACGTGAAATTGCATGAGTAAACTGTTTTCTATTAATGATTTACCAGTTCCATTTAAAAATGAGCAGGAAATCCCAGCTGAACATAGAAACTGCAATAGATGGGACAATACTGCATACTGCCTTTTGGTTCTTCTGAATTTCAAACCAAAAATGAGCATAGATGATGTTTTTTGTTTTAATACTAACAACTTGCTGGGAACTTGAAGATTTGCCTTTTTATCTCTTTTACAACATCAGAATTGCAATCACTTTCCCAGACTTAACTGGAAATAAAAATGATCTTGACTGATAGAAAAAGGTTCCTTCAAGTAGGGAACAGCCACAAACATTAACTCCTATTAAACATGTTACTAATACAAGTAAAGAGAGACCACAGGAGCTGAAGTGTTCTGCATGCCGTGCTGATTCAAAACTGGCAATAAGATACAAATCCTTTAGATGCACAGAAAGATGGAAGAAAGAAAAGTTTGTTATTCCAGTATAATCAGTGTTAAGACCAAAGCACTTCCATGCAGTACATCATTTGGCAATCTGTCACACCCTCCTTTAGTGCAGTGGAAACCTTGTTCTAGACATCACTTTTTACTTTTAAATATATGGTAAACATACACATTTCAGTACATGTTTGCTTGGAGACAAACTCAAAATGTGCATACTTTGTACTTGGGCAGGCTTGTGGCAATCCTTAATTCCTGAGTGCCCTTATTCTTCAAGTTAAAGGAAACTATCCACTGAAAAGGTTTTTGCCCTTGGTGACAAGTGCTAGTGAAATTGTTGGTGATACTACTAGGCAGGTACTCCCAGATAATGTGGCCCAGTTCATGAAACAACTCAAAGATGAGGATTTTATGGACCAAATAATCAAAGACGTTTAGAACATCCCATGAACTCAGTGAAAGTTTCTGTAGGATCTCAGCATGTGCTCCAGCCTGTACTTCTGTTTTGTGGAAAGCTGCAGAAGACAAGCTGACTCTTGAATTGCTGGAGAGAGACATGCTGCACTGTACTTAAATACCTTTAACTTCCTAAGAGGCATAGGCATCATATTCAGGTACACAGTATTGCACTCAAGCAGAGAGGTGAGGAAGCAGTAAAGCAGCCAGGATTGCTTCCTGCAGAGTGGATAACTGCAGTATTTGGAGATGGGAAGAAAAACTTTGTTTGAGAATTATGAAAAGTTAGTCTTGTGGAGTAATACCACAATAGCCCTAAAAGAGCGACTAAATTTGACCAGTCTTCAGATTGCACTACTCCTACCTAAACCATTTCCAAAAGCTCTGTCCCCTGACTGCCAGCAGCAGCTCTTGTTCTTGTTCAGCTTCAAGCAGCTGTTTTTGATCCACAAATTCAATTTGTCCCACTGAATATGGGCTCACTATGCAGAAGTGATATGGTTGCAGGCAGTGAAAACCAGCTAGTCCTCTGCATGTCACACACAGACATACTGCTGGCATTTAAAAGCAACTTTCCTTCCTGGTAAATGCAACTGCACAGATAAGAGACCAGAGGGGAAACTGATTCTTGTGGAATGTCACAAAACTGAGCCAGGGAAGGGGGACAACTATTGGAAGTGGTGTTCCTGTTGAAAAAGACTGAAACCATCTGAACATATCACTCCGGTTGTCTGCCACCTCTTGCTGGTGGAACAGCTGTATCTCATGGCCAGTATTGTCAGATGCTAAAGAGGTGCAGGATGAAGAGGATGGATGTGTTTTCTCCTTATTGCCAGAATTAGGTCATCCATCAGTGCCATTATAGTGGTTTTATTTGTGTCTTGGCTTGCATTCAAGCTGTAATAGGAGTGCTTTAGTTAGCTAAGGTAGGATCCCTTAACTCCTGTACGACGTATATTTCTTGCTGCAGGCAGAACATTCCTTCAAAGAACTGTACTTTTATCTTACTTTTGTATCTGTCAGCCAGACAAGAAGCTGTCCAAGATGTTCACATAGGGAAGTATTAGATTGATTTGAACTTTTGCCATACGTTTATCTAACTCTTTCATAAATATTAACAGATTAAATATGTACTGTGCTCTTTAAGTTGCTACTGGATAGTCCTAACCTTCCCCTTCCCCCTATCACCTTTGCCCCTTCAGTATCACACTAATCAATTCTGCAGACATTTGGGATCAAAAAGTGTTGGCAGAAAAGGGGAAAAAGCTTCCCTGGTATTACTGCTGAGCTATACGTTGGATCTGGGATTAAAAAAAAATGTATTTATACTGCGGGCTACAAAATGGCTTAATGCCTAGATCCTGCAGCAGGAGTTCCTCCAGCAAACCCATTTAATGATTCATCTTCATCTCTTTTGGAAGAAATATAGTTGTAAAAGTGTACACAAAATACTGTACTTTCCTGAAAGGGGAGGAACAAGATTCCACCAATTCCAGGCATCCATCTCAGTTTTAGGCTCAACAGCATCTATTTAATGAGCTTGAAGGTAACATTTGAAAGCATTCCCTGCTTATTCAGCCTATCCAAGTGATGTCCTGGTTTGTCTGCCTTTAAAGTTTAAACTTATCAGCTTTCAGGATTATGGTTGGTGTCTGTGGCTCACAGCAGATACATGTATATTATTATTTTGTTTCATTTCATTTGTATTAGTTGGGTTGTGTTTTAATGTGAGGTCATTATAGTGAAAAAGTTTTATATTTATATCTAAAGAGGGTGGGGAAAAAAAAGAAAAAAGAACTCCACTGCTTGCTGGAAATGGGTCCTAAGTTTCTACAGATTTCTGTAATTTTAATAGAAATTAGGTAGTATAGTTCCATGTAGCACCCTGGAAATGAATAAAGCATGTAGTGCTCAGTGGTAACCAAGATGTCAAGATTTGAACAGTGAAGCCCTAGAAAGGCCCTCCTGTATCCAGAGGCAAGGCCAGCCTCAAGGATCAGTGGAGAAAGGCTGGATGCAGCCACTGCAACAGCCCTTCCACACTGGGATACAGATGTGATCAAAACAGCTGGCACTGTGAATCCAGTTACCCTGCACCAGTCTCCTGACTGCACCAGTGCCAACTCCCTAACCTTTACCAACTCACGTAACTGGCTGCACAGCAGAGAAGCTGTTTGAGGTCAAAGCTGGTGAAGCTGAGTGCCAGAATGCAGGTAAAGCCACACCTCTGGGTGCACTGCCAGCTGCAAGGATCCAACTGCACGGCACCCTCTTGTTTTAGCCTGTCTCCTAGTGTAGCATTACATACATACCCACCTTTCTGCCAGAAACAAAACTGAATCTGGGAACATGTGTGGCAGAGGGCTGCTTTTCTTCAATGTGTGCTAGGAATGTTCAGCAACTTTAAAAGTGATCTAAAAGTGAAGCCCTAAATCTCTTGTACAATTCCATCCGTTCGGCATCCCCACTCATTGTAAAAAGTTAACCAAAGTAAACCACACATGTAAGATGATGCATCTAAATATACTATAGAAGTCTTGTGTTTGGTCAGTAACACTGATCTGTTTCACACAGTTTAAAGCTTGTCTTTTGAAACAGAAGGCTGGAAAGAACAAGAATCTGTCAGCCCCCCACTTCGTTACTCCCAGCTTTTGTCCTGGGTCTAGCATGGCTAATCCAGAGGAAAGTTTATTTCACAGCACTGAAAGGTGCAGCCCCCTCAACAGCCTTTGGCTTTGAGATGACTTTAGCTCTTTGCAATTGCCAATACAGCACCTGCACTAGGAACAAATTTTAAAAAGTAGGTCACAACTGCACATACAATTACTGATTGCACAAAACAGGCAGGCTATAAAAGTGTCCTGGTGTATCTGCTTTAAGTGCTGGCATGCAGTGTCAGGAAACCCAGAAAACACAGGACCACCTGTGGAGTCCTCATTGCAGTATGATCCTGTTAAGTTAATACTCTCGAGCCTCTCTGCTGACTAATACAGGCAAACTTTACAGCCAGCCAGGATTTTAATAAGCGGGACACTTTTACCTAGGGTACGTGCCAACCCTAAGCTTGCTGTGGAAAGCAAGCACAAAAGTAAGTAAGAGGTTAAAAAAGAAAATGTCTGGCTTTTTCAACAGCTGGGTTCCATTGTGAAAGGGTCATGTGGTGCCAAGGAAAACAGAAAATAGGAAGGCACACAGATTTGTTAGTTTGAAGTAATTGACCACATGGTGTCCAATGGTTTGTGTTCTCATGTTCTCCAGAGCAAAGTCCCACGGGAGCTGAGGCAGGGGTTCCAGTTCCTAGCACTCTATTGTTTACCCTGATGGCTTCCAGATGCTGGAGACAAGGACAGTGAAATCTTTGGGATGCTGCCAAAGAATGAAAAAGACTAAAGAAAACACCAAGGGTATTTTTTTACATTTTATTTTTAAAGAGACAGTGCTATTTTTCACTAAGACCACCTTCATTTACAGTTCTCTTGCTCTCTCAAGTACACATGACTACACTGCTTCTCTCTTCTTCTGCCCCTTCTCCCCCATCTGTTTCTCTGTCTTTCTTTGCGTGTGTTTAAACAGCTCTGTAATGCAATTAACCAAGGGAAAGCAATGTAGGGGTTTTTTTTCCCCTTGGCATCCATAGCTCATTTAGCTGTTACACAGTGGATGTGCAAAAATGGTCAGAAAACCCCAGCAAAAACTCCATAGCAGGCAGATCACCAAGAGAGTGTCAGCAGTGATGGGAAAGCCTCAGAAGGCTGTGAGTTCAAGTTTGCTTTGGCACAGCTGGAAGAAGCTTGCAGAATTCTACAAAGTGTTTTTAAACATCTGAACCATGGAAACTAGGGAAGGGGAGCAAGAACGGGAGAGCAGTGGGCACTTTCACCAGGAAAGCCAGAAAGCAGAGAAGAGCAAGGGGATGTAAAATAAGGAAACCCCCCCAAATCCCTCCTAGTAATTAATTCTTAACTTTCAGAAGGATGAGGTCCAAGAGCAGGACTTCAGTGTTTGGAGACCTGTATTCTAGTTAAGTTTGGCTGCCAGCACACTGAGTTAGAGCAAGTTTCTACATTGCTCCTACGTGCATGTATGTACTTGGGGTTGGGCAGAGACTGTGGAAATCTATAAGAGTTCCTGTTGTTGCCATCAAAAGATGGTGGATGAGAGAGCTCTCCTGCTCACACATTAGAAATACCAGGTTGTGCCTTTGCTTTTCTTTTATTGAAGGGTATCTGCTATAGTAATTTCTTTGCTGAAGTCTTCATGTCTCCTGAGAGGGATAGTATGTTTTGCAGGAAAAAAACTCCTCTAAAGTAGTCTTGGTAGATTAGTACCAACTAGTATTTAATTTGCTGAAAAAAGAATTCAGCAAAATCTGCTGTTCAAAAAGAAACAGACTACCAGCTTGATCCTAGATTCACTAGTAAGTGTAAAAAATCTGCTTATATCATAGTTCAAAACCCAATTATACTCAAAACCTTAGTCAAACTGCTGTCTTGACTTCAGACCCCCTGATATGACCATCCTCTGCTTATTCACTGTCTTCCAAGGAACCCCTTACAAAACCCAGTCATGCTGAAACCTGATGTTCTGAGCCTAAGGTACGATAAAAAGGCACGAGTGCCTTTTCTTTGTCTTCTTCCTGTCTCCTGGACTGGCTCAAAAGACCCTCATGTCTCTCGCCTTTGTGATTTGGTAGTCTTTGTGTGTAGGGCTGATAAAAATGTATCATTCAGAGATGAGCACTGGTTTGTTTCTAATGCACATTTCACAGGCTTTTAATGCTAAATGTACTCAACTTTTTCTTACTGTATGTGTTAACATTAACACAGAGGAGCTGAATCCTGACAACACTGAAATTAAAAAGAGGTTAAGAAAAACTTCTCATCAGATGCTGTAAACAGTGCTCTCAGCATGAGCCAATACTTCAGAAAGTGAGTGCAGGGTATGTTTGTACATTGACCTGTCCATGCCCACACATTCTGTGTGTTAGACAAATAAAGGACTGTGCTGACACACATCTCACTGCGCACACTTGGTAAATCCATTCAGAAATTAACTGAGTTACATGATGTGTAAGTTTGTCATCTGTTTGATGACATGCTAAAAATATTAACTGTCTTATTCTGACAAAGAATTAAGCTTTCCAGCTCCAAAACCAGATCAGACCATGCTGAATGCTCAAACAATGCAAGCTTTTTATCACCCCTGAAGTGATGGAGCAGAGTCTCAACCTTAATTTTGTACCTTTTTAAAAGCCAATAAAATCTAAACTGTATTTGAAAACAAAAGATTCCCTGTTATTTTCTAATTAAACTCTTTCCTTCCCAAATAATACGGAATAAATGAGCTGCAAACCTATTTCCCTCTCCACAAACTGTAAAGAATTTCTAAGGTTGTTACTACCTAGTATTTGAATCACATCTTGAATGGTGCATGACATCAGTAACCAGTCAGGGGGTTCCATGTTAAGATTTTATTCTGTTCTATAGCATGCCTAATGCCTTATTTTTTGTTAATGTAGATCTAATAGCAGGTATGGTAACTGTATTGCCATCTCTGGAGTTGGAGTTTTTTTATTTTTATTGTAACTAAAGGCAGTTATTTCCTTCCTTGAGCAGCATCATTTTGTATAGTATCATTTTGTGCATGTCAGAATTGCTGTACTGCACCAGACAGAGTGCTGCTCCAGTCTTTGGTAGGTCCAGCCATGGATGTCAGAGGAGACTACAAAACCAAGCTAAGCATAAAACAGTTTTACCCCAGTATGCTCCTCCAGACTCCACCAATTTGCAATTGAGGGATGCCCGAGCCAGCGGTGGTATCTTCATCCATAAACTCCCTTCTGGTCTCGCTGCTCAGAAATATAACCTGAGACTACTCTATCTGATAGAGCATAGCTGATATGAGTTAATAGCCATGTCATGAATGTGCTAACCAAGTGGCAGCATTGGGTCATAAGTCACTGCCACTGAAACAATCACAAGTAACTAAACGTACCATATTTCTTATTTTGGGTGGAGATGATGAACAATGCAATTCTCAAATGTTCCGTGAAAACCTGTGTTTTCCCCACACTTTGCCTTCTAACTTGAAAGACGCAGATAGAATCAAAATGACTTACAGTCAGCATAAGAAAGATATGTTTGTTTTCAGACCGGCACTTTTTGGTGGCTCAAATGGTATCAAGTAGATTAGCAAGAATGTTTTTATAAAAGGCTCCGTTTTCCCTGTTGAGCTGTCTTGGTTCAAACATGCTGCTTGTGTTGGACTTACTAAGACATGTTTTTCAATCTAGTTCCTGAGAGACAAACTCCTGCAGCCCAAAGCTGTTACCTCGTGCTCTTCCTGTGCGCTGATCTTACAAGGGCAGAGAGAGGACTGGAGGCAAGGCTGACAGCTTGCACTGGCTCCCCGCACCTGGGCTCAGCTGGGGATTGTATGGCCCCTGCAGACAAGCAGAAGAGCTTTCCCTAGGGGCTGTCCAATGAAAATTTAAACTTAACCAATTTTTGATCTTGTTACTACGGAATAAAATATGAGGAAAATGCTTTGAGGTGGAAAATATAACTATTAATGCGCTACCTTTGTTTATTCCCTTATTCTTACTTTTCTTGCAAGACTTTGTTTACTGCAAAAGACACAGACTCCTGTAGAAAACCTGCATCAATCTCTGAGTATACCTTTCCTCTTTAGTGTTTTCTGTCAGCAGACTTGAAAAGAATAGGTGCAAAACTGAAATGAGTTCTTAGTATACATGGAAAGAATAAAGTGTATTGGATGACAGAAGATATAGTGGACAGAGCTTAAAAGGGCCTTTAATACATGATTTTTCCTATTTATTCTCATAACACTAGATTTGGTGAAGATGGGTGAGGACTTATCCTTAGCTAGTCTAAACAGATATAAATATATGGGTAAATGCTGCTTGATGCTTTTATAGTGGGTTGTGAATCTAGCTCCTAGCATTTCCCTCTTAAACTCTGTTACAGAGATGAACTTCACAGAAGGATTTTTTACTGCAATTCCCTAAATACAGGTACTGCAATTTTGACTGGCTTTTAGGTAGTCCCTGAGGGGTATGTTACCAATTTCCTTGTACCTTCTGCTTTTTCAGGCACCTGAATGAGAGTTTCCAAAGCTTAACAGAAATTAGTACACTTGGGGCTGCAGGTTTGTGCCAAAGCAGTACAAATATCTAACATGCTGTGTTAAAGCTTAGCAAGATGGAAACCTTTCAATTCCACTGCACTTTCAACTGCTGCCAACCTGGCACTCCAGTGTGCAAGTTTTGAATCAGGCCTGGTGTATTTTTTTTCCAAGCAGATTTTTTCCTTACTGTAAAAACTGACTGCTCTATTTCCGAATAACACTTCATTTATGGCATAAAAGGCAGCTTGAAGGAGCTCTAGGAGAAACCTTGGGTGACTTAAAAAGAAGAAATAATTTCTTACTAAATACATTTTTCCTCTTCATCTGTATACACATTTTTTTTAATTGGAGAGTTGAACACAAATACTTGGTATTTCTTTGCTTTTTTCTTATATCTGCTACTGAAATAACTGCAATGTTTTAAATAATGAATACAAGAAGGGGTACCAAGTGCTTCATAAGCAGCTAGTGCTTTAGAGACTCTCTTGGATTTGGATATTGAGTTTCAGACATCAAGAAAGGGTTTTGTTTTCACAAATTATAGCTCATCAATCTATTTTTCAGGTGTTCAACACAGTAAATTAGGGGATTTCTTTTTTTGTATCTTCTATGCTTTTCCAGAAAATCAGAAAGAGTACCGCACAGGGCAGATTCAATACCTAGTGCCAAAAGTGAAGCTAGTATTTTATTTTGTAATTTTTTTTCTGTAATTACTCTAGCTGATGATTCAAACATTTAAGAGCTTGAGCTCTTAATCTAATGCTCTGTATCACTATTGAAGACAGAGCTCTGATCAAGACAAGAAATTTTAAATGTAATATATATGATTCTGTATTTGCTAGAGAGACGGAAAAAGAGAGACCCTCAGCATTTGTCTGTGACTCCAGTGTGCTGTTAATGTGCTGGCTGCAAGCAGCTGATCCTCTTCAAGTACATTTGACCTAGCAGATGTCCTAAAGTTAGGGAGCTATGACCTCAAGCACTGGCTCCTGGAGAGGTTGGCTCTCAAAGAGGAGCTCCCAATGAGGCAGTCAGAGAGAGAGAAAATAAGGAAGAAAAATGGTTTTATTTGTTGCATCCGGTTAATTGGTAACAAAACAAACAGAAAAACATGCACAATTATATCCTGGATTTCAAGAGCTTCAATTCCAAACTTTGTTTGACCTGGTTACTTTGGGATGGCTTTAGAAAATGAAATGCTGTCTTTTCCTGCTCTGTTTCCTGCCTGGGATTTATGGCTGTGGTGGACCTCAAAGGACTGCATAATGTTCAGTGTCGTAGGAAGTGAAGTAGATTTAGCTGCGAACACAAACTGAAAAGGGGATTATCAGCAGATTTCTGCAGCCCTTGTGTGTATCACATGTAGCAGACTCATAGGAGTTTTCTCCCCTCTTCTTCTGGCTTGTTTATACTCAGTCAATTGCATGTCTGGGGATTGTATGCTGTGGTCAAAATGTCATCAGTTATAACTTGAGCAGTTTTAAGCTGGTTACATTGCTCTAAAATATTCCACGTTGATACTATCTTGTTCCCATAAAAAATACGAACATTGGCTATTTCTGCTGCAACCGTTTAATGTTTCGGGATTTTTTTTTGAGGTTTGGGCCTAAAATAGTGCTTTATTTATGGGCATTTTGAGCTGTGCATTTTCTTGTCAGAATGTGTGAACAGATTATGGTACAGGCAAAACCTGCTTCTCATAATCCACAGGGAAATCAGATCACAGAGCAGTGAGTGAACCTGTGTGGTTTCAAATTGGGTTTAACCAACAGCAGCAGAACTTGTGCTGTGGAAGTCAGTGGGAACAAGATACAGGTGCCACTGGAATGAATGTAAACAGAGGGGCAGTTACATTTCCTCACTTTCAACTGGTGTCTGATTTGAGGAGAACTGAATATAAATAATATAAATTATGAATTTTAAAATTTCTTTTAGTGAGAGCCTCATAACTGATGTGGAACTTATGACAACCAGTGCATTTGTTTTTATTGTGCTTTCCTTGAAGTATTATACAGGTATCACTTTGAATTCCCAGTTCTCCTCTGCACACTGGAATAAGCCAGCATGCTAGTGCCTTACCTCCTAGACATCCTGTTTTCAACCCCTCAAAAAACCCTGATTTTTTTCTTTTTTTCTTTTTTTAAATCACTGAGCATCCTCCCCCAGGCCATCTTAAATATGCATATAGCAGGTCACTTCAGAGAGGAGCAATAATCACTGGGAAATTTTGGTCCCTGTACATTTTTAAGATGCTGGCTGCTTCCAGAAGGGAGAGTACACAGCTTCTTCCTCATGTGAAGCTGCACCGCAGGTGCTTGGGTAGAACCTTTTAGAGGGGTTCAAGCCTTTTAGACCCTCCAGAGAAGTTGTGCCAGTGGTCTTGTTACATCTTGAGCACTTTGGTCCCTCTTTCTTTCTTTGGTTTTTATGTATTCCATAGGAATAGAAAGCCACTATTGTTTCTCAGGTTATATCACAAAACAAAAGCCAAAACTTCTACTAAGAAAATATTTACACGAAGTACTGCGTAGGCATAATTTTCTGCTTCTCATGGTAGGCCTATGCCTTCCTATAGTTTTTTTATATAAAGCACAAAATATGGCTGAAGGAGAACCTGTGTTAAGGGAAAAAAACCTTTCCAGATCTAGAACAGGACCTCAAGGGAAGAGAGTTTAATTCCAATATGTCACATAGGACATTTTGTTGCCCTTCTTATTCCTCACACTTCCCCATGGATTGCTAGTTACTCCTGCCTTAAAAGGAATGTGGCAAGGCAAAATTAATAATTTTATAGACTCTTCTTATTATAGCAATGTGGGTCAAACAGAATAAAAAGAGTGTAAGAATACAAGTAAGAGGAAAAATGAATTAAGTTCTATTACTGATTTAATTTAAGAAAAGCTCTCTTTGAATTTAGGGATTAAGGACTGCAGGATATAGCAAAATATTAGAGAATGTAAATCCTGTGTCTTTGGCACTTGATACCTAAAGCTCTCAGCATGAGAGCTGTGATCATAGAATCCCCAAAATCTAGGTGTTAGCATATATCTTCTGTCCCAAGCCTAACCACCCAAGCAAACAAGTTCTTAAATACATATTTAACATCAGAAGCACATGAAAAATTATATTGAAAGCAGGTATTTGCTGGATGGTCTTAGGATTCCAACAGTAAACTTAGTTTGAAGGAACCTGAACTTTACCTGCTTTTATTCTTAAAGAGGGGGAAAAAAAAAAAGTATTCTTATCTCAGTCCAGTTTCACCCTGTGTGAGTAATGTATCTAGGGAAAAGTTCAGTTACTCTTCCTAACACTCGGACTATTTTAAAGCACACAAAAAGGAAAAGAACCACTGCTGAATGAGACTCTGTGTCTCTTGCTTAAGATGGCTCTCATCTTGCTGTAGAAATATGTGTGAAAGCAAAAGGGACATCTGTGCCAAAGAGCCCAGTAACCCAGAAATTTCCTGCCCCATTCTTTCCTATGGAGAATGCAGGGATTTGGGAGCTCTCAAGACAAACATGCATCTATATTCCCATGTAAAACAACTGTACAGCTGTCAGGATCACAGGATGCCACAGAGCGTAATTTTTTCTGAGGCAAACTATGCTAGGAAGAAATAATCCTGCCTTTTATTTATACATTAAAAAAATATTTAAAAAAACCCCAACCTGTTATGTTACCCATTAAAGTCATATTGATGCTAGGGTAAACAAACACGAAAACAGCTAATTCCCAGGCTCTATGATTGTTTCATGCAACTAAGATTTTGTGACAGCTTATATATGTGCTTTATAATGCTCTCTCACATGTACCAGACACACCATGAGAGAAGACTGATTGGTGAGGGTGGGTGTTGCCTTTTTCTTCTGGTGATGATATAGGGTTACATAAAACTGGAAGTAAATAGTTGTCTATCACTCAGGACAAAGATATTTTTCTGCTGAGTTCACCTCAGATGCAATTAAAATCAGAGCTGTGATACAGACTGGGATGAATGGTTGTAGGAGACCTATGGAGTTACTGATGTAACATAGGCTTTCCTGGCAGCTCTGGAAGTTGGAGACTGTATACCTATGGCTTTGCTCCCATTCGGTTTGAGAACTGGCAGACATCCCATTTTTGTCCTGCACAGAACCCTGATGACAACTGTAGGTTGTCCTCTGCTGCAGCCAGTGCTCCTCCCTGGGAGCACTGCTCTCTGGAAACAGTGCCTGTGCAAAAACTGATTGATTTACTTTTCCACTTTATCTTAGTTCTTCAGCTGGGAATAAATAACAGCAAGTATAGAAGGTCTGTTTCCAAGTGACATTTACCCTTTTACTGGAGAGCACTAGGACACTGCTTTTTGGATCCTGACTAGAGATAAAACCTGATATGCAAGATTGCCCAGCAGAACTCTTTGAATGTGTCTGAGTTGGACTAGCCAAGGAAATATTCTTCTCCTTTCTCTTTCCTTCTCTCCCACCTCTCCCTGCACCTCTTTCATTTGGATGGCAACGGCGGGAAGAAGGAACGTGAAAGACAGGAATAAAAATAAAAGATCAAGGAAGTTGATACGATCAGACTAAGAAACTGATTTTTCCTATAGTATTTAAAATCCATGCATTGAACAATGTTGAGTGTGTAGGTGTGCAACCATGCTGGCTGGCTGCACTGATGTGAACTGAGCTACTCTGTTGTGACCTGCTGCCAGTATGTCAGCATGAGAACACTCCATCACTAGCAGGGACGAGTTCAGCAACAGTTCTGAGAAAACAGTGTTTTAAATAGCACCTTACTAATACCTTGTGCTTCTCTTCATAGTTTGGTTTCTTCTTTTCTTTTCTTGGCAATAGATCTGCACATACTTTAGTTAAAGACTACTTAGATTCTACGATGGAACTGTACTCTCTTCCAGAAGTTAAAATCGGTCAGCTAGAGTTTTTGTGTGGAAAAAAATAACAATCTTAGTTTCCATTCTTACAACTGGATTCATGCAGGATGACCTGTAGTGCAGTTGGAAATTCCCCTGAAGTTTAGGGAAAATCTTTACACAAACAAGTATCTGACTGAGAATTCATGACCTTGTATGTTTTGTCACTTATTGTAAGACCAGAGCTGTAGTAAAATGTTTTGCTATTTGAAAATAAATGTATTAAAAATTCAGTCATTTATCTTTAATGAAATATCAGTTAATTGTTTAATTAGAATTAAACATCAGCCTTTCCTCATGTGAGTACTGAAGCAAACACACAGGATCAGAAAGAAAAGGCAAAGAGGATAAGGAAATTTGCTGTATATTGGTTTGGGTTCATTTGTATCAGTTGAAGCGCAACAACTAAAAAAATTCTTTCTACCAAGAACCAGGCATGAATCTGATAGAGACATCTGTGACTGGAAAATGTGCTATGCTCTAGCCAAGCTGTCTCTGCAGAGTGAAATATGGGGTAAGTGAAAGTACTGCCCCGGAAATGCGAGCAGTAGTAAAGCTATACAGATGTGAGAGAGAGGTTTCTCTTCTGCTCAGCAATACCTCCTGCCAATTTAGGCCAGAAAAAGAAAGGAGAGGAGAATAAATGCTCAGGGCTGAAAGGAAAATAAGGAGGAGAAAAAAGAAAATCAAGTGGCAAGCAAAAGACTGCAGAAAACACTATGAAAACAAGACAAAAAATATTTCTTCAGCATTCAGGTTTTTTTCATAAGTTTCTCACAACACATCGCTAACCCTGATAAGTCAACCAGCCAGTTGGCACCCTGTCCTGGAGTAAGCTAGCTGACAAAAAGAGAAGACTGCATTTCAGGAGTGGCTGAACCAAGCACAGTATCTGTATGCAAAACTATAAGGTCACCTCCAAGAGCTCATTTAGTCTACAAGTTAAACAAATGTAACTAATGTTTCTTCAGATTTATGACTGTTTGAGTTGTCCAACAAGAGATTTTCCTCTAATCTGGCAATGTATTTCTGGCCAATTCCTTCTGAGAGGGCTAAAATCTGCATTGGTTATTCTGCTTATTGTAGATTAGATCCACAAAGACCCTGCTACCTCTTCTGATTTGGCTGTGAGGACACCAAAAGGGTGATCTGCAAAAAAAAAAGGCTGGTCAGTCTGCCTTCAGTCTCTGGAAAAACCACAGGGCACATCCTCTTAGAAGCTACTTCTGTGCGTGCACAAAGATCACCAGTAACATTCAGCATGGATTTACTGAGGGTAAATCATATATGATTGCCTTCTATGATACAATAACAGGATTTGTGGATGTAGGGAGATCAGTGGGTGTCCATAGCTTGACTTGAAGCAATCTGCAGGCAGGTAGCAATAAAGTGTAGAGATTCAGAAGGCTGTTTTGAAGGCCAAATAAACACTGGGACTGTTTATACACAGTAACTGAAAGAGTACATAACAGAAGTGCAGAGTAGGTAAACTGGAAGTTCCCCTAGCTCTTTTGCAAAAGATTTAAAGGACTATGCCTCATACAATACGTAGTTCCAATCTCTGACACTCACTGAGACTGAGAATCGAATTGGATTCAAAACCAGAATCAAGGATTTATAAAGAGTGAGAACAACGAGTTAGGCATGGTAAAAACTCATCTGCAGTTAATAAAAACCAGTATTCAGAAGGACGTGGCAACTGCAACTCATAAAACAATATGACAAAGATATACTTCAAGATTTTACATCCACTAGAGGATTTCTTAAATTTCTTGAAGTATCTGTTTAGTCATTGTTCTTTACTAAGGGTGATCTCTCTTTTGAGGCTGTTTCTGTCTAATAGTCTGAGAAAAGATGCTGGGTATCTTGAGACTTTTGGCAGTATTGGTAGAACTTGGCCATTGTTACTCTTATGGTGGAAGATGACGACTCTATGGAAAGGGCTGGAAACATGAATCAAGCAACATAGAGTGCAGGATTCCACGAGAGCATAGTTTCAGGCAAAGATGAGGTTGTGAAGAACTTGGTGAAAACCATAGGCAGAGGACACTGACAATTATGCTAGTGTTGGGGGAAAGACAGAAGAGGATGTAATCAGAGTAAGAGAGAGATCTGAACTTAACTAAAGTGGCATTGTGCTGCAGGCGTGCTGCTATTTTAGTCAATCTCCTGGAACTGCAGGGTTATTTACTGGAAATCCAGCCTGAAAATGCATTCTTTGTGTAATGCTCTAAGTAGGAAGCCACCCCAAGGGATGCGAATTACCAAATACTGTGACATGATGGTGTAGAACATAAACCCAAACAAACCATGACTCTCAAAGGCTTATAGCTAAATATTTATTTCAGAGTCAATTTAAAAACAAGATTTTCATCCAGCAAGAGCACACAGTAATCCTGCAGGTCTAACTTGGCTCTGCTCTTTGCTCCCGCTGTATTCCCGGACGGGACAGACTTCAACGTTCACAGACGTGGGGTCTGCAGTGGGGTCAGTCCTGCCTGTGTCAGGTAACAGAAAGGGCACTTTTCACAGTCCTTAACAGTACAACACCTATTCGACATACATTATTGAAACTATAACCCAAGTTTATTAAAAAATTATGTGGAACAGACAGGATTTATAATTTACACTAGATTCATACAGATGTTTAATAATTAAAATACCATTTAATTCTTCAACCAGTCCCAAATTAAGGTTCATTGGAATTCATCCAGTAGCAAATGTGGCAAACTTACCTTTCATGAATTTGAGACTCTTACCACAAATCAGTCTGTTACTGACAACTAAACTTCTGAACGTTTGGATTTCTTCAGGGAAGTTTTGTGAACATTCATTCTTCTCACTGAATGCTTTTTCATTTATGAATACCACAAGGATGCAAATGCAATTATTTTTTGAGCATGTGGTCCTCCTGAATAAATATCTCATCCTTTATCTTCATCTGTGGATACCTGGTCTCTCTGTGGATATCTGGTCTCTCCATTTTATTTTTTTATACCTCACAGAAACTGTGTGTTAGATAACATGCTATGACAGCCTAGCAGCTGAATTAAAATTCTTGGCTACCAAAGGAACAGTAGTACACACTTGTATTTGTGTAACTTGGTATTTACACATGCAGAAGTCTTCCTATAAAAGGCTGATTTTTTTGGCATAGCAGTTCAAAGATGAGCAGATTTTATGAATTTAACTGTGGAAGTCTGTTATCAATTTTCTAAATAAAAAATAAAAGGAATTACTAGGTTCACAGTCGGTTCCTCAAGACTGGCTATAAGTTTCTGGTCACAAGCTTAATGTGTTTAACTGGTTGCCAAGGCAAGTCAGCTGTAGGTAGGAGTTACTAAGTTTCAATAATTTTGATTCTCAAGAAAGGCTTTATGGTTGAGATGATAGTGCATGAAAAATTTTTTTGATTAGTGTTAATATAATGACCCTACAGAGACCCACAGGCTGCTTTAGAGAGGTGAATGCCATGATCCCCATTTTACAGATGAGAAACTCAGACATGGATGGAAGAGATGTGCAGGGCAGCAACAGGGCTGGGAGGAGAGCCCAGGTGTCCTGGCTCTGGGCTCAGTTCCTGATTTCAGGCATTGTATGTTGCCTTTTATCAGAGAGACATGCTTGTCCTGACAAATTGCTGCTTATGCACATGTTGTCATTATTAATGCAACCCCGAGGCATGACAATTTAGTGCAAAAAGGATGTTTCTCTAAGCATCCTAGGTTTGGGGCCTGCTTCATTTGCTATGAAGTAATCACTTTTGTCTTCCTGTTAGGACTGCTGCCATGGGGCCCCTGACGCTGCTGAATCATCCCCTCATGCTCATACACAGTGGTAATATTTATTAAATGAAACACTTATGTCAACAATCAGTGCTTGGCAGTGGGGAAAACACGGCAGGAGATATCTTTAGTATCAAAAGGGTTGTTACACAGCAGGTTACAAGCACTGCTAGAAAATAAAAGTTTATGACTATTGAGCTGGCTTTAACTGCTACACATCTAGAGAAAAGACCTAGATTACAGATAAGGGGCCAATTGGTGTGTTAACATCCCAATCTGCCCTACTTCTTTAAAGTTATGCAGATTGTTGCAATACTATCTGGGACTACAAGGTTCTGATATAAAATCAGCAGCAACTGCAAAACCACACGTACTGTTTTGCTTACTAGTAAGTATTAGGGCACTACAAGAAAATGGAAAAGTATTGGTGAACACAGAGAATAAGGCACAGATGTGGTATGTCTGTAAACCAGAAGAACTGCAAGCTGAAAGCAAGACAATAGTTGTTAGAAACAGTGGGACTTGAGTACCTAGTTCCCTAAGGCTCCTTTGAATTTTAGCAAAGAATGGGAAGTTAATTGCACTCATGTACTCATTCTGATACCCAGCATCGCTTGGAGGCTTTGTGGTGAATAAGGAGTGCTCAGGTGTCTAAAAATCAAGAGCTACTGGATTTGGATGAGGATCTGGTTTTCAATCTTGCTCTCCAGGGAAAAAAGAAAGGGCCCCAAACAACATCATTACCAACTTTAGAAATGGCTGTAGGTGAATTTTCCTCTGGAAGCTCTGCCCTGTGCTATTAACCAACATGACTTCCTGATCAAAAATCCTTCTTTTCAAGAAGCCATGAAGCAGAGACTAACTGGAGAGAGAAAAGGCTATTTTAGCTACTTTAGAGCTTGGACTTGACCAGAGAAGAAAGACTTTGTTTGAAGAGAAAAAAAACCAACCCACAACTTTCTTGGAATCAGTCTCACTCCTTGGACATGAAGCTTTTCTGTTCCTGTCATCTTAAGCTTCAGTTTCTGTTTTGCCGTCCTTGAGTCACCAAGTGACCAGGCTGCAAGCTGTTCCACATATACTCACATACTCTTCTGCTCTGTTTGCCTCCCCTTTTGTTCCAGTGGCATAAAGAGCTGTTGCTTTGCTAAGAGGGAAGAATGTCAATGATTATGTGCAAGATGAATTCAGAACCTGCTTACTGGAGGTGCACACTTTAAATATAAACATCCTGTAATTATAAATCCCAGAATTGCCTTTTTATTTGAGCCTGCACTTGGAATTTGTGGAAGGAATCTCTGGGTACTCTGATCCTGACACTGCTAAGGGCTTTGCTTAGTAAACATTACAAATATTTATTACCATCCCAATATTATAAGCGAGGGCATGTGAGAAAAAAACAAAACATAAGATTCAGAGATATCTTGTATAAATAATTAGGAGTGGATTCAGGATAAAAAAAAATTAATCCAGAAATACAGAATGTCCAGGAGCTTATGAGCATCCAGGTCCATGGTTTGAATCCTGTCCTTTTTATAACTGCAAATCCAGAGTTGGGCTGGGCTCAGACACTGAACAGTTTGCTCAGGCATGTTCAAAGATTCTCTGGTCTGGAGCTGGGATCCAAATAATTTCCAAGAACAACTTACATTTACATTTTTTCCCCTTGTCCTCCAAGGCCCTAACTATATTGCTCTTGGCTTAGGAAATGCGAAGGGACATCAAAGGGAACCTTCTATAGGAAGACAATGTATATCCAACCTTACACAAAAAAAAGATAAGAAGAAAGTCCTTCATATGTTTTGAAATACTGATCTAAATTTTAGAGCAAATTCTCTGGATGTCATAGGCTGGTGCTGCTTGCTGCTCCATGTGCAATGAGAAATGAATGACTATCATGTTATGTTATCCCTATCATTGTTTACCATAACTCATGGGTTTCAAACACTATTTCCTGAAGCTATAATAGATGGGAGAAAATCCAGAAAAAACATACCAGCCATTATCAGCCATAGCTTTCTCTCAACATCACTTGGTCTTTACTTTGGTCTTTACTCTAATTTTTAGCTTAGCCAGGCTGAGGTGACAGTGGTGAAGTGCAGTCAGACAGCAGAATTATTTTTCTTAGCTGCTAAGATATGGTAGATATGTGCTAGGCAGAATATATATTCTTCCAGGCATATCTCAAAGGGCCTGATTGTAGAAGTGTTTACGTGGAAACCACAACTCCCTGAGGAAAACAAGATTAGGGAGGAAAATTTCTATCCACTTGCTAGAATTTGCTATAACCTCTGATACCAGATTGTGTTCCAGAAAGAGCTGATTTTTCTTTTTTTATTATACATTAGAAACTAGAGAAAGCTTTGTGTTGAAAGTACAATATCCTGTGCTAACCAGGGTTTCAGCTTGACTGCAGGAGGAGAGTGTCCTACTGTTTGAATACATCCAACATATCTGCACTCATTTGGAGGATATCTAACTGAAAGAAGATACGTAATGCAGACCGTAAAAAAAATACTCCTGTGAAGATGCATTTTAGCCAAAGGTACCAGCCACCCTGCTGATATATGTTAGGGCTATGCAGCTGCTCTAAGGATGGTTTGCTTAGGTATCTTTGCACAGGGGAGGCCTGAAAAGTTAGCCATCCCAGTTAGTTTTTTCCATGATGTGGAAAGGAAGGGAGAAAGGAAATCTCTCTTCCTTTTTTCTTTGCTCTCTAGATGATGTACATAGGATGAAACAGTTCTCTCTGGAACTGCTAGGAAAGCACAGGCAGGAGTGCATGCTCCTGGATTTCAGGGAAGAAATGGTGAAGCATCTAATGACTCCTCATCCCTATGGGATGAAGAAGAAATAAAAACATTGAGCAAAGCTGTGTACTGGTAGAACAACACTAGCATGATGGCAGTGATAGTAATTTCAAATAGTGAGCAGCAACTAGTTTGATTGCAGTTACAGGAGGTTTGCACACATTATAACAGCTGGCAATTTGGAACATGGCCTACAAAACACACTAAAATGGTGAGTCACCTCAAATTTCACTCGGACATTTTATGAATCTCTGTATCCATGGCACATTGTTTGCTGTTTCCCACTTTCCCATTGTTTGCTGTTTCCCACTTTCCCCTCTGCTACAAAAAGCAAGCCCAATTCAATTTACCTTTGTAACAAATTTACACACTTCCACATCTGAAGTGATGGAAAATGGCTAAAAGCCTACTACAAACACAGAACTAAACTGAGATTTCTCTCCTGAGGGCCCAACAAACAGGCTGTGAGCAGTACATCTCACCACACTGCTCAGCCTGCTGATCTTCCAGGGCTCTGAAACCTGAGACTTGGTAAGCTGGGGTGAGATTTAGAGCCTGTGCGCTGAACACGGCTTAGCTCCAGTACAAGGACCTGCTCTCCCGAAGCTCATTCCTTCTCTCCTGGTTTTAATATATTTTCAGTTCTCATTACAATTAGAGCCCTCTTTTTCTTCCTGTCAGGTTCTCCCCCTCAATACCCACTAATTAGTTTTAGTTCTTACAGCCTAGGAATACACAGTCATATCTGCATCTTTAGATAGACAGGAAAGAAAGGCCCGAGTAATAAAGCCCAAATAAATAACCTGAGTGGAGGTTCCATGCTTACAGACAGTTTTAAAAAATGTCAAGACAGTCTCTTTCCCTCATGCCATGGTACAAAAGCTAAATGCATATAACCAAAATATTGACAGGAGAGAAATCTTTAGAGGGGGGAGGGATAAACTTACTCTCAGCAATGGAGAGCTCTGGGTCCTAATTCTTTATCTGACTGCTATAATCATAATGAAAAAGAGAACCCAGAAAAGTCCTCTCATATGAAAGAAGCATTGCAGAATACTGTTTCCTGGAGCTGACTTCAAACCAGAATCTCTTGTGTGGGTGAGACTTTAAGGATTCCTCTAAACATGACTTGGATTGTGAGGCATCTGCAGAGCATTACTGCTCAGATCCCTGGACCACCACTTCTGCATATGGATAGCTTCAATGCATTTACTGGCTTTTTGAGGGTTTTCTTTTCCCCCGATTTAATGTTGTACCATCCTCTCTTCACCAAGGGAATGGTTTCCTCATTTGTGATGTGGTAGCTTTTGCCAGTTTTGGAAATTCCATCTTGGGAAAAACCCACATCAGCATCTACAACATGTTGTTATAATTATGTCTGAACCAAAAATCATTTGCATTATCTAGTCAGAGGGAAGTTCCTACTCTGGTCTACGACTGAACTTTGCAACTTGACTGACCTGCTTTTTTGCATTGCTTTTTTATGCTAAGAGCTTTTAGGAGAAATAAAAGCTACCTGACACGGGATAAATGTTGATGGAGCTAACTGTACGTAAATCGGTATTAGCAATTCATTTAAATGCGTTTTCAGTCTTGACTCGGCCCCAGTAAAATGAGGCATTAAGCTGCCCACACCACCACGTTTATCTGCATGTTTGCAAGCAAGCTTCCTTTCCTAGGGTGTCCGCACGAGCGATGGAAAGAATTCCCTGGCTGGCAGCAGCCTGGAAGGCAGCAGGAACACACAGCCCAGAGCCGCTCTGGGCTGCGCGGCCCCTGCGAGAGCTGCTCGGCACCGAGCTAAAGTTCAGAGCCAGGAGGTTTCGCAACCGGGTTCACAGTGGGGACTGCTGTTGTTTACTTTAGGGGAAGATGGAGGCGAGCGAGGAAGGAGCGAGTCACTCCCCCATGTGCTCCCAAGTGCTCGACACCCCGCTGCAGCCCTGCTCGCAATGGTTTATGCAGCTGCTGGATGGGGTCTGGTTTCAGGGGATGTGAGCTGCAGGAGCAGGTGGGACTCCGGGCAAAGACTCCAGACCCAGGACAAAACAGAAAGAGAAATCTGTCCTCTTCCCAGGGTGTTGAGGGAGTCTGACAAGGAAAGACTTTGCGAGCTTAACTTTCCCCCATGACACCAGCCCCAAGGATCCCTGCGAAGCCACCTGCCACTTCCAAGGTAATAGGAGCCTGTGTAAAAATTCAGGAGAACTAGTCCAAAGCATAAGAGCAAATGTTGTTGCACTGCTCAACATCCCAGGCCATTAACTGCATTAATTTTTCTGTGTGTTAGAAGTTCTTTGTTTGGGTCTGTGTACATGCACATCCTTTCAACTCATCAACTCTGACATGCAGCATTTGCCAAGATAGGATTTTAAATAACCTCCCAGAGTAACTGTGGCATAAAGAGGGACAGGACACCCTTTATTTACTGCCACTCTGGGGATTCTTCTCCAGGGCTTGCTATGGATGTTTTTACAATTTAAAGTAATTTGTAATTTAATTACAAATTGGCCACAATACTCAGGCCAATGATAACAACAGTTTTCCTACTGAGGTCTGTGGAAGTTCACATCCTCCACTTTGTATTCCCCTTCTCTTCTGCCCACACTTGATGTGTTTTGCCAGTAGGCTGATATCAGATGTAATTTTCAAAAAACAGAAGCTTCTGAGATATTAATTTCAAATGTTGTTTTTTACACTGAAGGGTGTACACAGGGAAGATAATTCTGGGGCAAAAGCTTTGTGGTTGAGGATGGGGCTGGAAAGAGCTGCCTTCCCTGATGATGCCTGGGACTGAATCTGGCTTCTCCCAGTTTATGCCTTACTCCTCTGTGCACTGCTTAGTAGTTTGTGGCAGGGAGGATGTGCTGCCCACCTTAGGCAGGGGCTGTGATGAAGGTTAATATAGACAGAAAGCCCTGTGCCTCTGTTTGGTTGGGGTTAGTGGGACCTTCACATGCATTTCAGGCTTATAATTAAAGATTTGTTCATATCAAGTTAATTTCTTTAAATGAAATATATCGTTATTAATTTTCCAATTGGTTGATAGACCTTCATGTCTGATATATTCCTTTAAAGCTGGAGGTTTTGACTGTTTCTCTTGAAAGATGAAATGTTATTAGAAGGAAGTCTGGACTCAAAAGACGAGAAAGGGGGAAAGATGTTTCAGACCACAATTTCAAAGTGACCTCATTAGCCCCTCTAAGTGAGCAGCTCTCCAAGTCGTGGTGGAGACGCTACTACATGTCAGGCCCTCTTGGCCTCCTGCATGCTGGATATATTTTTCCCATAGCCTTCTCTGCACTCTTGCCAGGCCAAGATTTGTGTTTGGGAAAAGTTCTCAGGACAATTGAGCCTCCTTTAGTCCAGCTCTGAGCTCCTCTTTGCTCTGTCAGTTTTGCTGACGCAGATGCTGGAGAAAAGCTGGCGTGAAGTTTACTGAATGAACCTCGTGAAAGGAGCGGGGGACAATGAGCAATCTTCATCTATGTATGAACAGAAGTTGTAGCTCCTTTGGCTGGCACTTTATGGCAAGGACATAGAGAAAACTGTCAGCTTTATGTATTCATTTTTCTCATCTATATGCACAGGTACAGGGTGATTTCTCATTCTCAACCACTTCAAAGAGCTGAAACTATTTTTTTTCTTGTGGGTGATGCATATTTGATGAGTGGTCCCTATCGATGTTTAAGAACTGTAACAGTTTTGAAAACTCTGTTTTGAAAACCATGTGTACATGTTATTCTGTTTTATCACTCCCTGCTGGCACTCTGCTCTCTTAGCTGCTCTCAAGCAAAAGGGATACAATGTTTGTAGCAGAGCCTGCAAAGCTGTGCTCAGCCCTGAGCTGTCTGCAGGAATCCATATACCTCCATGCACACAATTCTCTGTTCAGGTGGGTGAGTAACTTGGATACAGAGGACAGAAAATCTCTGCCTCCAAATAGCCCACATTTGTATCATATCAGCTCTTGAGAAACAAAAATCCACCCTGTTATTAGAAAGTTATTACATAGTTATTTTCAAGACTGCAACTGAAAAGATGGGATCTTTGCTTCCTTTTTTGTACAAGTGTACTGAACTCATATCTCTTCTGGGTGATACCTCAAAGAACTTAGTGCCCAAGAAGACTTGGAGGGATCTGTCTGGGCTTTGTTTTCCAAAATAACAAACTCCTTTTGGAAACTTAGGTCTGTGTTTGCATGCAATCCACATCATGACCTTTTGCCCTTCATCATCCTTCCTAAGTCAGGCAGTCCTACAATAAACAGAATGGAGAAATTCTTTGCAGGCATCTTCTGTGGCATAGGTGATTGGGTTGATGACTTTTAAATCAGTTCTTTGCATGCATCTAGTTTTCCTAGTAGAACACTGATGTCCATATAGCAACAGTCACTTAATAGTGAACTAAGCACCTAGCTTAAATTTTCAGTACTTAGTTAAAGAGTGTGTAAGTTTTGAGATGGTATTTCTAAATAAGCTCAGCAGCATATAAGCCTGGCTGCTGAAATTGTTCTTGGTCTAGTTCAATGACCCTCAACAGCAGTTTTTGTTATTCTAGTCTGTATGATGATTATCTTTTCCTGCTAACTTTGGAGTTCCTTAGCATTCAGTTTGAAGAGGACAGAAATGTCTGTTTATAGGACAGTCTCATCAAAAACAGAAATGAAAGGAAATAGAAGAGAGCAGTGATTATCTGAAGATTTCACATATTTGGGCCTTTTTCATGCCATGTCCAATTCCCATTTCTAGATACTGAGCACTTGGAAAATGAGGCCTTGCTTTACAGCTTAATTCCCTTTTAGTTTTCCTGGCAAGAAACGCACAAATCTGTTTTGCTTGTATGCCAGGAAAAAAGCAAAAGTATAGTTCCTCACCTTTATACACTACTCGTCTCCTTCCATGTAACACAAGCCACTTGAACCCTTCTGATCTGAGTAATATAAAATATATGTAAGATTCATCCCAAAAGCATCATCCTCTGGATTAATGCTTACTTTTCCTTTAGTGTCCATCCATCTGCTGGCTGGGTCTGCTGCTTCCCTGTCTGCTCTGCACATCAAATGGTGCAGAGCACCATTGGTCACTGTCTATGACAGCTTAGCAGTGAGCTGGGCAGGCAGGGAGGAAACTACTACTGGAGGATGAAGCTGTGTGTCTTTTTAAAACTTGTTTTTTAGTACATTGGAAATTAGGATTAATAAGGGTTTAATTCTCCTTCTTGCTATATTCTGGATATAGCCAGTGAACTTGTACCTTTCTGGTGATTTTTGCTTTCTATCTCTTGACATACATATGATCTCTGCGGTCAGATCGTCTGCACATCTTCTCTTGAGACCTTATCAAGCCAACTCTGTGTATTTCAGGATTTTCTCAAAGGAAAAAGCAAAAAGCAGGTCCCATCTGCTACCTTTCATACATTTTAGTTTTGCAAATAAACTTGTTCTCACCATTACTTCCTTAGACCAAGATGAATGGCACAATCGATACTTTCTGCTGTAGCTGAAGCCAAAGTATAGACAGAAGGAATATTTCTAAGGTTCCTAAGATTATGGGATAAGCAATATGACCAATCAGGTCATTTTCAAATAGGCTATTTCCCATTTTTATTGCTTTTCAGAATGTTACTTCTTAACACAATAGAAATCTTACTCTTTATTGCCAGGCTAAGCTTCCAACAAATGCAGAGAGACAAAAATTAACCTAAATGTTTTTAAACCAATGCTCCCTTCTTGTTACTGTTAGCAGAAAAGTCCAGCCGTGATGAGGAGACTGTGCTCCAGTTCTAGCAGGGGGAGCACAACAGCAGTGTGTAAAGGCAGGTGCTTGTCTGCTTTAGCTAGCAACCAACACCATAGTTCTCCTTAAAGTTTCCCTTGAAATTCGGTGATCAGGTGTGTTGGGGGACACACACAGCATGAACATGAATAATACTAATAGCAGTAAACATGAAATGTTTTAGTTGAGGACATGTGCCAAACATCAGCCTCAGAAGTATAAGTCAGGGCACGGCAATAATGTCTTAGCCTGTATAACATCTCCTAACTCAGCTGGGGCTTCATAGCCAATTCTGAATTGAAAACATTTAGCTCTGATATTTATACATGAACACTGAGGCTGACAAACGTGAAGAGAAAGGGCTGGTATAGTTGTTCCTCACTATGCTGTCAAAAGAGTATTTCATTCTGGATCACTGAGACTCACAGCCTTCCCTAAGTGGTTTTAGGAAATGTGGACTGTGGCTCTTTCAGCTCACCAGAAATGCACACAAGCAGTATAGTGTACATTTAGGGGGCAGAAAGGGAGTGAGGCACACCTTAAAAATCACTGTTAAAGGCAGCTTCCACTTTATCTGCAGCATTTATGTTTTATGCTAATGGATTTTATTGAATAAAAACTAATGTTAGACTTGGGGATAATATCAAGATCATGCCATTAAAAGACAAAATACCTCTAAACCACATCAAGCTCCTTAATTCCTCTTGACAACAGCCACATAACCCTATATTTATCTAGCATCATTCAGGCAGTATAGTTGTTAAATAATATATAACTTAACATTAAGAGGTAAATTCTTTCTAAATTATTGTGTTGAAGATGATGCACTTTATTTATGAGAATGTATGATTTTATTATAAGAAACACATATGCAGAAATTCAGTGTGTCTGACCCATTCAGGCTCATTTCAAAGCTTGCTGGAAGACAATGGAATTTCCATTGCCCCCAGTCAGACTTTAGATTATTCCTTACTGGTCATTTAGTGGAGTACATGGCTACCTTTGTAGATGTGGTAAGAAGTAAACTCCAAGGGTCCTGTTTTATAATGATGAACCAGCACATTTAGGATAACAAGGACCTGGATTACATCCTTTCTGGTAAATCAACAATACTGATCCTGATTTATGTGTTCCCTTAGAATGGGTCTTTGGCCAAAAACATAAATAGTCTCAATCCTTCTAGGTGGCACATGCTAATTAAGTGCAATTTTCCTTTCTTCCAAGAAAGCCCAATAGTTAACTCTTTCCTGCCCAACATTGGTTGTGACTATTGTATTCCTGAGGCTCAAACAGGGCTACTGCATAGCTGGCAACCTGTGTAATGCTGTCAGTGTCAACTGGGATGGTTTCTGCGGACAGGGCCTTCAACAAACCCCGACGGTCTGTCTTGCAGCAGCCTTCCCCCATATAGGTTCTTACACATGCTGAGCCAGCAAAGCCCAGTGGCCAGCCAGCCCTCTTCTGTTTATAGCAAAAGGAAAAAAGGAAACCTCTACATGTGCTTTCAGGCATCCCTTATATAACTTTCCAGATGAATATTGGCAGCTGAGGAAATAGGGGTCAGATCCACAATCAAGAGAAGGATCTCACACACTACTACCATGGGCCTTGAAGTGGAACTATAGCTAATGTGGAAACAGGGGAAGAAACAAAGACGCTCCCAAACACTGTGCCATGGTATCAATCAAAAATTGAAACTGCAGGTTCCTCAGACTCTGGTTTTCAGCTGTGGTTTGTTCTTTACACAAATGAAAGAAGAAATATCTGCACACAATGCTGAGGCTTGCAGTGTCTGCATTCATGGTTTAAGGACTTGCTTTGGCTGATCATTCCAGAGAGGAAGCTCTCTCTTACTCCCCACTTTGATGTTACAAGTCACACCACTAGATTTAGAAGGCTGTTGAGCTATATGCAGGAAAGGATTACAACATAAGAACACAAGTGGCTGCTTTAGGCTTCATGGTTTTGGGGCCTCCGCAGTTTTGTGTGACAGTGCAAGAGAGCCCGTTCAGTTTGCTGACAACAGCGCTCTCAGCAAAAGTAGCTGCTCCCCAGACCTCTGCAAATTGAAAGGCCAGACTTAGCCATGCTGTTTCTTAAAAGTGACATAGCCACAGGAATGGATTTGTGACAAGATGGCAAAAGAACAAATCCCACCATAAAAGAACAACAATGAAAGGCCGTAAGGGGGGAAAAAATGAATTCCAGAGTGGGCTGATGTGCTTACGCAAGACAATTTACACAATCACAGCATTGTACAAAGAAACAAAGATATGGCCTTGGGGAAGCCACTGCCATTTTGTAAGTAACAGTTAAAAAATGCTTGCACTGACTGTACCAAGAAATGCCTGTAGAGGCAGGGGCCCTAATAAGGAGCAGCAGGCAGCACCCCAGTGGGTGAACAATAAGACATGGCTCCCTGAGCAAGAGACTGGCCCCTTCTGAACACAAAAGGCTTTATGCAGGGTTGCACGCTCTGGCCGTACCTCCGAGCTGCGCAGCCTCGCACCGGCCTTCGCGCAAATGCTTTTGGGCTGGACATACTCTTAGAGATGCACGAGAACAAGAGGTTTCACAGCAAGAGCTTCCATCCTCACTTTACATTATTGTTTGCGCCTCCGGTGCGTTGGGAACTCGGCATGCTCAGCTGTGTCTTTAGAGCAAGTTCCTCCAGCATGGCTTCTTTGTTCCTGTTCTGCTCCAATCTGCTTATATTTAGGCTTCCTCAGCAGGGTGGGAAAGCTCCACAAGTGTCAGTAAAAATTAGGTTTTGTTTTCTTCTTTCAAGCTAAGAATCTAGCAAATGATAAAAAGTGCTTTGGCAGTCAAGTATTGTGGGTAAAAAGTGTTTTTGCAGATATAGGTATAAATTATTGGTGACTGATTTGGGAATTTGGTAACTGTCATTTAAATCAAGCAGTAGCTCCCCCAAGGTCACCAAAGCAGGATGCCTGACCGGATGAGATGACTTTAGAGTGTTGCACTGAGTTTCCAAAATGTTGGAGATGAGGATTTCAGACCCAATTTGATGAGGCGACTTATGTCTGTGTTAGCACAGATTAAGATATAAGTAAAAAGGTATTTGTCTAAAGTAACAAATAAAACTTTGGAAAATAATCTGTAAGGAAAAAACAAAAATAATCAGGTTTTCTAAAGGAGTCTTAATGTGTCAAGTACTCAACTTCATAAAACTGCAGTAAGATTTGACAGTGAAATCCCTGTCTTGATGTTTTGCTAATAAGTAAGTAAATATCCTACAGATTTCAGATGTATAATGTTACTTCTGTAGATACATCAAACACAAGTTCCAAGGGACTAAAGAATTACTGCAGGCAGTTTTAGGTGAAGACTGTCAGGCTACTATAAAATAAGTAGTGGTAGGTTTTGTTTGTCTTCTTCTTGTATTGTATGTGAGACTTCAGTTTAAATGTCTAAGTAAGGTATGGCTGTCAGGTTAGGAAATGGCAGACATGCCACTCTTTCAGCTGCTTGAAGTCAGACTGCAGAACACTTGAGAATATACAGCCTGAAACACAGCAGCATCAGCTGAGGAAATGGCAAGGCTAACTCAATGGGCTGTTCCATTTTGGGTTGTGATTGTTGCTTCCTCCAAGCCTCCAACACTATCGTTCCTCTCCATCCTGCTCAGACTTTCTCTCGCAGCTAGAACTGAGTAAATATCTACTACATTCAAATAGTGTGAAAATTCATGTGTCTCTACCTTCTGATTTCCTCACTTTCTAGTCAGAATAGACAAAGACTTGCCAATGGTAAGATGACAATCCTTCTCGTGCCCTTAGCTGGACAAGCTGTACAGTTGTGCTTCTGTTTCCAAGTCAGTAGGTTCAGAATCAGAGAGGAGCAAACCATCTTGGCACAGATATATATGTGCAGGTTAGGTGAGATTTAGGTCTGTGACAATGTAAAAGGGACCATTACTTTAATGCTACCAATAGCATTTCAGATATCTATACTCATGGATTCTTATGTGCTTATGTAGATCTCCAACAGCTCTCAATTTAGCAAGTGTTTAAATTGAAGCCATCACTTTGTCACAGAGTCATCTTCAGCAAAGAACTTGCGGGCACAGTGTACTATGAGAGGAAGAGCAGTGCTCTCCCAGTGCTCTGATCACCATCATCTTTAGTTTCTTCTGTGCTAACAGGATAACACTCTCTTTCAAATACACAATTCAGCCAAAACCTTGAAAAAGTTTCTTCTCCTCCACTATGTTTATAAAAAATAATGTTGTAGACAGATACTGCTGTATGTGTGTCTGTGAGGTTATGCCACTTTGTTACGAGCCTGCCTGATAAGATACTCCAAGTTGTAATAATGACCAGTGATTACACATGGTTGTTTTGTTTCAGTTTTTGTGTTTCACTTGAATGTAAATCTTCTAGGATCAAAGGGCTCTATAATAAGACAGAAGTTATGAAAGAAGTGTTTCCATCTCTTCCTGCCACGTGCCTTAAGGCTATAAAAGCAGTTCTCTTTCTACCCTGAAAAGAAATGATAATAAAAAAGCAAACCATTAATTAGCATGTGGAATTGACTTCAGTGTGAAACTCCATCACCGAATCTTGTAAAATGGGACAGCAAGAGGGGGAAAGCTGCTTTAGAGGAAGACTGTGCTAACCTAGATCACTGGGAAGGCATTCTCTGGCAGAATTTCTAGGGGTCTGCTGCACAGCAGAGGCCGTTGTATCAGCTGAACCATGAATACGTTGAAACAGATTATGTCCTCTGAAATGAACCTTTCGGGGGGTTGTAATCGTTCGTGTTTGTAATTCTGTAGTGGGAATTTCAGGTTTGTGTATAAACAATGGGAAAAGTGAACTAACCAATGCAAACTAGTATTTTACTTACTTTGGAGAAATCTTTTGTAAAACTTGATGTTTACACGACAGTTAGCACTGTCCTCTTGCCAGCAGATATTGAAAAGAAAGGAAATGAACTGTGCAGTCATTTACACCCCATGAAAAGACATTTGATAGCTTAGAAAGATTTCTTGGTTTCTCTAGTGACTTGTTTCTCATGTAAGCTTGCTGTCTTTATATTCTGGTCATGTACAGAGCCAAGCAAAAACAGCACTGGAAAAAAAAAGATAAACTGTAGGGCCAAATCCATTCTAATGTAGCTTCACCACAGTTGGTGGAGTTAAGCCAGGTGATAATTTGTCCCAAGATTTTGGAGCAATGAAGTATTAAAGTGAAGATTAATAGAGCATTAGAGCTGACAGGAGTAGCAGGAATTTATTTGCAATTAACTTTCACTCAGAATATAAAGAAAAATGGTAAAAGGAAAACTTTCCAAAGCCATAATGAGCATGCACAACCTCTGTTTTCTCTGAAAAGGAAGCTGGTCTTTCCCATAGGTTTCCATAAACATATCTCCTTAAAAATATACACTGTTATCTCCTGGTTTTGATCAGCTCCCTTGTCCAGTTAGGTCCATGCAACTGCTAACTTTTAAAGCTGAGTCCTTGCCAAAGCTATCTGTGCTTTCAAAGTAAAACAAAACATTGCACACATAAAGAAAAAAAAAAAAAGCGTGTTGCTGATGAAGACAACTATAGGAATGACCTACTAGGACAGATGCACACCACATCACATAATAAATATATTGTTACTGCATATGGTATGACATCACAGATGTGCCTGAAGACACTTGATGATTTAGCACCTTTTGCTGTGAGATAAAGCTGTGCCAGATTAAGGCAGAAAGCAATCCAGGCAGCTGAACTATGAAATGCTTTCACAAAGACCATAAGTAAATAATTTAATAAAGTGTTCCATTCTTTTCAATATTGCATGTTCAATTCTGAGAGACAACAGGTGCTTCATGATCAAAGATCTCCTGTTACAAAGATGTGTGGGATAGAGAAGCAACACTCTGGGATGGTGGGGGTTGTGTGGGGTTTTTTCTGATTTTTTTTTCTCTCTTGTATCCTATCAAGGAGCTCTGGGCACTTAGTATACCTCCTTTCCACACAATCAAAGCCATTTTCTTTTCTAGAGTAAGGATTCTAGAAACTTTTGTTTAAGCCCATTCAAGGCTAGTAGGTAACCTGATATTCTTCACTCTGATCTGGGCTACCTTATCTCTCTTTTCTAATACTGTTTGATAATGGCAGAATTCTCAGAGGTTCAGATAAACTTTCCCAGGTTTAGATTCCTATTGAAAACATTCTAAGCCTGCTAAAGTAAATTGGATATATCTAGATGAAAGACTTTGAGTATCACCTGTACCCTGGTTGTATGGAATACATCAATATTAACTTTTCCTGTACTATTCAGCATGCCTCTATCCTGTCCCTCTGCAATTCAGTTTAGCAAAGGTCTACAAGCATGCAACAGGATGAGACAAAGCCAAATGCCCACACTTTGAGCTCCATAAAATGTTAGCTGGAATCTGGTTCAGTACAGACTTTTGCAAATAGTCATATCTTATCTGAATCAATTAGCTGTTTCTAATTCCTGATGAATTCCTGTGACTGAAAACAGTAACTTCTTGTGCTGCTTCCACAGTCAGTGCCTAATAATGCATGAAGATGCATGAAGCTGTTGATAAGGTCACTAGTGAAGTCACCAGTGAAGTTTGAGTCATGTAACTCAAGATTATTTGAGCCTCCCTAGCTGGTCTCATATTCTTTCCTAATTTCTGATTGCTGCTGTTGTCCTGCACCACTCCAGTGACCTCTAGAGAGAGTAACACCTATACTAGCTAGAGATATTGGAGGTCAAGTACAGTACTGCCAGAGAAATTAAAAGTCACCTGAAGTCCTAGTTTCAACATCTTCTTTTGAAGGTATTAATGCAAGGTTTCTAAAAGAGTACAAACAGTCTTGTAAGGATACTTTCTGTGCAAAGAAAATTCATCAGTACTGGAACTAACAGGGCACTGTGCAGAGTATTTTGTCTGTACTCTAAGGGTAGATGATGTTATGTATTCTTCAGACTGGGTTCATTACCCTCTGTCCAGACTTAACACTCTCATTACAGTGCAGTACCAAACTATGGAACTTCTCTCCATTTTACTCCTTTCCAGTTCTGTCTATCATGAACCTGGCTCTGAATGCGTGGAAGTTCTTTTACTCTGGCTTGGTACAATACCTGGAGAGAAGCACAGACTTTAAGAACCCTACCAGTCACATTAGTGGAAGCGACTGCTTTTGGTGAGTCCATCTGAAGCCCAACACGGTGTTCACTGTGTCCAGTCCTTAACTCCTCCTTTGGCCTACCAAGTGCTGAAGAACTATGCAGTATTATTTTGTGCTTGTCACACAGCACGCAAGGATCAACCACTGACTTCCACCTGGGCTAATGGTTTTGTCATGGCAAGTACCTTTCTTCTACTTATATGTATGCAACAAACTGAGGTGATAAGAAAACTGCAGTGCTGTGTTCTTACCCAGTGCAATTTGCAAACTCTAGGAAAACCTCTAAAAAGGGTTTCTTGCTTGTTAATTTTCCCTTTCATTTCCCCATAACTTTGCTAGCAAGAAAACTTCTTCACTCTTCCCTTATTCTGGATCATACGGATCAGAACAGGATCTTGTCATGCATCTTGTTTGGCAGTGATAGCACCAACATGGGAGCCTATTTTTATCATCTGACAAACAGCTGTAGTTGAATCAAGAAATAAATTGCAGACTAAATGAAGTTTCAGTGGTCCAGAGTACGGTTATCACCTGTCTCCAGAACACAGTTCAAGAACATATGTGATAGGTTCTAATACTCATACATGTGTTCTGGGGTGAGATTGATTAGGTGAGGACAGTGCTCTGTGCCACACTGAAGAAAGACTAAAAGGCTCAGTTCATTCATCTCCTATTTGCTCCTACTCCCCACTTCAAAAAAACCCACAAGGTTTCTTACTATAAATTACCCAAATTTCAACTTTTGGTTTTGGCAGATGATTAAACTGAACAAGTGTTTGCAGATAAACAGGGTGAGAGAGAAATCAGACAGGTATGCTGGCACAAATGTCACTGTATTTAGAGTAATGCTGCAAATAGCCATAAATAGGCTGGATAAGAAGTTAATCAGAACACTGTCATCTGGCAAATTGGAGGAGGGGGAAGTGTAAGCTCAAGCTTTTTTTTCTGATTGCTAGCCATAGTCAAGATCATCTCCTTTGTCAAAGGGAGAATGCAGAGACCCTCTGTTCATTCAGGTAGAAGAAAAGCTTCCTGGTAAGAGGGTCAGAGATCTTTTCCTATTAACCCTTGTGTATTCCACGATTCACTACATTATTATTACAGTATATGGAGGATAAAAGCTCCAAAGAAGAGAGGTCTGGAATACCTTTGTTCGCTATTTGTGAGGCCTGTCACAATAGACCTGGCAGGAACTCATGGATAGAGGCACTCTGCCCTGAGGAGTTTATCCTCTAGATGATGGGATACATTGAGGACTGGAAAACAAGGTGGGATTGCTTTTGTTTTGAGGGTATGTGGAGTACATTGTATCAACTGACCCTACATCAGCTCTTGTAGTGTTGTTACTGATGACAGTGGGGAAGTTCTGAGGTAGACACTGGGGTTAAGGTAGTTTCAGCGTTGGCTTTAAGGACAGTACATTTTTCTCCTTAATTCAAAGTTCTCTTTTAAGATTGAGACCTCATTTTACGCTTTCAGTTTCTTCCTGTGAAGAAGGATTAAGCTGAATCTGAGGCCACAAGTTTACAGCAGCAAAGGCATGAGTTAAAAAATATTTAGACCTGCAAGTAACAGCTGGACATAGATAAAGGATGAGAACATGAATCTTTCAGGCTGTAGCTGAAGATCAAACATATTGAGAGAAGTTGCTTTTTCCATTAGTATTTTCACATGGCTCTGCCTCCAGGCTTTGGGCAAGACCAGAAGCAAAAGTGCCAAAATATCATGAGAAAAGCTGCTCTTGCAAAATTTCTGGCCTGACCAGAAGTAGGAAAATCTCATGAAAGACTGTTCTCGTTTGCTTTCCAGCCCTGCTTGGCATGTCCAGAAGGCTAAACCAGGTTCCCCTTGGTTTTGAACCATATTTGAATTCTTATTTGGTTTCTCATGCCTTTTGTAAATAGTACTCTGTAAACCTGTGGTATGTCAGCTGGGCTGACTTGACACACTTATCCCCAGACCTGTGCAAACCAGCAGTGATTAAGTGTTTTTCAACCCTTGTCTAAAAATTATTTATCATTTACTACTAAGCAGAGACCCTGAGTATATTGCAGTGGGGAGATATACAAAATGATAGAAAAATGCTTTGGCCACAAGACCTCAGACTCTAGTAGGTAAGGTGGGATTTTGCCACAGTTCCTCATCTGTAAAACATCGATGTACAGCATCATTAATATCATTAACCCATGCGTATACAACTAGTCAGCTTTCAACCTAGATGGTTTTGAATCCCAGTCCAGAGCTTAAACCACAAGGCCATTTTCTCACTTCCAAATTAATGAATTACAAGAAGGCTAAATGGAAACAAAAATATCTCAACAGCCTGTTGTGCAGGAAACTGGCTGGGATTCATTCTGTTGCCTCAGTGAGTCCACAGTCAGCCTAACTGACTCTGACCACATAAGTTTGTGTGTTCTATTGTTGTGTCTGTGGTAGACAGTCAGCAGAACTGATTTTAAGGTCAATATGCACAACTTCTGTGCTTACTAAAAGAAAAAAAATCTAACTCCCAGGTTCTGCAACTAGTAAAACTAATGATGACCTACAGAAGAAAAAGATATATTTTAGAAAGTACACAATTTAGAGAATACATGACTGTAAAGTTGAGTGCTATAACTATCAAAGAACAGAAAGTTTGGAGAGCTTGCTGACTCAGCAGGTCTCCATGGAAGTCAAGTTCTCCAGGAATTTTTCCATTAATTTAGTGTCAGTTACTGAAAGCCATGTTACTTTGCTAACTATAGACCGCTATTTTAATTGCTATACTGTAACTGAAGTAAGAACATGATTCTCATTAAACAATCTCCTTCCTCAATGAAATAAGCAATAAGATTGACTTCAATTAACTACAGACACATAGTCAAGTTTCTCTTTATATTAAAGAAATGACACAAACCCTTCATGCTGTTTTCAGCCTATATTTTACAGTTATGACATGGAGCCAATAGCAACATGCTACAAGTTCCAGGGACACATGCATTAACCAAGGAGGACCTGGCTATGATTTTGAAAAGCATGAATTCCCTGGGGAGAATCTGTGGGGTACTGCAGTGCCTCAGGGCAAATTGGTAGAGCCAAGGAATATATTTCTGTCTGTGCTAGAAAGATGCCCCATGCAAAGTCCATTAGGCAGAACAAACACAGTTCTGTTTTACGTGATATGAATGGATTCTAAGGGCACATTACCGCCTTCTTGTAAAAAAGGATCTTCTTTGTGACTGAAATTCCTCAGCATACTGCACACTGCAGCTAAACTGGGGAGGTCCGCACACAATCTCTCTGTTGTATTTCTGTGGTGAATATGTGGTACTGAAGAAGACAATAGCAGATGGGACAGTCCTCACTGAACACTGAATAGGGATTATCTTTTTTTCAGCTTATAATATTTTCATAACTCGGCAGAATTGAACTGTCTAGGCTTTGACACATGAAGCAATATCAAAGAGCAGCTTCCGGACCAAAAGTATTTAGAAATAGTCCATGATTTGGCCTAAAGATGCTGTGATGCAGAGCTCCACACTGATACAGTACAAAGACAAAGCATTACTAGTGGATCGTGTATGCAAGATGCCATGAGAAAGACCAGTTTGTCATAGAAAACCTGGTCTATTTTAGGAAGGTTTCCAACTTTTATTTTCCTTATTTATTTTGTATAAAGTAGTTGTTTCTTGCACTATTAATATTAGGTAATAATTATAATTCCAGAAAACTCACTTTCTAGTTTTCTCATCCCTATGGGACTAGGGACCTTTATGACTATGTAGGACAGTGCCTAGCAGAGTGAATCCAAGACAAGTGACCATACTATAAATTACTAACAGTCTTGCTCCACTTCTAGACAAAAGAGGACAGTGGCTGCAACTTGTTAAAAAAAGAGATAAGGGTTATTAGCCTTTGTTAGCTGACCAATCCATTCCTCAGGGTACTGTTACGTTCTTCATTTCACCTAGTTCCTGATAGTTACAACTTTCCTCCAAAGAAGTAACAAATTAACATGTACCTTTGACTGCAAAACAGCAAACCATTGCCTTTGAGAATATCTCTTCTCTGGTTAACCATCCCCAAGTGCCTTAAGCACATATTCTCTGAACTAGCAGGGTTTGATTGAGGAATATTTTCCTTAGACCCATCATAGTTATCTGCCAGCTGTGTTGATTTTCTTTCCAGAAATATACCATTAACTAAAACTACAGGATCAGTACTAAAACAAATAATTAATTGAACACTTTCTACCATCCCAAAGAATATAATAAATTCCTTAATGGATGGGACTGCCATATTGAATGTCACCGCATTTCAACATGAGATGGGGAACTTTGGACGAAACCTCTCAGAAGGATGGGACAGCATTTATTTCACATTTCAGCTTGCAACTATGCCATACAAAAGCCAACCAGGCTATCAAAGGGACAGGCACACATGGGAATGTTATAAAAGTATTTAGACAGATTTAGTTGGCTGAGATTGATTAAATCACAAAAACTGGTCAGGCATCTTGCAAAACTCTTCTATTTGGATACATACAGAAACACATAGACTATACTTTGCAGATAGCTTCTGCAATACACACCTTTTAGGTTTCAAAGCCCTGCCTTTAATGACATGAATGGTACAGTTTGTTACAGGCAAAGCTTTCTATATTGATCCTGCCACAGCACAAGGATTGAGCTAGAGTAATTTTTAGAGACTACACCAATAGGCATCACACCCCATTTTGACCACAGGACCTCTTTAGAAGAGCAGGTGGGGGACAGTGTTGATCCATTCTTGGCCCTTCTACTGAAGGTGTGAATAATGGTGTCACAGCCATCACAAGAGCCTTTATGTTACAGATGCTTGTCTACAAATAAATGGACTAATAGCACCCATACGTATACCAAAAGCCATCAGAGAAAGTGCCTGAATGCTAGTGAGCCTCTTTCAAACCCAGATAACTTTACAGCTCTTTCACATCCACTGTGACTTTCAATGTTGTGTTTTACTAGTTTCTAGTAAGGTAGGCATTCATGAGAGTTCATTTTTGGCTGCCAAGTGACAGCAAAGGCAAATTCCCTGTTAGATCAGCAAAGGAAGGCTGCATGCCTCTGCAAAGTCCCACACAGCTGGCAGGAAGCCCCTCTTTTGCTCTTTACATTTGATTTCCTTCTCGAGGAAGCTGAGTGAGCGTGCTCTCTCCCCAAGCCCAGCTTCCCGCAGCATTCCCTGTCCCATCACAGCCAGCCACACACACACGTGTGTGTACATGGATGCACGCAGTCTTTCTTTGTGTTATCTGTTTTCTTAATACAGTTTTTAACCACTTTGGCCTGTCAACAGAAGTATGCACAGAGCTGGGCTGTGAGGCAGTGCATTTGGAGGTTAAAGCTGGATATCGTGCAGCCATCGAAGTTTGTGTTTTCTTGAACCACAACAGATCCTTATCCTACAGATCAGCATCATATAAGATTTATGGTGATTTGTGCTAAACAGTCAATAATATATTCCTGGGGGTTATGCACCCTAAGGGAAGTGCACACTTTTTGCTCTTTCCAAGCAGCAAAACCTGTAATATGTAAATTAAGGCAGGTAATCAAGGTATGATCTTCCTTTATATTTTGTTTTCTTGTGACAATGTAAGCATTATGCTAATTTAACAGAAATTATGGTTGGACTTGAGCTCCAGATTTGCCAGATTCTGTGAACTGCTTTGTTATGCAGAGTATCAAGAACGAAAAGGAGAAAACCAGCAGCTGGTGAAACTAATACTGGCATTTTTGCCTCCAGAGCTTTGGTTCCTTGTTTCATGAGTCAGAGTTACAGGACAATTCATGAGGACAAAGTCTGACAATAGGGCATGGAGAGACCTCTTCAATAACGTAAGAGGACCAGTATTTTTAAACTCCACCAATTCATTGGTAATTCTAAAAGAAAGAGCACTCTACTTCTATTAACAGCAAATCGAATGAAGAACTGAGGCACATTGTACACAGAGCATTGTTTGCCAGGAGGAAGGCAGAGAGATGGTACTTCAGAAAGGTGGCTGATAAAGCCATTTAGAACCAAAAGTGAAAGTCATCAGTGCAGCTTTTCAAAGCACCCCTAGCAGGGAAGTACAACAGAACCCACTTCCAACTACTGCTCCATAGCAAGCTAGTGAGGTATTTCAGACCAGGTTCACTAGGGATATATAGTTATTTTCTCTATGCAGGCAAGGGACTTACTTTCGACTCTTCTGGCTGTTGTCTTCCCTCCTCCATCTTCCTGTTCATTGAGAAGCAGCACCTTGGCTCCTCCTTCCAGGAAGCACAAGGTTCAATTGCTCAAGTTCGTGTGGGGTTGCACTCCAACAGGTGCTCCACACAAACAGTGCATGGGTACCCTGAGCACTTTGATCTCAGGAAGAGAACTAGGAAAAAAATACAATTTTCCTTTTGGACTGGAGGAATTTAGCAGGAACAGGAAATTATACAAGAGGAAGATGTACATTGTAACAATGTCCTCTTTGTTCATTCTTTAGCCAGCATCCTCTGCATGGTGTTGCAAAGATTGTCATGTATAACTAAGATGCAGTACAGAAAAATGGATTATCATGTTCTTCAAGGGGTAACATACCCTACTCACTTTCCAGAAAGATGGAAGAAACTTGCCCAGGGTCCTGGGCAGAAGCACATGGATGCCTCTTCTTTTGTGTCACATAGAAAGGACATGATCTTGTAATACGATATGCAAAAGGTGAATGACTCTTGACAAGAGTTGATGGCGAAACATACTTTGACACTGACTAGCAATTCTAGTCTGGAGTTTTTCATAAGTGTATTTTATCTTGAGACTGGTATCTTTAGAGACACTCCAGATAATAATAATCCACAAGCGCATGCTGAAGTTCTCTGTTGAAGATATTCCCTCCCTGTTGATGATTATTGTAGTGAAGAGTGTCTTCTGAAAGACTGTGAAAACAGGAATTATGGCAAAATATATGAAAACCAAGGCAATGTTTCTCCCATGGACTAAAGGCTGACTTGATTGAGAAATAAGTAAAATCTCCAAGACCAAAAGGGCACAAGAAAGCAGCATTTATTCAGACTGACATTTAAATGCAGCTGCATCTGTAGCCTGTAATAGGTTTGTTGCAGTCCTGCAGTCCATTAAGTTATTTATTTTCCCTCAAACTTTGGCAGAACATTGGTGTGTTTGCTATATGTTTAACGTCTCTTTCTTGGGTAGCCTTCTCCACAGTGAAACAGTGTTAGTTAAAGGTAAAAAATTATAAGGACATAAATACTCTCATAAATGGCTCTAGCAGGAATCACCACCACTCACTAAAATGATATGCCAAAAACATGGACGTTCAGTGTAAATGGTTCCTAATCTTTCCTGGTCCTTAGTTCCTGTATGTCTTGACTAGCTTAAGCCTCAGCTCTGAAAATACACAGTTGAAACAGAAATCATTGTTGGGTTGATTTAATCGTAAGAGAGAAATTAGAACAGTGACAAAAACTTATGCTGGCATTTAGAAACCATTAGTTTGAGTGATGATGTATATTTATGTGTGTAAAAGGTGTTTTGATTTGTATGCCTTAAAAATGAGTTACTGGCCTTAGAGCAAGCCCACGAAGTGTGACTGAAAGTATAAGAAGCAAATGGGGAGGGAGAAAAAACATTTCAGAGAAACTTCTGTACCAGAATAGCAAAATTACTGGCATCACAAATTCAAACATCATTGGGTGATCATAAAAGCCAGTGAAATAACTTTTCTCTAAAATTATCTGAATTAAAAAAAAACCCTTCAGAAAACAATATTTGAGCTTATTTCTAAGGTTCTGTTAGTTTGATAAAACAGAAGCTATGTTGTTTCAACTCTATTTTTTTAATTTTGTGATTTTCATCAGAGCACAAAAAACCCATGATTTTTCATCAAATGTAACTTTGAAATGCTGTTCTTCTAAAATCTTCTTTGCAGACGATTTTTATTTATTAGTTTTTATAGATAAATCTTTAAGATATTATATTACCTGCTTGTGATTATAATATATTCCTAAAGGGTAAAGGGCCATAAGCAGAATTTTACCAATATAAACAATTATATAAATATGGTTCAAACCCAAACAAATTCAAAAAAACAACTGTTCAAAATTAGAAAGGCTTTTATACTCTGGAAAAATACTAGAACAGCTTTGACTCTTACTCATAACAATGACTTAGTAATTTAGTCTGACAGATTCACTATTCCCTGAATCATCCCCATAGTTGAATTGGTTGTAACAAGTGCTTTTCAGTGTCAAAAGCAGTTTAGGGGTGAGCTGAATCTGAAAATAAAAATTCATTATTTTTAACATGTGGATGCTGAAGCAACACTTTTGTTTTAGTTTGAAATATTACATGGAGTTGCAGCTGAAAAGAGGAACATAGGTAATAAGGACTAATAAAGTCTGCAGAGTGCTTGGGATGGGGTAAATAATGAAGAGGTCAAGTAACTGATGCAGTGATCTCAAACATTGGATAAATGGCACATGGTCATGTTTTAGCATGGGCAAATGTAAAATCAAAGGGCTACAACTTGTTACCATTCTACTTCTAGGTTTCTTCTCAGTATAGTGATTCAGAATCATCTAAATTTGAGTTTCCAGTATGACACTATGAAAAAAACTAACCTTTGTCTTCATCACTGATGATCTTGTGCACTACAGCACTGGCGGGTTTTTTTGTTTGGTTGTTTTTAATCAAGACTAGTCATTAAAAAGAACAAAAAAAAGCCTACTCTAATTTAGTTCTCTGAGCAATTAGGTCAGCTGTGCAGAAACAAGCAGAAAGCCTATTCCTTCCAAGGATCTAAGTGGGTAGTAAAATGCTGGGAACAGTGTGTGCATCTGCCACAGGCCAGCTCTGCAGCACTGCCGGAACATCCAAGCCAAGGGGCTTGCTATCAGCTGAGATACAAGGCCTCAAACCTTGTATCTCTCCAGCCCTGGATCAGAAAGAAGCAAACAGGTTTCTAGTGAGGACATTGTACAGAATGATAAATGTTGGCTTATGTGGAAATGCGTGGAAAAGTACAAGGTACAGTAATTATTCAAGGAAATTGTCACTTCTGACGACTCATTGTGCATTTTGAGTTCTGTCCACCACATAAACACAACAGCTATATGAAGTCAGAATGCCAAGCCAGCTGAAATTCTCAGCTTACATCATTGCCTGGCTTTTCGTGTTTGTTACTGTGGACCAGATCATCCAATATTACAAACAAATGCACCCCCATAGACTTGAACAGAATCATGCTTATTTGTCTGAGTGCTGACCATGTTAGCTTGCCTGCCTTGAGGTTTAAGGCCTAACACGCAAAACATTGCTGCAAATTCAGGAGAGGTGATGAGGTAAAACCTGATGGAGAAGAGGGAGTAAAGATTTTGAAATATTTTGTAATTATGTTTAAAGTGGAGAACTAATAACAAACTGTCTAACTGCAACACAAAATCTGGTGCAAAGAACATTCTCTGTCAAGACGTTGATGAAAATACTAAAGTCAGTGCAGAGCTTTTTCAAGAACTTCAAGTTGCTTTTTCCTAGATCTAAATCTATATATTTAAGCACTCAGGCTCACTGCACTTTGACTGTGTTCCTTGTTGTAACATAATCACCCAAGGTATGCCAAAAATATCCAGAGAAGAAACCACTGTGTCTTAATTTGTGAGATGTGCTAAGCAGATAAACAACATCTTTTCTAGAGTGATTAATAAAATGACAGTGATAATGAAATGGCAGCCACTGGAGATTAAAAGAAAATAATGGAAAAAAGGTTGAGTTTGGAAAAGCTAGACAAGGCTTGTGTCTGTGGGAACTGTATACAAGGAATAGGAGAGATGTGCTTCTCGTTCCCCATTGCATTTGTTTTGGTGTGCTAAATATTCTTTAGCCTTAATTCTCTGACACCAATGGAAGGCACCTTGGAAAGGAGACTGAATAGGTCAAAATGTTGATCTTAGATACTCTGGAAAATAAATGAGGGTTTTAACTTTAGCAGTTGGATAAGGAAAGGAATTGATTGGGAAAGAATCTCAAGAATGGAGGTGAGATAAAGAAAAGGTATGACAGGATGCAGAACGTGGGGTCAGCAGGGTCACACCCTCTGTACATGCTCCAATAATTCTGCTGGAGTAAGACAACAGCCTGTCTCTGAAGGCTGATCAGCCAAAGTTGCTTATGTCTGTCTTCAGTTCCTACTGAAACAAGCAGGTCTCTTACACAGAGAGAGATGAGAGTTAAAGTCCTTATTTAACTAACCTTAGGGTGATGCTGTACAATGCCCTCTCTGATTATTTTTCAACAGCTGGTAGTCTTCAGGCAACAGCTGTCTTCTTACTTCTCTCACTTCCATGGCTCTTATCTCTACTAGCTTCTGCTTTTGGCCCTTATCAGACATCAAATGTATCAGGGGCTTGTAACAGAGAAGACTATGGGGCAGAAAGAAAAGACACGATAAGAAACGTTTATGAAGAGTGATGCTTTCATAAGATACTGCTCTTTCTCCTGAAAAAAAGAATGGCAAGGTCCAAGGGATTGCACTGACGTGGTTTGCATCCTTCATGGAAAGGATCATTCAGCCTGCCCTCCTCAAGAGCAGTGAGTGATTACAGCTCTGCCACTGGTCCCCACTGTTGGTTTCTGTGCACAATCATCCTGTTGAATCTCTGTGTACAACTACCAGAGGAACCGGTTAAAATAACACCAACTCTTATGCAAGCTCTGCACACTGCACCCAGCTCTTAACCATCCATCATCACAAGTTATGACCAGTGAGAACCACAGTTCAGATAAGAGCAGCTCATGAATAATGAACAGCTTGATAACCTGGGCCAAATACATAGTAGTGAATGTGTACTTTGAAGTGCCTGTAGTTACAGACCGGTTCCCTTCGTAGGAGGCACAAATCTCAATAGCTCTGTTCAGTCTGACAGCAGAGAGCTCTGGAGTCCGTGCAGATGCTAAACTACTACTAAGCAGCATCCATAAGTATCTGCCTGTTGATGGTTGGAAGATTTACCTCCATCGCAATAGTTTTCCATGGAAAACTAAACACAGTTTTCCATGGAAAAGAGTGCAGTACTGAAAGATGTGGCATTTAAAAACCCTAAACTTACGGAGCTCCGTATTGCATCTCAACAAGTCTGGTTACTGGACTTTTGCATCAGAAGCAGTCTGGCCAGCTGGCCCAGAGCAGAGTCAGAATTTGCACAGGTCTGCAAGCACTGTGATCAGACAGATCTGGGAGAGGTGCAGCCACTGAGAGGAGGCCACATCTGTTGACCACTCTTTTTTCAGACACAAAGGAAACTTATTCCAGCAAAGCAGCACTTTGTGAAATTAGTTTAAGTCAAATATAGCTGAAATGAGGAAAGCTCACAATGCCTCACATGTGCCTATGGAAAGACACCTCCAGAGTCCAAACAAACCCTGATTCATCATAATGTTATTGGAAGTACAGAAGACACCACTTTTATTTCAATTATTCACTTGTCTGAAAATTACTGGGCACATTCATTTGAATTAGTCACATAAAAAGCTTCAACAAAATTGATTTTTGTTAAGTATTTACTCTAAAAATGAAACAAATTTCTTTTCCAATTGGCTACTCAGCCCAAGTCTTTTGGTAGAGAAATTTTTGACCCCTTCTTCTCAGGCCTAAGGTGTAATAAATTTCCAGGATTATAATACATTTCAGTAATCAAAAAGAGTAGAGAAAGACAAAATGCAAAGCTTCAGCTGTAGGAAGGACTGGACTTCTCTTGTCTAAACTTGAGGTTTATGGTCAGGGTTAGGGTTGAGAGAAGAAAACCTAAAGCTGCAGTTGGATTTAGGTTGGAAAGAGGCTGCCAAAGCAGCTGAGGGCTATGAAAAACTTGTTCCCTGAGGACAAGTCTTGGTCTTCTAAAGATCTTTGGGCATCTTGTGTACAGCTCAGCCCAGGACTAGGGTTAGGCTTAAGGCGAGGCTGAAAGAGAGGAAGTTGCAGGTCACGGACTTGAGATTCTGTGAATAATCCTCCAAAGTGAACTGAGGGCTGATGTTATAATTTTTCCTCCCAGGTTTACTTAGTCTCTGGAGGACGGGGGACTCTGAAACAGCAAAGCCAAGGAATATAACAATTTAAATAATTTACATCACAGTACTTTTTTATGTCTGACTGAGAGCTGCTATTGGTGACATTCTGTGTAATTTTTCAGTGGTAGCACTGAATTTGGGATATACTAGGTCTGTTTATGGCTCAGAGTAACTGATAACATAATCATTCAATTTCTTCCTACCTTTCCACCAAGAATCTTGACTTGCTATCAAACCACCCCCCTGCTGCCCTATGCTCTCTGAACACACACTGAAATCTAAAGTTTCAGACATTCTAGGAATCTTTCCTGATTCTTTTTTTTTCATTCCCTGAGAAACTTGATCCACCAGAGGGGTGGGAGAGCTTATTGTTTTTTCGTCTGACATCTGGATTTCATTAGCAGACTCATGCGTGCTGAATCAGGAATGGGAGCTCAGAAGAAAGCAGATGAGAGTTAAAATTACGTTAATGCTCAAAAAAAATTGCCCTATTCTCTTCTCCAACGTTGCAAACAAATACAACACGTGAGTCATGTTGTGAGCTCAGCATAAACAGTACAGCCATATTAGCTGTGCCCACTAAGACTAGACATATCGTAGCTCAAGCAGCTATAGAGAACATTGTATTATTTACTTATACATGTCAACAGGTAAAAAACCCCCAACAAAGCCTTTCCAATAGTTTCATGTAAATACCACTACTTTTCAGGTTTATAGTAAGTGTCTCCTGTCTTCTATTTAAATAAATGCAGTGTAGTATGAAAGGAAATAATTTATCACAAACCAACCATAAAATTAGAGGTAAGATTTGCTGCTTAGGAGACTGCAGTAAATGATAGCAGCAAGAGAGACAACTCTTTTAAAAAGTTTAACAGCAGTGTTAGCAGTGGCCGAAAAGTCAGACTTCTTAATAACCACAGCTTTCATCACAGAACAACAGCAGTAACTGTCTGTCAGTCCTGTATGTGGTGCTATGCTAACAACCTCTAGATGACTGATAGATCTTTGCTAAGGCTGATAGTTGCAGGCATACAGTATCCATCTTTACAACCTACTTTATCCGTCCTCCCCAGAGCAGAAGGACATCTGGCTCCCAGACCTTAAGTGTCATGCTATCTAGACAGGGATCCCCATCTTATAAGGAGTCTAAGATGAGGAGACACAGAGTATCATTTTTGCCTGGGTCACATAGAGAAAGATTGATATGAAGCTTTTGGTCATGTTTTAGAGTATCAGGTATGTCTAGGATAAGGAACGTAAAACAATTACAAAATGGTGAAAATCTGAGAGGGCAACATGATTACTGGAGAAAAGCTGAACATGGAAGTCAGACTTTCATAGTCCCCTGCAAGTCACCTCAAGAAAACTTCATACAGCATTGAGATAGGCCTCTGTCCCCTCTTGACAGCTTTACCTACATATGTGATGTCCACATCACATCACATAGGATCCAACTGTGTCATATACTTTAAATTAGCAGGAAATTGATAGAAATTTCGGGTCACCTACACAAAAATGACCAGCAGGCTGTAAAATTGCATTATGATTAGTTTTATACGTGTAACAGCACTCTGTGCTATCTCAGGAGATATGGATACCACCTATCCTGAGAAAGTTATATGCCCGTGACAGGTGACACACAGGTAAATATGTATTTCCCCTGTCACAGACCTCAGGATAGGAACAAGACCCTGTACTTACATAAGTAACCATCTTCCAGGAAATCTGAAAATTCCTGAGCTTGATTTTCCACTTTATCATGTTTTGTGCAAACACTTTGACAAGTGGTAAGCACAGCACAAAAGTCATTGCAACTATTTTGGTGTTGGTTTGCCCTCATGTAAAGTGTACAGAAAATCTGGCCCGTGGACACCTGACACTGCAGGAAGACTTTTCTCACGATTTTTCAGAAAACTTACGAGACAACAGTGCAGTTTTGTCATTTAGCTCTACTCTATTAAGCCTTCTTAACTAGGGTTTACAGCAATCTGTTTTCAATTGCAGAGCTCTAACTTGCTAAATAAGATACACAAAAATGAAGAAAGAAACACAAAATGCAGGTCTGGAATGTACTAATTCATTTTGGTTTTTAAAACTGTTTCTATTTTAATGATGAATCTCCTTTGATCTTCTAATAAACCCTTTTTGTTTGCCATTTATTTGAAAGGAGCCTTTCTCTTCCCCACTTTTTGCTCTTCTAATTTCTTCAGCTGTGTAATCATGAGTTTGAGAGTAACATGACTTATATAAAATCATCTCAGAGGGCCTCTCTGCTCTTGAGCATTTGGGAGGGCTGTGTGTGCTCTTGGGCTGGGTGTTCTTGGCTGCCAGGTGGTGTGGGTAGGCTAGCCCAGGTGGAAGTATTGATTTGTCTGGGCTTTTGCAAAGTTTTAACTATAGCTGCACACCTGCAATGTGATTTAAAATTAGAAATGGACTTGAAACCAGTATTTTGTATGTGAAACCCTTGAACCTGGGAAATGTTCAGTGTTACTCTGAGCTCATGTCCAAAATTATAGCTTGAGACTGCATTAAAGTCTAGTTGAAATGTGTTACTTTGCAGAATGAAAAAAGAATTGTTTACAGGACTCAATAATACAGATCTCAAAAGGTGGTACCTTACTCCCATGCACGTTTCTGCACAGTCAGGGAATGAGTTAGAAACAAGGAGTAGCAAGTATCTTGTGGAAAATCAGTTGCAAATCGGAGGATGAACTAGTTATCAAGATTACATAATTTCCAAAATTTCTGCTGTTGCTGCTAAAATCCCAAAAAGTTTCAACCTGAGTGCCGTATAGGGGCTTTATTGCCTTAGCTAATAATCTGGCACTGACTGGGCTCTGAAATAAAAGGCTTATTCTTGTTTTTTCTAGTTACTATAAAAACTTTCTTGCCAAATGAAGCAAACTTGGAAGAAAATTGTCTTACAAATTTTTTTCCTAATTTTTTTTGATCTTGAAAAACAAGCCTCTACAAACCTGGTAAATATCTCCTTAAATAACAGTCTTCTATCAGTAACATGAGAGATCATTTCTAGTGTAAAAGATAAAATGCATGCAGTAAAATATAATGAACACAATTTTCACTGCGTTTATCCCGAGCTTGATGTCTATGAGGCTGACATTCATGCATCAGCACAGCACAGAGACCTGCATTCCTGATCCACGCAGTGCTGCCTTCTCTTCTGCTTCTTATCCAGCAGGTTTATGGTGTCTCGTGTCTTCTATTTAAATAAATTCAGTGTAGTATGAAAGGAAATAATTTACCACAAACCAACCATAAAATTAGAGTTAAGACTTGCTCAGCCAGTCTGAAGGATACATACAATCCTACAAGACATAGATGGCATTAGTTACCTCAGAAACTCTGTTCACATCTCATAGTAGACCTTTTAATAGCTATGAAAGGAGCCATATCAAAATATATAACAATAATTTATTGACATAAGCCAGATAAAGTAGAATACCACCAACACTTATGCTATATCAGGGAAATGATATAGTATCTTAATTTCTTAAGGGAAGCTATATAACAGGAGGGAAAGGCAGGACTGACTGATACATATTGACAGCAGGAAAATGAGAGGGGCTCCCTGGCTTGGGTTTGTGTCCTCACAGTCTACACACTGTCCCAGGACAATCAGAGAAGCAAGGAGGGGCTGAGCTGCCACTGCTGTAGCCAGCAGAAACTGCTGATCTGCCTTTAGCCATTTGCTCTTGTTCTTCCCTGCTTTTGCTGTTTGCCAGCTTCCTCCTCTGTACAGTAAGCTAAAAGGAAAAGGGAGGGAGAGACAAGATGGTTCACGCCCCTGACAGTCACTTTCTCCTCAGCAGCCAGAGTGTTTCCTATTTCCGTGACACCACCCCAGCCTCTGCTCAGACCTTGTAGGTTTTCTTTAATTGGGCATGAGGTTTATCAGAAAATGCATTTTCATTTTTGAGAAACAGGGAAACGAGGTTCTCTTAAAACTGGGAAGGAGAGTTGAAATATTGATACGTTTGGCAGATGTGAACATTTTTGGAATTTCAAACCAGAAACCCCAAGATATAAACGCTCATTTTGGGTAAATGAAGTTTTTGAAACATTTCCAAACAAACTCTTGCAAAACAAATCCAAACCATTGCAAAGTGCAAAGCTTCCACTTCAGATTTTCGCTTCAACCTCTTTTGCTTTTTCAGTTGAGCAGCTTGTTGAAACAAATTTTCCTAGCAAAAACTCCTTCTGAAAAAAAAGTTATTTGATTGATCTTTTAAAATATAGATTAAATGACGCTACCTTTTTACAGGAAGTGTTTGTGCATGGACATTTTGACAAGTATTAGGTTTAGGAGGGCCTTTTGTTTTCTGTATTTGATGTTATAAAAAATACCCATTTGCTTCTACTTTTATGTTTTAGCAGTATTGTATTTTGTAAGGGTATTTTATTTAAAAGCACAGTGAGGAAGGATTGTGGTAGACATTGGAGCTGGGAGACACAGAGATCTTGAAGAGCAGTGATCTCTTGCTGCAAAGCATAAAATTTAGTTAATTTTCATAAGCCACATTATCATTAAATTTGGAGGGGACATTGGGAGGTCACCAAGTCCAACCTCTGCTCAAAGCAGGACCAACATTGAGGTCAGGGCAGGTTTACTAGGACTTTGTCCAGTCAGATCTTGAATGTTTCCAATCATGAATGGAAATTCCACAACCTATATTTCACACTAAATCAAAATACTTTCATGAAGTGAGAAAACGTGATTCACTTAATCTTCCATTATTCACTTCTTATCAGTGCAAATGAGGAATTGATAAACTAGTGTGGTTTGACCTGCTAGTTCTCTCTTTACCTTATCTATAAATCAGCTTGTGGAGGGCTGGAAACCAGATCTTACTTCCTCTCTCAAGAGGGATGCTCTCAGTACTAATTTCCAAGCTAAGCACCTAATTATGGTTTATCAGGAGTTTTACTGCAAACTAAGTAAATACCAAGCTGTTAGTAAACAGAGTTCAGATTTAGACCAATGCATTAGCTAAGTTCAATCCAATTCAAAGGAGTTTATAAAACTCTCTCACTGACTTGCACAGGATTTGGGTCTGGTTTATTATTCATGGTTTTTAAATATAAATTATGCACATTTAAGATAGTGAATTGTAATATTAGTTTGCAGATATGCAATAACAGAAACATAAGGCTGGGAGATGTTTTGAGATGTTCTCCTAACTTGTTTCTGGACAGGATCAGCAGGGAAAATCCTGATGTGTATTTATCTACATTAGTCTGTTCTGAAATCCTTCCAATGATCAAGAGCCTTCCCAGGCACTCTAATGCCTAACAGAAACTGCAGCCTAGTCGAAGTCTAGTACTGGACTCATTAGCTGTGCATATGGAAAACAAACTGTGCCCTCCATGTAAGGCTTTCTACATATTTGCAGATTACTGTGTCTTTTTGTAGGAACAGACAACACCGCTTCTTCACTCTTTCAACACAAGACATGTTTCAGAGACTGCAAATTAAACATTTTCTCCTCTCCAGTCTACTCTGAATCTCTGTGCTCAACCTGGATCCAGATGAGGCTTTACCAGTGCTGAAACCTTATTCTGTTTAAATGCCAGGTATCTTTATGGTTTTACATAGTATTCTTTTCCTCATACTCACCTTGTTGCCAGTTGACTTGAAATTATCTAGATAGAGAATATGCAAACGAGAATCAAAAGTGAATAAAAGGTAGTTGGAAAACCTCAATGAAATGAAATCACATTCTGTGGTGGGTGATCCTCCAATACCTGTCACACAGTCCATTGGTAACTATCATGCAGGACCTGATAGTTATCACTCCAAGGTCGCTGCAAAGACCAAGCAAACATTGCCCTATTACAGTATTTGCCTTTATCACCTCTGTTTACATTGCATTTCCCACAGGGAAAAAAAATAGTTTGAACTTGTATTAGTATATAAAGACTGAGCCGCAGTAATAACAGCTTAGTGATGGGCCTGGAGGAGGAGTTTGGTTTTGGCTGGTCTTCCAGACTTTTGGGAATGTAATGTCGAGTAGTGTGCTAGACAGGAAAGGGGCACAGACACAATTTATTAGATATTTCTGTTTTCTTTTTCACTATCTAACTGCTCTTGTTCTGGTATGTTAAGGCTCAGTATCTTCTTTCCAAGCACTCAGTTTATCAAACAACTGGACATAAATGCCACATACTACAGATGTAGTTTCAAAACTATTATTTTGGGAACATGCTCTCAAAACAGGGCTGTTTGGATCCCCTCTACTCACGTAGAGCTGTCTAAGTTACTTGCCTCTCTGATAAGTGGTTTAAATAATGATATGCACAGCTTATCCAGAATTTCCAAAATAGTGCAGAATGGGAATTTTGTCATCTGTTAGACTCTTAAGCAACTTACATTTCCAGAAGTAGAATGGATGAGACCAAATTATAGCCCACTACACTTTTGTTACAATATTTCTGCAAGTCTTCATAATAAAAGCAGAAATTATCTGGGAAAATATACCCAGCTAATCTCAGAAACTCTGAAAAAATTTGGCAGAGCTAAGTTCAAGTATATGAGAAAAAATCCAACAGCCTGCAATAAATTCTGTAGTATATTTTATATCATGGAGTTGTCAAAGTGGCTGCATGTGCGAAAAAAAGAATTTAAAAAAAATCTCAGCCACATCCAAATCATCTAAAATAATTTTATGCAGGTTCTGAATGGAAAAATAGGTATAAATGAAAGTAGCATGTTGTGTATAAACAGGACTTTCGAGAGCCTCAGATTGTTTCAGCATGTTGTAATGTGGAAGTTTAGTATGTGCATAGGTACTTACAGAACTACAATTTCTTACAGAGCTATATTTATGTGAAGAAATGTGCACCATACAAAATGGATAAACATATCAAAATGTATTTCAAAGCTACAGAAACAAGGAGCTGAATATATAGAGGTTTTTTCTGGAGTGCCACATGCAGTTTGAAAACAATTACATATAGCAGAGATTAACACCTTTTCCCTCCTTATAATACAGGCTATTAGGTTCTCTCTCAGTACTAATCTTACTAACATCAGTGCTACTGCACCAGGGATGAGTTTAGCTATTGTTTTCTTTTATTATGTGTCCCACACCACACCAGATCAAATGCCAGCAAGTACACTGTGATTAAAAACTATAGTGAAACTGGAAAAAATTGAGCCCATACAGGGTATCAGACTCCTCTGAGGCTGGGGAGATTGACCCCTCATCCTGTAACTGAGTAACAATACCAGTATTTCACTCAGTTCAACAGAGAAAAAACACATTTATTTGGAGGCGATCACACAATATCCAAGACTACTGTAAAGTGTAGCAACTGTCAAAAACTATTATTTTCAGAGCGAATTTTAAGATTTGCTAAAGTCTACGATCTCCTTTAATTCCAGAGCTCTCTGAAACATCATCTTTAAAAGAAAAACAAATTTCAAGAGGTTTGTGTTTGTTTTGCTTTCTTAAAAAAATTAAGATCTCTAAGCTAAAACCCAGAAAGGCAAATTTTTTTTTCATCTTTGTGAAGATGCCAGCTTGGTCCTCGTTGCCATCTTAGTCAGCCTTTGGTACCTGGAGAAATCACAGCTGTGAATTCCTTGAATGTTGTGGACCTTTGAGATCCTTGCACAACCATAAGGCACGAGACAAATCAGATTAATGATTCAGGCATGAGAGTCGCTCCAGTCTTGCAGCCAAATAGCTGCTTGCTGAGCCAACTCTACTGCCAAAGATCCACTACATCTGACCACAGGGAGGGACAGCTTCAGGGCAGCATGATCTGGCAGACCAAGCTATGGACTGAGAAGAAAAGACTAAACTCAGCTTGACACTGATTTCTTCCACATCCTGCATGAAACCACAAAAGCAAATCTATGCAAACTCAAGCAGCCGCACCAGTTACCTACTGCTCCCACTGACTTGAATATGTGTTCTAAAGGCACTTTAGTTTTTCAGGATCTGCTTCAAAGATCACTGTTGGCAGTGGAAGACTTCCAGTGTTGGCCACATTAATATGGATCATGCCATGCATTTCAGTCACAAATTTAAAAGTGCAGTGCAAAAAGAGACTAACGCTGTTTCCCATTACACATACGTCTGTGGTAGTATGTCTGGTAGTATGTCTGTACTTCTATAAGCATGCACATGCATTTTCCTCTGTAAGAACTATATAAAATTGGGAAACACGCTGTATAACAGTTCTATATCTCCCAGGGACTGGGCTAAATAGTTGCAGTGCACAGGAATTGACTGCAGAATTATAGGTGATATTTGCCCTTTTTTTTTCGCCACCAAGTCTCCATGATGTGAGAGTTCCTTGCCTGTGTAGAGATTTAGAGGAATTGTTAGAAAGATTTTTTTCAAAGAGCTTGGCACTGGCACAGGTATTTGAATAAAGTTAGGACAGAGACACCAGAATATGGAACTGATCCTTGGCAGAAACATAGTGTAAGCAGTTTGGAAATTCTGAATACAGAGATGCTTTGCTGGAGCTCCAAGCTTGGACTTCTGTTGTTGCCTTTATTGCCCAAATTAACAACAGGAATGACATAAGCAATAAATGAGGTCTAGGATCTCTGTCTATGTATTTCCTTCCAACAGCAGATTTTTGAAAAGTGCAACATCTGCAACATCTCAGAATCTGAACTAGGTGTTTCATTCACAAATGTCCATATATGCTGCATGTAACACCATACTCCATTATCCTGTACACCCCATTATCCTATACTTTCTGCAAATTAAACATGTATGACAGGTCTGAGTTTAGGTTGATGACATCCTGGAAGAGTGGTTCATGTCAATAACATCCCTACGATGCAAAGGAGCAAGATGAATTTTGTATAGGCCACACATAGGACAAAGGAACTCACTGTTTATATTTTATAAGATTTAAAAATATAGACAACAGTGATAATGGGTGAAAAGTGAGAATAGAACTTTTTTAAAAAGGTCTTCCATGAGTTTCTACACCTGCTTATATAAAAAAAGTCGTAAAGTATCATACATCTAAACTATTACTGGCCCAGAACTCATCATTTTTTATCCTGGTAAGGGGAAAAAGGTCCTGTGGTTATCATGCGTGTGTGAGATGTAAGCTGGCACCGTACCTTTGAGCACACCAGTATACAAAGTTTTGACAAATCTATATACATATATATTTATATATCATGCAATCAACCACTAGCAAACTACACAGTAAAAGTACTCTCATTCCTCACCTTCCTTGCTATTTAAAGAGAAATATTTTGTTTATGTTTTTATGGCACAGCCAATGATAATTTAAGAGATCACTATATTAAGAACAGTGCTTTTAACCTTTATTCTCTACACATGTTTCAGTTCATTCAAGTCAACAAGAATTCTATACGTGAAAGAATATCAGAGAGGTATGAGTAAGATGTTACTGTCTGAGCCACTGAAACTCACAAATGTAGCTATGTTATAAAGATGCTTAAGTTAAGTGCTCTGTTTTTTATAGACACAATAATTGCAACATACAGTTTTTTCAAATATAAGCAAATTAGAAATTATGAATTGCAGTCCTAATGTTGCTCTTATTTTTGGTAGTTTCTTTAACAGAAAAATCCCATGTTCTATCACTATATATGACATAAACTACAAGCTAAAATAACAGAAATTTGCTAAATCCCATTTCAATTTCCAACAGATAATTTTGGACATGATATTGGACTAACTGCAGATACCTGAGGTAGTCAAATACTAACGCTGGCAATTTTTGTTTATAATGACTTAACCTCCTGAAATATGATCATCACTTAAGATATAAATCTGAACCGATACATGTATTTTCATCAACTTTTACAGCAACAGAAAAAGACGATATCTTTTCAGTGTTTATACCCTCACTTAATTCTGCTTGTTTTAAAGGCCTAAACTTGTTACACAATTTCTTTGCTATGCAGGAAAAACTCCATAAACCCCCCCCTTTCAAAATGTGTTTCTTATTAGGCAGTTACATAAAAAGAAAATAAAAATACCATATGATTTACCGATATGCATTTTGTCTAGATTAGATTACTTTATCTCTTTTCTCTATCCAGGTTTAAGTACTTTAAAAATGCACAGCTACAGCCCTTTATTGGTAGGATTTGCAAAACAAATTTCATTTTTGACAGCACTAGCAAAACTAAGCATCAAAATATAAGCTATTAAGTAGTGCATGTAATGTTCACACTAAGAAATCAGTTATTGTCAAAAGCAGTGATAACAAATGGGGATTTTTATGACAAAAGCCTGATCCTGCCATTGGTGCTCCCTTCCTGAGCACAATGTTTTCAATGTTTTGAATGTAACTTGTGCAAACAGGGTCATCCTCTTTAGATCTGTCCTCAAATTTAGATAACATAAGGAAACATGTAAATTTCTGTGAATGCTTAACTCTGTTTTTTTTCAAGAAAGCACTTTCATGCTGATTAAACCATAAAGCAATTGCTTGTGTTAGAAGAAATCTCCAACAGAGCAGAACCAATGTCATATCACCTGTTCCTTAACTAACATAAACTTTAATCTATAGAAACAGATATGTGTACACACAGCAAAAGGAACTGACGAGACCTGACCATATGTCCATGTAGTCACACATGTGCAAGGAGATGAAAAGCACAAGAAAACACATGAGAAGGACGTAGAGAGTCTGTACACTTTCTGTGAGGAGACTGAGAAAACCTGGCTTGGTTAGTCCTACAGAATGAATGCTGAGAGAGGATATGATTGCAGTCTATTAATACACCCTGAGATAAACACCAGGGAGGGATAAGAACTATTTCAGTGGAGGACAATGTTGGCAGGAGAACAAGTGACTGTAAGGTGGCCATGAGTTACACTCATCCTAGAAATTGGAAGATTTCTAGTTAGGAGAGGACTGAGGTTCTGGAGCAGCTTCTAACATCAGCAGTAGCAAGGGCAAAATACTGAAATGCTTCCCAACCAGAACCTGATCAGTTTTGGAAAGGAGCTATATGATACAGCTGCCTGTAACCATAGGAGACCGCACGCAGTGAGTGAGCAGGTGCCCCCCTGTCCTGTGTTCCTTCAGTCATTTCTCCCTATCTCATAGGACAGCCACAGAGTACACCCAGTAGGAAGTCTTTCCATTTCCTGGTTCACAGAGAAACTGAAGACATTAAGTTGAATCTTTAAAAAAAAAAAACCATAGGATGTGTAGTTTAAGTGAATTACTGTTCCTACACAGTCCTTAATTTGTTTGTATCTCCTGGATTTCTATGCATGTCTTCAATTTTCACTAAATTTCTTTAATCCCTAGTGCCTCAAACCATAAGAATGCCTATGAAATAAACAATGCATTACTGCTCCAACACTGACACATTCACTTGGGACCAACTGTGTGAGCTGCAGCTTGCACGCCCTGATTGTCAAGAGACCTGTTGCATTCATTTGGTTTCTCACACTGCACGGCAAAGCGCAGCCATCCAACCCCAGATTAGCAGTTTCTCACTTCACCACATAGTTAGTAGTTCTAGGTTTAGTCCCCTTGTTAAGCAATGTATGCTATTACATGGTCCTATCTTTACTTTGTTCTGTAACATGCTAAATTAAGTACATTAAACACAGAAGTACACAAACCAGAATACTTTTGATCTCCAGCAAAGAAAATTTCACAGTTGTTTCCTAAAGAAAATTCTTATTCAATATATATTGAAATAATAAGTAAAACCATTTTCAAGTGCCACACCTAAGATTGCAAATGTACTTTAATTCCATAGCTTTCATTAGAATTAAATACAGCTAAAGTAATAAAGTTACTCTATTCATAACAGCAAGAAGAATTCACTCAGTTAAAGCTCATCTGATGTTACACTTGATTTCATGCTGACCTTACTCAGCTGGCAGATGCTCTTCTGCTTGTGTTTTGGCTTATATATGTCTGACATCCTCAACTGCAAATTAACTGTAGTTAATTTTACGCAGATTAATTCTGCTGAAAGTCATACAATAAGAGGATAGGAGGTTAAAGTCATAGTGAAGTGGATGCTGGTAATGTCCACATCTGTGTTTCTAAAGTATTGGCAGCATTTTAATTTCCTTGGGACTCTACATAAGATATTGTTGGAATTCTGAACGTTTAAGCCAGCAACACAACTGCATCCAGCTGAAACCAGAGAAAATGAAAAAACCTTGTACACTGTGGCTTGGAGCCTCAGGAAAAAAAATAAATTGCAGATTGGTGAGTGTTTTATACCTCTGCACACTGGTTTATACCTCTTTTCTAAGGAAATAAATATTGCCAGCTTTGCCACTACAGAAAAGTTCTAGGAGTCAAAGACCAACACATCTTGCCAAGTATAGCAAAACTCTTTTATAAGACAGAAGAGAGTTTGCACCAGAAATACCTGGAGCTTGTGTTACTGATTCAAAGTTCTCCAATGTAACAATTTCTTCTCCTTTAGCATATGTAACTTGTTATATTTTTATTAAGTGCTATTGCCAAACTGACTACACAGGGTGCTGCTTGAAAACGTATTTTACACAATCACTGTAACAGAAAATTTCATAGTAGCCATTTTTAAATTTTCCAAAATCTACCTACTCATGTGCCTAGATTAATATCTTCTGTAATATTTATCAGGCAAATGAAATAGCTTACTTTTTCCATCTGCATTGTGATAAAGACTAGATTAAAAGAACACATGGCTAGCTTGGCACTTTGTCAAGATATTTCTTCAGTGCTACCTCCCTCTCAAATTCTGTGTTACTAAATCAGGGAATGGGGAAAATTTTAATGAAGATTTTTCCAGAATATTATATATTCCTTACCTGTGGGCAGTCTTTGATGTAGTGTCCCTTGTTAAAGCAGAGGTGGCACAGGTAGTTAGGAGGTGGCCTCTTGCTGGGTTTTCTGGCTTCTGAAGAAAGGGATAGGTCAGAGAAGTGCTCAGTGAGGGAGCTTAACCCATCCACAATGTTATTAAGTGAGCCATAAGGCGATGCACTCTTGTACAGACTGCTGCTCAGAGCCTGCAAAAGAAAAGAAAAAAATTGCATGCAACATAGGACTGTATTTAGGATTGGTCTGAGGAAGATCTGAGTAGGAGAAGGATAAAAAGAGCAGGGAAAAAAGTGATTTTTTTCATTAGAAACATGGCTGCATATTTGAGGAGAGCAATATACAGGCCATTAATAAAGAGGTTTCACAAAGGCAGTGCAATGGAGCTGGTCACCCCACTGCTGAGGAAACTGTTGAGCTTGCCATGGTTCACTTAGTCCAACCTTTCCACTAAGCAGTGACTGCTTTCTTGTGTTTGACCGTAACATGTTCATGGTATGGTTAGAATATGCAGGTAAAAAGCTGAAAGAACAACTCACAAAAAGGAATGTTTTTGTGTCCAAAACTACTTACGCAAAGAATATTGAAGTCAGGGAAAGGAAAAGAACACCAAGAAAAATGCAAAATAACTTTTAATTTCCAATCTGGTTAATCAGACAGTCAATATAGAGTCCCATGTTCAAATCATAACAAGAAACATTGAGCTCTACATCTGGTTTGGATTTTCTAAGGGGAAACCTACTGCAATTTAAACATTTCCCGATAAACAGTAAATACTTGGGTTTTGTACTTCACCTCAATAGGATCTTCACTCTCTCAATCTGCAAATCTAAATCAGTAGCTCCTAATTTGCCATTCAGTAGTTTTAGAACAGCAGGAAACCCATCAACACCTAAATACCTATTCTCCCTAATGGAGATAACAAGGATTCATTCTTTAACTTGCTAACATTCAAAAGAAACTGTAGCAGGAGCTTAAAAAGGAAATAACTCTTAAAAACATTAACATAATAATGAATAGGACCAACTATTGACTGTACGCTCCATCCTTACATTATGGGACACTTTTCACATGGTGTTTCCATCTTAGGTCTGTAATGCTATGCTCATGTAATTCTCCTGGCATCAAAGAATTACCACCAGCTTATGGGAAAGTGAGGTAAGAAGAGATCCAATCTGTGCCTCTGTGAAGACCTTGTATTTCAGTGCTATTAAATCCAAATACTTCAGTGGAGTCTTTATATATGTCATATATGTTTATACCTGTTATATACCTATTGAAGACATGCATTGAAACTGATTTAGAGAGTTTGTGAAATAAATCTGAAATGGAAAATATGTTTATTTCAGAGATCTCAAACATTCAGGATGTCTGCAAACTGAGTGTTTTCCTGCTGACAGTCACACACCAAAAGAATGATATTGAGGCTCTAGGTATAAGCACCTGGATGAGTCCCAGCTCTCACTGAATCCCATCCCACTGCAGATGGTGTACACTGTAAAGAAAAATCTAGCCTGAGATAATCTGCTCCACCCAGTTGCACTATGGTCAAACAAAACACTGACCCCTCTTACAAAACTGAAGCTGGTGCACAGCAGCAGGATCAATTCAAAGGGCCCCAGAGCAGAATCTGATCTCACAGGGGACTTCACATATGTCCAGGCACTGAAATGCCCATAATTTTATTCCCTGTACAGCACAGCTCTGTGCTGGTGCAGGATGTTGTGGTTGCTAAGAGGAGAATCAGCCACTTTGTTTCAGGGGTTAAAGCTATAGATTTTAAAAGGAAAAGCTATTTCAAAAACAAATAAAAAGATTTTAGCTGCTTTAGCCATCAAGCAACCAAAGATACCTCCAACGGTCACTAGAATTTATTGTCTAGAATTTATTAGATGCTATTGGAATGAGAAATTCTTGGCATCAAATTGTTAAGAGGAAGCGGAAGTGCTATGGATGCCAAAATAGTATTAATGAAGAGTCTTCAAGAAGTTCTTGTCTCCCTAGGAGCCACTCTCTCTTATATATACTTGAAATAATATAAAATCTTTTTTTAAGAGTCCTCTTGCCTTTAAGAGATTCTTAAAGTACTTCACATGCATTACACACATCAGTAACTTTGCAAATTCCTTATTATCAGATTTTTATAGAAAGTTGTACGTATGGACACACAGAATGTGTGAAATCCCAAATTCTTTACCTATTACCAAAATCTAAAATATCTCCTGGGGAGGTAGAATATGTAACTCCTGGCCATCAGGAGGTTGCTATTCTTGCCCCCAGGGCCAACTCAGTGACAAAAGAAAACATACTTATCTGCTGCCTTCAGTGGGCTTTGAATTGGATATATGGCTTGCAGTGGTGACTATTTTCTTTTCTAAAATCCCTTACACTGAGCTATTGCCCTCATTAAAAGGGAGAAATTTGGGGATTATTTGAGAAACTAGGGATTATATAATTCACTCCTCACCAACACTTCTGGGCACATTTCAGGTCAATACTGTAACATAAGGTGGCCCACTCTGTCAGCAAACCTTTACAAACTTTTGTTTCAACCAGAAGCCTTGTCAAAGGCCAGAATCCCATTAGACTATGGGCTGCACTGACACTAAATCATAATCTTAGCAGCCAGCATTGGTTCTGTGGCCAAAGTGTGGCACATGGCTCTAAAAGTGGCCACCCGGTTCAGCTGGCAGTGCATTTGTGCAATACCTGCCAAAAGCTGGACATGGCAAAACATCCAGTCTACGCATGGCACCACAAAACACTTCCCTATAATCATCTTGAGGCCCAGTGTTAAAAAAGGAAGAAACAAATACATCATCCCAGAAGATGACACTAAAGGAGAAGATGGACATTGCTGATGTCACTGGTACTTTAAAGAACAATGAATTCCTAAAGTAAATTCCTAGACGATCCCAAAATGCAGCCCATCCCTCTGGGTACAGTCAGGCAAAACACTTCAGTGGTTCCTGCCAATCTGACCTGGAAAATGGTCTTAAATCTGTTGCACTTGAAAGTTGCTATAAAGAGCACCCGCACAAATGGTGCTACATCCTCTTTCTAGCTCTGGAAATCTCCAGTTCTTCAGAAGCAGATGAGGAAATAAGCCATTCCCAAAAGCCAAGTTATATAATAAGGGTGGTAGTGGGAAAGTTCATCCTGGCCCCTGGAATCAAATAGTGAAAGCTTAGGGCATGTAATGAATGTGATGAAACGGTGTTTCAGTCTATTTTGTCTTTGTAGAAGACAAGGGGCGAATGAATAATGCTGAGATATATAAAACAGTTTTGGTTGTTTGTTTTTTTTCTTTCTGGAGTATTTAATTGTGCAGATCAGCAATTCAGCCCTTACTGTTTGCACTGCTGCAAAGGGGATTTTTAAGAAGGGTTTTGAATAAAAACTTTTGAATTAGCTTCACACTCAAAGGGGATGTCCAGGGAACGATCAGGGAGAATGTTGATGGTCTCAGACAGAAAATGAAGTTAGAAATGCATTCTGACTCACTATGGTCTCAAGTGCATTAGTAGACATCTGGGAGGTGGCAGGGAGACTGCTCCTCTGATGAATTCCATCGAAAGTAATGATTGCTCTGGGTTCACAATGCACCAGTAGTAAAGCCAACCTATTTCTTTAAAAAGTAGATAACAGTACCTCTCCAATGGAGTTTCATTTTGAGCTCTAACAGGATAGAAAGGATTTGGCAGTGAAAGGGTTACTGCTCTCAAGGCGCCAAAAGACCACACTGCATGTCCTAATTACAAGGCTCATCAGCCCAGCTGCAATGAATTCAGGATTTCCTTATCTTGCTCTACTGGGGGGATGGGGGACCTGATGGTAAAACTTAGAAACTGGTTTGGTGGGAAGTTCCAGCTGATAACTGTAAGTTTGTTTGTTTGTTTGTTTGTTTTCCTTCCTATGAAATTTGTTGACACAGTCGAATGAACCAAACTGAAAGTCTGATACTGTACTTTCCAAAGGTAACCTCTCTGCTTGGTAGATCTTTAAAATATATCTGTTGGTGGTGCTGGGAAGCAAAGCTTCCTTTGTTATTTGTTTGCTGAGTGTTTCCAGTTAAAGGCCACGTAATCTGTAAAGTTGCAGTGTGGTCCTTTGTGCAAGAGGCAGCTATTGTCTTCTATAGCTTCCTCACTCTGATTTCCAGTTGGGTAACATATGCAAGTGACTCAAGAGTTCCAGCACCTAACTCACCTCTATAAAATTCCTAGTTATGTGAATGACTGGCAAATGCTCTTGATTCCCTTGGCTAGTCCCTGCCTTTCAGAGACAGCTTTTGGGATTGATGTGCCAAGAGGTGGAAAAGGAAACACTGACTTTATCTCTACAGCTTCTTTTTTAGCAGTGGTGAAATGTTGAAAATAAAAACAACAGTACTGTTAGGAATATGCAACGAAACACTTAAATGAGTGGCAAGTCTTACTTTCCAAGTTTTCCACTGGTATGTATGGCTACTGCTTTAGCTGTAAAGGTATTTTTAACAGGGACCAGAAAGCACAGATAGCACAGTAGCATCTCAATTATGAAGCACTGAATTCTGACCAAAGGTGAAACGATTACCTATCTACCACGACAGCTGATATTAGTAAGCAATGGCAACCCGTTTATGTGGGAATGGTATCTTCTTATTAGGATTTAAGAAGTGAAGCTTTTAGGTATGGACAGGAAAAGTACCTGGAAAAATCAGTTTCTACCCCAAGTTCAGTTTGTGGCTGCTGGACCCTTAAAGCAATGATAAAGGGGTTCATATCCATTAGTTACCTGAAGCTAGAATGACCTGTGCTGGCTGACATGGTTGATAGGCTCTATCTGGCCAGTAGGTCTGTTTTGATGCTCTTTAAGTTAGTATGATTGGTGCTCATGGTTCTCTGTGTTTGTTTTAACTGCACATACTGAAGTGAGGTCCTATAGCATTTCAATATTCCTATAACTTACTCCAGTCATCAATGTTTCCATAAAATATTCTGTAATTGAAAAGCAATGAGCAAAGAATTTTTGATGACTTGTTTTTCCTTTACTATGTTGCCAACCTAATAAAGCAAACAAAAATAAAGCAGTCTTAACTGCCAGAGTTAAGTTTAAGTCAACAGGCGCCATGGCTCTTTGAAGCCTGTTGGAAAAGGCAGGTTGGGCTGCCCTGTCATCAGTGTGGAAAAAGTAAGGTCTTCATATACTGTAAATTGCAAACATTCTCCAGGCTGTATGATGGTAACCAGACTAGGCATGCTAATTATTAGCCCTGCACTGAAATGTCAAAAGGTGCTAAAGTTATCAGCTTGAATTTTCATGAAGTTAAGAAGTGAGTGCATCCCTGTGCTGTGTCATGGATAAAACAGTAGGATAGCCAAGCCCTCACTCAGTTGCTATTTTCGTGTTTGAGGAGAGGGAAATCTGAGCTCCCCAAACAGTAATTCAGTGGCTTGTACATGCTAATACACAAAACCTGAGGGACTATATCTGTATCTTCTCTCCTAGTGTCCTAAGGCTTGCTTTTCACATAGGGTTTATGCATGGGGTTATGCAGTATGTGTGAAAGCACAACAGTTGCACCTGAGGAGGACCATGTGTGGAGATGAGCACTTCAAATATGTGACTTTTCTGTGCTTCAGTTCTTTATAAGTGGTCAAACAATTCCCTGGTTTTGTCCCCAAAGAAAACATCTAATGCAGAATCATAGAATAGAATCACAATATTGTTTAGGCTGGAAAAGACCTTTAAGATCATCATCGATGTTTATGGCCAACCCCAAATCCTTCTGAAAACAGAGGGATTAAATGAAAATACTGTAATAAATTTAGTTGTATTAATTTGAGCCAGAAGAAACAGAGAAGTTTAATTACCAAGGCTGAACTGGAAAACCTCAAAAACTGCTCCTGTATGGCTTGTGTCTGCTTTAACTCCTCTGATAAATTGGATACTATTACAAAAAAACAGCTTAAGAGTTTGCTCAGTAACATTTTATCATTGGAGAACTGCAAGCCAAGCTCATCACTCAGTGAAGAAAATGTTTGCCTGGAGAAAGGAAAAAAAGACTCGGGTTTTTGTTTCCTTCTGAAATCAACATTTAAGTCAGCTGTCAAAAAATCTGAATCGCTCAAGTTCCTCATATAAAACCACAGATAAATGCAGATTAGCCAAGTAAACCTTAATTCATCCTTCTTCTGTAGAGGGTTTTAGATAAATACATGTTTACGTTAAATTGCTAACACTAATGCCTGCTTATAAATATTTTCAGATAGATGGCACTAGGACTTTCCTTTTGCAGAAACAGTATCTTAAGGAAACAACGGTGAATGCTGCGTGACCTGCTAGTGGTTGTGAAGCTAGTCATTGAAGGGCGATGAATCTTTAATCTGGCAGATAGATCTCTCTAATCTAGTTATTCCAAATCTGACAGCTCGGCTGGTTGTGGCTTCTCAGGATGTAATTGCTGAGATTCTGCAGAGCAGCAAGTGGGTGCAACACCCTCTCTGTACACGACTGGTGTACCTTCAGTTCACAGCAAGGCTGGAGACCAACGCCACCTTGCCTTGCTATACATCTGCTGGTCTTTAACATTTTGATCCAAAGAATTCAATGAGTTTCACAGATCTTTAGATGTTCAAAAAAATACCTCTCCCTGTCTACTATACAGTGGTATAGAAGTAATGCTGACAGTTAAGAAGTTGCTCAGTCACCATCTCCAGGCTTGCTGGAGCTTGGGTAGGTATCTTTTGGCTCTCTCCTAGCAGTGTGATCCTCCTTATTTCAGCCTCAGGGAAGGGTTTGCTGTGGATGTTAGTGAGAACACTCACTTTACACAATGTGTGGGGACATCACAAAAAGTCTTTAAAGGCAGGTGTGGAAGAGGACAGAGATTTGCTCTGGTCAAAGGTGTGCAGTCTTGGAGGAACTTTCTAAATCTTGAATCTTTCACCAAGTTCTCCAGATATCCTTTTCATCTGCTAAATGCCAAACAACTGCCCACTTACGCTAAAGAGAAGCTCTAACACATGAGCACTACATTAGGGAGACCATTCACGTTGCAAATTACTTTAACACATCCCCACAGGAGCCTTCGTTTCTCGGCCTACCCCTTGCCTGCCTGAAGCTGGGTCTCCCCCAGCCACCAACTTCCCTGACCTTTCTGAGGCCGCAGGGAGGGCCTTCGCCACCCACCTCCATCCCACTGCCTCCTCACACTGCTGACAAACAAGCCACTCTGGTTGAGACAGGGTTCTTGGGCGAGGAGGAGGTTATGAAGGTTGTATGGCCTAAAGTGAGGGGAGAAACGGATGGACATGTTTTGATCCCTGCACTTTCTGTTAACATCTCTGTTTCCTGCAGGAAATCTTGTCTCAATCTGACCTGCAGTTTGGAAAACAAGAGTTGGGTTTCCTCTTGTTTGGTGGCTCTTTTGACACTCCAAACATAAGAAAAATAACACCCGGAAATAGATATGTGGCTGTTCAAGACACACTTAGGAAAGCATTTACCTCCTGTGCGGCTCTTGCATGATGAAAGGTTTTGCTAAGAAATGTCCATTTTGGGTTAAACAGAACTGTAAGTCTGAGACAGTTTTGTTTATATCATTTACATTCAGTAATGCCTTCTTGGCACAGAAACTTCTGCAATGCCTGCCAAAGTTTAAAAGAGGCAAAGCTAAGGTCGCTGTCAGAGGTAGAAACAATACATCATCTGCCCAGAACGGGCCCCTCGCAATGCGCTCAGGGCCTCAGTTCCTGCACTCACGGGAAGACAAAAACTTTTATTAAATTGAATATAGTGAGGAAAATAAATTATTTCTATGTACTAAATGACAGGCTGGAATTTCATTCTGTGACTCCAGCTTTTAGACAGTTTTATCTACATTTAAAGCCACCCTCTTCATCAATTGTGATACAGCACAGCTTGAAGTGTGATCTGAGCAATTAAACCTAAAACATCACAATCTGCTTCAGATAAATTATAAAATAACAATTGAGTAATCTGGTTTCCAAATAGATTTAAGGATTTTTTTTTTCCCCCCAAGTTGGGACTATTAGAGGAATGAATCTATTACTCTATTAATTTCAGTTGCAACATATGTTTGAGAAAGAGGCTTATATAAGAATGCCTCTGTATTTCAAGGATCAGTGATGCTCAAACCCTCTTAAAAACTCTTGCTAGTCCTCCATTTTCAGGATGCAATGACTGTACAATAGTTCCTTTGCTATCCTTTCAGCCACAGATATCCACAGCCCTAATGACTACTTACAAATAGTTGCCCAGCAGGCTGTCTTAGTGTGAAGAAATACAGGCTCCAACTCCCCCTGCTACAATCACTTAGACACCTGGAGCTCCTAGTAGCAAGAGAAATCTCTGAGAGCAAGCTGATTCCATTTAAGTGTTTGCTTAGCTGGCAGTTAGCTGGATGAGGTGTAAATAAATAAGTACCTATATTTCCAGATACCTGTGATCCTTCTATGTAGGGTACTGCACTTCTGTTCAATTCAAAAGAGACACCAAGTCCTGCCACGTGCAGGGAGTAGTGGTGGGTGGCCATTTAATATAGCAGGAACATATTCCTGCTTTGCATATGAGCTCAAGTCCTGGATCATGGGGGCATTTGCTAATCTTCAAACTAAATCTGTAGAAACACAAAATGTATTTCTTTAGACACAGGTTTGGAGACCAGTATCTCCTCTCAGCAGCAGTTGAAAGAGCTAAGAAAAAAGATCTACAAGAGGCTTCTTAAAATTCCTCTTTGTCGAAGTATTGGACTTGCTTGTATTTGCTTATACCAAAACACACAACAGAAAGTAATGGCTTAGGATTGTAACATTAAAACTTAAAACCTACCAAAACACCCCACAGCTGTGCTGGTCTGGCTAGACAATAAGGGACATGGACAAAGCCCAGGACTCATAACCCTGCATTTATTCTGCTTTCCTCAAGTGAACCTGTCTATAATTTTAGCTTCTGCTTTTAGTAGATCACAGATTGCTTGTAATCATTCTGAGAATAAAAACCAACCTTCAGGAAAAAAGAAGTGATCTAAGTTTTCACACATACGAAATACTGTCTGAATTATGTCAGCACTACTTTAAGATCTGAATAGCTTTGTAAAATGTAATTAGTTCCTTTGATCCATTATAACTACTCTGGAACCCACACAGAACCTAAGTAAACTGCCATGAAGCAAACACTTATATTCTCCTCATTTAATTTAATCATTTAATTGTGGCTTTCTGAAGGAGGAAGAAGAGCAATTCAGCAGAGTAGCAAAATGGGCATCAGGCTGCTGGCAATTTTTCTAGGGAAAAGAAACTGGGGAAAGGTACAGATATTAACTGTGACATCTTATTAATCAGTTCAGAAACTTGAAGGTGACACCCAGTATCACTTTTTAGGTAGCATTTATATGTATGCATCTAGTTTGGCTAACAGGACACACTTGCTTTTGTTTCTATGCAAATACATAATATCAGTATTCTATGATTTGGCTTTCTAATATCTGTGCCTGCAACTTTTTGCAACTGCACTGTGTCACTGTTTTTCATGCTTCTTAAAGTAGCACGGAAAAGATTCTCTGGTCTTAGATTTAAATTTCACTTAAATCAGGTTTCAAAGTCCTTTTATGGCCCACCTAAACTCTGATCTAGAAAACTTTTCTCTGCATTAATCCTCACATTGTATCTGTCAATAACATGCAATATTTTGATAAAAGTTGCTTGTTATTTATCTTGTGCAAGTCCACAAAATCCCCCAAATAATCAACAAAACGAAAAAGGCCTGGGGAGGAGGGGGGTGTGTGGTGGGAGGACAAGGGGGATTGGCTTATGGATAAAAGCAGTTGAGTAAACATCTTGGTTATTTCATTTGTTCCATACACTTCATAAATTAATATATTGGTTCAAGTCAGACTTAGTTGTCTGATCATTTGTGTAGTTCATTGGAGAAGGATCATCCTTTTCTATTCTGAATAACTGAGTCTGTGTCTGCAGAGCAAAAGAGGAATGGATGAAAAATCATTACCCAACACGCAGTTACATCACCCCTTTGTTTGGGTGCTTTGGCATGGAAGACACTGTAAACGCATAAAAAACTGTAAATGAAAGCTCTGTGTATAAAATATAATTGTAACAAGAATTCTATGTGCTTTTGCCTCCAATTATAGGTTGGGGTGATTTTTTATGTATTGCCTGACAAGTTTTTCAAGACGTGGATGTTTTTGTGAGGCAGAAAGTGCATGCCAGTGCTTCTCTCAATGAGGAGTTTGCATAAACACAAAATCCCAAGTGATTTAAAGGAGCTGGCAATGATTTTCAACTAATCAGGAATAATATATATAATTGGTCTATCTTCTATTGCTAGCTTTTTTTTTCCTTCAACCTAACAAAAAGAAGTCAACAGCAAAGCAGAAAGCCCATATCCCTCTCCTAGAAGACTTGATTTACTTTCAGCAATTAATATTTTAGTTGTTGCCAGCTTTCCAAACATGGTTCTGATTTTGATGTGAAAACAAGTAGCTGCAGAAGACTATGGTGGATAATACTTCCGTTGTAATGAACTAAAGCCCAGCTGTAAGTCATGCTCGAAGTAGTTAAAGCCAGAGGTAGGGCAGGTGTGCTGCAGAGCTACAGCAGCATTTGCTGGGGGCAGTTTGTGGGTAAGGAATAACACAAGAGGTTCTAGCTGTTGGAGTAAATTCAACACAACTTTTTCTTCTTACTTCTGGGAGCTTTCTGCTGTTCTTGTTCAGGTAAGGAAGCCAGAGTAAAAGCAATGTAATTGTATTTAGAATGCTTGCTTAAGTGAACCAAATTTGGCTCTTGTGTATTTCCCCTGCAATCAAATTGCTATGAGGTAATTCAGCCTCTGTGAAGAGTAAGAAAAGAGTATCTACCATATGCAGAAAACTGCATTTATAAAAACCATGCAAACAAAAAACTTAATCCTGGAGAACAGAGAAGTCTAAAGCCATACCTAGGCAATACAAATGGAATAGTGTAATTTGGACGATAACTTCAGTTTCACACTTCTTATACAAGATATAGATCTTATTTTCAGACTCCACTTCCTAAAATACATTCACATATGGGGTTTTTTTCTTCCCTGGCAAAAGAGGGTGTTTTCCAAAGACTACAGAAGTAGCAAAGCAGGAGGCCACGGCTGTAGAAATAAAAACGGGGAGCAAAAGAGAATGATTGTAGACATAAACCCCTGAATTTCTGCATTTTAAAGGCTATGTTCACATGGAATTGGAAACAAAATAGCTGTTAGTGCAAATACCTGTGATGGGATCTGAGATTTTGAGACCAGAATGGAGTGGGCTGTGAAAGCTGCACTTGGTGTGCTGAGGCAGTATCATCAAAAGGGCTCTGGAGCTGGCTGTGTGGGAGGATGGAGGAGGCTGCTGTTGCCAAGATCTCCAAATGCATATTGTCCTCTGATTAACACAGACATTCAGTTCCCTGGGATCTCTTACGAGGACCAATGTGAGAATTGTCATTTAACTTCCTGAAAAGCAGTTCAGAATTACTTGACTGGCACTTTAAGTAGCCACAAAATATCTGTAGTGTGCAGTCACCCTGAGGCAGAGAGCACAAGCTCCTCCAATGCTGGAATTGTTGTGCTAGTGCCTTTTAAATAAACTTTGAAGAAGGATAAGGGCACAGAAATGTTAGTACTTGCACAAAGAATAGTGAGAAAAATGATAATGAGGAAATCAATCAAATAATCACTATTAAAGGATAATTTCATGTGCTGCAGGCATCACTGTGGTACTCTATCAATAACTATGCTTAATAAGAAGAGATAATACTGTGGTTGTTTAGAATGCAAGTGAGAAAGCAAGAAGTCCTGACTTAGGAGCCTAGCACATTAACCACTCTGTGGATCAAAAACACGGTCTGTGTTAGAATAACTGTATTAATTTTGTATTACATAAAATTAAACAAATCAGATATGTTTTGGAGCATATGGCAATTTCTGCTAATCTGCATCTCTGTTGTGTTTGCCCCCAGACCATACTGGTTGTGAGCAGCCTCTTATAAGGTGTTTTGTTCTCTCTTTTAAATCTTTTAATCATGGGTGCTTTCAGAGATATTGCACTTAATTTAGTGGGTCAATGGCCTGATCTGGTATAGCAACCATATACTCCTCTGATACTATGAGAATGGAGATTTTTCTAATCTTATAATCATCCTCCAAATTAATTCTTCTAGGACAAATAACAGATCTTCATCAAATATCACTCTAGTGTGTATCCCTCTAATTCTATGAAAGACAGATGGACAACAAGTTTGTCTGATATAAAATATATTTTCTGTAGAACTGCCAACTTCCTTCCCTATATTTTTTGTTCTTGACAGTGTTTCATAGGTTTTTGTTGTTAACTTATGAATGTTATTGTCTTCTTTGGGAAGCTACCTAATCTGTCCCAGTATCTATCCCAGTGCTGTAGACCTGCTTCAGTTTCACAGGGATTAGAATGTTACTTTCCACAGCACACTCCGTAAACTTTTTTAACTCCACTGTTTTTCTTTTCAAGTGAGTAATCCATACCTTACCGTAGTAAACTGAACTATCTTGTGTTCTCTCATAATTAGTTTCCCTCTTGCCTATAAGGGCTGGTTCTGGAAGTCTGTGAGTCAGAAACATGAACTACTTTTTGAAAAAGGTGATTTTTTTTCTAATCTGGTATATGCAGTTATTTGAGCTTAAATAAAATGTGGTTTAGATTCAGAAAGTGGCTGCCATAGAGGTTTCTAGAAGGAATTTCCCTCTTGAAAGACACACTGAGTACTGCACATGGGCAAAGAATTCATTAGGACACAGGCTCCTTCTCACAGGTTGTGCTGCAATTAGCACTCTGAGTTCTGAGAAACACGCTTAACTATTATGATAATTTCTAGTTACTGGTCACTGTCTCTTCTTGACCAAAGCTAGCATTGACTTGGTATGACCAAAGACAGTGTTGACCTGGTAGGATGCCTCCTGTGAGTATAGAAAATTACTGTATGAGTCTCTTGCCCCTTATTCTAGGTTTCTCAATCATATCCCTCAATGACAAAGCCACAGATACCTGGCTGTGTCTCAAAGGCATTAAATTCCATGTAACCAGCCCCACAACAAAGCCTCAAATACTTGGCTCTGATGGATGGTGTTATAATGAGGGTGGAGCTCAGTTCAATGGCCAATTTATTGCATCTTAATGTTCTAACATGCTTTCATTTCATATCTAGGACAATAAATGCTGCAGTAAAGTTTGGTTTAAAGCAGGTCTGTTTTGCAAAATGAGTCTTGCATATGGAACAAAACACTCTTTGTTGCTTTACTGTTGAAACCTTTATTATTGCTTTTTTTCCCTGGTACAATGGGCTTTTATGCACCAAACAGCTGTGTTCATCATGTTTATTTAGAAGGCATCTATTGTAGTGGAAAAAGTCTGGAGGACAAAAATCTTGGTGAAGTACAAGACTACTCTGTGGGTGCTGGCACTTTTATTTTTTTCTGTCCTGTTCCTTTGGTCAGTATGCAAGTCACATACGCAGGCACTGCCATGCAGACTTTCAAACCTGGTATAATAGCAACTTTTCACAAGCGCTGTGTCTTATTGCAAGTGTTGTCCTCCAGAAATTTTCAATCGCAATGCAACATACAGAAGGCACGACTATTTTACACCCTATGATCCTATCATTTCTCAATCTGTTGCTATTTTGGCCCCTCATTAGGTCACTTTCCAAATATTGTGTACAGCTATGTGTCAATCATTGTCACAGCTCGGCTCCAGCCTAAGCCAACCCAGGACAAAACTGTGAGGAAAAAAAAAAAAAGCCAACCAAAGCAAGCACTGTGTAGAAAACAGTCAACAGTTTAACTGTGGAAAGCTATGTGTTGTTCCAAAGATAGCATAAGCCCACTTGATGCAAAAGCAGCATACAGTACTAATGCGCTCCAAAATAATTTTACGCAGTTGAAATATGTAGTGTATACCCAATGGCATCTGCAAATAAACAGATGTTAGAATCTCAAGAATTAAGAGCATGACATTGTCGGAAACTCTTGGGTGACTCCTGCCAAAAAGAAGTCTAGTTTCCAGTTTCTGGAAAGAACAGAGTACCTAATATATTGACAGAACTTTTTCTGAACAACAGAATCTCTAGCACCTTCTAAACCCTTGAATGAAAGCTGCTGTATAAGCAGGCAGTGTTAGCCTGGGGAACTAATGGGTTCCTTACTTCCTTCAGGCTATATCCAGAAGGGTAAAAGCACCCATGTCCTCTTCCCTCTTTTCAGGTTACCATGTAGTTACACATAGTTCAGGCAAATACTGGAAACACAGAAGTGTCTCTATCAGCCACATAGTCAATGCTATTGTCACAGGCTGGAAAGTGAACTGGAACAAACTAACGTGCTTGATCTTTTAAAAATATTAAAATATCTGTACAGAATGAAATGGCTTATTTCCTGAATGGTGAATGCTCTTGGCTTTCCACAGAGCCAGCATTCTCAGTTGTTGTTGTTGTTCATGTGCCTCAGGAAACTGTAACGAGGTTAAAAAAAGCAGAATAAAGTTGCATCCATACAGCGTATGGATGATAGGAATCCATTCAGAAATGCAGCAAAGGTGACTTCTGGGATCCGAAAGGAGTGCAGCCGGGGAGAGGCTGCAAAGGGGCTGACTGCATGGAGCGGAGGCAGGGGTCTGGGGAAGGCCTGGTATACCAGGGAAATGATTTTCCAGAATAAAGGAGAAAAGTTTTGGGGAAAAAAGTGGAAAGAAATGTGAGCTAAGTGGAAAGGGACTGTGACAGAAGGATTAGCCCCTGCTTGCACACAGTATAGTAGAAGCAGAAAATGAACTCTGAGAACTGTGGGGAAAAGAAAACTGTTTCTCAGAGACTGTTTCAAAGGCTTCCTGAATGCAGCCTCCATTTACTTGTTTCTTCCTTTTTCTCCCAGGAAGAAAAAGGACCTGCTGTGAGCAGAATGTATCCCGACTTGAACAAACACAGGCCTGAACGAGTCCCACTCTGGAGTCCATGTAAGGCCAAACTCCTGGAGTCTTGTTGCTACCTGGCACCACAAAGCTCATAAGCCAAGCAGAAAGGGGCAAAATCTACTATTTGTTGCCAACAGGTAGGTAGCTAATAGTTTAAATTGCACCCCTGCTAGTCTTTTTCCAAAATCAATGTGCTTGCTAAGTCTGTGTGTTTTTAAACTGCCTATGCCGTGTCAACCTTCATAAGATGAGGTACGTCAGTTTCAGTGGGTTGCAAACTATACACTCTCAAAAACAGTGCCTATTTTGAGACTGGATGTGCTCTGTGAAACTCTTAAAGAAGAAAGAGTTTCTAATTAAGGGGAAAAGAATGTGTGTGTATAACTCTGGTTCTTAACTGTTAGCAGCTATAAATTTGAGACCAATTGGGGAATTTAATTTGGTTTTAATTAATAACCCCATCCCTTTGCTGACAGAACAGGAATGTGTATTTTGACTGAGAATACATTTCAAATCGATATTTAACACAAATGGCACTGGAAGGACTCTGAAATGTCATTCTGTGGGAAGTGCCAGAGCAGGCAGGGATGCATAGTCCATCTAACCCTGGCCAAACAGAGCCACTGTTGAATGCCTCCGGCAAGAGTCCCACAGTAGGGTGCAAAACTGTAGCTGGATCTTTTCTGGAGAGGCTGTGAGCTGTGGTGTGTGAGGTGCCACCTTGCAGTATCTCCGCACATGTGAAATCCCTCCAATGCAGAAGTGCTTGACCTCAACAACTTCCTGTGACAGGGAGTTCCACAGCGAATTGTCTTCGCATACCCTAGTTTTTTAGCTTCCTTCCCTCTGGTTTCATTTAGTCTTGTTCTTGCGTTACGAAATGCGCACAAAACTTTTTTCACTGCTTTTGTCACGTTCCTGTTTATATCTCTTCCTTTCAAACAGTGCCGGCCTCATCTCTCTTATAAGCGACACGTATTCTTGTACCAAGCTTTTTAAACATCACTTTGAAAGAAAAGAAAAAAAAAAAAAGGAGGCGGGAGGGGGTGGCAGTGGTGGTATTTTTGCACATTATGACGGATGTAGCACTTACTGCGTGTCCTGCCCCCCGTCCCGCTGGCCGCGTCCCGGCCGCGCACGGGAAATCGGTGTAACCATTGACCAGACTGTCAACACGGGCGCCCCGCGCCGCCGGCGGGCGGCGGGAGGAGGCGGCGGCTGCGCCAATGCCGCGGCCGCGGCGGCGCCTCGCCCCGGCCCGTTAGCGGGACGGGCAGCGAGGGAGCGCCCGGCGGGAAGGGGCCGGGAAGGAGGAGCAGGAGAAGGAGCCAGCGCGGCCGGCCGGGCCGCCCCGGCCGAGCGGGGCGCGTAGCGGGGCTGCCCCGTGCCGCGGGCGGGCTCGGTGCCGGCTCGGGGAAGGGGGCAGGAGGCTGCCGAGGCATCATGGCGGTTGTGTCCCGGGGGGGCCGGGGGCTGCGCGCCGGGCGGCGGGGCGGACTCACCTCGCTCCGCTGGAGCTGGAAGAAGCTGTTGAGATAGCTGGAGCTGAGCGAGGAGCCCAGCTCCGGGGTGCTCTTGGTGTAGCCGAGGTCGGGGTGCTGGGAGGAGGAGGGCTCGGGTCTGAAGGCATCGAAGGCGCTGGCCTGGTGCGTATCTTGTAGCGAGAGATAGACCCAGTTGAGAAGCTGGGCGGGCTGGTACACGGACGCGGCGCTGGTGTCGATGGTTGACAACAAGCTCATCTTTCCCCCCGGCTCTGCCGGCGCGGCTGGCCCCGCGGTGCCGCTCTCCCTCCCCCCGCTCCGGCAGCGCCGCTCTCCCGTCCCTGCCCGGGGCGCTTCCTCTCGGCCGCCCGAGGAGAGGACAGGACGGGCCGGGCCGGGGGCTCGCAGCCGCGCCCCGCGCCGCTCTCGCTCCCCTAAGGCCGGCGGCGCCCGCCCAGCCCCAGCGCTCCGCGCAGCACGGGCATCGCTGCCGCCGCCCGCGGGCTCCGCACGAAACTTTCTGCGCGCTCCCTCCCTCCCGCCCAGCCGCTGCCTGCCCCGCTATCTGTCTTTATTCCCACTCCCGCAGGCAGCGGCGGGGAGGGGCTGCGGGCGCTCCGGCGGCGGCGCCTCGCCCCCATAGGCCTCCCGGCCGCCGCGGGGGTGCAGGGGCGTCCCGGCGCCGCTCCGCCCCCGCCCTGCCCCTGCGAGCGGGCAGGGGGGGCGAGCGGGCGGGGGAGGTCCCGGGCCGCTGGCCGGGGACACCCCCGGCCCCTCGCCGCTCGCCCCCCTGGGTCGCGCCGGCTCCCTCCCTCGCTCCCCGGCTTTCCTTTTCCTCCTTCCTGGAGATTTTTGTGCCAAACACGCGCAGAGCCCTCCCGAGGGCTCCTCGCCGGGCCCTTTCGGGCTTGTTTTTAAGTCGACGAGTTTCGCTCAACTCTAGTCAGCGCGCCCTCCCTTTTCACTCTCGTTTCTGTTTCTTGCCGGTGCTCAGAGCTCATCGCAATCTGAGGTTCCCTCTCGTTAAATCTCTGTCAGAGCTCCAGTTTACGAAGCCCTGCGCGGCCGCTGAGGTTGTGCCAAGCCGGTGCAGAGTGAGGGTTTCCCAAATAAGGCAGGCAAGCGGCGCGATGTTCCCTTTGAAATCCATCTAGGTAACCCTGGCACAGGCTCTTAGGGAGTCTGGCTGTGGTGGGATACCCGGGAGTTTAAGCTGAGTAGGCCTTTTAAGGAGTCGGTAGCACAAAAGAGGATGATGAATGATTCTTCTTTTAGGAAGGAACCTGAGTGGGTAAGCTGGTAATTACAGTTCATAAACTCTTCCCTGCTGCCTTCCCTGCTGCCTTCCCTGCGATGTGTGGAACAGGACAGTTATTTCTTGCTTTGGTATAAACACCGTAGCAATTAAACTAGGAGTTTTCAAAGGAACTCCCAGGAAGTAACTTAAAACTTGAGCATAACTCCTTGTGCTCTTTCCTGAGCGACAGAAGGCTGAAAATTAGTGTGCCTTTCCAGTACGGTATTGGGGGGAAAAATGCCTTCTTTACTTACATAACAGAAAAAAAATCTGACCTTTGAAACATCAAAGTTGGCAACTCGGTTTTCTGTAATGAGCTGTACATCTCTGGTGAGATAGAAGAAAAATCACTGTCCTGCAAAGGCATGGTTACAAGCAGCTGAAAATGCAGGTCAGCATACACACAGTAGAAAATGCTATTAAATTGTCAGCTGCAAACACCTAAGATGGATGTATTTAACTTTTGACAGCAGATAGTTAAGGCAGCAAAGCCATCTGCTTGCAAGTATTTAAGAGCAGGTGAAGATTCTAACTTTCCAGAAGTACAAGATGAGGTGCAGTTTGGAACAGCTCAATCAAACTTAATTCCTTTAGTGGGGCTAATATATTATTTGGGGGTTTTTAGTGATCAAGTCCTTGCAGCATGAATGCAGTTTGCTCACGAGTTCTCTTGGTTTAGAAGCCCTTTGGAGCACATCTAAATGTGTGGGCATCAGCACAAGAAGGAACAAGCTACACCAGTGTAAAGGGTCTTTGTAGCTCAGCAACTGTCCAAAGCATAGACCATAAAAGAAGAGTTCAATCACATTCCATCCCAAACTCAGACAGTTGAATAGAGTTTTAAAGAAGCAAAAAGGTCCATGAGACTTAGTGAGTTAATAAATTGTGGGGGAGGATTTTTCATGATTTGCTGGTAAATGAAAAAAACAAGAAATAGATATCATATCTGAGGAACTTGCCTTTCTGGCAGATGGTAGTAGAAAAGTCAGGATATGGTAGAAAGTCTAGAAGGGGGAACTAGGCCACTTGTTTTGTTGTTGTGGAGGTTTTTTTGTAAGCATGCTAATTCCTTCCTTAAAGACAATTTCTATTCTTATCACTTCCCTCTTTTACTTGATATATTAAACTGAAATGTGTGTATTCTTATTTGACAGCTCCACTGTTCACTGTCTAGTAAGATGCTGTGAAGCAAATGGGAGTTCTGAACAAGCAGAAAAGATAACAACAGGGTTCTTGTACTAATAGAGGTCAAAATAAAGAGTGTTTTGGATGAAGAGTGTTTGGTGTATTTTGATACTTTTTTTTCCCCAACTGAATATAGCTCTCATAGTAGATGGTTGTTTTGATTGCTTTAGTTAGACAATACTGTAAAGACTGCAGCAGAGCAAGCAAAGGCAGAGTTAGGGTGTTTTTATGGCAGCAGCCCTTTATGATGTGAGGGACACCATGCTCTCCACCAGATGCATTTGAATATTTAAAGTTTTTTACTTTGATTGCCCCTTGACAGTAGCCCTGGTGGCTTCTAGTAACCATGCAGAAGAATGAGTAAATTGAATATGATTGGCATATCAAGAAAGAGAAAAGTTGCACGTGCCTTCACTAGGAAGAGCTTAAATAAAAAGCACCCACACTTTGAGGTTCAGTTGTCATCCTGGTCTCCTGCTGCAGTTTCTTCTGGAAAACAGTTTCCAGGCAGTTCCCCTCCATTTGGATGGATTTAATACTTCTCATAGCAGAGCAAGATGCTCCTGCCACACTTGCCACAGTCCACTTGAGTTCAAGATAGCAATTTTTTCATTGGAAGTCCCCTCTTCACCCTTAGGAGTCATAGATTAGTGAGGAGAAGATGGATACAAATTGTCCATTTAGCAGAAACATGACAGTAGAGAAAAAGTTGTCAAGGTCAATTGCATCTATTCTTCTGAAAAATACTTGAGACAAAACTGCCCAACCAGGCAGTCTGATGGCTGGGAAGAATCTTCAAGATGTGCACAGTATTTTGCTATTGATTATGCTGGGATGGAGTATGAGTGACATCAACTATATGGATTTTACATCAGCCTTATGGTGCTGAAACATTTATGTATCCACTTGGTTTTATTTATGAGTGGTGCTAATGAAGTAAAAAAAACAACTGGAACTGTAACATGGAACTTTTAATAATTTGAACGGCTTAAGTGACTTGGAAAACAGGAGCCTTGAAACAGGTCAAAGGCAAACACAGAGACAGGATTCATCTTCTTCAGTCCTATTCCTTAAGTAGTGGATAATCATGTAATTTATCCAAAATCTCCTTATAATTGCTCACTCAGCCTGTTCCTTTAGTGATCTGGACCTCTTGTGCCTGCTGTCTTTCCATGGTATCTTTGCAAGAGTGAGGAACATAATTTTCCCCTTCTGGTCAGGGCTTCTTTCATAATCTAATGTAGTTATGGTCTTGCTTTCAGTGTTCATAACTTTAGATGATGTCAGCTTTTAAACTACATATGTAATTACTTATTTTTTTTTAAAGAAAATGTTTATGGTTCTCCATACTTTAAAAATGAATGTGCCCTAATACCAAGTATCCTGGATTCTCATGCTTTTAAAGGTGTCTGAATTGCTGTCTTCTTAGTAGTCTTCTAGCTTAGATGGGGCTCCAGAAGGAAAATGTAACGAATACCCAAAACTGCCAATAAGACTAGAGAAAACAGGTAACTTGAACCCACCACTGTATTCCCTGAGTTCTGTAATCAGGATGTACATAATGCAATGGGCCATTCATCTGCAGTTTAGCTGGAATATTCCAAGCAAATGTTTTTCATCTGCTGCAGCAGAGATTCTTATCTTATTATGAAATAATTTTGCTATGTGGTGGAAACAGTGCGTAAGCACTCTCTGAATTATGAGAAACCCATTTCAGCAGAGTTGTAAACTGTGAAAGTACATCTGCATGCGGTATTTGTGAGTTATAGATGTTACAACCTCTTGTGCTCACTATGTAGGTGCAACAGTTCTACTGCCAGCAATAAAACGCAGCATAAACCAAGGTTTGTGGAAGTGAGTCTAGGAAATGCATGTGCTTGGGTATGTTACACCATGTATTTTTGCACCTATCCAAAGGATCAGCTGCAACCCAGTGCTCATGCAGAAAAATAAAAATTCCTGTTTTCTTCCTCTAAGCTACTCTTACTCCTACAGCTTTGACATAGAAAATTCTGGAAATGGATGGATATGAACATATAGCTCATCCATATGTAGAATGTTAGTAAATATATACCATATGCAGTAACGATTTGCTGTGGATAGTGTGTGAAGCACAATTCCTGCAAGACTGTCTCAAACCACCAAGTGGGTAATTGGTGTAACAGATCCTCTTGGAGCATGCAGATTTTGCACCTGGCCAGTTTGTGGTTTCAAGTCTTGGGGCCTCCTCACTTGCTCTACATGAAGATGTCAGTGCCTTGCTGAGTAATTGCATGAAATATGCCCTGGAACCAAGTAGCTGTGTGAGAAACACTGGTTCGATTTTTGCATTGTTTTGCAAAGCTTCCTGTAGACTCTTCAGCTGCCACATAGACATCTGAAATGTTCTTTCAGTTTTAAAAGGCAGTAGCTCCTTGTTTCTAGTACTGATCTAAAAGTTCAGCATCTCTCTCTAAAAATAGTAGCAGAAGTATCTTAGCCCTTTTACCTAGCCCATCCTAACCCCTTTCTCTTGCTTGACCCAGGAATCCAAGAGAGGGGGTCCAAGAAAAAGGGCAGAGGAGTAGAACAGTAGCAGTTAGGGAGAAGAGGCTGCAGGGGAGGCCATGCCTTACCTGGAAGTGTCTGCGTTGGAACTGCTGCTGATGGTGGCTTCTCCAGCCAGAGAAATGGCAGGTGAGTGGAGAGGCCCAGGGATTTTCTGTCACCTGGGAATCCCTCTAAGCTGCCTTACACTACAGGAGATGCTTTACTGAGGGTGTTTCTGAAATGGCCTCAGTGCTTTGTAACTGGCTACTAGCTGAAGAATTGTTAGGTGTTATTTCTGGAGCCCCTTAAAGACCTTGGTGTTAAAAATACTCAAACAACTGCCCAAGGAGGGAAAGCATGACCCTTTTATTTGACCTTTTTGGGAATGCATGGAAGGTTTCATTTGTATCTTTTTGTTTATGCCTTTACTGTGTGTAGTATCTCCACCCATCTGCTTCTCTCATTAAATCCATGGTACAGCAAGCTCCAGGGCTCAGATATAGTGCCTAATTGTATGCCACTTCTCTGTGCTTCCCTGGGAGCTCCACCAGATTCCTTCTTCCAATAACTCTCAGTTTGCTTGCTGGGGTAAAACAAGGCTTTGATAAAATAAGAGTTAGAGCAACTGCAGGAGATGAAAGAGAATGACAGAGATAAAGGTACATGAAATGATGATTAGGGGATGGTACTGGTCATAGTGGTTAATAGGAGATGAGAGGACAAGAGGGGACTCTTGGGACCTATGAACAGAGTGGCTCTGGTGAGACTGGAAGCTGGGATGGTATCTACAATTATCTTTTGATTAATGGAGTATTTGACTGCTTTCTGTGGAAGTACTGATCGTCCTTAGATCAGGTCTAAAAGCAGTATTTTATTCATGGTATAGCAAACTGCGTGCACCAGTCATCACAGAGATTACTGTTACCACCCGCTCAACATTGCACTCTCACTGATTTCGTCTTTATGCTTTCTTTACATACCCAGGATTATCTATGGGTTTGCTTTTTCTATTTTATCCCCCCTTTCCATTAGGCTGAATAACAGAATGAGTATTTGCTTTGTTCGTGAGTATATGCATCTTATCCATTCTGAGTTGCCATGTTGCTTCTAGAGTAGGCATTTCTCTTAATTAGCACTAAGCCCATTGCAGGAAAGTTTGTTTCCTAGGTACTTTGAGTTGAAAAATTACTTATATCAAAATTGGAAACTCTCCAAGCAGGTTTTAGGCAATTCTTTATATGAAAAGAATGAACTGCAGATGCCTGAAGACAAAAGGTTTTGATTTTAATGTCCTGAAACTTGGACCTCTGTCTCACAGAAGGACTCAATTCTTGCCTCAGTCAGCACACCTTATATGCCTACAAAATTCTCCAGTCATCTAGGACTTGTCTTGAGTGTCATCTGGTCCTGAGATGTCTGATGCAGGCAGTGAATCAGCAAGTACTGATCCATTTACAGCTCTGTATGGGAAGAAGCTGTTGCCTAGTACCATCCATCAAGGGCCTAAAAGTCATCAGCTTTTATAACAGATACATGGTGTTCAGGTTTTGGATTAGATTTACTACATCAGTTCTGGTGTATAGTTTTATGAGAACAGTTATATTGATGCAGACATAAATATGGACTAAACTATTCTATTAAAAAACCTTTTTCATATATGCACATCTATCAATCCTAGATAAAAATCACCATGATGTTACATAAGTTAGCACTGCTGGTGGAACACTGAAACCCCTACTTTAAAACATTAAAATCTGTCCCCGTCCTTTTTAATCCAGGCTGGTTTTTCACCTCAATTAATACGATTGACAAACATCACTCTTTCTCACATATATGTCTTGTCTAATAGAAGTGTTATATTCTAATCACTCAAAAAAAGAAAAAGAAAATATTCACAAGGAGAAAAAGTGCTTTTCCAAAGCCTGTGTAAAAACAGAGTTCTCAGTATAAAGTTGCTTGTCCCTAATCAAATTCACATTCATGTTAGCCCTGTTTAATTCAACTGAAGGTAAAATGTGAATTTTTAGCAAGACACATTTTCTTTGTTTCTTCAATACAACCCTAAATAAGAAAGATGAAGTTATAGTGGAGACTACAGTAAATGAATGAACCAGAAGAGTATAGGCACTCATGCCTTAGGGAAAAATATATCATACTCCTTGGTGTAAAACTGGAATATTTTGAGCCATACCATTCTTCTGGAAATTTTTCTTGCCTACTAACTCCTTGAAACTTTATTTTTACTCTCAACATTTGCCTAGACACTACTGCAGACCCTTACAGTGAACCTCTTAAGACTGGTGCCAGCCTGCAAGTACTGACCTGACCTTTCCCATTTAGTGAGACAAGTAGCTTCTTCTCATATAAAGGGCTGAACAAGCCTACCAGTGTCTCTATCTTAAACATAGCTGTTAATTTGGAGGTGTTAACATGTACCACCTGGTCCTGTGAGGATGGGATTAGCCAAGGGTATCATTAACACTAATAACTTTTTGAATGAGAAATAAAAATGAAAGCTGAGAAAGTCTGCAAGGGTGTAATTGCTCCAAAATTAACTTTCCAATGTTTCTGCCTTATGGAATGTCATATTTGCTAGGAAACAGGAAGAATGAATGAACAGATGATCTTTTTTTTGACAAACTAGTGAAAAAAGTGTGGAGCTTATTTCCCCACTTTTAATATTGATTGCACTTTGTTTTCTTTCACTTGTCTCAGCCCAAGCTGTAGGCCAGGGCCAGCAAAGGGGGGGTGTGTAACTGGGTAGCCACACAAACACATTCTCCAGCTGGCTTGTGTCCACCTCACTGTTTCTACCACAGTATTCCTCGCACTGAGTGAAAAATATTCATCCCCATCAACATTGTCAGAGACACTCCTTAAAAGTATGCCAAAACTGAATTGCTTGGTAAGTAAGGACATTAGGAAATGGGTGAATGTCCCAGCATAATCTTAGTGCTCATCTTACAAACCATAGCACATTTTTACTCTGGGAAAATATAAAGGGTAAGTATAGAAAATCACAGTTTAAAACTTTTTGTGATGGCTTACCTCTACACTGGTTGCCTTTCATGCCTCCAGGTGGAACACCTTTCAGGAAAGTGGCTTCAGCTCACTATTACAAATGCCATAGCAGTGATGTCAAAGGTACCGTGTGCTCCTGCTGTTGCCAAAATTGCAGGTTTACTAATGGCACAGTTTTATGTATTGCATTTATCAAAAATATTTTTCCTGTTCCTGAGCATTTTAATAAATGAATGCTAGATTGAAATTATATTCAGCAAAAAGTTATCTAGCTCTGTGGAGAAATGGGACAGTACTTGAGCAAAATGAACTGGTTTTCTTACATTATTTTTGCATTGGTGAAATTTCTGTTAAAAATACTGTGTTCATTTACAGTATTTGCACAGGAAAACCTAAACTAAAATCAAACATATTGAGTCTGTGGGTCCCACAAAATAGCTAGATTTTTCAAAAAGCAAAAAATTAAAATTTTAGTTAGTATTTATGTATTTATTTTATATGTGCTGGATATGCACTTTTTTTACTACTCCTTCTAGTAGTATATATGAAATTATTGAACCTTCCCGCTGTATCTTCAGCTTGTTTTTACTTAGTTGCTAATGTATTTTGAATCAAACACATGGCAGTCAGTAGGAGTTCAACCGCTGGTCTGCGTTCAACTTTGCTTTCTTAGGTTGAGAGGAAAGGAGAATTAATTTTTAAAAAAGCTCAAAATGTTAGAAATGGGTTATTATCTACCATTTCAAAAATAGGACACTGTCAAGTACATATTACTTCAAAAAAACCAGATGCAAATTGGTTTTTCTGGCCTGAAAGTAGGGGTGTAGGGTGTTGTGAGAACCAGAGGGGTCTCTGTAGGCTCTGCAGAAGAAAATTCTGTAATGGTGTAATGTTATACATGCCTGTCATTTTGCCCCTGGTGTTAGCATGTGTGTTTTGACTGTATCTATATCAAAATATAGCAAACTGGGGATGACAAATAGTGATATCCACAAGGAGGCACAGCACAAGAAAGGATCATGCTTTTCAGTCTGATTCTTTCTAGGTCATGAATGACTTGCATGAAGATGTCAGTATCCTGCATCTGTTTTTCTATTTTGCCAGATGTCTTGAGGTGAGATAAGTGGATTCATGCAGCTAGGAAAAAAAAAAACCACCACACTTATCTGTATTGTGTTTTTTATTGTGTTAGCAGAAAAATATCAGGCATCCCTTGGCAAACTGAGTGTTACCAAAAAATTTCACTTGGCTTAAGCTTACCTAAATCTAGTAAAGAATTTAACAACATATTAGAAATAAAATCCTTTGTTTAACTGATTTTAAACTTTTCTCCTTGATGAACTGAAAATATGAAAGTGCTGCAATTATTGCCAAAATTATGATTCTCTTAAAAATCTTTTGAGAAGAACTGACAGCAATAACTAATATCCCCAGTAAAATGTTGTGGTTTGGCTTTGATTTGTGGTTAACTGTGGCTGTGGTGTCAGCTGGATGTGCAATTTGGAGAAGTACTTCCAAAATTGTAATTCATTTTCAGTTGTAGTAGGACAGTTTGAACTGGGTTCAGATTTGATTCAATTCTGTATTTCAAAATACCTTTATCTTGTACTGTTTCTGTAGTACTTCAATGATTCTCTTGTTCTCTCTACCACTGTAGTTATGTGATTGTAATTCTTTCATAAAGAATCGCTCTAGAAGGCAAATAAATAAATAATTCATACTATACCTCCTAAAGATCTGCTTTCTGGATGGCTTGAAGACTGTATGGTAGCAGGAGACATGGGTTACATTGGGACATTTTTAAAACTGACAGTCACACTTTTAACATGAATAATTGCTTTTGATCATAATAGCAGCCAGTGTGCAAGGAGTAATAAATTCCACTGAGTTACTCAGAGATATAGCTTAGTCTCCTTGGAATCTATAATGCATTTTTAATCTGACTATTATGGCTCTATGGTACCTGCATATTCCATTGAAAGCTTGAAAATCATTCAGTTATAACTCAGTAGAAATTGAAGGAGTCATATATCCTACTGGGTTTCTTAAACTTATATTTTTGGCTTGTAGTAATTCCCAAAGACTGAGGGAAAAGTCGCATTGTTTTCAACCTGCTTCTCTAATAGTCCACTTTTCCTTATTGAATTATTCCTTATCAGTAAATTCTTTGTTCCCTTTTTTTTTTTTTTTTGGCATGTAACAGTTTGGGTGCTTATTGTTTTGAAAATCTATTTGGGGAAGTAACAATCCAACCCAAGGGGTGGATAGTGTATAGAGTTATATCTGTGTTAGTGAGAGATTTATTTCGTTTTTAAAGGAGCATCAATGGACCTGGCATCCAGTTTACACATTTTGTGTTTTTTCTCCTTAGGGCAAGATCTGGTCTTACCATCTAGACCAAATGCCCATCGGCAGACAGAGCACAGATTTGTGTTTAGAGCATGCTATTTGTGCTCTGAAATGTGAATAAAAACAAGTGAGGGAGAACAGCCCCAGTATTTATGACAGGAGTGTGTTCCTGGTCTGGAGTAAAAGACCAATATAGATGTTCTCTAGGTGAGCCTGAGAGCAGAGCAGGAACTACACTGTTCCTCTGGCTTTCCTCCTTGCCCTTGAGAGAAGATTAAGTATATTTCTGTTTCTTCTTTGCTGGTCCTGGGACTGAATGCAAATTCCTGCTTTTCCCCTTTCCATCCATTTAGGTTGGATTATAGTAGTTCTCCCTCTTGTGTGTCTTTTGTTGCTGTTGTTTCTTTTGTTGTTGCTGGGTTCTTGTTTTGGCTTTTTGTTTGTTTTGGCTTTTATTTGTTTGTGGGGGTTTGTTTATTTGTTTGTTGGGGTTTCATTTGTTCTGTTGTTGTTGTTTTTTTCACCCAGTTATATAGCTTTTTATGCTTTCTCCTCTTTGGGGGTTTGAAAGAAGGCTCTCAACTGAGCGTTTTTAAATTTTTAAATTTCAAAATGGTAAGATGACCCTCCTGTGTTTTTGAAGAGCAGAGAATATTACATGAAAGCTTGCCATATTGGCATTTCAGTAATCACAAAATGTTTTCATGCTGTGATACCCTGAATAGTTTGTCTTGTACCACTTTTATGTTTCTTTCATTATGTAGCCTATTTATCCTTTTTGTGAGTCTTTCGTAAGGATTGATACCATGACTAGCAGCCCAGTGTAGTCACTTATTTGCTTGGAATGGAACCAAAACGATGTATTATTTGACATAGGACACAGAACAGCCATTAAATCAAAACTTTATCAGTGATGTGGGCCAAGTTTCAACCATCAAAGGAAGAAAATGCCCCTATATAATTCTTTTCAGACTCTAAAATAATGTTTTTCTTTAGTGACCCTCAACTGAATTATACTCTAGAATTACTAAGTACTTTATTGATATTAAATAAGGGTTAGCGTATCAATTTGATAGGTGTTATTAAAACCAACTCTGTAGGTATATAAACTTGGACCAACAAAATTATTTGACTGTGGGTAAATGTGAATCCCTGGCAGGCAGAAACAGCCAAAGCTCTGGCCTCTAATTTCTACTGCTAACTCACATAACAGGGACTCAGTGTGTGTGCTTTAACAATGGGTATTCTTGAAATATATCCCCTTTCTTGAAAAAAAAGTTTGGCATTTGGGATGCAAAGTTCTATCCTGCCCTTTCATCTGAAATGAGAAAAAAATTTCAATAAAAAACTAAAAAAATCCTAGTCAGCTAGTCTGCTTCTAAAATTTATTTGCCCCACTGAATTTCATCCTCTTTAAAGGGCTGACTAAAATCTGGACAGATGAAGAATATTTCTCCTTTATTTCATCGTTTTGTTCACCTTTGAACTAGTTTCTGCCTTTTCTAATGAGCTAACTTGGCTACTAAAGCTGCTGGCATCCCCCAGGCCCAAGAGCAAGGCGGTCGTCTGAACCCTTCCCTTTACCCTGCTTTGCAACATGAATTTCAGGGGAATGGTTTCCACTGTTTATTGGAACTGGGATTAAGAACGGCTGTGTTTTGAGTGACAGGAGCTACTGGGGAACCATAAAAGCCTTCATTCAACTTATTCCTTTCTTTTCACACCACTCAGACAGCGTTGTAAAGTTGCACCACCGTTAAGAGTGAGAAACAGCCCCACCGCAAAGCAGTGACTTTTAAGAACCCGTCTGCCTTTTGGCACCTAGGCATTTGAGCTGGGATTGGCTTTAAACCTTGAACGCAGTCACTGCCCGTGGAATACTTGTGGGAAACAAAAATAACGCCTCTCTTGTTCCTCCCATGATCAGTTATGTCTGTGACAGACCCCTCGCTGCACAATGTCAGCTAACACTGACATCCCCTCAAGCTAAACTGGTCGCCAAGTGAAGGCAATGAAAACCCAAACCTTCAGCAGTGGCTTCGGATCTCTGCAACAATTTGGGTTTGTTTGGCCACGTGTGTGTTTGTGGCTTTTAAGTGTCTGCCCAGGCCCTGAAGTTTCAGGCATAAGCTAGGAATTTATTACAAGCTTTGTGCTTTAAACATTTTTTTCACTTTAAGTACTACTGTTACTGTTCAGCTTCTGCTCGTTCACCAATATAGGTACAGGCTAAACTGGGATATTGGTGTTTCTGGAGGACGTTGTTTAGAATGAATACAAACCAGAACCCAACAAAAACACCCTGTCTTGCAGCAAGTGCTTTGTTTGCAAACCACTTTTGCTGCATCTTGCCTGGAATATCTCCTGCTCCCTTTTTTCTGCTGGCTGGATGTGACAGATTCCCAGAATCACCTTTTTCTAATGAGAGGAAGGCTCTGGGTCTGCCATAATCACTCCCACCATTCTGGCTCTACATGGAGTGCTTCCACCTCCTGGAAGGAGTCCAGTGTCTGCTCTGCAAACCACAGTGCATAGTTTTGAATGTTATAAATACTTTCTCTAAGATTTACTTTCTCAAATATACCTGTAGAAATGTTCAAGACTTAACAGTTCTTACTGATATATGAAGCAAAGTTATTTGGTTTTGACTTTACACTTGATGTCAATTAACATTTTTCTTTAAAAAATCAAATTTTACAATAATTTATTTAATAGTACTAAGCTCTGTTTTTTGCATAATAACATTTTAAGTATTTATAGTGTATTTCAAAACAAGACAACACAGAATGTACTTTTCCCCTTGATCACCCTTATTCCTCTACTTCTCTTTGGATGAGAGTTTCTTTGTGTATTTATTCAGAACACCTTCATTTCATGACTCTCGCTTTCCAATTGTTAATAAATGTATCAATAATACAATTACTTAATAGAGATTTGCTTATTCCAGTTTTAATTTTATTTATTTTGTTTAAGAATAGATTTACACTATTTCTTCCCTAGCATGAATATGAGTGGGTGTCTCTAGTTAAATGCATGTGTGCTCAAGGCTATTTATTTTCCTTGTTAAAATTTGTGAGACAACTCTTCACAATGTCTTGTGAAAAAGCACATAAAACTCTATTGTTGCCTGTTCTGTTCACTTATTAGTGTAGTAAAATTGTTAAAGGAGGGAACAAATTTTCTTTGAAGAAACCACACTGCTTTTGAACTGCTATTGCTCTTTATGTCAGTGTTGGACTATGCTGTCTTTAATAACTTTTCACTAGTTTCCCACTAAAATTTTTATGATTGTTAAAAAGGAATTATTTAATATAGACTATGATTAACTAGAACTTTTCAAGTATTGTACACTATAAATCTTTTGAGTCGACTGAAGCTATAGCTATATACTCTGACAAACTTACTCCAAATAGACTTCCTACATCTATCTGACTTTTTTTTTTTTTAAACAACACAAAGCAAGAAAGACGTAGAAGGAACATGGAGAAAGAAGAGCTGGGGAGAGAGAAGAGGGTGGTGGTAAATGTTTCAATCACCATTGGATAAAAACTGGTCTCGGTTATTCTAAATTTAACAAAATGGAAGATATAGGATGCCAGGATTTCTCATGATGCTTCATGAAACAATTTAAATTAAAAATTTAAAGCAGCTACTAAATTTTAATGTGCCATTTTAGGAGAGTTTTGGGGGGGGGTTTAAGTGGTATTTCCTTTCTTTAAAATCTCACTAAGTACCTTCTGCTTTGAAGCAGTATATTTTGAAATACCTGAATTTGCTGCCTCCTACTTCAGGCTATACCTGGCTTAAGGACAAAGTGGTAATTGCTCAGACTTTATCCAGCAGCAATTATTATAATTAGCAATTGCCAATTTATTCGTTTTCAGGTTTTAAAAGGTGGCTATTGGAATGATGCTTCCCAGTTGTCTTATTGTCACCAGTGGTTACTTTAGACCCAGTGATTCTGTTGCTTGCTCTACATGGACCATAAGTTACTTTCCTGGAAGGCTTTTGATGATCTGTCAGTGGATAACATGGCTTTTCATTCCCAGCTTTCACCTAAACCACAATATAGAATAAATGTAATGGGCTGTGGTTCTTTTTCTTCTTTTTGGTAACTTCTGATTACATCAGATTCTGTGAAAAAGTGATGTACAAATATGACTGGGGAAAAAGAAAGTTTCTAATTTTTAACCGAAAAATAATATCTCACCAGGGAAAAGTTTCTTTCATATTATTTTTCTTCTTTGACTATCTTGTCCAATATCTGACACATCTTATTATATTTTTTGAGATTTAGTTCAAGCTAGATTGGCCTGCAAAATTTGTCCAAAATCTCTTGCATTAGCTGTTAACTTGGGGATCTCTAGGGCTTCATAAGGGGATTCATTATTCACATGACTCTGCATGAGCTAATTTATTTTTTTTCTTTGCGTGTCTTGAAAATAGTCACTGGTTAAAGCTCCTCAGTGCTACAGAAGCCTGAAATTTTAGCTATAGATTTGAAACATTGCTAAATTGCATAACTTTTGAGGTGAAGGGGGTGAATTTAGTTTAGCATTTTGAATGTACATGTCAGTGGAGGCTATGTCTGGGCAGAAAAGCAAGCCATATATATTTATCCTTTGGGCAAAGATTGGCCACAATGCAGCCTATATAGACAGCAACACAGCAGATTTTTTCCAATCAGTAAACCACAAACCTTAGTCTTACTCTATAGCACCACACTTCTCCAGTGTGAAGAGAAAATCATGTAATTCTAACAGTGTTTGTCACACAGCGTCCATACAGCTGTATGACTGTAGCAAATGAATGCATGAGCACTTGTGCTTTGGAGTTCTGACCACTTACTTTTCTTTAAATTCTAGGTACAGTAGAAAAATAGTCAATGAATTTCTACATTTAAATACTTTGGCCAGAAATGCTGCATCTTATTCTATACCTTTTAAGCACACTCTGTAAAATATTTCTTAATGCAGTACAAACCCCTTGTAATTACCTATTATGACTTGCTGATGTGTTCTTTATCTAAGAAAGAAGAAATTTCTCATACTTTTTACTTTGCTGTAGAAACACAAGTTACTTATGTTCATAAGCAAAACCAGGGTGAGTATAAATCAGTAGTTATATGTTGAGAACTGAATTTTGGTGGCAGTACTCTTACGATGGGCCTCTGACAAATGATTGTCAGTGTTCCTAAATGGCTGCAATAAAAAAAATCCTTTTGCTCCTCTGCAGGGTGTTTTAAGCATTTTGTGTTAGTAAAGCCTGCTGTTTTGAATGAGTTTCATATCAAGACCAGAAAATATGTGACCTGACTTCATTAGTTTTGCAGCAAGTCGGACTTTGGGAATTGTTAGTGTTATCTTCTTTGCACCTGGGATAACTAATCTGCAGGGAAAAGGTTATCTTTATGTATTTCAGAAGATTGTTATAAGTCTACATGTGTTACCGTCTGTAAATAAATGTGAGATCTTGTAGGAACACTTACAGAAGTTTGACTTTTCACGACTGATGTTTTGGCCATTTTTCCACTTATTATTCAGTGCCCAACCTTCTCTTCTTTAGGGAATTTATTTTCACTGCTGGACCTACCAATCTTTCCTTCCTCCCACCGCCCCAAAGAGCTTGACAAACTGAGAAATTTTAAACCTTTCAGCAGCTGAAGTATCTTCTTGGAAATGAAACTTTGAAAAGTATGTTGCTGCTTGGATTAAGAAGGGCTGCATTGTTGCTTAGAGAGCTCCCATAAAAGCTGTGTGGAAGCATCTCATAGCGAACAATGGATACTGGGAGGGAAATTAACAGTGATCCATTGATTTCTTACTACACTTCTGAACTGTTTGTCTGTTTTCAGCTTGTAAATAGTGAATCAATAAACAGTAAAGTCTTGATCTCATAGAATGATTGCTGGTATGCAGCAGCACATCTTGTGGTTAGGGAAATAGAGGGGACTTGGTAAGAGCTGTATTCCTATTACTTGTTCAGTCTGCTCTATGGCATTAGAAAACCCCCTTCACTTCTTTCTGTTGACCTCCTTTGTCCATTTTTATTTTTGGTTAGATGGTGTGCACTTTTTATCAAAGAACTATCCTCTGTTCTCTGTTTTGCCAAGCTCAGCACAAGGCCTGCCTGGATAGTCTGATCACATCTTTATAGATCCATCTCCTGTGTCCATTATATAGTCCTATAGGTCCATTTGTAGGAACAGAACTGATCATATCATGTAGTTTGGTGCTGATAGGATATACAAGGTTTGCCATTCTCCTTCTTGCCTTGAACTTGTAGCTATTTCTCTCTCTTGCACTTGGCTTTATGATGAAGAGTAAAGTTATTCAGTGCCTCTATAGTTTAAATTTTCCTCCCTACCTTGTGGATGGACACAGAGGGTTCAAATAAGATTAGGTGTTTGGGAAGACCAAGCATAAAACCTGTCACTGAGAACATTCCAGTTTTAAATCAACTTTATATCTGCAGTGCCTAAAAGTCATAGGCAAAATGCTGTTGTACATTATCAGGTACACTGATAATAGTCTCACCGGACAGGCTTGGAGTGAAATAGGGCAGCTTTGTGGTACCTCCTTTCAGGTCAGAGTTGTTGCCAGTGAGCTCCAGCTATGCCATGTGGCTTGCAAATACTTCTTTTTTAAGAAAGAGCCAACTTGGCTGGGGGGATTCTTCTCACATGCAGTACATGCAGCAGATATTTCCTAGTGGGATCATGATTTGGAAAAAATGTGATATGAAAAGCAGGGAAATAGGTTTTCTTCACTGTTATGTTGGTTGCAGTGCAGAGGAATAGGAGGCAAAAATAAATAGCTCTTTTGAATATTTTCAGATTAATCCCTTGGCTTGACAAGTGTTGCTGAGTATTTTCATGGTGTTTGAAAACCAAAATCTGTGGTGAAAAGCACAAAAAAGTCAGAAGTGCTTCTCAAAAAGATATTTTGCTAAGAATTGTATAATCTTTCTAATATCTTTGGCTAAAAATATCTTCTTGACCTGAAAAACACCTCTGCAGCAGACAGGGTATCAACTCCAATGTTTAGTCCCTCTCTGGATTAAAGTTGTCCTTAGCTGTTAGTTATCAGTTTGGGGGGAGGGTGTCTCTTTTTTTTTCCCTGCCAAATACCCTGCCACACTCCAGGCAAAGAGGCTTTTTTTAATTATACAGTGCTTTATTTCTATGGAGGTTCTTTTGTTCCATAATCATATTGCCTTTTTATTTTTCCAGATTAAATAGTTTGAGGCCATTTATTACTAAGTAAAAAATTAATTCAAAAGCTTTTTTATTTTAGTTTCTGAGGTGTTTCCTTCCTGCTACCCTGCTTTCCAAACTTCAGCTTGTCTTATTAAAATGTGGTTGTCATCTGTACATGGTATTCTAGTACTGAAACCATATATAGAGATAAATAACTTTTTATATAGAGATAAATCACTTTCTCACAAAAAATCAACACATCTACTTTTGTTTGTATATCCAAGAAATTGGATTGCCTGGAGCACATGGAAGGATTATGTTGGTTCCAAACTCCTTTTCCTAGGAATTTGTCACTCTAACTGCACTCCTTGCTTTTGGATATAAAATTTTGTATACCTTTTTGGACTTGCTGAAATGATTTTTTTCTCTTTGGCTGCAGGTAATTAAGAGTAATTAATCATCTGCCTTCTCAAAAAAAAAGCCAAACCCCAAACCAAAACAAAGTAAAACTTGAAGTTCAAGTCCCTAGAATTAGAATCCTTTAATGATTTCCTTCTCTTTCCTGTTTCCCTTTACCCTTACTCTCAAGGCTGAGGACAGGCCTTCTCCATGTTACTAGTTTAAAGCCAGGTAATAATATGTATTGAACACCACACCTGCAAGAAGTGCATGGAACTATAGGAAGATGAATTATGTACTGCAATACATGCAATTGTTAACTTCTGACATTGTCATGTGTCTGTTGAATCAAGGCAACTCTCAGAGAATAAATTGATCAAAACAGTACATCCATGGGTAACATTGCTTCAGTCCAGGTTGAAGCCAGCAGTTGGAAAGCAATAATGGAAAGTCTTCCAGGGTAGTGATATTCCATACCTTATGGGAAGATTCTACCAAACATGTTCTCACTTTCCAAGATGCCTCCCCCTCACCCTGCCTACTCCATTCCTCTCCTCATGTTTGGTGCATGTTACTGTTCATGGCAATTCAGCTTATGATCAATATCATTAGCTTGGTTCTTGCTCATATTTTGAGGTGGCCCCAGTTTCCATATTTTCCCAATAAGACAGTCTTTACAAACTTCTGTTTGAAAGAAGGAAATGGGCTAGATTATTCCAAGTCTCACATTTGTTCAGCAGGTTCCCATTTGGAAAGTTCACCTATGCAATAATTACACTGCTAAAAAATGTAAAAGAAAAGCAAGAACAGAGATATCTAGTGCTAATTAGAATATAGAATAATGAAGACTGATTATTTTTAATTATTATATGGGGGGTTTTGATTCATTTTAGTTGCTTCAGAAATTCCATTTTATTAGTTGAAAAAAAGCAGGAATGTCTTTTTTAACAATAACCTAGAAAGTGCTGGCTCATAGAGCGATGCAGAAATGTAGGCCTTCACCACTGTACTCTCTTGATTTTGAAAAAAGAGATAACACCTAGATACTCCAAAGCTTCCTTTAAGGAGAAATTAGGATAACTTTTAAAGCTGCACTAAATCTTTTTCAAGCTTTTTTATGCTTTTTTTATAATGTTTGATAGTGCTTACACACAGAATGCCATTATTTGATATATATGAAGAAAATATAAAGCAAAACCTGTCAGGAAACACTCCTGCTGCAACAGCATTCCTGCTGCCAACTGCCATTGGGAAACAATGGAGGTCTTTCCTGAGGTACCAGGGTCTGAGTTACTACTATACATCCTACCAGCCATACTGGCAAGGTGGTTTTCAGGACAAACCCTAGTGAGAGACTAGTTAATGCTTCTCTAAGCTGTCTGAGTGGATATCCACAGAAGCAAGACTTTGCCTAGATCTTCTAACTATTGGTTCTAAATAAATTATCAGAGGTCATTTGTTTGGGTTTTGTGGAGTATTTAAGTGGTTGGGACACAAATACTGGAAAATGTAGGGGTAAAACATGACACCACAGCTGTGCAAACAGTGCTAAGATGTTCTTCATACCCTCTTCTCAATGATTTGCATCCCCACCCCCCTCCATGTGGTCAGAGAACACTAAGTATTATACTCTTGATGTGCAGAAAATAGATACACTTCTCATGAGGTTTATTATGGGCATAAGTTATTAATGATTGTTTGAAGAGCACACTGAGACTCATTCTGTTACAGCCCCCAGGGCATCAGCAGTAGTTTGAGTGTCCAAGAGGATTCTCAACTATGATCAGAATGACACATACCAGTAGGTGTATCTTCAACAGAGGAACTGCCATGGGGCTATTTTTAGTGTAGGTATCAGATGTCCTAGGATGGAAAATTGTAGAGCTCTGTTCCAAAAGATCCTACAAAGCCAGACAGGATGACCTCAAAAATATAAGTAGATTTTTAAGACTGTAGCAACCATGAACACATTCTCAGAAAGATGAAGGGGAATTTTTGCTAGTTGTGCATGAGACAGGGGGAGGTGCCTTCCTTAAATTGTGGTAAATCATGAATCCTTTAAATTTGTTTCACAGGTTGTTACTTTTTCTCATGGTTCACAGGGTCAAGTCCTAATATCTTCCTAATTTACACCTGCGTCATGTAATCCCCTACCTATTTTAAGCCTTGGCTGTACAGACTGAGCTGGTACATTACTGCCACGTAGAGTTCAGTGCCAGCTACTGAATGTTTTTTATTAAAATTTATGCAGTCAGAAGTAATCAAGAGATCCTTACACAGCACTGCTTTCACTAATCATGCAAATAAATCAGTGCCACTTATATGCATGTTCCAACCACTAAAACAGGATACTATTACTCATGTGCAGATAAGGCTAAATAATGACTCAGATAGCAGGTATATATGTTAACAGCCACGTTTGTTTGGAACATAGAAGGCATTTGCATATACAAATGCATAAACACACACTCCATGTAATTACACCGAATTGCATACTACTGAAGAAGCATATGGTGAAGACTGTAATGAGAGAAGTAACTATGCTGCAAAGCATGACATGTGGCTCCACGTACTTAATTTTAGTAATACCTAATCTCTCCGTGGCAGTAATGCAGCAGCTCAGTTTCCACAGTCAGGTGTAACTTCTTGTTAAAGCCAGGCCTGATTACATGAGGGTAGAAAAAACCCTAAAGATATTCCTTTGAAATTCCTTCACAAACTCATGTAAAAGCATATGTGAGAATGCTTGCTTGGAATGAAGAGAAATCACAGTTTACTTGAGGACAGAGCTTAAATAGCCTCTTGCTTCACTAGTACTATGTCATTGGTTGCATTTTCTGGAAACATTCTAGAATGTGCTGGTGTACGTTTTCTGAGGTTTTTCTACCTATCTTGGATATGGAGGAAAAAAAAATTATTTTTGAAGTCACAGTCATAACAATTGAGTGGCTATATACTTGTAGTTCATCGTGGGAGTTTTAATAGCTTAGCCTTGTCATTTTAATGCAACAATTGATACAAATTTTACTCTAATCCAGGAAATGATTGAACAAAGCTTAGATGTTGGTGAATGGCAGCAAAACATTACCTGAAAATGTCTGTAGTCTGATATGTGTGCATCATGCTTTACCAAGTGGAATCTGTGACTATTTCCTGCTGTTTACAGACAGTATTCCATAAGGGTGCTTGCAGGTTAGACTGTGGAGCATCTTAACTCCAGTTCATGAGTTCCATTTTTTTACTATTCATAGTATTAAAAGGGGTTATAGGATTGTAACAGTTTGTTTTATAGTCTATCTGGGCCCTCTCTGAAAAATCAACATTTTGAATGTTGATGGTAATGTGATCTCCCCATTTCCTGTTCAAAATCTTTTACTGTGCTCTCCAGCTGGAATTTCTGGCTCTTTCCTGTTTCAGGGTGTTCTGTGTACGGTGACTGTCGGCATTTTTAAGTCTGCCATTCCCTGCCCTAAAGATTTTGTTGATAAAATGTTAGCACTTTTCTGTTGCTTAATTTTCTTCCTCCTCCTTTGGCAGCTTTCCTCAGCTATTGGCAGTCCCAGCTCTTTGTCCAAGCTGTCCAGCAGGAGATATTCTCATTCTGGGTACATTTCTCAGAAAGAACAACTTTTGTTGCCTCTCACAGAAGCCTCATAGAAATCCACACAATGTTTCCTTTTCAACCAACAGCCTACATAAATCTGTAGGTTCCAAAGGAATCTTCCTGCTATTAAACCGTAGCAGAGGTGAAAGTCACCTCTTTCACCTTACCCTTGACCTTTCATTACACACCATGTTAAGCAGTTAATTATCAATTTATTGCAATTACACTGAGGACTGATATTTTTTATTTAATTTTTTTTTCTTGCCAAAAGTGCTGTGCCCTAGTCTTGAACTGCAGACATTAGATATCCTGTTGAAGCACTGTTCCTCAGTGCTTGTGGAATTATTACACAAAAAAGTGGCTTTTGTATCTAACCAGTAATAGGATCAGTAGTTGTGTCAATTTAAATGATAATTTATTAAGGACAAGATTAGTAAGAGCCCACTTGACTTTGGGACTGGAGTTAGGACCTTGCTCAAAATCCCACCTAAATCTCCTGTGACTTCTCTTTAGCCTGTCCTTTCATTGTGTTGAGCTGGTCGTTCAGCAGGGCTTAAAATTACACACAGAGTATTAGGCTCTGAATTAGAGGTTTTATTTTTTTAACTTACTAGTGCTTGCTAGTCCCTTGTAACTTTCAAGCTGTCCTGCAAGCACAAGTGCATTACAATTATAGTAGCAGCTGCTACTTTCTCTTTTTCTAAGCATGCATTCTTTGCCACTCTATTCCTATCCCTTTGCATATTCAGTTTCCAAGGGAGAGCCTGTTAAAGGGTTATCTTGAGGGGAGATCTCCCCGACTTCACTGGGCCTTTCCTGACTGTAAACTTTCTTCAAAAACATCAGGAATTGTTCTGTGGAATATTCTGAAGCAAGTCCTCTTACCCACATAACTCAGCTTAGGTTTTGTGTGTTTTGATCATGTCAGTCTGTTAGATACTAGTGGTTAATATGAACGCTAGATTGCTTTAAAAATAAATCATGTCTCACTCCTAATATATATTACCTACCTATATTACCTATAAGGTAAGTAATTTCTGTTAATAACTTGTATCTAGTAAAGTGGCTGCACTAGTCCCCCCACCCTTCCCCCCAGATCCTGGAAAAATGATTTTGAAATTGCTAAGTTCTTCTATTTCTGATCATATAGGTAGAAGTGAGAGTGTAATTTGACACAGATGGTAGGTAAATGGTTTCTTAAGCTTCCACTACTTGGACTTTAGAGTTTCAGTTGATAAGCTTCAAACAAATTTTAAAAGTCTAGAGCATAATAAGTTTAGAGTTGAACTCAGGGTTAGAAACAATAGATTGCAAATGCAAGGCATAGTGGGAGATAACACTGAACAAATGTTTATTCTGTTTTTCACTCTTGTGTACATAGATGAACTACTGATTTAAAAACATGAATTGAAAGTATATCATGAACCTACTGTAAAAGAAAATAGGAGCAGAATAATAGTAAAATATTCAGATAGTACCAGATTGATAGGAAATTGTAAATGTTAGAATGGGCTGAGAAACAACTGTAGAACTAAGATGCTTGAATAAGAAATGAATAAAATTGCTTTGCCATAGATCATGCAGCTTATATGCTGTCATTCTTTTACAGAAAGATAGTTAGGATTAAAATACAGGAGGGTGGTAATAATGTCACTGCACACATATGTTTATTCAATGTTCTGGCAAGGAAATACATATGATGCAAGCTTGGGTTTGTAGGCGCAGAAGGTAGTGATCAAAACTGTTCATTGAATTGTTATTCAGTACCCAGTTATTATATTTGGATAATATGGACAGACTAGAAAATATATGCAGAGCAACAATTAAGAATCCAATTAGCATTTTATGTTGTACATTAGCAGAGCTATGAATAGGGACTGTAGTTTTTTCAAACCCTCAAAGAACTGAAGTCTCCCTGCAGAGAATTCAAGGTAAATGCTAGCAAATACTTGATGTACACAAACATTGGTAAGTGACTAATTCAACAGTGGTATAAGACAGACTATCAGGCTGTAGTCAGGAAAGAGAAACTTCTCTACTCTGCTGATGGTGAACTCTATTATAGAGATTGCAGAGATAAAAGTGGAGTAATTTTTTCACAAAAACCAGTAGTTTGGCTCGAGCACGCATAAATTACAGTTGAGATCAGTCTTGTTTAGGCATGGAATACAACTAGATGAAGCAATGGTATGTCTTCCCCATTTCTAGCATCTATGTCACTCCTTTAAAAATACTTCATTATAGGAAAATAGATAAAAATCTCTCCTTTGATATATATCTTCAGTGTACTCCAGGGGTGGAAAGTCACCTTGCTGAGCTGTCAAAGTCCTGGAGAGTAAACCCTTCCTTTACTGTGCAACCTGGGCAATGGCAGGCCATGACATGGGCTGCAATGGTAATTAGGTTTTATAGCATGTGTGTCTTTGTCTTTTCACAACCTATTGCCAGAGTGTACTATTTTAAGAGGTAAGCATGTGCCTGTTGAGGCTTGATCTGAGCTCACTAGCTGGGGTCTTGCACACCACCAAACAGCTGTCAGAACAGAGAATTCGGCTTCAGTCCTGTACTGAATTTCATTCAAGCAGTCCCTGCAGTGTTCATGGATATGCCTGCACTGAGCTCATTCAGGGATTCAATGAGCAGGCATCAGATTGTTCAAGCAGGCATCAGATTGTTCCCTGTAGCTGTTTTTCATTGTGTGTGAAGTGAGATGGTCCATCTTTGAAGCTGGAACAGGCTACTGGCTTAGTGATGAAAGACTCTGTTGTCAGGATCCTTAAAAATACCAGAAAGAAATTATGATGTTTCTATGTATTTTCTTAAATTCTTGCTTTGAATTGGTTTCCCAAACGTTAAGTTTAGATACCAATGTCCTGCAGGATGATGCACTGTTTCTGGCTCATCTTTGTCAATGCTTTCCTTTCCTGATTTTAGGAACAGGCAAGCCAGGCTCCTTCAATGCAGAGCTTCCTCTGGGACAATAGTAACGCAGAAAGCACTGGGAGGGAGGGAGGAGACAGCAGCCTTTACCCCAGTCCCAGTATGCCTGGGACTCCCTGCTGGCTGAAGCTCCCAAAAACGAGGCTGCCTTTATCCCCTCCTGCTGTTCTGTGCTACGTACTGCAAGAGTTTTCTCACAGGAAAGAGTTTTGTGAATTATGCATAACAATCCCAATTTTGAGGACTCTAGGATTCTGTCGATTAGTCAAAAGTCCTCCTTTATATTTGTTTCACGCACAGAGAAGAGCACTATTTCAGGATCATGTCAGGACAAACCTGACAATTTCAGACGATTTCTTTCTTATCTTTAAGATGCTCCAAAAATGCTCTGTGGGCAGACAGCAGTAGAAATGTAAATGAGGGATGCATTGCTCTGGTTTGGACTGTGATTCCAACAGTCTTGGAAAAAGTGAGATCTGTGCCAAGTCTTCAGGTGTAATTTCAGTGATACTTGGCTGATATAAACGATCTTAAAATTATAGCCCTATTCTCAGTTTCATAGATCACCATCAGGACTTTCAGATGGATGTCTACATTGCCTCTCCAATTGAACTGATTAAGAAAACCCCAAAACTGTGTTTCTTGATGGTTGTTTCCTTTACAGTTCTGTTTGTAATTTCCATGCTTTTGCTGTTGCCATCTCTTTAAAAAATTCCTTTTACAATACAATATCTTAACAGAAGACTCTTGGAGATGTTAGTTCCTTTTAAAACACTATATTTATCTTCAATACAGCAGAGTTACTGTAAAGCACTGGACATGGTTCAACCTCTAAACAACTTGGAACTTTCAGGAAATTGTTTGGAGTGAGAAGCAGCCTGCTGATTTAAGCATAGATGAAGCAGTTTGTGGAAAAGGAGTAGTGATGCCAGTTTTTAGCAGTTGTTTCAGGAACTGTTGCCTGAATACTTCTGGGTTTGTTGGAAAGGATGTGCCTGTACTGAGTCTCTGGTAAATTCATATTACCAGAGTTGATAAGTACTAATGCAGCTACTCTGACACAGAGAAAATTGACTTGCCTAAGCAATGGCCAAAAGACAAAACTTAAATGCTATATTTGATCCCTTTACAATTAGGGACTTGAAAACCCAATTTAAATCCTGAGGTGGTCACTCTTTGAATTCTACTTGTTTGTGTTCAAGTTCTGAAGGACTCGATAGAAAGATGCCAAAGGTTTCAGTCAGGAGTTCTTTCCTGTGGCTTCGTACTGTCTGATTCTTGCAGTAGTACACTAGTAACTCAGTTCAGAAGGCTTATACATACAGCTTGTGTCTTTGAAAAAGCTTACTGTGTTGTCATGTGCAAAACAGGAAACGTGTAATGGTATGATCCCCAAAGGAGCCGATCCAGGGCAAACTCTTCTGACCTTGCAGAAAACACATCCAGACCAAACTCAGTGAAATGAAAACATACAAGTTAACCACCAATTAGGAAATATCCTCATCTGCATTGTATTGCTTTAACGTGGAAAGTTTTTACATGACAAGTTGAGCAATGAATAACACAGCCCGCAAGCTGATGCCCCTCTGCAACTCTCTTCATGTTGGTTTTCTTCTTAGAAGCAATAGTGTACCCCAGCTTGTTTTCATTGTGTAAGCAAAGTGGTATTGTGGAGTGAATAGCATACTTTGAGGTTTACACAGTTAGATACTTTTGCTGTCCCCAAAGAGTAAGAAAAATGTAAATACCAAGGAGAGACATGATTCAAATTAATCTCAGCAGGTGAAAGCTATATCATTATTTAAAACTGAGTAAAGATTTGACTGAGAACAGATATTTTGCTCCAGAAATTATCTCTTCTGGACCAGACCAGTTCTCTGCTCTATGTAGTTTTGCACCTGTCAGGGTGGACTCTTGTCCTGCACAAGTACAACAACGGGATCCAAACCCTTTTCCTAGCAATATCTCAGGGCATGTTCTTTGAAATACAAAGTCAAGGATTTATTCCATATTAAACTAGAATTAGGGGAGGAATATACAATTTGATACCCCAAAATCTACATTCTACTTTCATTAGAAGCTAAAAGCTATAATAATTCTTTTCAAAGGGCTGGGGAATAGATTTAAACTTAGAAACCTTGTACACTGTGGAAGTTTTTCATATTCCAACTATAAAGCCTACTACATAGAAATGTGCTAAATATTTATGGACAGACTAGTATTAATATCTTCCTTTAAAATTTTGGTTATTTCAGTAGCGTATGTCTTCACCTACTGATTGAAAAATATTACTTTAGCAGCCTTTCTCTTAAATACAAGTGAAGTTATTCACTGCAACATAAACATTTAGCTCTGCAGTTTAGTCTGTAAACACTTGAAAGGTTGGAATGTTTATCTAAAATGGCCAGATGTCCAAAACTTGCAAAGCTGATCCGTTTGCAGTGTTAAGAGAAAGTAGAAAACAAAGAGTTTTACTTATCTGAAAGTGAAGAAGAAAAAAATCTCAATTTGATTCCCATTAACAATTACATTCAATTTTGTTGCAGTTTCCTTGGCACTAGTTTACCTATCCTGAACTAATTTCAGAAGATAGTTGGTTGGGAAGAGGACTGCCACTGGAATTTCAGTGTAAACCCAGGTCCCAGTGAAATGAGGGGAGGGTATGGGATGATGCAGGTAATACTAGTTTTGTATTTTTATTTTTTTTTAAGACTCACTGGCATACATCAAGCTGAAAAAACCCCAGAGGTTTAGGAGTTGTTTTATGAGCACTTCAGTCTTAACTACCATAAAAATGTCAATTTCTGTGAGAAGGGAGGAGCTACTGCACATCCCACAGATGTGAATGTAACCTCATATTTTTGTCCTTATGACACTGCTAGTAATCATCATACCTCTAGGCAAGTAAACGGGATCACTCCTCAGTTCTTGGTTTGGTTTCTTCATATTTCACAAAACTCTGCTAGCCTAGGCAATATATGGTAGCTGTAAAGTGTTTACTTTGGTGTAGTCAGAATAAATGCTATTTCTGCCTTTTTTTTCTTCCTTAAATACACTAAGATGCTGAGTCCAAACTAATCTGGAACAGTATTCATGTCATCATCAAATCAGCTGTTGAAATCCTCTCATCAAGTCGAAAGGGAACTGGCCACTATATGTAGGGGGTAAGAAGCAGAAAGAGTAACAATCAAAACAGTGGCTCCAAAATACTAAATTAACATTTTCATAGTTCACAAGAAATTTTGGTTTATGCTGTGATGAAAGAGCAAGTGAAGTTCTGAAGGTCTTACTGTATACAAGTTAGTTTGATTGTGATAAAAATTACATGATACTTTATTGAAATGACAATGTAGAAGAAAGATTTTTTTTCTTTTTAATTATTTTTTTCTCTCCAAACTACAGCCTGAATAGTTTCTCTTCGGCAATCAATGGCTGCAACAGCAGGAAAGAACTCAAAGGAGTGTTATAGTTAAACACTGATTTGCAGACGTAGGGGAACTATATGTTTATCTGGCATAATTCTTCTTAATGTATTTTGAAGTAATTACTCTCATAGATGTTTCATAGCTGTACCCATAGATACATAGATACATACCCATAGATATAATTGCTGTAATAACACAAACGGCCACTTGAATCCTCCAGTGCATTTCTAGAGATTAGATGTCTGATATTACCCCACATTTTGATCTCCTAAATACCCTGAGGTGACTTTATTTTGCAAACCTTTTTCATTTTTGCAATTCGTGGGATGATAGCTGCACAGCAGGGACACTGTCATTATTTGAAACCTCTGTGAATATTCACTTCGATAAAATTTTGGTAGACAGTAAAAGGGCTCCCTCTGTTGGGAAATCTATGTGTAACTGTGAGATAAAATTAGAGTTATTGTGTGCATGTATCTTCCTAGGATACTTGAATTTTGTGAAATCTCAGCAATTCGATTAATCCTGTTGTGATCAAACAAACAAAAGCAACTAGCCACAACTGAACTGTAAACTTTGACACTGCATAATTCTGGTCTATTTACATCTGAGTATCATATTCAAAATTTTCTCTTGACACATTTTTTCATTCCTTGCTGTAGAAGCAAATCAAAATCGAAGGAAGCAGGAATGTCAGTGGCTCATATCTGTAAGTGTTAAGTATTTCTGAGGTGAAATAGCACAACTATGTAAAGAAAAGAAAAAATGCCTTTCCTTATTTCTAGGAGAGGGCTCTGACTCATCATGATACGTATTAAAATAGACCAAAGTTCTGAATCTTAAATGTTAGCACCGAGCTGTCATTCCTTTGTGCTTTGAGCCGCCTTGGATAACAGGCTCTGCTCACGGCAGCTGCTTTGTAGAAAACATCTATTTCTTTTTTTCATATTGCTTCTAAATATGAAAATGCAAGTCTCTAGTTCAGGATACAATGAGGCTCCCTCCCTTAAAACTTCAATCAAAGGAGGTTTGCAGGACTTAAAGAAAGGGTGAGGGGTGCAAAACAAACAAACAAACAAACAAAAAAGCGTTGGAGGCCAATTGTAATCACCTGGGACTGGCTGAGTTGGAGAGAGAAGGAAAGAGAAGATAATTCCTTGGCAAGGGCGAATTACCATTGCACCTGAGCCTGTATTTTTCACGTTTCCCTGGCTCCACAGACAGAGCTGCAGTGAAAGGACACAGTTGGGGTGCTGGGTGCAGCTGCAGGAAGGACCTCTGTGGTGCAGCAGGGCCACCCAAGGCTGCACAGCTGTGCACTCCCACGCCACCAGGAGACTCTCGCTCCCCGCAGTTTGAAGGCAAGTGAAGAAGTATGTGCCGATTCAAGGTAACAGCTGAGGAGGCAGCGTTTGTTGGAAAAACTCTGAATTTACCTTCTTCCTTTTCCACAAATGCTGCCTCATTGCTGTCAATACCAAGAACATAAAAGGGATTTTATTCAGTTTCAGTTAAATACTGTGTCATCCAGCTCTCGCAGGATCTGATCCCTAGCCTGTGGCTAGGGTGCTTGCTTTTCTTAATGGTTGCAGAATATTTTAAGCAATCTTGGTTAAAAGGTCATCTGTGCTAAAGATGGTTTGAATGACAGGGTTTTCCCTAAATGTGGGAAAGGCTCCTGGTGAGTCAGGGCTGAGTCATGGGAAGATTATGCTCCTTCTGTATATGAGACCTAGTTTATTATGTTCCAAGAGTTATGCCCCAAAGAACTGTTTCGCCACAGCAGGACGTTACTGCAGCTGGAGGTAGAGTTTGAGGAGGTGCTGACCCGTATCATTAATGAGGTGAAAGAGCCCCTCAGAGCTTGCTGTGCACAGATGACCCCCACAGGCGTCAGATTCAATGATCAGAAGCTTGACAAGTTACACTTTTAACTACAGTTTGTACCGTGTTTTGGTAGTCTTGAGAATTTTTATTAAGCCTTTCAATTTTGACTAATAATTACATACAAGTGTTGCACATGTAGGATGTTTATCTTTATGTAGTCCTCTTGGTTTTTATCCTCACGTTGAGGATAGATTTATGGCATTTATCTCCAATTTTAGGGAAGGATATCTGAAGAATGGACAGGCTAAAATCACCCAGATCTTGATGTTCACTGAGTAGTCATATTTTCAGCTCCATGATTGTTTTGACATAGTTAATACATGAATAGGCTACAGGCACTCCTTTCCCCACAGAATCACCACACAAATACGAAAGAGGGGCATACAGTAGATGAGGGAAAAGAAGGGTAGTTCAATATGGTGTATTCTGACACTTAAAGGTGAGGAAAGAAGAACAAGGATAGGGGAGAGGGTTCAGTTCTAGTAAACAGCACAGTAAAGGTGAACAGCTGTAGATGTAGACCCCAGACAGGAGGACCTAAAAGGTGTCAAAACCAGAATCAAGGCTAAATGGAGCTTTGTAAATGACTCTAAATCCCACCTTCTTCTTTTATCAGAAATGCGAAGTGATGAGAAAATAAAGAGGAGGCAATAATAGAAACATTGCTTCAAGACAGGAGTATTGAACAGTTACCTTGGAAGCAACAGGATATAAGAATTGAGGTATTTGTTTTCCATAATTGTTTCCCAAACTGTATGGTGTGATGGGCACACCTGCTCTGAGTTAATGGTACATCATTTGTTGGCATCACCAACAAAGAGGCTTGGCTGAAGTCAGCTCTGCTGTGCAAACCTTGAGAAATTATGCTAAGCTGTATCTTCCCAGGAACCTGAAGAATTTAGGTCAGGTCTGATCAGGAGTTAGAAGGACCAGCCCGAACTGGGACCAGACAAAACTAAAACTGCTACAGCTGCACACCCACACATACATCAGAGAGGAGTTTGACTACAGACCAGTCACTTTGCATTACAAATATCTGCAGCTGCCAGAGCCTGTTGAGCTCTCCTGCATGGGCTGCACAGTGGTGATCTCCCCATGAGCAGGAAAGCTTTTCAAGGTTGCTCCTTGAGGTCAAGAAATCCCTTACCTGGCATCTGATATCTACAACAAGGTAAGTGACATGTTATATCTAAAGCATACTGTATACAAAGCTACCTTAATTATTAGAAGTGTAGTAACTAGTGGAGTGTTTGACCACCTTTTCATTATTGTTTAGTCATCATTAAATTATCGTTTAATAACACCTTTTGGTTAACCCTACAGTGATGACTTCTCTCAATAGCTCACCTGCAACATGGAAATTGGGGTCAGGTAAGAGAACAAAATGTCACTTGCATGACTACACAAAACATTGGCACTATTGTTAATAATTTGTTTGTGTTTTTAGGATAGTCTTTTTCTTCCAAACCTCTAAAAATAGGTAGAGATGGAATTCACAAGGATTGTGAAATCTCTGATATTGTAGGTATATGTACTTGTAACAGCTCACATTTTCTCAGTTTACATACAAGTCATAATGAAAGTCGTTCTTTAATACTTTTATCTGCATTTGCAGCATGGAAAGTACCAAAGAAACGGGTACTACTGAAGTAATAGGAAAAGCAGTGCAATAATTTGCCATTGAAAAAAATGGAAGACCATTAGTAAACAGAATTAATCTAACCTAATACAACATCTAAACTGTAGATGTTGTAATCACTGGAGTTACCTGCTGCCAGCTCAGAATGACCCTGCTGCCTTGTGCAAACTAAAATAGAGTATAGGAAGTGCTAGAAAAACTGTCTCTATTCAAATTTGGCTTACATTTTCCCAGAAATTCTGCTGCAAACCACATATCCTTCAATTGAAAATGCAAATTTTGAAACATGCTGTTGAAATACAATATATGGTTGGATAAATCTCTTTAGCTTCTGTGAATTTATCAGAGAACCTTGCTCTTCTTCTGCCCAAGAGAAATCATCTGATCAACTATTGACCTGATTTGAAAACTCTTTGATTCTGCTGAGTGTTGGACTGCCCAAGCTGCTTCGCTCTCTACTTCCTGGAGATGGAGGATAAAAAAAAAGGTAGGTATGTGTGTTTAAGTCATATAAAGCTCCACCCAGAAACTTTGTGGGGCTGGAAAGTCATTTACAATGATGAAGCAAACAGTTCAGAATGTTATTACAAACTGCCACAATTGACACATAAGGATAAATGGCTCATCTAGAACCCATTCAGATGGGGTTCCCAGTCCCTCAAGTGAATTGCATTCAGAAGTACTTTAAAATGCAAGCAAATATTTATCTATTTCCCCATACTGGGAGCTTAAACTCTGCAGGTGTAGGTGGAGTGTGTGTGCCAGGGCCAGCTCAGTCTGTTTCTGTGAGTTCCTTTTCCTGTTGGCTAACTCTACTACTTAGAATTAAATGTTAATTGGAGTTCAAAATTCAGTTTTACACAAGATACAACCCAAAGCAGAAAATCTAAACAAATGGTAGGAAATCTGACTTCTGAAGGGCTGAACTAGTGACTTCTCTGAGTGTGTGTGGCAAAGTGCCAGCCCACCAAAGTAAGCCGGGTTATGCCCACCAAGCAGTAAAACACAGAGCTGTCCAATTGTAATACTGTAAGAGTTTAATGACAAGTTTCTGGTAATACAAAATGGGAACTAAAGCACTTCCATCTGCTACTCCTTGATGAAAATGTTTATTTCAAGGCTATATTCTGCTGCATGTGAAGGGTAATTTTTTACATACAAATGGATGCTCAACACTCCATAACTTGCACAGCCTGGAAAGTAGAATTTGCTCTTAATGTGAATGCCTTTAGTAATAATGGAAGGTGCTCAGATTGACAGACTCAGAGATCAAAGCTAACAGCATGATTGTTTCGGGCAAAATGCAAGATACATGCAAGAAAATTATTTCAGCAAAAATCTTGTATGCTGAAGACCTACACAGGCCTAAGGTAGATGCCCTTTGGTAATGTAGTCTGCACAGTCCATCACAAGTTCTATCACCTTTATTCCAGACTAGTGGCAATGCAGAGACATTAAGCATTGCAGTCTCCCATTGCAACACCAACGCACCAGGGAAATGAAGCTGGACTGCAGAAGTCAGTTCAGCTAAGCTTGCCTCCAAGCAACGGATTTTAAGCAGAATTTTCTCAGGAGTATAACAACAACTGAGGGTAATGCTGCTATCTAAATATCAGCAAGCCTAATACACCAGGGGGTACAAAGAACCTGTGGAGCAACAAGCAGGGGAGAAAAATACAAGCACATGATATTGTCTTGCAGGGATCTGATTTAACAGTTATGAAGAAGGGAAAATGTGCATTGAAGATTTGCAAGCTGCAGGAGTTAGAAACCATGTGCAAAAAACAGTAAATGTAAAACCTACAGAATGCTCAGGAGTAGCAAAAAACCAAGGAAGGGAAATAAGTGACTTTTGTCACTAAAGCAGAGTAGAAGTACTTGGGTGACTGTCTTTCCAAAATCTCCATCACCTAACAGGACTGTAAAGAAGTGAACTACAATCTAGAATGACTGTGAGAGAACTCCCTTTCTCATAAAAGGGAGTTGACAAATGATGCCTATCAGTTTCTTAGGGCTCAAAATGAATGTAGGCTGTATGGACATGTATCTCCAGAGCATCTGAACCTGACCAAGTTCATGCAGGAAGCCTGTGGGGTAATCTGGAGCATTCAGATTCCAGGCTAGAACTCCCCAAAATACACCACAGCCTGGCTGGTACTCAACATTCCTAGGCTGCCTGAAAGAAAGCGTTATAATACTTGCAAATTTTATTTTATTTTTTCTTTTATATTTTCTTCTTGCTTTTACTGCGTAAACACTCAGATCGTTTTTTGTTGGGTTTTTGGGTTTTTTTGAGTTTTTACCAGTGGAATATTTTAGCAATGGAAATGAAATGCTGTAAAATAAACATGGAAAAAAGGAAGACAGTGAAATCGGGAGTGTTGATGTTGGTTATTGTACTAGTTTCCATCACTTGGTTCTGGTTTGTGTCCTGTTATGGCACAAATCCACTTGGAAATGTACAAGGTTGGAACTAAAGTTTGGAAGGGGCACTAGGAAAATCCAGTGCTTGCAGGAAATGCTGCTGTGATTTTTGTGGATTCTCCCACAAAGGCTACTCTGTTTGAATTGGTACTGAGTCAATATCAGCACAATGTCAGTATGACTATGCTTGTGCTTGAGATGACACGCCAGCTCTCACCTATCCCAACACCAAGGGTTCTAGGCCTCATCTCTGCTGTCTTATCCTGATTGTGGCATCACTGTCCACACGCATTTGATTTGAAATCCTAATACAGAGTGACAGTTTTTAATATGAGTAAAAATAAGCCTCTGTTCAATTGCATGGCACGTGAGGTTTGGGTATTCTATCATGTTAAATACCAGTTTAAATATTAAACCCCAAAAGGCTGAAAAAAATTAAAAGTATATTAAAACTTGCTAGTAGGCTTCTTGTAACTTTAACTGGTGAAAATATCCTTGTTTTCCTCTCTATATTAGCTGCACAGCATGGCTGCCATAGTTACCTTAGGAACTCTGTGCTGGAGTGGTTCCACTTCCAGGCTGGGTTTAGGATTCCTAAACTGAACTGATTGAAAACCTGTCTTAAAAGGTATGTATACAATATTCTTATAATAATACATGTAACATCGTATGTTATACTGCATGTTTCTGCACTTTTCCTCTTGTAAATTCTTAAGGAAAATACCTGCAGTTACATCCTGCTCTGGAGTAGTAGTCAGTCCAGTTGTGACTTAATATTTACTTCACCAGTAACCTGTTCTAACGTACTTTTGAGATTAAATGTGTTACAAAGATATAGAGGACAGTCCTAGTCAGAAACATTAAGGCTTCCAGATCTACACTGCTGGTAGGAAAGTATGATACAGTTAAGCTGATCTAATAAGGGTCAAAGAAAGCCTGGCTGAAAGTGAAGGGTGGAAAGGAGAGGGTGACCTTGTCCGTTTTTGGCAGCAACTATTCTGTGAATGTCTCTGTGGGAGTATCAGATGTAATGCTGGTGAAGATGAGCAGAAGTGGGCTTTATGCTGCCCATAACAAGTTCTGCAGGGAGAGGGATTTGCTCCAGCCAAAGCTCCCAAAAAGTGTGGGCTAGGAGGTTATCATTCCTGTGGAAAAATTTTCAAAAATAAAATACATTAGGCAAATGCCTCATTCCCTGTCTGTCTGAAAATGACAGGTAGTGAGGTTTCCATACACTGATTCCCTTGTCAGAAGAATATTCCATATGCTGCCATAGCTAGTCCAGTTTTCTGCTTATGAATGCAGCATCAAAGGTGTGGGGCTTCCAGTCACTGAGGCTGGATAAATAGAGGGATTCATAGAAGTAAGCCAAATCTGGACTTTGGTTAAATCCATGGAACATTGCAATTGACTTCAAAATGAGCACAACCTGGTCTGGAATGAATACCAGGCTGGTTGCAGCAGTACAAGCTTCCTCATACATCCCTTCCAGCCTAGGCATGATACTCAAAGGGCTTTTCTACACGAAAAAATAGCAGTACTGAAGTTGCAGAAATATGGGTTTGGTTTTTTTTTTCTTATCCTGCTGGAAGAAGTAACCCTTTGTGTAGGGTCACTGTGTCCTCATCCAATGGGAGTAGCAGCTCCCCTGAACGGCTCCTAACCTGTTTCAGTCAAAATTACTCTGGTTAACAGAACTCTTCTGTTAGAGCTAATGTGGCCCCTTTTGGCTGACATAAGTGAGAGGAGTTAACTCCCAAGAGAAGCAATACCAGCATACTGACAGGACAAGATCCCTGGCCTTCGTTCGATGTGAACTACTTTGTGGGCACGTCTTCATTTTTCCATCAGCATCAAAACCTGTGTCGATGTTTAGCTTTGCCTATTAATCAGAAATGTATTTACATCAGTAAGGCTTAAAATAGTCTGGGTATAAATTCATAATTTGTGCTAAACCACAAAAAGCCAATGTGCTGGTTTTGGCTGAGGTAGAGTTTACATTCTTCACAGTGGCTAGTATGGGGCTGTGTTTTGGATTTGTGCTGAACACACTGATAATACAGACATGTTTTTGTTATTTCTGAGCAGCTCTTACACAGAACCAAGGCCTCTTCTGCTTCTCACCCCACCCCACCACCGAGGAGGCTTGGGGTACACAAGGAGCTGGGAGGGGACACGGTTTAGCTGACTGCGACTGACCCAAGGGATATTCTGTCCCACACGGTGTCATGCTCACAGTATGAAGTGGTTGAACGGGAGGTATGCTTTAAGAAGCATGAACACATCTATCCAAATTAGTTTAATTCTAAATGAAATCACCTGTTAGAACGCATATATATTAAGGAAGCAAGTGCTGTAAAGGAGGTTCTGGACTCTGCAAAAATCCCAGCTGCAAGGACAAGTTCATTCCCCACCCAAGTTTTATAATGCTCTGATTCAGTCAGATAACGCTGTGCTTGCTATTTTGATTAGTGTCTTGGCAAACAAAATGTAGTTGGAAAATGCTAGCCCTTTTCATTTTTCCTTTTTATTATTTTGTTTTGTTCCCCTAAATGCTTCCATGTGAGCAATTTCACTCATCTTTAAAGAATGCATGTAGGAAAAAAAGATGTTTATTGAAGCCTTTAGCTAGTACTGCTTGTACTAGAAAAGGTCAACATGAACGCTCTCCTTCCTCCAAATTTTTGGTAGAATTTTACTCAAGGAACACGTACGTAACATATGACAAAATGGGGGTTTCTGTCCCACCTTGCCTGGAAAGCATGTTTTCTGAAAGGTCTTATGAATTCCTGGTGAGAACAGGCAGTTTATGGGTTTAAATCCGATGTTACAACCTTGAGTTGAACCGTAGCGTCCTTGGTTTAGCCGTGTCACCCGGTCCCTCGGGCTACGCTGTGCCCTCGGGGAATGCCCAGGCTGCCCATGTGAAAGGCGGAGCTCCTTTACCCCCCCTCCCCGCCGTGTGTTTTGTTTTTATCAAACGGGCCCCTCGCTGGAAGCCGCCTCTCGGTCGGACCTGCTGTACTGTGTTTCCAGCCCCGACCGGTGCCCGCTGCCGGCCCGGGCACCTCCCCGGTACTTTGCCTGGGCCGCGCCCGCCCCCGGCCCGCCCTCGCACCGCGGCGGGGAGGGCGAAGGAGCCGGGGCCGCAGCGGCTCCTCCTCCTCCACCGCCTCCTCCTCCTCCTGGTGCTCCCCGGCCCCGCCCGCAGCGCTACGAGCAGCCGGGACGGGCGGCGGCCGCAGCGACTCCCGAGCACCCGCGGTAGGCGCGACCCCCGCGGCGGGACGGGGCGGGGGGCGAGGGACAGCCCGTGTGCGGGGCCGTGCGGTGTCCCCGCGGTGTCCCCGCGGCGCTGGGGGCCGGGCCGTGTCCCCGCAGGGACGGGGACCTTGGGGCGGCAGGAGCCGGGGTGACGGGCAGCGGCCCGGGGCTGGGCTTAGGGGAGGTCGGGGCGTCCTGGAGCTCCGCGGTTGGTAGGAAACGACTCCTGTTTCCTAGGGAAATGGGGTGGTTTCGGAGGAGAATGGGTGTTTTGCTGTTGTGGTTGCAGTTCGGTACTTTGCCTGTGCCCGTATCTTATCTCGAGCTTGTAATTTAGATGCGTACAGTTAGAAAGCAGCCTAAGATGGTAGCCTGGACATTACGCAATGCTTTTTTTTTTTTTTTATTCCCCCCTTCTCCCCCGAAGGTCCCATTGTGCAAACTGCAGAACTTTACTACCTCTTATACTTTACTACTTCTTATACGACATGTACTTAGAGTGACTTCGAGACACTTAAGTGTCTTAAAACCAACACTCTTCAACTCTTGCTACGTGTGTGCGACAGAAAACCACACAAACATATTGAAGAAAGGTGAAGTTCCTCTCTGTCCCCATCCTGTTTCTGGGCAGTAAGGGAGTATTTTCGTGGGATATGTTTTTCTTTCTTTCATAGATTAATGGTAGTTCCTGGAAGCTCCTTCCTGATAAGGAGGGACAGCTGAGGGACAGCGTTCTTGAGGGAGTGGCAGAAGCATGTAAGGCAGCTCAGCCTAAAACGGAGCCAGATGCACTGGGTCAGAAAGACTGAGATGAAGGTGTGGAGAGAAAGCAGACTGGTGAGAGAGAAAAAAAGTGCTGGTGCAGTGTGTTTTGATGAAGGAGCTCGTTATTAGGGTTTGTGCATCTAAAAGCCTGGCTGCTGTAGGAGGTGGGAGGTTCATTCCCTGACAACCCCCGGCACAGTTATTTTCTGTTGAAGTGAGTCAGTGCTTTACTGGAGCACTCACAGTAATCTAGAAACAGTACAAAACTAGTGCGAGTGTGTGCCTGCTGTAAAGCTTGAGTATATGAACGCTTTCCCCCTAGCTTGGCTATTTCTATAATTTCCTGTTTTGCAAGCTGCTGTGAGAGTCATGTGGACCACTCTCCTCCCACTGATGCAGCAGGATAACTTGCACTGAGCATTGCTTCCCGTTTCACCTGTGGCCCTGTCCCCACTGCATTTCTGCTGAATTTTTTTCTTCCTGAAAGTGCCTCTGTAGCTACTTCTTGTGACTTCTTTCCCCCCTGCTCCCAAACCACTGGGAGAATTTGTTGTATAGAATACTATAAAGATTCAGCAAGATTTTGAAGGGCCTAATGATTTTATGTCAACAATATTTATGCATCTTTCTCTTATTTGACCTCAGTATGAGGTCAGAGGCCAAATGTCTCTGTGAATCTGTACTTAAATTTTCTGGAATAGTCATCACATTCATTCATATGCTTTGTCACTTCTTTAGCTTGTTCTCTATAATCCCCAGAAGTTTTGACTCATTAGACTGGAAATTCTGTGAAATGTCAGAAGTCACTAAAAGATATAATGAAACCAGCAGTGGGATGAATATATTTCATGGGGGCCTTTATGTAGTCAAATAAAAAACATTGTAAAGATGTAGTGTTAGGTAACAAAATACTGAACTTGATCTACTACAAAAAGTCAAGCCAAGAAATCTGTCTGCTTTGAAGTTCACAGGAGATGCTGTTTCCTAGACCTCTAGCAAGTTTCAAAAGATGGACCTTCCAGAGGGTCTGTTCAGTAACATTGCATTAATCAGAGCTAAGACACAGCTTATATAGTTCTAGTTCTGTTATAGAGATCTAGGGATAAAAAAGGAAGCTGAAGTTAAAGCAGAGTTGTAATTGAAAACAGCAGATGGTTTAATTGTGGCTACAGAAATAGCAGGACTTCTAAACAATTTGAAAGTTTCATTTATGTTTAGCCAAGGCTTTATGTAATCATCCATAGAAACTTTTCTGTCAGTTTCAAATTGCAGTTAAAGGCTTCCATTACATTAAATATACAACTGAATAATGGCACCAGTGTAATTTCTTGTTTTATTTCGTACATTTATGTCAACTACCTTGAAACATGTTTCTTATTGGATATATTTTAAAAATGTATTATGTAAACTGTTGGAAATAGGGACAGAGACTTGTTAGCTATATGTAGTGACTTTTTTTTTGAGTTTCTCTTGAAGAATGTGGTAAAAGACTTTTTTGGAGGAAAAAAAAAAGAGGAAAAAGCTGCATGTTTACCCCTCAGTGAGCAACACTTTCACCTATTTGAAACTGGAGTTGTTGTCACATACAGAAGCGAAGGTCGTCCCTTTGCTTTTGCCAGTTTGTTTGAAAGCAGGTGTGTTTGATGTAAATGCTGAATTTCCTTCAGGCAGTTGCCCAAGCTAGGAAGAATGTAATGCAGTGGTAAAAGCAAATCAAAGGACAGCAATAACAGTGGCACTCCTATTGTTGCTCCATGTTTGTTCCAGATTTTATCAGAGCTCACTGCAGAATCTTGATAAGAGGTTAGATGCTGGCTGGGGCAAGCCTGAAGTCACTTACGGGTCAGAGTAGGGACTCACTGGTGCCCATCTAGGACACAGTTTTTCTTATGTGCTTGTGATTGACCAGGCAGCCAATCCTGCCTATGCTTAGCAGCTGTTTTTTTGTTTGTATATGTGCAGTTGTGTCCATACTGTTCAGCTGTGACAGATGCTGAGTGTGGACCAGTGCTAATCACTAGATTGTGTAAAGTTAGACTGAATAAAACAAACACAAGCCCACACAGTCCCACTACTTGGCTGTTCCCTGTGCAGTGCAGAGTGTCAGTGGTGTCTGATATGTAAAAATGTCCTTTTCTAAGATACACAAAGAAAGTGAACTAAGTCCCTGCCAGATACTGCCTCCTTTTTTCCCTTATGCTTTCTCTGACCGAGAGAGGAGATACTGTCTTATTGCTAAGGGAGGGTTAAAAGTGTTTTGGTTTTTGGTTTTTTGTTGTTTTTTTTTTCTTTTAGTACAAAGTGTGGGTGTGGTGGGGTTTTTTTGAGGGCATTGGGAAAGTGTCGCTGGTAGGTCATTCTGTTCTTTAGCTCAGCTGTTCTCTTGAGGAAGCACCGGACTTCACCATTTCCTTTCTTTTTTGGAGTCATTAATTCAGTTCAGCTGTAGGAGAGGTGGGCATCTGATTCAGGCTTTTGGATCTGAACTTCTGGCAGGCTTAAGAACTGTCAAACAAATCCATCCCATATTAAAAATATAAATGAGTTTTAAAGCTTCTGAAGGCCTCTGTTTGTGCTAAAACTTTACTGTAGCCGTACAGTCAACATGCATATGAAGTGATACTCGCTGTGATTAATTTCTGCATCCCAAAGACCTCTGGCTTGGGTCAAAAAACATGTTAGTTTTGAACTTTGGGCTTGCCAATTGTTCTAGATTAGGTGCTTAAGTTACCTGAAGCAGACAGCACAAATATCCCTGTTATTGTTGCTAGAGATAACAACTTTAAGCTTGGAAAATTGCACTTATTGCATAAACAGTGCACCTCTCTATAGTGCAAGTAACTGATTATTGGCTACATTTGACAGTGTTTTAAAAATACTCGGTTTGCTATTAGCTAGGAGAATAAATGCATCTTACAAATGTTAGGATTTAGGGGGAAAAAATACTTACTTTTCAGTGGTACACTTTTAGGACCAAAGCTTGCTATATCAAGTGCAGGCTGGGTTTGAAGGCCATTGTCTTGCTTTCTTTTCACAATGCTTGTTTATGGTTGTTGTGAAATACCTGTCTTTCTAGTTTACTACCCTAAATTCACTCTTTCATGAGTAAGTCTGTTCCTGGAAAGAATTAATGAACTGTAAATCAGTAAGTCTGTATAGTCTGGAATGAACGGGGGTGTGTCCATTTGCTCACTCATGAGTGGTAATCTTCCTGGTGTTGCTGGACAGCTGCGTGTGTAAGCCTTCCCTGTCTAGAAAGCATGAAAGCCATCACCTTTATGAAAAAGCTGATGTATTTGCACACTCATATTTACCTGTTTTTCATCTGTGGCGTCCCCAGGCTGTCAGCCTGGTGCAGGGCACAGAGGTTTTGTGCACAGTGTACAGTACATCCATACAACCTTTAGCTAAGGTCCTGTGCAGGTCCTGCCAGTGTGCCTATCTTTGGTGAGTTGTCACTTGGACAACTTGCTGTTATTTGGCTTCTTCTGCAGCCCAAACAGCGTAAACGTGGGAAGTATTGTCAGAGGAGTTTTGTCATCCTTTTGTTTTGTTACCTCGCAGGGCTGGGGAATGCTGGAACCCTCCTGCTTTTGCAGTGGGGCCACTCCCTGGCTCTGTGCTTCAGGCTCGGGCACAGCAACTAATTAAAAATCGTTGGTGTGAAATGAACAATCAGGTATTTTTCTAGTAATTGTTTTAGGGTACTGAATGTCACACTATTGCTTTAGTTCATGCAGTCATTGGTATGTACCTATTCTGACTTGCACAAATGATGTAAAAATTTTGTTCTTGCATGGTGGAACTTAAAATAGAGGAGCATAAATCTCTGAGGCATTAGTCAATCGGAAACATAATTCAGACTATTTATAGCATGACTGGTTTTTGCAACAAATTATTTCTATGACAAGTTATGAGTTTGAAATAGAACAATCTCATTCCATTGTTTCTTCACACATCTCTTAAACTTAATTTGGTATTATTTCTTGCTTCTTACATTGTTTGGAGAGTATATTTGTGTTGTCATATATGTTTTGACTTGCAATACTGTCCTTGGAATATTTAAAATACAAGAGTGTGCTACGAAAGGAAGCACTTGGATCAGGGCAGAGTAGGAAGCCAAAGTGAAATCACCCTCTTGGAATTAACTCATGTTTTTGCTGCACGTGGATCTTGAAAGTCCTTGCAGCTCGTTTAAGTTCTTTGGGTTTTGTTGCCTTGAGCATATATGTAGGGCTTCTATCACTGAAAAAGTTGCATGAATGTTCTTATTCAACATTTTTGTAGCTCAGTTGTGGCTTATGTGTCTGTCTTCCCATTCAGCTTTTCTTTGTTGGACTGGCAACTGCTCTACTTTACTTTGACTAGATTTGCAAGTGCTACCTTTCTGATGCTCTTCCTTGTTCCCTGCTTATGCCAGCAGGTCAAAAAGTGCTAGATTATCTTCCAATAAAGTATTTCTAGAATAGTAATTATTATGATGGTATAAATTAGAAGGATCATTGAAACTGGCAGTGCTCCTGAATTGCAATACTAGGAAGCAATTGAAATGGACAGTTTTTTTAAAAAAACCTTATTTGAATTTGTTTCTGTTTTGCCATCTGTTCAGAGCTGGTTTGGGTTTTTTTAAGGAAAGTTTTTCTATAGGAAGTAGATGATATACTAGTACTCTTTAAATATGTGTTCTTGGATGAAGCCCAGTAAAGGTAAGCAATGAGTGATAAGATCTGTGTAAAAGAGTTTTCCTGAGTTTTGGGTGGCATGAAATTAGCCCTGTTGGAAGAGGAACCCATTCTACTACATTATTTTTTTGATAGTGAAAGGAAGACTAGACAGGGAGTCACATACACAGAAGACTTAATGAGAAATTTTATCTGTCAGGATGAAAAATATTTCACCTGGTACAAGAGAGAACAACTTGTATGCTGCAGTGCTTGAGTCAAAGATGAATCTTGCTCAGGCTCATAAAATAGCAGTTAGCTGGTGTGATGCTGACTGTGGCTTGTCCTTGTCTTGCAAAAGCACAGTGTTGGATGCCTCAGTTCATATCTGATGAAAAACGACAGCGTATTGTAAGGTCATAAATTCTGTTCTGCTGGTTTCTGGTTTCACAATCAGGGATCAGTCTCGGAGCAGGCACCGTAATTTATAGCTTTAGGCTGCCTTTTCTGCTGTATCCTGGTAATTAACCCTGTGGAGGAGTAAAGGCCAAGGGTTTAGCCTTACTCGATGTTCCCTGTGAAATGGGCATAATGAAACTAATTATTTTTGGTAAATAAAGGTCATGGTTTTTCATCCGTTTTTTGTCCTCAAATTATTTGAACCTTGGCATAGCTGGACCCCGAACAGCAGTCACTAAATAAATTCCAGCAATGGGTGTGAATGTAGTTGCTGATCTTATTTCTGTTGTACCTTGAAACAGAAGTTTTCTGGCAGCCTTACAGTTTTATTCTTTACTTCTGCCATCGTTATATGTAATTTGTATTTTTGATACAAATTTCTTCAGTTGTAGTCCTTTTTCTGCCGTGCTGTGTCTTAGAGAAGCATATTTTCAAGATTCCCATTGAAAGTATATTACAGATTTAATCTCTTATGAGCAGTTCTGTTTCCTCTTACCTTTGCCAAGCAGCAGGAAAATGCTGAAGAGCCTGAGCACTTCATGGCTTGCAGTGTGAAGCACGATAGCAATCAATGTTCACTGTGGGAGTAAAACCTCAGATCTTTTATTTATAGAGTCCTGAGGTCGATCTCCAGGGCTGAACACTGGGAATAGGGAGAGGACCTTAACAGTATTTGTTCTCTATTTCCTTCAGGGCACTCCCTCTTTCCATGTGTGGTTTGGTTGTTTGGATTTTTTCCTCCTCTTATGCACTACTTTTTTTTATGACTGAGCAAACACAGACCTTGCTGTTCCTGTATCCTCCCACGCAATATTTGTATAGCAGGGTGGATTTCTGTATCTTCTGTTCCCTGGCCCGTGTCACCACTTTGTTGTCAGTAGCCAAGTGCTGCTTGTCACTAACAATTTTAGTAAGGTGTTAGTGGATGTAGCATCAGAAAGTTTGGAAGATGGGATTTGAAGATGAAATGGAGACAAGGTTGTGGGAATGGTTGGGAAACTTACCTTTCTATGTTAATATTTCTTAAGTTAGAGAATTGGCCAACAGAGACTCAGTGAACTACAGAAAAGGCAGTCATCAGGGAAGTTTTTGAACATGAGGAGTCAGTGTGTTTGTGTATCTAGTTTGCCTGGAATCAAACCAGTCTGGGAAAATTTCCCCTTGGAAAGGTCCTGGATAAATACAGTGTTCGAAAGAAGCAAGTGGAACATTTTTATATAGAGAGTAACATTTTTTTTTCAGGTTGCTAATGAAGTTAGCTGTTACTTCTCAACCTCAGCTTTAATTACCAAAAGACTCTTTTAATTTTTTTTTCAATTTAAAATGAATATTCTATATAGGATTAAAAGCAAGCAAACAACCTTGCTAAGAAAAACAAGGTCTATCCCACCCTCTACCACAACAAAAAAAAACAAAACCAAGCCTTTTGCCTTAAATTTGTACCTAAAGCTTTATTGAAAAGGCATCCTACAATTTTTTTGAGTATCCTGTCATTATTGTATTTGCATGTGAAGCTAAAAAATAAAAAATAATTATGGTTGCACCCGAAGAAATAAAATTCATTACAGTGCTGTAATAATTTGTATCTAAAAATGTACACATTGACATTATGCATGCTAAGAATCCAGATTGTGTGTGTGTTTTTGGTTGTTTTTTTGAGTGACTTGGTAATAATTGTTGATTTTTATTTTTTATGCTTTATTATGTAAAGCCTATTAGTGAATTAGAGAGGCTCTGAAGTGCCAGGCTGCCTTCTCTTGAATTTTTTTTAATCTTTTTTTCTTCTGACCTCTCTCCCATCCCATACACCTGAACCTGCTGAGAAACTGTGTTTGCTTATTGAGTCTGTTAGACACTTTACATACTGGAATAGGTAAGGTAGGGTTATAACTTCTGATCTCCTCTGTTCATTTCAGTTTCTCTTAGTTGATTTCTCTCTCTTTTTAGATTTAAATTAGTGCATGCAGCATGAAGTCCAAACAGTTTTTAAATAGATTGAAGATTCCCTAATTGTATTTTCTTTACCAAAAAAAAAAAAAGGTGTTTTTCCATTCCACTGTTGCTGTGCAAGAGAACCATGCAAACCAGAAAGGAAAGTTAATACGATTATGCAAAATGAAAACAATTCCACAAGAACAGCACCACCACCCCCCTGCAACGCAAACCAAATCCAAAACAAAACTCCACAGCTGAAATCCAAAACATGGCAAAACAAGCCAGATGCAAAAGGTAGGGCTTTAGGGGAAAGAGGGGGAAAAAAAAGGAAAGGGATAGTTTGCACAGCAGTTCTAAAAATAGACAATGGGAATTGTCACTAAAAATAACCTCTAAAAAGTTGAGATTCGTTGTGGATGTTTTCTTTATCTGGAACAAGCTCCTTGAGTTACTTTTACCATTGTTCCCGGGAGTTGTTCTGTTTAAAATAAGGCCTTTTGTATTCTGGAAGACAGTTTTAATTTTGTCCTTCATTTAGCTGTTCTTCCTTTTTGACCTCCACTTCTATTTTGAACATCTAATGACTCTGTGCACCTCTGTGCTGACAGAGGCACTATCCATTTTGAGATCCAATTTGTTCTAGTGATCTTACCCTGTCAGTAAACCCTCCATATTTTATGACAATGCCGTAAGCATGAAGGTGTATCCCTTGTGCTTCTTACTCTGACCTTGCACTTTAGCAGATGTCTGCATTTAGATGCCTTCTAGCACTTCTCATACAGTTACTCACTTGAGATGTAGCTTGTTTGTCAAATGATTTTCTACTCTTGATTAATCAGACTGTTCTGTATAAGCTGCAAACTTATGGAGATTTTAATAGCTCAATAAAGGAAGCATGTTCAAGTAATACATCCTCACCAACAGAATAGACCAAGTAAGCAGTAAGTAGCAACTGGAACAAATAAGAAAAGTAGTCTGAGGAGTGACTCTGCAACTACTTAGCTATCTTAATATGTTTATTAGTCCAGCAAAAAGAATGGTAAAGAGGTTTCTCAGAGAAAAGCCTGGGCAGAGTGGGCAGTTTATGTCTAAATTTTGGTAATTGGCTATTGCATGCATGTTACCTCTTAGTTGTATGTGGTGTAATGAATGAAGCATTACAGAAAATAACTGTATCCCATTTGCTTTTCAGATCTTTGCAATGAGTTACCCGGGCTATCCCCCAGCAGGTGGATATCCACCAGCAGCACCAGGTAAGTTGCTTAGATGAAGTAAACATTAAATGGCAGTGGTGGTCCTGTCTGGAGTGGAAAGGTGGCATGGACAAAGAACAAGACTGCTGGATGTTTTCTTGACTCACCAAAGCTTTCTGTGTGCTCTTTTTAAGTCCTGTTTCATCTGTGCTGGGGATTCTGATTTATCTAATATGTGTGTTCTGCCATGTGCTCATATAAAGTCCATTTTCATTCATCTGAGATGAAGCACTCAGCACTAGGAGATGGTCACAGTTTGAAAAAATTCAGAAAGTGTCAAGGATCTGTTGGTACTGAGTCGTGAAGGTAGCTGGTGAGAAAAACAAGTATGGGGAGGAATCAGTCACACTGCTTAAAACCATATCCCACAAAGAATTAGGCTCTTTATTATGAAATTATCCTTAATTCACTATTCTTAAGCAGATGGTTGCATATGGAAGGCAGAGTGCTGTTAAAATATGCAACTACTGCTTGGTTATCAGGGTGAACTTTACAGTTTTTAGTATTGTTGGTAGAAAGAAAGTGGCCAATTGGAGTTAGGCAAGCTAATTCAGGAAGGGGAAGTGATGTACAGTGAGAAGCCAGACTACCGGGGAGGATAAACTCTATTTCTCAGCAGAGTATTCTGGCTTAAGTTAGACCATACTGCTGTGTGCAGCCAAGTTTTATGACTTGGGTATCTGTGAATGGACTGTCGTGCTCTGAGGGCATCTCTCAAATTTGCAGCATCAGTGGAATTAATACTGTCTTCCTACTGGGATACCTGGACAACTTGATAGTTAAGTGAAACTACTCTCTAGTCAAAGTATGGTGTTTATTGTGTTAAGTCTTGAGTGTTAACCTTGAAATAGGATTAGAGTTGTAAATGAGACTTTACAGATTTGGACATGACTAGAAATATCCAGTGAAATTTCTCTTTATATAATAATTGCACTGCTACCCTGCACCTCTTCAGTTGATTTTCCTGTAGTGTTGAACACCTATTACATTAGAAATTTAAGTGGTAAGAAGTTTAAAAAGGTGTAGTTTCTTGTTTCAGCACAGCTATGTTTGATTTCAGGTAGCGGTCCTTGGGGTGGTGCTGCCTATCCACCTTCAAATCCACCTCCAATTGGTCTGGAAAATGTGTCTGGCTATGCAAACCAGTTCAATCCCAACCAAATGGCTGGAATGGTGAGTTTGCTTTCATTTAATGTGACTTCCTTAAGTGTAAAGTTGTGTTTCTGGCATTGTCACTGAGAAGTTTATCACTTGAATTCTCTGCCTTTGTGTCTAATCTGTTTAGGTATTGAGCATTCAGTATCATCTCTTGAAGAAAATGGTTGCTGGAAGCTATTCCTTGCTTTAGGAAAACAGAGCACTAGTTAAATGTTGATTTAAGAGTCTAGCTTCAAAAGTCACGGACATAAAACTAATATAACTTGGCTTTTGCTGTGTAGAGGAGTGGGGAAAAAGACTATTAGCACAGAGTATCCTCTGTTAATATATTCACATTGGCAAACACAGTCCAGATTTTGCCTATTACCTGGATTTTGCCCAGTCAGAGTAAGGAGGTATCAATGACTCATCCTTGAAAAGAATATAGGATTGACTATCTCTTATAAGCACTGATGTTTAACAGATGGAAGTAAAAACCTTTTACATTGATCGAAGAAAATGCAGATGTTTCCAGGGTGATTTTTTTTTTTTATAGAACAGAAGTGAGTGACACTTCTGACAACTTTAGTCTTCAGAAATCTGTTCTGCTGCATAACGAGTGCAGTTTGTAGGAAGACATTTGCAATATAGATGCCTTCCCGAGGCAGTGATTTAAATGAAGCAATTTGGCAGCCAGCCGGCAAAATGAGCAACAAACTATCTGGGGTGCATGTGGCAATATCCACAGCAAGTAGCTTCTGATAATGCTGCAGTCACTGAATATCAGTTCTGGTCCCTCTGTAGAAGAGGGGTCGAGCATGTCACGTGGGGAGATGATATTGCTGTGATGTATCTTTGTGGCAGTTTCTGCAGAAGTCTTTCCAAATGTAGTCTGTGAAATCCTTCAAGTTGTAAACTACTAACACATCGAGTGTCTCATAAAACAGCCAAAGTTTGCTCAGAGTAAGACCCTTGCACTCAGGGGATGCTGTGATCATGCAAGGCAGCCATGGACAGAGAAGGATTAAGCATAGTTTTGTGTTGCTGGGATTATTTGGCTTAAATTTTTAGAATCAGAGGTATGTGGCCATGGGTGTGCTTTGGTGTGAGTGGTGTGGGATGCAGTGGCAGTTATGTGTCTGGCTCTGCTTCCTGATGCATGGCAGCTGATGGTCACAGTGAAGCAAGAGGCAACTGAACACAGGCGGGTTTTTTCCATCCTCCTTGCTAGTAAGGCATGATTAGTGCAAAGTTCTTTTGTAGATGTGTAAGTGTCTGTCTGTGTTGGTGAGGTGGGAGGTTGTATTGTATTGAGCACATTACTGAAACTCAGCTGTTTGTACCCCTTCCTGTCTTTTGCTGTATTGGCTGTCACTGCAGGCATCCAACCTGGCAGGGACCTTTGGAGGAAATGCACCACAAGGCATGTATCCTTCAGCACCTGGGGGTTATCCACCAGTCCCTCCAGGTGGCTTTGGGCAACCTCCTCCAGGACAGCAGCCTTCCTATGGGGGGTATCCACCATCAGGAATGCCAGCTTATCCAGGATACCCAGGCCAGCCCACACCACCACCTGGTCAGCAGCCTGTGAACTACCCAGGACAACCTCCAGCAGCTTACCCAGGGCAGCAGCCCATGCCAAATTATCCACCAGGTCCAGCTGTGAATCCATCGATGCCCTCTTACTCAGGAACTACAGGACCTGCAGTCTCTCCTGTAACAGTAAGAGCATTCACTGCCTTTTTTTTTTTAATTTGAGATGTATATGTTTCTCTACAATTTCTTCATTGTAGTAGTGTAAACCAATCCTCAAATTGAAAATAAAGTTATGAAAAGAAGTTTGAGTGAAGAGAGAGAACCTTTTCAAATGGAACAATATAGGTGCATATGACTGGAAATGAATGCTGTTTTACTGCATTATTCAAGAAGAAAGATTCGATGTGAATTCAAATATAATGAATGTTGTCTTTCCTAACTTTATGAAGTATTGCCAGTTGTATGTACAGTATCATCAAAGCTTAATTATTGGACAGCAGATTTAATATCAATGAGCCTTCTTGACCTTGCATTAATTCGTGTGTGGAAATGAACAAATTTTTTTAGGTAGGGTTGTTTTGAGTTTTCTCTATTACTTTACTCACAAAAAGAAAATTGGTAACAGTAGGCATCTTTCCAAAGTAGTAAAACACAGTATTTTACTGTTTAATGCTAATGTGCAACTCAATTTGATCTCATTTTAGCATGGAAACCGAGGCACAATCACGGATGCACCGGGTTTTGACCCTCTGAAGGACGCAGAAGTCTTAAGGAAGGCCATGAAGGGATTAGGTGAGCAGTCTGTGGATTTACGGTTCAGTTAAAAGTAGAATTGCAGCTTGATTCAGCACTGATCTTTCTCCATTGTTACACATGTACTGAGTGGGGTAGTTCACCTGTGATTGTCCTTGGTTATCAGAAAAATCATTGGAAGTTCATGTAGGCATAAACAACATAATGAGTTTGGTTTAGTTTTTTGTTGGGGTTTTTTTTTGTTGTTCTTATTATGTTTGACTGGGGGTAGAGCTTGCAGTTCTGTGGCCGTACGCAAGAGTAGATATTGTAGGTGAATTAAAGGCATGCATGTCCTTCAGCTGGGTTCAGAAGAGTTTAGGATCAAATGGAAACAGAAGGCTGAGTCCTCACATGACATGATGTTCATCCTGTGGTGTCTGTGTGCCTGTACAGGAACCGATGAGCAAGCCATTATCGATTGTCTTGGAAGTCGTTCGAACAAGCAACGGCAGCAGATAATGCTGTCCTTCAAAACAGCTTATGGAAAGGTAAATACTTCGGGAGAACAGAAGGAAGAAGGAATATGAGCCTACATTCCTCCAGTGGAAGTCAGAAGGCTTAGTGTTTGGAAAAAAAGGATTGGAAAGAGGTTTAGGGGAAGACGGTTTGTAAGCCATAGCCTGCTCAGGGTGCTACTTTTTACCTACTCTTGAATTCTTCATGCAGTGTTTCAGATAAAACATGTAAAGCAGTTTCTCTCCTAAATCATTACTTTGACTCTTTGATCTGTGCAGTCTATTTAATTGGACCTTAGTTACCTCAATGTACATACTACATTATTTTGGTTTTAGTGTTAAGTGGAACAGCTTTACTTTGAAGATACATTATTGGTGCTTGTACATAAAGAATTCTAATTAAAATGCATATTTTTCGTATTTACTTTTGTTAAGTTTGGTCTTTATGCATTTTTCCTTGTTTTTCCTTGTCATTAGGATTTGATCAAGGATCTCAAGTCTGAGCTATCAGGTAACTTTGAGAAGACAATCTTGGCAATGATGAAGACACCTGTCATGTTTGATGCTTATGAAATCAAGGAGGCTATAAAGGTTTGTGTAGGAGATACAAATTTATAAGACAGAGGAAATAGTTGAGCTGATAAAATATTTGGTTGCCATTTAAAAGCTTGGACTTACCTTCCCTCCTCTCTGTCCAGATGTTCAACCCACTGTTTGACTGTTCTGTACTCTGTTTCTTGGGAGTATGTGATAGTAAAATGGAGAAATGTTGTTCCCATAGGTTAAGGGTAGAGACTTATTTGATAGGTTTGTGTTGTAACAAAAAATATATTGATAAAGAAATACTCAGAAAAGGCAGAAACCAAGTTCTAACAGCCTCTGCAGTTAAGTCTTGAGTAAAGCACTGAGGCAGCTCTCTTCTAAGCCAGCCACTGTATGGGGAGCCTTTATTTCTGGGGTTTTGCTTAGAGCTGTAATAGAACTGGTTATAAACCCGCTCAACTTAAGGGTTTCCAGGAACTTTACAGTTGGTACTCAAGAATAGTTCAGAACATTCTTTTCATAAACATTTTGGTCAGCGTGTACCATTTTTTTTATCTTTTCGCCCACCTCAAAAGTGTGTTTTCCTATCTCATGCTGAACCTTCTCTAAAATATTTATGGAAGTTTTGAGTACTTTATAGCAATCAGACTATTTTATAAACATTTAGATTTTTTTAAAGAAAACCAGGTCAAACATTTGTATTTTTAGACAATGTTTGAATGAAGGTCAGTACGTATATTTACATGACCTTTAGTCACAATATTAAACTATCTACGAGGATGAAATAATATTAGCTCTATTGTAATTGCAACTGCTATCTATTAGTTGGTGATAGTTACCTGTTAGAATTAAATACCTGTTAGAATTAATCTTTAATGGTAAAAAAATGGATTCTTAAAATGTCTTAAATCTGGGATGAAGGATGACATTTTTTAAATGAAAACTTGTTATCATAATTTCAATTATCTGTTCAATTTTGTATCTTTAATACATATCTGTGTCTTAGAAACATCATTAGTAACATTTAAATTGCTTTGTCTTTTTCTATACAAGGTTATATTCTGAATTTTTTTATATAATTTTATTACATTTCTTTTATACTAGGTTGTAGGAGAAAGATGAGAATCTGAAATCTGTTTTCTTCTTATGCTTTGTTTTAGGGTGTTGGCACAGATGAAAATTGTCTCATTGAAATCTTAGCTTCTCGCAGTAATGAGCATATTCAGGAACTCAACAGGGTCTATAAAGCAGGTTAGATTTGCTCCATACAAATTTTCTTCCTTTTCTTACTTAATCACTGACTGATAATATGAATTTAGGAAATGAGCAGGGATGTATGATGATTCATGATTGCACCTCTTTTCCAGAATTTAAGAAAACTCTGGAGGAAGCAATAAAAAGTGACACATCTGGGCACTTTCAGAGGCTTTTAGTTTCACTTGCTCAGGTACTTGCCTGCTGGGATTTTGGAATTTGGTTTGTGTGTGTGTTTGTAGGTGAGAGTTTTTTGTTTGGTTGGGTTTGCTTTGTTTTTGTTTGGTTGTTTTTGTTATTATTGTTGTTTTAATTTGAAAGGAGCTCATCAAAGCCCAACAGTAACACTTCTGTATCTTCTAATTCTTTCAGGGAAACAGAGATGAAAGTACAACTGTTGACATGTCTCTTGTCCAGAGAGATGTGCAGGTCAGTAGAAAAGCTTCATCATTTCTAAGTACAGTGAACTCAATACACTGAAATTTGTGTGGTTTCTGCTTACTGTTAGTTTTGGACACCTTGTGACTTCTCCTGATGCAGTGCTTAAGTTTCAGTGGATGAAAGTAATATGAAAAGCCCTGACAGAGCATTAGAGCCATGTAGGTGCATTACAGAGATGAAGCTCTTGGGTATAGAGTCCATAGGATATTTTACTTCTGTTCTGTCAGCTCTCTGGGTTTTCCAAGTGTTGGATGATGCCATTGTGCTGTTTATTAAGGAAATTGCCCAAAGAGATTTGAGATGATATGTGGATGCATTAAATTTTAATCTATTCAACACCTGCTTTAGCTTTTGTGTTTTATTTAAGGAACTCTGGATTTTTGCAGCAAATAAGGCACTTGGACTTAGTAATGCTTACCCTGTTACTTTTCCTGTATGTTCCATTTCCCCACATAGCAAAGGGAAAACCCTGGCTCATTTTAGCTTACTACTGTCATTTAAATAGCAATGTAATTAACTTTCTACATAGTATGCCTTAGGCAAAAGACAAGAACTTCCCAAAACACACCTAGAGGTGTAGAAAAAAAGCTAGATGTAAGGACTACTAGGAAGAACAGTTTTCAGGGACTTTTTAAACAATTTCCCTTCTTTTAGTAATCTGGAGCTCTTATGTTTGAGCACTTATGCATCAAGATAGAAATCCAAGCAGAACATATTATAGGAAAGTTAGAACTAGTTGCTGTTTATTGCTTGCTCCTGTTTTCCAGCAGTACATAAGCTAAGAAATAAGTATAAAAAGTGGAGAGGCTGTAAGGAAGCAAATCTGTAACTCAGCTGTTCAGCCTGACTACGTTTCTGAGTAATGAAGTGTGAATTCCCTCCCTGCTTAGGAGTTGTATGCAGCTGGAGAGAACCGTCTAGGAACTGATGAATCCAAGTTCAATGCCATTCTGTGTGCAAGAAGCAGGGCCCACCTCAGAGCAGGTAATGGTGTCCTAAACAAGCGGGAACTTGATTCTGTTGTGTGTAATGGTGAAAATGTACAACATTACTCTGTCCCCGGATTTCCCCCATCTGTAAAATGAGCACAATGAGATATCAGTGAAAAGCAGGGTGAATTCTGCTTTGAAAAGGCTGAACAAATGCTGCACATTGTAGTCATCTTGTTTAAATATCAGAGCAGGTAGAGGTCCTACTTGTTCAAATGTTTCTCTGACAAAAGAATTGAAAAACTAGAGTAGTTTGTTTTTGAATACTTGTGTGTGCACAAGACACTTGCAACCTTCCCTTCCCTTTTTACTTGTTAGTATTAAGTGTTACATCAGTCTGTAGTGGTGGGAATGTTTTAGTAACTACATAGAACTTTTAAAATGTTCTGTTGGGGTATTGAGGTACTTGAATGTAGGAAAGGGGTGTGTATGAGAACCTGAATATTTTCTTCTTAATTTTATTGACGCTCAAAGCCTTTCCTAGAAGAATTTTCACTATTCCCATTACAATGGTTTCTTGGTCTAGCCCTTTAACAAGAAGGACAGAACTAGACAGGCTAGAAGGAGCAAGATAAGGTGTAAATGGAACAATATGCTTGATAGCACAGTGTTAGTCTTTGAGATGCTAAAACTTGTGTGAGTACATTACACTATCACGTTGAGAAATGCAATTTAAATTGAAGCCATCCATCATGTACCAGCACCACCCATTTTTTGCAAAGCTAACTCCTGAAAACTCTGTTTTCTTAACAGTCTTCAATGAGTACCAGAGGATGTGCAACCGGGACATTGAGAAAAGCATATGTCGTGAAATGTCTGGAGACCTGGAAAAGGGCATGCTGGCTGTAGGTATGTGTCAGCTTAGCAAGTTCATTTCTGGTATTCTGCTACAGCTGAATTGGCTCAGGTGGCATCTGTGGCTTCAGATAAGGATGTTCTTGTTGGTAATAATTCCAGTTTCCTGCTTTTCTTGTTGAGCTTTCTGTGAAGTCACTTGTGGTTGGTAAAGTGGGGCACTTAATTCACCTCAAAATGACAGATCAGGCTCTTGCTTCAGGCAACTACAGAATTTAAATTTCACGTGTTAAAATGAGGAGAGAATTATTAACTGTACTTGACACTATTTTAAGAAGTGAAGAGAAGCTGTACCAACTGCTGAGTCAGTGAGAATGGAGTATTTGGGTCAGCCTTGGAAATCCAGCAAAATATAGGCACTGACTCTGATTAATTACATCTACCTCTTTTTAATAGAAAGAAAACTTAAATTTGATCACAAAAGGGTTATTTTTTTCACATTTCCTGTGTTTACAGATTTGTTAAATCTTTGTTTTTGATTGCCTCCAGTACTGAGGAGTGAAAAATCTTACCTCAGATCTACTGTTGTCCCTTCAGAGGTCATCATTGATTTCCATGAGGTTGGGGCAAGGCCTCCAGTTGTTGTGTAGTAGTTTTATCTGAAATGTTTTATTCTAGATATAATTGTGAGCCACTTTCTTGTCTTTTGTCTTTACATCTCCATTTCTTTTTCTGTTTATTACTGTAAACATACTGTGGTACCTAGAGCTCCTACTTTAAAGGTGTTTTTCTTTGGTTTTGAATATGATAGTGATGTAACAAAAAGCCACCAAAAAAAATCCCAACCCAAAAACCAGACACAAAAAACTCCCACCAAAATAGGAAAAATGAAATTTGCATCAGTTGGAAATGAGATATGAGAGGATATTTGGCTCAACCACAACAAATTTTTTTCGTTGAAGTTTGCAACAAAATCTTTCAAAATAGGAATCAGTTTTAAAAGCCTAATTTTTTTCACTCCTGTCTTGTGCATATATGAACTATGTAACTGCTGTTCTTACTCTGCTTGCCACAGTGGCACTATACTGGTCTTTCAATGACTCAAACTGGATCTAGCTCATTGTGTGTGATACATTTTCAGACCTTTTCCAGGATTCCAAATTTGTCACCTCAGAAAGTACTGTTAGAAAACCAAGCTTAGGGAAAAGAGGTATTTCACGGTGTTTGTAGTAAAAGATTGCCTTGGTAAAGAAACTTTATTCTCAGAGTTTGAAAGTCATTTGACTTAATGGAGCTTTGCAGTGACTTGACAGGTCTCCATGTAGATACAGATTCAAAACTGAGACTGTATCTTGCAAACAAGTCAGTAGCCTTCAGAACAAGGCTTGTCATTAATATTCACTGAGTAACTCCCTTTATTGAATAGATTTTGTGGAGTTTTTTCTATTTATATGTATATGCACATATCTCTAAATCAGTCAATGATGTTAACATCATTTGTTCTATGAACCTTATTTGCAGGAAAAAAAGGTTTTCTAATTGAAAATATTTAATTTTGCTTTCTTTAAAGCTTTCTGGATTGTACAACTGGTAACTAACAATAACATCTTTAAACATCTTAAAGTGCAAGTGTGTTGTTTTAGCTAAATACGGTGATACAGAAATGTGCATTTCATTTTGTCATTCATTTTTGAGTAGTTTTATATGTATCATTGACAGTTGTGTGATGAACTATCTCTCATCCACATTTTCCTACTCAGAAAAGTACTTCTTCCTGTATAGAATGTGTGTTGCCGTGAAATAATATTTAGATTTACCCCTTTGGTTCTGTATTGATTTTGTGTGATTGATTTTGATACCCTTCTGTGCTATAAAATGTCAAGTGTGATCTGTGTTCTCTGTAGTTTGCCACAGATTGCATGATTGTTTACTTGTAACCAACATTGCATCAATGTGTAGATTTCAATTCTGGTGAGTGATGGAGGATTCTTTCATTATCCCGATTAACGTGACAGTGATTTGATTTGGATTTTGCTCTTTCAGTTTTCTAGTGAACTGTGCTACTTAAATATAAAATCCAGTCATTACTAATTGAGCACATTAAGAATTTTTCAATCCTAATGAACTTGGTGGCTAAAATAAAACTTTAAAATAAGGGTTGTGGCAGCTCACCCTTAAGAGGAAGGAAGCACATAAGATTCTCTGCTATCATAGGTGGCTACCCAAGTTATATTAGGCAGTACTCGAATTGCCACACTTTGCACATGCATGGCTTGAAAATTCAGAACTAAGAAGCAGCTAGGAGCACTGTGTGTCACTTCAAGTCTTCTGCCACCTTCCCATCCCCTTTTCTTCCTTCGTAAGCAAGAATCTGGTCATTAGACTTTGAAGGTTCGTTGTGGCTGCTTCACACTAGATGGTTTCTAGTGACAGAAAAGCTTGCTTTGAGCCATGAAATGTAGGTTCTTTAACTTTATTGCAGCTACTGTTTGGATTAAAAAACATTTCAGTGACTAACAGAAGGAGTGGAAGCTGCATTGTATTAAGTGTATGTTTATGTAAAATTAAAGCATGTGACTATGTAGGATAAACTGAAAAAATTACTGAGTTCTGATTGAGGAGGAGTGCCTGATTTCTGTAATACTGTTTCTTTTTGCAGTTAAGTGTCTCAAGAACACACCAGCTTTTTTTGCAGAGAGATTATACAAAGCTATGAAGGTAAGTGGCTGTGACAAGTTACATAAACTTATAGTGTGGGGTTTTTTTAATTCTTGTACAGCTCATTGGAATGAACTGTTCATCTGAAGGGATTGCATTTTTTAGTGGGCAGATGACTAACAGGATGCAGTGATTATTATGAAAGGCTGGAAAAATCTAGCTAATTTTATCCACTTAACAGAGAGATGAATACAACCATACATAAAGTCTTCACTTGGTAAAACACAAATATGCTTAAAACTAATTGAAGTTGGTATCTCTTAAGTAGGGAAGTCTAGCAGAAATAAATAAATAGACCATTAAACTCACTAAATTTTCCTGTCCCCTTGTACCACTGTCAATCCCCTTCTTTTTTTTTAAATTGTTCTTGGGCAGAGAAATTACTTAGTGTCCTACCATGAAATTTAATTTGTTGAAACGTGATAGGCCAAATTCTTTTCAAGCTTATTGAAGTCAGTGGGGTTATGCTAGTAAACAGGTATTTTGGGGGGGGGTGAGTTATTTTATTTTTAACTAGTGCTGTATCATACAGCGTTTCCACCCATCATTAATACATTACATTGCTGTTCTGTTTGTTTCAGGGAGCAGGAACAAAAGACAGGACTCTGATCCGAATCATGGTGTCGCGCAGTGAGGTCGACCTGCTGGACATACGTGCAGAATACAAGCGGATGTACGGCAAATCTCTCTACACAGATATCACTGTAAGACTTGGAGATTTTTATCTTCCCTGCCACGACATCCTTTATGGGGTAGAACGTGGATACTGATGCTGAGTAGCGGTTAACTGCTCTGAGTGTAGCTGGCTGTGTTGGTTTGCTGCATTCATTGGGAGAGTGGAGGCTGATGTGCCAGAGAACAGACAGCACTTGCTTTTGCATGGGGGTAGATGAGCTAGAAATGGGAAGGAAGCTAACAGACAAGGAAGGAAAGAGAGATTGGTCCAGAGGGGTTTCAGAGACCTGGTTTCAAGTCTGGTCTCTGTCCCAGTCTCTGAATATGATCTTGCAGAAGCCACTCAGTCCTCCAACTGAGTAACAATGGTGCTCTGCTTCATATGTGTGTTGAAAGAATGTAAAGCTCCTAAAAATCTTGTAGAGGATTTCCTTCTCTTTCTCTTGAAAATACAAGATTTTGGAAAGAGACTAAACTTCAGATTCTTTAGCAGTTGATCCACCATCCTACTGTTGTTAAGAGCCTTAGCAACAGTCAGGAGGGCGCCTTGACAATGGCAGGGTAGTACGAGCTGGAGGAAAGTGACTGGTGCCACTTTCATTTACCTTGTAATGAGGGTGCCAAATCTGTTAAGCCCCTTGTTTATTCCTTCTGCTGTTGACACTGAAAGGCTGTAACTTGGTGGCATTTAGAAAGAATCCTGCAAAGATTCCGAAGGAATAGGTTTGTGCCAAACGTCTTGATTTGCTTGCCAGCAACTATATGGTGTTGCTGCCATTTGCCACAGAGGGTTACCCAACAGGAGCTTTTCCCAAGTGTGTAACTCTGAAGATGTGCTTCTATGACAATAGTTGCCTGCCCTGTAACCACCAATGTATGATTTTAAAGCAGTGAGACACTGGTGGGAAAGCTGTGCATCTTTCCCCCCCACACTTCTCTTTTGTTCTGACATTCAGAAACAGAACAGGCCATACCCATTTAATGAATTGAACTTAGTCAAAGCTTGGTTTCAGTAAATATGGAGCATGCATGTGCACAGTTATGTGTATGTAAACTCTGCTTCTTATTTCTGTAAAAGTAGAACCAAATCATCCCTGGAAAGAAAGTTCTTAGTTCTTCAACCCTGGCTTCATCTCTTTTGGTTGTTCTTTAACTTTTCTTTTTCTGCATTCCTTTCCAGGGTGATACTTCAGGAGACTACCGGAAAATCCTACTCAAGTTGTGTGGTGGAAATGACTAAATGGAACATGGAGCTTTTCTTAAAAAGCTTCTATTTTTATGTTTTTTCTGTAAAGCATCTTTTTTTTCTCCAAAAGTAAATGTGTAATGACCTGTTTCTTCTAAAGCAATTGCATTTTAAAAGATAATATTGCATATATCTTCAGTTCAAAAATAGTAGGTAATAAATGCCAAAAACACCCAAAATACCAAGCTTATGTGCCATCTGCTCAGGATTCTGTATAGCACTCTCAGCAATCCATGAATGGCAGGTCATTATTTCTTTTCTGCTTATATCATGCTGAAATCATGTTTGTTTTATAAAACAAAAATCACAGTTGTATGATTTAAGGTGTTGTTTTGTATAAACATTGCATGCCATTTTAATGCAAGTTTTATATATATGGTATGCAGAGTTGGTTTCAGGCTGTCTGACTCCCTGATATGTGGAGATAGCAGCTTGAGTTTTTGTGTCTAATTAAGACACAAAAGAAGTTTTAAAGAAGTTTTGTCAAGTTCTGTTTTCTTTCCTTGATTCTTTTCAAGGAAGATGTGTTCCACATTTCATTCTTGTGAAGGCAACCTGTCACGAGGCAGTAGTAGTGTTTACAGCAGTAAGGATTCTATGGTTAATGTTTAAAGGTTTTGCACTGTGCCTTAAATATATGTATGTAAGAAGAGATTATGAAATTAAAGCTGTCTAAGTCTTTGCAGATTATGCTTTTTGGTGTTCATGTTGATTTATTGTGTGAGTAATAACTCACTTTATGTCACTTTCTTTTTCCATGGAAGTTCTCTGCTTGAATCTACAGGATTATTAGGAAACTGTTCTGTCGATGAGAGCTTGGTACTTACGTGCTGTTGATGAGCAACTGTCTGTACATGATATATGTAATCTGTAGTTATTGCTCAGTATTTTCATTTTTGCATGTTGTATTTTATCTTGTTCTTGGAACTGTGAATTTTTATTCTCTGCTAGCATGGATGGCATCTCTCCAGCTTGTCGTTCTCAAAAATAGAAACATCTAGAGGAAAAAAAGTACAAGGGGAAGGGGGGAAGAGTTTTTTCTAACTAGGTCAGTGAGAATAGACTGCTTGTTCATCAAGAGCATGCAGACTCCTCTTATTTCACACACATAGGCATGCACTCTCTATTGTGTAAGGGGCAGGCAGGTCCTTTTTCCTAGAAGTTGTGTTGCTGTTTGTCTTGAAAGAAAATGGTGATGTTGTGGATTTAATTCTGGATTGTATTGTCACTATGGCAAGGGAGAAGAGTGTAGAGATTATAGAATATGGTTGCTGTATGTCCACATGATAAATTCTGGCCAGGATGTGCTGACAGGACTCCTGTTTCGATCAATGGCAGGAACGTGACATGCCCAAAGCCAAACCGCTCCATACACTCATTTCTATCAGACAATCTGAGCATGTCTTGAGTGGAAACTGCAGCTGAAAGTGTATATTCATTGGTTAGCACCAATAGCAAGAGTTCGTTTCTTTGCCAGGGAAGAAGGAAGCTTTTGAATTCAGGGAAGTTTGTTAGCTGTGCTGTAGTCACAGACACCACCTGATCTTGTTTTCTTACTGACAATGCTGTATTTGAAATGCAGTTTTGATAAAGTAGGGCTGCTGAAATGTTTAAAATATAAAGCTTTAAACACTGTCTAAAAGCAAATACCTGTTTATTATAAAGCACAGGAACACAGAAGGTGAACTACAGCTGAGGGTTGTTCATCCCTGCGCAAATTCTGGAAACACAAGCTTATTAAATGAGCAAAAGAGCAACTCTTGATGACAACCACACTGTTACAGTCGACTGTCTTCTGTCTTTGCAGTGCTCAGCTGGTATCTGTATAAAGCAGAGTTGATGTAATTATTTTTGGTTATGAGATCAGGATCAATCTTTTTTGGATAAATCTCATTTAAAATATGCTACTCTAAAGTGGGAAATTGTCATTTGGATTCATGAAATCATAGAAGGAAGATCCGATCTGTAATTCTTGAGCCATTTGGCAGTTGTTGCAAACTCCATCTGAGTAGTACTTACTATAGATGTGCTGCAGATGTGCTGGGGTTGACCCAGGATTTCCATTTTAAATTCACTGTTACACTTTACTGGAATACTTCTCACTTTTATTGGAATACTCTCTTCCATTGCTGGGGAGTAACTTAATTACTTAGTTACCTATTTACTGCCCCTCAGAGAAAACTGGAAATTTTAATGGGTAACAAAGTTGGTGAGGACATATCAATCATGGTGACCAGATCAATATAGCAACTGCAAGAACTAAAAACCAGCATAAACTCTACTGTCTACTTCGAGCCCACCTTCTGTCATGTAAGTGAACTATGGCGTGCCCATGTACAGCTATCACAAATAAACAAACAAAAAACCCAACACTGACAAAACTGACTCTATAAACATGTCTGTGGATGCTTATACCTTTCCACAAGTGGTTTGTTTTCCACCAGGAGTGTGTCTCGCCTTGTTAAATGCACTGTTGATATTTGGGCAGAGAATGGAGAGACCATTATAAGAAGCTGTGTAGAATAGGTGGTCTCATCCAACTAATCTCTGTTGTGGTTTAATTTGTTCCAAAAACATCTATCCAGAAGCACATTTTGTGTGAAGAGCTTGCATGTCAAAGTTGGATTTAAGATATCAAAATGGTAATACCTCCAATACTTTTTTAAAATTTATTTTGTTACCCTCCTTTATCTTGTCATACGTGAAGCTAAAGAATCACAGCATCTTAAAAGTGTAAGAGACCTTGAGATTGCTTAGTCTGTCCCTCCCCCCTTTTTTTTCCAGCCCTTTCTTTAGTGGTTGTTGAAACCTGGTGGTTCAAACTGGACCTAGTATTTCAGCTGAGGCCTTAGCTACCCTAATTGAACGAAGGAGGGAGATCATCTTGGGGAAGAAAAGATGGCATATTTAGTAGTAACATATGTAACACTTCTTTCAGCTTAAGTTACACTCAGCTAGATACTGACCATCAAAAATGTCTATAAGTGGAGTTCCTGGAACGATGGGGATGTTTGATGTTGTCTCATTGATGATGTTGAGGAGTGATTTGACTTCTGATTCCAGGTGCTCCACTGTTTTTATTACTTTCTAATGGAAACAAGGGAGACAAAGGGATAAAAGGAGGTAGTCAAAGGGTCAAGTGGAAGGAATGTGTAAACTCAATGTCCCATAATGCAACAGCTAGTTTAATTTATATTGCACATTGCAGGTTTAAATATTTGTTGTGTTCTGCTGGCCTCTAGTGGCACCAAGTATTAGCACTTTGTTTTGCAAGAGTTGCATTACAGCATTCCTGTTTGAAGAATAACCTATCATTTGACTTCTTGGAGGGAGCTTTACATTAATTTGTTTTTGATTCTTTATTATTTCTGAGCCACCATCATCTCAAATAAAAGAATCTATGTGGAAGATGAGAGGAGCTGATGGGGTGTAAAGAAGAGGGCTGGGACTAGAGCAGAAGAAAGGTAACATTGCCATTTTGAGAACTGACAGCATGGAGTTTGGCAACTACCCAGCTGAGAATAGTTAGCTTGTATCTTGGGAGTGCTTAAGACAGCAGGGGAAAAAACCCAAAATTTGCAGCTTTCATAGAATCCCAGTCATAGAATTCATTTAGCTCTTGAGTGTCAACAGGGGTGAGCAGAAACTTCTCCATCAGTCTTGAAGTCACCTGCAGAACCACATCTAGCTATCAGCCAGTGTGAAACTTTACCAATATCAATTCTGAGATTGTTGGATTAAAGGCACAATTATAAACATTTTAGAAAAGTCTGATAAATAATAGTCAGTGATAGGTTAATCAGTTTTTCGGAATCATCAAGATTATATATTTCTAGTGATAATGGCTTTATAGATAGTTACAAGCTATGACATCTGAAAAAAAATTGTCTGACCTTGACTAGAATGAAGTAATGAAGGGATGCTGTCTAGAAATATTATTCTTTTTCTTTGGTCAAAAGAATAGGGCAGAGGTCTGGTAGGGTTTGGGAGCCAGCACAACCCCTCTTACCTCTTCAATAATATCTAAGCGTTCATGGATCGTATCATGTTCATCGCACCAGCTTCCCCTTCCAAAACTTCCGGGTAACTCATCAACAGGATCTGCAGCAGCTGGAAAAACAGACACAGTTAAATAGCAGGAGCTTTTAAATAGCAGTCCTCGCCTTTCTGTCACGGTTCATTAGAACAAGGTGTTTTCTCTTGCCATGGGTGTTTTTGTTTATCTGTGAGTTTGTTTTACACAGTCTGCCTTTTTCCTACCTGTGTGGGGTAAGTTTATAGACTGTAACTCTGTTTCTGGAAGTATAAAACGTAAGCGTTGGGAAGATCTGCCTTACACAGCAGTTCCTCTTGGACTTTCTTCAGAAGCAGCTGGGTACGGTAAAGCTTTGAAAAGTAGCTGATTTTGTCCACTTTCCAAATGCATACTGATGATGGCTGATGATTCCTCTGTGTCAGAAAGTTGTCCCTGACAATCTGATTTTGCAATGTGAAGGGAAACAATGAAAGTATGTACAGCTGATGTTATTTGCTGACCAAGTCACTCATATATGCTGCTATACACAAAGTCACTTATCTCTCACTGACCTGTGTTTACCACTCATGAACTCTTGCTCTTTGAACTTTTCATTCTGCTGGCTCTGTTCCATGAAAGGTCAGTACCTGCTGGTGTCCATGCTTTAGTGGAGCCAATTTCCTTTCCGTAACTTCTGTGCGACATTCAGTAACGTTTAGATTTTAATGTGTGTAGAACTGTTGCAGAGTATTTTAAGCCTCACTAATGTGATAACATATCTTGCCCCACGTAAAGTTAGGTCTTGCTCTTGTTTGAGGCTTGAAGCAGCTATGATAGTGAGAAAGCAGCAGTAACTCATACTGTCATCATTTGATTGTAACAAAGAGAAAACTATGAGCTTGTGTTATAACAAACAGTAAGAAACACAAGAGCAGCAACTTCAGTACTGTTGTGCCAGAGCAGTGGTTTGAAACTGCTGCAGTGCTTCACTGCAAGTCTGTGCCAAGATTTCTGGAGTGCAGGTGTCAAATGACAGCAAACACATTGTCAGGAAGGATTGTAATCGTTGCAGTTTAGTGGAATGAGAGATGTACTGTGAGTTGGAATGGCATGCTTGGAATTGGAGGGCAGGGAGGAGAGAATTAAAATGTGACCTGGTGTACTGGGCATTATTTAGAAATTGGTTTGGCGGAGGTTTGGTTGGGGATTTTTTTAGAGCATTCACCAGGTGGTGGTGCTGTTAGGATGGAATTCCAAAGACTTCATCTACTGAAGAGTGCAGAAATGCAGCAGGTACTTCAACAACAGCTGCTTTGCAGTTGCCCTTTTATTCTCCTTTGCTGCTCATGGTAGTGGTTTATAAGTGTTGTTACCATCTAATGCAGTGGTAATGAACCATGCTAGTTCTCAAAATTTTTACTTCTTTACATTTTTTTTCCATCATGAGTGGAATAGTGTGGAGAGACTGAAATTGTGTTAGAAATACAGGTTACAAAACAGTGGCCAGTCTTTGTCTACAAACCTTAGTTTTCCTAATAATAGGATAATAGTAAGATCTATTTTGCTGTCAGAGGTGAATAAAATTTCCACCTTTCCAATATTCCCAGCCCTAGCTCTCAGTGTCAAGCCTGATGTCCCAATTTAGCTGTACACTGAACTGCCACTCGTGTTGGAGACAGAACCAAGGGCAAGCAGAAGGCATGGTGATGAGGTAACTGTGGATCAGTTGGCTACTGTGAGCATTCCCAGGTCTAAGTACAAATGAACTGTGAAAAGAGGCAGCAGAAATCATTATGTGGACTGAGAGCAAGTGGAGGAATTTAAGAATCTGCCAGGATTTTATTTTTCACAATGTTACCCTAGATGTAGTTGTCTGGATCACAAGGGCATAGGTAAAGTTTGGGTGAAGGCCAGCACCAGTTATATGCAGATGTTAAAGGACATTTTGGCCAGCATAATCTACATGCCAGGCTCGCTTAGTTTCGTCCTTTCCCTAGAAATGGAAATGCAAGAGGGTTAATGTTGGCTAGCTCAAGTTAGTGTTGGCCACTTCTCTGACCATGCACCTTATACCATGCTCATCCATTAAAGAAAGCTTAGACCTGTGCTGTAGGAGAAGCAGAAGTGTGTCCTGCTTGAGCCAGATTGACCCAGAGACTCTGGCCTTTTGAAAACACCTAAAGACATGGTTGGTACTCTGCTGGGACTTCTTTCACCTTGTTTCTGATACAAGACCTTAAATCTGCAAAGTGACTTTTTGAAGCAGAAATTTTATATGGTCTTGCTCAAAGTACTTCAGTCATTCCTTTAGCTTAGGACTTCTGTTCAGCACAAACCTCAGCATTGCGATGGCTGATTCTCCAGGCAGGTGTATGTAGGTGGGTAGGTTAGATATGATGGGTAGTTGCCATTTGTTCAAAGCAGGTGTGCCCTGATAAATATGTGTAGCCAATGTAAGGTTGTTGCATCTCACTGTGAGGTTAGCAAAGCACTGCGTGGCTCTGTGTGCATCTAGAGACCCAGGCAAAGGGGTTGCTGTGAGATGCAGGACTCAGCAGTGTTTGGTTCCTTGGGCTGGTTGGTTCTGTGGGGTGGTTGGTTCCCCTCTTCTGAGACACAGGGAGACAGATTTCTGGCACTCAGAGCACATTGCTGCCCTATCAGCCATAATGGGCTTACCACAGGAGGACAAAGTGTCTCGTCCTAGTTTGACAGGGCTGTAAGATGTCACTCAGCCCCAGAACTAGTGCAGCGCCTAAAAAATTTAACAAATAGCCCAAGCCTGTGTCTCAGGAAGCACCTGATAGCTGATGTTAGCAAGACCTAAGAGTTAGTATAAGCCAAAGCACGTCTGGTTCCAGAACTCACAGTATGGAGCTGGCTGAGGGCTGACCTAGCAGAAACCCTTTCAGGACCTGCACCAGAACAGGGTACTTCAGGTAGGTGTTTTCCTTCCTGACTGGGCAGCAAGTGCTTTGTTAGCAGTATAGATTTCTTCTGTTTTCTGAGTTCTAACTTGAGGCTTTGGCTACTCAAAAACCTCACTGCTATTTTGTTGTCTGGCTTCAGCTCTTAACCCACAGCTTTATCTCTGAGATGGGCTGTTCGCAGGACACATCCGGTGCCTCGTAAATACAGCACACATCTGGGTCACTATGGTCAGGCAACTGAATCCAAGCAATAATTTCCATGTGTTCAAAGAGAGTCACATGTTGCTTATGAGCAGTGCCCTTCTCTGTATTGCAACTGGTGAAAGAAAATGACACAACATGCCTTTGGCACTGACCTTACTCCAGCAGCATCTCTACCTCACATAATAGTAACAGTCATCATGTAAAGGAAGTGAAGAATGGAAGGCTGCAAGCCATGTAAGCAAAAGACTAATGGCATTTTAGGATACTTCCATGTGCTTGCTTTCTCAAGGTGCTGAAAAAACTTTTAAATGTAAATTGGAATTTTTACTTGCCTATGTTTCAAATCACACGCATAAAACCAGAAAACTTTGGTAGTAAGTTTTAAAGCTAACCACTTTTAAAAGTGAAATGTTCTTTGTATGCCATGTAAATTACATATTTAAAATGTGTGGGTGTTTGCAACTTCTGACAGCTTAGGCAAGTGTGTAGGAGGCATATTTCAGTGTCTTAAATCTCTCATTTGAAACTTAATAGATTATTTAACTCAGACAGTTGTAACATTTCAGTATGGCAGAGAGAACATTACCTTTCAGTTAATGTCCCATCTGCAAATTCCCACCTGATGTTTCCTGCAAGTGAGATGTTTAGTTAAATTCTTGAAGTCCATTCTATTTCATATATGGGTGATTATTTTCCATCAAGAACCAGAACCGTCTTGTTCAAGATAAGAAAACCACCTGTGCCTTTTTTCCTCTGATTAAGTCCTCTGTGCTACCCTAATAGCGCCCATAAATCTGGGTAGTTCTAACTGCCCTGTGCTGTGATGCAGTCAGACACCAGCAGGGAAATGGAGCATCTCTGAGTTGGTTGCTAATAAGGATATGTTTAATAGAAGAACATGCTTAAAGTTTGAAAGTAGCACGATGAAGAGTAAGGATCTATGTACAATGGTCAGTCCGACCATACAAAACCTGATCTTATAGCAGGGGTTAGACAGAGCAATGAAGTAAAAATCAAAACAACTTTAGCAAACAGGTTAAGAGCAGAGGCCTTAAACTGATAATATCTCTCAGTTAAGCTCCTCTGCCTCCTGTACATTTGATATATATTCCCCCACCCCCCCAAGATATTGCTTCTACATGCTCCCTGAAGATGTCCCCTTCTAGGACTGTCAGGGTCCTGTGTATCCAGTTGCTCTTGAGTGGTTCATTTTTATCATCCAAGCAGTTGCTAATGGTAAACATCAGAATAAACCTGAGCAACTGTCTCTTTTGCTGTCATTTTCTGCTCTTACTAGGACCAACAGCACTGAAGTATGTGATCATACAGATCTGGTAGGTCTTTATAAGTATCCTTCCTAATGACACATTGCTGGTCAAACTGAAGTTACAGGCTTGATCTAGAAATTGCTGGTTTGGGTTCATTGGTCTGCGTGGCAGAGAGGGTCAAGGTGAGTGACCACAATGTTCCCCATTGGTCTTAAAATCGGTAAAATTCCTTTTGCCTCATTGTATGATCAGTGTGGTTTTGAAAGTTAACTGTGAGTTCATGTTGTGCTCAGTGGGGTGGGAGGGGTAGAACAAAGCAGGCTACAAGCCAAGTGAAAGGCACGTGAGATTGAAACAGGAACCAGATGGCAAATGAGGAAGCCTGAAAACATGCGATAGAGCAGGGGGAATGAAGAACATGTATAACTCTTCAAGAAAACATACTATGCTGTGTGTTCTTGTTTGCACTGCCTTAGGTTTAGCAGTATCATTTCATTCCTGGAGCATATAGCATAAGGTGGCCAGGCAGCTTTTGATGAGAAAATGAATGGGAATCATGAACTCAAGGTCATGAACTGGAGTATCAGACTCAAATGGTGAACCCACTAACCAGTTTGGGAAGAATGCAAGAGTGCTGGATTCCACTTTAATATGTGCACATAAGTTTGAAATGTTAGCTCAAGAAATTACACAGTTTATAAAAGTGGTTGGTGAAGATAACTTTCAGTTGAATTCAGGGAAGATCCAATTGCTTTGAACCTGAACTGATACCTATACTATCAGTACTAGTGCTCTCAGACCAAAGGCCATGTTAAGCTAAGACTGTTGGTCATATTTAATTTTGGGGGCTGTTCTTCAAGGCATCAAACTTAGTTTATGTCAGCCCTTAACTACGTTGATATCCTTAGATATGGAAGTACGGAATTAAATTTCTGTAGCATTCTCAGTTTTATTATAATTAGTGTGCCCAAATTCATTTTAAGCTGTGTTATATATAACTCAAGCCATATCAAATTTTGTTGTTAGGACATCAAAAAGAATTGATTTAGATAGCAAGTGTGTTATTGAAAATGTTTTTTAATGCACAGATTCCCTTCAAGTTCTTATCCACTCAGGAGCACATCTTTAACTGGAAATAGAGCATCTTGCAGGCTGTAATCCATAAAACACTAATGCCTAGCTGTGATTTAGGCATCTGTGAACCTCTTTTTACAGTTTAGAGTCTCTATTTGCTTAAAGATAAGGGAATTCTTGCCTTTAGTAATTGCATTAAAGACTACAGGAATTGTAATAAATATTTAAAAATGTCTTAGCAGCTTATACACTGCCATAGGTTACCATGTTTCACACTGGGGGTGGCTGCATGGGTTTGCTTATATGTACGTGCAAATATATATGTGTATACATGTAAATATTTAAATGTACACACACTATTATTAGGTTCTAGCTTTTTTTGGCAGAACTACATCACAAATTTCATACAGGGTAAATATGGTCTGTCTAAAGTGGGAGATGGAAAGTAGGCATTGTATATTAGACAGAAAACTGACAGTAGAAAGATCTGAAATTTAAGGGTTGTGGTAAGATTGGTTTGTTTTAGGGTTTTTTTAAAATTATTTCAAGAAGGTACATTGAAAATGTTTAATGCCTGATTGGGGATTAATCTGTAATCTACATATTCACTGAATACTTCAACTGCTGCCTAAATGCCAAGTTTTGGAAAGATTTCAGACATGGAAGAAAATCCAAGGGATTTTCTGGTATCCAAGATTCACGAGTCTCTGATAACGGAAGCATCTTGAAATAAGTGTCCTCCATGAAATTAATTATTTTTAATATTCATTGTAGAAGCTAAATAACCATATCAGAAAGTCAAGTTTCAGACTTCCAGACTAGTTCATACTGTGTTTATCAAGATGTAGAATATGCTACTATGAATATTATTTCAGATCCTGGATCAGTCAAGATTGTACTTATTTTAATTCTTTTTTTCCCTGAAAGAGAAGGACCAAAGGGGAAATCTCATGCATTGTGGAATGTGTTAGTGAAGGTGGGTCAGGTATCAGCCTACCAGTTCTCACATCTCTAACTAGTCTGTCCCATCCATCTATGTGTAAGATGTCATGATACAATGTGTTCTGGTCCTACTGTGCATCACTTGTGCTTGTGAAATATGCACAATCAGAAATGGGACTTGTTAGAAGTTGTTGTTTACATACTTCTGTGTAAAACTGTCTCATTTGGAGGAAGCTTTTGGTATAGTGATCCATGTAATTCTCATTTCATAAAGGAGGTTCATCTCTTGCTTACCCAGCAGTGGAGACAGAATGCACAAGGCCAGGGATGGTTCATGCTGCCAGTGGGCACTGTTTTTTTCAGGCACATCAGAAGCTGGGCCCCTGCCATGGCTGTTTGCCAGTTTTGAAAAACTACTTTCCTCTTTCTGCTGTGTGACCATATCTATGATTTTAAGAAGCACTTAAGTTTTGTATATTTTCATTCAAAGAAGAAGGATAGCAATTAAATGTTCCCGTGAGGGAGCTGCTGGCTTGGAGTATGATTCCAGCATGATGATCTTCTGAACAAGCAGCCAGGAATATCCTCTTGCACTTGCTGCTGCAATGGAAAAGGACTACAGGGAACTGGATTGATAAGAGACGTGAGCTACGTAATTTGCAGGTACGTTACTCTAACTCATGGTGTAACTTACAATGATGCTTTGGGCTGCAAAAAAGTTTGTCTTTATTATGTGTTTATTTCTGTGTGAATATATATTTGTCATGGAAACTAAAGCTGAGTGTTAGGAGGATTATAGCTAGTAGCTGTAGAGGACTTACTTGTGTGTGGAGAAGGGGATGAGCTGTTTCAGGAAGAAAAGGTGCTCTGTCTTAGTGTACATAAAGAACCCAAGTTGTGTAGAATTAGTGAACTTAAGGCTGGCTCGAGAGTGGAGGATGTGAGATGCATAAATATTGGATGCCACCATCAATTTGAGGATGACCACTGTATCAGGGAATAAACAGTTTTTCAACTTTGAGGACATGGCTTTTGGTCTGTGTTTAGTAATAGGAGCTACAATCATGGGGAGTGGGTGAGTCTGTGACTTATTAGTCAGCTCTGTGATTGTGTAGTTTGCATATGGCTAAGTCATAGTAGTAGAAAGAGGTAAGTACAATGAAATTATATTGTAGGTTTTTTTCTAATGCTTAAGTCTAAGAACTTTTTTGAAGATATTTTGTTTGGCAGACAGTTCATGTGTTTTGCAACAGCTCAAGAAGTAGAATAGTGTGTGAGTGTGTACATATGTACATACTAAATGTTGGCATTCATGGCCAAGACTCACGACTGTTTCAACCAGAGCAGATCAGCTGCATTTGTGAAGAGAGCCACATCCTGCAGGTGAATAGCAGGAGTCCTGTATTTCTGAACTCCTGACATTTTTTGAAGTTTGGTATTAACTTTTGCTTTACACATGGAGGTTACAAAGTCCTCAGAACTTAATAAATTCCTTTCACCTAAATGTAACAAATCATAGGGTTTTACAGATATGTAAAATCTGTAAAAAGGCTCATGTCTGTAGAGAATTCTATCTTCAGATGTTTCATGGTCTTAAAAAACACACCTATTTCTTGGTACACTTTGTTGTGACAAGCTTTATGTCTCCTTCCTAGTTGGATCTCAGAGATGAGTTTTGCAAAGACTGTAATCCTTGCATTGGAGACAATAATGCTGATAGGTTTCTGTAAGGACAGAAAACACCTACGGTGTGGAGTATAGGTTATAAACCATTACTACTTTGTTAGAAGAGAAATATGAGTCCAAGTATGATTTAAGATAGGACATCTATCATAAATTTTTACTGTGGCTTTAATTCTATAATGCATTGGTTTAATCTCCTGGAGACAAAATGCTCTTCTGTGAGAAGGCAAATGGTCGATTTTAGGGAAAAGCTGGCTGTTCTGAAGGGATTTTTTTCTTTTCAGTTTCTAGGCAATGATCTAGCTTATAGATCTTCCCAGCTTTGATATTGCATGTAAATATCAGAGGATTCAAAATATTCTGAGAAGTCATAACATGTTAGCTGAAGAAAAACATTAATACACTTGTTTCACTTTAACTTGTAATTAAAAACCGAATGAAACTTCTGCTGTTTTAAAGCAAATCATAGCACAGTGTGGAGTATTGAGCAGTAGTGCCTCCACTGAGGCCCTCCTGTTGCTGCCTCTCTAGTAGAACGCTCAGAGTTTGGTTTGCTCAGCTGAATGGCACATGTCAGTGGGGCCACCCTGCGTGCCAGGTACTTGTTTACCCGAGGACTCCAGGTCACCTCTCTGCCGTGGATAAACATGGAGCAAAGACTTCACTGTTGGGGTGCTGCACCCCTCAAAACAATTTGCCTGGAGGTTTTTGTAAGAATGGAAACACTTTTAAGTGGGGCAGGTGTTGTTTCCCAGGCTACATTGTACACTGTGTCTGGGCAGCACCCCACAAACTAACCCAGCACCAAGAGCAAAGCACTATGAACTAAGCACTAACCAGGAGCACGTGGTTGCATCTGGAAGGGCCCCTGTGCCAGCCTCCTGAACAATTTGGAGGCTGAGCTCTATGAATATGAGGTTGTTTATATTAATGGCTGAATTAAAATATAAATTCTGATTTGGCCAAATCTGAATAATTTCTAAGAGGAACCTGCAGGAGTTAGGATGGGGGGATCTACAAGGAAATAAAAAGTTAGATTTCCCACAAGCCAAAGATAGCAAAGGGAAAGTGGGGATGATTTTCTTAAGCCTGTCAGCCAGGCAGAGTGCTCCCCTGGCCATGACAGACACAAAATTTTCCGTCTTACATGAAGGATACCATTGAGACAGCAAGCATGATTCCCTGACTGAGTAGCTACCATCTGGCATTACATTGGGTACTAGTCTCCACTGCAGTTACTATTCAAGTACTATTCTGTTTAGCTGGATTTTATCTGAGTTTGCTAATGATTTCAGCTTAAAACCATACTTTTTTGGGGAATAAACCCAAAAATTCTTCCAGGTTTTTTTTTTATTTTTCTTTAGTTTCACATTTATTTTGGTGAAGCTTGCAAAATTCACAAGAGGATAATGAGTTCTTGTGGAGTGAAAGCAAGAATGCTCTTACTGGGGCATTGATATTTCAGTTCATCACTGATAAACATTACAAAGCCAGTTAGGTGGGAGGGAGTCAGGGCAAGGAAGAGGACCAGGACTTGGGGGCAGAAGGGGCTAACAGTTTTTCAGGAAATGTTTTGAATGTAATAGGATCTTACTACCCTGCCATGAAATACAGCCCTTGTGTTGTCATGAAGTAGGAGCAGAGGGAAAATAAATCTGGGTCTCAGCTAGAAGAAAAGATATAGTACAAACAGGTTGGGAAGCCAGGTTTGTGGTTACACGGGGACTATAAACCCTTGAACTAGCCAAACTGAATAGTTTTCAGTCACACTACAACGTGATTACAGGTTATTCCAGCACTAATCTCTTGTTAATGAAAGTAGAATTCAGATACAGGCTTATCAGATGTTCTGTGTTTATACTTTGTACTCCCAAGGCATTTGGAGAAGGCATTATGTGCCTCAAAATCTCAGGAATAATTAATCCAAAGCAGAAGAAAGAAAAATGTGGTGCTGTTACCAGCAAATTTTAAAGGAGAATCTTTCTCTAATCACCTTGAACTTCAATCTCATTTCTGAGTGGATTAGTTAGTATGTTAATAAGGCTGCCAGAACAGTAATGATGGGGATTTCAGGGCACTGGCTGCCACACCTCAATGTGGTTCTGAATTTCTGAAGATACAGTGATAGTATCTCCTGTAAGAAGTAAAAAATCTCTACCAAAACAATATGCCTACAGGGTGGACTTTAATAGCATAAAAATTGAGGAGTTTTTGTTAAAAACAATATTCCCACAGAATTTTGACACATACCTGTGTCACCTTCAAATAAAACCAATACAGTGAACAATCATTGTCCTCCCTCTCCCACCCCATGCAAAGGCTTTAACAATGCTACGATTAAGCTATAGTTTCTGCTTTGCAAGTTCAGAATCACTTACCTAGAAGATCTTGCTCCTGCAGGACTAAAATAAATGCCATTGCCCAGAGGAAAAGCATGGTTTCAGCCTCGCTGGGCTCTGCTGCAGTTCTGGTGGAGAGCCCTGCAGCCTCTCTCCCTCCCCAGCTGTGTATCCACTCCTCGTCCAGCCCTTCGTGCTGAGGTTTAGCCAGAGTTAGGCGGAAATATGCCCAGGCTGAGCCAAGATTCTTAAGCTGTTCTCTGCTGCTTCCCTCCTTTTAAAAAACACCCTTCCAGCTCCATGCACAGCCCAGCTCTCCAGGCAAGCTGGCAGTGGTCCAGTCTCCCCAAAGTTGTTTTTTTACCCTTGTATTTATTTACCCAGACTTCAATTGGAATGCAATAAAAAGCTTAGGATCCTATAAAATACAGCAAGTGGGGCAAGGAAAGGAAGGGAGAAAGGAGGAGGAAGGGGGTGCTGGTTATTTCTTTCCCTGTAGGTTTTCATCTAGGGCAGGGAAAGCAGGAGCACTGGAAAACACAATATCTTTAGATCTTGTGAACTTATGAATTTGCTCATTTTGAAGAGTGTGGAAACATCTTTCTTGGGCAGTACATGGGAGGTGGCAACTGTCTGTGATGCTTTACGTTTGGAGAGTATCACAGGAGCCCCTGAGGAGCCATTTGAGCTCTCCTCAGTTTGGCAGATTTTTGAAATAGGTTGGGCTTTGTAACATCACTGCAAAAGTAGCACTGCTCATGGTAGTCTGACAACGTGTGTGATTTTTAGCAGGATCTTAATTGAATGTTGTTTTTGTCTTGTGGGTTCCTGGGTGCTGACTGGATAAGCATCAACCTTTGACCCCTCTAGACTTAAGGTATCTCCTTCCTAGTATTGTTCCTCATATTCATTTGAGTTACCTTTTTCAAACTGTTGCAAGGAAAAGGTGAGAGGCCATCAAGGCATCCTACTTAATCCCAAAGGCCATTGTACAGTCTAAACAGTGTTTTAACTATTGAAAACAAATCCTGCAAACTAGAACATATTTCTTTGGTCATTACTACCTCCCAAACAGTCAGAAAATCAAGTCATTTGAATAACTGAAAGTGAGCCTGTAGATATACTATCTTAGAGTTCAAAGTATAATCATCCTTAGGGACTGCCATAACAACTTAGGTTGTGAGCTCAGTTGCAAGGCAAAATAGCCTCGGTAATAGAGATTCTGTGATTGGAATTCAGCTGGTAACTTGAACGAGGCACTGAGCAAAACAGGGCACAGAACAACCTTGGTGTTTATTGAGCTCTCAGGGTTGGTGTGAATGAGTTAACATTTTTATGAAATGAAAATGAAATTAGCTATGAAAATTGGAGTGGCAGTGTTTTTCTAGGTTTTGGCTTTTGGCTTAAATCGCTATGTAGCAATATTGCAATTTGTATGAATTCTTGTTTTCAGAATAAATTTGATCATGCCTGGTGAAAAGTTACATAAATCTTAATCTTGTTATAAATATGTCTTTAAAAGGGAACTGCAAAAGGTAATGGTGAGTCCACCCTCAGTTTTGCCCTGTGTTTGAATGTGAAATGCTAGGCTATGATTTTTGAAGTGGAACATTCTCTGTGTGTTGCCTGTGCTTTGAAGAGAGGAGACTTGGGAGCAGAAGAAGAATATTTGTGAGTAGCTGGCTGCTGTTTTCTGAATGTGTTTGTCCTTTACCTTTGTCCTTCCTTAAGCAGAATCACCCAGTGCATCAATGCAAAGGGAGCCTGTTGTGGATGCTTTTCCATGTACTCTCTATGCCATACTGTTAAAAAGCAATGAATGTTCATTGAATCAGTTTTCCCTTCAACACACTGTAAAAAAAACAAGGCAATTTCCATTCCAGACCACCTTTCCTGAGGCTGCTCACCCCCTTTACAGCACATTTCCTTGAGGTTCCTCCTGAATTGCTCTCAGGCTCCTGGAACAGTTCACTCCCTCTAAGGCACTTGCTGCATATTTTTGGATACTGTGTTATGTTTGACCATAGTGAGGTGCTGGTCTGATAGCCATGGAGAACTAAACAAAATAGTGTGGGTTTTCCTCTAGTATTATACTCCAGGGGTTGTTTCCGTAAGCAGAGAGAAGTTTTTTCCACTGCAGGGAAATGCAGCCAGAAAGAATACTTCTGCCAAGTGGGATTCTGGTTTTCAGGAGGATTACCTGTCCTGAGATTTTTAGTAATCTTGGTTAATTACCTCAGATTACTTTTGTTATTTATAAATACTCAGAATGAAGCTTCAGGGTAAGACAACTTAACTAGCAATCAAAGTATAAAAAATCCGGAGTGTGTGACAACACCCATTCAATTGCAAAATAGATTTTTCAGTGTAAGACAGATTTGAGAACAGAAGAAAGAAGATTATACTAATGTGTTTGGTTTTGGAAAAGTTAGTAACTGATTATCATCAGAGAAAGCACTCTTCAGCACATTCATCTTGGAAATGGCCATATATGAGAACACAATGAGATCATATGAATATAGGTTTGCACAAAATCCAGCTGTTGAGATGTTCCCAAGATACCAGCAGCCAAAAAAAGCATACCAGTGAACAGGGATGTGAATTTTTGCCAGCAGGCAGTTTGGTGAAAGGGAGAGCAAACATAAGGATTAAGTTTATTTTGGGAGATGCTTTTTTTTGTCTGTTTTTGGTACAGTCTTTCTGTATCACTTTCTTGGACTAGTCAAATGCTTGGCAAAAGCAATGAATAAGTGTACAGTGATCCTACAGAGTGCATAGGGAGAAGGAACACAATAAATAAAGGATATGTGTCAACAGAGGACATACATGCCGTGTGAAAAAGATCATATTGTTATTGGGCATGGAATCCTGCAGCATGGGCTGACAGAGGATATAGCTGAGCAAACACTTGCCAAAAGTGGGAGTGTACTGTACTGCAGTCCCTTGGGACTTTATGTGAGACAGAGAAAATCAAGTGGAGATTACTTCAGGGAACAAAAATATGGTAGAAAACCCATCCTTGTAGGAAGAGGAAAGTGCCTTACCCTGAAGAGAAGGAAATCAAAGAGAATAATCTCTACCCTGGATTTAACACTGGTGAGTGATGAAATCAGTGCAAGTTTTGTGTGTTCTGCCTACCTTCCCCTGAGAGATTTGTCTCCATTACAGACTGTGGAGATTCCTCGAGCTCCTATCACAGGCTTAATTTCTGTCAGCTGCTCATGACCAGTTCTTGCTACCTGGAGGTTACTGAACACCTTATATAAAATGAGGCCTGTTTCGTGATCACTTTAAAAGAGGTCAATTATTTTCACTCTCTTAATTCACTCAGTTTCTGGCTGCTGGTTTGGAACAGTAGTTGAATGGACGTAGAAGCAGAATTTTATTACCTGGAGAGGTTGATTTCCACAGAGCGGGTATGCAGCTTTTGGGTTACTTCTCAGGGCAGATGAAGGGACTCTTGCAGTGGTGATTTCCTGAGAATGAAGTAGACTTTGCCCTTTAAAGCTTTTGATAGTAGTGACTCTTTGCACCACATGCCTGGCAGTCTCCACGGAGCCTCCATGCCTCTGTTATTCATGGGGCAGATTCTGCTGGTGCTACAGGTCTCGTGCAGCCTTCAATGTGTGAATACCTTCAGGTTCTGTGCCAGGGCAATCCCCTCTCTAGTCTGTTATATATCAACTTGTACTAGTGTTTATTACCTTGATTTGCAAGGGACATCAAAAAACGTGAAGTTCTCCTGCTATTGTCATAAAGGCATAATCTTTGATGCTGTAAAAAACCCCCATATCACATGGTCCGTAGTGTGAGGTACTTCAAGACCAGCTCTGTCTCTGTGCCCTCCCTAGAGAAGTTAGCAAGTGTATGTGTCATGGAGCAGACAACTCTGGTCCAGCCTTCTTCAAAATAATACATTTTGTACTATGCCTAAAGCCAACAGTGAGTCAGCTGTGGGAATTGACTCTCTGGTGTCCTCTTGGTGCCAGCACACTGGGCTGGATTCTGTTTGCCAGCATTAGGTAAGCATCCGATGGCTTCAGGCTGTTTTCTGAAGCTGTGGCTTCAGCTTCCTGAGCACTCATCTGCCAGGAAACTGACTCAGAAACCTGAAGGAAAAGGTGGGTCACATGGAATATTAGTGAATTATGTTTGTTTCGTATTTTTAACTGGTTGTTATGCCCCTCCATTTTGACAGATTTCAGGCTGTCCATGCCTCAAGACCCCCTATGAAATGTGGTATGCAGTGTGCCTACCCATTTTAGAGAAAGGAAACCTTTGTCCTTACAAAGGTGGATTAAATATATTCCCAGCTAAATTAGTGACTCAGGAACAGACTTTTGACTTCCAGTCATGGATTACACACACGGTGATTTGATAATATGTGCTATATTTTCTATTATACAGGGCTGTGTCGCTTTGCTGTTGTAACTTTATGTCCACCCATCTGAGTCGCATAAAAATGTGAAATAGATCTGTGAGTCTGTGGCGGACAATATTCGAGGCAAATAATACTCATGGGGGAAGTACTTGATTATTCCCAAATTAGAATTACTCATCTAGTGTCTTTAGCAGATCAGTATTGCAAACCACACCAATTAAATGAGATAATTACTTGAAATTGAACCAACAGTTTCATTCTGTGAAGGAGCAGCTGATATCTGAGAAGCTATTCATCTGCTGAATAGCACCTTGCTGAACACGAGTCATGACAAAGAGCAGTATGACAGAGGTTTGTTACTTAACAGCTCTGTACCTTTATGAGGGAATGCATCAGCCATGTATGTGAAGCCTTTGAATATGGGTAATATTTGCGGTATGAGTGGAGATATTTAGTGAAACAGAGAAACAGCTGGAAATAAATTGCATTTTTGATTGCTCATCAGCCTATTCTCGTTTCCTCTTAATTACCACAAAGTCATGGAAAGGTGCAAGTAGAAGAATGACTTGCCAGAGAGAGAAGCCAAGCTAATCACTCCACTGCCATTCCTCTAAAACTTTACAGTACATGTATAATTTTACAACCAATGTAGTAAAAATCCCTGGTTAAGACTCCTTTTAAAATATGTGTGTCAGAGAATATACAATCCTGTAGCAGGATGGTAGGTTCCTGTGTTATTACAGATCCCTCATATCTTTAGCTGCAATTTTTCTTCAAGCATGCTTCTGATACATGCTTCCAGGCAGAGAGTGAGCAAGAATGTGTATGGATTTTTTTCATCCCACTGCCTTTGTAGTTAATCACATGATGGACCCTGTCCAACAAGATTCCCCAACAGTACAGCTAGTTATTACTGTATGGTACTGGCTTCTCACCTCTTTAATTCCAGCTGCAAAACTGCATTAAAAGACAACTTAAATACTTTCATAATGCCACTGCTTAATAGGAGAATTTGTGGTAGTTGCCATAGGGAAATTGTGTAACCATAAGAAGGAAGAGAAGTGCCCATGAAAAGAGTTCTATTAAAAGTTGATCCAAAGCATGAAAAATCTTGTGAGAGTATGAACAAATGAACAGATTAGCCTGATTAGCACACTCCACAAACTTTGGAGGCAGGGTATTAATTCTGATTTTTAGAAAACAGATGTGAACTCGACTACTGTCTTTCACCTACTATTTTTAACTTTTTTCTAATGAGATCCTTAAAGTGCAATTGGCTCCATGTTTAGGGGGGAGGCTGATAGTGGTTACACCTGCTGTTAGTTTGCTGTGTCTGCATGCATGATTTAGTTAGTGTTAAGATGAAACAAGTAGGAGAGAATTATCACCTACATTATCACCTACAAGCAGCATCCTTGTAGGAAACCAGGATGGCAGGGATGCTGTTTCTAATGTCAGATTTTAGGAAATCCTTCCTTGCTTTAAGAGACCAGTTGGCTCTAAGGAAGTTAAAATATCTGTTACAATATTCTGTCCAGATGTAGTAAAGTGCTTTCCATTATCTGTCCCAACTGTTCTTTAATTTAGACCCACCCCTTCAACTCATTGTAATAACAAAAATCTTATGTCTTAATTCAGATATTAATCTATGTAATTCTGTATTTTTATTTCTGTAAATGCTATCTGTTTTTTCCTTCTTGAATACTACTTTTTGCCATCTACATAGTAATGAAGGGATGACTTTTTGTTTCACAGTGGCAACTATTTAATGTCTCTTCTTATTAACACTGAGAAATGAGGAAATAAAAGATTAGAGGATACAAAACATGGAAGGGGAATAGAGGGCTCATTGCATGTGTTCGAGGAATGAAAAGCATCAGAGGTGAGGACAGAGGAGCCAATTGAACCATAAGATGCTATAAATATTCCAAATTAATCTCTTTATCCCTAGGAAAGTGAATTAGGACAAGCTAATAGGGCAAAATCTGGTGGTTTGAATTTAGAAGAAAATATAGCAATCCGGGGTGCACAAAGTGTTCTGCTGGTGTTAGACACTAAGTCCAAGAAATGACTGCTGGGAGGGACTTGATTGCACAGCTTTGATGGAGTTGGTGGAAGGAGAGCGTGGGAGCAGGCAGAGGGAGGCGAGGTGGTGGGAGCAGCCCAGCAGGAGGGCGGGGGAAGGGGCATGGGGAGCGGACTGAAGAACACGGATAAATGTCCCCTGGCAGCTGGGGAGCCGCCTCACAGGTGGCCACTGAGGTGATCTATTTCTGGCCACCAGGTTACCCCAGGGGCCGCTCCGTCTTTGACTCAGGCGGCTGCTTCGCTTTCCTCTTCCCACAATAGCACTGGACAAAGCTGTGGGCAGGGCTGGGTACAGCCCAGGTGAGCTGATCTCCGGCACAGCGTGAACTGCAACCGAGAGTTCAGTGTTTTAATTAGGCTCAGCGGGAGGGGAGGGAAGAGGATTTAGATCAATGAGTGTCTCGGACACAAGTAACAGAGCCCGACTGTTACGTACTTGACCTTGACGTGCTTAGTCTGTGGGGAGGCAGAGGAGTTCAGTCACCGAGGATGCTGAGAGGGGCTGGGAGTGGCACGCTGGCAAAGCGGTGATTTACGTTCAGCAGAAACCATCATCTGTTCTTCACTGCTGTTGGATATCTAAGCGGTGACATGCCAAACACTTTTGAAAGCTTTTTAAGCCTCTGAAAGCATCATGGAGTAGTTATCTACAGATTGTGGCAAATCAGAATCTCTTTGGGAGTAAGTCTGTTAAAAAAAAAAAAAAAGTTGTGTTTCAGCTCACATTCACTTGCCATTTGAATGCTTGGTGGTCTCTGTTAGTGAAAATAACTTTAATGATTACAGTAGTACTTTGGAATGATACGGTACCACTGTGATGTTCTAATGTGTCTGAAAGGGAGAAGTGAAGCTGCACAGTTGCTGTGCTCTGCACGGACAATCCAATATGGATTTTCAGTGACTCCCTGGGTGGGCTTTGGCTGACAGGCTTTCACTCTGTGTGAACACAACTGTGTGACAAATACTTTAGACCCAGATGGACAAAAAACACTGGAGTCAGTGATAACATAAGGTATCTCATGTTATTCAAAGGTATCTAGATACACTCTTTGCTCATTAATATAATTTTGTGAGGTGGGTTAGAACAGATTATTGGATACTTTCATGCATCTGCAATGCTACTCCATTGCCTCTGCATGTATTAAAAATGTTATCCTACCACTTGAAACTGAGATAAGCAGATATCACAGAGTTAAATATCCCAAACAGTAACACAAAATGTTTTCATGGTCCTTATCAGTTATTTAGTCTCAGTAATAGAGAATGAGGGGTTTTTTGGTAAGAGAAAAACATAAGCTTTGTGGTGGAATTCCCAGTTTTTGCTCATCTGATGCTGTTGGTCCAGCATCTTAGAATTACACCTTTTATGGATATAAATACTGTTTTGATGATATAATCTTTGGACCTCTAATGTAAACTTTTGCTCTTAGTCTTGAAAAGTATCTCACCCTTTCTGCAAAATGTTTACCTGATAAACAGACACAGTCTGTCCCACATAGTAACTTTAGGCAAAGCACACCCAGGCTTCCCTCTTCCCTTTTGCTCCAGCAAAGATGTTCTTTGAATTGATGTGCCTGCCCTTTCTTTCAGCCACTGCAAAATATAGCTTGAGGAAGCTAAATCTGTTTCCACTTATTTCAGTCTACCTTGTCAGCCTTTTCTCAGCTCCCTACAGATAACAAATAGGAACGTGAAATTCTGCTGCCATGGGTCAGCTGCTATCTGACAAATACAAACACTGGAGGCTGAAACTCTGGTCTGCTCTATAAGTATTGATTTATGAAGAGTCTGAGATGGAAGTTAAATTATATCCTAAATTAGAAGGAAATGTGAAGCTTGTTGGTGTCTATTCCTTTTTTTTTTTTTAATTGGCAATTCTTTATGAATTGTCTGTATCTATTTATCCATACTGATTATCATAGTGGTTTACCACTGCATTTGCATCAATACATTGCATAATCCTAAATGATCATTTTGGTTTTCTGAATTGCTCTTCTCTGAGCAACTTTTATTGCTTTTCTTGGCTTAACTGCAGACTGTCTCCATCCTCTTTCCTTCTGCAACTGATAAAATTCTGTAAAGAATTCTTTACTTTGGATAGACTATTGCTTCCCACCCATGCTGTTCTCACTGAGGTTGGAAATGTTATTAATCTAATTTAGTGTGGGGAAAAACTTGGCTAACCCTTCAAAATGGTCTTTCAAGTCCTGTAATTCAATAAAGTCCTTATTTACAATGGCAATAGCTATTTCTCCCGGTGCTGTCCAAACTGAGTTCTCTCTTGTTACAAGAGAATGAAGCATTGTTTTCCATTTTCACAGCAAAAAGGTGCTATTTTATTTTTCAGTATGGGAAAAGTGCAGCATAACAGGTTTTCTAACAAAAGAAGCAGCTGTTATTTTCCACATTATGCCATCTTTTAACAGCTTTTGCACCAGGGACCGAGAGAGGAAGGCAGGCAGTCATATACAACCTGATGAGTGTAAAACTGTTATTCTGAAACTTGGATTTTCCACTCCTTTCCAGTTCTAATCAAGCTTGTTCTTACACACCAACACATGAACACTGAATTTCAGTTTTGTGAGTTGATTAAAGTATGTGGTTTATTTCTTTCTTTGGACTCAAACTTCTAAGTACAAGATAATGTTGTGTGATGATGTGGATAAAAGCACTTCTCAAGAACTGCCATTTCAGATGTATACAGTGCCCTTGACCATGGGTGGTTTTACTGAGGTCTCAGTTAGGTATGTCTAAAGCTGATTTCCTTACACAAACACACGGAGTGTGAGTGGTGGCAGTATGGAAGTTGTAAATGAAACCTTTGGAAAGCAATACAGCACTGAGGCGTTGGCTGTCCTCCCTTAGGACCACTTAAGAGCAGCTGGGAGGAAGCAAGAAACTCTAGATTTGAAAAGAAATGTCATCTGGGTTGACCTGTAACTTAGTGTTGTCCTTGATGGTTTCATGGCAATTATCTTGGATATCACTTGACCATACCAGCAATGCAATTATATCTTACCTATCCCCTCCTTCCCCCATATAAAAGAAAAAGTCAAAGCTGAAAGGTAGCTTTTCCTTCCTGTGGTGATTCTGGTGTTTTTCAAAGCACCGTGGACATGTTTGGAAGTGGTAAGGGCTTTGAATGAGTGTTTGACATGGGCCTAAATCTACAGCAGAAATTTCCAGATATCCTGTTTCCCTAGTGGGCTGCTTGTTTGGGAGTATTTTAGAAGGACAGCAATTCAGTGCTTTGTATACTTCTGTCCTGCACCTGCCTGGTGAATTTTTTTCCAGCTACTTGATGAAATGGTCCCAAAAGTCATTTTCCTCATTCTGCATAGTCTGTGAGTGTCAATCACAGATCAGAACCTCATTTGTGAGGAACTGAATTCATGTCAGGACCTGAGCACATCGGTCTGGACTCCCAGACACCCAAAATCTAGGCTCTACCATTTTCAGTGCCTTTAGGTTCCATTTCCTGCCCACCACTGCAGTTCAGACATTTATGAACAAAGTAGTAGCTCCACTCGCTTTCTCTCTGTGCTTCAAGGCACCAGTGACTTTGGCCTAAACTTAACTCAGGGCTGTAAGTGCTGGCAGCAATGTGCTGCTGGGCTGGGGACATTTATAGCACATGGCACGACCACAACCTGTCCATCTACTGCCTGGAAAGGGAAAAATAAAAGGGTTTTGGATGGGCAAAAGTAGAAAAAATCATGAATCTGGGGCTTCATCAGTACTGATGAAGTCAGGAGAACATGGACCTGCCTGCCACACCAGTGTAGGGAAGGCTTTACCAGCATAGCTCAGACTTTTCTAGAGATCCCAGAAGACTATTTGATCATTTATTCTGACTCTCCCATACAAATCAGATTATAGTATTTCTCACGATATCCTGTGGGGAGCGTTAGGTCACAGCTTGGGTTAGATTTTATTACGTGTCTGTTCTCTGTGTTGGAGATTAAGATTTTGTACTGTATTGGCAGAAAGCAGAGGGTACTGAGGGTACACTCATTTCTGGAAAGGGACACCTGGTCCATCTCCAAGCAACCTGGAGCCTGTGTTCCATCAGGACTATATTCTAGAGAAATAGTTACCACAGAAGGACCCCCTGCCCCATTCCCACTGCACAGCCATTCTGCATCTGGAACTGTGCCTTTTGCTAGTGCACTCTCAGGGCAATGAAAAACAGATTCAGATGGGGTTTTATATACATATATATATATATATATATATATATATATATATATACACACACACATGCACACACACACACACACACATATATATGTTGCTCCAGTCTTTTCCCTAGATGGTCTTTTCTATCTGTATGATCTTGGTATCTACGTTTCTCTGCTACAAGGACTTGTGCCAAGAGAAGACCCAAAGGAATAAATTGGTTTCCTCTGTGCCTCAGTCATGAAGACCCGTGTCCTTTGGTGCTGCCTTAAAGGATCCCTGCAGTGACTCCACCACCACAAGCCTGGCATCCCTTTCCTGCCGCTTTGCCCATCCCGGTGCCTACTGCTCGGTTGCGGGCCCTGCGGCAGGTCGGGATCGTGCTCCACAGCTAAGCAGTAAGTAACTAAAGCTTCAAGTGCCCTGCTAACAGAGCGTCACCCAAGCATAATCCAGGCCCTGACTCAAATCGACAAAGACAGGTTGGGCTCTGAAATAATCTCTTTAAATAGCAGCAGCCATGTCTTTCAAAGGCACTTCCCCCCCAGCCAGCGCTGAGAGCTGCTTACAGCACGTCACCTGCTATTTCCCACCCAGCCAGTGCAGGGCTGACACTTCTCACAGGCAAGTGAGCAGTCTCCCAGCTTTGCTTTGCACCAGGAATTACAATGAATTTTGCAGCACAGTTTCTCTACTCCAGGGTGTTAAAAAACAGAAGTCCCAGGGAGCGCTTCAGGGAAGATGAAGAATACGACCCTTTCTGGCAAAGGTTGGAGAATATTGCTGTCTGACTTAGAGCTAGAGCTCTCCTTTATCCCCTTCAGGGGTCACGGTCAGCCCTTGGGGTCCACCCAGGGCCAGGCCCATGGACATGACAACCCCTGGACCCCTCCTGCCTCCTTATGGTGTCGTAGTTGGAGTTTTGCTTCGCCTCGTTGCTTATTTAGTCGCTCTGCTGTATAGGTAATGCTTTCTTTTTCCTTTCCTTACTTTCCAAAAAAATTAAAAAAAAAAAACCAAACAGGAAATTGTTTGTGATTTTCCAATATCTCCAAGGGTTCTGTACGTATGAGTTGCTCTTGGAATCATCCACTAGAAGAAGGGGAGATTTGAATACTTTTAGCCCATGGAGTTCAGCTTTTTTATTTCTTCATGAGCACAGTATCAGAAATAATCTTAGAGAGGCTAATGGACCGCTGAAAATTTATCTTAGGTTAGCCTGTGTCAGATCCTGTTATTACAGGTGTTCTGTGGTTGTCTTTGTTACGGTGCATATGGTGGTCTCGAATTCCTGTTTTCAGGAGGATGCAGATGGAATTTAAGAGTCATTTAGTGCCCTTGTGTAGCATGAACTGAGGGTGTGCATCCACATGGCATGGTTGATTTGTGCAAACTCATTCTTAACCTTTTCTGTAGTTGTTTTCTCACCTAGTTTGATTATCTGGACACCACTAGCAAGATCACAACCTGCTTTTGCCGGATGTAGTACAAATAAGAGACAATTCTTGTTTCCTGCATCCTCCCAATAGTCACAGATGTTGCTAATATTTAGAACACAAATTGTTTCAGTTGGTTCAATGCTGTTAATAAACCCTCGTGGAACACCAAATGGGAAGACAAGATCACATTTCTGCACTGCCAAAATGGCTTGCCCGAAGTTGCACAAGATGTGACCTGTTCTGCAGTGAACTGAGAATCTTAAACCAGTCCTTTCAGCACAGGACCACTCTTTCCTCTAGTTTGATTTACGCTATTTGTTCTTTATTACAAGTGAATTATGGAGATGTGTTAGTCATCAGAAAACCTCTTAACTCAGAACACATTCAGCTTAGGGAAAAAGTTTAATTACTGCCAAACCTTAGCTGCCAAACAATGTGCAGTGTTTGATAGTGATCATTTGACATTCACAGCTGTGAATGTCCTTTAAGAACTTTTGAGAGGGATGGGTCTGTGTGAGGGACAGTTGGTTACCTCTGCTTCACCACCTTCTGTAAGAGGAGGCCTTCTGATTTGTTCTTATGTTCAGATTACTTTTTCTAATGTTATGTATTTGGCTGCTGCCACCCAGTTGCCATTGCCAGCAGTAAGCAATGACATTTATATAGCGTGTACAGAAGACTGGCAATGGATTATGACCACAGCTGAAAGCAAATATAGTGCTAGGCTCAGGCTCAGGCTCTGCTAAATCTGACAAACTAAGGAGAGATTTTATCAGAGGTGATAATGCAGCTTGGTTATTCTTTGCGTGAGCCTGAGCTTGTTTTGTTGCTGGTGTAGCTTCACATGGTTTTGTCAGACCTGTGTACAGGGAGTAGAGTTATAAAGGCCTGCTCAGTCTCAAGGCTTGGTTATTATGCACCCATCTGTGCTGGATGGTCCCAGTGCATACACTTTTGTCACACAGGCTAGTTACTAAGCCCTGATCTCTTTGTCTTTAAGACACTCTAATAAGTCACCCTGCGGAAGTCTTAGGCAAGTCACTCGATCTGTCTGTGCCCCAGTTTCTGTCAATAAAGTTGAGCTAATATTTGCTGAATTTGTCTCTCTGTTTAGAGGAAGATGTTGGTGATTCCTATGTGATTTAAGAACAACCACCTTGCATAGGGTTTGGGGACATAAACGTCAGATATGCATTTTAAATTTCCATCCAGTTCATGCCACTAGTTGGAGTGATACAGTCTCGAATGGGTGTTTTAAGTACTAGTGTTACACAAAATACTGATAATTCAAGGAAGTAATGTTTGAGTGCCATATTGCCTTTGATTTGTTTTAATTGTACTGTCAAAGAGAGATCTAGCATATTTCTTCCCTGTGCCCGCAGGAGTGTACTTGTCACCCTGTAGTGCTGTGGAGGGTACTCACACACTATATAGTGCAGTAACCTAGAATTCCTGGCACTGAAGATGATATCTGTCATGATGCTCCTTGCCATTTTTGTCACAGCAAGCTTCAATTTTTCTACCATTTCTCTTTCATAAAGTCCCACTTGCACAAGTTGCTGAGATGCTTTTAATAATTGCTGCTATTGCAGCATTTGAATGGGTTTGGGGACAGAGAGAAAGGCAGAAGTTAGGATGGAACAGGAATGTTTAGGAGCTCTAGGGAGCAACAAACAAGGAAGGTATCAGAGGAGTGCTGGGACATGGAATTATAAGGATTAATGGAGCTGGGGAAGTTCTGGGTAAAAGGGATTTGGATGAGAGAAAGGGTCCTCTCTGTCATATCCTGGGATTACCTCTTCCTCGCTCCTTTGAGAGGAGATCCCAGCTGCAGTCACATTGCAGTCATAAGCTGAGCAGGCTGCTACTTGCAGCAGGCTACTCCCCCTGCTTCACCCCCCCTACATGACACACCTCTGCTCAACACTTTGAGGAAGGAGGCAGAAGTGACTTTAAAGAGGTCACCTTTTGTTATAAGAAGTATTCTGAACTTGCAGGCATAAGACCTGAACCCATTTATCCAGAAAGCAGATAACAAATATGTCTAAAACTGTATCTTACCAATGTCTCTTGGTCAGTGGGCTCCAGGAAGGTGTTCAGGGGGCCTGAAGATGACAGCAGCATATAGGTATGATCTTAAGAAACCCCTACACCCAAAACATTAAAGAAGAAGGAAATAAAAAATCTACATATAGAGAACATGGGTATCTGTGTGCTGATGAGTTAATTACAGGCTAGCCCCTGTTCATTGAGACAGTTTGAAGGGGTATTCAAGCTTAACATTTTGCACCGATCAGCCCAAGCAGGGCATTGAAGTTAGAAATTCTTGTCATAGCAAATGGATATATGGATGCTACAGAACTTGTACCATACTGTCAATTCCTCTTAATGGTGAGTATCATTGTGAATGCAGATGATAAAAGCTGCTGGACAAATGACAAAGAAATGCCAAGTTTTCAGTCTTACACTAAAATTTGTTTCCTTTTGTGACAATTTCATTTCCATCTGCAAAGCAGTACAGTAACATGGGAATGTATGTCCATAATTCCAACTCCATGTCTGCCTCAAAATGTGTTGTTGTGGCTCATTTTGAAAGAGGTACAAAAGCTACCCAATGGGCCCAATGCTGACGTTGGTTACATCTGCAATCAAAATGACAACACTGGTCAGGCCAAAGAGCAGTCTGCCTCTGTGTGTCCTCTAGTAGTGACCAGTAACGGGAGCTGGGAGAAAAACAAAAGCCACCTAAGATGCCTTCTCTCATGTGCCTTCTTGGAGTCTACCAAGTGAGTGTCTAGGACAAGAATCTCGGATTGATTCTTGAATGGTGTGTTTACTGGTCACTACTTCCATGGAGTTGTACAATTCTTTTAGGAACCCATTTATATTGTTGTCCTTCATAGAATCCTCTGGCAATGACTCCTGCGAGCTAATTATTTTCCCTAAGAAGACAACTTTTAAGTCTTCTGCCTGATACTTTCAGGCATTCGTATGATCTCCTCCCTAACATTTATACTGGGAGAAACAGTGACTAATCCTTCACAATTTGTTATTCCCTGGACGACTGTGACTGCCAATTTTTTGCTGTTTCAGTTTTAGAAGTTGAGGGGATCCAGTACATCAGTTTAACTTGTTTAGTCTGTGTCATGGATCCTGAGGGAGGCAGTCTGCATGTGCTTCACTCAATGGGGACAAGTAACTGTCCCTCATTGCAGGATAACTGCTTGGACACTTCTTTCTCTGTATAACAAAGGCAACAGTTGTGATCTTTAGGTATAGCATGCACTACTGCTTTTTATCTTCCTAAATTATTTTTGCTGGGTTTATTATTTTCTCAATTTATTAATATTATTTTTCAAAATTTGTTTTCCCTAGTACTGTTTAACTGGATAAAAATTTTCAGTATGTTCAAAAAACCAAACTGGAAATAGAAAAATTATTCATTCCGAATTGTTGCTTTTTATCATTCTAAGAGCACATTCCAGTACACACTGTCTTTGCATTGACTTTGAGACTTTAAAATATATAAACCTATCTGCTTAAACAAATGATATTTTTTCCTGTGCCTTAATTATTTATGGAATGTCAGCATTTGGATCGTCTCTTTTTTTTTTTCCAGTTATGCTGAGCAGCTGTTCTTGAAAAAGTAGGTTTATAAACTGTATTTTCATGTTTGCTTTTACTAATCACTTAAAGGTAAAATGTTGCGATTTATAACCATGTAACTAAGCTTGCCAGCTAAGTATTTGTCTTATGGCTGGAAATAAACAGATTTTTTAATGAAAACTTTCCTAGACAAGCTCCAAAAAAGGAAAAGCTCCATTTGAAAGGAGTAATGTTTTATAACTGTGGTTTGTATTTATGTTGGCTCAGATCTTCATCTGGTGGGCATGATTGCTGGAATAGGGGCTATATTTTGTTGCTGTGCATGGGAAGTCACATGCTGTCTTTTTGTGAGTACTTGCATGGTTTACTGCCTGCTTTGGCTGTTCCTGCAAAAGAAATCCATACAGAGATAATCTCTGCCAAGCATAGGAGCTGCTTTTGAGGCAAGAAATTCTTTTGACCCAAAAGGGTCGTTAGTTGCCCGTTTCTGATGTGTTACCAATCCTCAGCCACTGTCACCGGGGGAGTTTTAGGGCTCTAGGAGGGTCCGTGGCACAGCCAGATGGGCTCAATATGGAAAAAACATCATTTACTAATGTAAATGAAAGATATGGGTGTAGAAGGAGAATCAAAATTATTCTGAAATAAATACATACAATACCTACATATACAGTAGCATGATGATATTCCCTTGGTGAAGAGGCTACTGACCTTTCAGATGCAAATGGATGATGGTTTCCATATTAAATATTGAAACGGTAATATTTCAGATGTGCTTTAAACCCAGCTCAAGCTTGAGAAGCTGTTTGACTTTCGTTCTTCTTCTCCAGTGGTCACAAGGTGTTGTCCCCATCAAGGTCCTGAGCAGATACTCACTGTTCATGGGAGTGGTGCTGTAGATCAAAGACCAAGAATCTGATTTACTTCACTCCTTTTTTCTCTGAAAAAAAAAAAAAAAAGGAAATCCAAGAATAGGACAAAAAAAGTCAATATCCCATTTTGGTCTTTCTTTTTGCAGATAAAAATATTTGGTGGCACTAGGGTGGTGAGGCATTACCCTGTCACTCGTACTTTTCTCACAGAATCCTGCTTCATCAGTAGAGTTATTGTGGTCATCTTTGGCTAGTGTTTTTTTAATGGGCTTTTTGTAGTTGTTGCAACAGATACAGTGAAAAAGTGAGACTTTTTCTCCCATCTCAAATGCTAGTCAATAAAATTAAGAATTGACCTAGAAAAATCATGATTTTTTGATCTGCCTATTTTCTTTTACCCTACATATACCCTTTTAACCCATTTCCAGTGTAAGAAATATAATTCATTGCTAATGCTTGCTAAACATTTTAGATAACATGTTCAGAAATAAGATGTATATGTTCTTCTTTTTTTGGAGTGGTTATGGGTTATTGTGATATGGAAAATAGGGTTTTTGGAGGGAGAGGTAGGGAATGAACTCTAACAGTGCTGTGGCCTCCTAGATGATGATGCTGTTGTTTATGCCGCGACTGTGCTGTAACCAATCTGTTACTTTACCGTGATCTTTACTGATCTTTACTGTGTAAAGCTGATCTGATTCTCAGCTTTGCATTAACCTGACTAATATGCACCAGAACTAACACTGGAAGCTTAACATCTTTATGAAATGTTTCAACCACCTAACCCCAATGGAGCAGAAATGCAGAAAAGTATAGAATAGAGCTACTTGATAGTTATCTGTTTTGAAGATAGAATGCCTGCTGTTTGGGTGTACTTTAAGATACACTATGGGGAAACCATTTTAAATCACAAGTTTCAATATAAACAAGTTACGTGCATATACTTTATGTATCTAAGAATATTAGTGTTTTCATTAATTTTGGAGAGAGAAGACCTTGCCATGAATATTGTCTCCTATGAGGGTATACAGAATGATTGATGCTACTTGGTATATTACTTGATTCAAATAACAAAACATTTTATGCTGCCCATATTGTTATGTGAATTTCTATGTCGAACAATTGGAAGTGTAACAGGAAGCAGAGCTACTGGCACAGATTATTCAGACCATTAAGAAAATGAATGATACTGCCCAAAGTGGGGCAATTGCTCAAAACCCAGCTGTTTCTAAATATTTAACAATTCTCTTTGGAATTATAACAAAGGATATTACAGTGTTGATTGCTGCTGTAAAACTAGGACAGCATTTGCTTTAGCCAGCTCTGCTGATAAATTTAACTGTACAACTTAAACATAAATTATTTTATGAAGAAGGTAAATATTTTTCTGTGGGAGATAATGGTGAAATCTCTGACATAATTCAACGTTTGTTTTTTAGAAAACCCTTTCTACCAGATGGATTAATAGTGGGTCATGTAGAGGGGCTTATACCATCTGTGTAATTGTAGCCACAGACCAAGGGTGGTATCAGCTCTTCTTCAAATCACTGGTCTTCTGCTTAATGCTCCTTTTTCTCCACATTATTCTCCAAATTCCAAGAATTACTAGAAGTTCTGCATTTATTTCTTAGTAAGGCTGCAAAATCCTGCACTACAGTATACTGTACATTGTGGACCACAGAGTTAAACATTTGAAGGTAGGAAAACTGGCAAGTTTTTGTAGCAGTGTTGTCTCTCCTAAGTTCCTTGGGGAAGGAGGTTTGTGTGGCATCACATTTCTGTCTTATCTACATGTGTTTTTATCTGTGAAGTGTTAACTCAGAGATCAAGAAACCTTATTCTTCAGCTCTGTACTAGGATATAGCTGTTATCCCTTATCAAAGTAGTTTCCTTCCTGCCATGAGGCAGCTGACAGCTGTCAAGAGTGTGCTCTGCAAGTATGCAAGGGCAGAGCAGCAGAACCTCTTGTGTACAACGTAGTGACATTTGTTACTGCTATTAATAGTTTATGGGAATGGTCCGCACAGCTATTTTGCCTTTTTTGAAAAAGATAGAGCTGCATACAGAAATTCCAGTTGGAATAATTCCAGTTATTCCAAAATTTTTGGAAGCACTGAACTAGGATCCTTGCCAGTTGAGTACTGAGCACTAAGGAAGGTCTGGCTGCCCAGACAACATAGAATATATATTTGTTATTTTCTTGGGTATGACTGTTTCCCAGTTTGTCCACATGTCAGGTTATCTGTGGCTTTTCTAACAGCTGGAAAGTTACAGTAGCTTTCAGTGCACCTACAAGATAGGTAATATGACAGTAACAAATTCAGTCTATTTAAGGCTTGCAAAGAGCAACTGAGATGTATATCCTTCTTAAATGCTAAATTGTCAAGCCTTTAATCATCCAAGCTGTCCTAACAAGTTTCTTTAATTTGTTTTTAGGGATGACAATAAAATAAAGAAACAAGATGTCCCAGGACTTTGTGATCTTCACCGCTGTAAGGATGGGCTGATGAGAAATGGCCTTATTACACAGAAACCACCCTCTATCAACCCTGAGAGACTGAAGGATTTTGGTGAGGAGGATTACCTGAACGGGGATGTGAAGACCTGGGAAATGAAGATAGTAGGCCGAAATGAGGAGTTACTTACAGATACCCTTTCCCGCATCCCTCAGTCAAGCAGTACAACCATCCTGTCAAGCTGTAACAAGCTGATTCGATTTGAAGATATCAGTGCAGCAGCCTTCAAAATCCAGTGTGGTGTTCAGAAAACCCCCTGCATGGTAGGGAGTCTTTATGGCTTTGCATTCTCTCAGTGTTTCTTTTCTTGTTCCTTATGAAATTTGATCTGAAATGAAGGAAGAACATGCGTGAGCTGCAGCAGATAGATCTGTGTAAGAAGACTCATGTTCATATTAATTGTATTTAACTGTCAATTTTCTTCTTACCTGTTTACACTAACCTAAATCCTCAAAGATATCAGCAACCTGTAAACAAAGGATAAACCACATTAGGCATAGACTTAATGCACTGTGGTATTATGCTCCCAGTGAAAAACTCCTGCTACAAGGAACCTGAGTTTGTGACGATGGACTACCGGTGTTTGGGTAAAGAGTCTTGTGGGAGGGTCTGCTTTGGAACCAGCCCTTATATTTGGAGATTTTGAAGGTACAGATTTCCCTTCTCAGCCTGGCCAACCTGGCAAGGCTGGATATGTTCTGTAATGAGGTGGTTCTGCCATGTGTGTCTTCAACAAAATAAGGATGTGAAGATGGACACACACAGATGTGCGCACCTGGGATCAGTCTAGGAATGAAAATGACTGAGGCACTCCTATCAATGTAAAGCTTTTGCTAAGGCATATGAAAAGTACAGTGGCAAGCTATATAATTCATAGTGTATTTCTACTGTTGGGAGCTCTTCAGAAAGTCTACTCTGGGCACTCTGTGGCTAATTTCCTCTGTTCCCTTTGGTGTGTGAAAAGAGCGTCTTTGCCAAATGGCAATTCCTAGCAGCAGCCCCAGATCACTCTCTCAAATGAATTCTTCTCTGTTGCTGACCAGGACACCCCACCAGTATCAACAACTGTGGATTGTTTTTCTGGCATGCACAGGGAAAGGACCTTGCAATCTTGGTCCCTGCTTGGGGTTAGCTGTCCCTGGAGTGAAGTGGTTGGGTCCTCAAGGTGCAGCAGTTTGCCCTGGTTCCCAGATAGTTCCTGCTGATCCAGAGATATCATAACTACTTTCAGTGTGATTTTTTTAGCCTAGAGTTCCCAAAATAAGGATAGCTGTGCTTTTGTAGCACACTACTGAAGAAATGTGTCTTGTGACAAAGGACATGACACAAGACCATTTGGGGCAGTAAGGTGGCACAAAAGGTTTGACTGGAATGCAGGGAGTGAAAATGGAAAAATTTTGCATTCATATACTGCCTGTTTAGAGTGACACGAGAGTAAACAGTCCCGCCAACTGTGCCTGGGCTTCCTTTCAGAGTGGAAAAGTTGGTTTGCTTGGGAAGGCAGCAAGACGAGCAAGCAAACGTGCAGCAGAGGTGGTTGGGGGGTCAGTGCATGGGTGAATAGGGGGAGTGTACCAAACTCTTCATATCGCATCTTTTGTCACCAAAACTCTCACTGTCATGCTTGAGAATAAGACAGAAGTGTCAGTCTTCTCTTTTTGTGGAGAGACCTTCCAGGAAGAGAAGATTTGAATTTATATTGCACTGCCCTTCTCTGTATTTGGCAACTCTGGTCATATTTGTTAGATGGGTTTAATCATGCTGTAAAAAATTAGGTCTATGGGCAGGGAGCAGGAGAGTGTCATGGCTTAATTTGGAAAGCAGAACTAGCTAGCACTTCGCCCTTTGATAGCCATCTGTTCCCTGCACCTCATGGCGCTGTGCACTTCTGCCAAGCAGTTACAGGATACTGCCTGTGTACATCTGCCAGTGTGAGACTGCAGCAGCCTTGGCCATGTGAGCAGCTGAAGGACCTCATTCACACCTTCAGCTCAGATAGATCAGATCAATAGCTCAAAACTAGTAAAGTTTGTCTTGGCCCCATCCCTGAGCCATCTACTTGCTCCCAAGGTATGATATGAAAATCATCCTAATGCAGGCAAGACTACACCATAGAGTCCTGTCCATCAGGTGTCTGTGTAACACAAAACTTTTCGTAAACTGATGGTGCTCCTTTTCACAAATAGTTAAGCTCTCTTTAGCCAGTTCACACCATTTGTTCTCAGACAGCTTTGCCCCTTGAGCTGGTTTTTGGATAGGGTAGAGTTCATTTTCTTCACAGTAGCTGGTATAGGACTGTGTTTCAGATTTTTGATGAAAATATTGTTGATAATTCAGGGATGTTTTTGTTACTGCTGAGCAGCTCTTACACAGAGTCAAGGCCTTTTTTGCTTCTCACCCCACCCCACCAGTGAGAAGGCTGGGGACGCACAAGGAGTTGGAGGGGACACAGCTGGAACAGCTGACTTCAACTGACTCAAGGGACATCCCATCCCATGTGACATTGTGTTTGGCAACAGAATTAGGGGGAAAACTTGCTGGGGGGTCTGCTGCTTGGTGCCTGGCTGGTCATTGGTTGGTTGGTGGTGAGCAATTGTTTTCAATTGCATAAATTGTCCTTCTTGGGTCTTATTTACCTCTCTTTGTTATTCCTTTTAATGACATTGTTGTTGTAGTTGTTAATACTGTTGTTGTTATTATTATTATTATTATTATTATTATTATTATTATTACTATTATTACTGGTTTTATCTCAACCTAAGAGATTTTTCGCTTTAACCCTTCCAATTCTCATCTCCCCAGCAGGATAGGGGGAGGAAAATGAGCAAGCAGCTAGATGGGGTTTAGTTGCTGTCTGGATTTAAGCTGATGCCCCTCAACTTAAATAGTTCTTTTCTCTTGAGTATCCCTGGCAAATTTATGCAACTCAGCTGTATCCCCTTTCTGCATTTACTGTGTCAAGCTAAATAGGCTCACTTTATTTAGTCTCTTATGAACATTGTTTTTTAAAATTATCAGAATAGTGGAAAACCTATATCCCCCCTTGTTTTATTGTGAAAATAGCCCATGACTGTTGTTAATCAAAGTAATGTTCCTGCAGAAGTCCTTAGTGCATTTCATGCATTGATTCAAAAGCACAGGGTGGTGTCAAGAAAAACACAGACAACCTTTATTTTAACTCTTCGTTGAGAAGTAAGAACCCCTTTCAAGGACATTTGTTTAGATTAAAAAAGTGAGCATGACTATAACCCATTCAGTTAATTGAATGGAGAAACACTTTGCAGGGTGATTCCTAATCTACGGGTAAGACCATGGATGCAGCATCCTGGTTCCTTATGCAGGAGTTTGCCTGGAGAAGAGATACGGCATCATGAGTGAATTGTAACATATCAAAGAGGTAGTGAGTATAGGAAAACAAGGAATTGACATTAATTTGGACACTTGGTTTGGTTACTGATTTAGGAACTTTAAGGGTTGTTTTGTGTTAGCTTTGTGGATGTCAAATGGAGGGTGTGCTGTGTGTTGTACCTTAGACATGATATCTGTAGCCCTTAGAAGATCACAGTGACAAAAGGGAGAACTTACAGGCTGGTTCAATCAGTCTTACGAGGTCACACATCGGGTCAGTACAGCTGAAAATAGCACTAACACCTGATTTGTTAGAAGTAATTGCTATATTTAGGCTATATGGAAAAAAGACTCAGTTAAAGGAAGCAGAAAAGGATAACCTAGAGAGTTAAAACACTGAGTATCAAAATTAAAGAAAAATAACAATCTAAAGTACACCACCTCTGTGGTACAGAATGACTTAATAAAACATTTTTAATTGTAGGAGACTTAGCAACTTTACAAATTCACAGGATTCATCTTCTTAAATCCTTTTTCTTATTGTTCACTCTAGGATCCAAGTACAAAAACAAGTACAGTATGTGAAGAACTAGTAATGTTTCTTGTATAGTGCTCTTGTTCTATTTTGCATTGGCATTCTCCGTAGATTAGGCTGTTTAGGATATAAACTATTATCCTATTAGTGTACTAAGCACTTTCCATTGTTTCAGTTCTGCAGCCAGATCTGCAAAGGAGCAGCAAGTGGTAGCTCCTACCAGGATTTTCAGAAGCAAAATAGAGAATCTGGCCCCACCTATGGGTGAGGAACTTAACACATGCTTGTAAATCCACTAAAACATTCACCTGAAATATTTAGTTTAACTGTATATTTTAAAGCAAATATCTGCTTCAGATATATTTAGTTTATATAAATTGACTTTGAAAGTCCCACAGTCTGAAAAATTTATTGGTACATATTACACTGTATGCGTGACACTGCCAGATACTGTTTGAGATAAATATTTTGTCATGGTGTCTTTTAATCTCTCTCTCTTTCTGACTTATCATAAATGAGTACTTGATCCCCTAAATCCCCAAGTCTTCGTTTGCTTTGGCAGCCAATAGAGGACATGGAGCCAATTATGAAATAGAGATACAGTAAGCCCAGGGAGCTGGAACCCACAGGCTTACTGCAGCTCTATTTCATAAGTTATCTTGTTTAAAACTCTTGGCTTAGTGAATATGGTAATAGGAAATTAATATGTTGATGCATTCTGGGAGTATCTTATTATAAAACTTAATAAATATTTACCATTAAAAAAATATTAAAAAATCATGCACTTGGGCACTGCATCACATGTCATGTGCTTGCTAATTCCTCTCAGCTCAGGGATCTTTTTGGTTCCAAACAATAAGCATTTTCAAACAGCTGCTGCTTACACTTGCAATCCTGGGAAATAATTTTTTAATTATTTCCATCATTCTTTGGGTAAGAAATGTCTGTACTAATGTTGTACTGACCTTAGTGTGCAAAATAGGCAACAAGCAGTAGTGAATCAGTGGCAGAAAACGTAGCAGAGCCATAATGGGGCTCAAGGAGGAATTTTCTCATGACTTTTCTATCTATTAGATGACAACCTTATTTTTTTGAGTATTCAATATCCAGTTCTGGCAAGTGCAGGAAGCATGGATTTTTAAATAATTGAAAATACTTATTTTGATATCTGTATTTGAACAATAAGACCAAAACAAGTGCTCTTTTCAGAATTCATAGTGGCATTTGGTCCATATTTCACTGCTGCGAGTTTGAATATGACTTCCATAAGCCAGAAGAACCTGGTAGGTAACAACACACTATCATGTATAGCTAAAGAAACAGATGAAAAGTTTTAGTTTTTAGAGCTCACATATAGCAGTGGAATGCATGCCTCACCAGGCAGCTGATGAGGCATGGAAGATTTTTCTTAATTTTAGCTACATTCCCATAATATTATTTATATCCTCCAGTATTCTAGGCTATCCAAGCAGTATGGAATGGACATCTACCTGAAGAAGGAGTTCCTCCAATACACAGGATCTGTGAAGGAACGAGGTGTACTTTACCTTCTGACATCATTGCCTCAGGTATAACAAAATGTCAACACTCAATAAGAAATAGATTAGTTCTGCTTCACAAAAATGGAGCAGAGTTGAAGATAAATTTACCTGTAATCTCCATGGAATCACAATGTTTCTTGCCAGAAACCATTGTACTGAACACAGCATGTAAACATAGCTAGGTCTGCAAGTAATTGAATGTAAAATACTACTTTAGTTATGACTGGCCGATCTGCTGGTGAAATGCTTGAGAATACTTGAAAGAAAATCTTACAAAAAGCAAACACCAGCATTTTTCTGTGGCATTTAGGTGCAAGTATTTCTATGTGTATTGTGGTTCTGACATGTTGAAACTGTCAAACTCATGACTGATGATGAAATTGAGTTACAATGAGTGATGTGAAGGATCGAGATCACCAATTGATTTTGTAATGAATTTCAGTATCGTTACAGGAATAGCTGGTTTATCATTTGTCACAGGAGGTTATTGAGTCTCTGCAGCAATAATAGTCATAACTGGCATGATACAGCAGCCCATTCCTGTACTTTTGTAATAGTATAAATGAAATCTTCTATTAAAAGGAAACCTGAAATGAAATAATTTCATACAGGCAGGGAGAAGTTATCAGTTCTAAAGGGACCAGATATCAACTCTTCTGTGATCAGCTGGGGTTTTGCAGCTATTCCGAACTGAACAAGAATTAAGCCCAGAGGAATGCAGGAATGGGGGTTGATCTTGTTCTATTTTAGCTTTGTGTGTAAATCTTGAAATCACACCAGACATGCATATACTGTACCATAATACCATGATTTGATCAGCTAGTAGAGGGGGAAAAGGAAGTCAGATCATTAGGATGATCCATATTCATATGGGACAACTACATGACAATATAACGTGCAATAAGCAACCGTCTTTTTTAGGATCAGCAAAGAAAAGGGGTGATCGTGGCTTCGGACAGTAACTTTTCCATGGCTGTTGCCTACCATGCCTCAGAGCTCCGTATTCCAGTCTTTGTCATCATGTCAACCAGCACATCTCCGGTCAGGGTGAAAATGTGCCGTGAGTACGGAGCCATGGTTATATCCTATGGAACCACAGCTAAGGATTCCCAGATACATGCAAGAAGGTTGGCGCAGGAGAATGGTTACCTGTACCTCGAAGAGTAAGTGGAAAGTCAGGCTGATTAGAAAGAATAGGTTAGATGTTTGCACAGCTCTGCAAAAACAATTAGTTTTGTCAAATTGTGGTCACAGGTCATCAAAATGTTTCTATTACCAGGAATAAGGACTGTTCCCAGGCACAAATCATGTGTCTTTCTATAACAGTTGGGGATGGAAACCAAAATGAAACATTGTTCTCTTCCCCCAGATTAGACAAACTTCCTTATTAGGAATTTCTACAGGCTAGTACGACAATGGATATATGTTAATTCTTTAGGAACTCTGTCAGAAAGCACTAAGGTTAGTGTTCATTTTTGGTCTCGCTGTTTGCAGTTAGGTGGCTAAAAGTTCATCTTTATTGCAAAGGGTTCAGTGGCATAATGTAGAGCAAGAGAAGGTTAATACTGTAAAATTTTCACATATCTGGTGTGAGAGACAAAACTGTGATTCTGCCTTTAAAAAATGATGATTAAGAGGCTACTTCACACATATATTTAAAGTAATTAAGGGTGAGCGTAAGTCCATGTTTGAACTATTTGAGGCCAGTGCACAAGTCAGATCTAATAAAAGCATGATTAGAATGAGACAAGACAGGCAAAAACATTTAGAACAGATAGATTTTCCCTTTTTTTCTCTGCAGTCTCTTCTTCCTTTTCCTTTCTTTTTTTCTTTTTTCTTTTTTCTTTTTTCTTTTTTCTTTTTTCTTTTTTCTTTTTTCTTTTTTCTTTTTTCTTTTTTCTTTTTTCTTTTTTCCTTTTTTCTTTTTCCTTTTTTCTTTTTCCTTTTTTCTTTTTTCTTTTTTCTTTTTCCTTTTTTCTTTTTCCTTTTTTCTTTTTTCTTTTTTTTTCTTTTTTTGTTTTCTTTTTCTTACCTTTCTTCAAGTGAGATTTCCTAAAGCACAGAGGGTTGAATCATTAACATGAGGTAGCCAGCAGTCTCTCTGATGCACTGAGCAGGAATGTTATTCTTCCCCCACCATCACCATCTCTGTGCAGGCTTCATCCACCCCTCATGTCTGTACAGCATCTCCTGCAGCGAGCGCCCGTTCCCCTTTGGCTCCTGGGCACTGCTGTCTTAAACATGGTAATAATGAGTAATGTTCCTTGGAAAGAGGATCCCAGAATGAGCAGAACAGAGGAAGTCCTCACTTCTTTCCCAGCTGGTGTATTGGGAAGGCCATATTAAAACCTGTACTGTTCAAACGGTGCTGTTGGCTCTGCCAGTGACACACAAGGCTGGTTTGTATGCCCTGTCTGTCACCATGGGCACAGCCTTGTCCCAGACTGGGACTTTCAAAGAAACACATGAATGAGGTGTCCTAGATCCCAATGAATTTTATACCCTTTTAGGCTCCCTTGAAAACCTTTCAGCTTTCCATAACTTTGTGATTTCCAAATTTCTCGCAGCCATTTTTCAATCAGTGTGTTAACTCCCAGCTGGCTTGCATCAGCTATCACGTTTGCACATAAGAACTAAACTGTCTTATTGTAACTTAATCTTTAATCTTTCCCTCCTCCCCAAATAACTATTTATAACATAAGGTAGAAATTCTTCAGTGTCATGAAGCTCCAGGGACAACGCATGTGAAGGACTTCAGCATCTAGCTCTGAGAAACTCTAAATGTACATGCTATCATTAATAATATCAAAGCACTCTGGTTTATTTCAGGTTTCATGTTGCAAGAAACAGAGTTATTCAGTCTGTTACTATTTTTAACTAAAACCTCTCAGATGCAATTTTTCACACTTCAGATTAAAAAAAAAAAAAGAAAAAACCCCCCACCACAACTGCGAGCCTTTTCATGATGGGATGGCTGAAACATATCTTGTTCAATGTAGACTGGGAGAGATGTCCCAGATAAATGTATGCCTATATGGATAGCCAGTTTTCTTCAGTGTGTGTCTGACACACACACTTTGTCACTTGCCAAAGCTGTTTGTAAAACAACAGCTGATCTCCCATGCTTTAGAATGGAACTTCTGAAATGTCATTTTGTTTCAGTGTAATTCTAGCTTTCATAAAATCCCTAGCAATTTGGTCTCTAGATCTCCTTATCCAATAATTCATTCTTCCCTTCCTGAAGCAGACATTACGTGACTGTTCTTGGTTGTACCTGCATGGGCAATGCCCTCTAGCTGAGTGTGTCATTGTCAGTTCTTCCCATTTCTTGCGTGCAATTAAAACACTGTGTTATGCAAATCACATGCAGGAGTTCAATTAGAGGTAGGGCACTTTTTATACAACTGCAACTTCCTGGGAAATTCCAGGAAGGGAATGTGATTTTTCAAATTGGAATTCGATCATTTAGTCTGCCTAATTGGTGCCTTGGTGACATGAAATTCTTAGTAAATATAGGGGTTCAGGACTTCATCATAAATGCAATGTGACTATTGCCAATAGGTAACTCAGTACCTCTGCAATGATGTGAGAAAGATTCCTTTGTGAATGAGAGAGGTAAGAGTGCTGCAGATTGAATTACACACCTTCCTTCCTTGAGAGCCCATTTTTTTCTTGTTTAAGTCCATATTCAAATGCTGATCAGACCTGATTATTTGTGATTTGGTTAGTCTGTTGCTCTACCCGATGGCTTCTGAGCCCTTTACTTGGAACGGATGGGAACACTGCCTTCTAGCTGCCACACCAAGATTTTATTGGGAAACTGAAGCCTGACAGCCTGTCTTTGATTGCTGATATATCACACGTTTCAGAAGACAAATATCCAAGTTTCTAGCTCTGGCTCAAAAATGCTTGTTTAAATTTACAGCCTTTAGATTTATCTGCCCTTTTCCTTCATTTTGCTTCAATGGCATATGATACTCAAACAGATATGTTAGCTTTCACAAAGCAAAAGTCATCAGCCACAGTGCAAAGAAAATCACCCATTTTATTATGAAAGCTGAAGGCTGATCAGTGAACTGGTGTTTTCACTGGATGTTCGCAGGGAACACATTGTTATCTGAAACATTGATTCAAACTGCTAACAGTGCTCCATGCCCAGAGCAGTCTCCTCCAGACAGTTTTCAGTTTTCAGAGAAGCTTTACTCGTAAATTGAATATCCCAGATCCTCATTCATTTTTGCAGGTCCCTGTGGCTTCTCGTGTAACCACAGCAGAAGCAGCTCCACAACCTCGATTCTGAATCTTATTTGGGAATAAGACTCCAGAATTGTTCAGGAAACCAGTGATATATTCCATCACATGCAAGAAGAAGGAAAGAACTCCTTCAGCATCTTCATAGAGGCAATAAATTCAAGGGTTCAGTTACCCATCCCACCATTATTTCTTGCCTTTGTCTTTAGCTGTGCTACAGGAGTGAAAGTTCATTACTCCCATCCTTTCTTATGTAGTTATATAGTCTCTTGTCCTGAGAAATTTTCTGTGCTTTGATATATACGTGAGGTAACTTCGCAAGGGCCTGGGTCTCTACCTTGCAGGCATTCTGTGCTCCTGAGCTGAGCCTCTCTGTACATGTCTAACAGTAATAAAAACACAGCTTCGTAGTACCCAAACATCCTCAGGTCAAATAAATCAAGTGAAGTCATTGGATCTATAATTCTGTTTGTATGTCTGTTTGCCTGAAAAAGCAGACCATACAGAGAGCTCATATTTTTTTTTCTCATATATCATTCTACATTTACATCATTGCTAACTTATAAATAAAATTCAAAACAGCTTTTGGAAATAGATCCAAGTCAGTTGTGTGACTATATAGTGGAGTTTTCTTCAGTCTTTTGACTCTGTTTGTCCCTGTTCTGCTCATTATATTACCTTTGGCTGATAGTGTTTTACCAGTGAGTATTTTGGCATGACTAAATACTTCTCTTACCCTTCCACAGTCTTTCAAAGTAATGTGAAGATATCAGATATTGGCCCTGGACTGTGGAAAGACAGCTCTGTAGCAATCTGTTTGGAATTTGTGAGGTTGAACACAGTACTTAAATTTCATGAAAATTTCTATTTACCACAAACACTAAATGCAGTAATAAATAAAGAGAACGAGATTTCCTTTTGAGACTTTGCTTTTAGTTTGGACTGCAACACTTAAAATTTATGAAGCTGAAGGAAGTGATGGCAATGGAAACATGACTTGTGCCCGCCAGCTCTGTAATCACCTGATGCTGGTAACAACAGAGTTAAGTAAGTGCTCTTCAGCCTGAACTCTATTTGAGGGGCTTGTCAACAGCAGGAGTTTTCTCCCAGTAGGTAACAGCATGTGATGGTCCATCTGATGGCACCGTTCTGTTGTATCCCCTCCTCCCCTCATGTGCTGGTGATTTACTTTCACATATGTGTTCTTCTGCTGAACGATGTTTTGAAAGTGGTAGTTTGAATTATTATTGCATTGACAACTGTGACCCCTGCTGATCTGTGCCCTTCCTTCCCACAGGGAGGATAGTGCTGTGTACCTGTCAGGCCTGGGGACCGTGGGGCTGGAGGTGTATGAGCAGGTGCCAAAGCTGGATGCTGTGATTTTCCCTGCAGGAGGCCACTGTGGCCTGCTGGCAGGGTCGGCTGCTACACTCAAATACCTCAACCCACATATTTCTGTAATTGTAAGTTTCCTTTTACCTTTTAAGTGTTGCACTTGGGCAGCTTTCACCACAGATGCTTTCAAAAGACAGTGGTATCTAGTGATACACTTGCAGAGACTGCATATGCAGGGGACAGGAACTATCTGATCTCGTGGGGTTTGCCTGGGAGAAGAGCCTCTGAGAGCCAGGGAAGCTCATGTCTCTTGGCTGCTTGGTTTGATTTCAGAAAAAAAGATGTGGGAAGATATTTCCAAAACAAATGAAATCCAGTTCTGTGTTTTGAAATAATTTCTTACTGGAAAAATTTGGTCCTAAGTAAGCCACAGAAAAAGTTTATTGGTAGCACAGTTGTTATGCAACTTGAAATTAATTGTTAATTTGAAGAGGAAACTTTCTGTAGGTTTTGGTGTTTTACTTTGGTGGTGACTTCTATCATAACCGTTCAATAAAAAAGTGACAACACTTGTCTTCCTCAGGGGGTTGAATCTGAAAGTTTCCCTGTATTGCAACATTCCCTAAAGGCTGGCCACCCAGCTGAAGACCAGGCCTGCAACAATCATCACTTTTATGGAGGTGAGAAAATGTGTTATTCTTTTGGAGGTAAAATAAAGTTGTAATAGATTTCTTCAACTATATTATTTTCTCCTTCAGTTCAAACATATTTTAAGGGAAATCTCTGAAGACTCAGAATTTAGTTCAAGCTGTGAGAGCAACTTCTGCCACGCTTTCCCCCACTACCTCCCTGGAGTACAATGCTATTTCCAGTGCACACGAACACTTAGAAATATGAGAGTATTTATTTGACCGTTGTGCTCACAGGCAGCATCTAAAACAGTGAAATCAATGAGAAAGCTCTTGTGCAAAAGATTGAATTGTGAAAAGGCAGGGAAATGGAGTGCTTAAACATTTAGACACACAAAACTGTTTTCAGAATAACAGTGTTTATAAATGACACAGTTTTTTCCACATCATATGCTCAAAAAAAATCTCAACTGTTAAGCAACTTAAGAACATTCTGTTTACCTGATGTTCCAATCTCTGGAAATTCTGGGTTAAATGGGAATTTTATAACAAACTTCTTATCCCTCTTGGTAAACTCTGCCTGTGTCTGCAGCCCTTTGCTAACTCTCCTGCTGTAGCTACAAGCCCAGTGCTGTGCTTGGGTCTTCTCTCCTTCAAGCCTCCTTGAACAGTGAAAAGCACTGGGCTGCAGGGTCACTCTCACAGTGCAACAGTGCCAGTGAAGTATCAGATTTTTCTTGGAGGGATCCAAAATGGCAAAATCTTCCTGTAAGATTTGGTCTTTCATTAGCAAACAAATTCTTGTCATATGAAAAAAAATCAAGCAACCTAAGGTCATCTAACAGCAGTGTGCTGCACTCATTAAGGGCACAAACCAGCCAGGACTCCAAAAAAATGTTGAATATGTCTAAAGCAGCCAGCTTCATAGTTTTGTCTTTTGAAATCTGCAGATGTGAGCGGAGTTTGCTTTGGCAGCAATTCTTTGCAGCTGACTGGGAAACTTGTGGATAAAGTTGTTGCTGTGAGGTAGGTGAAGAAAAACAGTGAAATGAATAGCATTAGATGAACATTGTTGTATATGAAAAATGCAGTGTACCACCAGGGTATGGTGGCTCTGCTTGTGCAGTGGAGAGCAGGTTGGCAGGACACGCCACCATGTACACACTGTGAGAGCATGGGGATGGGGTACCTTTCATTTCAAGAGGGGCACTGAAGACATTGAATCCAAACCCACATATCACAGAATCATAGCATATCTCATACTGGAAGATATTCATGAAGGATCATCAAATCCAAATCCCTGCTCCTCGCAGGATTACCTAAAACTAAATGATATACTAAAAGCATTGTCCAGACTGGCCCTTTGGCCAATACTTCACCTGCTGCCAGTACCTGGTCATGCTCTGGGTGTAAAACTTGTCCTTGTTGTGTTCTTTGACACTTGAAGGCAGCCCTTGGCAAAACTCTTCTAAATCTTCGCAGAAAGGCCAAGTTTGTGGAATATACTTACTACTAGGATTTAGTTAATATTTATAGTAAAAAAACCCATCCTGTCTTTCAGTTAATAATGATTCTGAGATGTACATTCACCCCCAGCAGCACAGTGTTCTGTAACGCTACCTTGAGGTCATATGTACCTGGGAAAATGGAAAGTACCTAGTTACACATAAATGTATTATCTTCTGCTTTTGGTAGCTCTTTTGATTTGTTTTGACACAACTCTCCTGCTTTCAGGGAGGAGGACATCCTCATTTCCATGCTGAGATTGCTGGAGTATGAGCGAGCCACAGTTGATGCAGAAGGAGCCATTGGACTTGCAGCATTGGTGGCAGGGAAACTGCCCGAGTTGAAGGGTAAAAGGTACAGCAGCTGTTTCAAACAGGGAACCATGGCAGAAGCATGGGGCTGAGCACTTTGTTCCCTGGAACTGGTGAAAAGCTACTTGTTCTATGAGTGACAAGGCAGTTCCTGCCCCTGAACTGGCAGTGGGCTTATCAGTGGTGCATGCTTCAGGCTGAATAGATCAGTCACAGGTCATAAGATCATGTTGAAGAAGACAAATGTCAGCCTGGAGACCTGAAAAATCTTGTAGTTTTCCTCTATTTTCAAATGGTTGGGGGAAAGGCAGTTACACACAGCTCCATGAGGCATGGCTGCTCCTGCCAGGACAGTAACCTGCTCTTGTCGGTCTGTTGCCTCCTCCCATTCCACTTGTGAAAACCAGCCCTGTCTGTGGTGAGACAGGAGCTAGGCTATCTTCTGTGGTCACCCAGTGGCATCCAGCTCCCAGTCCTGAGAACTGTCCACATAGTCAGAGGGATTATCCTTGTGCTTGATGTTGAACGTGTGGGTAAGTGCTGCCTTGCCTCTCAGCTTGAGGATTCAGCACTTAAGTGGATTGAGCCTTGTCTCAGGACATAGTCCAGAATGTATTTAAACATACATGCCCTCAAGACAAAATAAAATTTCCAGTGCACAGCTGAGGCAATTCTTCAAAAGAGGCTGACAGAGTACATACAGAGCAGCAGTGCATTCCAATTCAGTACAGCTAAAAAAAAAAGGGAAAATGCAAAGGTTCGGTTTTGAAGAGGTCAGGTTTGGCTCTGCAGAGAGAGATTATCATGGACTGACTATGTGGCTCTTCACCTGCTCTTCAAACATTTCTGCACTCATTTTCAAGTCGAAGTGGATTTAATTAATGGGTACAGAAAGCCTTGACATACATGTTGTCTGATCATTAAGAGGCTGAAACTTAGAACTTCCAAGGGAAAATTATGTCAAACTTCAAAACTTGAAACAGACCTAGAATTCTCCAGCTAATTATCTCTAGCAAATCTCAGATTTCCAGGAAATGCAAAATGAAAACATTTCAGACCAACTAATGTAGCCAGTTTCTAGGCTCCCCCTGCCTGCTCACAAATGATACTGAGCACCAGCAGCCTCTCTGACATATAATACATATTTATTGTGGTAGGTTCTAGCAGACCTTAAGCTGATATTGAATACAGTGTCTGTAATTTATGGTTCCTTTACAGACAAGTGCTAATCAAAACTCCTATTTTTCTCTCTGTTTTCAGAGTGGCAGTTGTTATATGCAGTGGAAACCTGGAATTACATTTGCTGCAACAGTGCATAGCTCGTGCCCTGACCCTTGACAACACAGTGTGCAGATTTTCCCTTGTGATTTCTGACTGCCCAGGAGACATGTCAAAGCTACTGGAGATTTTGGCTCGGGAAGAAGCAAGGTAAATCAAACTAGTAGTAGGGAAATATAATCACAGAATAGCACAAAGATTATTAAAGATTTGGAAACCTTTCCAAATGTCTCTGAAGGCAAGTCTGTAAGTAACTAATTAATCGAAGGTTTTTTCTTGTTATATTTCAAAAAAGTTTTTATTTCCTTCATTTTTGTTCCGACCTGAAAGCATCTTTGTAGCATTGAATTGTGTCTAATTCAGAAACAAGCAAAGATAGTTGCTGTCTAAACACTTACAGAAGCTATTTTGCAGTGACAGGGGATTGTTGTGACCTCTAATTTGTCCCTTATTTGATCTAGAGTTTTGGATATCAAACAAGAACGCACATTTGTGACATCTGAGCTCTTCACTGTTGAGGTAAGATGAGATGCAATTTCAGTTTCTTTAGTAGTACTGGCCTCCCCTAGTTTACTCTGTTTTCCTATGTCTCTTTATACTATGTTGAAGGAGTCTCATAGAGTGTGCACAGTGATTTGGCAAGCAGTGTGAGAGAGAATTTCTTCTATGTTATACAGCACCTTGCCAAACACTTAGCAGGCATATAAAGAACACAGGACCAGTTTTACCTGCTGTTGTGACACCCTGGGTGAAATACTCCAGCTGTTGTATTGCGCTGTTTCTCTTGCAAACCCTCCTTGCTGGCATGGCAATGTGCCAGATGTGGTGAGCAACCTGCAGCATCCATCCAGAACCTGAAGAGCCAGCTATGTAGGCTGCTGTAATTGTCTGAGGTATTTGCCTTAAAGCAATGTGGAGAATACCCTTACTCTTAAAGAACCCTCATTTTTAACTTGGGCCTCAGTTTTATTCCTTATTCACAAAGAGCATAGAGCAAAATCATTATTCCTTTGTTGAGTGTTGGATACAGTAACAGTGAAGAGGTGTTAGATGGCATCTCTTAAAAGGACCATTTCCCTTATGGCATATCTCTTACTTCAATTGGTTTGGCAAAGGTGTGGTCCTACTGATTTCTTGCTACCCCTGTCCAAGTCCAACCTGACTCAGTTTGTGAAACCACAAGTCAAATTAAGGATCTTGGCTAAACAGTCTCATAGCTGAGATGCAGTAATGCTATTGAGTAAGCTAGTTCTTCGATTTTGGCCTTTATATCTAATTTCCTGCCTGGATACAGAAACCTGCTCTATATTTTCACTTGCGGATATAAAGAAGAGGTAGATTAAAGTTCACTTTAGCAAGAGAACAGTAAAGTTCATGAACATTTTTCAAAACATGATATCATCAGTTCTCTCAATTGTCTGGGACTAAAACTTCATTTTTCCCCAGTATGCCATAATGACAGGCCAGCTTACAGCTTTGGGTAACTTGGGGATAGCATGACACTGCAGGGGTAGATAAATCCCTCTGAGTGAGTGACTGACTTAGCTCTGAAAACCCTTTTCACTCAAGGTGAGTTTCAACAAACCCTGTAACTCTTCTAAAGTTGTCAATGCAATTTTTTTGAAGTGAGGCTTGTAGTTTTTGTTACTACTACTAAGTAAAATAAATGACATCCACTGTCTTAGTTTTCAACTGAGAATGTTAGAACAATTTTCCATTGCTCTTGCAACCTCTCCCAATGAGGCAATGATATCAGAACATGTAGTAAATACAGGGCCTGAATGAAAACAGTGCCATGTGCTATTCTCTGCCCTTTAAATACAATGTGCTTTCACTGACTGTCCACTTCAAGAATCTAACAGCATTGTACTACAGAAGGGTCAAAGGGAGGAATTTGCATTCCTGAATATTTTAATTGGATGTTGGATTTGCATGATGTCTTTTAATCAGTCTGGGAGAGGCTACTGGATAATCAGATGTGAAGAACAAAGTAGTGACACAGACGTACAGACCTCAGTGCCTTTGTCACCAGCTTTATCTGGTAACACCTGGTGAATTGGAAGGCATTTCTTTGAAAACTATCAAAAAGGATAAAATACAGGATTTATCTTTCAGCATCAAAATGAATTTGCTCTAACCAGATACAGAAAAAATACTTATTTTCATAGTAAAGCTAATACACATGAGGGAGGTTTTGCTTTTTACTTTGTTGTTTCTAAGAGCCAAAGCCCTGTGTCATCAAAGCATTTTAAACATTTGCTACTAAAGCAAACCTGCAATGAACTTTAGCATTTTCATCAGTGTAAATCTCAGCACATAAAATTAAGCACGCATTAAAATCTGACCCAAGAACCAAAATGACCATGTGTTGAACTGGTGGTAATAATAAGAAAGGCATTACAGCTATACCCACTCCATTCTAACTTTAATGCATACTTTTGACTGTGGATATAGATAAAGTGTTTGACAGAACAGCACAGTAAGTGTAGTTGCTTATTTGAAGCACTAAATCGGTCCTGTCAAGATTGTCATCTCAGTATTTAATCATCTTTTTAGATTTACCCCTTCATTTCTAAAGAAGAGAAACTTGGCTTCTAGTCACTGCTTATCAGGAAGATAGAGCTGCTGTTTTATTTTTTTTTTTCATCCTAATGAAATGCCTTTCTCAGTTATTGTTTATTAATCTAATGCATGCTTGGAACACTCTGTGGGAAGATCGGTGCTGATAATCTGACTTCATGGAGTAGTAAGGACTTTCCAAATGAAACTTTATGTTCAAATTGCACTTCTGGAAAAATAACTTTTGAAATGTTTTACTGACAAAAATAAGAGACTTTTTAATAAAAAAATAAAAGGACAGAATATGGCAGATTAAGCTGATTCTTAATGAAGTGCCTTATGCAGTGGGATCAGCTGGTCATGTTCTTTGGAACAATATGAGAGTTTCTGTAGGATTCTGCCTGCTCATTCCTCCAGTTTAGATTCTCTTCCCTTGTGACTTGTACTGGATTTCTTTCTTGCAGAGGTCTACACCCTACTTCACTCTTACCTGAGCAGTTAGGAAATTACTTTCAAAGTCCCTGTATTGAAATAGATAACTCCTAGCAAATCATACAAATAATCACTCTGGTAGGCTTCACATTTTATAGCTATTGAAGCAGGTTAAATGATTGGGAATATCTAGACAGAAATAAAGATCAGAGCTAATGAAAAAAATCAGCTATTGTCACCAGTTAACTGAATGCAGAGGTCTAAAGGATTATCCAGTTCATGGGAGGGAGCTACAACTTGCCTCTGAGAACTTTCTCTATTCTCTATCGGTAATATTCCTCAGATTCAGTTGGGACAATTTATCACTTAAATTGTTTCCATCTGTAAACCTCTTTATAATGATTTCAATCCCTTTAATTTCATATTATTATTGATTCAGAGGGAAGTCAATGAGAAAAATCAATAAGCAACTTAATAAGGTAAGGACAGTCTTTGCTATGAAGCCATGCAAGGCTCTGCTGTAGATCAGCATCTTGCCTGCTTAAGGGGTGTCTCATTTTTGGATTCAGGCAACCCAGTCGAAATAAAATATCTTTGAGCTCATCAATTTTTCTAGAAAAGTCTTCTTCTCACCACAGAAACTGTAGTGTAATCAGACTGGCAGGTACAGGAGCATCCTGGAACAGAGCAGTGAGGGCCTGCAAGGTCTTGAAGTGCCCCAGGAGCTTTGCAGAGCAGCTTTGGTGGCAGTGCTCCCTCTGACCTCCCTTCTGTGTCATGTCGTGGGCTTGTCTGGTCTGTTCACTTCAAACCTCTAGGGAGCATCACTCTACTGTGGTTTTAAATAACTCAGAAGAGAACAGTTGTAAAAAGAAGATCAATCACATTACTCCTCCCTCTCACTGGGCAAGAAAATTCTAATTCATAAATCAAATTGCTGCCTTTTCAGTAACATTGCACATTATCCCAGTGGTGCTGGAGTTCCTGGCTTGCTTTGTGTGGTGTAATACCTTTTCTTTCCACATAGTTTATTCACCTCAGGCCAGAACCCAGTAAATTATTTTAGTCTGCTCTGGTCAATTTGAGTAAATTCCTTTGGGCCAACTTGTGTTTTGTAAAAGGCTGGAGGGGAGTATTTTGGGCTAGAGTCCCCAGTTGCCAACATATTCCATGTTTTTGGCCTGTGAAGCAAATACAGAGGAACAGGCAGCTGTACAGCTATGAGAAGAATGCTATCATTCCTAAAGCATTTCCTGCATGACCCTGGGCAAGGCTGTGTTTCCATGCTTCACTTCCCCAACTACGAAATGGAGACACTTGGAGTGGGAAGTTCAACAATGCATTTCTTCTGAGGCCTCCAAAAGAATTCGGTCATGGTCTTTAATGGCATTCCAGAGCAGACTAACAAGGTACAGAATATCCTGCCCTAGTTGTAGAAATTAGAACCCTGCTCTGGGGAGGGTAAGAGCAGACTTGTTGGATTATTATCTGATTTACGTAATGTGTCAGTAGCTCGTTCATGCTCCTGCTCACCAACCCGACTGCACGAATATGCCAAAAGATAAGGGCTCAGGTTGCACAACCAAGTGACAGCTGTTACATTCTTTCTCAAGCGTTCCATCGCTCTGACCTTGGGGACTATCTGGCAGCTGATCCCCAAACCATAAACCGAACTGCTGTTACCAAATAATCTGTAATGTGCAGTAACCTACTCTGGGTGTTTACTGAATAAATCAGAAAATTGCCCAGTTGCTAATTTTTTCGAATAGAAATTGAACCCCTTGCTTTAAATATAAAACTGAAACTAGCCTATATAAATAAAGTTTTCATTCCTAACTCCAGTGATTTTCATTCAAACAAACCTATAATATTGCTAAATGTGGTGTATCATGAATATTAAGTTATGTGAATTCTCCAACAACATCTTAGAAAAAGATGATGAATATGGTGTTTAGGACTGAAGAAATTAAGGTTCGAAGGATGAGTCAAAGGCATAAAGAACTGCACTAGCTAGGATCTACCTTTACATGGAGCCCGGAAAAGAACAAAAGACTGAAATCTCTTGACTCAGCAATACTGCTCACATTATTCTCTAACATTGGCTAAGCATGTCCACCCAAAATCTTTATTTGCACACACACCCTACAGATAGGAGGCATCAGGGAGCTGAGAGGCATGCCAAACTCATTTTTAAAATCTAGGAAAATAGGATCTAAAAGGCAAAGTGCCCCATTTATGAGACTTGCAGTTAAAAGGGAGTAGAGGTACCCACTCAGCACAGAACTTTGCAAATTTCTTCCCCTTGTAAAGTTATGAACTTTCCTCTCTTTGAAATCGATTTAATTCCTATAAGTATGTGAATTTATACATTTGGACTTTGGTGTTGCACAATAATAACTTGTGATCAATTTTTTGCTTTATCTTTTTTTTTTGCCTTTGTCCTGCTCTCTCAATTATTCCTACTCATTAAATAAAACCCACAAGCCATCAATATTCAGTGAAGTCTCTTCTGTCTTCAACTACTTGTAGTCTTGCTACAAAAAAATCCACCAGGTTTCCTAAACCCTTAGGCTGGAATCAATCTTCAGATTACCTGGCACAGGGAGCAGAACTCTAAATACAGTACAAGAACCATCTGGTTGGTTATTTTAGTGGTCTTACTGGACCACACAATTTTATATTTATTTATTTAATCCAGTAAGGATATAATATATGGGAGAAAAATGCATAAAATGTACTCTGCTGTTGGTTTTGTGGGATTTTTTGATACACAGGAAAGAAAGGTCTACTGTGCATAGGTGGCCCTGCAGCCAAGAAGAGCTCTGCAGGATGAAAAATCCCATGTATGGTTCTGAGGGCTACTGAGTTTGAAGTAAAAGTAAATTTTAAAGTAATTTTTTCTCTAGTTGTCATGGGTTATCTTGCCTGGAGTACAAGAAACATCGGGCAATAGGTTTTGTCATTTGTTCTTAAATAAGAGCATTTTGGAACACTTACACTTAGCTCATCAACAGACAGACAACCTCCTGTAGCAAGTAGTACCTGGGTGACTCTTTATCCTAGATAAATATAAACTCATATACCTCCCCATGAATATGAGGATTGCCCTGTTGGTCACTCATGTAAATTATATGTCCCAGGTGAAGCACATAAGAGAGAGCAGTTGTGTGAAAGTAAAACTGCCGTGTAATTTGGCTTAATCTGAGCAAGAAAATAAATTCTTGCCTTCCTTGCTGTTGAGATCTGTAGATGCTGTGAGGTAGAGTGTGATTCTCTCTTCCCTCCTGCTGTGAGCAAACGTTCTCTGTTCCTCAATTTGACAAGTGTGAAATATCGGGTAAATTTCTGGAGTTGTTTGTTGTCACTGCTCTTGCTGTTACTACTTTATGATACACTGCAAGGTATTATCTCCCAGATCACATGTTGGATGCAGTGCATGCACAGAACAAAAAGACAGTATTTATCCAAACTGTTTACAAGGTCTCTGACTCCAATCTAGCCAAGGCTATCTGGCTTCAATCATTAGCAGAAAGGAAAGGGCAGAGAGGATAGTTAGTTCTATAAATCAAAATGCCTTCCCATGCTGGCACCCAGGGCAGAGCAACTGCTTGCTGCCAGACATTCAAGGTTGAACCTGGCAAGTACAGACTGGTTCCAAGAGCAGCAATTGATTTACTCAGGACAAAGCAGGCATGATTGCTTTGGCAGGGAGAAAATGTTGCTTTTTTTAATTACAGACTCCATGAGAGATGAGTGTGCGCTCTTGAAGATATGGTTGCAAAGCTTTAGGGATTTTATGTGAACCAGGGAATGGATAAGGGGTATTGGTACATCGGTGCCCTTAGATATTTTTCCCAATCTTTGTGTTCTCTCATCTTCCCTCATTATTAATTGTCCTCTATGCCTGTCCTTCTCTTGAGACTAAATCCCACTTTTTTGGAGGAGGAAGAAATTAGCATCCAATTTGCATTCCAAAGAACCAAAAGAATAGAACTATGTTCAGCACAAGAGGTGAAGAATTACAAGACCAGATCAGAAATGTGGCTTATTTCATGATGGATATTTAAAAAGCTGTAGCCAGTTTTCTAATTAAGTGAACTCTTGGCTGTTTAGAACAACTTTGAGTGTTAGTCTTCTATCTTTTCATTCAACAGTTTTGCTAAAGGTTTATCGTTATTTTAAGATCGTTCCAGGAAACATGAATTCACAAAGTTCTTATTTAGAAATCTGTTTGATTAGACAAAATTTTGGGGTTTGCCTCGTTGCTTTCTGAAAAGGATGCAGGTCTGACAGCAACATTATACAGGGCATCTGTCTCTAGCAGCCCACCATCAGGCTACTGTGGCCAGTTGTTTCTCTATTCTCAGTAGATTTGCCTGTTATAATGAACTCTCTGTACTTGCACCATGACTCATCTTGGATCCTTTCCTTGCTAGATTTCCATGTTTCTGTGAGGTCTTTTTTTCCATGTGGTACTTTCAACATCAGTGATAATTCCAGCAGGACCAGCTGTGCTGGAAGTTAGCAGTCTAAAATTGTGAGGTATAATTTTCCTTCTGCACCTTCACATTGGTGCCGCATCTTTGGTAGTGCCCAGATTTTCAAGTGATGTGGCAGAGATGTGAGTATGTAGAAAAGAGAGATTATAGAAGAATGGAAAAAATGACATTGAAGTTACTATCTTCAGTGGCTGCATGACAGGATTGTCAACAGTATTTGTGGAGGCAAGTGAAGAATTAAATAAACTTTCAAGATTAGTTTTGCCTGAGATTAGTTTGATTTAGCAGCAGAACACCTGTAACAGAAAACCAGAGGTGACGCAGTAAGCAAACAAAAATCAGAATAAAGCAAGAGGGTGCATGAGGAGATGAAACTAGCCAAAACACTGCAGAGAGTAAAAAGTACTGGAGAATATTAGTGAGAAGAGGAGGAGGAGAATATAAAAAGCTTGAAGGATGGAAGCACTGGAACAAATACTTCCTAGAAATATGGAAATGTGGTTGAGGTAAGAGTCAGAGGTGGTGAGGTGGCAGCAGTGCCACGTACATACCCCAGGGAACAGAAGAGAGAAGCTACTAACAGATGACTTCAGGGAGGCCAAGAGCAGACAAGCATCTTGCCCAGGAGCCAGCAGAGGATCAGCCTGTCTTCTTTAAACTTTGAAGGCAATAAAGTAGGGCTTTTGGAAGGTTTTATGACCTCGCAGAAGGATTGGAAGAGCCCCAGATATCTGCAATGTCAGTTTTCTTACCTGCGTAGACAGGAGATGTGAGGTCCAGAGGTTTTATGTTGAACTGATTGTTTTGTTTTTACAACTGTATTTTAGGATTAAGTTGGAAATGCCTTTGTCTGAGATTGCTGCCATGCATCAGGAAAGGTCCTAATTCTTTTTCCAGGTCATATGCACTGTGGAGACCAGAGACAAGATCCACACAGCCCAGCTGAGGAATGCGCTCTTGGAACGCTACCCCACAACTACCTGGACTCAGCGGTGATGGGCACAGCCCAAGGGAAGGGACCCAGGTCCTCTGACAAGTATTTTACAGAGCCCTAATCTGGAGGCTTTCAGAACACATGTTATCTTTCAAAGCTGAACAGTTAGCAAATAGTTTCAGGATATTTATTTCCTGCTCAAAAGGTAGTGAATGTCTTTGGGAAAAAAAAGTTAAACTCAAGACTTTAGCTTAGCTAAGGGAAACTTCTAATCTCTGCTGGTGTTGGAATTCAATAATTCTTTATCAGCTGGCTGGCTGGATTTTGGCTAGTGTGTAGAATCCAATGATACTCAGTAAATAAACAGGGAGAAGGCATTTCTCTTTACATCTGAATATAGATCTCTCAAAGGTCTTCTGATTTTGATGCTCCTAGTTAAAGTAATACAGCTCCTTCTGCTGGGCTTTGCCATACTGCTAGCACAGAAATTTTCTGTTTCCAAACCAGAAGCAGTTTTCCATTTGATAAATCTGCTTCAGGAGGTATATACATGTGTGTTTGAACACACTTCTGTTCTATCTTTGCTACCACGTAGGAAACATTATGCTAATAAAATGTGATTTAAACAAAAGCAAAAAAACCTATTGGGAGATAAAAGCCAATATTGTATTTTTTTTCCCAAGGGAAAATGATCCAATTTACAAAATAAGATTCCAAAATATGTTGCAGAAATAAAAAAAAAATGTGTTCTGAATAAAATTAGACCTTATACACAGAACACAAATGTAATTCTCTCCTCAATTTTTGGAGACAGTATAAAAAGTAGCATATAAAATGGCTTGTGTTTCTATATGAAAAGGGATCTCTCCACCCATGTGAATTTTGTAACTAGCATTCCACTGATCATCTTAGTCTGTCTAAAACAGACTCTATCCATCTCACCTGACAGATTAAGTACACAGTTAAGAGTGAAATATAATTAAAGACCACATTAATAGCCAGAAGCAGTGCTGGGAAAAGAGGAAGCCTAAGTCTTAGGCACATGGCTAATACAATTAACAAAGAACACATTGACCTAAATACCATTTTCATCACTACAGGCAGAGACCTACTGATAATATAACAGAGTGGGATGGCAAGAAATGTAAGAGAAATTCAGGCCCACTTCTGAATGTGTGTACAACAGTTGCTTTTCCATTTGGGCAAAATTTTATTTACGCCCAGCTACAACAGGCCAATATGCTGAATTTAATTGGGATTTACCAAAATTTTGGGTATAGGTATTTTAATGAGAGGTCTTAATCCTGCTTCTAGCATATCAAGTTTATAATTAGGAATATAAAATAAATATTATGTATTTAGCAGTGCCCTAGCAAAAGCCCAGGGGAAAATCCAGCAAGGTCAGATTGAACATCCTCAGAGGCTGCAGGGGATCAATACTCTGCTCCTTCTTGTTGTGGCTCATGAAGAAGCAGGAGTAGAGAGTCTCACAATGGTGGACAAAAAATAGAAGTTCACTGATTTGGTCTGGATTTGGAAGAACCATATTGATTTTCATATGGAACTAAAAGGTATTGATGCCCCAAAGGTTAGTTTTGTTCCCTTCTTGCCATCCAGTATGATGGGTATAGGCTTTGGTCCTGCAAATCAAAGTCTGTCAGACACAGCTCCTTTCTTCATGATCAGAAGAGTTTACGAAATCTATATGATAATAGATGACAGACTATTACATAATATTACATAATTGCTACTTCCACTGAAACAAGCAATGAACGACATCATCAGAAATGTAAAATCACTATAAATAAGGGTATAATTACCCCCTCATGTCTTTTGCAAAATTCTCAGGAAATTTTGAGGGTGTCTCAGGTATCTACATGAGAAGAAAACAGGGCTTAATAACCAATGTTCTCAGTATTGGCTTCTGCTGTCTGAGTACTTGGTTTATGGTCTTGTATTATCCTGGACTCTTTTTTAGAAGCTCAGAGCATTAACGACTTCCTTTCTAATCAGTGGGAACTGCATTTAGCAAGTCTTCACAAAACTGGGGTGAGAAGATGTAGCAGATAGAGGAACCAAAAATCAGTGCACTTGAAATCACCATAGGATTTTGAAAGTGTGTTCGGGGGGGGAAGAAAGGAAAATGATGTCTAAAAGCTACTTAAAATGTCAAACTTGATACGTTCAGTTTTGTTTTATTTTTATTGTTTTAAGCATAAACATACATAAAAGTCTAAATCACTCTCCAGTGATAAACGCTTTATACATGAATATAATGAAACAGAATTGATTATCATGCTGTATTGCCTTTATTCAAGTCCATTGACTTCAAAGATAAAATTAATATCTTCCAAGGGGAAAAAATATCAAAATTAAACATTTAAAGGAATGTATACAATTGGAAAGAGTAATGAAATAGCTGTGCTACTAACCTTTTTACATGATAAAATATAATAAGATCTATGGCATTTCAAAGATCTAATAATGTGGGTTTGAATGTTTTATTTAAAGAATTTTTATAGAGTGTTCTTATGTACCTTGAAAAAATAACTTCAATGGCTATGTAAACATTTCTCAAACTATTAAATCAGCAAAACATAAATATAAGCATTGTATTTCTGTGAAAAATAATTAAAATTGTGCTCTGCCACCTCAGCAAGGAAAGATTTATCATTCTCTCACATGGTACTGATAGCAGTCTCATATTAAAAAAATCAGTTATTTTTTTTCCTGTGTCTGTCCTTGACATCGACACAAAATCCTCATCATTCATGCATGGAGGGAGCTCTGAGCTGCCAAGGAGGTGAGCACAGCTGGGCTGTGTGGCTGCTCTTGCCCTGTGGAGTGCGATGGGAGATTTCTGGGGTGCTCCCCAGCATGGCTAGGTAAGGATCTCTCCTCCCTGGCTTAGAAGGAGGTTCTGTTTCATGTATTAGCCCAGCTGCAAACACTGCCTTGTTTGTACCTGGCTGTGTTCCTGGGCAATGTGTAGAGTCTGGGAGCAGAGGTGTCTTGGGCTGGGCTTGTGAGTGAAGTCCATGATGCCTGGTGAATTGGGCCTTGGGGATACTCATTGTAAGTATCATGAACTTTGGTAAACCAGTCCCTCAATTTCAGGGTGCAGCAGACCACCAGCTAAAATGCATGTTCTTATCTTCAGTGGAAGAAGATGCTTTCACCCAGGTAATTCCACCAGTGCTAAGCTTCTTAGCTTTGGGAGCTGCCCTATGCTTTCACAGTTTGCCAGAGGCACAGCATGACTTCCAAGGACTGATGCAAACAAGGTGTACCTTTAATTGAAACAAAATCTCTTCCCACATTGATTCCTTAATTTCTTCAGCCAGGTCCTGTTAGCTCTGGATTAACATCTAAAGCTCTGCCAGTACATGTTTGTGCAGCATCAGGAGCAGTTCATCTCCCCATGCAGGTGGCATGTCCTCACAAGCAGCAACTTGCCTTCTAGAATACTGCTTATGGAAGATTCAGAAATGTGTTAGATCTCCCCATCCTAAAATGCAGTAAGTGCATTTGAGGTGTTAGTATTAAACTTTTGCTAGACCCAAACCTAGGCATGTGGTTTAATGATTGGAAAAGGAAACTGCAAGACTGTGGGGTTGGGCTGTAATTCCTGCCAGTCACTTATTTGATGGCCTCGATTCTCCTGTTACCTTCTTTGCTGTTTGTTTAACAGCAGTCTGCCATGTATGGGATATTGAAGTTTGCAGAGTTTCCTTCTATTACAAACCTTTGCTTTCATATGCTTCCAACTTTTTGCTACATCTCAATGGAGAGGGAATCCTTCTGAATGCTGTACCCTCTTGAGCAGGTGAATTTCCCATTGTTCAAAAGCACTTATTTATTTTAAATAAAGCTACAGCAAAAATTGGTGGCTGTAGATGGAAAATATTCTAACAAAATATGAATGCTTTGAAGTATGTCAACAGTGATCAACAGGGTCCCTAAGCTTGTACAGCTTTTCAGTCTGAAGAAGGAAGAGTCCTTAAGGGGCAGAACCGGATCAATCACACCTGAATGCATCCACCAAAAGGATACAAGGGGCTTGCCCTGGGCTGTTGATGTCTGAAAAGTCTTCTAAATGCAGGTATTCTGGTTTACTTGTTTGTGTGGGGGTGTTTGCAACGATGAAAAAAACCCTTTTTTTCCACACTTTTGAAATTTTGGAGAAGAATGTGGTTTTCCTTCTGATAAGAGGTCTAGAGAGTCTTTAGAAGGACATTTTACCTTGTATGGTTCTAGACTTGGTAAATTGACTCCCTGTGTATTCCCTCAAGAGGCACCTAAGTGGTTTTTCTTTGTGAAATGGTCTCAAAGAACATTGATAAATGATACAATGATGTTCCTTATACCTCTCTTTCCTTCTCTGTCATCCTTCTTCCCTGTCATGCATGTGCTGTAGTTATGTTTGGAGTTGCAGGGACCTTGTAAAGTCTAGTAGAGTATGTGGATTGTGCCATATTATTACTTCTCTTCTGAGGAGCAACAGTAAAGGAAATGCTGAGGGATTTTTTGTTTCTTTTGCTTTCAACAAATGATGGTAATTTCTTGAGCTGTTCATGCAGGTCTTGCATACAGGCACCAGTCTGAATAAACATGTTGCTTACAAGGTTAATTGAATGTATAGGCTGTTGGCCATACAGCAAAAGTTTTCATTAAGTCCTCAAGTGAGTGGAGTCACTAAAAAATCTCTAGAAATATCTCTTTATTTTGTATGTGAATATCGCCTACTGGGAGGCTGGGGAATAATTTTTATTTGTACAAAAAAATTTCTTTTGATCACCAATGGAGGTCAAGCTTTTTTAGCAAAGGATTTTTTAAACCGGGTAGCCTTGTAAATAATGAAGTGAGACTGACAGCCTTGTTAATGAGGGCTCGTATACAGCAGTACTGTAATTAAAAAATGGAAATTGATGTTCCCCTCTCTTTATTCAAACATGCAGTATAAACAGAGAAGGAACCTACAGTTCAGATTCTCTCATTTATGGAAGCATTACTGCATTGGTTAATTTTTATTTTGTAAAGTTCATTTGCCTGGAAACCTTAAAATCAGCGAGCTAACAGTTGCTTTCCATAACTTTCCTCTAAAATCTACTGTATTTCTGTGGAAGGTTTGCAACTCTGCCCCCCATCCCCTACCCACCCCCCTTAAATGGTGCTCACAAGCAACACACACTGCAGGACCTCAAAGACATTGCTTATAGTGGTCAAATGTACTGCAGACTCTATGACAGTGACCATGGAGGCCCTTCCCTCAGCTTTAACTGGGCTCTGTTGCTCTTCAGGAGACCAGTGCCCGGCCCCAGAGCAAATTAAATGTCCTTAACTAACCAACACTTGGGTATTTCCAAAGGCTGGCTCATTTGAATCATGTTGTGTTTAGAAAAGTCTAGGTCAGCACGGAATAGAGGCAAAACAAGACAATATATTGTGATTCTGAGAAAGATTTCATCAGTTCCTCACAAAAATGAGCTACAGCCCTGAAGGCTTTGGAAATAGTTCTTGAAAGCGGGTGGGAAACCTCTTACTGCCTCTGTTCAGACTCAGCAAAGTTTCTGAGCTGATGCTGCCTATCCTGATCCATATTCTCCTCAACAGAGCTTGATTTGAGCAGTGATTTGCCAAACATGCTGATCCGGATTACCTGCCTTACTTTAAGGAGTACATTACACTCATTTCCATATATTCCCATATATTATGACTTAAGGGTGAAAAAGGACCTGGGTAGTTTCTTTGTGTTTTCTTCTTCAACAAAGCTACCAAGAAATCACAGCATAAAAGTACCGTTTTAAGTGATGTGGTTATTTGTGACTTGTATGAAAAAATTTCTTTTGATCACCAATGTTGGTCAAATAAATAATGACCTTTTTTTCATATATGTCTAAAAAAACCAGGCATGGTTGTTTTAAATTTTTTTGGCATCTACTTTACATTATTAGTGTAATGCATACCCAGTCTTGCACACAGACTTTCATAGTAAGAGTTGTTTTGTTGGGTTTTTTTTCTTGTTGCCAATTTGAAATGGATGTCTAAACAGTATTTATTTCCCTTCAGTGATGTCAACAGCCTAGTTGGCAGAAATACTCATTCTGAAAAACCTTCTGAAGCCCTTCTGTAAGTTTCATTGGAGTTTCCTTTCAGTGGGAAGTAATATTTTGAAATATTTTGTTAAGTACTCATGTTTGCAAGTGTTTTGTTTTGGCAAGCAGGGCGGGCTGGGTGTTGGTGTGGATGGTTTGACGCTCAGCCCAGCTTTGAGAACACACTTCTGTTGCTCTGCCCCTCTGTTGTGGAAAGGGCATTTTGATTGCAGTGGAAAGAGTTGCTCCATGGGATTAAGAGTAATCCTTTGTTGTTGCTATATAGGATAGCCCGGAGCTTAGCTTACACCTGGTGTAACCAGCACCGTTTTTCCGAAGAGCCCATCGTAGCCATGCAAGTTATGTCTCTGTGAGCTGTGGGAGGTGCTGACTCAATTCAGGCTTCTGCTCTTTTTAACTAAAAAATTTTGTGAGGTGTCATGGTGTGTTTATCTTACTGTGATGCTAGGGACACTACAAACACCTATTCAGAAATGATATCTCAATATTACTTTGAATCTTGTCATTCTGTGGGTTTCTTCCTTTTCCTCAAGGCCAGTCAGCATCACTTATCCCCTGCTGCTCAGACCTTCAGCTGGGGAATCTCATCTTGAAACCTGAAAAACAGGCCTCTGGTCTGCTTACAGCTCTGGGACAGAGAGTGAGAGTAAACACTGCTTGGTTTTGTTTGGTTTATTTTTTTACACAAGTGTTAAAACTGAACTGCTGCCAAGCAAGGGTTGGGAAGAGAAAGTGTCTGAAGGTAGATAAATATCTAGCAGTTCTATTTCTAAAAAGTTTGATAAGAAATGCCCAAAAACCTCCATGCAGAGAGCTGGTGAAATCTGTCGTGCTGAACAAAAATCCCAGAGAGGCTTCAAAAAATGCTGCTGAAGTCAGCATCTGGTTAAAACTTGTTCTAACTTGGACATACTTTTTAACCAAGGCAGTTGTAAAATTTTTCTACTGTAGCTTCCTTGGGCTCCACTGAGGAAGCTTTTGCCATTGCCGCTCTCAAAGGAAGCCCTTCTAATTAAGTTGAGTCTAACAGCACGTAGACAACTTCTCAGAGCTGTGATTTACCTGCAGCCATTCCAGAGCCCAGGTGGAAGTGCTGTGAAGGTGAGCATGGCAAGTGCTTGGTGTGCAGGCTGGTGGTGGGAGGGGAAGGTAGTGAAGTTCTGACCTTATTTACAGCCTCACTGATGGAAAGTGAATAGTGGGAAACAAGAACAGACAAAAATGCCTCTTGAGAAGAAAGAAGTATTTTGCCATTTTTCTTAAGTCTTGAACTAGCCCTTGGCATTATTGTTACACCTTTACCTTTGTACAGGAACAATATCATGAAAATGCTAAACCAAAGTTACTTCTTTTATCCCTTCATATTCTTAAGTTAAGGTTCATTAAGAGTCAACTAGAATTCATCTTGAAACACAGAATATTATACCAATACTGCTTTTAGTGCCATGGAAACTTTTTTTTTTGGTAGGGATAAGCCCCATCAACACCTTGCCCTGTTAGAAATGCTGGACTGGGGTGAGACTTACTCTGTAAAGCATAGAGACAGCTGATTCTGTATGTTCCAGGTGTGGATACTGATATTTGCAGGTATAGAAATTATGTATTTAGTACAGACATTTATTGCTAGGATAAATTAAAAAGAAAAACAACTTCTTCACTTTTTTAAAATCTTTATTGGGTCACAGACTATGATAACAAGTTACACAGGAAAATGCAGCTCAGGCTTTTGACACTCCTGTTGGATTTCTAGGCACTAAACATGAATTTCTACTTCTCTACAAAATGTTAACCAGTTTACCATTAAACAAGAAAAAAAACCCTAGCAAACAAACCACCATTTCAAACCCTTCAGTTCTTCATGCTTTCAGTACACACTGAAAGCAAAAACTTTATGTACCTGTGCTTGAATAAGACTTCTTCATCAGAAGTGTTAGTCTGTAGGTACTGCACAAGGCACAAGGTTATTTGTTACTGCCTTGTGGAGCTCTTGGTTAGAGCAAGAGCAACCTATTCTTATCCTTTCTTCCAGAACAGCAGCACAAGTGGCATGGTAAAACTTCTCCGACACCAGAGTTAATATTTTAAATAGTTATTACTTTTAAAAGTGCTAAACCTAGACAGGCTAAATTCTTGTTCAAATATCCAAAAGTAAAAGACAGTATGATAAAAGATTCACTACACATACAGGAAATACTCTGAGGGTGCTTAAGACGATCTCCCAACCACAGATTTCATAACACCAGCACCTAGGAAACAGTAGTATATGTTTATTCACTACACTTAATTTCATTCAGAAATATAAACTTTTCAGCTGGATTTTGGAATTATAACTTTTTTTCCTTAGATAATAAATTTCTTCTCAAAAAAGCTGCCCCCCAAGCTACTTTATACTGTAATAACTCATAGATTAAATTCTTCATTCAAAAGATGAGGTCATGCTGCATGAATTTTAAGGCACATGTATTAAACCAAGTTAAAATGCTTTAGTATCCAAGCTCACTGCACCTCAGCCTGAGCTGAGACTTGGTCTTTTTGATGTGCTTGCAGCAATACAGTGGTCTGTCCTTTGTGGAATAAAATAAGTTGACAAAACAATGTACAAAGACCAGGCTTTCACAACAACAATGCCAGTACTGTAAAGAAACTATTTAAATCCTATTGCAAAACAGGTGCAAGTTGCCTTGTGGCTGTCAATTAGCTGTAGAAGAAATGTCCTCCTCATGAAAAGGTAATTTATCAACCACTACTACCAGCTGTCAGTGACAGAGTATACAGCCTGTGTCACAAACTGCAGAGAATCAACTTTTGGCTTCTTGCATAATAAATAGGATTAAACTTCGGCAGTGCCAAGACTGAAGGACTGAATTTCTACTTATCTATCCACAGGGGCCTGTGAATTTTAATTGTTTTGCTTAGTATGAGGAGAGTTGCTTGGGTAGAAGGGCACTGCATCATGCAGCAGGAATGTAAATTAGATAATTACAGCACCTAGACATGTAAGTGAGGATCTTTTCTGAAAAATGAGTATGAAGAACGTGAGAAGTGACGTCTTCCACTGTCTTCTAGTACTGCTTCTTGGCTGAAGGTTTGTAAGCCACCAGAAGACCAAAGGAAGCATACCCAAATAAAAGGGTCTGAACGAACCATTGGAACTGAACTGCTGGATCAGTGATTCCTTTAGATCTGTAACATTAACAAAAGCATAAAATGGGTCAAAAAACTTATGTTCCTGCAGACTAGACTGTGATACTCACAAAGTGAGGTTAGATATCTCTACCCGTCCTGGATATTCAGACTTGATTAGAACATTTCAACTTAGCATCATTAATTCCAATCTACTGAGACTTGTTTCCTGTGCTAACTAAACATACCAGTTCTTGTGATTTTAGTGGATTTTAAGCTATCTACAGAAAAAAAGTTCTTTCAGACATTTCATCCATATAATTTCCTCAACAATATATAAATTGCAATCTCAGTCTATGCTGTTTGAAATGACTTATCCTATAACAAATTCTATAAGAAACTGGAGTAGCTTAATACTAATCTTAATACACAAGTCCGAATATAATTTTTTATTGACTATAGTCAGTTAATTAATACATAGTAATTAAATATATATTTACTTATTAATAAAACAATTGCCAGTTAATACATACTACTGTATACAAGCAGGGCAGAGACCTGAAAATTACTGTGCAATGCAGGATGGAGAAGCACTCTTATCTAAATTTGTGGCTAGAAACATACAGGTAACAGGACTGAAGACACCAGACTTAATTTATGAAGTAGAAGTCCTCCTATGTTAGTCAGTTTTAAGTTAACATGTATGAATTTTTTTGTCTTTTACAGAAAATGTCACTTTTTTCTCCACTTCATTGTTCTTGGGAAATACTACTACTGAAAGGAACAAGTACAAATATGACAACAAAACCAAAGGATTTCACATTTCTAGTAAACAAATACATCAAGCATAGCTGTGCTCCAGCTCACCAGTTTACAAGGAGGCTCCCTCTACTGACCTTGTCCAGAACAGCTCAGCTCTCCATAGTACCAGAGCATCACACATACAAAATGATTGTCTAGCAAGTGTTAGCACAACATTTCTAGATGTTCATTCTTAAATTCTTACCAGATGTGAAAAACTTTTTTGTGTAGAATCACAGCAGCAGTGTTCCCAAATGAGTGCAGAAACTGGAGAACTAAGGCTTAAGAAATTTACCTGTTTCTACAAAGCAAGCTTACTTGAATAGACCACATGCAGCAATACAGGCAACAGCCAATGACAGTACTATTGTTGATTAACAAATTTGTATCTCCTTCCTCACTAGTTTTCCCTTGTGCCTCCTTTGTGATGTTGCCAAGTAGACATCACTTTTACACCAGTAAAAATGAATGGTGTTTGATGCTCATAGAAGTACAACTGTTGGTCATGTACAGCAGGGTGCCTGAAGAGACAATGACGGGCAGGCCATCTATGCTCCCTCTTTCTTATGGGCTTTAACACTACCCTGTAAAACTTCATTAGTTAAACTAATTACAATACACTGATGTGGTATGTTCATTGGTAGTCAAGTTTCCTCATACCTAAAAGAATCACTTTAAGCCTATATACCCATCTATCTGCAGAACTAGACTTTTAACTTCAACGCTACATAACTTAAAACCAGAGCCTCATAAAAAAAATATTACTAACTCTCGTTCTGAAGGCGGAAATCATAATTCCATATTCTACTATCTTGAGAACCACCTTAAACAGCGTTCTGTGAAACAAAATCCCTTTGCTTCCAAGAGCCGTTACCGGAGAAGCCTGGGACAGACAGCTGTGAACTGAACCACATGAAGTGGAAAACCACCATTTTTACAATAGCAAACAGACTGGCCACCTACTCTCTAGAGCATGAGAACCAGTATCTACATTCTTCTGAAGGACTACAAACAAAATTCAAATGACCAGAAGGACCATGTGTTTGGACAGCACACCTTTCCAGGTAAACTGTTACCCTATTGTAAGAATTAGTTGGCCTTGCTTGTGTAGTCTGATTATTCCAAGTACTTTATCCCACAAACCTACAGATACAAGTAGATCTTAAATAGTCCCAAATGGAAGTGTCCAATTGTATTCTTACAATATAGATGCAATTGTTTAAGCGTGTAATTAGCAGTATTGAAATTCTGATGAGGTAAGATCTGATAAAGTTGTAACACCCTAAGTTATCAGACTATTTCTACACTACCTATTGTTCCCTCTGCTCCCTGAGGAGCAGTGGTGCCCCATGAACAGAGAGCTCAGAGGCAGACAGACAAGCTCTGGCAAACCTTGCTGCTGCCAGTTCTGCAAGTTGCCACCCCTTGGTTTTGCTGCCCTGTACAACAGTAACCACTAGAAGAACCTGCAGTAACCAGTTGTGGAGGTCAGCAAACTATCACTGCAGCCAGAATTTTATCAGTATGCTCTGAATTCATATTGCTGCTGAGAACCACTGAAATCAGTCTAGCTTATGTCACTTGTACCAAAGATCCTTTTCAGAGAACCTGTGTTGGAGTGAGAGGAGGGAACAACTTACTGGCATAACTTAATACCGTAGAGGGCTTCTACTATGTGAATCAACCAGGATACCCAGAACCTAATGGAAAGAAAACATGTTTTATTTTGTTGAAAATTAGAGAAAAGATGGTTGTATCCAAGATGCATCATGCAGAGAATATAAACCTGGAAGCACAGAAGTGACATCTTACTTTAATGTAGAAAGGGAGGGGTATTTTTTATCTTAGAAAAAAATATGTGTACACTTAAAAGAAACTGAAGTCCACTCAGAAAATCAGAGGCACTGTAGCTCATGTAATATCCCTCAACCTGCTATTTCAAGTATCCACTGCAGGCTTCCAAAACTTTCAGCACTTAGATTAAGCCAAAAAGACAAATGCTTAGTGAAAGCAGTACAAGTTAATCTTAGCTAAGCATGCAAAATCTATCCTTTTACTTACATGAGTATTTTTAGTGGTCCTAAGGAGCTACTTCAGTTTTTATAGATTTAGTTCTATGAAAACAACTGTGTGTATAGATTCAGAATATATAACATGACTCAATGAGTCAAACTTGGTCTACCAATTTTCATATGGAAGCTTTTAAAAATAAAAAGTTACACAGGATATTCAGTTAGGCTCAATTCAATACATTGCTAAAGCAAAAGGTGCTAAAGCAAAGATGAAGGTTTATCTTCTACGTGATGCATGCTAAAATAAATGAGAAAGCCCTGCTGATTTGTCTTTACAGGAAGTCAGCAAGTCAAAGACGTGCTCACAAGGAAATATTTTCCAGCTCTTTTGTTAATTAAGGTAACACAACCTAAGTTTTGTAACCCAGCAAAACTTAGCACTATGCAGTTTGTCCAGCAGGTTATTTCTCACAGGGACAGGATCAGGATAAGTGAGTACTAGGGTAGAAAATGTTCTTTAATTGAAGCCAGGAAAAGAAGAATCCTAAAGAAAGAACTGGACTACTCAAGTAACAACTTGAGAAAAGAATCACTTTTAGGAGGTGGTACAAATATAACTTTACAAATGGACAAACAACTGTTGTCAAACAGTATCTTAACATTTTTTCTCTTTCTTGCTATAACATCACTGATGACAAATTCTAAGCTGAATTTTTAAACTTTCATACTAGTCTTAGCCTATGTAGTCTTCTACATACTTTTTATCCCACATCCTTAATTATAATGAGCTTGAAAGGAGAGCTCTTTAAATCTAATTAACGATTAGGTTACAGGAAAGCTTGTTAACACAGACTAAGCACAAGAGACAGAGACAGGCAAAATAATTATAATACAGTCAAATATAACTTACATGTAGCATACCCATTTGTGGTGGTGTTCCACTAAATAATTAAGGAAGGTACCAAATATTCCCAAATAACTATAAGGTATAGTTGAAGGCCAAAGTGTTACCCACTAAAAAAAAAAAAAATTAGTTAGCTTACTTCAAAGTAGAATTACTATCAATTTAACCTTTAATGAGCTTTCTTTTTGCTCTCCCCACCCCCCATGTCCATCAAACGTGGTTTAGGGCTTATTTATTCATAGTATTTAAACTCTTTCATTCCATTAACCTTGTCCAAGATCCATATTCTTCAACAAGGCAACTGGCCTTTGAAAGCACACTTACTTAAAAAGATTCAAACTATGAAATTTCTTTTTCTAGACATACAAGATGCCAAGGGATAAGCTTAAGGTTGCTGTCTGGGTACCAAGAGTGCGTCTGCACATTAATTGGCATTTCAGTTGTAAGCTCATTAACCATTAGACATGGCAGCTGCAAAGAACACATTGTCTCTGTCCTGAAGAAGACAATTTGAGGAAACTGACCTGAAGAATTCAAACACTGACCAAACTGTTTAGGAGGAATAACTATCTAAAACTAAGGGATCAGTCTTTCTTCTTTTGCCCCTTAAAAAAGAAAATGCCAAATTTTTCTTCTGTTTTGAACAGGGTGCAAAAGATGACTGCTGTCCCAAGACCAAACATGCACATGATTTGCTTCCAGGTTTCTTTCCTGTGGCTGAGCTGTGTGCAGTGTTTACCAGTGTCCACCTGCATTTTACCAAGCCGTGGAGGAGAAGCAGGCGGTCAGTGAGCTGTGCCCTACAGAGTCCACTGGGGATGTAAGGTGAACGCTAGGCTAGACCAAGGTCCACACTCTGGTATCAATGCTCCAGTTTCTAACTACACTTAAACGTAGCTATGCCAAGGACGTGGCAAGATGATGCACTTAAACAGAGAATCTGGTTAAAAGTGCACTCTGTTTCTTGAAACAGTCCAAAAGCTGTTTTGTGAGCTGCCCGGCCTGCCTTGACCATCATTTTTTCAGCGGTGGTTCTTATGTTTAGAAAACCCAAATAGAAGGAAAACATGTGAAAGGATGACTCTGATAAACTTGTCAGATACATCAAAACTGTCGTTAATATCCCTGCTCCAGCAATACCTTAGCTGATGTCTGGTTTCAGAGACTCGTCAATTTTCCAACCACACCGTCAGTTCGTACAGTCTGCAAATGCACTTTACGGACTGACATGCCCCAGGGCTGTCCCGGAGCGAGCTGTGCTGATACTCAGTGCGGTGCCGGACCCCTCTCCCAGGGCACCGGCACCGCCAACCGCGCCCGGGATGTGGCCTCACCGCCACAGCCTCGCCTCCCAGTCCCACTGCTTTTTCCCTCTGGACTCCCTCCATGGCTCCCTCCAGCCTCCTCACTGCCTGGCCTGGCCAAAGTAGAACGCTTAGTTTCCCTTTTTCTGACGGCTTATTTTAGGAAGAGCCCTTCCCGCGGACACCGGCGCAGGGAGCCTGTCCCACCCACTGCGCGTCTTCCGAGCGACGTCCCGCCCGCCCCGCTCCCCCCCGCCGCTCCTTACGCCGAGGAGGACCATGCCGAAGATGATGGCGACCATCCATAAGAGGCGGGAGCGCTGGAAGTGGCAGCTGCCATCGCGTCCCCGCTCCGCCGCCGCCGCCATCGCTCGATGCGTGCTCTGCGCCCGGCGCGGCCCGCGCGCTAAGGCCGCCGAGGGCGGGGCGGGGCCGGGCCGGGCCACCGCGGGCCGGGGGGGCGGCCTCGTCCACCCCCGAACGGGGGAGGGGGGGAGAGGGACACGGTCCCCGCCCCGGAGCCGGGGAGGCCGCGGGTTCGCGGCTCGGCACCGCCGTGTGCCGAGTGCCACACTTTGGACACAATAACCCCCTGCAGCGCTACGGGCTGGGGGCAGAGTGGCTGGAAAGTGGCCCAGTGGAGAAGGACCTGGGGGTGCTGGTCGACAGTGGCTGAATATGATCCAGCAGTGTGCCCAGGTGGCCAAGAAAGCATCCTGGCTTGTATCAGGAATAGTGTGGCTGGCAGTATCAGGGCCATGATTGTCCTCCTGTACTCGGCACTGTTGAGTCCACACCTCGACTGCTGTGTCCAGTTCTGGGCCCCTCACTGCAAGAAAAACACTGAGGTGCTGGAGCGAGTCCAGAGAGGGGAAATGAAGCTGGTGGAAGGCCTGGAACACAAGTCATATAAGGAGCGGCTGAGGGAGCTGGGGTTGTTCAGCTTGGAGGAGACTCAGGGGTGACCTTAACGCTCCCTTAACTACCTGAAAGGAGGATGTTGCCAGGTGGGGATCGGTCAGCCTCTTCTCCCAGGCAACAAGTGACAGGACAAGAGGACACAGTCTTAAGCTGCACCAGGAGAGGTTTAGGGTGATCAGATATTGGAATGGGCTGCCCAGGGAGATACTGGAGTCCAGCCCTGGAAGTTGAAGGAAAGACTGGACACGGTACTGAGTGCCATGGCCTGGCTGACATAGTGGTGTTCGGTCATAGGTTAGATGCGATGATCTCAAGAGGTCTTTTCCAACCTAAGTGATTCTGTGCCCTATCTCGTATTGGCCTTTTTAGCCACCAACGTGCCTGCAACAAACGTGGGTAGAGCCCTTCCCAAATCTTCGTTCGGGAAGCCTAGCCATGATGATGATGATGATTCTGTGCCGAACGCAGTATAGAACAGCGCAGAAGCTGGAGAGAGCTTTCCAGCTGGACGCTTTGCCACTTCACCGCAGCGCTCCGCTTAGGGGTGGAGAAAAAGCAGAAAACGCAGGAAATGGGACAATCTCAGCAGACGCGGCCCGAGATGCACCCGCTGGTCCGGGGCACCCCGCAGGGACCGGGGCGCCCTCCCGTGGCACCGGGAGCGAACGGCACCGGGCGGGACGGGGAGGTGCCTCCCGCGGGAGTCCCCGGGTCTGGGAGAGCGCGGAGCTGTCCCTGGGACAAGGGCGCGGTGTCCCGGGGCTGTCCCTGGGAGAAGGGCACGGTGTCCCTGCCGCAGCCCACCTGGGGGTCACAAACTGCAGCAGCGCTCGCTACTGGGCTAAAATAAACAGATGTTGCCCTTCTACCACTGAGTAGTTTAGTCATTATTTGGAATAGTACATAATACCTTTCTAAAAACTACCAATTCAGATTGTATTAAATCCAGCATTTTCTACTCTATGCCCTTTTGGGACACTGGACTCGGAGATGAACTTGTCCAGAGAAGTCACCAGGACCTTGGGAAAGGTTCCCACGGGTAGAATTGTTGGTGGATGGGATGAGGGTTCATGCTTTCCTTTGAACTTTGCTACCTTTTTGCTTGACAGTGACTTGGACATTGTAGAGATAGTGAGAAATGTTGACTACGCTGTTCCCTCTCCTCGCCTGAAGGCTAAACACCTGCTCTTTTAACTATGTGTTAATGACGTGCCTGTAAAGCTGTTCTCTGCATGTCTACATGTCAGCATGTCCTGACATATCCCCAGCATGAATCCTGGGTTTCAGAAAATGGTCACTATAGAGGGGTTAGTTTTGTTCTGTCCTTGAGACTGTTCTGTTTCCCTGTCTCTATTTCATTCCGGGCTGTTCCTGCCCAGAGCACCGTATAGGGGTTTTCTTGTGTGTTTGTTTGTTTGTTTTTCTGGGGTGTTCTTTGGAGTTTATAGTAGGGTTTGGTAAGAAATTCCTGCAGTGGTAAAACTCTTGCTGGGAGCCCATCTACAAAACCAGTGAGGTTGGCTATGTGGAATTCCACCTGTTTAATAAATTTCCCTAGTTTGCTTTGCTGATGGAGGAGAGCAGAGTGTGTGGCCCCACTTACATCCTAGTATCTGGGAGAAATTTCTAAAAATCTATTTTTTTTAATTTTTTTTTATTCCTCTTTAGAACATTCTACACAGACTTCTGCCTGTCTGTAATTCCATGTCCAAAGGTTGTGCTGAGATCCTGAGATGGGCCGAGCTTTGTGGTAGAAGTGCCTCGGACTGCCCCACACAAGGAGAACCCACCTTGCCACGCACCAAATACATCATCTGAGGAAGTAAGGCAAGTGTATGAGAATGAAATCCAAAAGCAATTCAGTTGCTGAAGGGATGGATTGTGCTGCTGCGCGGAGGTGACTGGAGAGGGCAGTCAATACGCAGGAAAGATACGGGCTGTCAGCAACCCGGCGCTGCGGCAGCATCTGCTTTGTGAGGCTGGGTTTGGTGGCCAAAAGTGGCCGGGTGAGGTCAGAGAGGATGTCATGTCACCCGTTCTGCCGCACTCCCGTGAGGACCGACCGCACTGTGCTTTCGTGGGCAGAGGAGGGGGAGCTGGCCTCCTCTTCCTCCTCTGTTTCCAAAAATAATTGATTTATCTTTTATTAAGAGATATTTTTCCTGGGCTGGATAGACCATGGTCACAAAACAGCTTCATGTGTGACAGCAGCCTCTACTCACTGCCAGTGACACAGGCAGCTCTACCAGCCCTGGGCACGGATTTGAAAGTGAAATAGTTCATGAAGACAACTCCCTGCTCAGACCTTTTGTGGAGGGTGGACCTACGGAAGCTACATTTCGAATCCAGGACAATGGCTTTGATCTGACTTTTTTAAAAAGGCTCTTTCTTTTGACAAATATATGAGTCTTTAGAGTATTTAAGAAGCTGAATAGAGTTCCAGTTTTAATAATTTAAAGCCAGAAGTCCTCTTGCATCATCTGGTCTGGCCAGCACAGGCCATTCAATTTTACCTTGTTTCTCCGAATTGACCTCAGTGAGTGACTTGCTTTTACTTAAAGCATACTTTTCAAGGGACATTTTATCTTACTCTGAAGGTGGCAAAAGACAGAAAATCCACTGCTTTCAATGATTATTCTTTCTTGTGTTTCTTAGGTTAGATGTACCTAACAACTATTTTTGAGGGAGTAATTTTCCAGAGTAGATGAAAAGCTTGCTGTTTCATATTTTGCAAATATTTGCATTTCTGCCCTCATATTTTGGAGAGACTAGCTGTCTTTGTGGCTTCAACTCTGGAAATCTTGTTTGTCAGTGAATTGCTTTTATCGGCAAGTGTAATCTAAACTGGAAACTACAAATCCCAAACACTGTTACGTGAATTATTGAAAAAAATGGAGAACAAATTCACTTTGCCAAGTTTACAGGAAGTAAAACTGTTTCACCTTCTGAGATTTCTACTTTGGTTTCCTTTCCTTTTCTCTTAATCAGTGCCAGAAAGTGACTGAATGAAGACCTGGCATCCTGTTATGAATTGGCAGCATACTACACACCAAAATATCACCTGAGTGCAGACAGTGGGAAGCTCTGGCCATGCTTACTAGAAGCCAGATTTAGATTAATAGTTTGGAACAGACATGTCAGTTGTGACAGAATAACCACAGCTCCATGTTCTTTCTCAGGCCTTTCCTGTGCTAGAGAACATGCAGCTATTGGTAGCTATCAATTGGCACAGCTGCCATCACGGTGACAGAGCTCTGTAAGCATTTGAAGAAGACAAGCTATCCTAGCTTTACCTGGCTTCAGGCTGCACGGATTGCTAAACTGAGTCTATTTTTACAGTAGTCAAGGGAAAAGAGGGAAAGCATAATCTTAAAAAAAAGTTTGAAAGGAAAAAAGCATATTTCCTCATAATTTCATGCAAACTCTTTTGTTTCATTTGCATCACTTGGTTTAGATTTCAAATTAGTTTAGTATTAAAGCCATGAGTACTTATTAAGAATCTAAGACTAAAAGACACGTTTGCTACAACATCAGCAGATAAGGTTACTAACCATACGGCAGCATGAGAATGGGACGTGTGATCCTCTTTGAGACTTCAAAGACAGCTACATTAATTTTTAAAAATGTTTTTTTCTCTGAAGCTCTGTCCATAGGGTCCTGAGGTCTCCATGGTGACTGGGTGTGTACACTGAGATGGGTTATTCTGCTGAAAACAATCAAATGGACCTGTGCATTCTTTCTGCCTAATCCCTGAGAAACAGCTACCTCATTTCCTATGATGTTTATATCAATAGATCACTCTCTTCAATTTTCAAATACTAACGTTTCTGTTCACCTAGTGGTGGAGAAAACTTGTTCCCTCTTTGGTTTAGAAACATTTGCTATCTCTAACTTAGAGATATTGACTATCTCACTTTCATTGGGAAGTACAAAGGGTATTTGCCTGGTAGTCTGCCTCTTTTGTTTGGTGTTTCTTGGTAAATGCCAGAGACTAGATAGAGACATGCTAGCTCTTCCCTGTCTTTTAAAATTCCTTAAAATAAAAGAGGAGGGAGGATTAGTCAAATTCAGACCAAATTTTAGGGTGTGAGTCATTGTACTGGAGTGACTTGACTTCTTTAAACAGCAACTTTCTGTATAAGTAAGGATTAAGGGATTGGGCTTTTTTAGGAAGTTACTTGAAAATGAACAGCAGCCAGTTTTAAAGTGGATTTGAAGCTGGTATAAAAGACATGAGATGCATTCAGTTACCTAAGTTACCTAAGGAGATGGAATTATCAACAGGGCTTTTTATTATCAGGGTTAAATGACAAAATGCTATAATGAAACTAATGCAAGCAGTGTCTGATTCCTAATGTAACTACTTAACATGGCTGTTTCTCTATAATTTTTAATTTTTAATGGGGACTTAAAATTGTATCACCTTAATCTTTTAGTTCTAAGACCAGAGAAGTTAAGGAAAAGTATGGTCTTTAAAAGTATTTCATGTTGCAGTTTGACAGGCATTACAGTTTTGAAGTTAATGGTCAAGATTTTCAGCAGATTCCCATACTTGCAAAAAAAATGTTAAGTGTAATGAGATGTGCATTAGAAGAAACAATGTAATGTGGTAATTCTGCTTCTTCTTGTAGTGAATAGTCTTTGCAACATGGAAGTAAATAAACTTTTGCACATATCTGCTGTATCCTTCTCATTTGTAATTGGATTCCTTGGATGTTTGATAAAACTAGTTCTCTTCTAACACATTTATAACATAATTGTAAGCATAATTCAAGCATTCGAAATTGTCAGCTATAAAGGTCCCAGCCAAATACTTTCTTCTTTGTAAGGACTAAGAACTAGGTAACACTTACTGATTTTACTACAAATTCAGTCTGTACATTTTAGAGGCAAATTTTTGTCAGAGTTCCATATACTCACCCTAACAATATCACTGTGGGTGTTTTTCTGTTATTAAAATGGAAAAGAAAGGTGAAGCAGCCGTCTTTGTCATGATGTGCTTCGGCCAATGTTGCATTAATAAGCCTTTGTAAATAGACAGCCAAGGCTCATCAGTTTGAAGTCTGGGTTGCACAGAGAGCTTCAGTTTTGAGCAGCTGTGCACTTTACAGTTCTGTATTTGTTTTAACCAATATCTGCTGGAAGTCAGTAACTCAAGTCCTACTAAAAATATTTTGTGAGTATCTCTGATAGCTTTCTTTTATTGTGTGAGGTAGCTTTAAAAAAATTAAATATGAACAAGTAACCTCCATTTGAAATCTCAGTTTATACATGTTGCATTTATGCTACAAGTATTTGGTGGAATTTTTAAAATTGGATATGAGCTTCAAGTATTTGGCTGGATTTTTTTTTTGAAAGCATGTGAGCAAAAAAAATTTTATGTTAATTGGGGAGGCTATTTAATAAACCTGAATGTACTTTGCAAGGATAAATTGTGACCAGACAGCCCTGTTCATATTGGTCATGCTGGAAAAACTTGAGTAGCTTAGACTGTATTACATACAGATACAGGGCCATGATTCAGCATCCTAGCATCCTACAGCATATATATAGTGGCTAAAACAGGCTGAAAGAGTAAAAGTCCAGCAAACTGTCAGCATTTTGATGCCTTGTTCTGTCCTTTCATCACTTGTTGACAATGCATGTGTATTTTAATATGTAGTGTTTGGTATATGATACCACTTCTTTTTTCTCTCTGAAGGAATTCCTAACTCTCTATTTCTGCTTCCTATTTTGAACAACACTGCCTTATGTTTGCAAATGGTATGGTAGCAAACACAGGAGTGCAGTGTTGGGAAAAAGGAAAGGCTTCCAATTAGTTCAACATTCCTGAGGGTCCATTGGGACTAACTAATGGATCTTTATTGTGTTTGTCAGTTAATGAACAAGTCATGTCAATTGACAGTTTTCTAGCCCTGAGAATTTTTTTCCCCCTATATGTCTGGAATAGGAATATTGTGATGGACAAGCTAACTGCAGTACAAAAAAGTCAACCAACATCTAGCAAAGAAATGGGGTCAGTCACTAGCAGATGGGTAAGATGGGTGGGAAGCATGTTTTGTTACAACCGCATGGGTGGGGATATTATTTGGGAGATGAGAAGCAATAGGACTGACAAGGGAGGTTAGAGAAATAGTTCTTTGAATAGGGAGGAGAAGACTCCAGACAACTTGTCTCCAGTCCTAGCAGACTAGCCTTAAGGCCAAATTCACTCATCTTTAGGCGACTAGTTATCATAATCAGGTTCAGCAGGCCATGATGTTGTGGTTTGTTGTATTTCTATAGTATCATGTGAGTGCTTGTATTCTGTCAGCACAAGAAAAAGATAGTCCTTTTCCTAAAATGTCTGCAGTTCAGAGGTCTGATCCTCTCAGAGTCCACAAGTGTTTCTGGAGCTGATTGAGTATATGGTGACAGACACTTTCTTACAAAGGATGGGAGACAGGGAAGGAGATGGCAGAGAGCATGAGGAAAAGGATTACCATAAAGTAACATAGACTGTGAACCTGACTCTATTGGGCATGAAATACTGCTACATTTAAATGAAATCATATTTATCTCAGTGGTGCTGGAGCAAGGGAGGACTTGCCAGACTGAACTGCACTCAGTAATCCTCTGAAGGCCCAGGTTAGATATCTGGAGGATATTTTATACACTATTTTATGTTTCTTGAGGCAGGATTTTAGTGGCCACAGGTTTGCTACTATATAAGTTCCTGTGTGGCTTTCCTACTCTGTGCTCGAAGAGGTCAAGAATACTCATAATCTGTTCATTAGGCTTATTAAAAATGGAAATCCTACTCCAGGCCGTTCCTGCACTGGTGTGGACTTTGCTCTGCTAATTTGCCCTTCCCTGTGGTCATCCTAATCGTTCACAGGCTCAGGCTCAGCCTGTCCAAACTCCAGATCAGTGCTCTGTGTGGCTGTGTGAGGTGGGTCTGTCCCACAGAACAGAGGTGTCCCTCCACCAGAGTAGGAGACATTGTATTGCATGAGACTGGGGGCACTAATCACTACCTTCCCAGCTATCTTACTTCCATCTCCTAAGACTTTTTTTCCACTGCCTAGAAAAAATGAATAGTGTTGAGCACCACCAGGCTACCACTTAATAAAGACAAAATGTTTGCAAATACTTTGGCTTCAGTTTTACCTGGGGTCTTATTCCCTTTAATAATTAAGGCAGCCTTCTCTTTGAAAGGGATGACAATTTCTTTCAAGATTGTCACAGGACTAAAAAACTCACCAGTAGGCAGCATAGTGACAGTACGAATAAGGAACTATTCTCAGGTTTCACAGTAGATTACCATTACAACTCAAAAATGAGATCTTGGAGTTTGATAGATAATTCTATGAGAATGCAAGCTCAGTGAGTGTCAAAAAGACAAAGCAAGTGTTAGGAGCTAATAGGAAAGCAATGGAAAAAACCCTGCACCTTATCTTCATAATAGTTAAAACACCATGATTCCTTTCCATCCTAAATTCTGACAGTCATTCTATCTTCTTGTCTCAGGAAGGACACTGTATAACTGGAAAAAGCTCTGAAAAGGGCAATGTGAATGATAAAAGGCATGGAGCAGTTACCATAGGGCGAGTAATCATGGACCAGCTACCACGAGTAAGATGGGATTCTTCAGTCTGGAAAAGAGGTGGCTGAATGTAGAAAGTGATGGGGTTTGGTAAAAAAATGGGCAGTGTGAACTGCTGGAGTCAGTGAAAGTCACTCCACATCTTGTGTGGGAGGCAGTGAGCACAAATGATTTTAGCAGGCTACATGTTCAGGACACATAAAGGTAAGCATTGTTTTATGTAACACATGGTTGAGTCCTAGTTAGAGGATGATTAGGAAGCTAAAATTTTACATACATTCAGAAAAAGACTGAATAAAGTCAGAAACTCTCATCCACGTCAGAGAATCTCCGGGGCCAAAACAACCAAGGTCATCATCATAATTACTAAGTAAAAGTACCACTACATCGCTTACTGAGCTGGTTATAGATCCTAGACTGGTATCCATTTTTGGTTATCACTGAAGAATTAAATATCAGGCTAGCAGACATTTAGTCTTAGCAAGTATGACCCTTTTTTACCATTTCTCTAGATTTCAGATAATTACAATCAGTTCCATGGATTATTTTAAGAATTAAATATAAGAAACACTTAAGTGTGAGACTATTCTAAGTTATGTGAAACTGGTCTAATGCCTTTTTCACCTTGAAATCTACAGATTTTAGTGGGAACTAAGTCAGAGCAAGACTGGTAGGTCACAAAAGTGAATGGTGTTTTCAGCAATATTGTTTTCCTCCACCCTGAAGTGTTAGAAACAACATTCATTTCACATAGGAGAAAAGGCTAGAGCAATGCTTTGACATAATAAAGATGTTTACTGTAAGGGAAAGCTCAGTGCAGGTGGTAGCTCTCTCAAGAGCCAGTTCTGGACTGGGGAATGAATTCTCTTAGAAAGCAAAGATTATCATAAATTTCACCCTCTTTTTGCTCAAGGTCCAAATTGTGCCTCTACCCTGCTTGTCCTGATGACATATCATGGAAGTGTGCCTGTCTGTACACTGAATTGTTTTTCAAAATAAGAGAGGCTGCTGTAAATGCCCCTTTCCCCAAAGAACAGGTAAGAACACAATCTCAGTTGTCTGCTCATGTTCTCTGGAGGGTTCCTGGACACATCTGGCTGTGACAGTACTGAGCATAGTGTGAAATCTTTGTGGATGACAACCCATGTTACTTTGCTGAATTCTACCATTTTCCATTTGAACATGACATCTCTTTGCAGTTCTCCGGGATTGCTTTGTAGCATTTTTATTTCAGTGATGTAAGAGCTGCCTTTTACAGCCAAGCCCATAATTAAAGCAGTGGTAAATAATGGGCTGCAAAAGGTGTACCAAAAGATAATTAAAGATGCACTGCAGATAAGCAGAGCATGAGCATCCGTTTTATGAGGTGTTAATGTCTGAAGACCAACTAGTGAAATTGATCTTGCCTCCTTCAGGATGAAAGTTCTGCTCAAACATCAATAGCATTGTACTGCCCTAGAAAATGTTTGATGTAGGAATTTCTTAAAGGGTGTTTGTCCTAAGACTCCCCAGGCAGGCGCCTGTGACAGCCCAAGCTGCACTGGGTAATTCGGCAACCCATTCATGCTAGCAGGATTTTGGAGTCACCTTTGCAACTCCTAACTCAAGGGCTGCTCTGGAGCGAGAGAAGTGAAGTGCTCCCAATGCCTGGGTCAAATAGATGGAACCTTTTTTTTTGAGAACCATTTTAAAGAGCACTGTGACTAGTCATTGTCTAACAGTGACGTTGTCTCTCCTAAATGCACTTTACACACATATCTTCCACTTCTGTTCTATTTTGAGTATATTCCACATGTGATTTGGACTCCTCTGTAGATGTACTTATACCACAACTGGCATAAAGGAACCTTGACAGAGTGGGTTTCCACACTTGGACTCTACTTCAATCTATAGCGAAATTCCATGGACTTTTGTGGAATTCTGAAGACAATCTATGAACCAAAGAGATGCTGGTTTTGTTAAGCATGCTGCTTTGGGTATTCCTGCTTCTTTCCCCACACTCATCCCATTCCCATATTTGTGAAATGAATCAAAAATAGGGGGCAGAATACTATTTTTCCACTAGAGTTTAGAGAGGAGATGCGAGAGCTCAGAAACAGTTGTTTTGATTGTCACTGACACGCAGCAGCACAACGATGCCAAGGGAACTTGGGTAGCAAGAGCTGGTCAATGGTGTTGCCTGAATTAGTGTATGTGGCAGAAATTAGCTCTTGTGTTAGGCCAAGTCCATATGTCTCAGCAGAAGAGGGGCAAGAGGAGGGGGAGGAAAAGATTGCTATCTTCTTTCCTGGAATGTCACTTAATAACAAAACTCGCAATCTCTTTCAATTAGCATTGCAAAGAAAATCTTTGAAAATGAAGGGTGCAAAGAGGCTGCCTGGCAGAATGCCTGAAACAATAACTCCGGGAAGTGTGAACTGCTCTCTCCATAGCTAGAGGATGTTAACAAAAGCCGTCTACTTGACCAGAGTTAGTAGGGATGGACAGTCACTATTAGCAAGCAGTGCAAGTCGGTGCAAGCCTCTGCTGGCTCCTTCTTATCTCTTCTGCACTGGTTGTGTCTACAAGGTGTGTATGTGTGCGTGGGAGGAGACGATTTCCCCGTTCTTTTGAGATCGGTATTGCAGGCTGCCTGCAGGGGTAGCTTTGTGTTGTAGTGTTGTAGTTATTTCTGTGACATGATGTCTCTCTAACCCTCTCATCCCACGCTTGTGCTTGCCAAAAACTACACTGGCCAAAAAGAAAACCGTTGTCTTTTTTTTTTTTTTTTTTTTTTTTTAATGCAATGAGCAGCTCTGTGAGCTCTTGGCTCATTTCTAGGCAAGTGTACACTGGAGATGGTACATACAGGACTGTGTGCAAAGCCATGTGGAGGCTTAAAGACAGGTAGAGTTGAACTCTGCATGCTCAGAAAAAGAAGCAATAGCTGAAGTTGGATTTGCTGTAGAGAAGACTGTCAAAAAAACTATGCTTCCAAGCTTTATGTCTGCTTGTTGTGTCTGAGTCTTGGTCTACATATGTATCTCAATAATAAAAGTGAAATAAAGCCAAAGGACTAGTAGCACATCTTGACTCTTCCTACAACTGCTGAACCACTTTGTCACCTGACACTTTTTTCCTTTCTCCCACATAACAATGCTCACTTAAATACAAATTTTACCTTCTATATGGACAGGAAAAACTCCAAACTATCCTGGAGCTCTGGAGGAGAAAAGAAATCTTGTGGAATGTATCTGTGCTATGACAGTTCAGGCTTATGGGGATACTACGGTAGAAGAAAGGGGAGAAGTACTGAGAAATTGGTTCAAGCTGTTGTTTCCAGATGTTTTGGACTACTTGGTGCTATCATCCCTCTGGAATTCTCACTGTCTTCACATGTACTTCTGCTTGAAAATATTATTAAGGTAAAGTGATTTCTGAGGGCATTTACCTTGCCTTATGGACAGAGTTGCTAAAGGAATCCAGTCTCTGAAGTACTTGATTGACAGGGGCTGACTGTCATCCCTGTCTGAAAGGTCATTAATTTTTTGTTGTGAAGCACTGCGGTGATGTGGGTAATGTTAAAACCTTTGTGCAGCTCAACCCAAAGTGGCTGCATGGATGGTGGATACACTGGTCCCTGCAGAATGCAAACAGTATGTAAAAGCTCACAGACTTTGTCCCTGTACCCTTTAGCTTCAGAGCAAGCTGGACCAGGTCCCAAATCTGAAAAATGAATGGGGACATGGTGAGATGAAAAACACATGAAGTAATGATGTTGCTGTTCTTGAACACCTTCAGTGATAGCCATTAATGGCCTCATTTGACAAATTATTACACTGACTGATTTGCTGCTGTTCTGACATCTAGTCCTTTGCAGCGTTGCAACTGTTGCTCCCTGTAAGTCCTTTATGTCACTCTTGGCTCTCTTAAATAATATTTCTGGATTCTCTTTTAGATTAATATGTCTGTCATGATTTCACCTTGGGCTGATAGCACAGACCTTGCTTGTTCTGTACCTGACTTGGATGAGCAGAGCTGTCTGGAGAGAAAAAAAAAGCTGCCTTTGGAAAGGAAAACCTTGTGCTGAGCTCTTCAGCATGCACTTGGGAAGGAGCCTGCTCCATCTCCCCTGGGTGACCCCCGAGTGTGCTGGAGAAGGGCTTTGTCCTTTATTGTGAACAGCGGGTGTTAATGCAATGTCTAGTAAAGCCACCAGCATTTTATTTACTACAGTTAAGTAGATGAGAAATGTCCCATGGATGGAAATAGGAGCAGGGTAACCAAACGGGGAAGACAAGGACTTGTCACCCGGGTGTAGTAAGAGCTGGGATCGTTTCCCATTGGGAGAAGGGCAGTGTGGAGGCCTCCCTGCATCTGGAGGAGTACTGGGTTTCCAGCAGAGCCCCGGTACAGAGAGAAGGGCCCGCGGTAGAGAGAGAAGGGGAGCACTCTTAGAGAGCTGAAGCAAAGGTGAAAGATTCCTTCATTGAATTATCCACTCTCCATTTGAATTAAAGAAAGGTGGATGGGCTGGCGGTGGCAGCGGGGGCTTCGCTGGGAGACGCTTTGGCTCCTTGTATGGGGCGAGCCCTTATTATGTGTATTTTGGAGATGGGATGACAATGGAGGTGTGGGAGACGTCTCTGAGTCACCCTTGGAGCCCCGGCGGCCCCGGCCCATTGGCGGGGCCGGGCTGGACGGGTGGGGGTCGCTCAGGGCCGAGGTGAAGGGTTCATAAGGCGTGGAGCGGCCAGAGGCTCCCCACCGCCCCCACACCTCGGCCCCATGGAGCTCGCCAGCCTGACCCCCGCCAGCCCCGGACCTGCCGGTGAGCAGCCCCGGGGCGCGCAGAGCGGGCGGGCGGGCGGCCGTGGGCGTGGTGGTGTCGGTGTCGGTGTTGGTGGTGTCGGTGTCGGTGTCGGTGGTGTCGGTGGCTGTGTTGGTGGCGGTGACTGTGTCGGCTGTGTTGGTGTCGGGGCCGTTGGGGCAGAGATCCGCCGCCCGGCCCCGCTGACCGCCTCTCCCCGCTGTCTCCCCCAGGAGAGCCCCGGGCGCGCCCCGCCGGTCCCGGCGCGGGGCGAGAGGGAGGCCGGCGCAAGAGAACCACGTTCAGCAAGGCACAGCTGGAGCTGCTGGTCCGCGCCTTCGAGAAGGAGCCATACCCCGGCATCGCCCTGCGGGAGCAGCTCTCCGACCTCACTGACATCCCCGAATCCCGGATCCAGGTGAGAGGGGCGGGCCGGGAGGACGGGCGGGCGGGCAGTGGGGTGGCTTCCCGGCGGTCCGGGCACTTAGTCTCTGCTGGTCCCGCAGGTATGGTTCCAGAACAGGAGAGCCCGGCAGCTGAACCACAAGAAGAGTGAAGCCGCCGCCTACCCCAGGCCGGGCAAGGCAAAGCCGGCCCGGTGCGGCGGCCAGGAGCTGCCACGGGCGCCGCAGGGTCCTGGAGCGGAGCGCAGCCTCCTGTGCCCGCAGCCAGGCCTGCCAGGAGGGAGCCAGAACTTCTGCGGGCAGCCGCCGCCTTACTCGGGACAGCCGTACTCAAGGCTCGACATGCGTTTCAGGAGCTTGGATAACACTTTTGGAGCTCTGGGTCAGACCCCAGCTCACTTCGGTTTGGACTGCCTGGGAAAAGGGGTCCCACTAGGTGTGGGAAGCATGGGGAGTCCCTCTCAGTTCTCACTCCCTGTGCAGCAGGCACAGGACTATCCGCACCTGAAGAAATCTTTCCCTGAAAGCTACTACTCAGATGCGGATGTTTTCCAGACTTGTATAGAAGATCACCAGTACCCGGCAGCTAAAGACAACATGTACAGGAGGCCTGTCTTAAACTACATCAATGCTAACCAGGGCCTGGGTGTTGAGAACTATTCATATATCAAGTCAAACACTTCTTCCTTTGCAAAGGGCTTTGCTTTCAGTTATGGTGAAGGGGAACCTAAGTTTGAGCCGGAGCAGATGAGGCACAGTTCACCTCTGCTTGAGGCTAGTAATGCTAGTCCTCCTTTGATACTTCCAAAACATGAAGGGGGGTATCAAGGGACACTTGCCACTCCAGCCACATCATATGGGCAGCAGCTGCTGGAGACAGTAAATGACTACGACTCTCACTGGCTGGGCATTTTGGGAACAGGGTTAGATTCACTGTTTGAGAATGAGCAAAATGCAGAGCAAGGTGAGCAAAAAAGTTTCCCTTCTGCTTTTGGTGGCCAGAGTTCAACCTGTCATTTGGGTCACACATGAAACCGGCATGCTTGCCTGATGAAGAATTAATGTGGTTTTTTGTTCAAATGGCAGTGTTGTCCTAAGTGACTAGAGGTTTTGCAGGTCTAAGTGTGGAGTGCTTGCTCTGAGTTTTGTACTTTGTCTGGAAGGGAAAGAAAGATAAGCCACATTAGTAAGGGCTACAGGAGAATAAACTGCCAGATGTGTCCCATCCCAGGGGAACTGTCACCAAGCATGTTTGGTTATTGGCAGCCTCGTGTTAACTTGCATGCACAGACTGATCTTCACAAGTATGTCAGTACTGAAGATTTTTCTATGTTCAGACTGTGATGGATTAATTCTGCCAGGAGGATTGAGACTATGGTGTTGCTTTTGTGGCCTTACTGCACTGAGTTTTGTTTCTATTCTGGTCATAATTCACTTACTTTAACTTAAGAAATCTGTAGAAAACAGACTTATTTATAGCTTTTAGTGGAGAAAGCATAAATAGTGGAGAAGGGGGCAAGCACGGGAAAAGCAGCATTGGTGGTGGCAGGGGATGGCTCACTGGGTGTATTTGCATTTTAGGTGTGCTCCTGATAAAGAGTACAGGTGTTTTTTCCTGGGTACTTAATGTGTAGTGTTTTCATTTAAAAATGACCACACGTGTAGCCTTTTAAAGGGCAATATTTTTGTGATTTCCTTTTGTATAATTTGTTTGCAAGTCGTATTTTTTGTTGTTGTTTTCAAATTGCAATTTTCTATTTGCCAAATAAAGGTTTTCTACCTCCATGAACTTGTAGAATTGCACTCAGAGAAAAGAAAATAAATTAATTTCATCTTTGCATTTGCACATTGAGCCTGTTTTTAGAACTCTCAGGATCCATGGCTGTCTGGAAGACCACTGTAATCATCAAAGTGTTCTTCACACATGTCTCAGGAGACTGCCACGGTTACGTGTTAAAGCAGTATCAGACCTACGATGCTGAAAACTCTACAAGCAAATCCTTTTTTGTGTTTAAAATGTGGGTCTTTTATATTTTAAGTATGCCTAGATCTTAATACATATGTTATTAACTTAATTACTTTGTTTATAGAACAAAAGAAACAATGAAAATAAAACTTAACCACAGACCATTATTTTATTAATAAAGTTGATATCCCTGAAGAAGCTGTCTATGGAGATGTGTATACAAGAAGTCCAGAAAATTAGGTCTGACTTTTGTCAGCAGTTTTTAGCTGTGCCTGTAACTTTTCTGCCTTGACCTGAAGGAATGTGACACACTCATGTATCACAAAAGAACCATGGCTTCAGACAATAGCTGCAAGGCACAAGTTGCATCTGAGAGCAAAGGCTAAAGAATAATACATACCGTTAAAAAACAAGGCTGGGATTTGGTTCCTCCCTGGAGTCAGTGGGCACCTGGCAGGTACCCACAGGGTCTTCCCATGGTATCCTCTCTGCTGATCTCAATGTGTGGTAACCAGCACCCTCTTATCTCATGGGGTCTCAGGCAAGGAATGGAAAGGTCACTGTTGCAGGTCTCAAGTAAGGCTGGTCCTGCAGTGCATTCAGCTGTTTCCCTGTCACTCTGTAGGCATCCTATTCTGTCAAAGCTGCACTGAGGCAGCTGTGGTAGGTGTTTGGTGTTGAGCTGTCAATCCTGGCTGCTCTAATAATACTGGGTATTCCATTATAACCCCTTCATCTGGTATTCACCTTCCCTTATTAGCAAACCCACATTTCTAAAGCTGAAGTCAAATACACTGTGAACACTTCCTGTGAGCAAGTACAACAACAAAAAAAATCATTTTTCATCACAGAGCTACCTACTGCTCAGAGTAGAGCTCTTCTGTAAACTACTGGTTATTTTTATTTTGTTACAAGTTGCTTTTAACACACCTACCCAGCACATATTTCACAAAGAAGAAAAATCTGTGCAGAGTCATTGGATGCAATACTCTTGTGATGTTCCTGTATACTTTCTCTCCTTGCTGTGAGGTAGAGAATGCCAGAACAGAAATTATATGCTTATTCAACACGTAGGAGCCACTTTCACAGCAATGGTATCAGTACCTTCCCCTGGCCTTGCATGCCAACAGCATCTCTGCTGTCATGTTAGTTACGTGATGCTAAGGAAGAGGTGGGGCAGGAACCAGGCGTGTTCAGTATTGGACTACTCTTCTGCCTGCAGAACCACTCCTGTTTATATGAGAAGAGAGGATTTTGCATGCTAAATATTGAAAACTGTATTTTCTTCCATATAACTTACCAAAAAGAGATAGTAAGCACCCAAATTCACCAATATGGTTTATAGTCAGCCTGGGCCTACCCCACTGCTGGGTGTCCTGAGTTCCTCATGATGTAGGATTCTGCAAATCATATTCCCTTCTTCTCCAGCAGCAGGACCAGTGTGACAGCAGCAAGTCCTCACTGGAATCCACCTGCCTCGGAGACAGGATCAGGCCAGCATCACAGAAGGAGCAGTTGATGACCTGGGCACCTCTTCAGCAGACCTGTGCCTTGCTGCTGGTTCATGCCATGTGGCAAATCACCCCAGAGGAGAAGGCTCTTCACTTCATTAAGCAGGGTCTGTACCTATAACTCTCTTCAGGGGGACTCACCTTCAGGCATGGGCACAGACCTGAGATAAAACAATGACCCACTTCTCACCTAGGGTACCTTGCCCTGGCATGTCTGGTTGTGTCCCTGTGGGTGGGGGGCTTAAGGTCTGCAGAAAGCCCCCATCTAAGTGCATTAGTGACAGGATGAGAGAACATAAGCTGCACCAGGAGAGGTTTAGGTTGGACATAAGGAAGAATTCCTTGGCAGAAGGCATGATAAGGCACGGGCACGGACTGTCCAGGGAGGTGTGGATGCCATCCATGTCTATACCAATTTAAGGACAGACTGGAGGTGGCACTGAGTGCCCTGGTCCTTTTCACTGTGGTGTTCAGTCACAGGCTGGACTCGATGACCTCAGAGCTCTCTTCCATCCAACCTGGATGGTTCTGTGATTCTGTCGCTGCGTTCGAGTTCACCGCACTTAAAAGCCCATTCACAGGCTTTTACCCTCTGACCTGTTTGCCCTCCCACAGCCCTTGGCAAGGATCCTTTTTTTATCTTTTTTTCACACACATTGCTGGGGCCACTTCAGCCGCTTCACACGGGGGCCGCCCCGAAACCCGGGCGGCAGCGGAGGGGGCCCCCGCGCCTCGGTGCTGTGGGGCTGGCCCCGCCGGGCAGCTACCAGGGGCTTGCAGGGAAGTCATGTATTCACAAACACGCGAAAAGGCGCCGGTCCCCGCGGCTGATTCCCTGTTCCCGGCTCCTGGGGCCGCAGGGACACCGTGTGCGCCAGCAATAGCGCTCCGCCGCAGCCGCCGCCGCGCCCGGAACTCGGCGCGCAGCCGCTGTTTCCGGGGGAGCTCTGGAACGGGCCGGACGGTGGGAGCACACGTGCAGCGGGCGGCGGGACCGGAGCGGACCCGGCCCGGGCTGACCCGGCAGCGGTGTGGGTGCGACGGCACTGTACGGCGGTGTGCAGGGGGGACGGCATTGCCCAGGGGTGTGGGTGGGACAGCACTGCACAGGGCAGGTGTGCGGTGGCGGCTCGTGGGCAGCGGCCCCGTGGGAGGATCCTCTCCCGCCCTCAGGGCCCGCGGTGTGCCCGGCATCCCCGTGCCGCGGGTACGGGCCGTGCCCCTCGCCTGCCGGCCCGCCGGGGCACTGCGGCCTGCCCGGAGCCCCGCGGCCCCGGCGCGGAGGGCCCCGGTGCTGCCGTGCGCCCTCGAGGCCGCGCAGTGCGAGAACGAGCTCCTTTCCCGAGCTGGTCAGGTTGTGCTGGCACGGTGAGCCCTTCTCCCGCAGGTGTGTTTTGCGTGTGTGCTCTGTGTGCTCATTGCCTGCTCTTCCTGCGCCAGCTGAGCCCAGAACCGCACAGAGGAAATCTACGTCTTATCGGTTGTAAATAATTGGTGGAAGAGTGAGATGGAGGAAAAAGAGAAGAAGAAGCATCGTGTGAAGCACAGCGGGCCAAAGGCAGAGAAGAAAAGGAAGCGTTATCTCAACAACCTGGGAATAGGAGATGAGGAGGATGCACGGAAGAGAAACCCCAAAGCCTTTACGGTGCAGTCTGCTGTGCGGATGGCCAGGACCTTCCATCGGTAGGAAGTGAGAATTGGTTATAGAGCATGCAGGGTCAGCTGGATGGACAGGTGTTGGCTGGGGTTACTTTGTTGCTTTGTCTGGAAGGTGTTCTAGAGTGTAATTTTCACTGGTGTGTCTGTATAGCTTCCGTCATTCACCAGGTTATGTTGTAGTCTATGCCTGTGTCAGAAGTGTGATGCTTTCTGCATCTGTGTTACACGGTACAACTGTGTTGATCAGTGATAAGAAAAAGTATAGCTCCTTAGACTCCATGAGAGTTCAACATACATATTAGTGTCTGGGCTGAGGGTGAACCTTTGTTTCCAAGATTTTGCAAATACTGAAGGCTTTCAAATAATAAATGTTGCTGTTTATTACATTCCTCTATTTATTTATTACAAATTTCTTCTCAGAACTCAGGATTTGAAGACTAAAAAACATCACATTCCTGTGGTTGATCGCACTCCTTTGGAGCCACCTCCAGTGGTCGTGGTTGTAGTTGGCCCTCCCAAGGTTGGGAAGAGCACTGTGATAAAATGTCTCATTAAGAACTTCACAAGGCAAAAGCTGGTTGAAATCCGGGGTCCTGTTACAATTGTTTCAGGTGAGAACAAAGAAATGGAAGTGCGTATTTTGTGCTTCTTATTTGTCTTGCTTTTAGAGCTAGGATGTGTCCATGTTCTTGTAATTTTGGGTCATTTTGAAAAAATCATTTGGATGTGTGATCAGACATAGTTACTAACAGTAGAGGAAGAGTGAGATTTAGGCTCTGGGGGATTTGTCACTCCAAGCTTGATTTTCATTCTGCTGGAATCCAAATTCTCTTTTGGTTTTTTGGTTTTTGTTTCTACCTTTCTGACTTTTTTCCCAGTTTCTTCCACCCTCCAAACCTTTCACAACTTTGCCTTTTCTAGTGGGTTCTGTTTTCCCTTTTGAACTGTTTTTCTCTGGCTTCATTTTAAGCTCTACACATTTCATGTTCTTTCAGTTTCGCTGTCCTTGTGTACCTTTCTTTCTTAAGCCAAGGATTACTTTGCCTAGCCAGTTCCAGTTACATTTCTCCACCTCACCCCTTGGTCAGTTCCTTCTCCTTTTTGTTAAGTTTTCAGTCCCAGTTTCCATTTGTCTTGGTTTGTTCCTTTCATGTGTTTCCCTAAATGTTACCAAGGGGATCACTGAGGTTCTGTGCACAGCCCATAGCAGCTCAAGGCACAAATTTGTAAGGGAGATCTTGCTTGAAGACAGATAACTATATGTTTGGTGCAGGTAGACTCTTCAGAGACTTTAACTAACGAGTCTTGTTTTTGCAAGGAATGATTGACAAAAATGGGAAAGAAAAAATGGAAAGAAAATTCACGTTTCATTTGATTTCCTAATCGGTCTACTGGATCTCAAGTGTTGAATTTTTCAATTGAAAAGATGAAGAAATAACCCATGATACCTGTTGTCTGTAGTTGCTTAAAGTTGTTACTAATGTTGTCTTAAGTTCAACCTGACTTAAGTTAGTCAAGCCAAGTTATCAGTGGGTACTTTTTTTCTTGTTTGAATACACGTTAATAAATTTTTTGGTATGTTAATCCTCTCTTTTTTTAAAGGCTAGAACAGAGTGTATTTTTTCCTAATAATATCAAAAGAGCAAAAATATATGGTTAAATAAAATTCACAGTGTTAAAGGGGACACTAAAGACAAAAGAAGCAGAGATTTTTTTTCCCAAAGGTAAAAAAACCCAGTTTTTTGCTATTAGTGTTGTTTTTGGAAAAGCCCAAACAACTCATTTAAAACCATCAGGTTGAGTACATATTTTCAAACAAAAAATTATAATTTTGCAAAATTAAAAACTTGTAAAAACATTTCTACAGTGGCGCATGTTGGATGATCTACATGTTAGACAAGAATTTGAGTTCCAGATACCCTTCAGGATTGTGACCTGAAAAGAAAACAATGTCCTAATTGGTTTGCTCCCTCTGTTTCAGTTTTTGATTCTTAATTCTGTTTTCAGGTAAAAAACGCAGGCTAACTATTATTGAATGTGGATGTGACATCAACACAATGATTGACCTGGCTAAAGTTGCCGATTTGGTGAGTTAGTATTGCCACGTGATTTTTACTATAATTATATTGAATATACTACTTTTGAGTGGACTGCAGCAATGTCTGATTTCTCTACCCATTGCTATCAAAAGGCATAACTGTTTTTGGTTTCAGAGGAACAGGATTTAAGCTTGTTGACAAACCTAATATTCTGGAACAACCCCTAGGACTTTCCTCATCCTGGGGGTGGGGGAAAATAAAGTGTGTGTGGTGATGGGGAGCATGTGAAAGAAGGGAAATGCAACTGAACTTCATTGCTAATGCAACTGTTAAACTTTTAATGGAAGATCTTATAACGAGCCAAGGTGATACAGTGACTTTTCATTAAGGCATTTGGTTAAACCATATAAATCTGAAAATTATTTTTAGTCAAGAAGTTTTCAACTAATGTCTAAAGCAATATGTGTCAGTTTTCTAGTTGTTTTTGGTATTTTTATGCACTCCGATGTCCCCATATTTGACAATCACTGTGTGGCAAAACAACTGATTTCAGTGGAGTGTGGTCACCATTGTAATTTACTTATAACTTTTGGGTCAGGGGATTACATCAACTGATCTTGGGGATCCGGTGCACGATCCTTAGAATTTTACTTTACATGTGGATTTGGAGTATATTATTGATAGCTGATAGAGGTTTGGGATCCTTGTCTAAGTATTAACTATATAAATATCTAAATACATGTGTGCACTGATCTAGGTATTGTTCTACTTACAAGTCTTCTACCTGAGTAAGGGAGATACATTAAAGTAAATGCAAAATTTTTCTGTTAGTAGATGTGATGGATGTTTGAGATTCTGTGTGCACATGGTGATGCTGAGACTATTTGGCTTTATTGTTGGGGGCTGAGATTACACAGTTGCTTGAAGATCTCTGTCGTCAGTTCCCCTGTGTTTTAAGTTCTTTATTGTTGAGACCGTGATACGACTTTGCTTCCATTTTTATGTGATTGTTGGTTGCTGTTTTGCTGTGTCAGTGCATTTTAGTGCTGCCTGACAGTAATTGCAAGGTGTTAAGTGAGTTCGTCTCATTTTACCAAAAGAGCCTTAAGGGCATTGGTGCATCCAAGACACAGATATAAGTATTTCGTTAGTTTTCTAAGATGTTCCTGAAAATATTGGAAGATATTCGATTTTGCATATTTTAAATTTACAAGGCAAACCCTTCTTCAGATCTTATTACAATACTGTGTGTTATTGCATTCCTAGAGCAGCCATATTCTTCTATATTTTTTTTTTAGAGACAATGAGCAAATCAAGTCTATATAAAGGAGATTTGATTGACTGGGAGAAGAGATTTGATTTCCTAAGCCTCATTAACTTCTAAAGCAGCTAAGATCCATGCTTTAATTAAAAACCAAAGTGGGTTTTCAGGTTATATGAAAATAAAATACAAAACCTTTTGCAAGATTTTGGTTCCCTAGAAGCTTATGACTTTAAAGGTGTGGTCTTTGAAATTAGCTCGTGTAGGCCCCATGGAATTTCTATAGTGAAATGTGGATGTTGTGTTTTCAGGTTCTAATGCTTATTGATGCCAGCTTTGGATTTGAGATGGAAACATTTGAATTCCTGAACATTTGTCAGGTACATGGATTTCCCAAAATTATGGGAGTTCTTACCCACTTGGATACATTCAAGAACAACAAACAGTTAAAGAAGACTAAGAAGAAGTTAAAGCACAGATTCTGGACTGAAGTGTACCCGGTATGACATTTAACATTAATTTTTTCATATATTTTGCTTTATGGAAGCTAAATTTAAAGCGAGGCAATACTTAAGGGTTTATTATGTTCTTACATCTTTTAAATAATACCATAAGTGAACAATGTGGGTATTGTATCAGATTATGTCATCTTTCTTCTATTTGCAGAAATACTTGTGTGATTATTCTCTATCCCAGTGTGGTAAGCTACTAAACATGCTGCTAGTGAAAGGTCTGTTACGCAGGTGCTGTGCAAGGAGGATCTGCTTTTAGGTCTGTACAAGGTCTTCTGGATGTGAATGGTTTTCCCCTAAGATTTAGGGGGCAATTTTCCTGTTGAAGTAAACCTGAAGTAAACAGTTTGATCTCTAGAACCAGTTGTAACCTACAATATCCAACTATGATTTAAAAATTAGAATTGTTTTTTTTTTTTAGTTTATTAGATATTAAATAGATGTTTAATGTTTTTATGCCTTTTTAATGTTTTTAGGGTGCTAAGTTGTTTTATTTGTCTGGGATGGTTCACGGAGAATATCAAAAGCAGGAAATTCACAACTTGGGGCGTTTTATCTCGGTTATGAAATTCCGACCTCTTACTTGGCAGACGTCTCACCCGTATGTTCTCGCAGACAGGTGTGTCCTTTTCTCCTTTTCTCTCTCTTCTTCAACCTCAGTGCAGGTAGCACCTGCTGTTTGAAAAAGCTGTAATATTAGACCTCAGCTCTGTGGGTGAATGGGTGTTTAGTGTTACCCGGGTGCCATTAGCTTTAGCCATTCAGTTTTCACTTGTGTCACACCACGTATATATCTCTGGCATACTGTGAATACTTTTGAAACACAGAAACAAAAATTAAAATAATCCTACTTGTTGATGATTATATTGAATGTATGTGGAAAAGGAACAACATTCCAGCAATGAAACAACAGCTGGCGAATTAGTCCTCTGAGTTTCCTGGAATATCCCTTCTGCTCCATCTCCATGTCTGGCGTTTGATTCACAGTCTCTTTGGAACGTGAAACTAATCTTTGATGGTGGCTGTGGCTATTTGGGACATTACCTCACCCTTCATGTTTTATTACCAGAATGCTTACAATTATGACTAAACTCCCACAAGAATCCAAGGTGCCTAGACTGAGCCTCTTTCAAAGCTCTAATTCTTTGGAAAAATTGTCAGAGAAATGGATAAGCATCATGCAAAAGTCATGAAAAAGTCCTGCAAAATGCACAAAGCAAAGAGAGGGAAAACACACACACAAAAAATGTGGTGGTTTTTCAGTAACATTGTTTTAGGCTGTGTAACTGTTACAGTTATTATGATTGTTGGGTCAGTTTACAGCTGATCTGCAGCCAGGACGCCTGTCACATTCTCTTCCTTGACTGTGTGTTTGTGTTGCCTCCATTTTGCAGTGTTGGAAGGAGTTTCTCCCTCATCTGCCTGCAAACAGTCATTTTCTGTGGTAGCTTTTGTGTTGCTCACTGCCATTATTAGGGAAGATATTATGTGGCTGCAGGGAATGTGACATTCAGTTGTTTGACCTCTAATGACAGAATTAATTTGAGGAGAGTTGTGTGTGCAAAGTATATAAACAATAGTTAAAATGTGCTAAGAAAGCAGTGCATGTTTAGTGAAATGTCAATAAATCTTCTGGAAATACGTATTGAACATGATCGTAAAACTTTTAAAATACAATTTTAGAAAGCTTTTTCCGTGGATTTTTTTTTTCTTATGATGATTCTATTTTGATTACTGGAGTCTGCAGAGCATGCAGTGGCAGCAGTTCTCTTTTCTTAAATTACCTTTTTTCAAAAGTTACTGTTGCGACTGCTGGATATTTTAACTTTCATTTTTGATGTTGGGTAGAATGGAAGAGTTGACAAACCCAGAAGATGTTCGAATCAATCCCAAATGTGACAGGAAGATATCACTTTATGGATACTTGAGAGGAGCACACCTGAAAAACAAAAGTCAAATTCATATGCCAGGTAATTTATCAGATTCTTAAAACTCTTTCTATACTGATCTATGAATAACAACATGAAATGATTTGTGTCTTTAAACTGTATGTTGTAAAATAGATTTTCCACATTTCTAAATATGTTATGCTCTTGGAAATTATTTTTCATAACACAGGTTTTTGTGAAAATAAATCTTGTAATTAGCTTTGGTTTTAATTGTGCAGTTTTGTTGAAGTGTTAAACACGATATTCACAGTATTTAAAGCTTTTTAAAGGTGTTTCACTTTAAAAAGTTCCTTGAAGTGCAAAACATACAAGCTCTAATAATGAAAAGTAAATTTCTCATGCTCATTGAATAATTTAATGTTTTGAGTGAATGATTTAAACATTTAAATTAAGAAATATTTCAATAGTAAATTTACAGACCTACTCAGAAAAGTGAGTTGCTGGTTTTCTCATTTAAAAACAAGGAAACAAACAAACCCAAAGCTTGGCAGGATTCTGGCGAATTTATGTATGCTTCTCTAAGTTCAGTAGTAAGACAAAAGAGTTGGGTGTTTGGTACAGAGCTTGCTATTGATAAATTGCTGAATGGCACAGTGTTTTTGTTTTGGTTTGTTGGGTTTTGTTTGTTTGTTTTTTTAATCTCTTCATGGTGAGTTGCACACATTTCAGAATTAAAACTTTGTGCAAACCTTGTTGCTTCCTTTGTCTGTCACCCCAGGTGTTGGAGACTTTACTGTGAGTGATGTGAGTTTCCTACCAGACCCCTGTGCTCTCCCTGAGCAGCAGAAGAAACGTTCTTTAAATGAGAAAGAGAAACTCGTCTATGCCCCTCTTTCAGGAGTTGGGGGCATTGTATATGATAAAGATGCTGTTTATATTGACCTTGGTGGAAGCCATGCTCATGAAAAAGAAGAGGTAAGAGAACGCTGGTGGTGACTTGAATTCTTGTGCAAAATGTAGTTTTTATCCTTAGAGTCAAAGTAAGTGTTTAAAAATAAGCTGCTTTAAAATAATCAATCCTTATCTATCCATAGTGGGTAATTACTTTTTTTCTCCTCCAAGGATTTCAGAGAAGGGATATTTTAATTATCTGCTATTGTGCAAAACATTTGGAAGATCGGTTAATAATAAGTACTGAAGTTTGTGTAATAACTTTCCAAACATTGACATAAGAGATATGAAAACTCCTGGTACTGGGGTATTATCACCCAGGGCATGGTGATTGTGGGAGAACACTTACAGGATTTGACTGGTGAAAGAGAGAGATGGAAAACATTTGCCTACAAACAAATTGAATTCAGCTTTTGTTTTTTTCCCTGTATTCTGCTAAATGTTAAATACCTTTGGGTCTGGGATAATGTGTGCTTGCTGTATTTACTGTAGTGGTTGCATACTGTGAAGGAGAGTCCCTCTTTAATTTTTCTTGGTTTGGTATTGTATATATTCTTGAAATGTGAAACAGAGAAGGGAGACCTTGCTAGTCTGGGAAAATGTTTATTTAAAATGCTCTGCATTCTTTTCTTGCATATGCATATTTCTGCTGGTGGGACCCCTGGTGGCCTAGTGGTTAGCATGCAGGACTCTCACCTCTGCGACCCAGGTTCGAATCCAGCCAGTTCCCCGGGCAGATGGAGCCCGTTAGCCCTGTGAGGCCATCCATCTATGAGAAGGTCACTCTAAACAAACCTACGTCCTGAGGACCTCACTGCCATTGTCCAAGCTTGCTTGGCCCCGGCAGATGAACCTTAGGATTAAAGGGTGGGCTCAGTTCAGCGCAGGCTGTGTCTCACCTAAAAAATCCATTGCGCAGGCTGGAAAGGTAAAAGACCTTTCCCCAAAATCTTTGTTCGCGAAGACTGGCCATTATTATATTTCTGCTGGTGTAGGCACATAGACTGATAGCTGTTTTTTAGACATTTGTTTATTCATTTTAATTGAGGAGTAAAAATCTTGGCTTTCTAGGAGGAAGTGAGACCAAATCACGAACTCGTTCAGAGCCTCATCTCCACACATTCAGCCATTGATGTTAAGATGGCATCAAGCAAGGTCTCTCTCTTCATGGACTCTAGACCCTTAGGTTCAGAAGATGTAGGACAAGAGTAAGTTTTGAATGCTGAGCAGTATTTGAGCGTGAATGAATCTCTAATTTCAGGCTATAGTTTAGGAAAAATTCTCAATAGAGCATAGTTAATGGAATGGCATATTGTCTCATTCTTCCTCTTCTGAGATTACTCATATGCTACATGTGTATCTTGAGAGAAATAATTGGTACTAGAAAGTTTTGCAAGCAGTATAGTCCTGCCTTCCAAGAATTTCTTGCTGATATAGCCCAAGTAGCATATTTCTGTTTTTCTTCAGAGTTTTAGAGAATGTCAGTCATAATCTTCAGTAAAATTAATTGTATAACCTATTTTCATTCCATGGAAAATGAAGAAATTTCCTGGAATTATTTATGGCTACAGCACAGGGTGTATTCTTGAATTAAGAGGCACTCCTACTTAAAGAACACCACTGCCTTTCTGAATGTTCTCCATCACCTCGCTTTGTTTGAAAAAAAAAATAAATTGTACAATTATTTAAAAATATTGTATCATTAAAATTTTATTGTACTTTACCATTTTACTCCAAATGTGATCTTTGGGAAAACAGGTTTGTGATGCCAAAAGAAGAGAGACAACTTGATTTGAAGACCGGAAGAGTACGTCGGAAGGCCGTGTTTGAAGAAGAGGAGAAAGAAAATGATGATGCAGTAAGTGATGAGGAAGATGACCAAGAAGAAGAAGAAGAAGCAGCAATGTCTGAGGATGGAAGTGATGGTGATGATGAAAGTGATACTGAGGAAGAAAGTGAGAGAGAGCTGTTAAGGGAAGAGATGACCATTAGGAGAGCCAAACGTATGAAAACAGAGGTGCCCAAGGAAGAAGCTGTGAATGAACTGCCAGCATTTGCAGACAGTGATGATGATCTTGAGATGAGTTCTGAAGAAGAAGGAAAAACTGCCCCTGAAGACAGTGAGACAGAGGAAGATGAGGAGGAGGAGGAGGAGGAGGAGGAGGAGGAGGAGGATGAACGAAGGACTTGCAAAGATGAAAGCTCAGATAGTGAATTTGAGGCTGCAAAAAAAAGAGCTGAATCCAAGCAGTATGATATAAATAGTGGACATACAGAAACAAAATCACAGACCTCAGATCACAGTCTGAAAAGAAAAACAGTGCTCACTACAGATTCGGGAAACTGCACAGCAGAAGAGACATCAGAATCTGAGGTTGAAAACTCTTCCCTTGATGAGGGTGATGGTGAAGGAGGATCACATAATGAATTAGAAGTTGAAGAGTCAAATAGCAAAGGGTTTCAGCACAGTCAAGCAAAGAAAGCTCATAGTGTTAAACAGACTAAACTTAAAGCTGTAGAAGCTGAGGATGATGATGTGGAGAACCTACTGAGAGAGGAAGAGGAGTATGAAGAAAAAATAGATCTTTCTGCTGACACAATAGGTAGACTATAAATGTTCAGTTTTTACAGTCCATTTTTAATTGTATCGGTTGAAGTTAGTTGTTAGTAAATACTATGTAATCTTGGCTCTCATATATATATTTATAGTTGTTAAGTGGCAAACGTCGAGTTAGGAAAGCTGGGAATATCTGCTAGTAAGCCTTTCACTTGTAAAGTAGTGTGCAGGTCTGAGGTTTCCTTCCTCTAAACCCGAGGTGATTAATTTTATAAACTTCATTGATTTTGCATATACTTCTCTTTATAGCTGTGTGTGTAAAACAAATTAGGATGGTCTATTACATCTAGAAAGACTGAAATATTCTTGGGGGAGTGTTACTAAAATGCATTAACAACTCATTGAGCACTGGAACAGGTTGCCAAGAGAAGTTGTGGAATCTCCATCTTTGGAGATACTCAAAAGCCATCTTGACATAGTGCTGAGCAACCTGCTGTAGGTGACACTGCTTGAGCAGTGGGACTGGACAAGATGACCTCCAGAAGTCCCTTCCAGTCTCAACCATTCTGTGAAGAAGATGTGTATCATCATAAACATAATCAAATCTGTTGCTATTGCCAATAAATTCTTAAAATTTTGTCCTAAAATTAGGACTTGTCATAAAAAAAATCAGTGATCTAATTTGTTAGCCACAATTTATGTTTCTGTGTATATATGGAGTATGAGAAAAAGAAACTGTGGGTTGTGTCTACACTCCCTAAGCCTTTTGTCATATCCTTATTTAAATTATTTTTGTAGCTCCTAATTCTTGGTTTTTTTCAGGTGCACTTAAGTGGAAGGAGGACCTTACACAGAAGGCAGCTGAGGCCTTTCTGAGACAGCAACGTTCAACCCCCAATCTTCGTAAACTTGTATATGGAACAGGTACAAATCTGCTGGAAACTTGTCTTCATATATGGTTACTTTTTAGCTGTTACCAGGTTTTCAAGTCTGAATATTTGAGCACTGTCTTTTGGTGGGAGGCTTGAGGAGAGTTAATTGACTTTTTAATTGTAGACAATAGTAATTGAAATAAAGACAGTTTTTTACTTTTCCAATAAAAACCATTTTGAGCTCATTTTCCAGACTATTCAGTTATTACTCATGTTTTCTGCTACAGTTATTTCCCCAAAACATTTGAAGTTTGATCATTTATATAATCGTCTGGTAGATACTTAGCAAATCCATTGGGGTAATTGTGTTTCATAAAGGGATATTGTTTGTTGGCTGTTTTCAGGAATTTCTGTCTCACAGTGACTGGAATATTCTCTTAGACATGACTTAGTATTATCATGTCGCTAATGAGGTGTTTGCCAAGGAAAAAATAGCTAGCTGGCTTAAAAGGAAGAGAAAATGACTATTTATGTAATTTGTCCAGTTTAATGCACAACTTTTCCTGTCATTGTATGAGTGTACAAACCTCATTATGCAAAACCTTTGTAGATCACAATGAGAATTTGGCATTTGTAAACCTTCCCTGGTACAGGAGTGGGAAGATTTTCTGGCATATTCTTGATTTATAGACAAACTTAATGTCCTTCCTCTTCACAGATAATTTTGGTATTGTTCCTATTTATGATATTGAACAAACATCCTGTGTTGACTTACTAGGCAATATTTTTTTCAGACGATTCCAATTATGCAAATAACTGGATCAGTGTACATTTTTCTTTGGGCTTTTATAATTAAAACTATTTTTAGTTTGCATCTTTTATTTCCTCAAACTACTGCAGATATTGTGAAACATAAGACAGAAGAGAAGTGGTTAAAGAATGTAATGCATGTGCTGTGGGGGAAACCATCACAGCTTATATGTTTGATTTAGTTGTAGAGGATGAGGACCATGAGAGCGAGGATGCAGACGATGAACTTGGAGGTTTGTTTCGTGTCAGCCGTCCAGACAAAGAATCCAAGCAGAAGGCTAATGCTCTTGACTGCTCCAAATTTCTGATAGAAAAGCCACAAGATTGGGATTTAGAAGAGGTAATACCATTGGATAATTGTTTCTGCATATCCTGTGGTGGTTATGTCCTGGCTGTGTCTCATAAAGTACTACTGAGTTGTCATTGAAACACCTATGGGAGCTTTGGCCAGAGTGTCTTATATTCTGCTATTTGCTGTCATTAGAAGTAACAGATTCCAAGGTCTGTGCTTACAGGAGTGGAAAGTTACAATAAATCAATTCAGTACTTGGCTGTCTTGAGTATTTGGGGGATCATAGTTCGCTGTGTATTTACCAAAAAGTAAAAAGCAGGGGAATCCTGAGTGAAAATTCAGTGTGGGTATGTTAGTGTAAAGACCTTTGTGCAAGAGTTAAGTTGGCTTCATATTCCTGCTTTTGCTGAGGCATTGTGTAGTTTTGGTAATGGTGTCTTGGTGTGGAGCTGCATGTGAGAATATCAGATTGTCTCAGAGGTGGTATCTCTGATGGGGAATTGGGGAATGTATTGGAGAAGGTTTCAGCTGGTGACAAGCTGTAGCTGTGCAAGGCAATGACGCTGTTATTTTGCAGGTCATGAGCAGCATTCGCGACTGCTTTGTTACTGGAAAGTGGGAAGATGATAAAGATGCAGCAAAACTGTTGGAGGAAGATGGTATGTGTAAGACTTCTTAAACTGATTCATGAATACACGATTTTTTAGAAAAGTATGACTTTTTACTTAGGTATGTAGAGTATTTTGCCTTAGCGATATACTTGCAAATTTCTTTCAAACTATTATATAAATTATTACACAGATACTAATATAATTACACATTGCTGTAAATCTCTGTATAAACAAGTGGCAAGTACCACATTCTGAAAATTCACTTTCTTAAAAATAGAGTATATAATTTCAATTATGAAATGGAGTCCTTAGTCAACACTTGGATATGCCAGCTTTTAGCTATGTATCTGAGTTAAGCAATTCATCCTCCATGTATGTTTTATTCTTTTGGATAGTCATGGTAGAAGTAAACAAATTTTTCTTTAATGGGAAGACAAACTCGTCATTCATGTTTGGCTGAAAAGTGAGATCTATTTTCAGATGTTTTATAGGGGTTTTTTTTTGTTTTGTTTTGTTTTTAAATTAGGAAATATTTAGAAAATTTTAATAATGTGGCTGTATCTTGCATGCAACATAATTGTGATTAGACAGGTTTTTGTAAGCATTTGTTTTTAACCTAAGAATTGTCAGCTATATTAATTTTTTTTTAAAATTAAACAGGAGCTCAGTTGCTCTGCTGGTGTCTTGTGTCATTAGAGTGCTAACTAATGTGCTGTGTGGTCCTTTGGGATGATCAAAACTTTATTTACATTTTTTAAATCATAGAAGTATTGAAAGGAAACAGGAGGAGGCACTGGAGTTCAGCTGAGAGCTTTCAGCTGAAGCTCTAGAGAGGGCAGAACAGACTTATAAAACTGCTGATGGGAAGAAAAAATATGTGTACTGAAACTAATTTACAGAGCAGTACTGAGAAATGCACAAGACTGAAAATGTGAGAAATGGTATGGAACAACACAACAGGATGGCTAACTAACAGTCAGATGTCTTGGGTGCTTATTGTTGCAGAAGAATTGTATGGAGACTTTGAAGATCTTGAAACCGGTGTTGTGCACAAAGGAAAGGGTGCTGCTGGAGGAAATGAGGTCTGACCTGCATTTTTATGTTCTTTAGCAATATACACGTGTATGAGTTTCTGATCAAGTGATAGGCATCCTATGTAATAAATTCAGTTTTCATAGAATCAATAGGAAGGAAATCAGTGGTAACAAGGAAGAAAAGATGAGTATTACCAGCTTTGGAACTTATAAATATCTAGAATGGCAAGTTTCTAGTCTGAGTCTGAATTTTTGCTTAAAGTTAATTATGTAGGAGAAGTCACCTCACTTATTAAACAGTAGGTGTCAGGCTTAATCAAGGGCTGGAGAATCCAGAGACATGAGAGAAGTATTTTAAAACCAAATGTAATCATAACTGTTTGTACTATGTCATTTCATCTGATGCAGAAGATTATAGCACTCTCTTTAAACACAAAATTGTGGGAACTTGACACAATTTCCTAGTCATTCCTCTTATCTGCATAAAGGAGGCTGGTGGAAGTAATTTTATACTGTGGCTTGGATATCTTCCAAGAACAGAGCTGTAGTTGTCTGTGAAAATACAAACTGAAAAATCAATTTTTTTTTGCACTGAGCAACTTGATGGCTTTGCATTTCATTGTAAAATTAAGGGTAATGGCATAATTTTGGCAGTTTTCAAATGGTCTGTGAACAGACTTCCTCCTCTCTGGCCTCTAGAGTGCTGCCTTCCAGCACAGTATTACTCAATGCTATCAAAAATTATTTCTTTTCTCTTGCATTGTGTATGCTTAAATTAGCTGTACAATAAGAGGTAGGCCAGTTCTAGGGTCTGTTCCCTTATGTTAAAATGAATGTTAAGTTAAAAAATTTTTCTCAGTGAAAAGGAATACAATTAGATTATGAGATCTTTTGGTCACTGCTGAAGTTATGTCTCCTTGTATGAATAGTTTACTAATTTCTGTCTCAAATGGAAATATTTTTCAAGTGTCTAATAATTTGCATTATGAAAAAGTATTGTTTAATAGTGTATATTTAACTGTTGATCAGAATGGGTTGTTTTCTCTGAACCATTTTACATGTTTGACAATTTACTGTTGTTTAGTCTGGAAGTGAAGAAGAGGAGGAAGATGAAAAAATGTCCAAACCAGAACCTGAGGAGGAGGAAAAGAAAAAGGAGCGCATGGACAAGAAACGGAAACTGAAAGAAATGTTTGATGCAGAGTACGATGAAGGGGACGCCACATACTTTGATGATCTTAAAGAAGAAATGCATAAACAAGCACAGGTACAAGGTGTTAACTTGACAATTTATGTGGCTATATGTCTTCAAAAATACCCCAGAGAGTTTACCCTCCAAAGGTTTTTTCGTGGAGACACATTTGATGCTACTTCAGAAAGTATACACAAAGAAATACTTGCTAGTGATTTTTTATGCTTGAACTTTTTGATTCTGTTAGCTGGAAAGAAAAGCCAAACAACTGAAAGCTTAATTTAAGCTGAGGGCAGTAGTTAAATCACTGAATAAGCCAGGATGTGTCATCTAAACTTCATCTACTTTAAAAGTTTGCAACTAAAAAAGGCATCCTTTTATGTGTAGGAAGGTGAAAATCTTTCCAATACTAATTTGTGCCATGTATTTTCCTCGTATTACTTTTAGTGTGATTTTTTGCAATGTTATTAGTGGATAAGTAAGTTCTGTGTGACAGTCTTTTTCCTCCAACTGTCAAGTTATTTTGAGGAAAAAATAATTATGACTATTGCTCTGTACGTGTGGTAGAAGTCGTCAGTGTAACTGCATCCAGAATTTGAGGTGTTGATGTTGTTCCAGGCCTTTCTTTTTTTAGATAAGAACTTGCAACCTTAAAAGTAGCTTCTTTCTTTGACTGACTTGGAAGAACATTGCCTTCTATTGCTAATAACTTCAGTGTCTTCTCTGCTGGCAAAATTTTGCCCTAAATAGTCATTAAATGGATTGTTACCTTCTTGCATTAGCCTCTGTCATAAGTGATCATATGAGCTCTGGTATGCTGATTTACTAAGAGCACTGAAAGCATAAATAAGGACATTTCAGTAGAAGAATAAAAGAATTTACAACTGTTCACTTGAGGTCTGTTACAGAAATACATATCAGCAATACTCCTACTGTGAGCAGGGATCTCAAAACTGAGGATGTGCAAAGGCTTCTAGAAAAATAAACTTGAACCAAATTTGTGCTGTATCTCAATACCTTGAAGAGGGAAATAAGTAATTATTTTGCTGAAATATGGTGTCTTATTGATATGTGGGAATCAGAAGCTAGAACAGGAGGGTGAGGCTTCCTTGTTATTCACAATATCTACATTCATAAGGTACAGAAGAGCTTTTGATGATGCACAGTGTGAGGGTGCACAAAAATATTTTTAAGCTGCTGAGTAAGGTTGGAGCCCAGCCTCCTCCTAAAGTGACACCTTAAAGATGAGGACATTATCTTTAAAAGGTACTTGGGCTCCTAAATAAAAAATGTACCTTTGGCAGCTGTATTTTTAAAACCCAAAGTCATCGTTATGAAAGGTATAACAGAAGTCACTCAGTCATTTGCTTCTCTTGGGTACTGTCTTTCAAGTAGACTAACAGGCCCACTTGGGATTTCAAATTGGAAGGAATTCATGGTGGCAGAGATCTTGCTCTGAATAAAAAGTCACAAAACGTATCAGATCTTTCCCAAAAAGACTTATATAAATGTTAGCATGTTTTAAATAGAACTGGCACTTCATGAACGAGTTGTTAATACTGGAATTTTGTGAAACACATGGTGACTTTCTCTTTGTCACGTAGCTTAATCGAGCAGAATTTGAAGATCAAGATGATGAGACCAGAGTGCAGTATGAGGGCTTCCGGCCTGGGATGTATGTTCGAATAGAGATTGAGAATGTGCCATGTGAATTTGTCCTGAATTTTGACCCTCATTATCCTATTATCCTGGGTGGCTTAGGCAACAGTGAAGGAAATGTCGGGTATGTGCAGGTATGTAGCCAAAGATGTGAGTGCATTTTGTATCAAAACAGGTGTGCTTCAGATTGTCTGGAGTTACTATTTTCTGTTTATTAAAAATACAGTAAACCCTGAGAGAAGCTTTGATCTGTGTCTCTCAAATAGGGGATTTGCTTTTGACACAGACTGTAACTCTACAGTAGCAGATACTGGATTTTTACAGGCTTAATTGGATAGCCGGAAAAGATTACTGTTGTTTAACGTTAATCTGCAGAGTTGTCTCAGGACTAAGGTCTGATACTGTGATTAATGTTCATCTGCAGAGGTGTCTCAGGACTGATACTGTGATTGCTAAATTGCAAACATAAACTGTACTCTGAGCTTTATAGACTATATATAAGTGACTATAGAAAAGTTACTAGGATATTTATAGATACATTTTTTAATACAATAATTCCTTATATGCATACAAACATGACTTCAAAGTGAGTGAAGTACTGATTAATCTTTCCAGTCAACCCAATGTTAGTGAGAATGTTTGAAGATAGAAAGCTTACTGAATAAAAAATTCTAGTGTAGATAGAAGTTGCTTTCAGTCATTGCCAAAAATGAAGGCTTGAATTTCAGAATTCATGTTGCCATCATGTAATAGGACTGTTCATCTTTTCTTCTAATTAGTTGCGCCTGAAGAAGCACCGATGGTATAAGAAGATACTGAAGACACGCGATCCCTTAATCCTCTCATTAGGGTGGAGGCGCTTCCAGACGATCCCCATGTTCTACATTGAGGATCACAACGGGCGTCACCGCCTCCTGAAGTACACACCACAACACATGCACTGTGGGGCAGCCTTCTGGGGTGAGGACATTCTGCTGTTACTACCCTGTGTCACTTAATCACTGTAAATGTCTCAAGCTTACAGGATGTATCAGGAAATACAGCCAGTAGCTTTTGGAATAGGAAGTCTTTAAATTTCCCGTGGAACGTAAAGTGACACCAAATAGTATGGGAAAATAGGCAGTTGCCTAATATTTGTGAGTTATTTCAATGACTTGTGAATTATTTGGCTTTTAATCAAATTCTGAGCATTCTCCTAAGTTGTATCATATCAAAGAGGATCCCGAATTGTTGGCTGTGTGTAGAGAAACACTTGCTCACATTCAGGGCCCAGCCATTACATGAGTAACTTCATGTTAACCATTCCTTTAACTTTCATGGGGCTTTGTATGTAAGTAATACTTTGAATGCTTTAAACTTTTCTTTGGTTTTATTTATTGAGAATCTTTGACACGTATTTCTAAGTTTTCTGACTTTAAATAGAGGCTAGATGTTGTGTAATAAAGCTTTTCAGAGGTTTTTTAATTTAATTTTCTTGCAGGGCCCATCACTCCTCAGGGGACAGGATTTTTGGCAGTTCAGTCTGTCAGTGGCACAACGGTATGTTTGTTATCACAAAATGTTGGTTACTGCTTTCACTGGGTATTTGGGTAAAATACATAGATTTGGGGAAGAAGGTTTACATATGGTGGAGCAGTGTAGTTGTAGGAACTGAGAAAGTAGGTGGACTCAAGCTTTTGAAAGGTGTATTGTGATAAGATGGGACACTATATGGAGAGGGGTTTTTTCAACAGTTTTCATCTGCTACACTGAAAGAAATATTGCTTTATTATTTTCTGTGAAGGATTTATACCTACTTGGTTTGCAGGTATACTGTTGAAGAAGTTTGTCCTCAGTGGGATTTCTCTGCATCCTGTGAAAATGTTTGTAGATACCTGAATAAAGCTTGTGAGGGACTTCTTAAGAGACCATGTACTCAATAGATCAAGGGCTACTGGCCTCAAACTGGAGGAGAGTAGGTTTGGATTAGAATTTAGGAAGAAATCATTTAGTCTGAGGGTGCTGAGACACTGCCACAGTTGCCCAGAGAAGGTGTGGCTGCCCCATCCCCAGAAGTGTTCAAGGCCAGGTTGGTTGGGGCCCTGAGCAACCTGATCTCATGGAAGGTGTCCCTGCCCATGGCAGAGGTGTTGAAACTAGATGATCTTTAAGGTCCCTTCAAACCCAAACCATTCTGTAATTCCAATTAAAACAGTGTTAAAGCAGTATTTGTCAGGTACAATCTTTGTTGCATGTATGTTACTCGAAGGTAGATTTATGTTTGCAGGCAATGTATAATGAAAACTTTGCATGGCATTGTAATGAGCTTGACAGTAATCAGAGTGGTGATTATTATCTCCTTCCTAAAATATGCCTTGTCCTATTGCACAGCCATTATGTTATATGTATTAAAAGACTGTTTTCACAATGTGTCCACAGCATAATCTAGTGACTTAGAGCAGTGCATAAAGCACTTCCCCTTTGAGACTTTCTGTCTGAGTAAGATTGTTTCATAAAGAGAACTCAGTGAGATAGATAACAAGGATTCTTAGATTGCTTCCAAGGTAATCAGAATGGCAGTTCTGAAAATCTCATTAGTGAATGATAGGAATGTTATGTCAGCAGCACCTCAACTAGTCAGTACTAGTCAATTTGCATTTTTCATGCTGCTGTACTCCTGTGAAGGTTAGAAATTCTGAACTTTTAAAAGCAGTTAAGTATGGAGTGCAGGTCCCCCACAACATCCTTATCTCTAAGCTGGAGAGATACTCATTTGAGGGGTGGACTGTTTAGTTGATGAGGAGTTGGTTGAATGGCTGTATTTGGAGGGTAGTGGTCAACAGCTCAGTTTCCTGACGTACATGGGTGACAACTGGTGTCCCTCAGGGGTCTGTACTGGGACCAGCACTGTTTGATGTCTCCATCAGTGACACGGACAGAGGGATTGAGTGCACCCTCAGTGAGGTTGCAGCCAACACCAAGCTGAGTGGTATAGTTGACATGCCAAAGGGATGGAATGCCATCCAGAGGGACCTTGAGAAGTGGTCCTACGGGAACCTTGTAAGGTTCAACAAGACCAAGTGCAAGGTCCTGCACCTGAGCTGGGGCAACTCCCAGTGTCAATTCAGTCTGGGGGATGAAGGAATTGAGAGCAGCCCTGCTGAGAAGGACTTGAGGGTGTTGGTGGATAAAAAGCTGGACGTGAGCTGTCAGTGTGCACTTGCAGCCCAGAAGGCCAACTGCATCCTGGGCCCCATCAAAAGCAGCATGACCAAAGAAGGTGATTCTCCCCTTCTATTGTGCTCTCGTGAGACCCCACATGGAGCACTGCATCCAGCTTTGGGGCCCCCAGCACAGGAAAGACAGGGACTTGTTGGAGTGAGTCTGGAGGGGGGCCCCCAAGATGACTGGAGGGATGGAGTACCTCTCCTCTCAGGAAAGGCTGAGAGAATTGAGGTTGTTCATCACAAAGAAGAGAAGGCTCTGGGGAGACCTCATTGCAGTACCTAAAGGAGGCATATAAGAAAGATGGGGGTAAACTTCTTAGCAGGGTCTGCTGTGACAGACAAGGGGGAATGGCTTTAAACTAAGAGGGTTGATTTATACTAGATCCAGGGAAGAAGTTTTTTATAACAAGGATGGTTAAACACTGGAATAGGTTCACTAGAGAGGTGGTGGACGCTCCATCCCTGGAAACATTCAGAGGATTGGAAGGGCTCTGAGCAACCTGATTTAGTGGAAGATGACCCTGCTCATTGCAGAGCTACGTGACCTTTAAAGATTATATAGGTGACCTACCAATCCCAACTATTTTATGATTTTGTGATTCTAAATGGTTTCTTCACTTTGTGATAAAATATACACTCAGCAGTATCTTTCATCTCTGCATGTTTCAGCCTGACTTCCGGATTGCTGCCACAGGAGTTGTGCTCGATTTAGATAAATCCATAACTATTGTAAAGAAATTAAAGCTAACTGGTTTTCCATTCAAAATTTATAAGAACACTTGTTTTATTAAGGTAGGTATGTAGGTATGTATACTGCAAAACCACATGTATTGATGTTAAAAAGGAATGAAACTGGGATTGTCTTTCCTGAGGCAGAAGTTCTGCGTTATTGTTACATGCTGTTCTGGTTCTCAGTAGCCACTTGTGTTTTTTGAGCGCCCTTCAGTGTGGTCTCTAAAGATACTGATCATTAGCCAAGCAATATGAATTATTATGAACCAAACAAAAATTCTGCAACAGTCACCTGGTTCACATTCAATGTGATTTTTTTTTTCCTTCCCAACCCCTGCTTCATTCCTAAAACCCACTGATTAGCTTCCCACAGTGGCAGATACCTCTGGAGGATGTGAACCTGTCCCTGGCATCATTCAGGCAGTTTGATCCCACTAAATTTCAGATCTGGAATCAAAGATGAGTTCTAGCAGTGCTTAAGACTTCTCAGTTACAGTTACAAAAGTGTTTGGGTAGGAAGTGTTGCAGAAATGAATGTTCAGCTTCCAGCTGTCCTTGGGCTTTCAGGCTCAGGAAGAACTCAGGTTATTCTTCATTTGGGGCAGTGACCCCAACAAGTATTCACACTAGGCATAGACAGATTTGTTCCTTGATTTCCTTGTGATTTTTGAAAAAAGCACAAACATTGGAGAGCTGTATTAGAGTCTCACAGCTAGCAACTTCAGGCAGCTTGCTTGCTTTTAAGGTATTCTGTGTTCCAGCAAGTTACTATAAAGAAGAACTGTAAAGCTTCTCCTAGAAGCGTTTTGGTTTAGAATTTTAGGTGTATGTATTTAATGCTTAGAAACCTTGCCTGTGATATGTGACTAAGTAGATTACTTTCAGTAGCTTACCCTAAAGTCAGCTCAGTGTGTTTTTGGTATGATCAGCACTCTTAGTCTAAACACAGTGTTATGTTCCTGTTTCTTTATAAGGTATGCTTGTAGGACTTAGTTTTTGTGGCCTATGTTGGTCACAGAGAAAAAGTTAGCCCCTTGAATGATGGTGGGTAATTCACATTTTCAGGGGATGTTTAACTCTCAGTTGGAAGTGGCTAAATTTGAAGGAGCAGCGATCCGTACTGTGAGTGGTATCCGAGGGCAGATCAAAAAGGCCCTCCGAACTCCCGTGGGTGCTTTCAGAGCAACATTTGAAGACAAGTTGCTGATGAGTGGTAAGTTGCACTTTCCATGTAAGTTATCACACAACTTTCATCCTTCTTCACAGATTGGAAAGCCGTGTCTCACAATTCTGGAATCTGATAATTAAGATGTGAATTCAGAGAATGGGAAATATCTGGTGAGATGCAGAATGAAATTAAAAAGAAATGTGTTTTATGTTGGATTTCCTTCTGTTACACTCAGAAGTCATATAGTATGCAGATGAAAAGGTTTGAGTTGAAGACATATATCTTCAAGTGTTTTAATGTTTTACACAGCATGATGTGCCTTTCTCCTTGAACATGATGAATTGAAATTAGTGGTACAAGTGCTAGAAGGACATTTTTCTGAGAAATCCAAAGACTGGCATTGTAGCTGCAGTTAACTTTTTACTGTAATCTTTTGGGGAAATTATGCAGGGGATAGTTATCTCCTCTGTTTGCTGAGGATCACAGTGATGTTCAGAATATAAGTTCATGCTTATTTGGGTTTATATGACCTGTTTTCCTAAACCCATCAAAATTACAGATAGTGGAAAATAAAAGCAAATTAGTTTTTTTATAGGCAGAGGAAAATTGTTTTTTGTCAAGAACTGTACACGGACTCTTTTACTAGTTCTTGGATATGAATAGTGAATAGGATGGTATTCAGCTGCCTGCTCTTCAGGAATATGTGCTGTTCATGCCTTTATGGGGTTTTGCAGAATCCAACTGTACAAATAGTTGAATTGCTTTTACCAAAAGTTGAAAACATTTGGTGTATATACCAAACTATATACTAGAACGTGGTCTAGGTATCTGTTCTATTCAGGCAGTCTTTGTGTGGATGTGATGAACTGTTGTTTTAAAGCTAAGTAATGTTTCCCTTTCTTTCAGATATTGTCTTTGTGAGGACTTGGTATCCTGTTTCTATCCCAACGTTTTATAACCCTGTAACATCCTTGCTGAAGCCAGCAGGTGAGAAAGATACTTGGAGTGGAATGAAGACAACAGGTCAGCTGAGGTATGAGCGAGGCATCAAACTGAAACAAAACAAGGATTCCCTCTATAAGGTATATGTCTGTTTTGTTTTGTTTGGGGGTTTTTTGACTAGTGATCATAGTCAAATTTGCACTGTGTGTCAGACCTGTGCAAACTGAGAGCAGTGTAAATACATGTTCATACATATGCATGTGTGATTTCATATTTTTATCCACAAGGCACAGTCCTGGCATGAGATGGGAATAAAACAGTGGAGAGCAGATTATTGTGGGTCAATGAAAGTTTATCAAGTAATCTGCAGGGTAGAAGTCTTCTCCAGAAGCTTACTGAGTCTTTTGCCGTAGTAATTGGAGTGAACATACCATTCACAAATCAGTGCAAGGATGTTGGAAAATGGGGTTTGGGTTTTGGTTTGGGGTTTGTTTGTTTGTTTTGGTGGTTTGTTTGTTTGTTTTTTGAGGGGTGCTGTTTCTTTCTGGTTTGTGGTGTTTTGTGGTTTTTTTCCCCCCTGAAAGATGGAAATTAAAATAAAAGCTTTTAAAGATCAACAATCTTATATATGTTCTATATTCATTCTTTTAGCCTATTGTGAGGGAGAAGAGGCATTTCAATAAGCTCCACATTCCTAAAGCACTGCAGAAGGCACTGCCTTTTAAGAACAAGCCTAAGAATCTTGAGAAGAAAGGCAAGGCTCCAAAAGACCAGTGGAGACCAGCTGTTATCAGGGAGCCTCATGAAAAGAAGGTAATTATCACTTATTCTGAAACAAGGACTCAGACTCATGAAGGGCAAATGTGTTGTTAAAAACATTTCTAACTTTTGTTTGGCACTTGAATCTACTGCTAGTGCTAAAGATATATATGCTCCTAGTGAAAAATTATCACCTGCAGTTTGTTCTGTTCCTGTTTGGCACACAGTATGTATATGGAGCTGTCACTGAGTGGATGGTGTCTATTTTTTAGACTAGTCGGTCACCTGAAGCCTAAATATGACTTTTGTCCTTGTCACAGCACTTGCAAGGTATTTCACTTGGATTTAGTGCTCTCATATTATGGGTGACACAAATTGGCAGCTGCAGTTTTTTATTTGACTTGTCATTGCCATGTATTATTAACACAGACAGGATTTGAAGCAAATACTCTGCTTTGAAAATTGAGAATTAGAGTGCTTGCAAAGGCAAGAAGATCCAAACTGCAGGTTAAGTGTTCTACTGTAGCAATTAGGCATGGCCTTTTAAAAGGTATCTAACCAAAATCAGAGTTCACAAAAATTAAAGCTCTTATTAACTTCCTAACAAGATAACTAATTAAACCATTTTGGAAATTGGGTAACAGGTGCAGAGATGATAAGGAACTTGCCTTGAATCTCTGTTTCATTATATGTGTCTCTGCTGAGGTTAAACTGTTTCTTGCTCACCAAACTGATCTGTGTATATATTGATTGTCTATTTTCTATTTTAGATATCAGCCCTACTCAGTGCTTTGAGTACAGTGAATAATTACAAGATAAGTAAAGCCAAAGTAAAACATCGGGAACAGCTTAAAGAATATCTCAAAGTTAAGCAGAAGGAGGATGAACAGAAATTCAAGAGGCAAAAGGAGGCTAAGAAAAAAGTCTATCGCATACTGGGACAAAGGGAGAAAAAGAGGCAGAAATCAAGCTTGAAAGGATCTAGCAAGGGAGAGAAGAGTATGTAAAATTTCATCAGATTTCAGGCCAAAGGAGAAAATAGGGTAGCTGTGCAATTTTCTGTTGAAGAAACAAAAAGGCCTTGAACTACACTAGATGTGCTTTCAAGACAAGGAAGAACTGCAAATATGACCTTGTTCACACTCTTGAATACATTTGGCAATGTATATAAATAAGATGTAGAAGTATGGATTGTGGGTTTTATACATGAATATTCTGGAGGACTTTGTATTTCAGAGTATTTCTATGCATACTGCATATTCTACCTAGCCAATAAAGTATTTTAATGTCAATTACAGAATATTGCTTGTTTGTGTTTTGTCTTAGTACTAGTGGACTTCTGTGGGAGAATGTCTCCAAATATGTTCCTGTCTTGGCAGTACTTTAAGCCATTTTGCCCTTTGCAAATCTTTTATTAAAAGGTGTGAAGGTAACTGTTACTGGGTAGGAGTTTTGGAAATTCTCTGTCTTTGATGTGCTGGCAAATGCCCTCAGAGTAGCTTGCTCCTGTGCTTAGATCATCAGGTCCTGCATGAAAGCATCTCAGTTTTTTCCACTTCTCACTAGGTATTCAGCAGATCTTCAAAAAGTGTTCCATCCAGATCTTCTGTTACTTGGTCGGTTTTAGCACACTGAGACTGTCAGTAGATCCCTCAATGACTGCAGCTTTCTGGACAAACAATATCAGACCTTTCCTAATTGTGTGTAGCTACTCTGTGATTTTTCTGTGGGGGTAGCACAGACAGAGTAATTTGCTTCCTTTGGGAACATCTTCCTATGTCCAGCCAGCTTGGTTTGATGATACAGTATTAGACTTAAGATGAATGGAGAGAAGAGGTAGTAGTTGGTTTCAATCCTGTTAACTGAGAGTTGAAGTCTTTTTTTGCATGACAGAAAGCTTTAAACAGTCAGTCTATTGGAAGAGCAGAGGAATTTATCTTTTTTATGCCATATGTGGTATCAAGAAGCTACTGTAGTATACCTATTTTTAATACTTCATCCTCAAACAGGCAGTGGGTCAGATAATATCAGTAATTTCTTGGTCCCCTTCCTGAATGAGTTTACTCTTTGTCATCAAGCTGAAATTCATTGTTATTACACTGCAGTAATATGTGCTATCTCAGATGTAAGATCCCATGTGGCATCAGGCTGCCTCACACAAAAGCTTTTGGTTGAATGGGTTTGTAGAGTTTTTTTGTGATCATTTAGTATTTTGGGTTTTTCTTAATTAATCTTATAATGTTCTGTGTACTGATACTGAAATTCTAATGCATCCAACTTTGTCTATATGATATTAGGCTGACACCTGACTCAAATTAATTTGTCAGTAATTTTGTTTTCCCCTGTGAGATTCAGATGAGGTCATGTGAATATGAAAACATGATTTATGTTTGAATAATTGAAGAGTCTCTGCTGAATAGACAACTGCTGTCTTCAGAGATTTACAACAAAGCTGTTGGCATTTTGCCCCACAGAGGAGCACAGGATGGTTCACCATGACTTTGTTCGGCAGGGCTGTTTCCTCTTCTGTCATAGTGCACTAGGCTAGGTCGTATCTAAACTGTCAGAGAAGTGTTTGCTGTTAATCCCACTGTTATGCTATTGTGAGCAAACCTCCACCTGAGTTGCTATTTGCATCTTCCATGTATTCACATGTGACAAGGTTTTATGAGTGCTTGAGAAGTTGCTACTGCACATTTGCCATATATATGTAATGAAAAATAATTTAGATCTAGTTTGTCCAGAGACAAAACTGGAGAGATGGACTTCAGCCTTGTTTTCATTGTGGAGAGAACCACTCAGCAAACAAAGCGTGAAAATGCTTCACCTGCAAAGACTCTACAAGATACTTGTTCTGGATTATACTTATTTTTGGTTTTTTTGTACTGCTTAGGTAACCTTCAGTTGGAGAGAAAATTTTGTGATTTCCCATCAGCGGGATGGGGAGCCCTGACCAGGGCCCCTGTATCTGCTGACTGCTCCTAGTTCAGGGATGTGCAGCACTGCAGGGAAGTGCACCTCTGTGCTTTTGGCCTGCTTTTAGCATGAACTCTTTCGGTCGTGCCCCCCGGGACCGGGAAGGGCAGTGGTTAGTGCTGAGGGGGCCGTGCTGGGCTGAGCACTCAACACCCCCTGACTGTTCTGGGGACAGCGAGGGCCTTGCACTGCCTAAAGGAACACCCAAAGCTACTGAAACCCCCAGTGCCTGCACCCTGTCCACAGAAACATTGTTTCATACCACTGGGTCTTGAGCAGAGGGGAGGTCAGTGCCTGCCCCACATCCCATATCCCCCACCACAGCCTCCAAGTAAAACTGCTGGCTAGGAAAACAGGAACAATATTTACTGCTCCTCTTCAGCTGCTAAACAAGCCTGGGTTATCCGAGGGAATCGCTGGCAACAGTCCTGCACTGGCAGGTGGTGAAATAAGGGGCTGAACTGTTCTTATCTTGGATAAACCTAGTCAGCGCTGCAGGAGGTGCAAATAATTAGCAGTTGTGTTTGTGATTAAGCCTGAGGCAAACACGAAAACCTGTAACAAAAGCAAAGTCTTTTGTACAGTGATTTCCTTGTTAAAGTTAAAAAAAAAAAGTAATCTGCTGGTAGAAAGTACAATACGGGTCATCCATGTGGGGTAATACAAAATGAACTGTATGCCAAAGTATTTCACCTAGAATAATATGCTGACTAATTGCCTGTGAGCAAGGGGATTTCAATAGCAACAGTTCACCCTATAAGGCTGCACAAACCTGTAACTTGGAAGAGAAACTGAAATTGCAAAGAAACAGGCATTAGAATTAAAAAGAGAGAGAGATGTGAGGGGTTGATGGGCAGCCAAGAGGGCCGTTGAGTTGCTGATGTTACCCTCTGTCTGTGCAAGGGGTTAGCAAAGGCTAATGCCAGGTGAAGGGTAACTGAGTGCTGGCTTTTAAATAAAACCTTTACTAGGAAGCATAAAGCTACATGAAGAATATTTTCCATTTTGGGCTAACGACCCAGACGCACTTTACCAGGATTAGACCTCATTCCTCCTAACTCAGTGCTGATTCAGTATGATTTCAAGCTGGAATTGGTGATACATGTACTGGAGCAGATGCAGTCTCTGCCCTGTCCCAGAGGCTGGGTTGTGGTGTGGGTGTCTGTCGAATGCACAGCCCAGCAGTTTGCAGTGTGTCTGTTGGGCATCCTCCTACCCTGGTTCCAGTTGCTCACTGTTTGGGTCACGTTGTCAGGTCACCTTGTTCTTCAGCTGTGGCAGAAAACTTCTCTCTGACTGACTTAAGAAGTGATATAAAATACATGTGAAGGTAAATGTATAGCTGTGGGGGGAGGCAGAAATCATACCAAGGCTAAAGAGCTTTGAGAGAATTATTTTATACTGTTTGGTATTTTTAAATGGAATTACATCTTTGTAATAGTTTGCAAATAAAAACTCTATTCACATTGTATTTCAAACTTAGTTAATGTGATATTGTGTCATGGCTATTGGATTCAATTGATATAATTAAAAGAAATATGTTAGACTATCAAAATACTTTTGTGCTGTGTGTAATGCTCAGTGTTGCTTGCTTATACAAATCTAAGGCCAGACTTCATCGCTCAGACTAGGCTGCGTCTGTGCTAGGTGATGCAGCTAAATACAGAGGTCCTGTTTTTTCCACAGCCACTGTGGACCCACAGCTCTGAGTGAGTCCATTGGCATCGGCACATGTTCATTGCCACTTCACATCAGGACTGTAATTTGTTCCTGGCCACCAACAAACTGCAAAGAGTCTGGGGATGTTGTAGCATTGGCACAAACTAATGCAATTAGACATATTAGATATGGGTTTCTCTGCAACCAATTTTAAACAGTGTCCTTGCTGTAACTTTAAAGGTCAGTCTTGATGGGGTCTCAAATTCACAAACACCAAGCTTAATTTGTTGTCTATTTTAATGTATTGTCCTGAAGTTATTGGGTTTTGAGAACATAGAATCTATTAAGAAGCTTAATAGAGCAGCTCATTCCAATTATAAGAAATGTATTGGTGGAGAAAATGGAAATGCATGGAAGATCAATGTATTAAGCAGTTGCCTGAATGGAGGAAATAGAGGAAATAGATGAATATTAACTCTCTTTAGTAAAAAAAAAAATTTGCTTCTATACAGCACTAAAAATGTTGGGTTGCTTATATTGTAGGGGATGATAAAGCATTTCTATGCTGACTGTGTAAAATCAGATAAAGAACTATCCTCAACTTTTTCTTTCATTCATTTCTTTTCCCGCAAGGTGTTGCTGGGTATAATTGGATTTGTTTTGTCTTCAATATTTTTTTTTCTTCCCTCTGGGTTATGTTTTCCTCTTTTGGACGTTCCTAAATTCCTACACTAGAAGACTGTTGTGTTGAAAACTTACTGGGCAGCAACATAATTTAGCAGTGAACCTGAGATGGGTCATGTGTGACAATGCGGTCTGGAGCAACTGGCTTTTTGGCTTTGAATTTCTGTTGTTAAATGCCAGGTTTCCAGAGTGCAAAATCAGGGTTTCAGAGTATGGCCTAAGGATGTGGGCATTTGGATAGTGATCCCAAGTGAATGCTGCCAGTTTACTTTAGTTGGTGTCTGAAGGAAAAAACACAGGGGACATACTTTTGACTCGGATCAATTCTCTGCTCCAGTTTACCATGTAGCACAGCTTGGTGTGTCAGCTGCTTTGGCAAAAACTCATGGAGGCAGGAAAGGGGGAAAAATCTTCAGCTAGTTTTTGGTTTTACTACCTCATTAAACTGGCTGTAGCCCCTCTTGCTCAGTACAGTTACCACTGAAACCCACATGTTTTAAGAATGATATTGTAATTATTTTTTACTTACTTTATTAAGGACAGGTTTCATAGAAACTATGAAACAAACCTATATTACATAGAAATTAAATATTAAAAGCTAGTTGAATTATTTACAGTATTATTTGTTTACCTCTTCTGGTATAAACAGGTTGCCCTTTACGCCTCATTTTAAATTATCTGTGGATAATATCTGTGAAAGAGTTCTGAGGTTTTTTTAAAAAGGAGAAGATCATAGCCTGAATGTAAGCAAAACTAGGTAAAGACTGGCTAACTCAAAAGTTAACTCAAACACAAATTATGTATTTGCAGTAGGTGTTCACTTTGAATTGTCTGAACAAATATTTGTCTAGTTTTCCTATGAGAAGAAAAATGCCAAAGAAAAACAAAACTACGTTATAGGAATTCTCGGTTATGGTCAAGTTTTCAGCTTGTGTTTTTAGTGTTGTATGCTCTTTCAAAAATTATCAAGAGAGGCTGCAAATTTTACAAGACTGCAGACTGCTAAAGATTCAGAGGTCTTTGGATCATGTGATAGTTTCTAGGGCACGTTGTTCATTACAGACAGTAATCAACACAGGGATTGAGGATTATTGAGGATCTTGATAGATGACTCTGTGTTCTGACACTGGTCATAGATTGAAAAGAAAGATTGATATCTTTATTCCTGAAAATAATAAAACCCTGACTTTGAGAGGATTGCTTGTATGATTTAAATGAAAAATCACTTTTTTGGAAGAGGATTAATTTCCAGCCTACTGGAATGTGTGCATTTTTAAATGATTTCATCCAAATTTTCCTGCTTGTTCATCTGTTTCCAACATTCATTGTTTAAGTAATTTTAAAAAATCTAATTGTCAATAAGTTGTTTATCCCAGAACTATATAAAGCAATTTAATTCACTTGGACTTACAAAAAGGCTTTTTACAAAGTTCATTACAAAAGACTCTTCAGGAAACAAACAGATCATGAGTTTAGCCCTCCTCTGCCCATGATGCTCCATCTGTCTATACTGTATCTATTCTAGACACATAATAACCTTTGCTCATATTCAGGAAGGAACAGACTTTCAAAAATTACTCCCAGAGTTGAACTGCATATGTTTTTGGGTAGTTTTATATTCTATAAGTTGTCCTTTCTGAAAAAAATGCTGTGAAAACATATGTAGATGTGTCAGGAAGATTAAAAAAAAATAATTTGTGTTGCAGAATTCCATTTACAAATATTGGACATTGTGCTACTTTTGACCCTGCTTGTGTTGGAGCTTTTGGTTAATGGGGGCTGGTCCCTCAGGACAGTGTGTTTTGAGACAAGTAACATCTGCTATGTCTCTTCTGTCTCTTGAGAGGTGGTCTCTGGAAACCCCACAAAAATCAGAGCTTGGCTTAAAAGGCACCTTTCCAGCATGCAAAACTGTTTTCTATGGTTTCAGCATCAGTGTTTAGGAAGGAACAGCAAACAGCTGATCACTGAGTTTTGCCTTGCCCTGATTGGGAGAACATAAAATTGTTTCCACCTGTGCCAGTTTGGTAGCCCACATAGATGAGAGCCCTCCTCCCACCTGCCCTGCAGAGGTGGTGACTGGTACCAGTGTCTTCCTTGCAGATGGGCAGGAACAAGGTCTGGTGAGGCCATAACTGTGCTGATACCTCCCAAAGCCTCAGCCCTGCTCTGACTTCGCCACCTTGTCTTGTTTGTGGACAGTTATGAAACAGTTATAACCTGAGGGCTGTAAAGCAGATGCTGCAATACCCCTGAGTGTGCCAGAGGCTTTACCACACATCCAGGCTGCTCGTCTGGTTGGGCTGGGGCTCAGAGATGGAAAAAGTACAGGATACACTGGTTGAGGTGTTTGTTTGTTTTGTTTTTTTTTTATCTGTCTGTTGAAGAACTTGCTCTTGCTGCTTATACCAGCAGCAGGACTTCTTTTCAATTCTAGCTTTTCCCAAAATATGGGAAGTAACTCTGTGAAGAGGTCAGCAGCAAATTAATTGCTTCCCCACCCATAGAAGTTTGCAGCTGCCTGTCTCAGATCATCATTCCTGGTCCTTGTTATTAATTCTGCCTGAGATAATTATGCTATAAAATATTATTTTGCTGAGGTATTAATGAGTCCTGTAGGGTTTTTATACTGCAAAAGGGAATGCTCGTGTTTTGGGGGAAAAAAGTGAGGAGGGCTAATGGCCAGACCTCAGAGAATTATTGCTGCTTTGGAAGCTAAATCCAAAGGACCTACTTTTCTCCCAAGAGGAGACAGGTTTTAATTCTGTCATTCACTTTTTTTTGCTGTTAGCTCAGTCTTCCTTTCTGTAAGTCTGATGTTGGAGTATATCTGTATGCACAAATCTGTATTGTCATGACTCTGCTTTGCCTCACTTGCACTGCTAACACAGGGCTGCAGGGCGGGAGATGCTGCTCAACTCTGTCACTGCAGGCAGATGCTAATGAGGATGAGGCACTGACATGTACTGTGGTGCTTGCCTACCTCCACATCTGTTGTGAAGCCTTATGCACTTTTGCTAAGTGCTTTAGGAGCTGTGGATGAGAGCTGGTCACTCTTGGAGGGACAGCATGAAGGCCATAACTGACCTACCAGTGGCAGTGCCAAACTGTAATAGTACATGTAGAAAAGCACAAATCCTTGGGCAGTGTAGGCAAGCCTTGTCCTAAGCTTGAAGCAATTCTAAGTTCAGATATTTGAAAGGTCCCATGGTACTTTATAAACCCTGTAGAGCACTCTCCAAAATCTGAAACTCTGTCTCCTCTTGCTTTGAAGCCAAGAACACTTAGAGCTAATTCTCTCTTCTTTGCCCTTGCCATTGACCTCATTTATGGAGATGAAAGAAGGAAAAACAATTAGCTCACTGGGAAATTCTATTATGTGGAAGGGAGGTGGATGTTTGATCAATACTCTTGGGTTATGGTCTCAGCTGGAAGGGCAGATTTTTGTCTCCCAGATGGAGTGATGCCTGTTAGTCCCTGAGGCTTTGCAAGTGGGAAAGACGGTGATCCAGCCTTTCACTTCTGGAAAACTAAAATGTGCTACTTTAATCCTCTCAATAAGTGAACTGGAACGTATATTGGACACAATTCATCCCATTGTTTTAAAGGTAAAAGGGCTCATTAGGGAAATGTGCCTTTATTTAACCATACCTAATTGTGTAAAGCAGAACCCACCCCAGCCTCTTGCTCTCCCAGCCCAGAAGTGATTTCTCTTTGACTTTCACAGGACCAAGTAACTTAATCCATTCAAACCTGTAAGACATTCTCTGAGATCCTTCCTTGCTCCTTCACCTTGCTGACATGAGTGGGGCCCTGATGTGTGGTGTGCACTGGACAGGAGCACACCCCGAGTCACGCCGAGTGCAGCCTGTGCAATGGGCTTGCAGCTGGGACTCCAAAGCAAACTCTCTGCTAAACCAGAGCAGGTGAAGCAGACCTGGCTGCTCTTGAGTGTTAATGTTCTCATTGGAACAAATAAGCATATATTAGGAGAGGCAAGGATAAGTGGACTTTTGCCTTTGAGGGATGATTTGAATCAGTGTTTTTTTCCTAACCACTACAGAAAAGTATTAGTTTATCTCATTTAAGGTGTGTTATTATGTAAAGACAGATATGTCAGTATTTGGGAGTTCAAGGTTTAATTTCTAGTGAGAGGTGTTGATAAGCTTTAGACAGGTTTGGATAATTTGCAGTAAACTTAAAAGGTTAAACTAGCACTATAATGGTTGGGAATTGTTGCACATCTGCTAATGTCCTCTAACATACACTTAATATTTTCATGCTACTACTTGCCTTTTGAAATGGATAATTTGCCATACTTAGTAAAGCAATTAGTCTGCTGAACCTCCTATTTTTCTTCCAGCCATAGCTAATATGGAGAGTTGGTATTTTTTGCATTTTTATTCTACCTCCACTCTAAGAGTCTCAATGGGTTTTACTTGTGTAAGTGTAAGAAGCCTCTAAGTTACTTTGATAGCAGAGAGATCATAAATTATCTCCTTTTGCCAAGGTGGGAAACAGAGCAATGGTATGAGAATGTCCTTTGGTGTTCCTGGTACTGGATTTAGAACATTGTAGCTGAGTCACAAAGCAGTAATTCCATACATCGTCTTTATCCTGTAAGTTAAAATGTGGGGTATTTTAAAAGAAATAATGATTTAACTTCATTTTCACAGGTTTTATTCCAGTTCATGTATATTTTTATTTCCCCCCCCCCATATTCTAGGGAATTTTCTACGGTTCTGTGATCTAACATGAGACACAGGCTTTTCTGATTAAGGAGAGTGATAACTGATTTGCTACACCTTGTTTTGCAGGTGTTTCGATATCAGAGCTGCTCAGTGTCAGGTGGCTGAAGTTGGTTCATATAAAGGTTGAACACAGTCAGGAAAGCTGCTGCACTTGGAAGATGGTGATGGAACTAGGTAAGAAGGAACGGTCTGCTGCGCTACTGATTTGTTACTGTTACTGGAAATCTTAAAAGCTACTGGCTAATATAAGGAAAAGACTTTCTAAGCCAAGCATGTTGTTGTTTTAATGAATTTTCTATCAGTCCTGTTACTTGCTATGTGCAGCGCGAGGGGATGGATGGGCTGGGCTGATTTTTTTTGAATGGTCCTGCTTGCTTAGCACTGTGGTCTAGTATGGGGTCAGCTGGTTGTTGTGTCCCTGGGGGTGGCAAGGGCTGGAGCACCAGGTTCTGTGTGCTGTGTCTCTGTAAGCACTCCTCAAGAAGCCTCGGCTCAGGCTTGCAGCCTCTGTCCATTTTTTTCAGCCCTTGCCCCTGGAGTTTTTTGCTGTCAGTTTTAAAGAAGATAGATAGCAATGCCTGTGTGCAACAATAGTGGTGATTTGTCCCTGCTAAAAGTGAGGTTTCTGTTGGGAATCTGGTCTCAACCCTGGTATGATTTCCCTCTGCTCATCAACGTAGATTAGGCATGTGACCTCTCCTGCTCTACAGTTGATTATTTCATTATTGTTTGGACTTAAAAAATTATCTGTCACTAAATATAGCAACAGATCCTTCCCTGAGTGGTTTCTGGAGTAGGAAATTTGTCTGTTTACATTTAAGAAGTTCTGCTTCTTGGTCAGATGATACAGCACAAGATGCTCTCAACCCAGCAACAGCAGGGCTTTCTAAAGTTGCTCTGGGGATGTCTGGGCATGCTTTTCTTCATGATCTGCCCTCATCTGTGACCAGGAAATGGAGGTGAGCTGTTATGCAAACTGGCTCAACAGGGGGGAAAAAAGAAGTGGTCCATAAAGGTTATTTATGTGTTCAGCTGTGAGGGCACAATGACCACCCTCTCTGCTTTTCTTGTGGGGAATTGATGCTCAGTGCATCAGTTGCTGTATGCAGTGATGTTAACGAAGCAAGGAGAAGCTGATCTGGACAGAAGCCTGTGCATTGTTTTGGTGTGGGAGTGCTGACTATGGATAACATCAAGGAGGAGTACAGCTGCCTTCAATGAGCAAAATGGGCATGAGAAAGTAGTCATGGTCAGGAGCACTGGTCAGTCAGCAGGCTAAAATGGTGTATGAGTTCTTACAGTGCTGAGTTGCAAATAAAGGTCTGATCCAGCCAAGCAGCCTTTCTGCAAGACTGTTTCTAGGAAATGTGGGTGACCTTGGAAACAGAAGGGCTCTCTCTCCAAGAGGGCTGCTCAGAAAGCCTTGCAGTATTGCAGAAGAGGCATTTTGCAATGCACCAGGTGGTGGGGACCAGCACAGGCTGCGATCAGGACAATCTGGAATACCAGGTGGCATGCTGAAGCCTGGTGCCAGCACAGGCTTGCTATCGTTCTCATCAAATAATTCATTGGTGATCTTGCTAATTTGAAATCCAATCTGTGTTTTGTATTGACTTAAATATCTTCTGCCAAATGAGTGGTAGTGTGAAAATCTAGCATTAATTGTTTGTCAAGATACAGCTGAAGTAACAGTCAAAATGAGTATGACTCACTTGAAAGAAATGTTTTTCACCTTTATTTCCCCTCTTCATCCCTCTGTGTTTACCTCATCACCCTTGAGAACTACGCAAAGGTACTGCTCAGGCTGCTGGAGCTACTGAAATACTCTGAGTAGCAGATGACAGGTTTTCCATCACTGCTGCATTTCTGGTGCTCTGGATCTTTTACTGGATGTCTATAGTGGCATTTCACAGTGCAGTGAGATTCAGTGACCTTTTGATGGGTCATCAGCATGGGGTTTATTCTCGCTTTTCTCACAGTTGTGAAGCAAACGCTGCTGGCACAGTTTGCAGGTAAGACTGCACTGCAGATGAATTTGATGTGATGGGACTGCTGCAGTCCAAATGTACAGCAGTTTTTAAAGCCAGGTAACTTCTCAAGTCTGGCTTGTGATATGGCAAAACAAGGTGAGATGTTTTTGGGTGCTTATTTTCAATGAGTTGAGTATTGTGTCTTCCTGCTACAACATTTTGAATCTATTTCAGGGGAAAATAAATAACTTTAAAAATGTGGGTCTATCTATGGCAGAAGTAGCACTGAATAGAAACAGTGTGAAGAAAAGAGTAGTGTTTGCAAGCTGTCAGAGAAACTTTCCTCCTGATTGATCCTCTGGGTTAGCAGAATGTGACAACCTATAGCAACAAAAGTGAACAAGCATGGAATAAAATACAAGGTCTGATTAAAAATTTATTAAGTTGAACTCCAAAACCTCAGAAGGGTATTTGTGTTGGGATTTTTTTTTTCTTAGCAGTGTTTCTAAACAATCTGGAGTGAATTAGGCCCCTACAATTGGAAATTTAATTTGGGGTCATCTTTAAATGAACTCTAAAAGCATTAGACTCTGCTTGGCCAGGATCTCTGCTTTGGGCCTAAGCCCAGCATGTCATCTCCAAATCAATTCCAAGGTCCCTTTCCAGCCCAAGCTACTATTGATTATTTCTCTTTCCTTTTAACAAAAAGTCATCTCCACTGTGATCACATTATATATCTTCGTCAGTAAATCAGTGAAGGCAATTTCAGGCGGAAGGAAGCTGCTGCATGAGGAAGCACCGTGGCTTGTCTTTGGTGCGTGTGCCTGGGCCGGCTCTGCACTCCCAGCCAGGACACATCTTGGGCTCATGGGGCGGCAGCTCCTCAGGAGTCGTGCAAAAAGCAGCGTGTACATACCTTAGGCATTTGCCCTTCTCTGTCTCGAATCTTGGAAGCAGTTTTATCTTTTGATTCATTTTGGAAGTACAGTACAATCCTGGAGAAAGGGAGCTGCAGTTTGGTGGGTTTTGCTTCTGATGAGCTGGTGCATATCAGAGGTGTTGTGGGGAAGCGTTTTGTCACCTGTGTGGTGACAGGCTGCGACACACGTGGCAGGAAGTCTCGCTCTTGACCCAGCTGTGGTTGTTCCTCTGTTGTATTTTGACAGAAGATCAAGAACGTAAAAAGGTACTACAATAAGGTTGGAAGACTAAAGGTGTTTGTGTAGTATGAGTTTTTATAGGCTTAATTCAAATTTTTTAAGCAACAGTTTGGTGGTTTTTTTTTTCCAGGTGAAAATACTTATTTTTTGTATAAGTTGTCATTGGAATCCTGTGTAAAAATAACTGTAAATAAGGGATTGATGTGAATACAGTTTGTGTCAAGGCATACGAAATTAGAATAAATCTCTTAAAATAAAGGCCAGGTGGCAATACAAGCCGGAGCAATGATGCCTTGTGTGCTACTAACTTTGTTAGTGCAGTTACCAATAATTACCACATCCTTAAATGACCATATTGTGTTCAGTAGTGTCAGTAAGGTCAACTCACAGTCATAGGATGAAAGGGGACACTCCAATAACTCTTAATGTGCATCAAAATGAGAAGATTGATATTGACAAGGTGACCTCAGCTCCAAAGGGGCAGTTTATTTTGAATGCCTGTAGTTTTTTTTTGTTTATGATTGACAACCTCAGTGGTATGATTACTTTCCTTCTTTCTTTCTTTTTTCCTTGTCTTGAAGGAGCATGACAGTTCATAACAGCTATTCCATATAACACAGCTATAGTGCAAGTAAGTAAAGACTAGTAAGATTTTATGTAGAGAGTTGCTGCACCCCAGTGCCCACTGTCCCCCAAGTGCCCTTTGTGGTTCTCTGGATGACCCCAGCTCTGTGTTAATGTCTGGCATGCAGTTCCGCAATTAAAATGTGGCCTGACATCAGTTCCGAATTTGTCACTCCTTCAATTTTTCATGTCCACCCGATTCATTCTCTTGTCCTCTTAACCTTCTCTGTGTCAGATAACTGTGTGTTTTATGCTTCAGTCACCATCAGTGGAAAATTTACTGCAATTTACTTTATCATTTTTCATATTGTTCTCTTTTTATGTTGAGTTTTTTACTTAATTGATATTCTGTAAATTTTGGAACTACCAACACTCTTCTGTCTACTCCATAATGTTTTTACTCCCAAGTAAAGTGATTAAAAATTATGTTAAAGTTTTGGAGGAAGAACTGCATATTCTCCTTCTCTACCTGCAAAACACCTAGGTACATGCAAATTTGTAAGCTTAGTTAGGTAAACGTAGGCCTTGAAGACTGTTCTCTGACTATACCAGGCAATTAAAAGTTCAGGCTTAGCAAACACTGTTGCTATCAGCAGAACAAGAAAGCATTTTAAATAAACACAGGGAACATCTCTAGGATTTGACTGTTTGACAGTGTTGGATATGAAGGGAGGTTATGCTATTATTGCTTAAGTAATCAATGCAACTCTTCTGAGACACATGCAGGAGAAACAGAAGTTTTGAGGTGTAGCAAACTTGTGAGAAAACAACTTTCAGTAGAGGGCTCTTTAACCTCAATTTCCTTGGATGTTAAGAATACTTGTACTGCATTTCCTCCTGCAGAGCATGGTGCTACAACTGTAGAAAACACTATGCGCTGGGTAAAATAAATTGTACAAACAGAAGGATACACCCTCTCACCCTGCCCACCACCCCCCCCAGGCCTCTTGATTTGTTATAACACAGTGTAAGATATATTGTAAGAGTCAAGGATGAGTATTACTTTTTTTTTTGTCTGTTTTACAAATGTGATGCAGCTCTGAAGCCATTTCTGGTGCAGGAGTTGCTGCATTTGCCTTATGTGAATGAATGGCAGGGGTATACTTGTTAGGAGGAAAATCTAGAATATGGCTGCAGAGCAGTAACTGTTCTTGGAGATGGGAAAGGTGAGGAGGCGACTTGGCAGACCTGGAGCTGTCAGAACAGGCAGACAGACCTTCTATATTTGTTTTTTTCTGCTCTCTTCTTTATCTGTTTGATGTCACACCAAAACTGGTGATCCCTGAGCAGGAGCAAAGGGTGACTGGTGCTTCTTGTCTGAGTGTTGGGGTTTTGCTACCTGATGTGGTATAGGAAATGCTGTGGCTTATATTTGTTTTTTCATAAGTACTCATGTTGCTGTGTGTCCAAGTCTATGAAAATTCAGAATGAATATTGTTAATAGTAAATATCAGGCAAATGTAATTCTTTTGTCTTGATATATAATAATACTGTTAATTTTTTTAAATTTTTTTATTGATATCCAGGAAATATTTGGCCTTACTAAAGCTTTTATGTCAGGAAAAAGAAGGTACTTTTTAAATTAACTTTTACTGTCTTCTCTGACTTCCTGTTAGTCAAATCACTGGTGAATCACTGAGGTGAAAACTGGAAACAAAACCAAGAAAAAAACCTTGATGCTTTGACTAACTTATAAAAATAAGTTATTAAACTGTGAATTTGTAATATTTTTACATTGATTTATTTTTTTTCTTAGATATTAAGATTTATTCTCCCTAGAGTGTAATAAATCTGAGGTGGAAACAGGTCAGCGTACGTTCATCTGTTGCCTCTGGAAAATGGCATTTGCAGAGCAATGGTTGGCCTGGAGACTCAACTCCTGTGTGGGTTAAGAAGTGTGAGAACAGAGCTAAGTCAGGGACTCTAAAGTGAGCTGCCTGCCTAGCCGAGTGGAAGTATTTTTTGTCAAATACTTTGAGAAATAGCTCTGACTTCAGTGAGGGATTTTGACTGAGTAGGTTGACGTTGCTAAGCCCAGTACTGCTATGTGCTATCCCTGTGTAAGGAACTGTTTGTATTTAGCTGGACAATGAAGGTTTGCTGAAATACTTTTTTAAACTGATATCTGTTATAAACCATTTTTTAACCCCAACTCCCTGCATGATCTCTGTTGCAGCTTTTTAATTTGGACATTGAAGCAGTTTGTTTCCATGTGTTCCAGTTTTCAGTGGACTCCTGTTCTGCTCTCTGGCTTTTGAGCAAAGCTCTGGTTAAACACCTGGGCTTGCCTGGGGACTCTTTTTTTGTGTAACAGACTGGAAGCCTCAACCAGTTTTACACATTCCCTAAAAAATGCCTGAGAGCTGCATTGCAGCTGGTTTATTACTGATTGTTACTTTGCTAGATTTTTGTGTGAACTGTTTTAAATCTTCTTCCTAAATTATCTCCATTACAAATTTTAGCACAAACAGATGTGATACAGCTAAAATCCCTGGTTTGCTGTAGGACACAGTATTAAGCATTGTTTATGATATTCAGTCATGCTGGTGATAACACATAATTTCTGCTAAAAGATGTTTACTCTTAGCAGTATTTAATTAATGAAAAGAAATCAAGGTGTTGAATCTCCTCTTCTGTTATGAAGTCTTCTGTTGGAAGCACAAGAAAAGGGCCCCAAGAGGCAAAGGGCCTGTACTTTTCAGTGCAGTTGTTCAGCAATTGCTACAGTCTTACTATGATGTCAGACTTGATCTGAGGACAGAGGAAGAGTGCTATGACAAGGCAAATATGTTCTCTTTCTCCGTTCTGTGTTAAGAAAGGGGGGAAATTTTGTTGACATACTTAATTTTTTTTTTGTCTTGAATTGGTAGCTGAAGTCTCAAAGGTCTGCTTCCCTGCTACCCACCCTGCAATTGGGAGCAGTAGGCTGTCTGGTCACTGGGTGTATACACAGTAGGTAAGCAACATTAGTTTGCTTGTTGCTGCTCCTAACCTCTAACCTCCTGTCAGGATGTTGTGAACGGCAACAAGGACCCATTGGAGGTCACTTACAAATGCTGGTTTCAGCTCCTACAGAGAAGAATTTAAGCTAATTACTCTTGTATTGAACAAGCTGCTCTTTGCCAAGTAACGTAATAAAGCAGTGCCTTATTGAAGGGAGGAAAGGACAGGACATCAGGAAGGAAATCAGGTTTGTACACACTTAAGCAGGCTACTTCTTTCCCCAGGTACTGCTGTTATGTGACTCTTCCTTCTCTGGTGTCCACGGAGGCATCAGGCAGTTGCTGCCCATCCTGCAGCAGGGGATACTGGCATCCCAGGATTCGCAGAGGCTCCTCGGCCATTGCTACATGTGGAGTGTTATTTAACCACCAAAAGAGGTCAGCTTCTGCTGCACAGCCCTCAGCAGGGTTGGAGCTCTTGCCTATAACACACAGACTGTTATGGGTCTTTTTGTAGCTCCTGTTTCCCGGTCCTGTGATCCGGCCTTCAAGGCAGCAAGAGAAGACAGGCTGGTTTCTTACTGTGGGATGGATGAGCCAGCTTTTATTCCATGATGTGTAACTTTACACATTAAGCTTATTGCTGTTTTTTGTTTTGCTTACTTGTGAAGCATGAAACCAGAGTATCTGCTTGTCGAAGTGTGTCCCTGGTCAGCTGGATTACAGGGGGCAACTTCTTGTTCTGTGTTCTGAGAAGGAATCTCGTGCCAAAGGCAGGAAGGGTGGCTGATCCTGGCTTATGCTACAGGCAAGCAAGCTCTTGGTTGCGGGGCTCTGCTGGATTCCACCTTGTGACATTTGCTCTCACTGGCTTCAGTCACTGTACCAGGATGCTGTGTGTTTTACTGTTTATTTTTTTCATGTTACTGGAGAAGTGGTAGAGATTTACATAATTCTTGCAAATACTACTGAAGTAATATAGGACTGGAGAATTCCCCTTACCTAAAACATGCTGGTGGTGACACTGAAGATAGTAAAAAGCACACATTATCCATCAGTTCTAGTATCTTCTTAATGTGCTTCTCTTCTTATTGAGACAGGGGGTTTAACCTTTCTGGCTTGTTGGAAAAGCTGAGACTGATTTCTTTCAACAAAGTTTGTGCAAATATAGGCAGGAAAGATAGGAAAATTATAAAACACTTTACGTTCATTTGCACAAAAAATAATTGCAATATTTCAGTCTTTAGAAACTCTATAATTCTACTTGATTGCAGAAATAAAATGTATCTCTTCCATACATATTCTTTGTTCTCCCAGTTTTTCAATAATTTTGTACGGAGTAAGGTTGTGTGTTGGTGATGAATATTACAAAAGGAATGGGAAAAAAGATTTGTGCTTATACTGCCAACCAAATATAAGATTTCTAAAAATTCATAGTTTAAGTACATTATAGGTGTGAATATTCCTGAATTATAAAAAAAATAATGGTTTTTCATTTAGCTGAGCAATCAGATGTTACTGCGCTGGAGCTAAAAAGCCTTTTACAAGGATGTTCTCCTCATGCTGCTGGATTTAAGCTAATGTTTTGTAGGTGTTGAAGCTGATGATGTGTTTCTAGAGAAGGGGGCTTCAAACTACAAGGTTTTTGCCTTTGATCTTAAGGTGCACAGAGCTGACCTGTTCTGAGTGTGTGTTCTGTCACAGTGCTGAGATGCCCAGCTTTGAGCTGTGCTTGCCAAGACATAGCTCATCGCTGTCTGAGGGAATTCCTGTCCACTGAGGATGTGCTGTATGGCTCTGTTACACCACAGCAGGACACTTCACCTTTTTCTGTATAGTAAAATTGTAGTTGAAAAATACTTTTTGGTTTTACATTTTTATTTCCACTGTGGCAAACTCAACACCGCACACAAGAACTGTGGTAAACACCTGTTAATGCAGCTAGATGTCAGGTACAACAGGGGATGCTGGCATTGGGTAACTCTTTTGATGAAGAATTTATGCTGTAACAAATGTTTTGATTATTGAATTCTTTAGCTATGCAAATTTATGTAGAAAGGGGAAAGAAAGCGTGAACGCGTAATTTTTTCATTTGCAGCAAATTAGATTAATGTATGCTAATAATGGTAGCTTTCTGAGAAATATTAAATATTTTTTTATTTGTAAGTATAGGTGTTACTAAAAATAACAGTCATTGTCTAAAGTTCATAGCTGGGATATTTTCCTTCATTTTCAGAAGACACCTGAGGTTTCATTTTTGAGCTTATGTTTCAAAACCGATAAAACTCAGAGGGTTTTTCTTGCAGCAGTATTAATTTCACTTATGAAGAAAGCCAAGAGATCAAATATTGACCTGAGTCAGGGAAAATATTGACAGTATAACTAGAAATTTTACTGGTTAAGGTGTAGGTTGAGAGCAGAAATCTCTTACCCAGGGTGCACTGACAGTGTAGAGGCATCTTGAAGCTGATGTGAAGGGACAGGTTGTCAGGCTGGGGAAAGACTGCAAAACCAGAAGAGAAGAGGATGTAGAATACCTTTCTAAATTGTATTAGGCTTTGAGATCTGTCTCTGTTTTGTAGTGTATAGCAAAGTATTTTATAGCCTTGTAATAAGGGAGTATTTAGAGGATTAATAATCCTTTTCCCCTTTCAAACTTTAAGCCACCTATGTTGCTTTCAGAAGCCAACATATGACCTGTTCTGTGTACAATTTTTTATACTTCACTGATTTCCTTAAGTGTGCTTGATATTGTGAACAGCAAAGTCTTAGACAATTTTGTGACTTTACTTATTGAGCTTGTGTGTTAAAATACTTGATGATTTCTATGTTTTTTTTTTAATTTAAAAAAAATGTCACTCTTCCACTTTCTTCTGCAGTACTGACAATTGGCAATTTTGTGTTGCTTTGAACTGGTCTTAAAAAGAAAGTAATAGGCACTTCTTTCAAAAAGACCAAGTAGGAGACAATGGTAGTTGCTGCTTGTCATTTGTCCTTTTAAAGGATTAAACAGGAAGTGAACAACCTTGGACATCAGTTGTGATGCTACAGAAACAGCACCAGGTAAGGAGGGCTTCTTAGCCCAGTGAAAGTGGAAATGCCTGAAAGCAGGATGATCTGGATGCTATTCCTTTCTTGGCCAGTATGTCTAGAGAAATCTTGCTTCTTGGATTTCTTTCTCACTTGCTATCTGCCTGTTCATATTTTGCTCCACACTGTGCACGTGTGGCATCCTGCAAACCAGGTCCTGGGTTTTCCCTTCTCTTTCCACTTTATCTTTTCAGAAGGGCTGAGACATTTTCTGTCTCATTTGCTACTAAGCAACCTAAAATGACTAACAGTACTGTGTGAGTATTGCATTACAAGATTTTTCGGCTGCCAATTACTTGTAGTGTGTAGTGCAGTAATTAATAAGTAAAACTGATCTGCCTGGGGTCAAAAAGCCAGGAATAGAGCACATCTCTCCTGACTCCTGATCCAGTGATGCAGCTGCTAATTCACACAATTTCTGCTTAGGTTCATTAAAAACCTTCTCCCACAGCTCTGCCTCCCTCAGCAGCCAAAAATTCTCCCTTTAATAGAAGAAAGGAGCTTCCTTTGGGACTGTAATTCCCCCCACAGTGAAAAACTTATCCAGCTGAGAGTATGCACTACCTTTTGAAGTATTGGTAGCCTTTCTGACCTGAGAAACGAGAGGGGAACTAAACTCTTATATCTAAGCTTGGAAAGCACATCTAATACAGTCAGGGCATGTGTGCTAGACACTTTTCCTTTCATGTCAGAGTGCTGTAGATAATGCTTTAAAAGTTCTCTGAGATGAAAACTCGATTTACTATAACAAAGATGATATTCATTCCCCTTCCTCAACCAATTAAACTCTTAAATAGAACTACAGAATGGGAAAATGAATCAGGTGTGTATGTGGTTTTGGTGACATTTTTATTTGTTTGTATCTTGTTTCTGTGGTGTGGTGGTTTTGTTGTGGTATTTATTTTTAATTTTGAGGAATAGATTTTGAGGACAGCAGGGATCATTTTGGTCTTATCTGCTCGATTGGTAGAAGTCTGGTACAGACCTTCATTCTGTGATTTCTTCATTGAGCCTATAATATGTGCATGAGCATATTTTTTAGGTGGATATCCATTCTTGATCTATTTAAATTAGTCCCATACGAGGACTAACCTTTCATATGCCAAGTTTTTCCAATTCTTGAATAGCTTTAACTGTAATGGCTAAGAAATGAAGGTGTATGTACCTTCAGAAGAGAGCAAACAAACTTCACTACAACCAGGATGCTCAGAACATGAGCTAGCATGCCATTTGTTAGCAAACTAGATTATACTTATATCTCACTTCAGGTAATGAACCAGTTTAGAATGACTTAAATTAGAGTTTCATTATATTAATTCACTTCCAAGCTTGCAATGCTTCAAAAATAATTTTGGGGAGAGTTGGGGCTATTGGGAAGTTGTTTCATCAAACATTCTTATTCACAGAAGATGAATCCTGTATATTTCTGGATGAAGCCCTATGTATGTTTTTAAAACAGTATTTAAAAATTTTTAAAATAATCTTTTTCCAGTGTAACATATTAGTTATGCAAACATAGAGAAGACTCAGACTTAGTGTTCTCAATTACATGTAGCAATGCTTACAGTGGAAACTGGTGTTAGATGTGTTTAGCTTGACTTTGGATCATCTTAAACCACTTGGGACTTTGATTTTATATTCTGTGACCTTCTCCAAAGCTTTAATTTCAAGTGGAAACTAGTCACTTAAGTATTATAAAATCTTGTGTGGGTGCTTTTCCTTACTCCTTGGGATCAAAAGAAAAATTTCCTTTTTTTATGAGTTCTCAGTATAATGCTTTGAAAAGCTGCGATAGCAGCTTAGTGTTATGAGCTAAATAAAACTAAATAACTAGGACTTTCTGCTGTGAGATTAAATCAGTACTGTTTTGTGGCATACACAAGATGTCACAAGAGTTTGTAGTTGTAAGTGGCCAAGAAGTGGGAAAAAGGAAAGGAGAAAGAAGAGTAAATGCCCTCATTTCTGCAGATGTTTGAGCTATTGGAGACAGTAGTTCCTGTTCTTCCCCTCTGTGCCAGGAGCAAAGCCAGTACTTGCAGGAACAGGAAATTTGGCAGTTGCATTTGTGTCTCTTCATTAGTGAGCTGTGTCTATTAAACTTTGTCTCACCTATCTCAGAGAGCACCAGAATGGGGGAGTTCATCAGAAATTAAGGACTATTTTTTATATATATCTGTTTTTATTTCTGTATTACCTCAAAGGTTCTTCACTACTTTTCCTTTAAAATTTGTATTATGAAGTCGAATGGCATTTTGATTTTACAAAAGGATATTCCTTTGAAAAGTCATCTTTGTGTAGGCTGCCAAGATATGTATTGCTGCCATGCTTTGCTTGAGTGTGGTTTTTTTTTTATATCTATACAGATACCTATAGCTAGGCAGATATAGCTATATAAAATCAAACAATATATAGTTGCTCACAGACAGAGAATGATGTTTATATAGCAATGTATTACACATTTTATCAGTGAAAAGGAGAAAGTGAGGTGATCCTGCCTCCAGGCTCTAATCTTTTCATGAAGGGAACTGTCAGTCACTTTTTGATCCCTCCTGTCTAGTTCTGTCAAAGAGTTTGTATCCCATTTCTGCCAATGAAAGAATGAAAACTGTTAGTTTTTCTATAAATATATATGCATTAAAAAAGAAACAGCCTTACTTATGAGGATTATGTTCTGGTTTTCTTCTTTTTCTTCCTTGAAATGTTTAGAGATTTCTATCAATCTCTGTTCTGAGGTGTTAAATATTAAACATCAGCAAGTACAGAACACTAAGCCTCAAAATTTTTCAAAAATAAAATAACCATATGGACAAGGCAATTATTCTCATTTTAAAGATCAGAAAGTTGTAGCTTAAGGATTATGGATTTTACCTAAAGTTATAGGGAATGCTGACTGAGCCTGGAACTAAATGCAGGCCTTGTGTGCCCTGTTCTAATGCCTTAACTATGAAACGATGCTTACTTTTAATTCACTGTTCACCTACTTGTACAATACACTGTGGTTTGAGTAACATGATTGTTGTGTGTGTATGTGGTTTTAAACACTGTACAGTAATAGGTTGGGAAAGGCACATCAGAAAATGTGTGTGTAGGGGGGAGGAAGAAGAGAAGAGACATCTCTGTCTGTTGCAATGATACAGCACCTAGGATGATGTGCATTACTTGGAAAAAGAATCCATTAAGAATAGCAAGCTTGAAAGCCAAAACAAATGACAGGATATATGAAGGATTATTTGGATAGAGTATCTGTTATTATTACTGAACAGTACTTTTTGAAAACAAATGTGAAGCATTAGCACAGTGGTGAGAATTAATTTTAATGCTTTTCCATGAACAAAGTATGAATTATAGTCATGCTCTTCTTTGTTTAGAAGTAATGTTTTCATTTCTTGCTTTATCTGAAGTCTGAATGCAAATTTAATTCTAAGTGGTGAAGTGATGCCTGGCATCCTGGCTCTTCCTGATCCTCTGGAGCACAGCACTTCTGGTATAGCACAGCAGATCCCTTCTTTTAGGGGGAGTTAACCACATGCTTGATCAAGCAAAGGCAGGCTGGCTAACGTTCATTTATTGAGTGATAAGCAATAGAAAATTAGCAAGAAACTGTGCATGTTTTGAGGGATTTATTGATCCAGTTTCCCTGCAAAACTGTTTTCTCCATGAAAGCAATTTACCTGCTCTCAGGACCCAAGGCATATACACTTGAAGTATAATTGAGTCTGGCAATTATGATGAATACAGATTGTTTTCAGGAGTCGTTCTCAGGTGGCACCAAAGGACAAATGCACCATATTATGACTACTGCTTTTCCGTAGCAGACTGGGATTTGAAGGATTTCTAGAGTACTTTTCTTTAAAATCTGCAATAACCATCCATTCTATTTTAGTCAGAATTTATTTGACAGTTGACAGTGATAGTTGTGAATACCACTGTTTATAACTGTAGTGAACACTGAAGGTTCACTACATTTCATGCTGAGGTCTATGCAGTTTTCCCTTGACTACAAACACAAGTTTACCAACTTGGAATCATGTAACTTCATCAACTTGTGACCATGTTCAGAAAGGTTCAAGCTTAGCTGTACACGATAGAGATGTTTGTTGCTACAGCCTGTACTCAGATGACTCTTTATTCAACTTTATTCAAGCAGCAGCTTTTTCATAGACCCCAATGAATAAGCATATTTTATAAGTATACTGGAGTATACTTATTATATATGAATACAAGCTGTGCTATATATTGAATACACTGCAATACCTCTAGCCTTTTTATCTGTTTTGGACATGCAGGGAGAGAGTGAAAGGATATATCTCAGCAGGAACACTAGAGATTGGCTTTCACTTTTTATTGTGTCAAGAACCTTGGTTTCTTCCCTTCCTTTCTTTCTCGGTTCTGTTTAGACTGAAAACTGGCACTAAGGAGGAAAGGTGCCTTTCTGTGTGCTAATACTGACTAAGGAGCGACAGGGACTTATGTAATTTACAACATAAGACTTTTCTGCTAAAAAAAAAGACTAATAAAAAACCATCTTTCGGCTTGACTTTATGCCTTGCATTATTGAAAATGCACTTGTAGATCGCAGATTTGCTCAAGTCTCTGGCTGTCCTTCTGTGAAGTGAGCAGCAATTCTAACTTGTTAACTTGCAAGTGGAAAGGTTACTTGTCTGTTTCTGATTAGATGGCAGGTAAATGGGAAAGATGGATTGTTGGTGTGTGACAGGAAAGACCAAGTAGCAGGTCTTAGCTGCTCACAGGCAGGCAGATATATATGCAGAGTTACTGGCTATATTGCCTGGGTTTAGGCATATTGCTTCTGGTTCTTGTAACATGGTGAATTCCTTGTTGCATTGAAGTCCCTGGCTACATGAACCTAAATGAATTTGTTATGAACCTAAATGAATTTGATATTTTACTTGACAAAATTAATTCAAATAGTTTTAAGTCATATTAGTATGAGCAACTACATAGAAAATATAATGTTCTTCATGATCTAAAAATTCTCTTCTGAAGACAGAAAATCCCTAAAGGACTGAATTTAAAGTATCATAAATACCTCCTGAAGTTCTCTCTTTCCAATGTGTCATTCCAAGTAGTACTTGACAACAGTTCTGCCAATTGAAAATCCCGTGGACAAATTTTGTAAAATTCTATCATTCATATTGATATTTTCGTTTCCAGAAAGAGCAAGAATAGAAGAACTTTTAAGGTGATTTTTTGTACTTTTGAGTCGATTAGTTTGTATGGCTATTGTACGGAAACTTGCTTACTTGTGCTGTTATTTTCTGTTGACACCTAACTACTATCAGACTATGTAACATAGCACTAGTTGGCTAGAGCACAGGAACAAGGAGCATTTTCTAATCAACTGAAGCTGAAATGGGATGAGCTGTGGATTCTTCTCTTCTGTTAATTACTGGGCTTTAATAGCAGCCATGTTAAAAAGTACTACTCTCCCAAAAGAAGTGTCTTAGCTTCGATTATAAAACAACAGGTGAATATCTGTAATGATGTTGCGAGCAGGACCAAGTAGGAGGGGTAACGCAATGGTGGGAAAAGCACTTGCTTCCTTGGGTTTCCTGAGTGCCCTTTGGAGAAGTACAGTCCTGGGGGGCTGGACTTTCCTCTCCAGGGAATGGAGGATGAAGACCTGAGTGGTAGGAATGTTTCCTGTTTCCAGCTGTCTTGTGACAAGGTGCAGTGCTTGGGTTACCCTGGTGCCTGAGGTCCTGAGTTAGGCTTTTGCTGAACCTCGCCCAGAAGGTCAAGAACCTTTTACATGGCATTGTAGTCTTTGCAAGTCCTACCGTGGCTGGATTAATGGGATGCTGAGGAAAGTTTGTCCATTAATTATCCATTTATTGTTTGTTTCTTATGTGAGTAATTTGGGCATATGAGTTGAAAGACTTCATGTGGATGTATGTATGAGTGCTCTATTAGTTAAAATCTAGGCTGATCCAAGCCTAGATATGCATATTGCACCTATGACCAGATTTTGTTAAGCAAAAGCACTGATGTTTTCTGGTGTTCTGTAGAGCAGAGAGCAGGTAGTAGTAGAAAATTAGTCCTTTTTCTAGCACAATTGTGTTACACTTGGAGCTTTTTGAAGGTGAGACTGTATAACTAATTTTTCAAAGCAGAAGTCACCACTGATGTTTCCCTAATGTCCCCTTTAAGTGTGTGTGTCCCCTTCAGTAGTTTGGGATTTTTTTGACCCTGTTTACAGGCCTTGTTCCTGTAAATCTTAATGTTTCCACTGACTTCACTAGGGTGCTCTGCATGGGAACTTTGTAGAATTGCACCCTTTATATCTGTTGAATTATAAATGAAGCAAATTGAAAATAGCATTCTTGCTTTTAAGCATTTCTCACACACTAATTTTTCCCTTTGGCTACTACTTGTGGTTAATTTTGCCATCAATTAAGAAATAAATGTAGGCAGCTACTGTCAGATCACTTAGACAAAGAGGGATGTAAAAGCTGATTATTTCAGGATACATGTAGCAGTTCAGCTAGTGTACTCATGTTTTATATTGTAATGACTAGAACAAAGTTATTATAAAGATATGTAAAGAAACAATAATTGCTTGTTTCAAAGAACTCTATGTAAGAGGATTGTGTGTTACTTTCCGAACTTCTCCATATTGTTCTGTTGTTCAGTGTTTATTGTCTTGAAATCCTAAGAAGTGTTTCCCTGTGAATTTTTCTCCTTGTGTGTATGTTTGAATAAACTTGGTTTATCTGCACCTCAGCTTTTGGTGCATGGGCTTTATAGCCCACATAGACCTGACTAGATATTTTTATCACTGCATAGATTGTGATTGAGTCTTGAAGAACTAGGGATTTGAATCAGCAGGACAAAGTACATCTTTAATTTTCTATTCCCTAACTTAAAATTTTTCAAACAAAAGCCTAAAAGCTTCTTTTTAAGTAACACATGTAGAGGGCACTTGAGTGTGCTTGTGCAAGATTTTTGTGAGGTAAAGCCACTACTTTCCCAGCTGGGATCTGCTTTCAAAATATAAATATATCAGAGACACACAAGAAAGCATTTCTTGTTTGACAGCAGTAGCAAGCAGGGGGTCTCAGACCATTTGCTGGTGAACAAGATTACATATCATAAAGCTGTCATGAGTTGGCACTAATTTGACAGTTTGTTGGCTCAAGAGACTCCAGCACTGTGAATGCAAGGGATAGAAATGTCTCTGTGATGCCATGAGGTTCACGTGGAGGGCATTGATGAATGGCAGACAAATTGGATTCTTAAGTAAAGTTGTCTTGTGTTGGGGATGGGGGAAACATGTTAAACCTGACAAATTTTGGTTGCAAAATGTGTAATGGAAGAGAATGGAAGAATGAAGATTCCTTAGAATTTGAAATATCTGGAATTTTGTTATTCTGTATCTCTTTGGTGGGCCAATTTTAAATATTTTAACCTTGAATTAGTCTGCATACTTTCTGCCACTTTACAGAACTTGGGATCTTTTACACCAGTAAAACTTATTGGCAATAAGCTGATAAGTTTGGGCAATATGCAGGCTACTTTTTGTGTCTCAGAATAAATGAAGAGAGAGGAAAGAAAGTACATGAATGGAGATTAAGGAGACTATTCTGGGGAAAAAATGAATGGGTAGACAACAAAGAGGAAAAATAGGAGAAGAAAAAGCAACGTGCATGGACAAACCTTTAAAAAACAAAACTTTTTTTGTTAGAACTGTATTTTCAAGAAATATCACTAGAACATTTCAAAAGCCATTTTGCCATGCTTTCCTGACCATTAGTGAAATAACCACTAAAATATTTGCTAATGTATTTGTTGCACTTTACCGCAAAGTGCCTCATTCATGTTACTCTTGGGCTTATTCTCAGCCTCGCTTACTAATCCGTATGGAATACTAGGAACATTCAATGGGAATTTCTCGTTCTTTTTAAGGTGCATACAGAACTGGAGCTTATTTTTGAAAACAAACAATCCCAAACAAGCTCAAAAAAATTCTACAGTTTTTGTGCACCTTAACTGAAGTCAGTCAGATGATATTTTCACAGATAATATTTTCTTTGTGATCCACACACTTGAAATTGTGTGTAATATAAGCTTAACATGGCTGGAGACTTATATCTAGTAAGCACTGGAGACAGTGCTCATTCACAGTTTGGTCATTTTTCTTTGCATGTATTGATTTTGTTATTATTTTTTTTGCTAGTTGTTCAGCCAGACAAACAATAAATGAAACTATGTGCTTTTAAAGAGATGATATTTGTACTTTTTTTCTACTGTTTTCATGCTGTGCTATTTTGTACATAACTTGCCTTCAACCATTGAACAAATAATCAGTCTGCTCTGCATTGTGGTCTGCTTTAAATTAAATATTGACCGGATGTGCTGGTTTAAGAGCATAAGGTTGCTCTGAGAACAAAACAATCTCATTTGCACACTAAAACTCACTCTCACATAGTTTAAGGCACCTGCATAGAGTGTAATAACATATATAGACTTATTTTTCGCACAAGTATTCCATGTACACCCTAAACAGGTTTGTCAGGCAATGTAATTTTAAGCTAAGACATAGATTTAGGTATGGGAGTTGTTCTAGTGACCATATCTTGATAAAATATTTATTTTCATCTCGTAGAGAATTATTTAGAATTATTGGTGAGCTATTTCAAGGTCAGTGATTGTGCTCACTTTTAAACACAGTTGGTGGGAGCAACTGAATTTATATAGTAAATCCATATGTTATTTTAAGAGTGGTGATGTAACTGAAGCAAATGGAAAAATTGCTGAGTGACTGGAGAGGTCTAATGCAGATGCAGGGAAAGTTCATCTCCACTGAAGCTGCAGAATCTTCTCTCCTAGAAGCCTGAAATTGCATAAAAAATCCAGACTGTGAGGTTTGTAAGATAGAAAAGATGAAGGAAGCTTAATAAAATCTATTTAATCAGGTTTAGGAGCAAAGTATTTTGCCCAGTTTTATCTGTCCATATCTATTAATAATGAAATGGAGACTACCTAGGCTAGTCTCAGGAAACCAAGCTTGGGGTACAGTCATTGGGACCTCTCAATCCTTAGGAAGATTGCTTTTCAAAGTGTTGGGGAGTTACAGATCTCTATGTGGGTGAAGGTCTCAGCCTGACACCTGAATTGGAAGGAAACCTCCAGCCCAGGCACGTGTATGGGTTGCCTACATTCATCAGGAAAGTTATATGCAGTTGTTATCGATTTCTCTATTGCTTTCAGTGTCTGATTTGCTGCCATGAGGAACACAAAAAGGGAAAGTGTTTGTGCCTGTTCAGTGCCTAAGAAAATCTGTGTCAAAGGTGTGTTGAGTTGCTACTACGATTAAGAAATAATGGAAGTTAAAAATCAATATTTTGCTTAATTTAAATTCCCCCAGCTTCCTCTGAATCACTGAAGTGAAGGAAGGGACTACTCTCCCACCAAGGGTGGTTGCCCACTTGAGCTTTTCTCATACTTTTCTTATCAGTCTTTGCTGGGTGCTTGGTTTAGCTAATCATGAGGTGAAGTTAGCAGTTACAATACAACTATTTAGTAATGCCATAGGTATTAATTTATGATTTGGTGTGTGTAAATAATTATTAGAAAAAGGCTAAAATGTAACCTATATTCTGAGGCACTTGAACTCCTTCCAGAGTAAAGGAAAAACACAGAGCAGAGGCTCTTTCTGTTCTTGCTAGAGACAGATGTACCTAATCTTAAAAACAATTTTGGTTCAAGTATCTCTAGGTTTAAACTCAAACAACAAAACCTCCAGCCTGTAATAATAAAACAGTTCAGGACTATGAGTTCCAAGAGAAAAGACAAAAGTTATATTAATTTTTCCTAGGAGAGTCCTGAAAAGCATTGATTGATTTTTTTTTTTTTAATTTTATTTTTTCTTCTTATTTTTTTTTTAATCACACTACAGGATGTCTTGGGCCAAAATTATTTCACTGAGAAAAATCACTGTTTATGGAAGTGAAACAATAGGTGTAAACTACCAAAGGCAAGCTGCTGGTTATTTGCCCACATGCTTGTATCTCCTTGTTTGTCTGCGTTGTGAAACAGTTGAGCTTCAAATGGAAAACCACAGTAGTTTCTAGGCAACAGCCTAAGTAAACATGGCTACATGCTGACAATTGGTCACTTGGTAGTAATAGGATATGAATGACACCCTGTGGAAAATGCTCTGTTATTTAGTTAGCTAAATGTTGCAGACAATGCATGGGATGTGACATTCCTTTGGAAACAATTAAAGATAAAAATCCTCTTTACTCCTGAAAGGTGCAGGGCTGGGATCGGGGGTGTTTGCCACCTTCACAAGCCTGGCTTTGGGCTCTACCTTCTGCAATATTGCAGATCTGCAACCAGATACTGAAGCTGCTTCCAGGTGGAGGCAGTTATTTTAACACCATCTGTTTGTTCAAGTATCAAGCTTGAATATCCAGTTTTGAAAGCTGTCCCTGTCTTGGATGTGGGCATACAGGTCACAGCCCCAGTGCCTTTGTGAGAGGAGATACACAATTACTGTGAACAAATTGAGAGATGAGGATTCAACCACGTGTTGCTTTGGCCCTTCTTTTCCTACGAGGAAAATTTAGAGTCCAAACTTTTCCATGCAAACTTAGAGAAGAGACCTTGATTTCTCAGCAAGACACACAAAATTCAACAGATGGAGATGGGTGCTTACTGAGCAACTCTATGAAGGGACTTAGTAAGCCAAATGAGCTACACAAACAAACATTAAAACTTGTTTCTCTCCCAGAAGATGCCCAATCCACATGGATTTTTTTTTTTAACTGGGAATCAACGACAAAAAAAACCCCACCAACATAATGAAATATGTTAGTTAACAGTTTTCTTTTGTGAAACAGGATTGACTAGTGATGTCCACAATATGCAGGTTAGTAGTGTTGTTCTCCTTGCCTCTGTTTGACAAGGACTCTGCCCCCATCCTCCCTGTGGCTGTGCCCTGTGTGACTAGAGGCTGTTTTGTGTGAAGGTATTATCTGTCTCTCCTGTTGAAGTTGGTCTGTTTCCTAGGGACTTCAAAAGGGTCTCTCAGGATTCAAATAGAGTAAATTGAAAAGGAAGGGAAACACTTTCCTGTGCTGTAGGAGAAAATCTGTCCTTGTGGTGATGAGTCTCATAGAGTCACTTCTGAATATAAAGTATTAAGAACAAGAGCTTTTTTCTTTCCTAGGTGAGTGCTCTCATCACTGGGATTGGCTTGTAAAAGAATGAATGAGGCATGTCACTGGGGTTGAAGTTGATAGTAAACCTTTCTTATATTAAGGAGTTAAGCTTGTTCAGTGTACTGTGGGAATGCCTGCTAGACCACCCCTCAGTTAAAATATGTGGAAGTAATTTGCTTTATATTTGTTAACAAGATACAGATGCAAAGTTCTGGATTCCTCAGTCTTTCTCACCTGCCTGACATGCATGTGCAGAAGCCAAGCTCTAGGCAGATGGGGAATTTGAAATGTTGAAAACTAACCTATAGGAGGAATTTAGGCAGTAAGTGAACATGATTCTATGATTATAATTTTGGCTTAGGTTCCTACATTGCAGTAACTCCGGCTTTCAAAACAAAAATCACTCTTGGGCCTCAGACTTGGTTTGTTTTGTACTTCACTTTCCTGTGCACAAAAGATGCAGATTTCATGGTGGTCAAAGCCATGCTAGAAGGAATGTGTGATAAGTATGAACATTTTGGCTGAAGAATTTTAAATGATAGATGGGAATGATTTTACATGTTATCTTTAATGGTAAATCTTCGTAAAGTCTTGGAGACAATAGGGAAAGGTTAATTCTGTTATGTCCATCTAATTGAAACCAAAAATGAAGTCATAGAATGACAGCAGTAGCAACACATCATTAAAATAAACTTTGGGCCAACTGGTGACTTGGAACACAACTTTAAATTATTTGTTACCTGGTTCCTTTGTGATTGAGTAAAATCTTCACTGGCTCTGAGATGCAGTTAGTGTTTAGAAGGAGCAGGGAATTATGCCATTATTAGAAAAAAAATGCATGGGTGGGGCATCAGAAGGAAACAATTTTTTTAATCTACTGATTATATTCTCATCCACTTGTCAGCACGTAAACATGCAGCTCACTGCCCCCCTCGCTGTTCCTAGTTAGTCAGCTCTGCTTGCATCTGTGCTTGGTGTTAAATGTCTATTATGGCTGTTATCTTCTCTTAGGCTGCACAGGATCAAACCTTGAAAGTTCAAGGCATTCCATCTGCCTTCTGTTAATTACTGATTTTATTCCTTATGATTCTGCTTCCTTCTAGGGGAGGTTTTTTAATATTGGTTCTAAAGGACAATTTTCTCTAGTAAGATATGTAAGCACAAGGCATGTATTGATCTTTTCATGACCTTTTCTAGTAATATCGTGTAAGATGTACTGCTGCCTTCAAAGAACAGAGTGCATCTTCTTGATATCACGGAAGATTAAATATTGCAGTGTGAAATGTGTAGTTCATTTAAACGCATGTAAATAAAACATTCTTTATAGCACTTAAGAAGTTTAGACAAAGATCTGGGGGTAGGAAATAAAGGAAACATCATAAATCTGAAAAAAAAAACCCAAACAAATCCAGCTGTGACAAACCAATAAAACAATCCAACCAAAGCCTCAACCCCCATCATTTATAGCACAGTTTTAAATAATTGCGCTTGCTGATAAAATCCAACAGTAATGCTAATAAGTTGAGTGGGATTACAAATACTGTACTACTGAAAAATACATGCATATTTTAACTTGTTATCCACAGCTCTCTTGTAAGAAAACCAGGTACGGGCAAGGGAAGTGGCAGGATAATGTCACTCATTAAGTCTCCTGGGTTGCAGTTCAGGGTGCTCTGTAAAGGTAGCACGAGCCCCTCTCTGTGTCTTCTCCCCACACCTAATTGCTTCATTTCTATTACTGATGACTTCCCTGTGCTGATGTTCAGCAGTGAATGGTATATGACAAAACAACTGTGGCCTTACAGCAGAATTGGAAGCTCCCCGTGGGAAGCTAGGGACACGCCTGCGCTGTGGATTTGCTGACGTGCTCTGCTGTGTGTTGGTGACGCTCCAGAACCAGACCAAAACTGTGGGTTTTTGCAGGAGCACTGTGTTCATCCTAGAAATCTGGTCTGAACAGCTGAGCACTTTGCCCAGCAACTGTCGTCTGAATTTCTTTACTTTAGCAGTGATGCAGTTCATCTTTCTGCTTGGATTTGTTAGCTCCAATCACACAAGTGTTATAGATGCAGCTGGGCAGGAGCAAAGAGTAGACCTAAGTTTTGTAATTCTCCCCCATGTCTGTTCTTCCTTGCTCTTTGCACCTGATTTTCATGTTTTTCCAACGACCAGCTGAATGGATGAATTCAAAACTTGGAGCAGTGATCCAGCAGGGAAGGTATAGTTCCTTAGAGACAGGTCTGGACTTTAAGGGTGTTCTGCGAAAACTCAAATCTCCACGTGTGCAGGAAGAGAGGGGACAGGGCCTTCAGAAGAGGAAACCTCTAAACACAACTTGCATTCTACTGCACTACTTCTAATCACACCCTGCAATGTGTTAAGCCCTTAGAAAGCCAAGTATTGTCTTACCCTGATTTGCATCTGGTTTCTCTTCAGGCTATTGACCAGAAAAAATGCTAAATTTCTCACATGATGAAATACATCTCTGAGCCTCAGCACTTTGAGCTTCCTCTGAAAATAAACTAGGGAGAGCTGTCTTGGTGAGCAGAACTACTTGTACAATAGTCACTGCTGAAGATATAGATCTAATTAGGATGTAGTTGTAATTAGAATGCATTGAAAAAGTTGACCATATGGTGATAAAGATGGATAAATTGTGAAACCTTCTTGCCTAGTATAGAAAAATACACTGGGTTGTGTTTTTTTTTTTAAACAATCTTTAGGGATTCATGGCTGCCAAAGACCTTTTTTGATTAGAAACCTGAGAAAGTACCACGTTTTAAAGCTGAGGACACGCAGTACTTTGGAACAGAGCGGCTGCTGCCTGACCTGGAATAGATGTGCTCTGTTACAAAGCAAAGTTGAGGAAATTGTAGAAAGCTTAGTTTTTGTTTTGTTTCTAAGAGTTGCTGTAACTGTCTGCACTTAACAACACAGAACCTGGAACCAGTTTAGGTACAATCATGATAAAGCTCCCCTCACGCTACCCATGCACATGTAAGTATTTAAAAGAAAAATATTTTAAAGGAACCACAACTTTGGAATTCTGATTTTCAGTTATTTTGCACCTACCACTCCCCTTCATCTTTCAATATGAGTTATCTGCTTTGAAAAGTCACAGGGTGTGTGTGAGTATATTCATGTTCACAATGCTTTGCTTCTCTTAAAGCAGAAGTAGCAGTGCACTGAAACCTTGATTAATGTAAAGATTAATGCAAGGGTTTCCTAGAAATTATTATTTCTGTTATCTGGTCTAGGATGAGCCCTATTTTTCTTGAGACACAGCTATAAATAGCCCAATAAAAAATAATAGCCAGAAATACACAGAGAGGAATTACGGTATTTTGCATTTGCCACTAGAGAGCTGGAAGCAACTTCAGACAGACTGATTTTGTCCCAGCAGCTGCCTGCTGGCTGTTAGCTTAGAGAGTACCCTTGTTACAGAAAATGTGGGTAACTGTCCTGAGACAGTTCATTTACTGCACTCATTAAACTACAATAGAAAAGTTGCACTGTACAGGCTATTAGAGATACTTATGTCAGATCTTCTGCTTGATTGTCTTGATCTCAAAGGACAGAAAGGAGCAATAAAAGTGAAAACCAGCATTTGGTTTTTGTATCATTCTTAGTATCTATGAGATAGAGATGTAATTTTTCTGGTTGTAAAGATATTGTTATGGCAGGGCAAGCTTTAGATGGTTGCTTAAGTTAGTCTCAATAGTCTCTGTGTGAAATAATGGTATTTTAATCAGAATAATTTTCCTGACAAGTAAAACAAAGGGCTGATGTTTGGTTGAAGTGCCCCATCATCATGCCCAGGATCCCCACAGAATGGCTGTGATATGAACAAAATCGATTGCTCAAGAGTTGTAAGTGAGCACCCAGGTGCTCATTCATAATCCAGGTGCTTGTCTAGTATGATTTGCTTGTCTTCCCCCTGCCACTCTCCCTTCTTTCAGTACTTTAACTTTTATTAGATATTTGATGCAACTACAAAAAGCAATAATTTCCAATTATTCATTGTAGTTTTGGGGATATTTTATACAAGTATCCAGTTTTTGTGAAGATAAATATACCAGTTAACTTTATAAAATTGGTTTTGGCTGTCCTTCTGCATTACTAATAACATTAAAAAAAAAGAGAAATGTTAATTGCCTAATTTGCCCTGCCTCTAGACTTGCTGGACTAGTGATTAGAATTGTCATTTTCATTCACTTTGCTAGTCTATTTTACTTTGAGTCTCCTGGGCTAGTACAATGCTTATGTATCTTGCTTTTAATTCCTCTAATGACACACATAATGGAAATGAAAATATAGCCCATGCATTTACATTTTGTAAAATCATTCTCCCTGTTTATTTTCTTCTAAAACAATCATAAAGATGACTGAACCATTTGAATTTCCTTCTGTAATAAATTAAGAAAAATTAATATCTGGCAAAGACTGACCCAAATTCATCTCTTCAAATTCACCTCTTCTACTCATTTCAATGACATTATTTCAGGGATGACAGTGATGTCTCTAGAAATTCACATGACGGTTTGGTTATGGAATTTTTCTAATATATTCTCTTTAGACCTGCATTAGTTTTGTTTCAAATACATGTATGAATAAAATTCTATTATTAAATATAGACTAGCACTTAAAATAAATATTTAACCACTTGATTATTCATCTTAATGCCAGACAAGTTTCTAAAAATCCTTTCTAATGTCATTGCTTAAACTCTAGCCAAGAACAGACAGTATCAGTCTTTTGACTAATGTCTCTGAGAGTCCTTCAAAGGTTTCTTTTCTCTTGCCAAAAAACTGAGGAAAATATATGATGACAATAATTCAAAACCTTCTGTGGTCTAGATAGCTTAGGCAAACATTTAATTTGTAATGCAGACAGGATAGCTGATGCACAGTTAATCTTGTTTGTGGACATGAGCTGTTGCTTGAGTTTTGGCTTTTTGTAGGTGCTTATGCACTTACTTACTCTGCTCTAGTCTGGGTTATGTTCTCACCTCCCAAGCCTTCACTTGCTTTATACTCATGGATCCTTTTCTTATTTAATATATCTATGAATAAACGGAGAATGTAAGATAATGTGAGTTTCTGGAGAAGAGATCTGTACCACGAGTGTTTACATACATACCATGGGGGTAGGCTTCCAGGCACATCTATTTGAGTGTGGAACAGTGCAGACTGAGGACCTGACATTAGCAGTCTGCTTTGAATGTTGAAGTTAGTAGGTACTCGATATTTGCAAACTGTTGTACATTATATTGCTTTGAAGGCTTCCCTTTTTCCTGCACGTCCTCAATTGAGTTCAAAGGGCTTCTACTAAAGGGTAAATACATTTTTCATTTGAAAACTTCAGATACTCTTGACTCGGAAAACAAGCAGGAATATAATGATGAGGAGACCTGCCATTAACTTATTTGCCAGGCACACAACCCAAAGCGAAACTCTTCTGCCAAGGACATGGTTTTTGTAGGAACATAGGTCCTGTGTTCAACAGTTTTACTTAAATTAATTTAAAACTTATTGTTAATCTCAAATGGCTTGACTGAGTCAAGTGTTTTATGCCAATCTTTTCCTTGTACCTTTCTCAGTTCTTGTCCTGGTCTCCCCTGTTAAAACATACAAATAAATAAACTAAAAAAGCAAAGAAACCCCTTTTGTTCCAATTCACTTCTTGTACCTTACTGAAGATGCAAGAAAGTGTTGCTTTTTCTGTTTTTATGTGCTGCAGAAACTGGTTTTTCTATGAGGAAACTGAACTTTAAGAGAATTGGAGGCTACTGCTTCATAATGGAGTTGTAGTTTGTGGAGAGGAGTTGGTTAATGGAAATGATCCGTCTCAGCTCACTCAACCTTTCCATTATGAAACTTTTTATTAAATGCTTGTAATGTTGATTGATAGTAAATATTGGGTCTCTGTTCGTTGATTCGATGCAAGGCTGCAGCATGGGATTTCTCCTGCAGCAGGCAATTAACAGGAAAACTCCAGCTCCTTTTCAATTATTTTAACCTGTCAGTCTCTGATTCACCACATTGCACTTCAAATTATCTCGCCTCTCTGAAATTTTAGTGAAGATAAGTTCCTGTCTGAAAAATTTCAATAGAGCTCTTCAACATTACACTCCCTTTTGGTACCAATGATTTTCCTTTTAGCCCTGGGGACAAAAACTAGTGATGGTCCCACGATTCCAACAAGAGAGGTTCCCGGTACCACTTGAAATTCAAAGGTCCTATAAATGCCTTTGGGAAGATGACAGAGCTGATATCAGATGCCAAACAGCCCCGTAGCTGAAGAAAAAGAGAGGGTGCTAAGGAAAACAAGGTGGAGAACACTGTGCTTTAAAAGGGCCCTCAAAGATTTTAGCCTTTTCCTAAAGAAGTTGAGAAATCTGAGAAGGTCTGTGGTTTTGAATCATGGGCAGTGCACTGACCGTGCAGAAGGGAGTTTTTTCATGGGTTTTGAAGATGCTAGTATGCTAATCAACAAATTCTGTGATTTTCCTACGTACATTCAAAACAAGGAAAATGGGATTTAATTAGTATTGAAATTCTAGTTATTCTATTTACTGCTTACCTGTATGTAGAGGAATAATGACTACCAAGTCTGGTCTATTGCAGATTTGCCAGATGATGCAGAGATGGTTCATTTTCTGCCTGAAAATAAAAGAATGAAACCTTTTTTTGGGGGCGATGAATGGGAATAGTAGGACCTGAAACTTCTCACAAGACAAGAATTGCTTTGAACATAATATTTTTCAAAACACTTCACATAGCTGAAATGTTTTCCCTGGATTCATTTACTTTTAAATGTGTCTAGTTTCATATTCATAAAATATAGTAATATATTTAGCGTTCCATATTGGATTATTTAAAAAAAGTAAGATAGATACATTTAAATAGATTGAATCTAAATTATCCATGACCATTTTAATGTCTTTCTTACAGTGTTGTTTCCAATTTCTCAAAATTTAACTCCAATAACCCACAGAGTTTGTTGAAAAATGAAAGTTCCTCTCAGAAGTAGCTTACTTGACAACAACACAAGTATCTAGACCAACTTTGTTAGTGGTGAATATTGAGAATTAGAGCTGAATTAATATGTTAAAGAGTTCAAGGCAACCACTTGCTTTCCAAAGGTACTCTTTATTGACTATTCCCCTACTGACCTATTCTGTGGCAGGAAAAATGAGTGATCATTTGCAGTAAAATATGGTGAAAATACCTGCAATCCTCCTGTTCAATTTTCTTTGGCCTTCTCGCTAAGACTGTGCTTTCATGCTACATTAATTCTGAACTTAATTGAGTGCTGTCATCACTGTGCCATTTCACTGCAGAGATTGAGCCTGGAAAAAAGAAAAGCATTATTGATGGAGTAGGGGAACGTGTTGGCAATTACTTCTTGAAATGAAGAAGTATGCTTCTGTAACAAGTATGCCCATGTGCTACCTGATCAGACTAATTGTGAAAGTTGAAGTAAAAGCAACTAAAACAATCTCGTATTGTTAATTCAGCCATGCCATTAAGCTCTCAAAGTATTAACTCACATTACATGTAAAAGCATTTGAAAGGCACATTTCTCTGAATCTCCAGATGCTGTTCTGTCTCTTTTAATATACTAATTGTAAAAATCAAATTGTCAGGTACAGAGTAACACATATATAAAACATGAGCATTTTGGATCCTGAGTTGTGGATTTTGCTTAGGTTTTGTTTTTATTTCTTGCGGTTTGTCATTTTCTTTCTTTATCCTGAGAATGTTTAAAATAAATGTGTGTGTGTATATATATGTTCTTTCTGAGTGTTGAGAAAGCTGAAGGGTAACTTTAGGTAATGGTTCCCAAAACAAGGGTTCCTAACAATGTTTTGTTTGAGAACTGCTGCAGAGCTCGTTGCAGAAAAGGTTCCTGTCATACCTGGTGTGCTCAGTCACCCAGAGGAGCTCTCTGTTCGTTCACATGATGCGTTTGTGAACTCCTGGTTGGAAAGTAGGAAGCATTTTATTACCTTGGCTAGCAGGTGCAAATATATATAAGCCTGTCAAATGTGGCAGACTGTTGCTTCTGTGCTACTGTGAACTTCAAAAGTTTCACTTAAATCACATTGAAGTCATGGTGAAACTCCTCTTGTATAACGCAGATATCACCTTGCCTTCCTTGCCTGTATATGTAATGTGTTACAGGAATCAACATGTCAACAAACAAGGCCTTTTCGCTGTTGTCTTATTTAAAAAAAAAGGGACTTTCAGCAATGAGCTCACATTTTCTAGGGCATAGATTGTTGTCTGTGTTAAAAGGGCATAGTAATTTTCTTTTGATTGCAAAATTTATTGTATTCATTGCTAGGAATTACTAGTTAATAAGTTTGCAAATTGTGCCCTCCATGCAGATAAGTAAACTAATGTCATTTTGGTTTTCTAGAATAGTCTGAAATGTAAGAATTTGTTATTTTTTGTAACTACTTGAAAGGATGCATATTTTAATAAGTCACTAATGTTAACATGCCTTTTAAAAGATACCTTTTGTTTAAGTGAAATTAAAGGTAGTGATACAGTTTACCTGTTGTTTAGTTTAATATCATTTTATAGAATGGATCTCCTAATCATGATTTAAAGGTATATCTCACATGAAGAACTATAGAATATTTTCATTGAAGTACCTATGTTTAATGCACTTACTGTAGTCTATGAGACTGGATATTCTGAAAAGGTTCTGTTCTGAGCAAGAGCAAAATATGTCACCTGATAACAACATAGATATGTTTTCACAAGGAGATTCATTTTTATGCATGTATAATATTTTTATCCTGAGCTTGCTGACTCATTGCAATCCCCTCTAGTTGCACCACCTGCTGACCGATGCCAAACCCATCCCAGAGCTGTCACCGGCTCCCCCTTCTGGGTAACTCCCCCCAGTTTGTGAACTGGGCATGATGCTCTGTAGTATGGACTATCCCTTTGGCCAGTTCAGGTCAGCTGTCCAGCTCCTTCCCAGCTTTCTGTGCACCTCCTCACTGGCAGAGCAGGGGGAACTGCAAAGTCCTTGACTGAGGGTCAGCACCATTTAGCAGCAACCAAAACGTCAGTGTGTTATCAACATTATTTTCATACTGAATCCAACACAAAGCACTGTACCAGCTACTAGGAAGAAAATCAAACCTATCCCAGCCAAAACCAGGACAGATTTTTCGGTGTGGTAATTATGGTTTTCCTTAGACTAATGAGAAAAAATTTAGTGATCAACCAAGCACAGTATTGTAGGTCAGAATACTTAGATTGGTTCCTCTCTGTATTTATTTAGTTATTTCTAAGCTCCTTCCTTTTACTTGGAATAAAACTGTCCCTGACATTATTTCTCATCTGCCTTCTATCAAGACAGACCATAACTCTAAAGACTTGCAATGTTGCCACCTTTGCTACAACAGAGTCCAGCCTGAAATCAATCTCAGTGACAAAAGTAGAGTTTCTGTTGGTGAGTTTCATTTTCTAGTGAGCAAAACTTACAGAGACAGTGGCTGAAAATTCATCATTGTAGAGCACAGTTTGGTTCCAGAAAGAACAGAATTATTTCTCCATTTCAATTCCAGCTGGAATTTTCAGCAGAGAAGAAACTGTCCCTCTTAGTTACATGAACACTATCTCCCAGAATAGATTCTGCCAGCCCTTTTTAGGGATTGCAAGTTTTATAGGCTTGGAATAGGTAATTTTTCCTTTCATTTGTACCCAACAGAGCAGAAAATGCTGTAAAGCCGTTGAATTAATAGGTTATATAACAGCCTTTGTATGCTTCTTAAACTCTGTTCTCATCCATGGTCATTGAGCACTGTCCGCTTTCTGATTTCTATACACCCTTGGGACATGCACTTCAATCCAAGAACTTGTAACAGAGAATCCTTTACTGGTAAGACTCATGATACTCTTAAAGAAACAAAAGAAAACAGAATAATACCCCCCATCCTTTTTTCATGGGGAGTGCCACTAAAGTTAATTCTGGTTTTGAAGGCAATCTTTCAGCATAGTAGTAGAGCCCAGGGAGGCAATTTTGGGTTTTATAAATTATAAGGAAAAAACCCCTCCCATGGAAACTTTCAGCTTTTTGATTCAGAAAAGTACCAGTAAAAATGTTGTAATATGCTTTTGTTAAGTTTAGGGGGTTTTTCACTATGAAGGGAGATAGACAGGAGGCTTTGCAAATTCTGGTGTGTGGATGTAAAAGCCCTGTGCTGATCTCTCTTGCTCTGAGGAATGCAAACTGATGGGAACTGAGTATTTTTCTTGGTTTCCTTGATTTCTTTTCATTTACCAGATTCTCCTCTTTTCTACTATGGTTGTTGTGGGAATACAAGTGTACAAAACATTACTGGTCAACACCACAGGCTGTGGTCTTCTTTGTGCTGCCTTAAGGCAAGACTGACTGGCTGCTCAGTTAACAAACCAAAGAATATCCACCAGAGCCTGGGGCAATAATCATGTTGCACTGATTATCTAAAGGATAAATGGGAGGATAGTTGACAGAGCACATTCAGAGAAATGTGCCACATGAGATTATTTTCAGTCAGTCTAAACAGTACTTTTCAGTAGGAGAATGGACTTCCATAATTCACTCGAATGTGAAAGACTTTTGGAATTAATGCATGTAGATAGTTGAGACTCTTCAGATTCCTCTCTTAAATCAGCTTTAGTATTATATGTCTTATTCATACACAGCCTGTTCCACTGTAACACGTGTATACCTGTGAACCGCCTTGAAACCTCTCACATAGCTTGTCCATATGCCAGCATCTCTTTTGAGGAATTAAATGGTGATAGTCCTCCCTTTTCTTTAGAGATTAGATTTTAGAGGGGTTCCTGCTTGACTACTGCTACAATACAGCAATGAACAGTGTTCTCTAAGACCTGTTATTTTAAAAGTCCTCTGTGATGTGAGTTGCGTAATTATGATATATGCTTTCATTTTTCACATGGTGTTATGTATGTGCTGAAAGTAGTTATATTATGGGAAACCACTGTCTCATGCTGATGCCTTCTTCTTCTTCTCCCTTATCTTTTGCTCCTTCTGAGTGATAGGTATTAGTTAAATTTTTTAGGTATTTGTTGCTAGAAAAACTTGCTTTCTCATAGTTCAACTTGCCATGTGCTTTCCCAGTGTAGAAGACAAAATGAGCTTTCTTTTATACATCTAGACTTGATCTTATATTTAAACAGAAGGATTAGTCACAGTAAAGAAACTTAAATGCAAGAAATAAATGTGTTTAATGTCTGAATAATATCTATTCCCTTTCCATGTGTATTTCCTTTAGAAAGTTATGGATATTGTATAAGGGTGTCTATAATGTGGCCTTTATTACACAATCTAATGACTAATCCTATTGCAGGGACTGTTCTGGGTTATTGGATTCTGCACAAATGTCACTTTAAGGCATGGAGAGCTTCCTTAGAGAGGTATTATATCCATTGTTTTCCGTGTTAAAATTTTGCTTATCAGTTCTTCCTGCACAGATTGTTAAACAATCCCGGGGGAGGAGAACGAAAAAAGTCAATAAAACATTAAAACAAGTAAAGTCCAAACCCTGCTTCTTGCAGAGTCTTTTGTGTATGGAATTGATAGTAACTGTTGAAATCTACTGGAAGATTAATCATTTCTACTTTCTGTAGCAAAGGGGATCAGACACTGTGGGACAAACAGCATCTCCAGATTCTATGTATGTGCTTGTAAAAAACACAAAAAAAAGGGACAATCTAGATATGTTGGGGTTACTGACTTTACAGTGTTTGTGTTATAAGTATTTTTTTCATTTTCTAAAACTTTCTACGAGGACTGTGAAATAGAAAGGATCCAACTTCTTTCCTTCTTATAAACATCTTCAATTGAGCCTTCTCATAGCAAAATGAGATAAAAGCAGATAAAACTTATTTGGGAGGAGGGAAAGGCTGCAGAATCATGGTTGATTAGGCATCACTGATAAATCAGTTTTTGGGAACTCCGGGTAAGAGGAGGACTTAGTGACTATGCGATAATTTTATCCTAATGGGCTGAAAGTCAGATGTTGTATATGGCAGTAATTAAAATATTATGTTACAGTTCTGAGAATAGCAATCTGTTTTTCTAATCAATAAACAGTGTCAAACAGCTGAAGCGCTGCAAGTTACAATTCCCCAATCACATGTATGGGGTTATTACATTGCAACTGCATAGTTAATCAATTGACTAACATCTGTGAAATGTCTCTTCTGTTAGGTGCTGGGAGTTTTTCTATTGGATAAATTCCTGAACAAGACTGAAGGCTGGTAAGCTTCAGTAACGCTCTGAAAAGTGCTAATACAGTTTCTGGTTTTTACTGGTTGGAAATTAGAGTTGAACAAGTGTCTGAATTGGTGTCATTTTCTTGAGGCCAATGTTTTGTGGGATGTGATCTGGATTTCTCTAGGAGTGGCATGCACCAATCTAGGTAAAGAGGAGAGGAAAATTATAATATTGAACTGTTTTATGTTTTTTTTCATGAAGGGTACGGCCAAGCATTTTTATCATTTGCATTACTGCACATTACTTGGGAATACAACATTGTGACTCAGTAACGAATGTTTTTAAAATACATGGCAGAAGAGATTCACCTTTCAACACATTCCCTTAGACAAAGTGAAGGAAAATCTTCCGTTGATTCACTAATTAAGATATTTACATGGTAGGTGCTGAATTGTTCAGAGGTATTTATATTCTCCAGTTGAATTACCTAAAGTCAACTGGGATATTTCATGGTAAAAAGTCTGTTCTTGTGGTATAGCTGCTGGCTGGTTAGAAAGCCAGTTAGAGTCAAAGAGTGTGATAATTGGAAAGAGAGATGTGTTAAGGATGTTGGTAGCTCTGCTTCCTACAAAAAGCAGAACACACAATGGATCTAAAATAGATGCAGGAAAAGGTCATGGTTAAAGTGGCTGAGAAATTAGCAAGGAATTGCTTTAGAAGTTGAAAATAAAATCAGTATTTACAAAGAAATAAGTTGTATCTTATTGCCTAAGAATATTACAAGGTCAGATGAACTAAAATGCCTTAAGGGAGTGGGTACTGCCTTGATAAAGTAGGTGTCTTAGGAGCATGAGGATTGCTGGAAAACCAATGGCATCCTGTTACAGCTGGATCACAAGATGCCTTGAGTGAAAGGTGCTTTCTACAAGGCCATTAAGATGCTTTTTAGAAATGGAAATCACCGTTCAGCTGGCTAAATTCTAGACCATAAGAATATCAGTTTATTTTCAGAATGGTAGTGCCACATAGAAACTAATGTGGGGGTTGGGCTGGGGGGGGAATGCAGGGCTCATGCTGCCAAATCCATTGTTTTGTGGAGGATTGTGTTCAATCTTATGGCTTTATTTGCTTTGTAAGTATTTGGATTAGCAGGTTTTTTAAATGTTCTTGTTAAACAGCTGCTCTCTGCTGCTGGAGGCAAAATGTGCTCCAGCTCACTCACAGCAGTGGAGCTTAACCCCCTCCAGAGCAAACACCCAGTGCCGGGTCAGAGAGAGCCTGAACCATAGAGGGCTCTTCCACTGCTCCTCAATACCTGTTCCAGCAACACCAGTAATTGCTTTTAGTGAATATTGGCTTTACGCAGGGGAAATATCTCAGCAGAAAGTATCACCTCACTGAAAGAGGCTTGGGAAATAGATTTTAGCACTAAAAGGGCTTTTTAGATCTATTTGCAAGTAGTTCAGCAGCATATTGTCCTTGTACTACGGTACTTTCTGTTTCATATAGACTCTTGAGAACATCTTGCATTGAATTTTTAATTAAATTAACCAATATATTATTTTGAAACTGACTCAACAGCTGGAAGGTATCTGAGAATGTTTTGGGCAGAAACTAAGCATGGTACAGTATCACTGTGACTGCAGAGGGGATTGTCTCATGGTTGGCATTAAAAGTCCTTTCTAATAATCTGGCTGCACTAGATGGGTTTACAATTAATAATCCAGTTCAGATAACTAACTGTGATGTGCATAAACTTGAAGATCAAACCAGAAAGACAGCATGGTGTCTGAGGTCATATTTGTGTTTAAAAAATGAGTGTCTCTTCAAAGTTGGTGGCTCTCTTTTTTTTAACTCTCTCTTACAGATTATCTGAAGAGTATTTATCCTGCCCTGTACACTAGGACAGAATAGAGTGAATTTTGTAGCTGACAGTCCCACCAAAACTGCCCTCACTATTTTTTTGTGTAAGGAAGAGATGCACATGGCCTCATCATCTTCTGTCAGCTGCAGCACTTCAAAACATGAAATAAAAATAAACCAAGAAATTAAAGGGTGATTGTGCAGGCTGGCACAGAGGATAGAGGTGGAAGTTTTTTCCCTCAAGCTTTCTTTCCTGCTTTGGAAAATCATTTAGGCCTGATTTTCAAAAGGACAAAATGCCTGAGCCCCCGTGACTTTAGTAATCAATAATCCTTATGCCCCTGGATACTTTCAGGTTTGGACTTTAGTCTCTCCTTGTGTTTGTTCCTCACATTGTCTTACTGGGTTGTTAAATACTCAAAGGACCCTGAGGCACTGTGACAATCAGGGAAAAGTTGCTAATGCTACAGGAAAACGAACCTCACCATCTGCTGTCCCATAGCTCACATGGAAAGACTATTTGTTCATTTTCTGGGAATCTTCTGCCTATGTAGCACATGTTGTGTATGTATTATGTGCTTCTCAGAGTTACTTTGTATTTTGGGGAGCGGTGTACTCTATACCTTTAAACTGGTTCTTAGAATAACTTGATTTCCATCAAACTATGTTTATATTATGAATGACTTATGAATACTTGAAACCTGATCCAATGCAGGCATTCACAAAGGAAAAGACCTGATACTGATATTTTAAGGTTCTGTTGGATGCGCCTCAAAATGAACAAAATCTTGTCTTTTAGTGCATCTCCAGTACTCCTTATGTGATTACAGAAAAGGATATTACTAAGATGGCATCTTTGCTGGCAATTGCCTTAATATAATGAAATCTTATTTTGATTTTTTATGTGAAATTTTTTTTCTTTTTCCTCAAATTCTGTGTATTGAGTTAAAGCAACATTGCAAGGTCTTGATACTTTTTCTTTGGCATATAGTGCATGTACTGGTTAATCAAGGTCAGCTTCAAGAAGTAAAGTGAAGTCTGTCAAAGGCAATATTTATGAATGGACTTTCACTCTGCTGTAATTGAAATTAATGTTGAGTCATTCTTTCCAGTAACTTCACTAGCAGACAAATGAGAGTTGACAGAAGGATAAGAGGCTGTCCAAGAGATAGCTCAAAAAGTGGCCAGGGTTATATATCGCTTCCTGAAATGATAATACAAATGCTAATTGATCTAGAGACTCTCCTGGAAGTCATGTAGCAAAAGCATGTCTTCATTTTTATCAGGAACTGCAGAGAGTGAGTCAAAGAGAGCAGTTTTAGGATACTTATTTCAAGGTTAAAGTGTACTTCCCATTGAAGTATACAGTACCTGTATCTTCCTCATATAAAAGGTGAAAGCTGTGCTTGAATATTATCTGCAATAGGTCTTATGTGTTATCTACATTTTCTTGTTATATTGAATTACTAATTAGTGGTATTTAGTCATGTTTTGTGAGATCTGTTTGCAGTAGATCTCAGCAAAACATCTGCACTCTCCCAGGACAAAGCAGAATCATAAAGGATTAGGGAATACATAGGAATGGAATATGTAACATTTTGGCCATGGAAATAATCTAAAGGAGAAGCTTTTGGATGCATTTTAATCCATTTAGTTCTACACAGATTCTATGTAAAACAAGTAAAGGAGAAAATCAGAGAAATGCTGGGAACTTAAGATCCTTAGTGGTGTGGGATTTTGTTTGTTTATTTTGTTTCAGTGTTTGTTTTTTGTTTTTGTTTTTTTTAGTTTTTTTTTTGTAGCCAGTAGAAATTCCAGACATCTAGGTTTGTTGAAACCTGGTAAACTTATATTGTTAATTGGAGCTAATTTTAAGTGATTGAAAAACTGATTTTCAGTAAGAAATAACAATAATGGTCTACAACTACTTTTTTCTTATTTCTGAGGCATGAAGTACATGGAAAATTTCTATTTATTAAGGCACTGGTGTGAAGCACACTGGTAAATAGACACTCATCAAATTAACATAATAATTCCAGAAGATCTTGAAGTACAACTTTGCTTTCAATTCCTTTCATTTTTTCTTGGTCAGCTGATGTTTTTTTATCAGTGGGGTGTCTGGATTTATTTGGAGTTTTCAGAGAAATATTTCTTATTATATTTTCAGTTTTATTGAATGTGTCTTTGTTCCTGAACAAATGCCATGAAACGCTTAGACTAATGTTTGCAGTTACTCTGACTAAGGCATGCCAGAAATCTGTTGAAGCAGCATGAGGGCTTAGCATTAGGAGACCATAATAATAATTTTCTGTTCTCCAGAACTTGATATTCTAGTCTAATTTTCTTATTTGCTTACTTTGCTTCTTGATCATCTCTGGATACAGAAGAAAGGTTTTTGCTGAGCTACCAATCTGCTGTTATATCACTTCTGGATGTTAAAGCAGAAACCAGTAAGGTACCTGGAATTGGAAAAGAGCTGGTGTCCCCTCAGTTCTGGCAGCTGGGCATGCATCAACAACACATTTTGCCTGCTATTTTCTTAGGAGCCTCTTGTTAGTCCTTCTGAGCTCCTTGAGGCTTTTCTGATTTAAAATTTGTGTCCTCTGCTCTCTTCTGTGGTTCACAGTCAAATACCACCACTGTTGCTTGCCTGGGATTTAACTACTTATTTCCTCCTTGCTTTTCTACCACTGGTAACTGTGGGCTACCAGTTATCTTGTAGCTGCTCAATTATCTTTAGAATGCTTTTTGGTGAATTCTCCTCTAACTCTACCCATTATTCCTCGTATGCCCTAACATTCTTGGAGGAGCACTGTTTCCTTCATGGGCCAACATGTCTTTCTACCTTATGACCTTACTTGGTGATGCCTTTCCCTAACAGAGGATCTTCCTGGATCTTCCCAGGCTCCAAACGAGTGTCTGCTTCTCTACTTCTTGTGTCTTATCTGCAGCTTCTTTGGAATTTGGCACTAGGTACGAAATGCAACTGTGCCAAGAGCATTTATGCCTGTGTTGCAAGATGATGCTTAACAGCATTGTTAGCATGTTTTATAGCTCTGGTAAAGAGCCTGTCATCAGATGCTACGTAGTGTGGACAGGCTGAATCAAACTATCTTATCACACAGGAGTAGTCTTTCTACCATTGTATTTTTTGCCTGTTTTTTCCTTTGCCTTTAAGTTAGATTGAATCAAAATGTGTAGTTAAAAGCATAGGTTTTTTTGCAGTTTCATCTTTTCCCTATAGAAATTTGGATTCTTAAACTAATACATGGAAAATGATGAGGCAGAATATTATACTGTCATGTCTGTGATAACCACTTATACATATGATTGTTTGAAAAGCATACCTCTTCCTGTAAATTCCTCAAAGGAAATATTTGGTTACAGCCAACCCTGTGTAGTTTTTAGACTTGTAATAATTTTTTCCCTAAGTGTAATGGAAAAGACGATATGAATAGTATATTTTTATTTTCCTGTACCTTCTGTTGTCAAATACCTTGCAAATAAATTTTATAGATGAAGTAGGAAGCATGTTTTTAAAGATTAGTAAGAGTCAAGTCAAGCAAAAGGATAAAAACCTTAATTATTAGCTGTAGTATTGGAATTGGCACACAGACTAATTTTTAAGAAATCTGAACATGTGTATTTGTTTCCTGTTGGTGCTAATTTACTTATTAATTACTAATTTATTGTTGCATTGTTTTCATTAGCACATAGGTGTCCTCTTAGGAATTTAGACAGTACATCAGTATGCTGAAACTGAAGATCTTGGACCTGTGAATGTCACAGACTTGAACTGTTATTGTGTGAGACAGGGCCATAAATGAATGATCATATTTTTCATTTGCAGTGAGTAATACAGACTACAAGCAACCTGTGTGGAGATTTTAAAGTAATTTTTTTTAATGAGGGATTTTGGATGTGTGGTAATTTAGATGTTAATATTTTCAGAGCTCATTGCAAATATACAGTTGTAGTGACACACAAGTTTTGATCTACTCTATATGGATAGAATATGTATAAATTAGTCCTTTGATTAGCAAGATTGTGTGCCACCTCAGCAAGTGGGTATAAATATATATCTGCAATGAGTGATGTATTTGAACATACATTTATTATTTAAGAAAAAGGGTTTATAAGTTTGCCTATGTTGTCATTGGCTCTGGCTGTGTCTATCTGTGTGTGACATGAGCTCCCTGACACTCCTTGCTTTGATTGGGTTGCATCAAAATTTGATGTTTGCAAAGCATTTGGTTGTGTGCAATGGAATCTGTGATTCTCCCTTGGGGACCCAGACTATCAGTGCAAAGCCAAAAGCACTCCAGAAGCAGAGGATGCATGAGTCTCAGTTGAGAGTATAATTAGAAACCTTTTTATCTGGTGGGAAGTGCCCCAAGAAATAATAGTAAACTTTAAATATGAACGTGATTGCGCAACTTTCTATTTGACTTCAGCATTTTCTGAATCCTGGATCAAGACTAACACTGTAAGAGACGTGATTTTGAACAAAAATAGATGTGAACACTTCATTTTTCCACTTTATGTGAATTCAGCTTAATTCTAAGAATAAGCCACCAACAGTTATTTTCCTGTTATGCAGGACTTGATATTTATCAAGTCCAAAGCTCTCTTTGGGGACTTACATTTATTTTGAGACCTACAGTTTAGTAAGCTGTGTGCAATATGTGCCTGCCCCATATGCTGTGCTGTTGTCCATAATAACTGGTTTTCACTTTTGCCATACAGACACTACTCCTGACACAAGAAACATCTGACTCAGCTGCACTAACACAGCCTTTGTCCGTCTCTCTGTATCAGAGGCACACATACACTTTTGTTTTCACGTTTTGTCAGAGCTACACATGAAGTTGTTTCCACCTGAAAGTGTTTTGCTACTGATTTTCACAGTGTGTCTTCTTTGGGTAGCTGAAGTCTGGCATCTGTACCACCTGGCTAATAAGCCAGGTCAATGCTTCCTTATCTCAAGTCATGGAATCGTTCTTATCTGAACTGAGCATGAATGATATGAAAACTGCATTACTGTCCATTGCAAAATGGTGATTTTCTGTCCCTAAATGCAGAAATGGCCATACTGAATGCAGCTTTACTGCATTGTGAGGATGTTTGTAAAGTGACATGTATGATTTATAAAATATATAAAATGGGCCTTAGGAGTTTTTTATAGAAGAAAATACTAGGGGGAAAGTTTGTGTAATGAGTCTTTGTCCTTCCACGGGATTATGGTAATTAAGGATGGATTTATGGATTGTGTATGAATTTTAATTGTATAACAAAAAACACTTTCTGATATTGAGTAATTTGGATTGACAAGAGCCGTTTTACCCATTTTCACAGAGTTCTTCATCCTACCTATTTAAGTTTTTTAAGTCTTACCTGTTTACCAGCTGTATGAGTTTGCATTTCTTCATCACCTTCGGCACTATGCTTTCGCATTCACCTACAAAGTGCAAAGTAGGTGTAGAACATCCCTCCTTAGAGCTGAAGGACCTATGGTCCACTCAGCACAGATGCAAACGGTTGCACCAATGCTCAAAACCTACTGGTGTCCAGTATTCAGTGGGGATAGCAAGCCTCAGGTTGCATTGCATGGAAAAGGGGAGGTCCTTTCCATTGTATGTCACTGTTTCTGTTGGTGCAGTACAGGGATTTGCTCAAGTTTTAACTACAGAAAGGAAAGAAAGAAAGCCCAATTTCAGGAACTGTATGTGTTCAATGTCCTTATTTAAATCTGCCATCTCGTAGAGGCAAACTGTGTGACAGACAGTAGCAAATGACAAGGAAATTCATTGCCATACTGTCTAAGGACTTTGCCAGAAGTATTTGTCTCTTAACTAATAATTTATAAAGGGCAATAAAACTGTGTTGGAGAACTCTGTGGCTGTGATGTGTTATAGTTCCATAGAACTAAAGAAGATTTACTCCACTTGTCATTTTGGAGTGCTGCTATGATATATTACCCAAGTGGCTGCTACCACATACATAAGCCCCTACATCATATAGGGAGGTATAATTACAGTATGTAACTTCTGGAAGCATCTGTGCAATTATAGACTGAAGTAAGGTCCAGTCTTCAATCCCAACTTTTTATTGAATTCAACTGTTGGCACTGCAAGGGTTGAGAGTTGGGATCTTGGCTATGCAGTGATGGTTTAAGAAAAAACTTTGTGCTCAGGTCCTGTGCCCTTCAGCCTGCTGGCTACCATGTGCTTTCATGGGGGACTTTAGCTTTGCTAAAAGTTGTCCAGTGACATGTGTGGTTGTGCATGATGCACTTGATGAACAGACATTGCTTTTTGGCTGAGCTCACTAACAGTAAAACTCTGCAGCTGATCATCTTTGTCCTCAGCCTGCAGAGAGAGGAAATAATTGCATATGACTTTCTTGAATAAAAAGAAAATTAGACCCTCAAGTTATAAATGAACAAAGTCCAAAGCACCCACAAAACTATCAAACAGAAAAATTGCAGTATTTGGTTCAGGTCAAAACAAAACAACAAGATGATGATAGTTTATTTGGTGAGATCTTCCAAAGTGTGTGCTGTTGTTTGCTGCCTAGCAACAACGCCATCTTTAGAGTAGGAAAGTATGTGCCTGCCTGATCTATCAGGAGTAATTCTCTACAGAAAAATGAAATAATTACTATCCTTAGTAATAAATTATTAATGGATATTAATTATTGTAATAAATCGCTTTCTGTTAATATTGGCAAATTGACAAATGGTGAAACCTACACAGGAAGAGTAGCAAAAAATTTACCTTATTTTCTAGCAAAGGCAAGGAAAGTTGCCTGGAAACGTGCAGTCCCATACTGAGTAGGATTAATATACTGCCATAATACATACAAGGTACACAACTCTACCCCTGAATGTGGAAGATGCTCTTTTTATAATCAGCTTACATCATAGGTTATGCTACTAAAGGAACATAACATCATCTAGTGTGGTACTACAGTACTTCTTGCACAAGGGTGCAGGGTTATAATTGCAGTTGAAAAACTCAGATGCCTGTGAATATCCAGATTAGACAATCCAAAACTAAAATGTTGCTTGATCTTGCAGATACACTTAATGCTCAACAATCTGTATTTTATTTCATGTCATTAGAGGTAGGAGAAGGTTTTTACTTTAATGTATTAGTAATTCCCTGTGTGCAGTTCCATATTGCAGTTCCTGGAATTTCTTCTCTCACAAAGGAAATGCTCTCATTTCTGAGTTTTCAAGCTGCAGCTTGAAAACTCCATCAGATGGAGCAAAATACCGGGATTTGTCTAAGGGTTGTGGTACCTTCTAAAATTTTCCTTGTGAGTTGGTTCTACATAAGTTTCATAGCAGACTCATAATTGAGACAGCTGAGCACAGATATGGGTGGCTAACTGTAGATCTTCACATTTGACTGTGTTAGTGATAATAAAGAACACTGTTTTAAGCATATGTGTTTGCTAGGCTGTGCTGATGGGAGAGAGCTGCCATTTTTTCCAATCCAAGTGCTTCATTTTCCTTTTTAATCATGTAAATATAATAGCAGGGAAACCTAAAAACTGCACTTCTTATTTCCACACATTTTTCAGTGGTAAATTCAACACTGAAGTATTGCTGCAAGTAAACAGAAGGCTTTTCCTGATAACAGATGGGGAGGATCTTGACCTATCCTTTGTCAAATATCACATGAGTCAGGCTACCTGATTGCCATCAGGCTGCGTGCCTGGGCGGGCGCCAGGGTGGTCAGGTAGGGTGTAACAATAGCCATTCATCATGCCCAGCCTGTCTCTCCCCTCTGTCACTAAGATAAAATGATCTAATATAATCAACTCTACAGGAGACACAAGGCTTGCTGGTGTTTTGTTCTTGGTGGAGAACCTTGTAAAAACAAGCACACCAACTACAAACAGGCCAGGAAACCTCCCACAACACTTCCAGTGTGGTAACTGATAGCAGTCATATTCATTGACTAAATTGTTTTGGGGCACTTCTGTGGTTTTTTTTGCTTCCCTCTGTAGAGGTTTTGTAAAAAAAAAAAAAAAAAGCAAGGATGTTTGTTTGTTTATTACTGTATTTCTGCTGCAACAGATAATGACATGACAGTGACAATGGTGCCACATGGCTTCTGCCATTGATGGTGACAGAAATGAACAGAAACAAGGGCAAGTAACAGGGAAATTATGTAAGATAATAAGAGCCTAGACTAATTCTAGAAAGATTACTATTTGGATTAAATAGGCTCTGAATATTTTTCTCTGTGGGGTTTCTGTGGTAAATTTTTCATTATGCGTTATCTGTCTGCTATATTTACTTTGCACATGCTTGGTTTTGTTCCTTAAAGTTTTTTGTCAAAGAACTACATTCAGCTCTTGGGGACTTGTAGCACCCAGGTTTGGTGCACCATGTCCAGTCACTCTAACAGAAACTTGCATTTATTATTTGAAATGAGGAAGTTTAACGTAGCCACACCTTATCCTAGTAGTCACAGTTTGATGCCCAGAAGCCCTGGACAGTCCTGCAGGCCTTATCCTACTATGTGAGCAGATTTTTTCATAGAGAGAGACTCTGAGAGAAAAGCTGCCATGAAGGATTTGTAATCCATGCAGACAGTCAAAGGAAAGAAATCATCATCTTCCACGTTTTCCATACTGCGAACACAGGACTGCCAGGCTTAGTGAGTTCAGCAGCACTGGTTTAAGATGTCACCCTCCCCAGCTGTTTGTCACAAGGCTGAATACCACACAGTGGCCTGGATGGCAAAATGGGATTTTTCTACTTTGAGTGGTGGAACACACAAATAATTTGTCTAAGGACTTATTATTAGCTATGTGTAAAAATGTGAGCAGTTAAAGGGCTCTGTTTGTCCTATGCTTTTATTTGTAGAACATGTATGAACTCTGCTCTAGTTTTTTTTTCAAATTCAATTCATTATTATGAATTTAATCTTCATTAAATCTTCATACTGTCAAAATAAAACAGGGCTAAACTTGGTTCATTTGAGATATCTTACAGAACACAGTACCTTGTACTGTAGATTTTCATTTAAATGGAAAACATTCAGAAAGCACTATAGCATTATATATGTAAAATACATATATATATGTATGCATTAGATAATTATGTATTTCGTATTACATTGTCATATGAAAAGCATATGTCCTGACTGTGTATAGCAGTGTGGTTTCTTTGGCTTCTGTGAAGCTTTGACCATTTAGGACATCCAAGAAGTATTTGTTTGCTGTGTCTAAATTGAATTTCCAAGACTTTGACTGCAATTCTTATCTCTTCATAATGTTTTAATAAATGCAAGTGTTTTAAGGCCAGTAGGTACCACTGTGATAATCTGTTATAATTTTCCACATAACAGCTGCTAGATAATGTTATCTACATCAAGTCCATAATTTCTAATTTTGTTCAGCTCTAGGCTTGTTCCTGTTGAAATTAAAGAAAAAAATTGCCCCTGATTTGAGAACATCATCTGGATGAAAGATGATAGACCTGAGCCTTGCTCTCATTCTGTAGAGCCATAAAAGTACAGAGTACCTCAGAGAGTCTCTTATGCTTCCTCTGTTTCTGTTAATCAGTTTTGTTATACTTTGCTACCCAGATCGTATTTGGATCAACACCTAAAATTATGGCATTTTCTATATTTTTGATGATGTGTTTATGAGAAGTCATCTCATAACAGTACACAGGAAGTTGAAAATGTTGGTTGAATGTGGGGGGGAGGATAAAGAATAATTCTTGGCCAAGTATACTGCAAATAAACCCTCCTTAATACGTGGAAAATTATCATTTGGGAACTTCCCTCTTTGTCGGTGAAATATTTTTTTACATTGACGTGAAAGGATTTAAAATACAATGAAAACTAATAGTGTATTTATTTCAAATATTTAATCAAAACCTGAATATTTTATATTATTTTCATTTTCAAATGTTTAAGCAAGTAAATTTGGCCTCAGAACAATGCATGAGTTTTTATTTTGAAAATATTGTAGCAGACTATTGACATCTTGCCCTTTTTGAATCAAAATAATTTGCCAAAGTAGATGCAAACTTGAAGAATGATGAAAAAAATTGATTTTTTTCCCCAACTTAAAAATCCATCTGCATTTGTTGGAGTACCTGAATTTTTTCTAAAAAAATTTTAATGATATGACTTTGCAGCCTGCAATCAACATTACTATGTATATTTAAGGTACTAGGTATTTGAAGTGATCTCTTTAAGAAGGCCATAATTCGAACTATACTGATATCACACTCCAAATTTTAATTCTGGGATTATGTTTTTAACTTTTTAAAATTTATTTATTTTTTGTCTTTCAGGGTTTTAAGGTTTTAGTTCAGATATGTTGCTCTTTGAACACAGGGTACACTCAATTTATGTGCTTTTCAGTGGAGCTGCAGTTAGATTTCTTCTCTGGGGTGTTAATAACATTTTCGTTGGACTGGGCTTGATCGACTTAGCATGAAGGCATTGATTTGCCTACATATTTTTGGTTGCAAAAGGAAAAATCCCACTCTCCTGCTTCTCAGTCGCTTTTCATGCAGATGGTCAGCAGTTCACTGCCTTCTTGAGTTGTTTATTTTCAAAGAGGTTTATTTTGTTGGCTTTTGCAGCCCTTTGCAACCCCACAAATACTGCAATGGTGCAGATGGTGTTGGCAGAGGGACAGGTGAGGTTTGGCCAACAGGGAAGCGATGCTACGTTAGCCCCACTGATGGCTCTGGGGCTGCTGTGGGAACCCTGCAGCCTGCCAGGAGAGAGCATCTCCCTCACTGCCTCGTGGAAAGTGGACTAAGTTTGATGCATTTTAGGGAACACAGAAAGCCCTGCTTTTTCCAGTGAGGTATAGTGCAGATGCTGATAAATAATATAGTACAACTGACTTAGGTGATTGTATTAATGAACCTGCAGTATAGATGTTTAGCAACTGAGTTTGTTTTCAGCAATGCATGTTGTAAAGGTTGGTTCAGTTCAAGTGGAGCGTATGGAGAGCTTCCTTCTTTCTGCTGGAAAAATTTATAGGAATTCCTGTTGTACAAAATCCTCACTTGGGTTATGCCAATGTTTTCACATAATTAGTGCTTCCTTTACTGTCAAATAACAAACCTATGAAATACTGTCACAGATACGAAAGCTGAGTTAAGAATTAGAGTATTATTTTTCATAATAAATGAAAATTATTCAAAAATTTTAGATTTGCTGCTTCTAGATTTTAATTCTCTTTCTGCAGTAGTAGAACAGCATTAGAATGGTATATAATAGAAGACACAGCAATACTGACAAAAATTTTCTGTTAGATAATCTGTTTATAGAGGGCTTGTTTTCCTAAGTGGCTTTAATGGCACACTGTCGACCATGTGGAGATTCAGGGGAGATTGCTCTCGCTGTGGGAAATACGATGTTCCTCAGTGTCTCCTCAGTAGGATGGTTCTGTCTGGCTGTGATGGGCAGACGGCACCATCATTTTTTTTGCCAGTGAAAGCTTAGGGAGCTAAATTCAGCCCTATAGGAAGCAGGCACAACTTCTTCACTGAAGGAGTCCCTCAGTTTTTGCCTGGTAACATCTGGTCTGAATCTGGCCTTTTGTGATATAATGAAATTTGAGGTAGAAATAGGAAAGGCAGTTCAGAGAAAATGTTAGAGATGACCCTCTAACCTGAAAAGAATGATAAATAAATAACGACTTTATTAAGTAGTTTTTTAAATGGAGTTTTTAATAAAATATTTTCTTGAAGGATTGGAAATACATGGTCTAATTTTTAGCATACTTCTGCTAATTTATATCATAGCATCTTTATTCTAGGGTTGATATTAGAAAAATTGCTTATGGGATACTTAGGAGGCAGTCCAATTTCATAGTTTAAATCTTGTTAAAGTTGTCAATACAGACAAGTGGTTCATATTCAGAAGCTGATATATGCTTGAACTTCTGGGCCCGTGCCAAATAAATTCTTTTTACTCCTGCAAGGTTAATATATTCAAATATCTATTACCAGTTTGGGGGGTGACAGTAAGGACTGTATAAAAGAAAGCATAAAGGAGTAGAAGGGGATCTGATGTTCATAGCCACTGCTGCACTGCTGTAGGATGCAGGTAGTGTGGACAGCCTGTTTTGTGTGGTGTTATTCTGGCTCATCGACAGGGCTGGATCTACCCAGCAGGAGGAGGGCGCAGGGAAGATGGACTCAGACAAGAGGCAACAGACACAGGTGGCAATGAGGGAAAATCCTATGAGACATCAAGGAAAGAAAGGTAGCCAGGCAATAGCACAGTGCCTGCAGGTGGTAGAACCTCCATCCACAGAGACGCTCAGAACTCCAGCAGTCAGGAGCCGTCTCCAGACTAAATTGTTCTCTCAATCTGCATTTCAAATGGCTGACTTCCCTGACATTGGTGTTTCTTTATGTATTTACAGAATAGGTATTTAAATTGAGAACTTATTTTCACCAAACTAATGCTAAAGGCCAGACAAAAGAATCCCAAGTACTCAGGTTGATCAGGATGATTAGCCTTATAGATAAGCCTTGTGTATCACTCACACTGTTCAGCAGCTGGTGTGCTTGCCTGGTAATGCAAAAATACATTATATTCAGGATAAGATTTACTGTGTTGCTCATTTTGGGCAAGTTTAGGTATGCCAAGCCTCGGGTTTGTGATAAATCATGTTTCATGAGTGTTCTGCTTGGAATGGAATGGAGAAATAGGTAATGAGAACAACAAGATATGAGTCTTTAGGTAATTTTTAAAGTGTGATGTAGCCCTAATTTAATTCACAATGTTTATTCTCACATTTTCATAAGAAAAATGGATCACAGTTTTGATCTTCTTTGCAATGGGCTTCAGTGGATCAGGCCAATATAATGATATAAAACTGAAATAAAGGAAGTGATAACATTCATAAAGAGAAGAAGGAATTGAGTTTACAGGGGATGCAGTCTGCCCTCTAGCTCAAGCACTCAATCTTGAAGAGAATTTTTTTAATGTGGTGTGATGGCTAATGAGTCACAGCAGCATCCATTAGCTTTGCTTTGAAACCGTAAAAGATGCATGAAATTCAAATCCAGATGCAGAGTGGTCAAGAACTATGATTCATTGTTCTATTTAAGAAACATAAAAAATATCACTTGTAAACCTTGGATGTTGGATCAGATTTTATCTCAACAAGTCTAGCATGTTGATGCTGTTCCACCTTCAGCACAAATAAATGGGTAAGCTATGTACATTTTGGGGTTGCACTGACTGTAAACGTATAGTTTTGTATGTTTTCAAATGAAGTTCATTCAATAAAAGCACAATTTAGAAGTTAAATTATGAAATATTTGTGTTTCCTGCTTAATCTGTGACATTTGTGAAGGGGCTAACACAGAGCTACAGCTTTCATGGGCAGAAGGTGTCCTTGGGACAGAGATGGTTCAGGGGGAGTGGTGATTTGCCAGTGCGAGCTTCTGATGATGTAGTACTTTTAACATGATATCTTTTTGGAAGGTTTTGGCAGGGGATTCTCTTGTGGCATTTGACAGTTCAGGAATTCTTTTCTGCCTGCTGGCAAGTGCCATTTGACTTACACTCAGTCAAATTAATTTCTTCCATTTAATACAGTGAGCTGGTTTTCTAATTCCTCTCTTGAAGTCTTTAGCACTAGTACTGTAAGCAATAGACAAACACTAGAATTTGTCCCAGGGATTGATCTGGAAGCAAAAATGGAGAAAAATAAAGGTGAAGATAACCTTTCTGACCATTCAAACTTTCTCCCTTTACCAATGGTACCTTCTTGCAGGACATTGAATTTGGTTGCCTTTTTTAGTGCAGAGCTGTGGTCAGCTTTAGAAGAACAGTAATTATCTTTGAGTGAAGTGTTTGCTTGTGCATGTATCATGAAGCCCCTCACTAACACTGATGTGCTGTGCACAAGTTTGAGATAAAACATTGTTATCTTCTTCTTTCATGGCAAAATTGAGACAGTTTCCAGTTCCTGCTTACACATACCAAAGCACAGAGGAGACTGCAATTTACTTTAGGAATCATTTCCCTTATCAATGAATCATCTCTTTTTTTAATTAGATGAGAAAGGCAGGCATGCCAAGTCCCAGTGCACTAGCACATTACAGAAAACTTGTAATAAAGATGTGTGCTTTTCCACTGAAGTACTCAGTGAATCTCTTTGCAGAACAGATTACCAAATTATTGAAAATATTATGGCCAATGAATTCCTACTTCCTCATGATATATGAAGTGATTAAACTTCTCAAATTCCATCTAGAGCAATTTCTGACTTTTTCTAAATGAAATTTAAAATTGTATATTATTTCAGTCTGGAAAAGAAATAATGGAAAATGTGATCAGAAGTGAAGTTGTGTGCACTACATATCAAATAGAAATGCCACTGTAACAATCAAATATTTGATGTAGAACTGATATCTGCCTTTCCCTCATGAAAAGACTCCCAGTTACTCTGTCAAAATAGGGGGAGCCAAATTTAAACAAGAGCTATTTTTTTTAAGAAAAATAGCTACTAATCAGAGCCAAATATCCTTTATTTTCCAGGGAGCCAGCTTGTTGGGTTTGTCTGCAAAGATGTCTGAATAATAAACCACAAAAAGCTATATGGAGTTCTACCTACTTTTCATCTGTGAATAAATAGGCTTGTCTAATGAAAAATTGGTCAGTCTTAAATTTAGCAGCAAAAAAGAATGAAAAACATCACAACTTAAAAGTAGACTTTTATTTGCTTTCATCATACATTAATTCACAGCAGGTGGAAATAAGTCATTGAGGGAACTATTGTGGCAAGAAAGTTTAAGGCAGATTATATGAGACATAAACTATTTTACTGCTCATAGGATTTTACATGAATGACAAACACCTAACATTTTCCAAATTACAACAGTAATGGATAACGTGATTTCCTCTGGTCCTTATCCATGCACTATATGAATTATCGTATATGCTTAATTTCCATGCCATTTACTGTAGGACTTATGCTTGTTCCATTCCTTGGCCCTCCAGCAACTGCACAATGCTATAAAATTGCTATGTTGTTAAAAATGGTAGTTTTAGTTGAAGATAAATGAATAGCATTTCTAGTGGGGGACGTAGGAATCTCTTCCTTTGGATAATGTGATCTGAATAAATATGGGGAGTAGGAAAATAAACATAATTCCTGTCTTTTACCTTGTTGTCTAAATTGTGAAGAGTCCTTACTGGTCTTCCCAAGGGACCAATGTCATACACTTATTTATCAGATGCTAAGGGTAGCTGTGATCTGTGCAATGATATTGTCTTTTGCTTTCTGTTTGTGTGAACTGCCAGGAACTCTATGGAAAATAAATATCTAAAAATTTCTCATACACATCTTGTGTCAAAATGAATGTCTAGAATATCTAAACAGATACTGCTTTTCTGAAAACTCATAATTCTTTGCCTGTATCTATTCTTCTGCACCTGGCTACATAATCCCTCATTTGTGCTAGAAACAACATGTCTGTGGCCCCATGGTCAGCTCTATTACAAAAACCACCCAGATAAACTAACTAAAAGAAAAGAAGTTAAGAAAAAAAAACCAAACTTAGATGCACTGTGGGGCTTAAAGAGGTCTGGCTAAGTCTAAGGCTGAAACTTGGGATTTACTTTTGATGTATTGTCTCATGCTTTATCACACCTTCAGGATCCTGTAGTGGAGGCTGATTGACCTCACTGAGGATTTTTTTTCTTGATGATGAAATTATGTGTATTTCAAGAGAGTTGAAATCACCACAGATTAGGGTAGAACAGATTTGTTCATCTAGATCCATTTTGTCAGCTTATGCAACTAACCTCATTTGAAATGACTGAATGACTTCAAGTAAGGAAAGGTCAAATTCCTATTAATATTCTCCTTTGCAACACATTCTTTGCGCTTTACCATAAACTCTCCCAACAGCCTCCTCCCCAAATGGTCCAAGTCGAAGAAGGGATTAAGAAATCATTAAATAAAACTCTGCGGAGCACAAGGCCATCTTTTTCTTCCTTTGGAGGTCATCCAGCCCATGTTGCTCTCCTGTGCTTCAGTGCTTATTCTCAGAGCCTGCCTGGCACGAGAGGTCTGTCAGCTGAGCCCCCTGTGGCTGAGGTGGCTCCACCAGGGCTCCATGAGCAGCTCTCTGAACTATTGCAATGGTGAGGATTTGGAAAAAGTGGGACCAGCAGAATGTAGATATGATCTATTTTCCTTTATGTCTAGTTCATGCACCCCACTTCATGTTTATCGACTCGTGTCTATCCATTCTTAGGGATAGAATCTCATTTCTAGTTTTAAACTGGAGTGGTTGCATGTTCCAGCTGTTCCAAAAGAATTTCGGGAGATGATGTATTTAAAATCAGCAAGATTTTCATCCTGTCTTTCTTCTGGCCCTCAGCTGTAAATCACCAACCTGATTCCTGGTTAACACTCTGACTGGAAACAAACAAGTGAAGGAGTTGTCTTCAGCAGCTGTGTGTGTTTTAGTGCTAGTTCTTGTACATGTAGTTTCTTGCGTATGAGCAGCTTATTTCTTATGAGTCTTATTTTCCCAGGTGATCCATATTGCGTGATAAATGTCTGAAGGAATTAAAAATAGATATTTGGAAAAATTAAGGCTTTATTAAGACATAGTGAATAAATTTACTTACAGTAAGATTTATCAAGGATAGGGGCTAGAAAATTGAACAAGGGCGGAGGATGGTCATAACTAGATTGTCAAGTTTAGCCTCGGAAAACTGCTGCTGTCCCTCGGTCTACAGAAATACCAGACTTCATCTCTGAAGTGTTTTGAGATGCTTGAAAAAGTCCTCAGTGAGGACTAGGGATGATTATTTCAGTAATTTTTATGTTACGCAAAACTTGTCAAATGTGAGTAACACTGACCTTACCTCTAGAGGGCCTATGACGTTTACTATTTCCTCCCTTTGTATCTGTCTTATGGGAAAGGTCCTGTGCAAGAAAAACATGTTGTTATTGTAGTAGTGTATCAGAAATGTCTGAGGCTTCATTACCAGTGAGCCTTGGGGGCCTGTGCACCTCTTATTGCTCAAGCAGAGCAGAATAGCAGTCAGTTACCAGCTCCCTGAAAACTACTGAAATCTTCTGCCCTTGTTATTTTACTCCAAATTTTTTTGTGGCTTAGTATATTGGGAAGCAGGACATAGGGGAGAGAAACTGCAGGTTTTTATGTATAAGTACAGTAGTTCCATAGTGAGGATGGTATTGCATTTACTTTAACTGATAGGTTTGTGTGTGGATACATGTTGTTGACTTAAGTCTGTTTTATATCCTTTCAGATTGCACCTGATAAATTTCAGAAAGTAAAAGCCCCTTACAAATAGTAACTATGGATAAGTGAAAATAAGCCATGAATTTTTTCTGGTAATGGACTCCACATGTTCTCAGATGTGCCTTTACGTTTTGTCTATTTTTTTCCCCTAATCGGCAATTTGAGAGTTGTACAGCAAATTAGGAGAGGAGCTTTCAACAGCCATAACTAAACATGAAACAGTTATGACAATGAAGTGCCTTTGAATCCCCTCAGATTCAGAAAGAATGGGAAAAAACTAATTTCCTGAAGACTTTTTCCTTTCACTCACCATAATCTCCGCTAAACCTGCCTCCTATTCTGATAGGGCGATTCCCCAGTCAGCACATCTGCAGAGGTGTGTGGTTACTCTGCGGTGTTACAGCCCAGAGCACCCTCAGCTGTGACTTCCACTTCATCTCACCCAATTTAACTCCCTCCAACTACAGAAGGCTAATAATGAGCAGGTTGCCATAAGTTTTTAAAGAAACCACAGGAAACATCTTAATGCAACTGTCAGTCTGTGCACGTACTGAAGGCGCTTGCTCTCTCTGATAGCCTGGAGCTTAAAAGCCGCTGTTCTTTGCCAAGGAAGAGGCGGCTATCTTCAATCTGGCATCTGAGAATGACAAAGTGATCTATCAAACAGAATTAGGAGCACAGATCCTTCCTGTTCTGTTTAGCTTTGTAATTCAATCTGAGTCAAACCAGAGGCCTGGCCTGAGGAGAAGTGCTCCTTCAAATCTAATGAAGCAGTCCTCCGATTTACCATCATGCAAACATTAATATGTAAACTTCCTATGTATATAAGAGATATAAGGGCATATTGTATATGACAGAAGTTACTTATCAAGGTATGCTAAATCTGAAGCTCTCCTACTGGATTTTTCTTCACACTCTCTGTAGGCTTCCGCAGCTACCTTTCTATTTGTTTTTTTCATGCCACTCCAGGGATCCTGGCTGTATGTCTACCCTATGCTTCGGTATATTTCTGAAAAGAGACTTAGAAGTATCACAGAGAGCTTGTGAAAAACTTCTCTGGGCTGCCAGTAACATGAAAGATTTGAAAAGTCTCCTTATGATTTCATTGATTTTTGTCATTGATTTCTGTTTTATACACTTTTATCTCAGAAATGAACTTAATGTTTTCTGTACTATATGAATGTTGTCTGTGATAAGACCTTCCAGACATTCTGGGTGGGTTTTTGTTTGTTTGTTTTTGTAAAACTTTTTTGTATGTTCCCAGCTTGATAAAATACTATGAAGGTACAATGACAACATGTTATATGTAAGATACGGTAGGTAAAGATGCAAGAGAATGTGTGCGTGAAGGAGGAAATAAAAATTCCTCAGCTCAGCATAATGTTTCTACCATGACCTGTTCCTCTTCCTGGAATGGTGTTTCGTACCTGCTGTGCAGTGGTGGTTTAATTATGAATGTATTTAGGCTATTCATATTTACTTAAGAGACTCTGTTATTGAGGTAGGGCATTTAACATCTTCCCCTAAAATGGCTCATGCAAAAAATCATTGACCAAGGATACCTTCATTTGACTTCAATTGCTTTATTTTTCATTCTGCCCTTGCTTCTTTTCCATTCTTGTTTATCTGTGTAATGTCTGATGTTTTGATTGTAAGCCCATACATCCATTGCTACAGTAAGTTCTCTGGTAGAAGCTGTCTCTCATATATCTGTCTAGCACATCACAAAAGAACATTAACTTCTGTGGGTTTTCTGGGAAAAACTGTTAAAAACATTGAGATTTCTGAAGAATAGTTTTGAGCTTTTCTTATTGTGTGATTTTTTTGTTTGTTTTTTACAATGAAATGACAGTGTGTAAAATTAGGATGTTCATCTTGTTACAGTTCAGGATCTGGTAAGAGATCTGCTGAGGAATAGAAGACTAAACATGAATGACTTCCTCCTGTGAACCCATTTAGAAGATTAAACTTTTTATCAGGGCTTTTGGGTTTGTCTCTGTTTACCGCACAAGAGAGTTTTAAAGATGAAGGAACAAAAAGTCACTAAACATGCCAAAACATTCTTAAATGTAGCAGTGCAGTAGAAATAATGACAAATAACATAGTAGAAATGTTTTAAAAACAACAGTGAAAGAAGTTGAGAGCACCTTCTAAAAAGGGTATGATTTGGCTGAAACCTCAGGCTGGTAGAATCTTCCTAAAGTTGTGCATTCTTAAGAGGCACACCATTTAATTGTTCCTTTTACACTGAAACCTTAAAAGCAAACTAACTCAATAGATCTGTCTTTGGGCCATTTTAGTTCACTAATTTTTGCTGTGGGGATTTTTTCACAAAAACTTAGTTCAGGCTGTATTGCCTGAGGCATGTGTTCCATTCCCTACTTTAACCTCTGCTAGTTTCCCAAATCCTTAGGAAATTCTGAAAACTGAGTTTCCACTTGGAATGGAACTGGACAGAATAAAACAGCACAATCATAGTAGTGCACTTATTTAGTACAAACTTGATATTTCTTTAGCTCACTTGTGGCAACCTTCAGCAACTTGACTTTTTTCATCTAACATAAAGCTATTAAAAACTGATACAGAAATGAGGTAATGTGAGTTAATTTAATTTCTTTAGTAGAGAACACAGCAATGGAATATTCCTTTTCATCTATGATGAGGGAAATTCTGGGATTCTCCCTTTTATCCACATGTCATTTTGCCAAGTAATTTTCCAGTAATTCAGGAGTTGGCAGCGATGAAAGGCTGTAGCAGGAGCAGCATGGTGCTCTGACAGCTGGATGACTCCAGCACAGGCAGGAGGCCAGTAAAGGCCAACTGCATTGCAAAAGCGACCTGATTACTCTTCTGAATGGGAACAGCAGGCTGGTCTTTCCTCTGTGGATTCCTGTCACCCTGGTGTGATATAGAAACCACTTCACATGCCTTTGCATCCCTGGTTTTATTCCATGCTGTTCGTGCCTGTAAAGGCACGTACCGATTAAGCTATCCAGAAGTTTGGTGTGTTTGGAGCTGTACTGGTTTTCTGTCTAATTCTTCAGCTCAGATCTATTTGCCTGACTCTTGGAAACATAGCAAGAGACAGCAACTAAAGAGGAAACTGTTTAACCACTTTTCTGTGCTGGAGTTTTCTTTGGAGGTGGTTTTTGCAATTTGAAGTCAATGTTAGAGTGCTGTGGTGTTTGACCTTTAGCATTTTCTAGATATGTACATGTACAGACCACTTCTTCCTCACAGGCACCAAGGGCAACAGAGCTGTGATTGCACTGGAACTTTGATTTGCATTATCAAAACACTGCATAAGGAATCAGAACTCATTTCCTTTTGCTTCCCTGGATGGATTGGATCTCTTAGTTTTTGGTACTCTACAGTGTTTATGCCAGGAACTATTTCTTCTTATGTTTCTACACATGCCTGGGATGCAAATCTGGCTGAATGAGACCTGCTTGTCATCAGTAGATTCTAAGCATGCGCATGTTTCATATATCAAAACTTGAACATTTTTAGAGTAGCCCTCTTCAATGTAGGATCAAAAAATATCTCAGGTTGCTGTTGGCTCTTTCATTCCTTATTGCAGTTGAAACCAACAATCGTACAAGACTCAGGCTGGAAGAATGTGTTAATTGACCCAAAGCCCAGAAGTGCTCAGGGTACAAGCAGCAGATAAGAGGGAGGCTTTTCTCTGTCAGTAGATAAATTGACATCACCACTGAAAGCAGTGGCACAGCATTAGTAGTGTCATGCTGCTCTCAGTCTCAGGCAACGTGCTCAAGACCAGCATTATAGTAACTTGTTTATTTTAGACACCACAGAACTGCCATTCCAGGAGGGAAAACCAAGCTTTTCCTCCTCTCTCCATAGCCTTGGGTTAGAACATATATTCTTATTAGGCAGGAATGATTCATATATAAATAGCAACTGTTCACTGGCAGTGAGGTCTTCAGTGGTGTTGGGTTTTTTTCTTCTGTTCATAGGAAAAATGGATTGTTTTGTTTGTTGCTTGTTTAGGTTTTTTTTCCCCTTCATATGCTTATAAATTTGCCATATTTGGGGGGCTTTCTTACATGCAAATAAAAAAATATGCTCTATTCTGACAAAGTTCAAGTTCCTGCAGACTAATGAAAAATTTCAGCAAGGTTCCCAGATTCCTGTAAAACATGAACAAAAACATTGCGTTTCTGAATAATTTTACTCCTGAAAGGGTTGAACTTTCAACAAGGATTGTTGAAGGCAGACATCAGTATGCAATAGTCATCTCAGGTGGCAAAGGCATAAAAAGACTGAAACCAGGGGTCATAAAATAGGAAGTATTGAGCAACCTTAATAATGGGTGGTGCTATCAGACTTGCCTATAAATAATCCATGTTGTCAGGAACTAATGGATATTCTGCATTCAACATTGCTATATGAATCAAGAGTATGTGCTTCACCAGATTTTCATTATTGATGTGTCTAAACTTTATTTAAACATTATGCCTGCATTTGGGACACGAGAAAGTTCTAAGAATCCTTTCACAGCTGGTGCTCTGTGACAGCCACCTTGCTTTGCACAAGCAGCTGAAATCCTCTAAGTATGTTTTCAGAAGAGTAGTTGCCACAGCTTGGGAAACAAAGGTAATCAATATGCTTTAGAACTTTTTGGGAATAAAGGATCTCCATGAAAGATTGAGAGAATAGATGTTTATTTCAAAAATAATTAAAAAAAATAGGGGGGGATTTTTCCTTTTTTTTTTTTTTTTGTTAAATGCAGGGAGAGTTTCTACCACTTGCTGGCAGAGGGGGCTATCTGTCCATGGTTGGCAGAACATCCTCCAGTCAGGAAACACAGCAGGGGAACCAAAGTTACTCCCAACAGTAGTGTGGTACACAGGGCAGGGAAGTGAGAAAAAGGAGTCAAAAGTGTCTCAGTGATTTCGATGGAAATAACGGATACCTTTCCCTAGAACCTAATGGAGGCAGGAAATATTTGACCTCTCTGATCACTGCAGATATTTACTATTTTTTCATACAAAATATTTGCTAAACACAGATACACAGGATAATATTACCAACTAACAGAAAGTGACAAAGTGTAATGTTTCAACCATTGTAAAAAGATAAACAGGAGCTATAAATGAGGAATTTTGATGTTAATGTGGTTTTAAGGCAGTTACCTGTAGACTTTGGTAGACTTATTTGATTTTTCAAGCCTATTCTTGAATTATGCTGATAAGGGTAATTTAAAAGCAAAACACCAGATCCTTAAATTACTGCTTTAAGATTTCAAGAGAAATGAAAGGTACATCAATGAAACTGGGCTAGAATAGTCATTAAACAGTCAGAAATTTTGTTGGAAGAATGCTGTGGAAAGTGAAAATGTTAATTTGATGTGTGCCTCTATGTTACTTTGGAAATACTGAAGGGGAAAAAAAAGATTTTTAAACGGCAAAAATAAACACACACTAAGATGTCTAAATAATGAGAGAATAGAGGAGAAACTTGCCTTTAACAACCCTAATTCAGCAGAAAACCCTCTGTGGCTAGTGACTATTCTCATCTGAATACAGTACTTTGTTTTGGCTTATCTATCCATTCCTTCACTCCTCTTATATAAACTAGTTTGGTCTGACTGTAAGACTGAAAAAAAATACCAACACCTTCTATTAGAAAGTAAAGTAGTTGGATAGAATTTAAGTGACCTTCTGAAGACTTAGGTGGGATTTGACCATGCTGAGAGTGTCCTGGCCATGCTGCAGCACCAAAGTGCTCAGTTGCCCAAATATTTTCCTTTCGGGTGTTTCCTTCCCTGCTGCTGATGGGTGATCTACCTAGGCTCAAGTGTGCTTAGCTGTGTGTGCAGGATACTGTAGCCACAGCAGGGGTGGTGCAATTAGGCTGTTCTCGGCTAGCAATCGGGAGTACTGCAGTTTGAAAATAAGCACTATTGAATTTACGTAGGGTACACATTTCTGAAGTAAGACACGAGATCTATACAAAGTCTGTATTCCTTCTACGTGGGTTGTGGACTCCCCCTTTCCTGTCCCCCATGTCTATGTTAACTAAAGGCTACAGGGAAACCCACATAATTAAAAGGCACTGAGGTCATGAGCTGGTTATGAGGCAATTTAGGTTTCTTGTGCAGGCCTGCTGGGTCGATGGAGATACAAGTCTGCTTTCGATAGGAACAATGATCTTCTTTTGTAAAACATGAAGAAGAAAAACATGATTTAGGAAAGTCTAGTGCCTCACTGGGGCTTAATTGCATTTTCAGAGATGCGTATAGTATTCTGTTTCACTTCAGGATGCACAGGGCTGATCCTGTCAGAACTGAAGTATTAAATCTGAGATGTATCACAGTTAAAGTAGCATCCCAGTTGAAAATAACATCTGAGTAAACATTTACTCAACTGAGAAACTGAACTGTAGAAAATACTGCTTGAAAAGCGGCTCATTGCTATGCAATAGGACTAGGGGAAAAAAAAGACAATTTCCTGAAATTCCACTTGGCTTCACACCTCTGTGGTTCTCAAAAATCCCACAAGGAGTATGTGCATGGCGAGTGTCAGCTGGCTTTAGAGTGTGAGCACGTATGGGATGGCAGGTTACTTTCTTACCTGAGCTAAGAGCCATGCTTCTTTTATCCCCAAGACATGTTCTTCATCGATCTCTAGAAGCTCCATTAAGTACATGGGCAATTTAAACTGTATTTTACCTACAGAGCTATCCTATAATGAGTAAAAAATATATATATAATGAGTAATAACATCTGTGTTTTACCACAAAATAGGTGTTTATAAAACCCACTTTCCTGATTTCTCCTTTATTTTGGAATTCACTGTGAAGCTTCATTTTGGTATGAAGCATGGCTCAGAAGTTATCAGGGCCTGAGGGTTGTTTCTTCTTACTCTTGTGGTGCCCTGTTCTGTCCAGTTCCCCTCTTTTGTTGCTGAAGTGTAATAAATGACCTTTGTATAAGTTAAGAAATGGCGCAAAGGCATCTTAATGTTCCCATTCTTAGGGAGATGCAGCATGTGCTGCCCATAGGAGAAACTTGCATTTACTTTGACATTTTGCTTGGATTATTTTTGAATTGATAAACCAGTTCTGTTTCATAGATGTGTGGGAGCAGATACTTTATTTCTTCCAGCCAATAGTTTGGCATGATTAGGCAAAGTCCTTTGTACAACCTTAGGACAGGTTAAAATTAATGGTGTAAAAGACAGTTTTCAAGGAAGGTTATGCATCCATCAGACAAAGGACAATGCATTTGCCATTTGCAGGAAAGTTAAATACTAAATTTTTTTAAGCATTTTTTAGATTTTATGCCTGTAGTTGATCTTTTATACTTATGAAAAACCTATATCTATTTTAAAAAAATTATTAACCATACAGTACTAGTTAATGAAATTAGAAAGTGCTCCAAGATTTGGTGTGGAGTCCAGGTGTGAGATGGCAGTGGAGCAGAGAGAGCTGCTTTGGACATGCTCCTCTGAATCACAGCATCTCTAGGTGGATACTCTTGATCATTGGGGTAATTTTCAGCCTCATGGGGAAAAATGCTTACATGTTGGCTTTTTGGTGCAGTGGGTTGTTTTTATTTACAAGGTAGATCTTCATTGTCAAATGTAAACAATTTGCAAATAATATGCTTTCTGAAAAATTAAATATAGGAGAGACTTAAGCCTCTCCTATTTTTATATTTTATTGTATTTTTTTACTCTGCAGCTTGGTATTGCTGAAAGAATCAAGTCTTCTTGAGTCAAGTGCTTTGTAGCCAACAAACTCCTGCTGTGTACTGAGCTGGGCTGCCATGAATATTGGAGGTAGCACAGTGGTGTCTGTTTTGGGGCTGTTCAGTGTGGGAGTGCCGTGCTGGTCTGGGACCTCACAGCTGGAAAGCTCTGGCAGTGACCAGCTGAAACATCTGTATAACTGCTTGTGATGCTCCTTGTTCAATATTTTTTATCACTTTTCTGCCCCAGCCTTGCTACTAAGATGTTAGAAAATGTGTTAATGCCCAGTGAGATTAATAATTATGTCAATTTTTAACATTTAACAAACACACTGGTACTTCCACTGGAGCAAAGTTTTTTTTTAGTGTATGTGCATCCATAAACAAGTCAGATGACCTGTGACTTGCAAAAGAGTAATAACTTTAATTTGCATATAGCTTTACTTACACATTTCAACAGCTTATTTCATCTTTTGTTAGGATATTTTAAAAGTGTTGGGCAACATCATCAGAATCAGTGAAAATTTTGTTTCCCTTTTTTAAAATGGAAAACAATTCAGATTTTAGGTTATGTGTCTCTTATTAGAAAAATGAGAGTCCTTATTTTGATCCTTTCCAAATGAAAACAAATAGCTGAAGGAAAGGAAGTGCAGACTGTCCGGAAGGTGAAATTGCATCCCAGGGTTAATTTTTTTAGTTATCAGGGAACAAAATGAGATCATTGTATTGTTATTATTGATATATTTTCTGTTTAAATTTCTTCTATTCAAGATTTATAGTCTTCCATTTAAAATTTTTTACTTTACCTCAATGAACAATGAGTGAAAGACTAATAGAAAGCCAATAAACTCTGACTTGTTGAACTGTTTCTTGAGGGCTTAATCTCAAGCCTGTGAATTTTAACCTAATAGCATGCCATGTGACAAATATGATATGGTTAATTTTCTTTCAATTTTTCCTACTCAAGATGAGTTTGTCAATCTATACCTCAACTGCTTATATTAATGTTTTCTTGAGAGTAAAATGTCACCCACCTGTGACAGACTATTTAATGCAGCCTGATAAAGGAAAAAGCAGCAAGCAGTCTATGAGTAGCTGATACCACTTTAAATAGTGTTACATGGAGTGGTGATGTCCCGACTCTCCTGAATTCTAATACACTTTTTTCTATGTCTTTGTATGAGATTAGAGTCCATTGATCTGTTTCTCATTTAACTTACATCTGAATTCTTCTGTAGGTGCAGTATTTGTTTTGATGTACTCCCTTGATCTTGACCCATATCTGAATAATTGAGGATTGGGTAGAATCTTTTATAAATGAGCTAATCATTATACATTAAAACCTATTAAAGTCAATTTGTTTAATTCCCAGTAGAGCTAGTGAGGTCCTTATCTGTGTCAAAATCTTCACAACAAAAGGGCTGGCTGTAGCAAAGAAGATAAGCTTCTCTCCTCTTTCCCCTCCCCTGACAGTACTTTTAAAGAATCTCCTATGCAAAGCAGGTGTTTAGTTATGAAAGCAGGTGTCAGACTCGTCAATAACCTGCTAAATGTCAATAGTTTGGGTATGGGCTTTTTTTTTTTAAATCCTTTAAATGAAGCATGGTAAACGTTGACACAAGGGTGCTAATGGCAAAATGATTGTGAAAGCATTTCTGCCAATGTTTATGATGCTGTGAGCAGTAATCCACCAAAATTAGGGTATGTCAAATCTACTGCAGCACTGGAATACTCAGTGCCTACCTGTAATCCTGCCTCAGTGTCTACCTGTAATTAGCATACCTACCATCTTGAACTAACCAGTTGGGAAGTGAAGATTTATGATATGATAACTTTGTCTGAAAATTGAGAAGTAGAAATCACCTTTTCTGGTATGGGATTTTATGCAATAAACGGTAGAAAAATTAGGAGTTTCATTCTGTTGGGTTGGGGGGTTTTGAGGTTTTTTTTTTTGGTTTTATTTTTTTAGAGTTATTAAAGAATGGGTTATCAACGTGTCTTGTTGTAAATGCAGAATTGGGAATTGGTAACTGATTAACTTTTAATGGGAGAGGGCGTTTCCTTTTGCAATATCCAGAACACACATAAATAATATACATAGTTGGTTGGATGCAGATTTTGAGTGCTAACATTTCTGCCAATAACCTCAACCCATATATGAAGGAAGTAAATTTCTTGAGTCAGATTGGGGTCATTTAGCCTCTGTGCTAATTTATTTCTTGTCCATTGCCAGGCAGACTTTGCCAAGTACAGTGTGTCAGATTGCATGGCAAGAACAGATATGTTTTATCAGCATTTGCCTGCCAAATCTAGTCCACATAAGATTTTGGGCTGCTTTCAAACTACAGTTTCTAAGAGAGGGGAGAGAGTCTAGTGCTCTAATCTTCCTCACTGGTGACTTTTTCGGTTGCATATTTATTAAAAATATTCTTTAAATAAAAATGGAACTTCCCATTAATAACATAAATAAAAATGATTTATATTGTAATTATTTGATATTTAGCTGCGGGCAAATTTGGAATTTTATAACCTCACTTTCACCAAGAAAATGAGCGTTACTGGGATGATGTAAAGCTGATTGCTATTTGTTTTAAGTTGTGAAAGATTATATATTTTCCACTTATTGAAGTGGACAGTGAAGTAAATAAGAGGAGAGTCACCTGCATTTAAAGGCATATGCAATTTGCAGCAGGGCTAATTCCCAGAAAATCATTTTTGTCTTTATCAAGATAGAAACAAAACTAGAGCACAGACTTACTTTGGTTCTCTCTTGTTTCCATGTATTTATTACGCTAAAACATGTCACTTATAATATGGTTTAAGAAGGAACAGGTGATAGAATTTTTGAGACAAGGACTTTTCAGGATTCACTCCATAATTTCTGTTTGTTAGCACAGTGCTGCTATAAAATGTCCACAAAAATAGTGCCCAGTAGATACTTCTCAGCAGTGGGAGAGCAATGTTTGTCACAGCTTCAATCCAGACCTGCCAACACACCCTCCCTTTGCAGCCGAGGAGAGGGTTGTGCTACATATGCATTGTGACAGAGCTGGACTCCCTCTGTGCAGACTGTCACAGATCATGCAGCTCAGAGGGGTTGCTCTGATTCATGTTGAGTTTATGGAGGTCAACCTGTGACTGAGAATCAGAGGATTTGTCCTGACATTGCACCTTTCCTGTGTTCTCAGCCAGGAGCAGAGCAAAGAAAAATTGCGTCTACATTAACTGTAGAAGAATTTTCTGAAGCTGTCCTAGAGGGCACTAAATCAGTTGTGCTATCGATTTTGTAGAAAGGACAGCTGCAAAGCAGATGTAAGGACTTTAATAATCAGAATCATTAGCTTTAAGCATCTTAAACTACTTTGTTGTATACTCAAACAGATGAACAAACCTTGTGAATTATCTAATGAGTGCACAACTTAAATATCTGTTTTGTGTTACTCTGAAAAGATCTGAACAGGAATGTGAGCATGTGAACATAGTGTGCAGTTGGTTGAGTTAGCTAGGTAAAAATTTGGTCCCATCATTGTGTCCACTTGGAGATGATGAGAGAAGGAATGGGAAAGAATAAACATAACACAATGTCTAAACCCTGTGATGTTACTGGTTATAAAAACTAGGTTCAAGCAGTATTTAATTCCTTTCTCAATTCTGTGCTGAATCAAAATTTTTTTTTATAGTAACTATATTTTCAATAGTTACTTTTATGTTTAATTAACTAAGATGAAAACCCTCTCATAATATTATTTGCTGGAAGCCCTGCTTCCAAAGCAATGAGCCAGTTCAGTACACTGGATTTTTCCAAATGTCTGTCATAGAACTGCCTTTACTGTCAGAAGATGGTGGCTAATTATGACTACAACACAGGCAATAATGAGGAAATTACTTCACTCTCTATTCACTTTCAAAATGGAGACCTTTTCTCGAAGTAATGCTTTCCATCTGTTCCGAGATTTCACCAAGCTGCTGGATCAGGGAAACAGAAGCGAGAAGTTTGATGGCTTTGCAGCTCGATGTTCTCATTGTAATGTGAAATGTGGAGAGAGTGTCTTGCGTTAGGCTGAGGAAATCGATTGAATATACAGTACACTTGGCTTGTAGGCTCTAGCAGGAATAAATGTTTCTGGCTTGTGTTCTCATATGGGATGTATGGTTCTAGGGAGCAAAAGGGAGAGCAGGACGACTTTATAAAATGTAGATTTTTTTGCGTTAAGCTGCTGTGTACTGATCTTTCTCTGTACTTTGGTAGAATTTAAGGAGGTACAGAAAGTACTCTTTTGAATTCCCTTTGTTACAAGTTAAAATTTACATAGTTTCTTTAATACATGGAAAGTATTTGGGAACCTTTGGACGCTGACAGTATGGTGCAAAATATTTGGTTGCTTTTTGTGGCTTAGAGGATGGCTCTGCACCAGATGGCAGTTAGGGATGTCCATGCTTGTGTGAAAAGTTTAAAAATTTTCAAATAACAGTCTTGAAAATGGCAATTATTAATGATTAGTAAAATAAAATGCTATGTAGATAATAACTTCTGGGTGAGTCTTTTTAGAGAGCAAACTGTATGAAGAGGATCAGTGAACTGGATGAATCTATTAGGATTTTCATCTGAAACTCGTATGGACAGAACATCCCGGGTGTCTGGATAGTCATGGCCTATATTGCATTGTATATCACGACTGAAATGTTAGTGTTCTTAGAGAAATGTCTTCTAGCCACCCACAGCATTTCAGGCTCCTGTGACCTTATTACCATTTCTCTCTTCATGAAAGCTGGTGATGAAAGTGCACTCAATAGACCTCTTACCATTATCCCGCCTGTTTCCTGTGATCTTCTTAAAAGAGTTAGAGAGAATTCCTAGCTGGGAAATGAATCTTAGGGTTAATGCAGTCTATCTTATCTTAGATCCCACTGGGAGAATAGGTTTTCTGTAATTCAGCTGCAGGTTATCCCTTCTTCATGCAGACAAGATGGATGGGGAGATAGAGCTGCTTGCTTAAAAAAAATGATTAGAGTAGGTTTTTGGAAGACAAGAAAATATTTGGTTCCAGTTGGACACATGAGCAGAAAGGTTTGGATGTAATAAGTGGGACATGTTTAGAAATGATCACATTTTATTTAAAGTAATAGATTTAGAGAAATAAGAAATCCACGTTATTGAAAGTGGTAAAACCATGTTGTCAAGGTCTGAATGTAAAACCAGGTTCTGCCTCATCCCCCAGTCATTACATCTGTTAGCTATCTCCTGATTAAATAAAAGCTCTTTTAGATTTAGTAACTTTGCTCTGGATATTGTGGCATCACTGTGCATGTAATGGTTTTAATGAATTTCATTTATAGAACTGAACAGAAAAGCAGTCGCTGGCAGAGAGGGCTCTGGCTGCAATATGTTAACTCTTTGGAAACCCACTGTCAGCCAGCAAACATCTTGAACCTCACCTACACCATAACAGACAATTGCAAAGGACTAATGTGGGTTTAGGTGGGTTTTTGTGTTTGTGGCATTTCTTTTTATTTATTTAATTATAATATATAAAATAACTATATAGTGCCTACAGCTGATAATACACAATTCTGTTTGCTTTCACTTTACATTTTGATAATTTATAATAAAGGTAGAATTTCTTATAGAAAAGATGTTTACTGCAAAATATTTTTTTTCCCTGGCGTGTTTAATCCCAGCCAGCAAGTAAGCGCCACACACTGCTTGCTCAATCCCCCCTGGTGGGATGGAGGAGAGAATCAGAGGGTAAAAGTGAGCAAACTTGTGGGGTAAGATAAGAACAGTTTAATAGATGTGGACCTGCTCACTGGCAGGGCATGGGAAAACTGAAAAGTCCTTGACTTCGGGTCAGCACTGCTCAGCAACAACCAAAACATCAGTGTGTTATCAACATTGTTCTCAAATGTGAATCCAAAACACAGCACTGTACCAGGTATTAGGAAGAAAATTAACTCTATCTCAGCCAAACCTAGGACGTTTCCAGAAATCCCAAAGGATGCCTCAGAAGTGTAAAATCTTTGGAAGATAAGAGCAATCTGAAAGAACCATGTAATAGTAGGCCTATGCTCTAGACTTTGGACCTGACCTGGAGCTGACTGTAAGCCTATCACATCTGACATGAAAAAACACATCTGTGTTTTAATCTATTTTCAGGTAAGAAGCATGGCTCTAGATCAAATAAACACATTTTTTGTAGTAAAAGGCAATTTTTGTGTGATCCTCGTGAATGGTTGCTAAGCCTACTTTGTGTAAATCTACAGAGGATACGCTAACTTTCAGCTGCTTGGCTCCAAACTCAGACTGAAACAGGACAGATGTGTAAGTCTGGAGGTTGCCAGTTCAAATTCTTTTTGTTGGCCAAAGGCTTAGTGTTATGTGTGTATGGAACAAGTTATGTTATTATATATTGTGTGTGCTGCAGATAGAACATAGAAGGGAATATATCCACTAGAGCAGAACCATTGTTTTAAAAGTAGCTTCATTATTTTGTGACAGCAGGAAATTGCAAGATAGCAGTAACTTTTATTCCTAGGTGTCATTCTCTGCTGACATTGTATAGCAATAGCGCTGAGAACAGCCTTGGGACCAGGCCCATTCTGTGCATGTTAAAACCCCACTTATCTGATTGTTCCTTCAAAACTTTGGAGAGAGAAAAAATGTAAGTTATTTAGAAATTATTTTTAGGGAGTGTGAAAAGAGAAACAACTGAAGTGCACGAAATTTGGTGTTTGTTTTCCCTCTCAGATTCAAGAAACAGGACCTGCACAAAGGAAAATCTTCACTCTTAGTCTTCTTTCCCTAGGCACATTTCCTCTTCACCTTCCTTTATGTGTCACATTTTCAGGGACAACATAATACTGTGTTTAAAGTAAGATCTGCCCCCTTGAAAGGGGAATTTTACCCTTGAATATTTTATGTTCATGGATAGTATCAATTGCTTTGGACTTGGACACAAAATCTGTGCTCAGGTCAACCCCCTTTCCATGTTACCATGGAACAACAATGTCATAACGAAGCTTAAGTACTGCATGGTACCTCCACTGGGAATGATGAAGATGCTATATTTGCTTTGTTATCACTGCTATATTACACCTTCCTTCCAATGGTGACACTAGACAGTTGTGTGGCTTACTTGGATTTAGTTATTGCTATTTACTTCTGAGATGGTAGGCTTGAAATGACTCTGCAACAGGAGCTATCTTCAAGACTTCTCCAGTGGGAACTGTGCTGATTAAACTATAATCTCAGGGAATGAATAATTTTTTTCCCAAATAAAATTTGTTTCAATATTTGGGCATGGGGGGGAGCACTGTGTTTAACAAAAAGTTAGCTCTCTGTTCATACTGCTCTTTGTACATCACTTTTGACAAAAGAGATAAAGCTGTCTACGAGAAGTGGACAAGGCCAGTGCCTTCCCATTGACATGTGTGAGCTTTGGGTTAAAACTAAGCAGCAGAGTGTGATTCAGTTTTAGGGATGGGCTTGGGGAGGAAAAGCAACAGAATTAGAAGCTGGATATACTTTATCTTGGCTGAGGTCAGTTTTAAAGACCTTGCACTTGCTATCTTCTCAGCGCTCCCAGATCATTAAAACACTTTACTTGACAGTCTAATGCACTTTATGACTTTGGAAGTCATCGTGTTTTCTTTTTAATAACAGGAGGTTAAAGTGTGTTTTCACATGTTACACACTGGAAAATAGCATTTATTCTACTCTAATCAGAGGTAGAATTGGAGACTACCTCATTTAATTTTGTTGCCTCAAAATTCTTTATTTGTTGGAAATCCAGTATGTACAACTAAAGATCTCTAAAATAAAATATTTTCATACTCTTTGAAAAAAGTTTCATCTTGGAATCTATGATTTTCATGTCAGAGAAAAGAAAAGAGAAAACAATGATTCATTAAAAGAGGAAAAAAATCACCTCTTTCCCACAGTATGTGTTATATTGATCAAAGGTACATTTGTCCTTCAATGGTTTATGCCTGCTTTTAAGTGAAAGGTAATTTTGCTGCTGCTTCTGTGTCAAAACAGGTCCTTTAATGGCAAATCTGACTTGAAAGCTCACCAACCTGTAAGGTTTGACTAGGAGATAAGATTAAATAAAACAGTGTACTAGATACCTTGGCAAATATATGCCGTTTTTATTATTTTCATTACTTTTCATCTTGTTCTTCCAGTCAGTTCTAAATTGAGCATTCAAGATAATTTTTAGTTTTCAGTTCTTTCCTGTAGGAATATACTACAAATATGTAATAAATGCTGTATTACTGGATGGGTCTTGTAGTCAAAGCAATAGTTTGTTTTGCCCTCTTCCTCTTAGTGGCGAGGAATTGGAAGCAGCAGTAAATAGCCAGCCACTGCTCTGGCTTTCAGGAACCCGGCAACAGAATCTGAGAGACATTATCCCAGCTGAGAGAGACAGTCAGTAGAGTTATTCGAAGGAGAGTTATTTTGAACAGTGGATCTCCTCTGACTTCCACTTCAGCAGGTGCCTCTCTGAAAATTACTCCAGTGACTGCAATGGCCACAAGGGTTCAAGCTGGGGAAATGGAGCCCAGAGACAGTACATAGTTCTATATTTCTTATCAGGGTAAAAGATGAATAAAAAGAGCCTAATCTCTGAATTTGTACTTGGGTGCTATCTGCAGGGCATGCACAGCTTTGTGAAACACAGGAATAAGGCCTTTAATTAACAATTTTGTAGCTGTATGAATAGGCCAAACATGCTTTTAGAAGGTGCTAGATGGAGCCATGGGGGTAAGGAGCGGGAAAAGAACAGAGTGCATTTGCAAAGATCCTATAGCAAATTGCAGCACTCTGGATGCCTAGATATGAATTGACTTGAATTCAGTCTGAAAGTGGAGAGAGTCTTTGACCTTTTCAGCTATTTCAAATGGAGTTGTGCTGTGACAGGAGTGTCCAGAAAAGATTAGCTGTGGCAAAGAGACGTGCTTTGCCCATGGGCAGGGTCAATAGGCCAGCAAAGTCAGCCCAAAGCTTGTCAAGACTTATTATGTGTCAAAACCAGCTCTTGGGTCCTATTTATTGCATGTTTTAAACAGTGTTTTATGGTATGTGTTTCTTGTGTTAATAATACAAAGAGTAACAAGGCTGATTGTCAAGTGTTTTATTCCATGATATTGCTATACTGATAGAAGCTTTGGTTTGAGGATGCTAATTGCTTTGTGGGAGAAAACATCAGTTAAACAAAATCTCATGTATTTTAATGTTCTTTTTTTCTGGATCATCACTTAATTAAGAAAGCAGTCATTAGCGCTTTGTTTTATTTTTTTTCTTTGTGATTCCTCCTTTTCTGTTCTGACATACTGCCCTTGTCAGTGCTGTCTAGGTACTGTAATGTTATCTTGCCTTGTCCAGGAGGACTGTTAACTTTTTAACTCACTCAGGAATGGATTAAGCTGCCAGGTTCAGCTCAACAGAATAAAATTCCTTTCTCTTCCTTTTGACATTCTGTGTAGGTTTGAATCTCACTAAATGAAACGAAGTAGCACATTATAAACTAATGCAATAAAACTAAACTAGCAGAGATAAAAGTTTGGTCCTGAAAGTTTGAGTCAGTGCATGAATCAAATATAGTAAATTTTTTTTACTATCCTACATTAGGCGTCTTTCATAAAATTATCACCCCATTGCAAAATCTTCACAGACTCAGGACATGTTTTAGTGCTGAGCTGCAGATGAATAAAAATCTCACTGCCAACAAAGAGCCAAAACCAGCCATATGCACTTGGTGAGTTGTAGCAGTTCTAGAGGTAGGGTCCTCCTGCCTTTGATTGACACCTTTCCTTCTAAAGGCTCCATCATACCTTAAGTAAAAGAAATACTGTACACTTCCCTTATGTTTCTCTTCCACATGACAAATGGCTGTATTTATTGTGACACTGTTTATGAAACAGAGACAGTGTTCTTGGAAATGAAAAAGGAGTTAGGCTATACAATATTCAAATGTACAAAGTTCTAGTCTGAGCTGCCAGTAGCTCTGCATTAACTTGTGACACATGTAACTTTAGAAATTCAGATTCTTCTGATTAATGTTTGCAGTAGATCTATTTACTTCCTCAGAATTGCTCTGAGAAAAAATTGCTAACATCCATGTTGAATAATTATTTAAGAACAGATGTAAACAGTCTAACCAACAGTTTCTGTATAAAAGGATTTAGGGTTTTAGTCGATCAGAAATTGAATGTGAGTCAGCAATTTCATGGTGTTGTGAATACTGAACAGGGCTTTATAAACACATGTAGAATCTACATGACACATGAAATAGCCTTGCCCTGCTCGACATTTGTGAGGCATCAACAGAGATCTGTCTTCATATTGCCCACAGTTTCAAGAAAAGATGGCCTGATTGGAAATCCAGAAAAGAGCAGTGGTGTAAATAAGAAAGCTAAGAAAGGTGGAATTTGAAGTCCTTATGCTATGAAGGAACATGATAGCAGTCCTCAGAGATATAGGAAGGCTATGGCAAATAATTTTTCCCAATATTTAGAGTGACACAAAATAAGAAAAGCTGGTGATAATAAAGCTCTGGCCTATGAAGCCTCTATCATTGTGGATGCTCTCCAAACAGATTAGAGGAAAAATAGGACGGATAGAGGGATAATGTGAGACATCACAGCTCCTCTAGTACTGTCTACAGAAGTGCAGCTGAGTCAGAATATAAGTTTAATTTCTTAAATGCAGCTGATAATTATTTTAATATTATTTGCTGAGTAGACTCAAGAACTTTGAAATTACTTCCCTGGGTTTTGTGGATCTTTGAAATGAATGATTCTGAGTTATGAGTCACTTAATTTTTGATGGAAGGAAGACTACTGCTTCTACAGTTATGGTGCTTGTTCACTGGGATTTATTCACCCTTTAGTTACAATACAGTTTTCTACAGATCCAGAACCCTTTTTTCTTTGATATTGTCTATTTTATAGAAGAGTTGAAGATAATGAAGACTTGATGCAATGTGGAATAGACCTTACTATGATACTTCATGCTGCTCATCAGATTTTTCTGATATTATTGAAGTCTGCCATCATCTGTGAATTTAAGACTAATGTGTGTTTTATGTGAGTGAATGTTGGAGAGCTACCGTTTTTCCATGTCTCCATATACTAAGGTGGCTATACTCTTAATTTGTGTGTGTTGTCTGTGATGATATGGGAAACTGGAAGAATAGAATTAACAGAAAAACTTGAAGTATTTACTTAGAAATTATAGAACTGATGAAATGAAAGAGCATTAAAGCCAATTCTGAGGGTGTTTCCAGTGCTACTGGGAAGACCTGTGAGAGTGTATTTTCATTTGCTCAGTGTGCAAAAGCGAAGGAGCACGAGGGTAGTGCTAAGAAGAAACAGCCTAGATCTGACACTGTATTTCATAAAACAAATAAAAAAAGGTTTTTTGTTCATTCACAGTAGGGATGGAAAGGAAGTTTTCACAACCCATTTAATTCCCCTTCTAAAGGCTTGCAGAGAAGTCAAGTGTTTTATTAGTGTTCTGAGAGCGTCTGTGCAAATGCTGACTTTCTCCTTCTCCTGGTTGTAAATTGTTTCCAGTGCATAATATTTATTTGGGTGCTGATCATTTAAGCTAAGTCAATGAGTTGTCATCACATGGTATTTTCTGTTATTTAACAAAGAATGTTTAAAGCCTTTATCTGATTAATTTAAAAAAGGGGGAAAAAAAGGCCTATATGAACTTCTTCTAACTCTGAAATTCACTTTGGGTGTTTCCCACTGTCGACATGCTGATGATCTCCTGCTTTACAATGTCTCCTGCAGCCTGTTGATTGAGCCACTTCAGTGATCATCCTCTACTGTGAGATGACTTCAGCTGGCAGAAAAAGGCCAGGCATTCCAAGAGGGAGTATTGACCTTGGCAGAAACGCGGTAGGGTCCAGTCACACAAGCAGATCAGATGTGTGGGCAGCACTGATAGATTGTTGTCAGAGGACTCCTTGAAGGGAAGAAAATGCTGCTGGGGATTTTTATCCTTCCCCTTTTGCCCTGATGTCCTTTTATCCTAGGTTGTAAGGGAAGGTAATTCTATGGAGTTCAGAGGCAGGTTTTGAAAACCCCAGAAGCTTCCTAAACCAGGTATTTAAGAATTGCCTCTAACTTTCTGCCCAATCAGTTGTGTTGTTTGTTGGTTTTGCTTAGTAGGAATGCAGTAACCTTCTGCCAGCTTCAGCTCAGGAACTCCTGCTCTTGAACTTTGCACTTGGAGGTGTCAACATTCACTTTGTCATCAGTTCCATCTGGTTTTAAAATAACATCAAGCTTACTACATTTTCTTAGTACCCCAAACCAGCACTAGTTTGTATTGGAGCAATTGGGTTTTTCTATCTAAAATAACTGACAAGTCAGGTGAGAGGAAGATGATGAAGACCAATGTAAAACCAAATGTAGGATAGCAGTGGGTCTATATGTGTTTCTTTGTGCCTGCTTTCCTTGAGTGCTGTGAAGCTTCCAGGAAGCGGACCTTACATTGCTGAAGTGATTACTTCTGTGTTACTTACAGCACTTAATGGCTATGAGCTCCTTAAGGAAACTTGTAAAGCTACTGCACTTACTGGCTCTGCTTCATTTCACAGCTGCCACTGTGGGAGTGCAGCTCAGAGGCTCTGTGGGGAGAAAGCTGATACCTGCCTGTGCAGTGAGGAGTTGAAGAAAGCTTTAAGGAATCAGAAGTTCAGGGGGAAAAAAGGCAATGTATCCAGTAACTTCACAGTTGTATTTTTTATTCTGTAAAGTGTTTATCACTCTCTTGAAATGCCATGAACTAGAATTTGGATGTTTTGAATGAACAGGACAGTTTGTCGTGCACAATCATAGCATGTGGAAAGCAGTCAGGATCAAATATATTATACCATGATTGGTATCTCAAACTTTCTATCCATCATTTTTTGCAAATTGACTTTTATTCAAATGAAGGATGGGAAATCTATTTCTGGAGAAATCATGCAATGAAATGCTGTCTAGTTCCTGCATTACCTTTACACTGTGTAGTGCTTAAAGGTTTTCATAGTCATGTAATCGAGTGAGGGAGGATAACAAATAATCTGTTCAGGTCTCTAAAGGATAAAGCCACTGTTACTTCCTTCTTTGTCTATTGAATAACTTTAATAACAAACTTCAGTGTTTATTTTTTAAGCCAAAACAAAAGACTGTATGATGAAGATTTAATCAAAACTAACAGATAAGAAAATATGTAACATGCTTCTCTCAAGAAAGGACTCGTTCTCAAGCATTTCATTCCCATTCCTGTACTCAGAATATTCCTGATGGTGTTGATTTTTCTATTAATTATCAACAGTTAGAAAAATAATGGTTCCTGAAGTCATTTAGACCAGGATTCAAGCAAAGATGATGAGATGGAAAAAACAGCCCATGATAACTCGTATCAATTTTAGAGTTGCAACCTAAAGAGAATGCAAGATTGGTAACCATGAGATATCCTTACATGAAAATAGAGCTTCAGTTTCTCTGTCTCATATGCTTTTATGACACCTTTATATCTGTCTGGATTAGGCTAACAGCACAGGCTCTTTGGAAAACACCAGAAACTGCCAAGGAACCGTCCAACCAAAGAATGATAAAGTCTTTATATTGTGTGAGAAATATGGATACAGAGTTCTTTTAACATCTTAGACACTTACAAAAATATTGTAATAATATAACCAACTTAATGTAAACCAATTAAAAGAACAAAAAAAATTACTTCTATGATTTATCCTACATGATATAGGATTTTTAAACTTAGCTTAATTCAGAAACTTCTTGCAGTGATTAAAACCTGTCCTGTGATCCCTTTGTTATCAGCTTATGTGAACTACCAAACTAATGTTTTCTTTGTGCTCCTTGATAATTAAATTTCTGAGAGGTAATGCAACATTGACAGAAGATGAGATGTCCTTATGCAAATACCATGGTGCTTTCCAAATACCTCCTCTTTTCCCCTACCCTTCCAAATCTACTAAAGTTTTAGCATTGCTTTCATAGAATATCAAATTTTCTAGAGAGTAAGTTTTCCTTTCTTTTTATGCGAATGATACTTGTGAATCTAAATATCAGGAAGTGGAACATGGATGAAATTACCCAATGTCATTTTTTAGTGTCTGATCCAAAGCATGAGCATTAATTTTTACTCCTTAAAAAAAAAGGCAAATGCAAAGGATTGAGTGTGAATCTAGATGCAAGTCTGGGGCAGGGAGGATCAATGTGAATGGTTTGAAAGGTGCTGTCAGATGCTTCTTAATGGGGGACACAATTGTTGGAAGCATCAGTCTGCAGCTAAATTTATTTGGCTTTCAATAGGGGATAGTATTTCAGATAGAAACACCTAATTGGTAGTATACAGTAAAAGTGACACAGTAAAAATGTCTGGCCTGTGTGTTAATTGCTCTGTCTGAATTAATACGGCCATATTATTTATTGGAATACAGTAATCAAACCAGCTGCTGACTGTTACAAAGGGGGGCCATTTCAATTAACAGGCATTGCTCCCAGAGGGGCAGTAAGGAGAAGTAAGCAATAGAAGTATGCAGGTGTTCAGGGAAGAAACTGTAAATGAGAGAATGGCTCATTCTTGCCACCTCATTGAGGTGTGAAAGGATGTACCATTTGTGGCAAATCTGAGTGATCTTTAGGATGGTTCCTTGTATCCTTTTTTGTAGAGTTTACTAAGGTTTCTTGTTGGCAGGTGGTCCATGGGTATTAGCAGCAAACGTCTTTGTTTCTTGTGGGTAGAAATCAAACGCAATAAAGCGCAATCCATCTTGGTTTGTCCTTAGTTACTGACATAGCTCAGATTCGTTCTCTGACTCTCTGAGGGTAGCAAAGTGAATTTACATCTCCTGTTGCTTGGCCATGTAATGTTTGGACAGTGTTCCATGATGCATGTCTCAGGTTTGAGGTTATTTCTCATTTACATCCACATTTACATCCTGAGTCAGTGAGAGTGAAAGAGGTGCAGTAGGGTATAGGGTCTTTCCCAAAAGCGAGAAGTTAATTTGCTTTTTATTTCTTCCCATTCCCACTGAAAACTTCCAAAGTGCAAGAGAATTCTTGGTCCACCTAGAATTTTTGTTACTGGGTTATTTTTCAGTCTTCTAAATAAGTGAAAAAAAATAACCTTACAGTTTTTTTGAGGCCAACATGAGGTACCTGTAGTCAATGTAACTGAAAAAATTGCCTCAGAGTAACACCTGTTGCTTCAAAGATTCGATTCTTCATAGCAATGTATATATCTACACTACTGGAGTTTCTTCCGTCCCCTTTATGTTATGTTCATATAATACAGACCTAGGTGACTGAATTGCCTTCTTAGTTGATGTTTGAGCAGTTTTATGCACTCCTTTTTTTTTTTTTTTTTTTTAGTTTTGATTTCTTTAATAGCTGGATTTGGGCTTTTATCATTTTCAGAACTGTCTTGGTCTGAGTGCACCACCCCTGAGCAATGTATTTGTGTGGCCTGGTGTTCTTAGTTTATATAAAATATAATACCCCAAATATTTTTATTAGAATGAAATATCCTGTGCTGTCAGTTTGTGTTACATTGGGTTAGAGGCTTTGCATGAGGAAAAGTTATAAGCAAGTACACACAAGAATCCCAGTACACACAACTCAATTTATGGATTTCCTAATCTAAATGAAGACTGTAAAATATCATCATATAGAAGCCCAAAATCATTACATCAAGGGTTTTTTTTGTAGGTTGGGTGTCTTGACCAAGACACAGATAGCTATGATGAAAAGAAGATCTCTGACCTTACAGTATATCATGTTGCTGAAAGAAAGGTGATGTTAAAGCACAGATTTCAGAGAATCGATGATTGAAGGTTTGGTGGCTGAAGTGGAAATCCAGCATAGTTTATAGGAACTTAGTAAGCATTTTGGAACTGAAAAAAATTCACAAGAATCTGTTTGCAAAGCTTCTGTTTCCTATGAAGACACTGAATCATAGAATCTAGAATAGTCTGAGTTGGAAGGGACATTAAAATCATCTTATTCCAACTCCCCCACCACAGGAGGGGACCTTCCACTAGACCAGGGTGCTGAAAGCCCCATCCTGTATGGACTTGAACATTTCCAGGGCTGGGGCATCCACAAGTTTTCTGGGCAACGTGTTCCAGTGCCTCACCACCCTCATATAAAGAATTTCTTCCTGAGATCTAATCTAAATCTGCCTTCTCTCAGTTTGAAGCCATTCCCCCTCATCCTATCACTACATGCCCTTGTGGAAACTTCCTCTCCATCTTTATTTTAACCCCTTTAGGTACTGGAAGGTGCTGTAAAGCCTAAAATCATGTGAAGGTAGTAATGGAAAAATACAAACAATTTTTATTTCTTCAGTCAGCATCTCGGCTTTTATTGCAATATTACTTTTTTTTAAACATACATACTCTTATTTTGTTGTTATAAATTATGTTGCAGTACTATACTAGGTTCTTTCTGTTCCTTCTCCAGTGTAAAGCTGGCCCAAAGCTGAGATTTCTTGAGTCTATAGTGTTACAATCAAATTCCTGATGTAATGAAGCCATACATGTGTATGTTATCAGTATACAAAGCCCCTGTACAAGATAGAATGCCTAGTGATGAGGAAGCTGGGACAAGGTTAATTTGCAGGATGCCTCTTGTTGCCCTGAAAAGTGCCACTGGTGGGAGTGTGGGTGGAGATTGATTGTGAGTTGTTTTAGCAATTTTTTCCGCATTAATGGCTTTGCCTTGTTTCAAGAGATTAAGTATCAATCTATTTGATTCTTGTAAATCACTTAAATCACAAGAAAAATAAGCTTTTCCAAGGAACTGTGATTTATTTTTTTTTAGCTACTAAAATATAAGTAAAATTTAGGAGTACATTGGTTTGTATTGGTTTGAAAGAATATAAACTTCGTCAGTAATTTTTTTATCCCTGTGCTCTTCTGGAGTGTTAAATGTGATAGAATTCATGAATGTTTGCATTTCCTTCTTAAAAAAGCTAAAGTTTAGTTATGAGTCAGTTAAAAGCAGAATTCTTTAGTGATACAGGTTTGTTCTGAGTTCAAATATCAGATGCAGTCTGGAACAGCATGCAGTAGGCTTAAGAGCATCTTTATTGTGATGAAATTCAATTTGAACAGTTCCTTATCTGGCTTTACATAATTGTCATCCTGTAATTTCTTCAAACCTTGCAATCAATCAAATCAGTGGCTTAAAGGACTCAACAAAGTAGTATTTGAGTCATCAAAATATTATCATGAATTTAGAACAGAAGAGGAACCATTTAGAAACTTTGGTCTGTGGATGTATGAAATGTCCTACTTTTTCTAAAGTACTGATTGGTTGGAAAAAAATTACATTGTTCTATGCAAGGCCTTGGTTTAGCAAAATAATTAAGAACTTGACTTGAATTCAAGTGGGTGTGGTATCAGGAAATTATGATTTGCCATTCTGTTCTTGCAGAGCTGGGGAGAAGCCAATACTTAATGAAGAAACTTTGGTTTAGAATTAAAATGGAATGAAAAGACATCATTAAAAAAAATCACTATAAAGCACACACATCAACGTCTCACTGTGCTATCTTTGTTAGTATTAAGAGCAAGCGAGCATCAAATAGTTTTATCATATCAGTATTTGGTACAAGTCAAAATTTCTCCTTAAACTAATTGTATTGATAATGAATTCAGCATATAAAAGAATGTGACATCCTGTGGTTTTGTTATATCAGCTCCTCCAAATTCTAGTATCAATTTATCAAGCTGGAAATAATAAGAATTCAACGTAAAACCCAAAATAAGGTGTTTTTTATGTTAGGCTTTTGAGTTGATGGATCAGAGTTACATTTACAGTTTTCTGGACAGAGAGGAAGATTAAAAATAGCCTTTTTGAAAAAAAAGGTCCCATTCTTGCAAGAGTTCTTTTAACATGACTTCAGAATGTAAAATTTTAAAGCACTTGCAGTGCTAGGTGGAAGCTTGCGAGGGGCTTGTATTATATTTTTTGGGGGGAGTAGGAAAAAAGGATTTGATTTATCGTATCAAATGCTATATTCTTTATTAAAAATAAAGTCTTGTTTTCCTGTTGTTATCATTGGGTTCTGCTCAGCTCAGAATCTGTGACAAAACTCTACATAGCTACCATCTATTGCTATTTCCCGAAAACGTGTGGCAAACTTCTTGGGGTTTCAAAATAATCATACCAATTGATCTTACCATGTATGGAACTAAGTAGATGATTAGCAGAGGAAGAGAAAATCAAATATTAAAATGTTCTGTGGCTTGAAGTACTTGGAAACTTAGCTTTTGTGAAGAGACTTACATTCTTTCTACCTATTTTTTTTTTTACAAATTACCAGTACACTATTTGCATGCAAGTGCTACAGTAGTTACTAAGATAACTTAGAAGGTCATCTGTAGAAATAGTCCTAGACTTTTTACATACATTTGTATATTTTAGAGAGTAGGTGTCTTTTTATGATTCCTCTTAGGTTAATTATTCTGATTAGCTTTTGCAATTAGCTGAAGAATAATGGCTTTTCCTTAATGGATATTTTCTTCTTACTCCCATTTTACCATCTTATTTTGAATATACTTCTTCATGACAATGGCACGTATAATAAAACAGCAGCCTAAGGTATATGCTAGTGCATTTTGGAAATCTGTCAGCACCTGAGTGAGTTAGTATTTTTATATATTCAGAATTTTATTCACAAAGCAAAAAAAAAAATCAACCTTTGTTAGTTTGCAGTAAATTAGTGGTAGGATTTATAGCCGTGTTTTAATGATAAAAATATAGACCCCTCAGATTTTTGTTTGGAAAGAATAATTGGTCTACTTAGGAACTAGAAGAAGGGATTTGGCTGCATAATTTTTTTTGCAATTACTTGCTGCCAAGAACAAGTAAAATGCTCTTTTCTCTATTATAATAGTATTTAAGTAGATTCTGAGAGTCTCTGAAGTTTTTGCTTTGGAGAGTATAGATTACTAGAGAGAAGGGAGTGTTGCCACCTTGTTTTTTTTCTGTTCTGTGTTATAGAGACCATTTTTCACCCAGCTAAAGAGGAAAGTAGCTAGTGCTGTGTAAAACCCAGAAATTTTAAACCAAAGCTTTCATCTTCTAAAATTCCTGTATGCATAAAAGTAAACCTGAAAAATGTGGTTAAGAGGTATTGTTTAACTGTGCCAAAGAGAAATTTTAAATCTCTCTCTTGAAACTTGCTCAACAGAGTTTCTGCTTTTCCTTGGCTTTTTTTTTAGATAAATCCAACTATATTACCATGAAGAAATTCAAGCTTTAATAACAATCCAAAAGGAATCCTTCCTACTTGTCCTGAGAAGTCCTGACTTTTCTCTTCCTGCCCATCTTGACTAATCAGGCTGTAGTAGTTCTAAATGCATGAAGGCTGGTTACATATATGTTTGGAGAGGAAAAAAAAAAAAAGAAAAAGAACCCCAAACCAAGATAAGGTTTTGTGAATGCCATATAGTCAGTCATGGGAAAACTATGTTTTGCTTCTCTAGATCAAATGGAGGGATTTGTACAAGCTTTGAAAAGAACAGTTTTATTTTCCAGAAGCCAAAGATAGGATTTACTGTCATAACAATGGTTTTATTAATTAGATATATAACTCAGAGCAAGCTGAGTGAAGTTCTGTTTAGAACTGAAGAAGAGAAATCATCTGGGCAGTTTGCTAGCCTTGGATGGAGAACACTTAGATATCTTATCTTTAGGTAGGTGAAATTGGGTGTGATGCATCCCATTCTACCAGCTGCTTTATGTATTTCAAAGGATTTTTGCCCTGCATCCTGAATCTTTTGAAAACAGCAATAATATTTCAGTAATAGTGTGGAAGAATGTTATGCCATGGACAAAAAATGCTGTGAGTTTGAGTTTGGTGTTTTTATTTGTTTGTTTGTGGTTTTTGTTTGGTTTTTTCTCCTGCTTAGGTTTAAATAGAGTTTTCACTAGATAAGCAAGGGAATTTTTTCTGTGGATGAGTTTTTGTCCTGCAGGTAGGTAATGATGTCTGAGAGAATGACAAAAGGGGAGTGGGAAGGAGTGGGTAGTGATTCCTTCTGTACTGGCTATCAAGTGTTGTAATACTATGACTACCCCACAGTAATATCTGTATGCTTGACCCATTTCTTTTTTGCTTTCTACCTGTGCTGAGAGTTGCTCCCAGAGTCTCCTCACCCCTTTCTGTGTTTCTTGACTTATACTGCATGCACTGTGATTTCTTTAAAATCCGTTCCCTGTGCAAGATCCTCTCTTCTTTTCTGTGGCTCCAAGGCATTCCCCTAGTGCCCAGGTGCATGAGCCTGAGTATGCTTGTTCTGTGCTCTATCACATTCCTTGGAAAGGACAAAAATTATTTTGCACTGTCGCAAAGGAAAAATGGGGCAAGCATCTCCTGCCTCTTCAACTGCTTCGTGGAAAGAAGTGGGAAAATGGCAGAGAAACACTATGGAGAAGGGTATTCTTGTTGCCAGGATTATGGATGTTGCCAAAGCACAGTGGTACTTGCCTAGGAATTCTATCAGTTTTATTTGGTATTGCACACTTTTAGAATTATGATATTGTATTTTTAATATGTTGAGCCACACCTGAATGATCTCGGTTCTCCCTCCATCAGTCCTGCCCAACAGTAATTAAGCTACAGTGGGCCTTTCCAAAGGCAAGGGAGTTTAAATATCAGTAATTTGATCTGCCCTGTTTACTGATCCCTGCTGTTAGCTGAGTTGAAAGCAAAATGTTTTAATTAAAACGATTGGCAATAAGTTGGTATAATGCCATAATTTGCACTGGGCCTCTTCTAGAAAATGACTTAACCTCTGCCTCTGTTGCTAAGGCAACTAATGGACATAATTGTAACTGGGTGCATATAGACAGCAAGTGGAGGGCCTAAAGCTTTTTTAAATTGCTGGGGTATCATGATGCTGAAAGATTAAAATGTGATGTTAGTAAAATATATCCAGAAGTGTCTCTTCCATACTTTAAGTTCAATTTTCACATTTTATCTTTTGATACTGCTTCATGTTTCAAGGCTTCCCAGCTTGGACTCTAAAACCTAATGATGTCATACTTAAGTTCATTAATGCAGCAGTGTATGTATAATAATTTGCGATATAATCTGGAAATGGCCATGGCTATTCTACTGGGATTTAGAATAATGTGTTTGATGGAATCTTATCACCAATCTATATTGAATCAGCAGAGAGTTAAGAATTAGATCATACATTATAAAATATCCTGAATTACATTTTTAGGCAAAACCCATGAAAACCACTTTTTTCCTCCTTCACTTGCTGGACCTTAAGGTTCTTAATGAACCTGGGCCCTATGATAAAATATTTTTCTGAAATAGCCACAGGAGTTCTGAAGAGAGCTTAATATGTGCCCTTGAGGTGATGCCTGGCACTCTTCCCATGTGGAATTTGATTTGGTCTTTTAAATAATGTTTAGACTCTATACTTCCTGATTTGCACTGTTTCCCCCAATGAAAAGAACACAAAACTGAACAGTTAATATGCTGTTTCTTTATTGGAAAATATTCAGAACTGGAGTCCAAGGAAATTACAATTTTTACTGAGAAGAAAGAAAGGGATGCACTCTGTACACTTTCCTACTGACCTGATCCATCTCTAAAATTTAGGCTCTTAAAGATTAAAATAAATAGAATATCATCATACAGTACAACAGTGCAAAATGTACATCTCAGGATCATAGATTTAACTTATGCAATCACCTATTGAAACCAAGGATTCAGTCATTTGAGGCCTTCCTCCTGCAACATTTGTTTGCCTTTCTTATCTCTTCTATACGTGTGCAGTGTACCCTGAAGCCCAAGACTGGAGAGAGCAGGGAAGTGGCAGAATGAGCAGTACTTAGTTGTAGGAGAAGAGAGGGGCCTGAAACATCATACAACTTAATTGCATAGCTTGTTTGCTTTTCCTTTATTCCTTTATTAGTACATGTAACTGGGCAAATTAATTTGAAAATTTGTGCAATTTATGACTTTACAGCACTATATGGAATGAAAAAAATTACAAATATTCTTTGGCTTTGTTCTTAAAAACATTGCTGGAAAGAAGTTTTATTCCAGCATTACAGAATTCCTAAACCACATATAAATTGAAAATTAAAAACTTGAACCATTAAAAATTAAATTACTCTCAGTCATACACTATGGCTCTGCTTTCAATTAGACAAGGTAAGACTTTTTGCAAAAGATGATTCAGTATTTTTACTGAAAACCTTCTAGTGCTGTAAGGCCAGTAATTACTAAAGTATTGACAAGTTGCATTTGAAGCTATTGACAATAGTTTTTATGCCTTGGCAAAGGTATAAAAGATAAGAAACTAAAGCAATGATTGTATAAATAACTTTACTAAAACATTTGAGTTTGGCACTAATTCTAGAACTTTTAAGCATGCCTCTACTTCAGAATTATACTTCTGCAATCACTTTTCTGCTGAGGATAAGCTACTCTGATATTTATTATTTTATAAAGGAAAACTATCTTATTTCTCTTCAAATTGACTTTTGTTAGTAAAAGCCCCTAAAATCTTGAAAAATACTAGGTAATCACAATAGAGTAGTTAGTGAATCACACTTCTATACATAACTGTTAGGGTAGAAGGTTAACAACCAGTGCAAATATTTATTCTTATGTTTCTCATGCACGTAACAACGTGTCCCTTGGGAATTAGAGAGAGAAGGACAATATGAGATAGAATTCTGGCAAACAAGCTTCTAAATGAAAATGTTAAATGGTTTTGAAAAAGAGACACAGTATTCATTTGTTGGAGATCACAATTGAATTGATTTTGAAAGGGGGGAAAATCTGAAAAATTAGAATAGGGAAAGAAAAGCACAAAAAATTAGAATGCAGCTAGTAGAACTATCCAGACAATTTCAGTTTAAATCAATAAAACTGAGTGTAATCTGTGTACTAAAAGTAGGGTTTTTATCTTTAGCTATAGAAAATTGCAACATACCTACTGAAACGAAATTGTGTGATTATACTTTACCTTTATTGTTACAATGAATGTCATTTACCATATATAGTGAAATGATACCAACATATTAGTTCTGAATGGTTAGAAACACGATTCTCATTACTTACGAGCCAGGTTGTGATGGCCATTGTTGAACGGTCCCGTTCAGCATGTGAAGACCTTTCTGAAACTGTATGCAGTGAGAATGCCTGATATGAAATTCATTCAGGTGTCAAGGGCATTTAGTTGCAATTACATCCCTTAATCTCACATTTTAAATAGTACATCTGGGTGTGGCAGTGCCTGTAAAACTAGGATGAGGTGATAGCCATTTCAAAATGTGTAAGTGAATTACTGTTTAGCCTGTAGAAACCTTGTCATTTCCTATTAAACTGTGCTGAATTAGAGAAAATGTAGGCATCTATTCCTGTATAAAATTTTCTGTGCTGTGCACTTAATGAATAGTGGCTCTGCAACATATGTATTTTGGCAAAGCAAAGCAGAATACCAGTATTTGGCAGCTTTAATTCACCCACAGTTGTCTTTTCTTCACCTTGGAAAAAAGAGTGGATTAAGACAACTGCCTAGTACTTTTTCCCCTTGGAGTATAAAATTCTACATTTAGAAAAATCCAGTTCACTGGTACATAAGTTGTAATGGCATGATTTGATTTAATGATTTTCCAAAACAAAGAAGCTGAGTTTGTCTGAAGGTGTTGAGGAACACCAGTGATCGGAACAATTTGGGGACCTTTGGAACGTGTAACTTGAAAGTTTTAGTGCTATTGTAGTTTGTTGCCAATACTACGTTTTTTCCTTTATAAGGGAGAAATGTACAGAAAGGCTTGAGGAGAAAGATGTAGCACTCCCTAGAACAACCTGTTTAAGACCAGTTCTGTGTGCATCAACAGTCAGAGTGAGAGGGAGAGAGACTACTCTTGTTTCTAATCTTCTTTCCTGCATGATTTAGCCAACTTTTGCACAAGAAAGTCATCAAACTTTGGATATTCAAACTTGGGCTTCTTATTAATTCACACCAAAAATTGCCTAGACCTGCCTTTCTCCACAATTGTTCTTTCTCCTAACAATTAAAACAATAATTGAGTAGGTTATATATCATCACACTCATACTGTTTATAGTCTTAAAATTTTTTTTTCAGTAATATTGAAAATAGATAAAAGGCACAACTTTTTATTCTTAATGACATGTGTGTGTCTCTGAAGATTTTACACGTTGCTGTGGTCTATTTGAGCACAAATGAGTTATAACCATAGGTGTCAATATCATGTTAAATTGTTCAGCAGAATGCTACAGTGCAGTGTATGCTGTGTATTGGAGGGGGAAGGAATTTTGAAGAAATTACTGGCTTGAGACTGTTGTATACTTCATCTGTTCGTTACCCTAATTGCAGGGAACCATGTAGGACCAAATTATAGTCTATAAATACCAAAAGTGTCGTGTTTCATTGAGCCTGTTATTCTGGGGATTTTTCAGGTTGAAAGCAGAACTCTGAGAAATTGTCTCTTTTCTTGCTAACAGAATGCAAAGCTTACTTTTTTTTTATATTAAGATATGATGCCTGACTAACCTGTAGGTGACAAAACCATGCCACTCTTGCATGACTGAAGTTCGTGCCTTCATGGTCTTGGGGAGTGTTTGTAAGGAAACCACTTTTGAGAGTAGATTGTGGAAATATGGTTTTAGGACTAGGTGAATATTATTTAAAGTTTGCAGCTGTGTAAAGTTGCTTAAGGGTATAAAATATTTAAGAGTCCTATGGGAAATACTTTAGATGGCAGAAAGCAGGCAAAGTAGACAAAAGAAGGTGGATTATATAGCTTTTCAACGTGCCATGCTTATCACTGTAATACGTGTAGCACTGTAGAAACACAAGCTATGAGAATTGTTTAATCTGTGTACTTGCCTTATGGATTTGATTTAAGTGATTCAATCAGTCAGTCATAGTTTTTTACTTAATCACAGAAAATACTGAGTAACATGGTCACAAACTGAGTATAAGCAGACAGAGTCAAGGGCTCATGAAAACCCAAACCGAAATGATTTCATGGCTCTAAAATGAGGAAGGGAGCTTGGCTGAATTGTATACTTCTGTCACTTTCTGGGAGGACACTGTATTAAAATTGCTTATTTTAAGCTACGTGACTTTGCAGATTTAAAAGAGTGCTGTGCTTAAGGCTGTAATACTACTCATGAAGGTGCTTCCTTCAAACCAGGTGCATTCCTGATTTTGCCAGTTGCTGGGAATAGTTGCATGATCTCATGGTCAATCAGGAGAGTTTGCTGTGCTGGGGAACTCCATTTCTGACCTCCTGGAGAGTTAACCATGTGGTGAGTGAATATGAAACGACCAGAGAATGGTAAAGTTGGAAGGGACCACTGGGGGGTCATCTAGTACAACCTGCCCGCTCAAGCAAGGTCACAAAGAGCACAGTAGTCTGGATTGTGTCCAGGCAACTTTTGAATATCTCCAGTGAGGGAGACTCTGCAGCCTCTCTGGGCAACCTGTTCCAGTGCTCAGTCACCCACAGAGTAAAATTCTTCATCATGTTCAGGTGGAACTTCCTGTGCATCAGTTTCTGCTCGTTGCCTCTTGTCCTATTGCCTGGCAACACCAAGAGGAGCCTGGATCCATCATCTTGGCACCTTCCTTTCAGGTACTTACAGGCAATGATAAGGTCCCCTCTCAGGCATCTCCTCAAGGCTGAACAGGCCCAGCTTCCCCAGCCTTTCCTTGTAAGAGAGACTCTTGAATCCCTTAAATGATCCTCATTGCCCCCTGCCGGACCCACTCCAGGAGCGTCATGTCTCTCTTGTACTGGGAGCCCAGAACTGGACACAGTACCCCAGCTGAGGCCCCACATGACTGAGCAGAGGGGAAGAATCACCACTCTTGACCTGCTGGCAACACACTTCCCAATGTACTCCAGGAAGGGTGATAACTTGCAGGTTGTTGAGGACAGGGCAGAGACATTCAGGTGCCACTGATGATTTTATTTTGGATGAATGCATTTTTTCTCCCAGCCCTTTTGAATTTGTAGCTGCTGCTGTTGTACTAGAACTATTTAGTTTGAAAAACAAATCTATACCTAATATGTAACATGGCTGGAAGAGAATATCTTTACTAAGCGTTATTCAGAAAGGACTTAAGAAAATGAGTATGGACCTAAAGTAGTAGAATTTGTAGCTCAGAAAGATAACTGGCACTGATTTCAGCAATTGTTAAAATTACATAGAGGTGCTTGAAGTCCACGGCCACTTCTACGAGAATTCTTTTACTAGAGTGACTGTGAGTCATCTTGGGCTACAGGCAGTAACAATAACATTAAAACCCCCTTATCTAGCTAAATATGCAGCTTGAAAGGGCAGTTACCAGATGAATCCTGATAAAATCAAAGGCAAGTCTGGAAAATCTGGCAAAAATTACAGGAAACTTATGGTTATGGAAGGACTGTGGAATGACTTCTTCCAGATACAGTATCTGCTGCTTAACAGTTGCAGGACATTAATGTGCCAGGCTTTTGGGAATACTAGCCATGAATTATAATTGGATGGTCATCCTCCTGCAGATCCCCAAAAGGATGTGCTGGAACAATTTCCTAGTAGGATGCTCATACAGAGAAGATGGAATATCAGTATAACATAATCACTTTTAGAGTCCAAAATAATGGTCAGCCAGGATTCAAATCTAGACTGTCACTTCTTTTACGTTTTTTTTTTTTCCTACATTTGGATTATTTTTTAAGTATATATGAGGGCTCTGATGCTCAGGATGGTCAGAGATCCCAGGTGATATTCAGCCACACGTGATTTTGCTCCACCAGGAGGATTTAAAGTTCATTCTCCTGTTCCTGGTTGTTGAGTCAGTCCTTCACCAGCTACCTTCTCCATAAATGTGATGTTTCCTTAACATGTGCACAAAAAAATATATCCATAACATCACACAAATATGAGCAGGTAGGAGGAGAATGCAGGGTAAAGGAAACTTGGATGGGAAGGAGTCAAGCAGTGGAGAGAATAGTAACTAGTTTGTGGCCCAGTTATATTTGTAGGGGAGAGGCTGCAAAGAATACATGAACTGAAGACGGGAATAGGGAAAGAGCTCTCTAACAGGCTGAAATGACAGGCTCGTTGAGAAGACAACGTAAAACAAGATGCACCAGCCTTTGTTGGCAAATTATAATAGCATGAGTGGTTGCTGTTCTGGAAGAGAAGGCGTTATGAAACTGTTCCTTTCCCATCCTGCCCTAGCATGTCTGGAGATGGAAAGTGGAAGCCCTGACCTGGGAAGCTTTTTACTTCAGTCTCTTCAGGACAAGGCAGTCAATCAACCCTAGGTGTGCTCATGCTGGAAGAGTGAGGTGCAGAAAACAAGCCCAGGGAGATTTTTCACCTGCATTCATGGAGCCTTATTTGACAACATGGTCTGCAGTTTGACAGCAGCTTTAGTCACTGCTGCAAAAAAGTAAAAATCTAAGAGCCAATAAACTGAGTGCAAGTGGTGTGAATTAAACTGGGAGTGATTTCATGTCCCTTCTTTTAGTACAAAGTGTATATACAGAATTTATGCAGGTGCTCTCAAGATGGCACTGTACCAGTGAACAGTTAAGGCATTAATGGTGTTGTTCATATTTAGATCTGTCTTTGATAATGCATACAGAGAATCCCCCAAGCAATTTGCAAAGATCAGTTCAGGACATTTCCTTTACTTAATTTGTCTTTTAAGTCCGTTAAGGCTGACTGCCCCATCTTGGGCCTGTTTTGGTCCGGGTAGAGATGCTACCTATTCTCAGGAATAAGTGGTGTTTTCTCTGTTCACTGAGGACACAGAAGATTTGGTTCTCATTTGCCTCAAAGTCAGTTCGATAGTACTGTCAGGGACAAGTCTCATCAAGAACTAGCTTGATAAAGCAAATCCTTTCTTTTTCTTGTTCCCCCTAGCTCATGCTTTTTTTTTTTTTTGATAGTCAGGTATCAAATGCTGTGCAGAGATGCAAAACAGTCTTCCTGAGTCACCTCTATTAGGAGGTGCTTCCTGTTAGCTCAAATCTAAAATGTGGAAGATTCTGCTGTACACTGGGAAGGTCAGGGAAGAAGGATTGAACAGTGCTCTAAGAAAAAGTGCTAGAAATATTCAATAAAAATAGAAGCTTAGACGTTATTAAGGTACATATTAAGGAATGAGACAGAGGGTTTTTTGTCAAGCTAGGTGATAGCCTTGTGAGATGACATTTTATCTTAGACTGTATATTCTAAACAGTTCAGCTTTTCCCTTCTTGTTTTCCCAAATAAAAGCACTGATTAAATCACTCAAAATCCAAATCTGGCAAAAGGACAGTGTTTTTCCCTTGCAGTTCTTCTGCTGTTGCTTGCAAAGACTGGCAGCTGTGAAGAGTGATATTGCTCTTATGCCAGATTCTCATACTGATGTGCAAGTCACCCCTTTATACTTCTTTTTCTAGTCCTTGATTGTAGTTCTGTAGTTTTGCAGTAGGCAACCCTGTAATTTGCCTGGACAGAGTTTACTGTCAGTCGATCATGTGGCAGCTTCCCCTCATATTCCAAACTTTCCTTCCCTCCCTCTTTTCCCCTAAAAGTAACTTTCACTTTTAGACTTAATATATGCCATTAATGATGGATTCTTCTGATAAACTGCTGTGAATGTGAGCCTGTTTTCAGCATCCTTTGTGCAGCACTCTGGAGTTAATGTGTGTTAACCCCTGTCACAGAAATAACCTTTTGCATTCCTATATCCTATGAATGCATCCAGAGGCTAAAGCTGTCTGAGGGATATTTTAGTGTGTCACACTTCTGTTATACAATTCTTCTTAAGTAATAAGCTTAAAACTCCTCCAATTATAAATGGAGTTTGTAGTGTCTCACATGCTGTTGACATTCAAGGCTAGAGTTTTAGAGTTAGGGGGCTGTAAATATATGAGAATAATTGCAAATGCTATCAAATATAGTTTTAAAAATTAAGTGTTGTTATAGTGCCATTATTATTAAACTAGAAAGTATATTCAGTAGAGCTATGTACTATCATGTCACCTAAATATTTGAGGATCAAAAGAAATAGTTAAGATTTCTTCAAGTGGCAGCCTAATTAGAATTTACAAGCTCTATTGTGGCAGTATACTTATAACTGAGGCTGCTTTTCACATTAATCAATATTATATTTCACAGAACACTTCCAGTCTGTCTCAGTTACAAAAAAATAGTATTTTTTTCCCCAACAACTCTGTGAATTAATTAATGCCATTTATTCTTCTGATTCTAACCAAAGGTCGTCAGGTTCCCTTAGCCTGTGTATTGATCTGTAATATAACCTTCCATTTCCTGCATCTGCTATTAAATGGAATAAAATTCATAATGGTTGCACTCCTGAGCAGCTGTTCACCTATCCAGTATTGTCAGGTCACCAGGGAAAGTTGCTAATACTTGAGGAGAACTTCACTGGTATATTGATGTCTTTTGTTGTTCAATTAACATTTCTAATGTGGAAGAATAGAAGATAGTATTTAATATGTCAGCCAACCTTAAGACAACTCTGTTTCCATTTTCTAATGCCACAACCTAATACAATGTTTATGTCCATTAGAGTTAAAATACTTTCCTTATTAGCTGCCTAAGTGCATTATTCCAGCAATAATAATGAAAGGCATTCAGTAAACTAAAACTAATTAATCTCCTCAGTCTCCTTTTTGTATTTATCTGATGCCAAAAGCAATATAGTTTTTTCTCTAAAGCAGATTAAAACTAAACTGTGGATGGTGCCTCCTTCCTAAACAAAACCTGCAAAATTATCAATTTCCGTGACTACTGTTATCTCTCCTTTCAGAATGCTGCTTATTACTAACTGGGCTTTTGTTTATGCAGCTCTCTGCCAAAGAAGGTTAGACATTACTTGCTTTATTGCTTCTACATTGCCAGAAAGCTGCAGGGATCCACAATCCAGGACCTGCCATTCATACAGGAGAGGAGCGTTTGTGATTCTTGTGTAATGTAAAAGAGACACTGGTATCAGACTTTGCTCCAGCCCAACATGTAGGACTATTTTGGGGCACTTATATGCTCCCAGAAGGCTAAATCTCCATGAGTAAAAGGTGAAACAAGTAATTTCTTATTGCATCAAAACTTATTTGGAAATACTGGAGTGGAAGAAAGAAGCCAGAGCACACAGTGCTGTATCATTTCTCTGGCCATCTCTGATGGATTTGTGCTTTTCTGATCCAACTCAGATTTTTAAGAATATTATGAAAATACTGCAAGGTACAAAAGTACAACAGGATGTAATGATTCCTAATTTTTGTCTTTAAGTATAGTTGTAAGACAAACTATCTAATTTTCTTTAGGGATTTCCCAAGCAGTCAGCCTACTCCAGGAAGCTTAATGCTAGCAAATATCCTAAAGAATTCCTACAAATGTTCTAGGAGATTTAAATCTTCTCTACACAACTTGCATCTATTCTTATGAGTCTGGGTCTGTTCTGGTTATCTGTCCACAAATACAGACAATTTCCATTATTTATGCTCTTTCTCCAAGTCACAATCTTTCTCTGTAAGGAAATTCACTCCTTCTGATCCTGTAGCACATCTCATTTTGGAGTCCCCCATGGTGAATAGGGCTGGATGGTATTGAGAACGTGTTTCATGCACAAACACAACTTTTTATCTGTAATGGTGACTGGGTAACTTCTTCTGTCCTCCCCTGATTTCCTCCCTACCTCTAGCTAACAGAAATTTTACTGGTATCACATTAACAATCCAGAAGCTGTCATCATCAAAATATGTTCATAATATCTTTTTACTTCGGTCTCTAGGCTTGCATTTCCACCCTTGTGGTGCACAAGTTACACTGAGAAGATGGCCTTAGCCCAAGAATTCTATTTGTGTTTGGGTGTTGTTTGTCATGGTGAACACTTATTTATATATTTAAATTTGTGAGGAAAAAAGTTTCATGGTTGGTTTTGATTCCTTTCTATGTTGTCTCCAAGTGTCATAATCTTCATTAAGTGTGATGGTATGAGTTACTGAGCCTTTCAACACGTGATGTAGAATGGTAAAATATATCTTCCATCTTCCTTCCTTTTTTTCCAAAGCACTTCAAGCAAATTGGCAGTCTAATTATTGATTTATAAAAGGAAAGGAATTAATACAGCCTACCCTACCCTTTGGCGGTAAGAGTATTTAAAAGTGAACTATGCTTAAATTTCATAAAAGCCTCCTCAGCAAATCAGTAGAAAAATATTGATCTTGAAATAAGTATGTGAATTCTAATTGTGTTTTGTCTTTCCACTGGAGGACCATTACTTTATTTAGCTGGAGTTCATTCTTTACTTTTATAGCCCTGGTGTGTTGTCTATGAAAACTGCCTTTATGTTTGAGCAAGGCCTGTAACCACCCAGTTTTGCTGATCTTTTCTTTTCAAAAGAATGTATTGACATGTGAGAGCTAAAGAGAAGCTTTTAAGATCAAGTTACCATCACCAAAAGTCTCAGCAACACATAACTGGGGTTCCTGGTATAGAGCTGTCCGTTTAATGGGTAAGTCAGATGCCAAGTACAATAATTGCTTCTTGCTGTACTTCATACTCACAAATCAATTCATTCTGATTATAAACCACCGTCTTCATAACAGACAGTGTAATTACATATATATTTTAATCTTGGTAAACCACATATATCTGTATGCTAATCCTGCTACTTTCACAAGTGGATTTTGACTGGTAAAAGGGAACGGTTTCAGATATTTTTTAAGTTTTGAAATATCTGATCTGGGCATTCCTGCATTAGAAGATTTTGGAAAAGAGAGAGAGAAAAGAGGCTTTAATGATCACACAACTCTACAGCTATCAAAGGCAAGGGAAAAGAAGGGAAAAACAGGGAATCTGAATGTTTGACAATGTTTTTATAATCAGTAGTTTTGAAAATAAAATTTTAAAATTCACTTTTTTGTTTAGATCAGAAATTTAAATTGAAAGTTAGCTTAAACATTTGCTTTGTCAAGAAATTTCTTGTCAAGAAATTTGACAGAAATTTCTGTTTCTGTCTGAACAAATCAAAGCAGCTTTACAGAATGTAACGCAGGAAGATTTCAATGTTGAGGTGATACTCAAATGTACAGATTTACAATTTTTTAGCTTTCTAGCACTGTATGTTTAATTCAAGTCGAAGTTTCTTACTGTTTACTATGTTCATAGTTAATGCCTAGTTGTGCTTTGTCTTTATCAAGCTATAGAGTCTTTTTGAAATCAGCTCAGCAGTACAGACATTAGTGACCTTTAGTCTAGCACTGAGTGGGCATGAAGTGTTCTCAAGGAGAACTTATCCAAGTTCTGTTGGGGAGAAATAGTTTTCTTTGCTTTTGGTTTCTTTTAATCTCCCATTATAATACACAAGGGACGTATAAGGGAACAATAAATAGTGATGCATTGTTATGTGGACTTGGGTACCCCATAAAAGGCCCTGCCTGAGCCACCACCAGAAACAATGTTGTCATCCCAGAGCAACGGGTCATTGACTGCAGCATGGTGGCAGTATTATTGCTCCTAGAAAGTGCACTGACTGCAGTGGCGTGTTGGTCTCTTCTTCCAAGGAGCGAGTGACAGGACAAGAGGAAAAGGCCTCAAGTTGCTCCATGGGAGGTTTAGATTAGCTATTAGGAAAAGCTTCTTCACCAAAAGGGTTGTCAAGCATTGGAACAGGCTGCCCAGGGAAAGTGTTGGAGTCACCATCCCTTTAAAAGGCGTGTAGACATAGTGCTTAGGGTTGTGGTTTAGTGGTGGACTTAGCAGTGTTAGGTTTGTGGTTGGACTAGATGATCATAGAATTATTTGGGTTGGAAGGGATCTTTAAAGGTCATCTAGCCCAAACCCTCTGCAGTAAGGAATGATGCCTTCAACCAGATCAGATTTCTCAGAGCCCTGTCCAACCTGATTCTGGATGTTTCCAGGGATGAGGCACCTACTAACTCTCTGGGCAATCTGTGTCAGTGCTTCATCAATCTCATTGTAGGGAAAAGGGTCTTTTACAGCCTAAATTGTCCCATGATTCTGTGGATATGACTGACAGCTTACTCAGCTATGTCTGCTGTGGTGTGCAAGAAATTCACATTTTGGAACTTACTTCTATCTGTATTTTGTACTGTGTTGGGGCTTCCTAAAATATGTTATGCGTCCTCATCTAAACAAACTGCAAACAATGAGCAGTTGTTTGGCTAAATTCCAGTTCTTCAGTTTAACACTTAATTGATGTTTTCCTGACTAAAGACTGAATAATCTCTGCGTACATAGTGAAGAAATACTTTCCACAAATCCAAATTACATTGGGTAAGTTAGGTGCATGAAAGTTTAGCCTGATGAACAAGTTACTGCAGGGTAAGGATTACTCAGATTACTCTGCATTAAAATTCAATAGGGATTTAGTAACAGATTTAGCAACAGTTAGAATCTCATTTTGTGTTGGCAATTCTGGAAAAGTTACTTCAACTGCAGTAGGTGAAATCTTTATATCATATGGAGAGAAGAGTTTTGTAATAAAAAGCTAACAACTCGGCATCAATCAGCACTGTTTCATAGTGAACTTACTCAGGAAACCTCTCTACTTAGGGAGGGAGAGAATATCTGGATACTTATATTCACTGAACTGGAGAAAAACAGCTTAGTTCATTACTGGAAATAACAACTAGAAAAGAATAATGTGTAGCTGACACCACTACTGTTCCTTCTGGCGTTTGACTTTACTTTTCTGTGTTTATCATTTCAATTGCAACTCTGAAACACAATTTGGAGATTCAGTCAAGTGCAATAAAATGAAAATGGAAGACAGGATTTTTTTTTCCCCTTGCTTGCCTGTCATAAATACTTCAGCTGTTTTAGCTGGGATCCTCATGTCACAAAATTGAAATCTTTATGGGACTGTATATTCATTTTTAATATCCAAAGTTAATATTGGGATCCTATTATGTTGAACAGCACAAGAATATAAATCTTGCTTTGGAAAACCTTGAAACTTGATGTGCAAATTAACAAGTGAGGGCCATGAGGGAAAATTTTATCCTCATTTTAAAGAGGAACAATTGGCACGTTAGGAGAAAAGTGTTTTTGCCAAAGCCACACTACAGGGCTGGATGACAAAAAAATTGATGCTCTGTTTCCTCTAGCAGCAAAAGCAGCTCCCAGTGTGGTTTTTTTGTTAGCTTTTCTGCACTGCTGTTTTTCAGATTTGTATTTTGTACTCAGACTGTTTGTCTGCTTACAAGTCTGTTCTCAAAGTAAGTTGCAGTAGCACCCACAAAAGACACAGCAAACTGTGATAAAGGAAAGTAAAACCATTGTCTGAGAAACTTGAGATTTGAAACATTCTTTGGATGACTGTGGCCCTGAGGGCTTGGGGACTTAGTCTCAGAGCACAGTCTCAGGCACTTGCCTGACCACGAGTTATCATTCCTGTTTAGAAGATATAAGAAGCTCAAAAATCTCTGCTAAATGCAGCCATTGAATGCTCAAGTGGATGCTGGAAAGAGCACATGAACGATCATTTTCCTACAAGCAGTTGTTTGAAAAATTCCTGTTGTGCAACTATGAAAAAACATCTACAGTTTACTCTAAAAAGAAATGTTTCAGTGACCAAAAGAACCATTCAGACAATGGAGGAATGGTGGGTGGACTTCTGTGCTTTTTCTACAGTTACAAAGTTTGCATATTTTTCTATTTTATTGCTTTTATAGTACATCATCTTTCAAAACAAAACAGAAACCCCCAGAGGGTAGGAACCCAGCAACATATAAATGGATAGCTTTAGGATGCTGATGGGAATACTGCCAGCAAGGTAAAAAAGAAATATTAAAAAAGTGCCAAACATGCAGACCTGTCATCCTTTGCCTTAATGGGCACTTACAAATGTGCTACTTCCAAGAGAGGTTCTTCCACAATATGATTGTGGTTATAAAACAAACAGCATGGTCAATAATATGATCTAATCTGATTGAAGAGGTCAGTTAGAAAATTATTACCCACTTTACAACCCATTAACATCAAACCTACATTACAGGAATGTATGTGATAGATTAAAAACTTGCTTACTTAAAGCAAGAAGGTCTAAATAAACTCCATTATGAATGTTTTTTTATATTTGAAGCAAAAAGAATTACCCCCTTGGTGACTGGAATGCAATGGGGAGAGTCAGAACAAGTTGCTGAGTTTAGCTTTTTAATCTCTTTGTCTGAATCCTATTTAGTAGATGTTTGGGGAAGTGGAAAAGGCATTTTTGGATGATTAGCTTCTGCTTTGTGATTGACACACTGAGGAGGCTGCAAGAAAGCAATTCAAGGGAAATTGAAGCTGTTGAATGGAGTTACTGGAATTAAGGAAGAAAAAACAAAAGCTTTGCTTGATACAGAGCAAATTATTTGCTGTATCAGGAAAGACCCAATGACCCTTCTAATCTTGTATCCTGCCCACAATGTTGATTTATACCAGATGCTTCAAATGAAGATATAAATCCCCATAATATGTTTACCTGTAATTGTATAATAGTGTGTAAGCAGAGTATGTTCTTTCTTGACACCAGCCCATGATCAGCATATGCCCTGTAGCTCATGTACTGAAAGCTTCTGTCTTTATTCCTAACTGATGAAGTTGCAGATGTTTATGGCTGTCATATAATTTAATGCAGGTGGATGGCTAAGCCTGTCGTGTGGCAAACCACTCGTGCTCACTGAGTAGCCTGAATGTTAGCTAGTAAATTCTATGGCAATTTCTGTTGGATGTTGTGACACAACTTGAGGAGGAAATTCTGTTTGGCTCTGTAGTGCCCTTTAACCACAGGAAGATGGTAAAAGGCTTCTGGCACTAGTTTTCAGAGCAATTATGCAGAATCTACATGTATTCGTATCATCTGCTGGATCAGGTTTTATCCAATGCAAGGTATTATGTGATCAGCTCCTTTCTTGTTTCAACTGGCTTAGCTAGATGCCAACATACCTTTTAGGTATATTGTCTGATATTCCAGCTTGCCTTAGGTTTATTTCCCTGTGTAATTCTGTATAAATGTCAGATGCAAGCTTCTAAGGGAAATCTCTGTGGTTATGTTTGCCTCTAGAGTCTCTGGGAGTAAGGTGAGTTGGAAGGCAATACCCAAATCTGATCCCCCTTGTTTCTAATATACCATCTGTGCTTGGGGTGACTGCATGCATCCTTGCCTGTAGTAAATATTGCACGTAGTGACAGATATGTTTCATGTACCAATGCTGGGATTGTCCTGCGTAATTTGCACTTCACCGTTGAATTAATTTTGCTAATCTGGTGATTGTAACCTTAGTACCTCCTCTGTTGTCTGCATAGCTTCTGTAGGAGGTCCTAAAACTTGAGAGTGACTTGTGACAATGGGCCTTGCTGTGAATGTGAGAACACTGCATTTGTGCACTGTATTCAGGATGGTAAAGAGATAATAACGAAGGCTGGGTTGGACCAGCCCTACAGAAATGCCTGAAGCCCCCCTTCATCAGAGCAATGAACAGACATTAGGTCATGGGGGCAACATGCACAGACGCTTCCCTTGCTGTGCTGGTACTACAATGTTTGTGTCACCATCGTTTTCCCTGTCTCCAGGCTGGAAGCAGCTTTTCAGCAAGATCAATTGCTTCTGTACTGCAGTGCTTCTGGGCACAGATCAGGCTGCTGTACCTCAGCCTTTAATGTAGGGTGGTCTGTGGAGGTTTGTACTGCCAGTGATTTGAACATTTCCAGGCTGGTCAAGGCTATGCTACAGGCCTGTTTACATTTGGCACAGAGCCTATGAAGCTTGGGGGGAATCTTCATACCATCATTTCTGCCTGGCATTCCTATCTGCCTGTGTTGCTCTGACTCAAAGGCATTTACAGGTGACCTGACTCCTTGCCAGGAAACACTCACTTATCTCCTCAGTAACTGCAGCATGTCAGTGAGTAGATTGTGCTTTTTGGCTGCCTGGGGAGGAACTGGATGTCCATCAAGACCAGACTTAAGAGTGACGCAAGGTTTGTGAGCTGGATCTTATTTGCTTGACATATTCAACCTAACATCTGTGAGAAAAAATACCAAGGGGAGGCAGGGTGACCCACACTGTGCAGCTGCAGGAATTGTAAAGTCAATTCCATGCAGGAAGTCCCAACTGGAGTCCTTTATACACAATACATTACTGTGTGTTCACTGCTTCAGTGATGTAGTTTCTAAGATGTTTTGTAATTTTTATTTTTCTTTTGTTGTTTTTTTTTTTGGTGATAAGGAGGAAGAAAACCTTTTATTGTATTTCTGTTAGGGCTGTTTCTAAAGCACTGTATCCCTCATCACCTCCATGCTCTGTCTAGATGCTCTTTCATACTCTTTGTTCCTTCATCTTCAGGAATGGAACAATATATGCCAACAGATAGAGCTATAAATGAGAAAATTTTCTACAAGCTGAGGTAAGAACAATGGTGCAAAGCTATATTACCAGTAGTAAAAGTAAACACAAAGAAGCAGCAAAAGTAGTTGCCAGTCATTACGCAGGTATGGTTTTAGTTGCTGTAAAATTAAACATTTAAAAAAAGAACAAGTGGTTAACTACTGCCAGTTTGTAATAAAGGCAAATAGAATGCAGGTATGCTAGTGATAAGGTTATATCAGCAGTATTATAGAAACAAAAAATCAAAATAAGGATGCTGGTGGCTTCTGTCTGCCCAAAAATAAGAGAGATGATCAAGAGAAGGAAAAGAAAATGTGTCTTCAGAGCAACATAGGTCACCTGTCTCATGAAAACGAGTTTGATATGGTAAAGGGCATGAATCAAGAGTTTTGAAGCACAAAATAGATGAGGGGAATTGTAGAAAGGTTCAATTGCTCTATGCTTGTTGTTGATAAAAACAAACTCCTTTATAATTTATTGTATTTGTTTAAGACTTAATGAAAAGGTTCCTGAACAAGTTGTTTAGTCACTGATCCTTCATTCACACGTCTGGGGCTTTTTTCATAGGAGTACTGAAGTTTAATAAAGCTCATTAGTGCTTCTGTTTCTTTGTGAATGCAAACCATACAGGAGGAAAAAGTTACTTTAATACCTTGGGACTCACTTTGGTCATTAATCTGAAATCTCTCAAGTGAAGGGAAAAATGACAAGCAGAGCATCCTAGCTGATCCAACGTGTTTCTTTCATCACTGGTCAGTTTTCATCATAAAGACTTCATTGGCTATAGCTTTTTTTCTCAGTGTCAAAAAAGGAAGTGATGGAAATATAACCAGGATGTATTTAGATATGGGGGACAGTAATGCCCCTGATGACAGGCAGAGGTAGCTGCTGTGGACATTATGCCTTGTCTGTGGCTGTGTCTCTGTCCATCTGCACTGGATGGAGGTGAGAATGAGCCATGGTCTTCTTTAGAGCAGTATGCAGGATTTTAATTTTTTTTTTAATTATGTTTTAATTGGTTTGAATTATTGTGGGTTCGTGTTTGTTTTACTTGATAACCTGAAGTTTTGGAAAGGAGAGTGTGGTTCAATGACCGAATTCCTCTCTCTGTTCTTATGAATGATGTTGCCCATCAGTAAGTGGAATGTGAGCAGAAATAAGCTGAAATGGTAAAGAGAAATGCTGGTGCAGGAGTAAAAGTTTTTGTATTATTTGTTTTATTTAAACCTTATGGTATCTGAAGGAGATGTGAATTGAGTTTGCTGGGAGTATTTAACAGACTGTTTCTGTTGGATTAATATTGATTTTGTAAAGTTCATTTTATGTAATTACCTTCGACCTTGTACTTGGGGGCTGGAGCCTCTCTCTTGTTCTTTTCTGAAAATTGGAATTATCTGGGTTTTAATGTGATGTAAAAACTTAAAACTAACATCTTAAAGATGATTGTTAGTACAAAAATATATTCCTATCCATCTCTAGTTAGTTCTTTAATCACTTAATGCTGTGGGGATGGTTCAGCACTAAGAAGTTTAGTTTTGTATATAGATTTGTAATAATAATGAAGTTAAAAACAAGCAAAATGTGGTTTTGCATTCAAAGGTATTTAGCATATGAGATTTAAGATTATGGTGTCTCATGAACCTAGAAAAATTACACTTTCTGTTAAAGTTTTTGTTTTGCTATTTCTGTGCACTTTGGTGAGGCCTGCTAAGAGGGAAAAAAAGGTTTTGCTAAGAAATCCAGCATTACTCTGTTGGTACGCTGAAAACATACACTAAACACGCAGGTCTAGGCAATATTTTTCTTTGCCAGGGTTATAGTTTTGTGTCTGTTCCTTTAAGTCAAATCAATTTTGCTATGAGCTTTCTTTGGGCACAGGAATCTTACCATTCTGGAGTCCAAAACTGTGGGATTTTGACCTAGCTAGTAGGCGTGCTTGCCAAGAGAACGTGTCCCTTTGCGGTTTAGTAAATGGCGGGTTTGGTTTTTGTTTTCTCAGGAACTTAAAACTATTTTTCTTTACATTGTGACTGAAATATTGCTGCTTAGTAGAGGGCCACCAATGCTTATATTTTAAAGGAATGGAAATGTTTAACCACATTCATAGATTTTACTAAAATCCTGGCATTTTGTTAAGCATTCTTTTAGGCAAATTCCTAAGCAACACTTTTCCTTTGTGAATTGCCATATGCTGCAGGATTTACCAGCAGCATAGCAGGTCTGCGAAAACCTGGGCATTTAGTGCAGTGAATGTTGTAACAACAAGCTATTAGCACTTTGCTGCTTCCAGCAAGAATAGCTCACTAATTCGGTTTGGTAAAATATGATGATACTTTTAGTGCCAATAATCAGATCTGGAGACTTTCAGAAACAACAATTATAGTGTATCATTTCTGCTGCCCCGTGGTGAAGTTTTCAGGGATTGAAACTGTTTTTGGACACCAATATACATAGCATTGCTAATGTTAGTGATTCATGTATTTACTGAATCAGTTCTTTGTTTGCTGTTTTGCTCAGTTTCTGTTGTTCAGACAAGACAAAAAAGCCCTTTTTATGAAAAGTACATGAAAGTACATCACTATGGGTAAGAATTAAACCATGCAGATTCTGACATAAATAGGAGGCAAATGGCTTTGTAGCAGTTATGCATAAATGAGTAGGTTGTAGTAAGTTGTATCTGAGAGCATAGCTTTGGCCAGGATTGTTGTGAGACACCTCTGGTGTCTGCCAAGGTATAGTGCCATGGTTAAAGTACTGGAGCAATGTGTTAGATTGTATCTGCAGAAACCTAGTAGGAAGTCTCAAAAATACAGCTTTCCTAGGTGTCTCTCAAAAAGCACCTTGAACTTGTTCTGAGGGAGAGTGAGTTGATGCTGAGACATGTCCTATCCCAGTTCCCTTAGCGCAATGCATGTCAGATATTGACTGAGTACAGTGATAAGTGACTTTTTCTGCCACTGTGTGTGTGTGTCCTGGGAGTTCTCAACTGCATGAGCTACCAATGCCAGTCTGCTGCAATAGCAATCCCACCGAGCACTTGATTGCTGCACTCTGAGTGACTTGTCTGGATTTGAGTAGGCAGTCAACAGAAGACAAGGATATCTGGGAGATGAGTAGCTCCCGTGGGACTCTTTGCACTTTGTGTATTGAATCTCTGGATACTTAAAGCAAACAAAACCTGACTGGGATAAGAGGTTTACACTGAAGGTGTGGGAGAGCTCCTAATTCTGGGAGAACCTCAGAAGACCTTGCTGAGAACATATACAGACCTAAATCAAGGTGTTCAGGGAAAGATATTTTGTGTGAAGTGTGACATGAGAGAGATGCACAGACATGGACTCTAAGGCTGTATAATCCTTGGCTTACTAACTGCTCCACACATGGGGGCTTTCCTGATAACCCTGAAGTGATAGAAAGAGTCCATCATTTACTTTCTTTGTTTCTGAACCAGGCATCCCATCATCAGGCTTTCTCCTGCCATGGTAACATATTAACTGCTTCAGGTTAGTACTTATGGGTGAACTAATGTGAAAATGTGTCTGAAGTTAGATTTTTTTTTAAACTGTATCATTATTTTCTTTTTATAAGAGGATTTTTTTGAGATGTCATTTGAGATCAGTGCGATGACTCTCCCTCCGCTGATACTTGGCAACCTTGCTTTTGCTGCTGTTTATGAAACCTTATGATTGGACACTTTAATTGCAGACAAATATGGTTTAGACTTTTGCTGAAGATCTGTAGATGATGACTGCATACATTTTTTCCTGAAAGCTCAGATACAATAAACCTCAAGAGAGCTTCATCTCACTACAGTTTTAGATGTTTGCTACACCTGATGCAACATCTAAGAGACCAAGAGCAAACCCAGAGTGAGGATTTGTCAGTACACGTGGCTTGTGAACTGGTCAAAGTTCTGAATCCCTTGCAGTGATGATGCAGCTTCATGGGGAGATTTCACCCCCTTTTTTAGGAGTGGTAATTTTATGCCTCTGTGGCAGATTAGCATGAAGACAGCTATGAATATGGATTCAAGAACACAGCATGTATTTTTTTTTGTGGGGAATGAACAGTTAGGCACACAACCAGAGAAAGAAAGGATAGTGCCTTGAGTTAGTGATAAGGTAACAAATGTACAGGCAGGTTCAATACCACCTAATAAATTCAAATTAGGGTTACAAAGGGCCTAATTAGCAGATTAATATTTTGGTCCAAGGAACATAGGTAAAGTATTATAGCACGTGAACTCTGCAAGGAAGTGAGAAAGAGAAGAGTAACTCAGGCTGAACTCTTCCTCTTGCCTTACCTTTTTCTCTGTCTGGTGTGATTCTCTGAATCATCTATGTGAAATGGATGTGTAAGATGGAGTGTCAAAGAAACACACAGATATCTCATGCCTCAGTTAATTTGTATCAAGAATCCCTGTCTGAACAGCAAAATCCAGGCTTTTGTAGGAATCTCATATAGGGAAGTCTTGGATTGGACTTTCTCACGTTTTAAGTGTCCCAGTTGTTTCAACTGTGGGAGACAGGGATGCCAAAAACTTGCAAAGACCACCCAATTTACTTTTTTTTTTCCCTGCAATGCGTGATAGTACTCACAGGTGAGAGGAGGAAGTGCTGCATTTAGGAAAAACATCAGTATCCGTGATACTGCTGCATCACATACAGTCAAAGTACACACAGTATGTATAGGTCAAACCTGACTAACTGGCTTACTGGTTTCTGGAATAGAATTCTCACAAAAAATATGTTTACATTTAATGGAATTGCAGTTATATTTCTGACAAAGATTAAATTTATTTATAGATAATGTGTTTTGTAGTAAAAATGTGCACCAGTATTGGAGACAAAACAAGTGACTGTATAAATACTCTGAATTGTATCTTTTGTTGGGTGTTTCAGTTAAATTTACTGATATTTAAAGTACTGAAGATAAATATTTTGAGGCAGAACATATATTATTATTATTTGTGTTTTTGAAGTTGGATTACAAAATCAAAAGTACAGCAAACATATACAGTGACCTCTTTCATAAACCTAACAGACTAACCAGGAATCAAACCCACCACTTCCTGTGTAAGTTCCAATACTCAATTTGGAAGGTTGTATAACTAGATGCTATGAGCAAACCCAAGTGTTGTCAGGCATGATTATGAATTTCCAGATGAGTAGGTAGCATACAGCACAGTTCAAGTGCTTACCTCTAATATTCATATGCTATTTGTGTCATTTAAAACAGTGACTGAGTTAGGCTTGCCTTGGGAAATTAAGGATTACACCTTTTTCCAGGAATTGAGCACTGCCATGGATGAAATTCACTGGAGCAATAGCCAGCTGGGGTGGAAGGCCTCTGTAGACTTAGCATATACTAAGTTTCTCTGTTGTACAGTTTGCTGTATGACACTTGGGTAAGTACTGGTGCCCTACAGTTTCTGGCATATCCCATTTCCCCAGTAATTCTCTGTTTCTACAGTCATCTGTACTGTTAGTGTGTCCTGGAAAGGACTTTCTCCTGTGAGTAAGATGCCAGCTGGCCAGTAGATGATACACAGGCATTAGCTGCCACTGGGGAAAATCAGGGTGAAATTAGTCATTTAGAATACTTTGGCACAACAAAGTTCTGAACCCCTGGTCAATGGTAGTGTGTTTAGATACAGTAGTGTTATTCTACCAGTTAAGTGCCAAAGAGCCAAGTTTTCCAATGTAGACTTAAAGCAAAGTTAGAACTCTGAAAATAAATTGTATTAAGAAGAGCTGGTGAAATCCTGCTAGTGAAAGGGAAAGTACATAAATGAGGTACGCATGCCAAATATTGTGTTAAATATAATAGCACTGGTAAGGCACAAGACCTTTTACACATATTCTTCTCAGGTTCCTGAATTTGGTTGAAAAAATAGCTTAATGAACCAGAAAAAGCATATTTCACCTTCAGGCCTTTGCTCCTGAGCATGTTCCCAACAGGGACACTGTTGAGTATCATGTTCCCAAAATAAATGCTAATGTAATGACATCCCAAGACATTGTAACAGAAATTTCGTAATGCAGTGGGAGTTAGTCATCTTATGCTGTGATTTATCTCAATTACTCATTTCTTTATTTTGGAGAATATGTATACTACAGAATCAATGCCCTGAGCCATGCTTGTTGATAGTGCTGCTTTTAATGCTCATGTTACTACTCAGAAAGATGTACTTTCTTCTCTGGGGAAAGAAGTAAATATGTAGAGTGATTCTGTTTTCACAGTATACATAACTGACAGACCTGGGGGAAAGTATTTTATAACTTCTCAGAATACTTTGTTAAATCCAGATACATCTGTAATGTATGAGCTGTATGCCCTCCATATATCTATAACTGGTCTTTCTGCATAGTTACAGTTAAAAGAAGTCTGTAGAAGAACCCATCTTCAGCTTGTACAAGAAAGTGGTCTGCTGTAATACAGAATCTCATGTAGTTTCAGACATGACTGCATTAAATAATTCTTATTTGTCACTAGACTAATAGGGAGTCCATATAAACTTAGCCAAGTGGAAATAGTGTTGTGAACTTTTCACCCGAAGTTAGCTAGTAAGGGACAAAACTGTGGAGCTGTAGTAAGGATCTGTGTGGGATTGGAGGCAGTTTCTTCCCACTTCTTTACCTCATGGGAGCATGAAAGTTAAGCTGTCATCTGATCTGCAGGAAAGAGAAGCCCAAGAGTGTTCGAAGCTTGGGAGGTTCCCCCCCTCTTTTGTTTTGTTCTGTTTCATTTAAAATTAGACTATACTGAAGTCATATAAGTAAAAGAGTATTTCTCCTTTTTTTTTTTTATTGACTGGGCAAGATAAGATAAAACCTACATGTATTTAAGACTGCAGCTGACTGTGTATCATCCATCTACCTTGGATCCTGTGCTGCAGAGATTTATGCAAGGGCCCTATGCAATAGGAATCCAACTGGTGCTGACAGCAGGTCACCTGCTGCCCTGGACTCCAGGCCACCATTTGAGAAGTCCTGGTAAAAGGATGATGGAGATCAGATGTCAACTTCTTACAGATCACATCCAGAGCAACTGGAGCTCCCTGCTCATATTGCAGCTTATCAATTGTGTCTGCAATATGTGGTATCTTGTATGTACAGTAACAACAGGATTACATGCAAATGATCATGACATTTTGTTTTCTTTTGTACCAAAATACTGGCATTTCTTTTCACATGAAAACCTCATCTAATGCTTTGACGTTCCAGATAAAATCTGAAGGGGATTTTCTAATGGAAGCATAAATACTTGAAGGAGAAGCTGCAAAGAAAAAAAATAGGGGAATTCTGGGTTATCTGTTATAAGTAATATCTCTTGACTAGTCAGATATGCTTAACGTTATTACTCTGATCTTTATGCACAGAGATTCTTCTGTATGGGGAAAAAACAGAAAGCAGAATACTCTGAAAGATCATGCTCATCCATCTTTGTCCCCTTTGTGCTTGCACAACAAAAGCTTAAGAGTGCACTAAGTATAAATGGTGGTAATGTACTGATGGGAATACTTTCAAAGTGGACAACACAGCCTGGATGAAGCCCAACACTTAAGGGTATGAAACCTGTGATTAATCCTTAGATCCCCTTTCTCGTATGTAACACTGTGCACTTTAAAGTCTAGGAAGGTAGTTTGAAAATGATGGTAGCTCTTATGCAATAAAGATTTATCAAAAGGTGTGTATTTGCAGGTAGGGAAGTGACAAGCACTAGGATGTATTGAGGTAGGAAATAATTTCCAGGCGTTTTAGGGGAGCTGCTAAGAAACTGCATCAGGGAGAAAAGCTTCCTGTGAAGTTTGGGGAACATGGGAACAAAAAAAAAATAGTTTACCCTTTTTGCTTTGCTGGGAATCTTCTTCCAGAGTCTGTGAGCTGCTTTTACCACCACCCCCCACCCACCCTTTTTTTCTTTCTTTTCCTCTTAGGGATGCCATCTGGTTTTCAATGTTTACTTCTTTTTCCAAGGCGACAATATTTTGGGATAGGAAGTGTCCTTTTGCCTTTGATTTCTGTGTGACATTGGTTTACTGTTCACATATACAATTTGTCAAAAACTTTCTAGTAACTTGTGTTGATCTGTAGAAAAGCTATTTGCTGTCAGCATCCTTTGCTTTTTACCATTGCCATTTCCAATGCTGTCTTTAAAAGATAATTTTTTTCTTTTTTTTAAGAAAATGAAATGATTGATCCTACCAGTATTTGATAATTGATGGCTGTATTTTTCCATATACTATGGAGTTATTCCTATACTAGCTATAATATTCGTTACCCTTTTGGATCCCAAGCTACTATTTATAGCAAAGACAAGAATCTGCACAAGGAAACGTGGACTTGATTAATATCCTTAATTACACTGCACTGGACCAAAAGGTAATATTTCTTACTGCCTCCTGTTAATAATCAGTTATGTCTCAAAGCACTTGGATCAATAACCTATATTTTTTCCTTCAACACTCTTCTTATTGTATTAGCATGAAAGTATTCAGATGAAGAAGACTGCGAATGTTAACTAAAATTCTTCACAAACATGTTATTGATGTACTAAAAGTTTGTCAAAATGAAGACATTCAAACAGCTCAGCAGTTGGCATTTTTTAACCGAATGTTTCTTAGAGGATATCAGCCAGCTCTGTGGAGTGCAGGGACATTAAGCAGGGAAGTGTTTTATAAGGGCATGTGTTCATCTCTTGACTGTTTGCCTGGTAAGGCACAAGATAATTCCCACTTTGTGCTAGAGCAGCTCTTTGCTTAAGCAATTGTGGACTCTCAGGAGTCCACACATATATTACTTTAGGTACAGCACTGTGTCAACAGCACTTCAGGCTGGGGCAGTGGGACCTTAGCCTGTGTGTTGTGCCCACATGCAGACATGATTTAAGCTGGTTGTCCTTTGGCTTCAACTGTAAATTCCAGGTTAACTGTGTGGTAGTCAGCTGTCTTCTCCATATGCTCTGTGATGGTTTGCACTGTTGCTGGCTCAGTGCACTGGGGCTCCTGCTGTTGCTGTTCATCCTCTGAGTTTTGTCATTAGAGCCTCTACACCCATTGCTAAGTGAATTATCAGTATGATGTGTCTTAATTTCTTTGGCAGCCTCATGGAGCCAAGGTGATAGAGAGAATTGAGCTTCTATAGGCTTCCATTCATACCCGTAACTTTGAGTACGGTGCTGTGTACTGGTGTATATGCAAGCTTGAAACTGTCCCAACATGGAATTGTTTAACCAAATCCTCAGTCCATACCTATAGCCTCGACCTAATTGCAGCTGTAATATCTTATTGTCTCAAGGAGGATTGTCAAGAGGACGGGGATGGACATTTTCAGTGGAGCCCAATGACAGGACAAGGGGCAATGGGCACGAATGGGAACACGGGAAATTCTGTCTGAATACGGGGAAAAAATTCTATACTTTGAGGCTGACAGAGCACTGGAATGGGCTGCCCAGAGAGGTTGTGAAGAGTCTTTCTCTGGAGATACTAAAAATCTACCTGGATATGATCCTGTGGTCTAAGTGACCCCGCTTTAGCAAGGAGCTTGGATCAGATGACCTCCAGATGTCCCTTCCAGCTCCAACCAATCTCTGATTCTGTGATGATACTGACAACCAACAGTCTGCTCTCTGCTCCCTGCAATGTTAAATCATAAAGGCTAAACCTTGAATTGCTGTTAGTTTTGTGGAGAGTGGAAGGAAAAGAAATCCCTGAAGTGAAAGTGATAGGATGTGGATAACAGATTTTAATTGCTGCTTTCTCAGACTGTCTGTAGCCTGGCTAAAACAGATTTTCCTGCTGATTCGCATGAAAGAAGACAGTGTTTTAAATATTGATGTGTATCTGAAGGCATTCTAAAGGGCCCAGATGGACCTTTTCAACTATATTTTTCTGATAATGTTTGTTGTGTTTTTTCTAATTGGCAACCACTGGGTTTGAGTCCAGGACATCATCCTTCCTGACCATTGCTGTTCCATGGGCAAGTGTGAGTGTCTGATCTCCTTCCTACAGGCTGCTGAATATGTTAGGTATGTCACTAACATAAAACCAGAATGAATAGATTTTTTTTTCCCCTCTTTTTGTTTTGTTCAGTCTTTGATTGAGGAACTATTTCACTTGAGCCAGGACATAAGTATTTTATTTTTAAACTACAAAGATACCCAGCAACTGAGTTTTTCAAGTTTTTTTCAAGTTAACTGAAGCAAAATGAATCATCAAAATGTTTGAAGTTTATTATGTCAATTTTACAGGTTTGGGGTTTTTTTAAGGTTTTTCAACCAGACAATATAGACTGATTTTTTTTTTTTTTAAAAACTTGGATTCACAGCCATGTTTGTCATCCCAGGATTGTTTTCTGTAAACACATTATCCAGCCTTCCTCGTCTCAAATTGCTGAACTCTCTAACCACATGATTTTAGCAAGACAGCCATCTTCAAGTCTGCTTGATGTAAAGACATTTTAAACAAGTTCAAAGGGTTAACATACAGGACAAGAGAAAGGCTATTTCTGTATCTGAGACTTCAGTGGGAATGATTTACAGTGAACAGGAGAACATATCTCAAAAGCAATCTTTTTATCTGTCTCTGCCTGCAGAAAAATTTATGATGACGTAAGGATATCTATAATGGCACAATTTACATGGCACCTTTTGGCTGATGAGAAATAGCAGTCTCAAAATGACTGAAGAGATTAGGAGTTTTAGCCTTGTTTTCAAAAATAATGTATTCATAGAATTGCTGACAATTTTTTCTGGTTTAATCATTTCACTTTTAATCATTTTCACAATTAATCATTTATTACATGTATGTCAGACCCTAAAATAATAATGCAAATAGAAGCCTTATCAATCAGCTGGTTCAGTTTTAATGCTCTTTTGGTTCAGCTTTTTTTTGTCTTTCAAATGAATTTGGCAGCTTCATGTGTTGTTGCTTAAAACAGCTTGAGGATGTGCTAAGTGATTCTATGCTGTCTGGTATAACTGGCAAAACTAAGTGCAAAAAAAGCAGAAGTGTAATTTCTTAAGTATCAGTGGTACATTGAGACTTAAATCCTATTGATATTTCACTCAGACTTTGGGTTCTAAATGCCCAGATTTTCTGAGTCAGTAGCACTTGAACTTCTAGGACACTTAAATGCTCAGTATTACTTCCCTCCTTTGCTCTGAGTTCAGCTCAGGTGTTTTAGATGTGAGAACCTAAATCCTGGTCCCAAGCAGAGTTGATACTGTTAAGATTGCTTGAAGCATAAACTTTTTGGAAAAACTGATGCATTTCTTCAGATACTGTTGGAGAGGTTTCTAAGTTATCAACAGAGAAAATTTTGATGAAACTAAGAGAGCACTTGGGGTTGCTGATGGCCTGGTATTAGGCCACTCATGCGGCCAGCAATGGGAGTCCTCAGTTCAATCAGATGCTCTTCCTCAAGACAAGCAGCCCAGCACAGCTTTGCTACTATTGTGGGGTAAGATTTCCGTCACAACGCACTTGATTTGGGAACTGTGTAACAGATTGGGGTTTGTTGTTTTTTTTTTTTTTTTTTTTCTTGTTTGGGGCTGGGAGGACAAAAAGAAATCATTGGCAGAAAGTCTCTGCTTTATGGTAGTAGGGGTTTTTTTAATTATATTTTTTATTTTTTTACATCCATAAATACTGGACTTTCTGCCTCCCATTCTCCTCCTAGTATGCAGGAGTACTTTGGGGTTCCTAGTGAAAGACCTCTTGTACTTTAAGGGTAAAGAGACAAAATGTTAAGCTATGTCCCTCTCCCCCTCACAGACCAAAGCCACACTCTTTCGTTTCCAAGGTTTCATAAAACCAGCCATAATGTCTTTATGCTTCTGTATTCCATCATCACTTTTTCATTGAGTTCTCGTTGCTGTGACTCCACTACCGCCGTTGAACAATTTTGTGTGTCCTCAGGTGTTACATCCTTCAGAAAGGAAATGGTAAAGATCAGTTATTATATCCTCTGTGACCTTTTGGTTTATCATTTTAAATGACCTGCAGCAGACTCTGCCTAAGGCGTGCAGTTGCTTTGTGGCACAGTGGTTCCAAATGTCAGTATTCTGCACATATTTTGCATGTAGTTGTTTGTTAGTTTAGATGGAGATGGGGAAGTTTGGTGTGTGCCTCAAGGGGATTTGATTTTAGGTGAGACCAGCTAATGAAATACATTGTATGGTGTTAATTGCTATGTTACACTGTATATAATCACTTCTGTGGTGACTACATGCCATATCAAGGATACTACTGTAAAAATCACCCAGACTGATGAAGAATGAACCGGACAAGCACAGCAGTGATGGAACCAGAGCTGGCTTCTTAATGCAGCAACCCAATAACATACACCAATTTTTCTACCCCGAAGGGCAGAAAGTCATGGACTACGTTAATTCAATAGACTTTTACAGTAATAGTGCATAGATTCAGGGAATGGTATTTGTATATATATGTGTATATATCAAAGGACCAAGAAGGATGATGGTGGTTACCTGTATTGGAAAGTGTGGGATCTAGGCATGACATAAATGGTACAGAATAAGGGGTGGAAACTGTCCTGGTTTTGGCTGGCATAGGTTTAATTTTCTTCCTAGTAGCTGGTACAGTGCTGTGTTCTGAATTAACTATAAAAATAATGTTGATAAAACGCTGATTTTTTTAGTTGTTGTTGTGTAGTACTTACCCTCAGTCGAGGATTTTTCAGTTTCCTATCTTCTACCAGTGAGGAGGTGCACAAGAAGATGGGAGGGAGCACAGCCAGGATAGCTGACCTGAACTGTCCAAAGGGATATTCCACACCACTGAGTGTTATTTTCATTATATAAACTGGGAAGTTGGCCAGGAGATGCTGATCAATACCCAGGGAAGGACTGGGCATCAGTCAGTGGGTGGTGACCAATTGTGTTGTGCATCACTTGTCTTTCTTGGGTTTTATTCCTTCCTGTCTCTCCCTTTCATTACAATTTTTATTACATTTTACTTTATTTCAATTATTCAGCTGTTCCAATCTCAGCTCACGGGTTTTACCTTTTTCCAATTCTATTCTCCATTCCACTGGGTGGGAAAGGGGGAGTGAGAAAGCTGCTACATGATATTTAGTTGTTGGCTGGGGTTAAACCACAACAATAACTTAAAATGTGGAAATGCTTAGAGTATTTTGGGTCTGCCTAATTGGTAATTAGCTAAAATCCTTTGATAATCACCAATGAGACTTGCATGCCTTTTCTAGGGAAAATGCTGCAAACTCTAAAAGGCTTTGGGATTTTAATTTCTTTGCAAAAAACCCCCTCAGAGTAGGTGAAAAAGCTGTGTGGTGCTCGGGGAAGGTCATTAAAGTTTTCAATTTAAATTGATTACAAGGAAATGATATGCCAGAGGAAAAAACAATAGATGAAAAGAAGTGTCCTGGATGGCAAGAGAAGATGAATGCTGTATGTTTTCCCCACCTCAGATTGTCCATGACAAAGTATGATTGTCTAATATCTCGAGATGAGGAGGCTAATACAAGGCCATAAATCACAGTGAACAGCTTTTCAAATAATAACTCAGTCTGCCTTCTCGCTAATAGGCCCCAAGTTAGGACCCTGAAATACTGAAAATAAGGCCAGCACTCACCTCCATGTGGGTGACAATGACTTTTGCATAACCTGTATTCACATAGTCTGGGGAGACAGCTGAGAGCAAAGCATATTGCTATTACAGCAAATTTGTAGCCTGCTTGTTAGTTACTTATATGTAAAGATTATTAATAAAACTTATGGAAGAAGCATTTTGCATGGTTTAGCTAACATCCATTATTTAAACTCATATAACCCATGTAAATATAGAACTGGGTTTCTGGCAATATTGTTTGTTGTATGATTAGATTCCCAATTTTCCACAGCAAATTTTAAAGTTGTGTCTGATGCTCATGCATGAGATATCATTATTGTATCATTATCTTTCTCTCTGACTTTTCCTTCACCCAGCCTTACTGACACAGAATCTAAGACAGAAATAATCTGAGACAGAAAATATGCTTTTTCATATGAGAGGCTTGTATGACATATAAGACCACATATAAGCTCTAATAAAATGTATATTTAAGTCTTTTCTTCCCATAGTTAAAATTTGAAAGGATGCAGACAGAGAACAGTGGAACAGAAGTGTGAGAGAAATATATTCATAATCTATGGGCATTTTGAACTGTATAACTAGGAAGATTAAGATGTCTCATTCTCTCTGAAAGAATTACCTCAATGGCGGGTGAAAATTATTATCCTTATTTTAAGTAAAATCAAATATCTGGTATGATGACAATGTGCAAGGATTTATGCACAGCCAACACACTAACAATTTCACTGGTGGAAAGACACGCAGGTCCAAATATCAGATACATGGTTTGTAATTAAAATTTCCCTTTTCCAAAGAATTTCCATATCAATATCTAGTTAAAAGGAAGCATCTTTGCTTCTTTTGCTTTGAGAAACAAAGCATTTCCTTCTGATATAGGTTTATTTGTATGCATTTTTGTTGTTGTTGGAACTTGGAGTTTGTGAAAAACTCCCAAAATTTGGGATTAATTTTTTTTCAAACAAATTAAAAATACTGAACTATAGCAAATCTTGTTTATTTTTTTGGCCCTTGTATTTCTGAAGTTAAGAATTTGGTCTTGAGTTCAAAGAAAAATGTTATAATTTTGCAAAAATATGTAAAAATAGTAGATGTTTACAGCTAAATAATAGTTATAAAGTAAAGGAAACAATTTGCAGAAATTTGAAATTTTAGTACATCCTCGCTGCAAGATTTGAAAGGTGAAATGTATTACTACAAACAGAACTCTGAAATAGAACTGAAACAAAGTATCTCAGTGACTGTTGAACTTTACAGCAATGTTGTCATTTAAGTCCAAAACCTCTGAAAATCTTGATGAACTGAACAAATGTTTGATTTATAGTACTTGTTGTCTTAGCAACTAACTATATTTGATTAATATTAATCGGAATAATTTGATGGATTACTCAGTGGGACAACAGGACCACTTGATTCTCTTTTGAGCCCTGCTGGTATTTAACTGCTCTGCTTTTAGTACTTTTCTTGCATCTAAAATAGAATCTTTCCATCAGGTTTGAGATCAGAGGTGGGAAAACACAGTACTGAGAATTATTATTACTGAAAGATGCTAAGATATTGCAAAACTAGATGAGCCTTTTTGTACCTCACCAAGTCTCACACCATCTTACTTCCTCTTGAAGCCTTAGTAATTTTTTTTACATATATTTCTTAATTAAAGCAAAATGAAAACAACTTATTATAAATGTGATAATTTAAATACAAAAGAACACTGGGTTTAGCAGAGAAAAAGGGAAGTAAGAACTTAAGGGACTGGAGCTCTGAAGTTCTGTTTCTTTTACACAGATTCTGAAACATAAGAATAAGGTAATGTGCTCATAATTTTTAACTTTCTCTTGATTATCTTCTGTTATAGAAGAATTAAATCATGTTTTTTTTTCATTATATAGCTTTTCTGGTAATTCAAAAACAATTTTTTCATCCATTTTCCAACCTTAGAAGCAGTGCCAGTGTTTGGTCCCTCTTTCATGTAAAGAACATGAAAATAACTATACAAAACCAAAACCTTTTCAATGTAAATCTGCAATAATCTCACATAAAGTGAGAGTATACTCGAAATAAGAAATTTACACTCAAACTAGTTCAAATAAACAAATGAATCAATGAGCTAAAATGTCTGTTTCTCAGAGAAAGCAGCCTTAACCTTTATAATTGTCTTATAAACCCCAAAATGCCTATTGATTATCTTGATTGCCAGTGATCCTGAATTGTTTAAGATGAAGGGAAGATTGTTTAATGTACAGGCAGTAAAGAGAAAACTCTCCTTGTATGACATTTAAATATCTGTCTTATGCTTGTCCTACAAGGCAGAATCCCTTTCTCGTAAGAGGTACACAAGGAGATTAAGACAAAATGTCATTGATTCACTGCAGGTTAATCCTCCTACAGGGGAAGATTTATTTATGTACAATTACTTCAAAATATTCTCTTTAATGTCATTCTTTCAGTCGTCTTGACTTAAGTTTTAAAAGGATTCTCTGGTACAGAAGTCCCTGTCTATCTTAGATGCAGGTTGTTCTGTAAGCTTAGTCCTCTTACAACTAATTTATTTTGCAGGGTGCAGACCATCTTTCTGGAAGAAGTCCTGTCCTCTACATGGGGCAAAATACTCTCAAGGCTTGCTCAGTGTTGACAGGCTAATGCAGGCTAGAATAGCATGGACCTCAAACCACATTTGGTTTGGTATGTGAAATGTATCCTGTTTCAAACTATCAAATTCACTTCCAAATTTTAAATATTTTACTGAATCAGAGCATTTGAATTAAAAAAAAAAAAGGAAAAAATTTCAAATTACAGAGGAGTAATTTAGAATGGAGCTTTCTGTAAGAGGTAATCTCTGTGAAAGTCTTTGTGAAAAATAACTACTTTCAGATAGTTCCCAGTCTAAAATGCATTTAAATTAATTTTCTTTTCAGTGGTTAGCAGATGAAATAATTATTTTAGACTCTCTGAGAATGCAATACCTATAAAACTTATTGGGGTAAGGAGACTAGGAGGACCAGCTAGCTTTAACAGAAACAGTTCCACTGAGTGCATGTGTAAAACAAATACTGCTAGGACAAAAAATTACTTTGTACTCTAATCATGATCATATTTCCTGTTGTCAGTTGTACAAAAGCAGTGCATCAAACATCCAAATGAGTTGAGATGTGTTTTGCTGATTATTGAAGCAGATGGTACATCTCAATTAGGGAAAAATATTTTCTGTTGGCTTATTATACTTTTAAATTAAATTCAGTTTGAGTGAAAGATCAAACATAAGAAAACAAAGGATTTTTTCTGGTTCTTTTATCATCAGGCTGTGTATTGCACAGAATAGTAATGTATTCCATTAAGTAGTAACCATGAATGGCAAAACAAACTGCTTATTCCATTTAATTTTTTCCCGCCAAAGTATCAGTATTATTATTAAACAAAATAGTTTAAGAGCTGGCACTTGGTCAGTGAAGTTAATTTAGTTTGAGTTGCACAAAAGTTACTTTGGATTAGAAGGGATGATGGAAAATACATCAGTTGTGTAGGAGAAAAGCAGCAGGTTGTTCAAGAGGTGACATTATCTGCCACTGCCTTGCATGAAGGGCAGCTGGTTGCACAAGGGATTATCTCACTGTGAGTTTTACCAGATGTGATTTATTTTGCATCTAATTTTTAGAAAAGTACCTGTTGGTATAGTAAAACTTAGGTCACTTACCAGATATGGCAGGCACACTATCATGGTGAGAACAGTAACAAAATATAAAAATAATAATTTCTTGTTGTGTTTGCTTATTTTGCAAAAGAAATAGTTCCAGGACCACAAAACTGAATTGAGGAATTACACTTACTTCTCTTTCATTTGATGCAAAGCTTTTGTCATGGGAAATACAGTTTTCTATAAATTGCATTAAAATCTTTAGATATAACATTTTAAGGTGAAGTGGTATTTCATTGCAAACTATCATGTGGCTGAGAAAACTGAATACTGAATACTAGGAATTCAGTAAATCCTCTCAGGCAGGTATCTTGAGGATATAATGTTAACTGCTACAATTAACACTGATTATGACTTGGGTAGCCTTAGAATTATTAGAAAAAGGATTAAATCATCTTTGATTTCACAGCTCCTATTGAGGAAGTAAAAACAAAAAATGTTTGTGTTACTACTGCTGTGATGTTTACTCAGAGAAAATGTGCTTTCATACCAATCCTTTCATTTGGAATAGATCCTTAATCAGTCAAATTTTAACAGTAGTCCTTGCATTCTTCTGCTTGGGAGACTATTCTGTAGTATTCTGGACAAAGAAAGCAAAGGAATTTGAGGGATTCTGAGGGAAATGGGTCACATTTATTCCTGCTGCAGCCAACCTCTTTATCGATGGATAATGAATTATATAAAAATGAGTTTTTTCTTACATTGAAGATGAAGCTGAAATTCTTTCAAAAAACCACAAATGGGCAAAAGTGGTTTTCTTAGTCATTTTCTACCTGAATGCTAAGTGTTTATTATGGTACTTCATTTATCATTCCAAATATTTAATTTTAAGACAGCTCTTGCTGTTTTATACTTCCTGTTGTTATCAGGTCAAAGCATTTCTGCCAGGAACATTTGGAACAGGCAGTTATGCTTTTGTCTAAACTATTTTTATTGTCTTCTGTTTTACAGGGGTTTTTCTGTATCAAAGTATTTTCAACTATCAGGAATATTGCATAGAATAATTATAAACAATTATTGGTCTCAACTAACTTTGAGAACATATTATGGCTTTCTACAAAGGCTCCAGGCAACCATGAAAGGGACAAAGTATTCTCTGTCTACTGTCCCTGGCTGTGAAAAATAGTGGTCTGAAGACTTCAGATATTTGAAACTTCATTTATTTTTTGATTTGTTAAAAAGAATTAAATACTAAAATATGGTTGAAACTGAGATCATGGAATATTTTGCTTTAGTTCATTCAGCTGAAATTCCTTTGAAGTGTGTTTTAGAATACCAAACTACCCCCATTGTACTTTGTTTAGTAAAAATGGTTGAAATGTATCCGCAAGCGTTTTGCATTTGTGAGAACTGGCTTTGGGGACACAGTTTTATTTGTGGAAAATGGACTGTATTATTCAGGTTTACTGAATAATACCTACTGAAAAATGTGGCTATTTTGATGATGGCTAAAGGCTTTAGCTCAGTATACAGCATACAGTTTTTCTGCTACCTCTGTACATAAGTTGGTGGGCAAGAAGCACAAGGTTCCTGCTGTATAACTGGCCATCCTAGCACTCATTACTGGAAAACATCCTTGGCTTTTCAGGTAGAGAAGTCAGTGCTTGGATAAGCTGGTAAAACTAAATTATTTCTGTGCTTGAGCTAAATTTTCCAGGTCAAGTTCAAAGAATGTTAGCATATATAAATTACTTGGTTGGTTCTTGGAAAGAGAGAACATAATTTTTCATAGTTGCCTAACTTTTGTTACTTACTATCAGAAGGTTCCAGTCACTTGGACAGCTATTCTCCTTGTTTAGCATTAAAGACAATGAATATTGACTACAATGAGAGCAAATGAATTGTTGTCTTAGGGTATAAAATAATTAGAAGTTAAAATACAGTGAGATTTTTCTTCTGTAGAAATGTTTCAGTTGACAAGCACAAGTTCAGGAAAAAGAGATTATGAAAGTCAATATTGGTCAGGACAGCACCAGAGCTTTTTCTCTCAACCATTTTCTTTGGCAATCAAAGCCATTTTCTTTGGCAATCAAAACCATTTTCTTTGGCAATCAAGGACAGTATCAGTGGATTTCTTTCATCTTCATCCTACCTTTTTGGGGGAGACAGGAGGGGTGCTATTTTGTCATGTTGTACTTAGAGAAAACGTCAAGAAATGCAAAATCTAAAATGTAAAATTTGAATGGCAGTGTTAATTTGCCCAAACTACACGTATTTCTATGTGTGAGTAACAGTAAGAAGAAGGATCCGAAAACCTCAGTACAGCATGATGTTAGCTGGAATTGCTTCATGTTTAGTTTTGGTTTTACTTTTATCAGGTGCAACTTTGCTCTTGCGTATTTTACTTTAGAATTTCCTTTTATAAAGGACTTTATTTTGCTCAGCTGGTCCCAGTTTAAATGATGTCAGCTAAGCCAAAGAACCTGAATGTCTGTCCTTTATGATGTCCCGTATTTTGGCCTTGATTAGTGGTGTTGCTTACACTGTCAATTATTAGCAGATACTGCTGCTGCTCTGCTCTTTGATCCTTTCAGCCTTTCATTCTGCCACGTCTGGTGAATAATGATGATGGGGAGAGCAAGGTCTGCTTTGTTCAAGGACTACAGGCCACTTGACATGCATTACTTCTTCAGCAATGCTTTCTGATATTTATGAATGTAAGGCCTGATTCAAAAGTAGTGTAGTGTCAAATGAATACAAATCCAGAAAGTACAATGGGGTTTGGAACAGGCCTTTGTATTGTGTTCTCCAAAGCAAAAAATAACGGCGAATAACTTTCAACTCTGTACAATGACACTTGTAATGCTGCAGGACTGGAAGCAAAGAATGGTCTTCCAGCTTTACTCAGCAGCCTACTGAGTTCTTTCAGTGAGCCACAAAGATAAATATTGGTCAATAAACTCTGTCAAAGAGAAGAAAGAAAACCCCAGAATTACGTCTCAATTACCACTGGATTTAGGGTTAGGCATGGTTAGAATTATTTTTCTGGCCTCTGCTTTGCTCTTCAGACAGTTGTCTGATACAATTCTTGTGAGTGTGTTCTAATTTAAAACTGGGGGGGGATAGTCACTGGTCTTTCCTGCAAGTTTCTGAGTTCTTGCCGGCTGCCAGCCTGCCTTGGCTCTGAGGGGGCAGCCACAGGACAGCCAGTGGTCAGCTTTGGCCTGAGCTCTCCCAAGGACAGGGCAGGGAATGGGTCTGTGCAGATCTGTTGAAGAAACATGGTAAACACAACCTTAGTACCCTACTGCTGATTTTCAGAGTATCATCATGTACACAGTCTGGTAGGTGAACAACCCTATCCATTAAAAATAACAATAATGCCACCTTTTCTCCCACATTCAATTAAAGATTAAACTTGAAACTTTAGATACACTTGCACTGTTGTATGTATTTTCCCTTACACATTTGGACATTGCTAGATAAATTATGTACTCAGACTCCCTTTGAGGCGTTTTCAACTATTGTTAAAACTGGTTTATTCTAAAATCACCTAAGCCTAATTAACCAAATTGGCTGTAGATACTGCTGTAACAATTTGGCCTTTGTAATTACATGAGGTCTTTAAACCAGAGATTATTAATTGTAAAACACTGATATTTAAGTGTGTGCAGAGGGTTCAGAAAGTGCAGAAGGTAAGTTGATATTTAAATGTGTGTGTTTGTATAGAGAGAGCATGAAGTACAGAAGGTAAAAGAACTGGAAACTGTTCAGGTGCTTGCACATGTTTTCTGTTTCCTCTCTATGGCATAAATGCTTCCAACTACCAAGAAAGTTAATGTTAACTAAATGTACATTAGAGTATGTTTGAGTCCCAGTAAAGTAGTAGAATTAGTATGAGAGAAAGAAGAACAAAGAATAAAGAAAGCATATGCTGAGGCAATGGTGTTAGCAGAAAGAGACCTTAAATAAGCTTCCATTTAATTCTCTTCACTGTAAGTTTGTATATAGATTTCTCTTGTAAAGGTGGCTGAGATAAATATTTCCCAATGTCTTCTTTTGTCATTGTTTCAGATTCCCACTGCAAATGTTTGTTTTGACTTAATGCAAGCAATGTGCTTTTTTTGTTCTTCGTTGTGGGAACTGACTAAAACTGCAGCGCCTTTTGACCCTGAAGGTGTTTTAGGTAGAGTCAAGTCAGTTTTTGTGGCAGGTGAGCAAAACCATCAGCTTTATTATTGTCACTCCTACTCATAATCCTTTTCTAGGTAATCGCAGCGATGCTTGTTCTTTCATTACTTCCGTAGTCCTATATGCAATATGAAATTGCTATTTAATAGTGGGAGTCTACTGGGAAATAAGGTAAAGATTTGGAAAACAGTCGTAGAAAGAGTCATACTGAAAAATACTGATGGCTAAGTATCCTGTTTACAGCATTAAAAAAACCCCAAGGTGCATTGGATGGCCAGCCTGCAATGAACCTGGCCTGTTGAGCAAAGATCCTCTCTCTTTCCAGGTGGTTTAGACTTATTCCAAATTTTATCTATTGGTCTTCTGTGTGGCTGTTACTGAGAAAAACTTAATGCATACAGTTCTTGATGGTGTTTCCCCCCCCCCCCAATACTTCCCTTGTCTTTACTGTCACCAGACAGACGAGAAGAAAACAATATAAAGGCAGGTAATCTGTCTCTTATTATGCTCTCCCAAAGACATTATTGAAGCTGGTAAAGAAAAATTGCTTTGCAAATTAAGTAAATTTTTATTTGCTGTTTCAAAATGGTGTATCTCATCCTGTGCCTGACTTATGTCAGGAATTAGGGAATCAAAGATTGTGATAGAATTTGATCTGAATTTGGATTTAAATGAATATTGGGAAAGAACATACAAAAATACAGAAATCTAGTCCCATGAAACCGCACTTGCAGTGGTGGATCAGTTCTAAAAGACATTCCATTAAGCATGAGTTTGTGTGCTGGAGTTTTCCGCCCTGCCAAGACTTGTCTATATACTTAGTACAGTAATAATTGTTGTTTTGACTGTGTATGCAGTGTACACACGTGCAACATGCTACAGCTATTTGTATTACAGTTATGCTGGCAACACTAGGAAAGTTCAGAAGGTCTAAAGACTGAAATAGTAGCAGCCAGTTCCTTTTATTCCATGGTCATCCCATAGAAAGGCTATTGTAATTTGAATTATTGCTATAAACTAGAAGGAAGTTGTGTATCTCTTAGGTTTAAAGCAGAAACTCAGAAACCAGAATCCTGACAGAGCAGCTGTGGATTTTATTTTCCAGCCAAACAGCAATTTTTGCTTAAGGAAGAAATAATATTATTTGGGTAAAAATAGTCCATAAGCCACCTGCCTACCTTCCCCCTTGTATTGGAATCTCAGCATTAAAAAAATGTAATGCAATTTCAGGGACTGCTGAGAAAAAAACTAGCACCACAGCTGATTTATGGGATCTATATGTTTAAAGCTTGGCCAATTTGACAGAGAGTTAAGAACATAATTGTTAATAACTTTTTGTGAATGAACATTGAAAATTAAGAATAATTTTTCCTCTTGCAAAAGAGCTTGTAACCTGGAATTATGTTTTACCGTTGAGAAAGGAGAAATTTAGGCTGAACATCAAGAAAAGTTTCCTGGCAGGAAGTTGTATTAGACAGTGGAACTGAATCTCCAAGGAAGAGATAGGAACCCACTATGTTCAGACTTTTAAAAGACAGTGAGAAAAATGGCAGAAAAATAGTAACCATGTACAGCTGTTGCACACTTGGTTATTAACCTGACATGCTTCTTTCATTTCCACCTTTTGTAATTCCATGGTTTATTAGTCTGCAAACCATTTCCTCTGCCCTCTGATACCTTCAGGACAACATCCATGCAATTTGTAAAAACACATTTCTTACAAAACATGTGTAGCTTTTGTTCTGTGGCAGAATACTATCCAGCAACCTCTCTTATGAGGTCACTTGTCTACCCAGACTTCTGCCATTTCTGTTGTTTTTATTTCATAAGGCTCTGACAAATATGCAGTTACTTTCAGTTTGTGAACACTGGTTAAAAATATTTTTTTCTCTATCAAAATATGAAAATTCACCCTAATTAGAATAATCCTAAAATGTACTGAGTTGGGCCTTTCAGGAGAAAAATGTGTGTGTTCGTTCTGCTTCCAGACATTTTAAGACTTAAGCTGTTTAGCAGATGACTTTTTTCATGAGAATGTGAAACAAAAGAAAAAGACCTGTAACCTCTGTTGAAAAATGGACACGAATTCTTAGAAAAGTCATGTTTTAAAAGATTTTTTTATGAGTCCCTTACTCAAAGACTACTTTCCAGCGGAATTCATAAGCTCAAAGCCTGCTCAACTTTATGAGACTCTTGTTCATTCGCTTTATAATGACAGTTAATTTTCAGCCTTGTCTGAGGTGTCAGGGCTGTCAGCTGTGAGGAGGAGGATTAGCAAGCAAGTCAGAAAAAACATTCTCCCCAGCGTGTCTCGTGTGTTGTCAGTGGCCTTTCAGCAGAGCTCCCTTCCATGCAGCTGCTGTGCTGTGACATCATGATGTGCACTAGAAATCCCCTCAGACTTTTGCTGGGTAATTTGCTGGGAAATTTAGTCCAGCCTGGTGTCGGCACGGCACTTTTAACTATTTTGTTGCTTTAAAGACTGGCGCACATTTGTTTATAAACATGAAATATTTGTTTACTAGATGAAAAAACACCCTGTGTTGAATGCAACGTTTTTCCAAGCTTCTCTATCAGTGTGATACTCTCCAGAATATTCCAGTAGTATGTTATGGGAACTTAAGTAACCAGTCAGTAGTAAACTATTGCCTTGATATAAAATTTAAGGAAATGTGGAATTGAGAGAATAGTTCTTCACTAGGTGTTTGGTTTTTTTTTTCTTCTCTTCTGAAATGGGTATGTTTGATAATGCAAGGCTTTCTGCCTGCAAAGAGATCAGAATAAGGGTTATTTGCCTCTTCTTGCAGTCATCTATTTAATAATGTTCACAGATTACCTTGAGAATTGTCTGAGGACTGAGGGTAACTTTCTGGCTTTTTCCCTGTGCCAGTGGAATTTGGTTGGTTCATTAGAACTAAGTATTTCTTTGTTGATCTGTATCTGTGATAGCCAACAAATGGAAGTCATAATGTCAATGTTGCAGAAAATCAATTAAAAAGCAACAAGTTCAACAAATTCCTTCCTCTTCCCTAATCGATATTGAGATTAAAGTGTCAGATAAAATCCTTTGAGTAGTTTCTTGTAGCTGAAATTAAAGACAAACATATAAGAATATCTTTTATTTTCAGGTTTTTTCTCACAACTCTTTAGTGCTACACAGTTAGGAGAAACAAGACACTTACCAGAAATTAAAAGTTATTGTTGTCAAACAAAATTACCTTCTAAATGCAATGGACATGGTAGCACTCTGAGTAATAGAGCACCTCATAGTATTTTGAATGCTATGTGGGCTGAATTATCTACAAAGCTTCCTACTTCTTGGTCAGGAAATTAGTAATAAGTATGTTTTTTGTTGTTTTAAAAGCAAATTGATAATCCTAATCATGTGTAAATTCTAATAATTAACTATAGTAGAATGGTAAATAAAAAGTGTATAACATATCTACTTTGTAATGTGAATATTGAGATGGGAAAACTACTATGTTGCCCAAATAAAAGAGCAAAATTATCTTCCCCCCTTATACTTACTATTGATTTGCACACTGAAATAAGTGCATATGTTGAATCAATCTGCCTGAAGTTTTGGAAACTGGAGGACAGTTTTTAAGGTGTGTTTTAGATTTTGACTGTAATGTCGAAGTTGCAAGCTGCTGTAACAATGTAATGCAAACACTCTGCCTTTATACTGTAACTACAAGGGAGAGGTGGGAAAGTTGTCCCTGTGGGTATAGTGAGAGTGCAGAGGGGAAGGACAGAAAAACCCTTGGTAAATACAAGAACAAAAAGGAGCAGCTTACAAAACCCAGTGACAGACTTGCCTATTGAGAAAAAGATGCAGATAGTTCTCCAGAAAGTTCTGCTATTGGCATCTTCCCGCTCCTTGATATCCCAAGCAACTCAGCATAGCTTTATGAAAGGTTTGTCAATTCTTAGTTCCCATAACTGTCTCTTCAAATCATTTAGGTTGCTCTCTGGTTTGTTGCTAAATTTGAATAATAGTGGAAAGCTTTCAAATCCCTGTGAGACTGCGTAAGTTATAAATTAATTTAGTGATTGGCAAAATGTAAACCTTTAAATTTAAGCCTAAACCAAGATAGAGTCACCTTTCATATCCAAGAAATTAATTAGTCTTTGACCAAAAATATAGCTCTCATCTTGGCTTTGAGCCATATTTTAACCATGGCATCCATCTGGAAAACCAGGAGTATGACTCTTCCCTGATGCCCTCTTCCCACATTTTTCATGATTCCTGTTTTATGAGAAAGATAAGACAATCTAGACCTTTGACCCCATGCTTTACAATACACCTGAGACATTCATTAATGGTCCAGAAATTATTTGTGTGTCATGTCTTATTGGTTAAATATCACTTTCTTATTTATGGCTTCATGCTTCTTTCTAGTGCTTTAGACATTTAAATTAACTGGCAAGGGAATGCTTAGTATAAGATTATATAGACAAATCAGCTTTAAGGCAAAGTTATGCAGAGCTTGCTCTAGTGGTACTCTCTTTACTCCCTACAACTTTTTTTCTTTTTTGGTGTTATATCTTAAACCATAAGTTCATTTTTTTAGAACTTAATTTAAATGACGGTTTTCTCCCATCCATATCTGTCAAGGACCACAAGTGTGCTGTAAGTTTTTTTTCTGTTTTCCTCTTGCCTGTATGGAAGAATACTTTTATTTTGTAAACTGAGATGGGAGTGTGATGGTTTAATGATAAGCAATTTTGCAGTGGCTCTGATACTGCTGATGCCGAGTTCTCACTGGGAGATGAGACATTAACCACCAATTGCCCTCTGCAACTCGCTGATAAGGGACCAGACACACACATTTATAACTAACTTTACACCCTAATGCAGGTGCTTGTAGGCATTGTTCATACCCATTAGTATGCACAGTATTAATTTTAGTAGAGAACACTAGGAAGAGTGCTTCTATTTTGGACTGGACATGTTTGATTCATGTGTATCTGCTCCATTTGGAAAAACAGAACCTGATGAGAGTCTCTAAGCTGCACACTGTGGCATCACTAGGACAGGGAAATGCTATATTTTTTCAGAACTTTCAAAGAATTTATTAAGAAATTTGTTTCTTTTACCACTTTTACCAAACATTACACTTGTGCAGTCACACTTTTTGGGGCTGTGTAGTTTTAAGTTATACAGTGGAGTTTGTCCACACTTTGAATATCAGCTGAAGGGATTATATTTAATTTTGTTTTTGATGAAAATATTCCTGCCCTTTAAGTATCAGCTCTACTCAGGAGATGAGTTAGCTATGAAGCATTAAGTCTCTTTCTTTGCCCATCTTTTTCCCTTGAGAAACCAAAATAACTTTTCCTAAAACCTGTGACTAGGAAAACTGTTTCCCTTCCTTCACAGTATAAAAGTAGCAAGTGTGGAGTGTTGTAATAAGCAAAGATTCATATGTCAATAAAAATACACTTCAAACATTCTGCCAAATCAGACATTTAATACTTCATACAGATTTAGCTGTTTCAATTTTTAAGAAAGAGTTTTTTCAGCATTTTTTCCTAATCTTGTTTGTTTATTTAAGTAGTTTCCTCCTTGACTGTGTTACTTTTCATGGTAAATATTGAAGTTATACCTGAACCTTCATCATTCTGATAACTGTTTCTGCAACAGTTGCTTTGATTAGCCTTACTGTTTGCTAAGGATTTGACCAATTGGTTTAATGTTTAATTACATAACACTGAATTTTAAATTAATTTTAATTAATTTTTTAAAATTAATTTTAATGTGATTTTAAATTATTTTGCTGCCCCATTTTTGAGCAAGGATTCCCTGCCTTAATGTCTTTTAATATTGCCTTGTTCAGTCACAGTTGTTTAAAGGAAACCAAACATATGTCTCATTGTATATGTGAGGATTATAGTGTTGAGTGTGATTTTAAATTAGTTCAGTCTCTGTTACTGATTTTGGTGCTCCAGTAAGAAGAACAGTTGATTGTATACTGTCTTCACAGCATTTTTGTAACCCAACAGAGGATTTGTTTTGAAATTTGTTATTGACATTAACATATGTGCAAAGCATTAGCCAGAGGGGTGGTTAGGATTTCCACTTAAATTGAAGCAGCAGGTTGTGCCTCTGTCTCATTTCCCTGGGACAATGCTTGGCCTCATGTTGAGTGAATAAATAATAAATCTATTAAGCTTTCTCCTAAAGTAACTTCACTGTGTAGTTATTTTACTTCTTACTATTTTTTGACTCACTTGCAAGTATTTGAGACCGGCTCTATTTTCCATTTCATCTGTACTACACGTATTTGCAAGGTCTCTTCTTAGGTTTTTGGGAAGGTATTGAGTCTTCAGTTATCTGAAGTCTCAGATGATGAACTTGGAGTCTGCATGTAGTATACACTTGTTCACTTTTATGTTCTCACTGTGCTTTTTTTGTGTCCGATCACTCTATTGTATTTTCATTTTTTATTGATGTGAGGAAGAAATATCAGTAATTTACATTACAATCATATAGTATTTGAAAAAATGCAATTGAACAACTTACCCCGTGTTTTGGGCACTGTGAAACCACCTCCCTGGAAAAGCACGGTTTCTACAGACCCGGGAGAAGGAGTCGTGTCCTTGTCATTTAAGTTAATTCCCAGACTTCTGAGCTGTGCCTGCTCCTACCCAGCTTGCTGAGTTTGTATCTGCCTTTACTACTGGCTCTTCAGCAGTTCTGCAGTTTAGAGCAAGTCTCTAAATCCTTCTAATTCCTTTCTCAATCAACATATTCACCTTGGAAAATGGAAAACAGTGAATGTCTTCTCGGGGGATTTCATTGTTTCTTTCAGTGTTACATGAGGGTGCAAAGAGACTGTAGAACAATCTAAAAACAAAACCAGAGAGGAGAAAAACAGTCTCCTCTTGCTGTCCATTGGTGTGGATTTAATTCTGTGGTGATTTTTCCTTTACAATGTCAATGAGAATAAATTATCATGAGTTATAAATGGAAAATCTGTTACCTAATGTCTGCAGAGAACAACCCACAGGATGAAGTTTTCTGTTGTTTAAAATAAAGTGGCCTGTTTCTTTTGTTTTCTTGGAAAGATAAATTTCTCCTGAATGATAAGATTTTCCTGAATCAAATTATTAGACTGTTCATTGGCCTTAATGTGTGCTTTAAAACAGGACAGCAGAATTAATCTGTAATCAATCTCTTAAAGATATTCTGAAGTTTAGAATGCATTCAAGAAAGTGATGATAATTTGTTTTTAAAAAAAAGCATTTCTAAACAAAAGCTACTTTTGTAGATGAATGTGCAGGACTATTACATAGCTGGATAAACAGCCTTTGGATCTGATTGAGGGAGACTTCCAGGTGTTTGTCAAAATCTTGGCTTTTCATGCCCATACTCCAACTGTGAGAGTGCAAACTCCTTAAAATAGAGATGTGGTTTGCACACACTTGATCTAATAATTCCATGTGCACCTTGGTGTAGCAGTTGTTCTGAATTTAAAAAAACATCAAATGAATGACCCATAACCCAAACACTGAAACAACAACAACAAAAGCCCCAAACAATTTTACAAACTGCAGATATAAGACTGCAAGCAAATCTTACATCTGCAATATATGAGATACAGGTGGTCAGGGAAATTGTTAGCACACAGTTAACCTGCTTGTCTCTTAGTGGTATTAGGGGAAGAATGAAAAATTTTGTTTGCTTTACAAATCAATGTTAAAATGTTTATAGCTGGTTGTTGAATGTGGGAAAAAATTCCCGATCTAAATACACTATAAAGTTCTCTTTGTTAGCCACTTTATTGCTACAAGTATGCACTTTGCTGCTAAAACACATAATGACATTCTTTGGATGGAGAGACTGTCTTAATGGGAAAAGGCATAGAAGAGACAAAAAAAAGACCTAACATTTTTGAGTTATTAGGAAGGGAAAAACATTGCTTTCCAAGTTGGCATTAGTTTCATGCCTTGGCAGTTTGTAGGGACTTAGCAACTAAAAACCAGAGGCACTGTTTTGAAGTCCCAGTTTAGTGTCCATGGTGAAATATCAGCTACCATGTGTTGTACCTTACTCTTTTTCTCTTTTTCCTCTGGTACCTTTCTCTAGGAGATAAGGAAAGCTTGGAAGAGGAGGTGGAAGCAGGCTGAAAAGTGTCATTCACCACACTTGTATTAAAAAGCCTATTAAACACTAACAGCTGTCTTGGTTCCTGCTACAGCTCCACAGAGGGCCAAAAAGGCTCCTACTGACTGATGATTTTGAGTTTGTCCTTCAGAGGAGCCCAATGCACAGTGGCAAACTGGAGCAGGGTGCTGTGTGCTGGAGAGAGGTGAGTGATGCTTAAGGTTTGCCTGGCTGGCTTTAATGTAGGTTTTTGCAGAACTATGAACCCTGTTATTAATGTTTTGCATCACGAACAGATAAGAAGGAAAAAAAACACCTGAACTTTTTAAGTTATGCATTTTAATTATGTTACTGTGTCACTGAATAATACTCTACTTGAAGTCACTAACAGGAAAGTTCCCACAAATACATATAAAAAGCCCTCCAACAGAAACTTTAGCATACTGACATTCTCACCACATCTGCACATATCCAACAGAAAGAAATGAAAACCCTGACCAAAACTGAATTGATACTGAATAACTACCATAAGTCAGTTGGCAGCTCAGATGAGTAAAAATTAGCCAAGTATCTCGAAATTTCATTCAGTAATATCAACCAAAACAACCAATTACTGCTGTAATCATTTCTTCCAGGAAGCATGAGAGTACTGAAATGCCTTAAAGCTCTATATTGGCCCTTCTGTTTCTGTCATCTGCTGTTTACACTGAATACTCTAGGTAGGTGACTGTTCTCTTGCTTAGAGTTTACCCAGTTTATAGCAAGGCTGATTTCATGACGGGACTCCCACATGCTGTGGTGACTCAAACAGGTTTAATTATCTCTTACAATGGTCATATTTCTTATTTTTTTCCCTTGTAAATTGGATATTTTATTCTGCATCAAATCCTCGTTTCAATACAATTCAATTTTGCAGACTCTTTTTCTTCAAATTTCTCTAGAATTTAGAATATTAATTCTGTTCCTATTGAAGGGCCATAATCACTTGTATCCCAGTAAAAATTTCCAGATGGAATATCCTATAGGTGCATTTTTCAGTTGTATAATTCATTAAGAGATTAGAATCTTCTCAAATATTGCAATATTGTGTCTTATGTCTGAATAAAAACAGCAGGGATCCATTATTCTTTTGAATCAATGTGGCAAAAAATCTGGAATACTCAGAAACATTTCAGAAAAGTTTAAATTTTGAGTTCATAAACAAGTGAAGTAGAACATTTCTGGTGTGTTGTTATGTTACTAAGAAGAAAACTATAAATTTGTTTGCTAAGCTCCCTCCACCTCTCCTCTGATCTTCTGGGAAGAAACAGCCTTTCTTGTCTGTAAGTTTGTTTGTGTTCTCTAGAATTTTAGAGAATATCAGAAGAAATTATCATTAAGGAATACATTTATGTATTTCTTTTTCTTTTAAAACTTATATTAATATTTACATTGATATCTCTCTTTGACAGTTTTTCAGTAGGACTGGCAAAATGTAATGCTTTCTTTATTACTTTCTATCCAGAGAGCACCATGCTCTCAGATAAATTGGAGTTCATTTTTTTGCCAAACACTATGTTTTCTTTAATTTTTTGTTTTGCAGAAGTCTTGACTAATTCCCATGTCCATATTGGTCCATTGACACTTCTAAGTTGAACCCATTAAATCTCAGAAGTCTTCTCAAAAAGTCAGTTGGTGACAGGTTGTTGAATAAATATGTTAAATGTAGAAGCAAACTGAGTCAGATTTGGGTTATGCAATCTGCACCTGAGGTTAGAGAATTCATTTTCATTCCATTTCACTCTGTAGGAAAAGATTCTGTCTCAGTTTCCTGCTTCACAGTAGATGGGGTTACTAAACATTCAGAAAGGTATCTCAAGTACTCAAAAGGTGAATGTGTCAAATAAAAGATATATGCACATATATACTTACATATATATATAAGAACATGTTTTTTCTGGTGCACAGCTGCACTTTTTTTTGCTGTGGCTTTTTCAAGTGTATGACTGCACTTTTTTTTTATTATGTCTTTTTTTTTTGGTCAATGTTTTCCCTGCCTTGTAAGTGGAAGAGTGGAAAGAGACGCTACATGCCATGGGAAATGGATATCACCTGCTTGTATTAGCAAATATCAAGCAAGTTTTGTCATTGGCTTCTAAATATCTTCAGTTGTTTCTCAGTGTTCTGTTCTGTCTAGTGCTGGGAACATGTGCCTTCATATGTACTGTCATAGCCTTTGATAATACCAGCTGTTTCAGTACCAATAACAATCTGACATAATTTTTTTGTCACACAGAAAATCCAAATAACCTGCTGAATTGGTTTATCTTGCAGAATGATGGGTGGCAACGTAGCTGTTGCAGGCAAATTCTAAATTCTATAATTTGCATAGATTAGAGGGCTTAGCACTCTTATTGTGACAAAATATGCACAATTAAGAAAGAGTTTAATACTTCAGTGTGCTTGTATTTTTCTGTATCATATTTTAAAGGTAGTAGAGGCTTTTCTTTTTATTTCTGTCAATGAAATTATTTATGGATTGTACCAGAGGGAATATTACCACCTACCAAGTGACTGAAATCTCCTTGTTCATAGGTATAAATTTTTCAGTGTTGACATTGAGAGCCAAGGCTTGAGCTTTGCACACTTCATGAAACTTAAGCAATGAAAAAGCCTGAAAAATGCAGCAACTGAAAGTTCGGAAGAGCTGGATCCTTATCTGAAGAAGTAATCACCAATTACAGTGTAACTGTTCCTTTGACACTCCAGATGTCTCCAAAGTTTGGGGTGTGGAATAGAAGTCTAGGGCAATTGGTTTCCATCCTTACCTCTGCTGTGATCTTAAAATATTGAAATATTTTCTTGTTTTTCCATGGTAACTCTATGATAATGTTAAGTAACATTTACTTAAATTGCATTGTCCAAGAGAACCAGTGGGTCAACAGACCATATGTGGTCCTTATATTTGTTCACGTCAATGTGTATATATTTAAGGTTCATCAGAAAGATGTGAGGCTTCTGCTAAATCGATAGAATTTTAGGAAAACAAAAAAAAGAATAAACCTGATGGTAGGTTGGCATAAAATTTTTATATTTACAGCATTTTTCTTGTAAAGAGCAAGGTGCAGGCAGTACAGTCCAAATTACCCTCTCAACTCTCTCTCTGTGTAAATATGTAGAAAATATGTCTCTTGGTGCTCTTGTGTGCAGAACACTTTCAATCCAAAACTGCATAACATCAAAAAACATGTAATAGCAACTAGGACGAGGCTGCCAAAACCTTTGTTTTTCCAAGGCCTGGGCCTCCAAAAAAGGATACATGTTTTTAATTAGCCATGTGATGACAAGATTAAGAAGGCAGGCACTTATTTTTACTTACCATAGTCCCACAGCTGTTACAGGCAGAAGTATAAAAGTAGGTTTTTTGAGGGGGGGGGAAAAATGAGAATAATAATTAGAACTGAATTCCCCTAGTTATAGCTGAATGGTACATCAGAATACTTAAAGCACATTATTTATGCAAATAAATTGCTACAGATCGATTAAGTTAATTGAAATTAAGGTAATTTAAACTTTCTGTGAATATAACTCCCATGGTGAAAAACACAAGGGAAGGCCAAAATGTTTTTTTATCATTTGTTTCACTGGGGAAAGAATGATACTCTAGGGTCTATCTTCTGCCTTAGGGTCTGTCTTTGACATGTGATGAGGCAAATCTGGGGCTATTTTCATGCCCATATAATGCTCTAAGTTCCATTTAGGGATGGACTCGCATTACGAAATAGTCTCTTTACTGACTTCAGAGAAGTAGCCTTGGTTTGCAACAGTTGTACACCATATGTAAAGAACTTGGGGATCACTGAATGAAAGGTGGTAAGGAGGTGCAGATGATTTTATTTTCATCTAAAGATTGATACAGTATCAGTTGCTCGTTCTTGCATGCAACATGTCAAATTTTAGACCTTGAGCATCCTCTGTCATTAAACTATACCATATAAAAGATCTAGATCCATTTCCACTGTATAACTTTGGGTGGGTCTTTGAAACACCCATTCAAATATCTAATTATTCACTGACTACTCTGAAGTTCAGTTTCTACATCCTAGTGCTGTGCATGCACCCTTTTCTCTTTCTCTGTGCTGTGAAACTGTTGTAAATTATTTTCTTTGGCTGGGTCAGGAAGTATTTTTCCATTTGGCTACTCTTTATTTCTGCTTTTCATTTGCAGAGTAATTTCATAGCTAGGCACTAGGCAGCTGGTCTTCTAATGTGTGGACTGGCTTAGCAAATAATTTTATTATGTCTACAGTGCACCAGGTTGCATTATAAAGTTTCAGACAAGGCTATCTCCTTCCTTTCTCATTCATAGCTTTTAGCTATGCCTATGCAATTAAATGGGGTAGCTGACTCTCTGAGCATCTTGATAGATACAAAGAGGAATGACCTCTTTGGGTACTAAGGGTATTGTTTCAAGATTAGTTTAAGCCAATCTAATTGCAGACATCTCCTGTTGACCCTCATTGTCCCTATTTCTCCTTCTCCCTAGCAAATTTTCAGCTGAACCAGTTCTGTGTACCCAGTTCTTGGCACAGTTAGGTGTGGGTGCCAGTGACAGCAAATGGGAAAATTAGGACTGAATAGGAGGGAGGCAGAAACGACTGTCATAGTCAGGACCCGGATCACGCCAAGCCAGGACCAGAATGGTGCCCTGAGGGAGTACATTCTCACCAGGGTGAACAGCTGAATTTCTTGTCATTTGTGCAGGTGACTTTCATGAGCACTTTCATCTCCCAGTCCTGCTCTGGTAGCACACTATACATTAATGGCAGTGTTTTTTCTACTTGTCCAGATTTTGCATCTTGTGAGATTCTGTAAAATTTGAGATGTATGCTAAGGTAAAGGATGTGAATACAGGCTTTTATGATTTCCATGTTTATGTTCAGTCTGAGATACAGTAAGTAATTTTTATCAAGTAGTATAGCAAAGGTACTTGTGATACTACTTTTGTTTTTGGAAATTGTATAGATTTCGGGCACATGGATACAAAGACAAGACCAAAAAAGCCATTATTATATTTCATGGCAAACTTTGCCTTGAGTTTAGAAAGGCCAGCTCCAGCATCTGTTTTTCTCGGTGGCAGAGCTATTTCAACTTAATGTAGTAATTTAGATTAAACAAATAAGTTTTAATTCTGCTTAACAGATATCAAACTGAGACATGTAGATACACCCATCATTTGCAAAGAAGCCAATTTCAATCTCTTTAGCATCAAAAGAAAACATTTTAGGCACATGTTCAGAGAAATCCAGTTTCTAGTTTTGGAACCAATAGGAAACACATGTCAATGATACTTTGATTTATTTTCCACTTTATGAATGTCCCCTGATGACCCACTTGAAAGGATCCTCACAAAATATCTTTGGGCAATGCTGGAGACTAAACTGGAACCTGGCTGCTCTTTCTATCTGTCTTCAGTATCACTCCTGTAACTGCATATATTTCTGAGCTATTAGCATAGAATTTGGGAAATATATATACAATAACTTTTAGAAGAATGACCAGTTCTGGCATATGTACTCTCAGCAAATTAAAATTTCCACTAATAAGAGCCAGAAAACAATTATAATATCAGTCTATTTGCAAAATGACAAATTGTGACTTTGTGAGGCTGATAATAGTGGAAAAATGTTGGCTATAGCGTAAGTCAGGAGTTTATGAGAAGCTGTTGCCATTTAGAAAAATATTCCTTTTCTATTCTTTATATGAAAGAGCTATAAGTAATCAGTATATATAAAAATGATTCTTCCTGTAACTCTTTGCCAAGGTGATTCACTTGCATAGCTGCTGTACCTGTTCACTGTAGGTCTGTGGATACCCTTTCTGTAGTGCCATTAGCAAAACATGCTTAGCCCAATTAATTTAATCTATTTCCATCTGGAAAGTAAGTAGATAGTGTGTGGAGGGAATGAACTTTTATCAAGGCATAATTGAGAAATGCGTTAATTGTTCTTGCTTAGCCATTTCCTCTCTCTGTAATTCTATCACAAATTTGAAAAGACTGGTTTTGCCTTTTCTGCTGATAGAGATGGAAGGAACTGTTCCTGTAGTTTTCAGAAGTACTTTAGGATGTACAGTTGATGCATGTATGTTGGAGCATGTTCTGTTTGTCAGGACCTTTCAACAGTGATATTTGTCTAGTTGTAGCCTCAGAGAAGATCAGGAGCCCAGGATGGGGTTTTATAGCCAGCTCCTTTTGGTGTAATTCTGCAGTATTTTCGCAAGGGACAGTTCCATGCTCCCTCCCTGTCACTGCCAGCTGCTCGCTCTGTTCTTCCTGTGCTCTTGAGTAAGTGTTTGTGTGATGGTGCCTTGAACCTAGAACAAGGGACTTGATCCAGCCTGAAAAAACAACCTGTTTTACTTGGCAAGGTTTTGGTTGAATCAGGTTCCTGATCCAGCACACATTATGTTGGTTTGTTCATTAGTGTCAGCCCAAGATAGGAGTAAAGAACTGGGAACAGAGGGTAAGGCCACACTTTACATGGCAGCTTGTAATGATGTTTGATTAAGATGATTTTATAATTAACTTCCTAATTATTACTTTTCTGCTTTCCTTAGATACAAACCATGTTGAGTACTGTCAGATGTCATTTTGTCTATATCTCTCAAAAGCCTTTTATCATCATTGTGTTAATGTGCATTTAATTAAAAGTAACAACGATGCAGATGATTGCTGTGAAAGTTCCCAATGAGAGTGGATATATGATCTGTTTCACTGGAGTCATACATTTCCTTCATGCTCTTTTCTTGCCCTGGTGAGATGGATTGTTTCTGGTGCCTAAATCCACATATTCAGAAGGGTCTATTGTTCTCCCCCCACTTTTTTTCTTAATTCCATTGAGGTTGTTTATGTGTTTGTTCAGTGGTTGTATCTGAAGTTACCGACTTTTTCCTTTAGGAGTTCCAGTGCTCCGTTGTGAATCCTTGAAAGGAAGCAGGGATGGGTTGCTTCTCTTTGGAACCTACTGCTTGTTTTTTAATACATTTTTCCCTGAGAGCCTTCCCTATGATTCCATACAGCAGCCCTCCAGCATTCAGCTGAAAAACAATTTAATATTTCCTTGCATTTCTCTGCCAGCACTACTTGGACTCTGACTAATGCTAACCAGTGTAATTATCTGTGACTTTCCTCCTAAGCTTTCCATTTCCACTCAGTCCACAGAACAGTGTTCTCCAATCCACAGCAATTATGAGTACGATATATGAGATAACTGGAAGAGGGTATTGAGGATAAAAAAATCAGATGGTGAACTAAAAAACCACTGCTAAATCAAATGCATAACAGGTCTGAACTTAGACTCTCTTCAAAACTGTCATTAAAACCATTGAGGATTCTGCTTCTATGCTTGCAAGTCTAGTGCTTTGATCTTTATTTATTAAGTCTGTGTTTGAACTCATCTCATTCTGCTAAGGTATTTGAAAAACATACTGCAGAGTTGTCTTTGCTCTTTTACACAAGAGAACCAAGGCCCGCCTGTTATTTTCCAAACAGATGAAAATGAAGTACACATTCATATAGAGGTGTGTGGAGAACCATGTGAATATTCTTGTGTAAATATGTCCTAAAATATCAACATCCACATTTGATAACATTGATACTATGGATATAAGATAGGAGGGAAAGCAGAATTATACTTGAGTCCCAGGAAAACGTGCTTGTGCACTTCTGAAGGAAAGGTGGTTAAGAGTCCAGATTAGTTGGAAGTCTCATGATATTGTGTTTGCTACATGCCAAAGGTATTTGTAAGCATCCCCTTCAGGTCCCCCTGGGGTCCAGGACTTGTTTCTAGCAAATGATGCACAGATTCCAGGGTGTTAATTACCAATCTCAGATAGGTAGTGCTCCTTGCTTCCATTCGTGCTGAATTTCAAGATTTTTCTTATCTATTTAATAGAAATATATGAGATTTCTCAGTTTCTGTTGTTGTTCTCTGACCTTTGCTTTTGCTGTTACTTTCTTTGACTTCTGATGTGGAGGAGTCCACAGGCAATGCAACTCAGGTAGACAGGCATGTTTTCTGAAGAGATTGTGTCTATACCATATGTGCCAAAGAGATGTGGTATAGCATTTGATGATTTTATAGAAATACTGGAATTATAAGGTATACGTGCTGAAAGAATAACAGCAAATCACAGAGAAAGCAAGTAAGGAAAAGGACATTGTTTATTGAACTAATTTGCACTATTATTTGGATATTTCTGTTGCTGTAGGAAATACAAAAAAGAAATGTGGGTAAAACTGTATATTGAATACTTAAGTGTTCGGCTTTCTCTTTTTTTATTTCTCATGCAAAGCTTTACATTTTGATCTTATTGTTTATGTCTTTTACCTTTTTTTATTGTGTTACATTGGATAGAGATGCAGTCATTTCATTGTAACTTATCCCTTAATTAGCAACCTGAATTTAGCTGCATATCTTCCTAATCCAGGAGTATAAATATGTCCCTGAAAAATTAGACCTATATTTTTGGCTGTTCAGGTAGGTGCGTGTTTTTCAGAATTGTTAAGTATGCTGTATCATTATCTTAAAAAACCTTAGGATAAAAAAATACATTAAAAAGATGAAACCTATAAACCCTTATTTTAAGATATTTATCTTAAAAATAAAGCATATCCTGAAATATATCCTAACTTGTGGAAAGACCTGAACCTGGTTGAAGCATTCCAAACAAATGAGAGCTTCACAAAATTAGAAAAAAACCCCAAATCTGTTTTGCAGTAGGTTTTAGGTTTTTTGATTTTACCATTTAAATTGCAAAAATAAATGGCATGTAACGTCAACAGCATTATTTTGTATAATGTTCCAAAACATGAAAATATACATGAGAGAAATTGTCTTTTTGTATTTCTGTTCTCAGTTCCATTTAAAATAAATGAGTTAAAAAAAAAATTTAGACTTAGATTTTCATGCAAAATACAGGTTCCATTTCTTGAATGTTTTTATTTTTAATTTTATTCCCCACCCCAAGTCTGCAAGTAATATCTGCTACCACAGTGCCTGCCAGTTTGGATTGCTTTCTAAACTCTGCTGCAACAGGATCAGGCTGTGGGGAAACATTTAGAAATAGTAATGTGCAGTTTCCATGTGCTTCCACTGTGACTCACTGTGATCATCATCCTAAATAGCTACTCTTTTAACATCTTAATGACATCGGTCACCTCTGTGATTGAAAGTCTTGAGGATGTTTGTCATGAGGTCAAATGCTGTAATCAGAGAAACACTCTCTCTTCATTTGATAAAACCTGCGATATGGGATAACAAATAATATTGATACTGTAACTATTGCAAGCTCTTCAGCCCAGCCCCCCGTGTGTGCACACACACACGGGCACGTTTCACCTCTACTACTGTAAATGCGCCTCCAGTCACGGTGGGGAAAGATGTTACTTTAGAGCTGGTGATGCAATGAACGCAAATGAGCTGTTGAATGAGGCTCTAGAGTCAGAGGGTACCTACTCCTAGTTTTCCAGGAGGCTGTTGGTTCTGATTGCCTGCAGAAACAGGAAGATTGCACAAGTTTAATCGTCTTCTGAAAGTTGTTTTGCAAATGTTAAACCTAGGAACTGAAATTCTGCTGTTTCATTTGTCATGTAAGGAATTAAATGTTAGTGAGCTGCAAAAAACATCTCCTACTGGTCAATTGTAGCTTGTGGGGCTCAGAAATAGTATCAGAGTGTAGCAGCAATAAAACTGAATTCTGTGGTTAGTAGTTTTGGAGAGACAAAGGACCTACTGTGTTATAGTCCTGGTTTAGACCTATGCTTCATTTCCACTTTTTACCACCCTGCAAGTTAGTGTTGTCAGTTCCACTGAAACTGAAAGTAACTTTTGTGGGTTTTACACTGAATTTAATAGTGTACACAGAAAGTCAGCATATTTAAAATTCTGATCTTCATTTTATTCCATAAAGAAATAAGAGTTTCTGCAAAAAATTAAGAAAATAAAATTAATGACACAGTACCTTATTCAGTTACCTCAGGTTTTCTTGCGGGAATCAAGGAAAAAAAAAATAATAGTTTTATGCCAATTATCAACTAGTTAACCTTTACTTTTTCTTCAGCCATATCTACTCATGTCTGCTTTTGACTTTGTTTTCTGATATTATTTATTTATTTATTTCCACACTGGAAAGATGATCCTGTGGCACTGTAAACAACCACTGAACCTTCTGAAGAGATTTCTCATCTGGGCTGTTTTGCTGGTGAGTTGCTTGAAGCCTGATGCTATAAAGATAATAGAATTAGGAGACCTAGCAGGCCTCATTATTTTTAATTACTATTGCTGCTGCTCACACACTACATGTAATTCAGTAAAGCTGGAGTGGAGTGAGGGGGGGACCCAACAACTCTGCATTTCAAAATGGGCCATCATAGAAGCAGCAGTTGTCAAATCTTTCTGTCAATTATGTGTTTTTCAGATGTATCATTCTAATAATACTTAGGACAAATCTCAGAAATTCAATGAAGTAAAGAAGAAAAGGGAATGTGGGTCTTAAATAGGTCAAAATCTAAGTACCTTCAGCTTGCTTTTTGGTTCATTTATCAAAGCAAAATCAATTGTTATTATTAGCCTATTATCATCATCCTTCGAGCGAGCTGGCTTCTTTTAATCAATATTCTAATTCAATTACATCAAATACAGTTTTAAATTGTAGCAACCTTGTCCCATGAAGGCTAAATTTATATGCATATCTTTATCCATTATTTTCTTTCTCTCCTTGTTAAAAAGATATTTCTTTACAAATAAGCAATAAGCAGCTGTGTTGAGGCAGTTATACATCAGAGTTGATAGTGGACCACCTACTTGGTTGAAATGCTGTTTGTCTTTTATTTGTATGAACTATATGCTTTAAATAGCTCTGAAACTCTCATTGAATTTTCCGGTCACAATGTAGAGAGACTGAGGACCAGTGCCCTGGGCCATGGTTTCCATTGGCTCCTTTCGGCTTATAAACGAAGTGTTCATGGACAGGGATACAAATAGTCCATTTCCCATTCCCTGGTAGTTTCTTTTCATCCTGTATCTGCTCTGCTCCTTCAGGGTTTGTCTGATAGCTACCTAGCCGTGTGTGTCTCAATGTTCTGATCTCCCCCTGTGATTTTGGTATTGCTGCTTTGTGGATGCAATGCTAAAAGCAAAAGTAGAATTAGTCTTGCTTTAATGTCTTGCAGTGTCCAAAGCAGGGATTTTACAGCTTCGAAGAGAGCAACAAAAATTCACTTACTTAATTTGTTGGGGTATTTTTTTATTGCAGCTGCCTGTTAGAAGGCACTGCAGATGGTCCTCTTCTTCCCTCCCATTAATACAAATACAGTAACTCTGCTATGGCTAAGAATAATTGTTTTGCTTCCCTGCAGGGATTTAGACACTAGTTAATCATGCAATAGCAGTTTCCATAAGATGTACTTTCCAGGACAATAATGTGGTTCTAGTTCAAACATTCATGACTTGGAAGTATTCAATATCTGTGTCTGCCCTAATTTATGACAGCAAGGGAAGGCTTACCTCCACTATGTTTTTCCTAAACACATGTAAAAGCAAATGGGTGTTTGCACATGTGTTTATGTGTATGTGTTTTTGTATAAATTAATCAGAAGCCTTTCTTTGGTGGTCAATGAGGAGATAACTGGGAGAAGTCTAATTCTGTTGCCTGTGTATGGAAGTAATTTTTTAGAGTGAAGTCAGCAAGGGCACATTTCTACTACATCTTTCCAAATAATTCTGTTGTAGTTTAATTGATGTGACTGTAGGGCTGTATTTTGCATTTAAATATAATTCTAATCCTTAGCCCATTTACTCATGTATTGTGGCTGGTCATCCAAACGTTTCTCTTAGCAATGAACATATCAACTCAGAACAACCAAACTTTCCTTGGCTCTGGTCTCCTAACTACATGTGTGCATGCTGTCACTTAAATATGCAGTTTCTGTGTTTTTCACTGTGACAGGCTATTTTGTCAGTTTTGAGCCCCATATTTTCTCCAGTGTTTATTGTGAAGTCAGATGCAGTTTTCAGTAATATTCTATCATAAGGGGGCTTAAAATCATAAACCCAAAGTGATTATTACCCTAATGGGAAATGAAGTGCAAGTAACTATATCACAATGTTGTTATGCTTACTTCTATGCCAGTCGTATGTGTGGTCAGTATAGATGTGTGGAGTGAAAAGGAGAAAGTAGTTTTAGAACTGAAACATGCAGAATCTCTAAATGTTTCAAGGCACAATCAATTCTTTCCTCACCAAGTTTCTCCATTCTCTTTCTTCTTAGGAGAATGTACAATCTAATATACCCAAAGCCTAAATTAGGCAGGTCTCATGAAAGAAAATGTATGGAAAAAATCATAGAATTAAGGACTGGATCTCCCCCGGGCAGATGGTAGCTCGTTAGCCCTGTGTGGCCATCCATCTATGAGAAGGTCACTCTAAACAAACCTACGTCCTGAGGACCTCACTGCCATTGTCCAAGCTTGCTTGGCCCCGGCAGATGAACCTTAGGATTAAAGGGTGGGCTCAGTTCAGCGCAGGCTGTGTCTCACCTAAAAAATCCATTGCGCAGGCTGGAAAGGTAAAAGACCTTTCCCCAGATCTTCGTTCGCGAAGACTGGCCATTATATATAAGGACTGGATCACAATATATTTCCACACAGGACCAAATCTGAGTTAAAGTCAAAATAGTTCAAAATGGTTTCCTACACATAACTCAGCATATTAATTTTTTTCTGATTTTTTTTTTGGTACATCTAATTGTCATTAGGTGTCATTTACATGGAATATATTAGCTACATGTGTGTATAAGGGCACAACAATGTGAATTTTCTGTTGTTTATACCAGAACCATACATGGATAGAGAGAGTATTGACAGCTAATGCACATTTTGCAGTGAGCTCCTCAGTTTGAACCAGACTGTTACTTGTGTGAACCCAGTGACTGATCTGCTCAACCTCTCTGGTGGCTCTTTCTTGGTCTGTACCCCTCTGCCTTCATTTTCCATGGCCAGGATCACAAACATTTGAGAGAGGCATTGCATTTTCATTAGCAAAAGTGTGCTTTGTATCCCAAAACTCCCTTAGACACCAGTGAAATGCACTAGGGAGGTGATAATCCTTGTAGTAGATTTCTACATATATGCTGAAGTAAATCTATTAGAGTAGGAATAATTTTATTCGTATGTGTATTCAAATACATGTACATTTTTATTCAACCGTGTTACACTATTCCTCAGATAAAACGTTAAAGTAATTTTTGAATATTAATTCAGTCACAGGAGTTTTGTGAGTCAAAGCCCTAAATTATTCTGCAGATGGTTAAATGATGCACTGTAATATTACGGTTGAGACTTTTGAAATATAGAGAAGTGAGATGCCCTTTTGTCCAATGGAATTTCCCTGTGGAATTTCTTTAGGCGCCATTACAAAATCCCATCTCAATGATAGGCCAATGATCACAGGAAAGTTAATGGAGGAGATGGAAGGAGAATCAGGTGTCTTTTCATACAGATATCTTAATATGAGATACAATTATCTGATGAGTTCATCTGAGAATATAACATCCTCCACAAACTTTGAAGTCAGGCAGATGGATAATATGTATAGTTGAGCATGTGAATACTTTTCACTATACATTTGAAGCCACTTGTTTCTGTGCCTCCCACCACCTCCTTTTTTTGGAATGTTCTAAAGGTTTTATAAAGTTCTCAATTAAGAATGCTTTCCTATGTGGTATAAAACATTCCTTGCAATAGTAACTTCTGTTCTCCAGTGCCTACATTTACTCTGGTGTCACGAGTGTTACAGGTATTTGTTAAGAACCAAGTTCTGTGACAGGAATTTTAGTGTTGTACATATGTATTTTAGAGCATTTTCTTCATCCATAGGCATGAAATATGGCACTTTTTCATTGTGCTCTGAAATTTAGAAAGTTATAGTTACTTGGGTGTGAATTAACACTCAATACACTAAAATCAGAATAATCCAGAGTGCTAAATGAAATATTTTCCCTGTAAAAGTTGATCATGATTTTCTCTAGGTTGTTTAAATGCTTATTTTGTTATTCCCAATGTATTCCTTATACTTTCCTGTATATTTTAACAGAGCAATTGCTGATTTATTGTATACACACCTGAACTGATAAAATGCTATCAAAATCCTCCCAAAATATTGGGGGAAATCTGTGAGGACTGAGGGTGCATATTCCACATAATTAAAGAGATAATGGGTACCAGAGTGCTCAAACCTTAGCCTTTTAGTCCTGATTTCAGTAGTTGCATACACGTGGACTTCATTGTTCTCATTTCTCCCTTTACTCTGCTGATGGGATGTGAGGTGACTTTTGTGATAGGGGAAACCTGTGAAGTTTCTAATGAGTGTAACTACATACAGTCTTCTCTGTGGGATATCCTACTAGAGTAATGTTTCACTTGTAGGTCAAAGAATGTGTTTTGCCACTGGTAGTCAGTAGTGTTTTTTGCAATATCTAAACCCTTTGAATCAAATGGAGTCAACACAAAAGCCATTATTTGCTCAGTGATATTTTTAATTTTTTGTGTGTGTGTGTGAGAAGCTGTTTTTACCATAGCTGTGCAAGATAGATCCTTGATATTTTCTTTTTTTTATTTATTTCTAATATATGGATCTTAAAGCTCATTCAGAAGAACGGTTAATATAACTTTTCCTAACTGATGTAGCTACAAAGAGGTCATGGCACTGGGCAGATGTGGCAATGAAGACAGCAGTGTAAGCACCTTTGAAGTATAGGTTTAGCACAGAACAAAAGACATTTGGTGAATCAATCCTTGTCTAGTTAACCATGTGTTAAAACTGGTGGCCTGTTGATGTACTTGTCACAGTATTCAAGACTAGATGTGTCATTAGCTGCCTTGCACATTACAGGCAGACTCCCATGGGCACAACTGAAATCTTGCATTTGTAAGAAAGGTTCATGATATGGAATATGGACTGGACTTCATTTACATTGTGAAGCGAGAAATAGAGAGAGCAATTAAAGTTTTAGTACTTCATGTGATACATGCTTCTAGGAAAAGTAGCAGCACAGCCACTTCTGTAGCATTCCCATTCATGTCACAGATTAATAAAATCATGGCAAAGTGGGTGAAGTTTTATAAAATTTCATTCTGTATTGTAAGTAGAAAAATACTAGAAATAAAGACAAAAATGTAATGTAGAGTAATCAGGAAAGAGAGATGCTCAGTGCATGACTATTCAGCTATTCCTTTGCTTCTGCATTTTTTTCTTCCAGGCTTTGGGATGCTGAGGTGTTTTTAAGTGCATCTTTATTCCAGAAGCAATTTAAATAGAGATTTGCATGTTCATTTGTGGCTTGGGTTAATTAAAGGTCAATATTTTGGGAGGGATTAAGGAATATGTGCAGTTTCCATGGGATGAACCTCAAAAAGATTTTAGTGATTTATCTATTCATGTGCATATAAGGTATGGTACTTAAACATCTATTACAGAAAACAGCACACTGGGGATTTGGGTAATAGATCATTTTGATGTATGAATAGGTTACATCCCTAACTACTAGTTGGGAAGGGTTAGTTCATATGGGAAGTGGGGTAAAGTAAATGGCTGAGAAAATTTATGGTGTTGCAATTCAACAAAAATATTGATTTAGAAGATGAGGAACTCCATTTTTATAAACTTAATCAACAATGGTTGTTTTACTTCAGCTAGTAGTCTGTCAGGGACAAATAAGAATTTGAGCCTGGAGTGGTGCTTAGGGGGGGGAAATTGAGCTGGCAATATTCTAGGGGGAAAAAAAGTACAAAAAAACCAAATCCAAAAACACTGGTACAATTTTCCAGAAGATTCAAAGGCTAAATATTTAAAAGGGGATAGAAACTGTCTATGTTTTGTTTTGTTTGTATTGCTATATAGTTGCCTGACTGGAAATTATATTTCAACAAGCAACTGCTGTATTTATTGGCTTATATTTTATTTTGCTAATATTCTGCTAGTGTCCTGTATTTCCATAGGAATCATCTAATAATCTGTTCCACAAAATAGTAGGTTGCCAAGATCCATTTAGAGCCGTGAGTGCTGTGGCCAAAGGTCAGTGCTGGGGGAGCTCTGCTCCTCAGTGTGCAGGTGCCACTTGCGTCACAGCCATTAAGCATGAAACTAAAATCAATTTCCCTGCATCTTTGCAGGCTGGCAAACGCAATAGTCACCTCAGCAGAAAAAAAAGGCACAACTTGCACATGTGGTGTGCCTTTATATAGAGCTGGACAGAGTCTGAAAGAAGTTTTGAAGAGCCTGTAGCTCTGCTTATATCTCCAAAACCAGCTGTCGCATTGTCTCCGCTGCCACCATTCAGGACCACTCTGCTGCATTTCTATACCATGTGATATCAGGTGACTTGCCAACAACAGTCTGACAAATTTGCTTAATGCAGTAAGGTTTACAGTGGTATCAGAAAGAGTCTAAGAGTATGGACTTCTGATTCTGGATTTAAAATTACAAAGGCTCCTCCTCGGTATGTGATCCACCATGACTGCATGCTTTCAGGCACTTCCATGCTAGAGATTCTGCTCCACCTTCCTCTCTGAAAAAGTGCCTTTCCTTCCCTCAGTGGTGTCATGGAGAAGATGGACTCCTGAAAAACTTTTCCTCCTGAACTTGAGATGATTCATCAGGAGGATGACAATGTCTTTCAGGTCTTTTAGCTAAAGGGCACCCAACTGATCAATATGATGATTTAAAAAAATCAGTTGAATAACAATCAGTTGACATAACAGTTTTGGTTACTTTAAAGTCAAAGTCTAATTCATGGTGAATTTAACAAAAGGGAAAAAAATCCTAAATCTGTTTTGCCCCATGAGAGCAATTTAATTTATGTGCTTAAGTGGTACCTTGTTTTTTATATGAGTTGGTTGTTATTTATTTCTTCAGAGTCTTCACCTCATTTTATCCTTATTGCTTCTATTCATCAGTGGTTTACAAGTGCAGTGGTGTAAGGCTCAGAAGTACCAGGGACATACCTCAGCCTCCCTGGATTATGTCATATGTTACAAGTACTCATCTTTTACCTCAAAGCCTCAGGTGCTTTCAGGGCCATAGGCTGAAGCCTTCCTGCTTTGACACAGTTATCTGGAGCAAGAAAGAAGCAGCAATTTTGCCTGGAGGCAAATTTTAAATAGTCTCTCCCTTTTAAATAATCCTTGGACTGGGGAGAGATCCATGGCTCCGAAGAGTGGTGAGGAGCTGCTGCTGAGGTGCACCCTGTAGGATGTGAGCTCTCTAGGATGCCTGTCATTCACCTTGGCTGCTGGGAAAACATTTCTCCTTCTCTCACACACTTCCTTGCTTGTGGATTAACCACTGGATCACTTCTGTCAAACTTGTCTTGGGCAAGGTGGCCACTACTGAGTGCTTTTAATTTGACATTTTCTTTAGAAGCTATCAACGTCCCTGGAAATAACATCTGTCAGGGAGGTGGCAAGCTGGGAATTGGGTGCCTGCCCAGCCATAGCATAACAAGACCGCAGGGCACAATTGATGGAGTGAACAGGAAAATTTCTGAGCCATTGATCCACGAGCCCACATAATGTGTGAAATTGGAAATGAAGCCTGTCAGAGGAAGCTAGCCATATATTTTTAGATTATCTTCATAAAAAATACCCTTAAAACATAAAACTTAGATTTAAAGACTAACCTTAACCATTGTTCGATAGAAATAATTCTTTGTTTCTTTTTTCTGGTTGTTTTGGTTGTTTGGAGGTTTTTGGTTGGTTGTTTTTTGTGTGTTTGTTTGTTTGTTTATAAATGACTTCCTACTAGTAAGGATTGTCGTTTTTCCTTTTAAAATCAATTTATAAGCCAATTTATCTTTGTGTAAACACATGTACATAGGTAGTTATTTACAGAAATGTTTTTCAGGCGCCAGCACTAAGAAGATTTTGCATTATGATTCTGAATGGTAGAACTAAACACCTGGCAGGACAAGAAAAAGTGCTGAGACCCATTTAACGTGCATAAGTCAAGTTATAAATACAACTTGACTTTAGTGGAATTATTTCTGATTGGCACGTATGTGAAACAGTCCTAGAGACTATCATATATTCCTCTTTTGTAATTTTTCCCCCCTTTTGAAGAGTTATTACTGTGGTAGTTCTGTATTTCCTAATAGAGGTTCCCTAATGGCTCTGAAAAGTTTGTTGGAAGCTGCAGCATGCCTGCTTGAAGTATTTTCTCATCCTCTGAATGGATTTTTCTGTCTCACTTGCCAAAAGAGGATATGAAATAAGGTGGCTAGGCTGGGACAGCACAACTTTTCAGCACATTTACCTTCTTTTTAAGACCATCCACTCCTTCTGAGCAGTAGCAATTACCACTTGCACAAGGGTTTTTTGTCTTATTTGGTATGAAGAGAGTATTAGCTATCCAGAAACTGTAATATTGCCTATGTAGGAGGAAGTGATGGCTGTTTGAGCACTGACTGAATTTTAATGTTTGCAATCCTCTGCAAGTTTGGGAGATTATCTTTTATGCTACACACCAGTCTTCTGCCTAAGCCTTTTAGCATACAAAATTCAGCAATTTTATCCTTTTTCAGCATAAAATTGGAGTAATGAACCTTAACCATAAGGTTAAGGTTTTTAGACTGTATGCAATTTGAGAAATCACAGAATCACAGAATATGCTGAGTTGGAAGGGGACCCACAAGGATCATCAAGTCCAACTCCTGGCCCTGCACAAGACCGTCCCCAAGAGTCAAATAGGTGTTTCTGCTTCTAGATATGACATAGATATGTACATACATTTCACAAACTACTATTTAGTAGTCTGTCTCTCAAGGAAAAAACCCTCCACCTTTACTACGTGTTAAGTGTCAGTAATGGCAATTACACAGGATTTTTAAAATGATTTTCCATGACCCTCCCTAAAGAGATAGCAGATCATTCCTGTAGGGCCATTAACTCTTAAACAGGTTTGAGAACAAAGACTTTTCACTTGTCTCTGAGATTATGAGAAACAATCCAGAGTTCAGACTTTATGGTTCAAAGAGTTGGGCAATGTAAAAGAAAACTAATGAACTGTGATGTCATTTTGGTAAGAATTAAAAAGTGAATCAGATCATAAGCATATATGGCTTTTCCTACCATCTCTTATGAGTTTCCCGACTTTTGGTTGCTGAGGGCAAGTGTTTTTTAAACTGATAGTCCTGTAAATATTCTGTATTCTTGGTAGCAAACTAATTAGCTAGGAAAATCTAGAAAATTATGACCTAATGTTCCACTTCATTGCTTATAGAGAGCACATGAAAACCAGTTTCCCAAGAACTGGATCAATACAATTTGTGTTTAAAGTTTGCTCTGAAGAGTAAATATTACTGTTTAATTAAAATAATTAATTTTATTTTTTAAAAGAAAAAGAGAAGAAAAAAGTCAATAAGATATTCTTCAAATATACTCATGCAACTAGTGAACTTTTAATATGTATTGAATTGAGCATAGGAGAAAGAACCTTTGGTAAGAAAAGTTGTGACATTTCCTTCATTACATTGTGTACAAACAGTACTCATACTCTTTGACACACAGAAGGAGAAAAGTTGTTCTTCCAACTGTAAAGATATTTACTGCAATTATAAACTTGATAGAAAACCAACTAGACACCAATGGAGTTCCTTGTAGTTATTTTATTTAAACTTTATCTTCTAATTTTTTTTATATATGTAGCTAAACTGAAACTTATTTGTGCTCTTCTCTAGCCTGTAGCCTTCCATGCTCCTATAAAGATTAATTTTATTATTATTTCAGTTTTCCAATATTGCTAGTTCACATAGCAATTTTTGTTCTTTATAAATATTTTTTCTTATTAATGTCATATAGATAAGTAGATTTGCCTGGATTTCAAAATGTTCAGATTTTGCTTGAGAAGTAAGAAATAATACTAATGTCTATTATTTATCCATTTCCCAATAACATATCAGACATTTTGCAGATGCAGAGCAAAACTGCTCTTTGCCTCAAATATCCTATAACTTAGGCTACTTTATTTTCAGATGTAAGCTGAGAAAATATTGAAATAGTTTCTCCGAAAGAAAGCATTTCATACTTGTTTTACAAATTAAACTAAAGGCTTTATCAGAGACAGCTGATTTCTGATAGTAGGATTATTTCCAGCATGAATTCAAACAAAACGGAGTGGGACAGGGCCATGTGCCAGGTTTGGGTTTTTTTGTTTGTTTGTTTGTTTGTTTTTGTTTTTTTTAAGTTCTTATCATACTATCCATTAGTGTAGCACTTTCAGGTGGTCAACAGGGCCTGTCGAGCCTTTGTTGATACTCTAATATATGTATTTATTGTTTCATTCTTGTAATCCATGAGTTTCCTCCTTGAAGGGCAGAGAGTCAAATTCCAACAGTCTTACATGAAGACCATCTAATATATGTCAGACAGAGGAGAGAGGTATGTGGACCCTCACTAAGATATTAATTTATTGTTGTTGCAATGATTCATAGTTCTGCCTGATCTTGCCCTCTTAGAGTCCATGTCATTAATGAACGTTGTCATGACACAAAATCAAAACTAATTTCATTTTGTAAGGGACACCCACAGCTGAGACTCTTGCTGTAAATATGATCATGTTGTTTTTCTGTCATAATGATGAGTAGATGTAAGTAATGTTAATAAGATAGCATTTCTAGCAGTGATAGGTGAGAAAGAGTTCAAGCTGTACTGTGTAAAGCTTGGAGTTTATATAAATGGGCTGAGAGAGATATTTCTAGCTATTCATCATATTAAGATAGTTTGCAAATCAGGTGGGGCGTTCTTTGCTTAATTTGAAACTGTTGGATTAGGTATTAAAAAAGTAAAGTCAATATTATGAATCATGAAGGAAGCCTACTATAAAGCTTTTCTACACTACAGTAGGAGCACAGCTCTGGAACAAAAATCATGCACAGGATTTATCAGTTCCCTTCAGTTATTTTTTCAGTACTCTTGTAAAATAAAGACAGAGTGCTCTCAGATTGCCATGTGTCACAACAGCACCATAAGCATCTGAAAGGTTTAAAGATCTCATATCACCTACTATTCTTTGATAAAATCACCATTGAAACATGATAAAGGGTATTTATCGCCCAGTGCTCAAGGTAGTTTATTCATTTCTGAAATCTCCTGTCATCAGTGGATGAATTATTGTGTCATAGTGTAGACTAGAGAAGGACAGAAAGTTAAAAATGGGCAGCCTCTCACATGATCCCACAATCACAGCTGGCCATCAATTTTTCTTCTTTTCTGTGATTAATCTATGTGGGAAAGACTTTATTTTTCTGTGCAAAACTTGCTCTCACATGCTGCATGACAGCTGTTAACATTAAGTAATTTAGAGATTAATATAACCCAATCAAATCTGAATCTTCCTGGTCTTTCACTGGTGCTTTTTGAGGATTAGTCTTGAATTCAAACCTAAATTAGGCTGCATGGATTCTTCTCTAATGGAAGTAGATCCATTTTGGCTGCTTTGTTTCTTTAATACAATAATTTTATTAATTGTATGTGGTATTATTTTTATTGTTAATTTTTGTTTTTTGATTATTATCTCTACTTCTGGCCCTACAAATCACTGTGAAATGGTTTGGCACATAAATGGGTCAGATGAAAACAAACAAACCGGCACACACACAAGCAAGCAAAAACCGCAACAAACAAACAAAGAAGCAAAAGAAAAGCACCACACCAAAAAAACCCCAACTGCAAACTGAAACACTCACTCAAAACCAACGTAATAGCAAGAAAATCCCTAATTTTACTTCTTCATTAAATTAGTCACCTTGGTGTACCATTCTTGTGTGCCTTCTCATTTGCAGGTTAGGGGCTGAAATAGAGAACTCTTGGAAGCAATTGTTTCTGTTCATTCTCTAATTAGAGAATATCCATCCTCTTCTCTCTCAGTTGTACCTCACCCAAAGGTTTGAATCCAAAACAATTGTAACCATTATAAGAACATGAAAGCACAACATTTCAATAGGTCAGTACCTACTATTTCAATCTCAACCCTTTCTTATTTTCTGGTTATTGCTGCAAACTAAAACTAGCATTAGTCTCAACCCCCCATAAAAAGAAAAAAAGACTGGAAAGGAAAAATTTCATTGTATTTTTCTGAAACTCAAAAAGTTTAGAATTCTCTTATAGAAGCAATCATTAAGGTATTTCACCTACACCATGTGAAAGGTGGTCTTGTTAAGTAGTTTTACTTTCTCTTGAATGTGCAGTTTTCTTGTCAAATAGGCTGTTGACTACCGCGATTAAAGACAAACAAAACAACTGTTCAGCTTCTAATATAAACAAGCTGCAATAATCTAGTAAATTTGAGATCTGAAAATTGATATTAAAGAAAATGTTCTGGATCTGTAATTTGTAGCTCTGGGGTTGTAATGCTAGTGCTCATTAAAAGTCATTCTTGGTCTTTAAGTGCTTAAGGATTGGTTTTATAAGTTTAAGCTTTTAAATATGCCTAACAAATGACTGAGTAGGAAGAAAGAATGGTAATCGAAGTTGCAGCTAAAATGGTCTACAGAACCCTTAAACTTTCAAAATAAACTTTAAAAATATGGTAGATGAGGAAATGTGAAAGTAGAGTAACATGATGTAACTTGTTCAGCTCTTTACTGACCTCTATTACACTGGCTTCTGGAAACTTAAATTCTAAGACTGACTGATCATGATGAGTGTTCACCTCAGGATAGATGCATTACTTCACTTTGCATGCTTCTGTCTATGAACATTATGATTGCAGAGTGGGAAAACCGGGAGGCATCATGTAGTTACTGTGCACAGGCACCTCAGTGGGGAGAGAAATGCCCATCTCTTCTCCCTACAGCTTGAGCACTGTCCATGCCTGCCACTAACATCAGCAGTGCTGTCAGTAAAATAAAGGGAGTTTTCTCCATCTTTTATTGTCTTTAGTAGTTACTGTTTGGGTAGATACTCATGAGAATATTTAATATATTAATCAGTGTTAATCCTCATTTCTAAGGCCAGCTCTGAGTGAGAAGGGGAGATGAGTCCCAATCTTCTAGTGGCCTTAGCATCTACTCCACAGCAATCATTCCCATTTCTCAGAGCAGGCAACAGATATGGGCATTTTCCAGATTCCCTTGTCTTCCTTTCCGATTTAATTAATGTTTTGGAGATTATATTTGCTACTCGTCAAAGTTTTGTAACTATGTTGAGAGAGAATTTAAAAAAACCCAAACCAACAACATAAATCCAGCCAAGAGCATAGTGCTGTGCTTTAGGGTGAGACTGTAAGTTGCTGCAAATCAACCCTATTTGACTCTTCAGCATTGCAGTCCCCTCCCAAGACAGGGAATGAAAATACATGCTTGTTTCCTTTGAGGAGTGTACTTTGCTCTGCACTGAAGTACAGTACAGTACACTGCACAATCTTTTTTTAACCTGGGAACCTGATGATGAAAATGCAGACCAAGAGCTGCCTATCACCCTCCTGTTCTTCCACATCACTTTGTCATGACAGAAAGAATAAAGTGCAGAGCAAATTATGTCTGGCAGTTTGCAGCAGGCTATCAGGGCTGCTGCAAGCATCATGCAGCTCCACTTGCAGTAAATGCACTCACATGGACTCATGGCTCCGGGGAGCCTGGCTGGCAGCTCCACCTTGCACACAGCTATTAGTTGTTCCAGAAGCAATTTCTTTGTCACTTCCATTTTCATTTGGGACATATTGACTATTAAAAAAATTTTATTTAATATTTTCCCTTCCTCCTTGTTCACATTCTATGTTGTAAAGGTGAATTAAGAATATTCAGCTCTAGCCAGCCTAAAGCATGTAGTATTCCATTTGAGGCACTGCTTGTGAGGAGAAAAATCCAGATTGCTTGTTAGTACTGAGGCTTGAACTTTAGAGGAAACAATTACCCCTGTTAAAAGAACTCTGTTTAATGTTCATTGCATAATGAGAGGACAACAGGGAGGATCATTTCACTACTTAATGGACTACAATTAAACTTAAAGCAAACTTTTGTCCTCACTTTCACCAGTGTAACACAGGCCAGGATTTTCCTCCTATGAGTGAACAAAATGTGAAAGGTATAGTTCTGCAGCTGCTTTGTTTTTGTGGACAGTTTCCTGACAGTGAAGTACTGTGCAAGAAGCAGCTGCAGAATCAGGCCCTTTGTACACATGCACTTGTAGTAATCTTAAAAGAAATAGAATGGACCAGCAAAATGGCACTTCAGCTCAAAGAAAAATCCAACGTCTTCCATCTGCTCCCTGATCTTGCAGCTGCAGTGAATTATGATGTGCTGTCACATTTATAGGGTGATTTCATCAACTGATTTATTTAATTAATTTAGATTTAACATTGTACAAAGGGTATGTGATAAAGTGGTGTAACTCTTTCCTCGGCCACCACACCAGCCAAGATTTATTTTAAGTATCCACTGCCTCACTGTGTCCTCCCTTGTTCTTTTCAAGCAGCAGCCAAGAGAGAGTTCAAACCAGCTGATTGGACCTAAAGCTGCTTAACTAACAGTGCTGCCATGGAGCAGAACTGGCAACCTCAATCTTGTGTTATGACCCGTATATTTTCTCCACCAAAAAAATACCTTTCACACTTGCGTATCCCTAGTGACTCTTGAATGCTGACAGTGGGTGCACCTGGGGCCAGATTGTTAGTTGGGGTGTTAACAATTTTAAGAATATGCATCTTGAATATCCTTCTTGGATATAATCTTGAAATGGCACAAACACCCTCTTTTACTTTGGGTGGAACAGTAAAATCTATAGGTGCTAATACATAGAATCAGTAGCATTACAAATCCACACTTGTGATTTGGTATCATGCTGATTGCAAAAATAAGACTCTTTCCCGATGATGGTTTCAATAATCATAGTGCATTTATATAATGCAGAAATCGGAAATTGGGGCACGGGTTTGGGCAGCAGTTGTATGCAGACACAAGAAGTCATGATCTCTGTGCTGAAAAGATTCATATCAAATAGATAAGACAAGTTAATAGAACAGAAGTATTCAAAATTTAATATATTCTGATATATATGTATGTGTGTGTGCATGTGTGCATGAGAGAGAGGAAGAGAAAGTACTTAGTTATGCTTCTTGGCTGGGTGGACATAACTGAGAAACCAAAGGAAGCTGAAGTTTCAAAATTTTTTGCCTTAATATTTCTCCAGTGGTTATTTAAAATGGGGGCAAAGGCCATGCTGAGTAAATCCCAGTAAAATGCCAGCATAGTTTAACTGAGTCAATGTAAAATATCTACATTTGTAAGACTTATTTTGTAGAATTGATCTTGCTGCAGTTATAAGCATATATAAGGAAATAAAAGTGATAATTTTTGGTAGAAGAAAGAATAAAAACAGTTGAATAGGACTGGATATTTATTACAATGTGTACATAGAAGTGGTCTGAGCACCTTTTGTGTACCCCTGCATAATGGCCTAGGCTTTCTGAAGCCAGAGATAATAGAAATGTTTTCTTTGTTTCATTTTCATTTCTCTTGCTGTGTTTTTCATTATCCTCAAAAATATTCAATCTTTTAAACTGTATTTTCCTGATTAATTTTTCTATAAATGAATATTTACTAAAAACATAGCTTGTTTCTATGGACTGAAACCACAGAAATAAAAGGTTTTTCACTAGTAGCAAAACTGTAAAATAAAAGCTCTCTTAAAATATATGTCCTTCATCTGAAAAACTTAAGTGTTTGTTGGCTGTTTTAATCTCCCAATACTGGATAAAATCAGTGCAAAGGGAAAAGCATTATTACAGAAACTAGGGTTGTTTCCACAGTTCTAGAATTAGGATTGCTAGAACTCCAGGCAGTATTCAACAAATAAAATTGAAAAAACCCCAATATTTTATTGTGTCAGACAATTATAAAAGGAGTCATCACATGGTAGTTGGAAAAAAATGAGTTAAAACAGTGTAGGAACTATATCTTAATTTCAGAAGTGACCTGCATAATTAGAAGAGGAGAATGTCACTGAGATAACGACTCGCTTAGACTTTTTGGAAGTTTATTAATCAAAAGGTAGAGATGAGAGGGAGAAAACAGCATAGAATGTTGAGTAGTACAGAACCATGAGCTAAGAAGAAATTACACAGAAGATCTATTTTTCTAATAATACCCATTTCTAAATATCTTTTTACCTTATATCTACAGCTAAATGTGTGTATTTATGCCACAGTCAAATTAGATTTACTTTCTCCATCAGTATAGTTTGAGTTAATAAAATTCTTCTTCCCCCTCCTCCCTCAAGAGTTTGTGTAATTCTCATGTTGCAACAGAACCATGTCTAAAATCAGAGTTGGTTCCCTGTCACTACTGCACAGATTAACTGCTGTTCTTATTGAGCAATTCACCTTTTGATTATTCAATCAATACAAACAGCTTGGTGTGGATGCCGATGCCTTCCTCTGCCTCTCACTCTTTATTTTCTGTGATTTCCACAGTAGATATTGCTTGTTACGGACCCATGTCCTGGTTGTCGCTAAGGGGATTATTTAGGCTGCCTTAGCTGAGTGCATGTGAAGTCAAGGATTTCTCCTCTCGAAAAACCAAAATCTCTGGTAAGTGCTTTCAAATCCGAAGCAGCATGCATGTGAGTTGATAAGTATGGGGAAATATAGTAGAGAATACTATGTTTAGCCAGAGATTTTATCTATTAGTGTTGATTGGGGTGTTGATTTTCATGATCATATCACATTTGGCAGATTCCTTCAGGGCTGTGCTTAGGGTTTTTTCAGTTTTACTTTTTTTTTCTTCTTTCTGGTAGTGTTCAACTTGAAAACTGGCACCACCCACTTCACTTCCAGACCAAACTGTAGTTTGCCTAGGAAGTGAAAATGAAATGCTTCTGAATCAGAAGTCTGATCTCCATATGGATTCGCTCAGTGTTATTAAGAAGCTAACAAAAAAACCATCCCCTCCTGTCAAATGCAGAATGTTTGACTTTCATATCCACTTTTTAACTAGGAAAACATGTTTGAACCTGGGAGATCAAGCAGTTCACAGACATAAAGCTCATCCATCACAAATCTAACAAATCAACATTTAAAAATATCCTCAATGCTATCCTTTAGACAGTAACAAACATTCTATTGTTATTCCTATATTATTAATGTGTTTTTACTAGTAGCCGTAGTAGTCATCTGAGAGGAGATATCTTCATCAAACTGGACATGATTTTGTTAATGAAGTGATGGTAGAAAATAAATTATTGGCCCTAGCCAGCACAAGAGAGAAGGGGCTAAGAAAAACTGCATTTATTTATTTTTGCTTACACTATACAAAATGATGTTGAGATATTTTTTGAACAAATCAAAATATTCCTTCTTAGACATGTTTACAGACTCCAATTTTTTTACACTAAACCACTGAAGGAGCTTATAGAGAAGAAACTCTCTTCAAAGATTTCTCTATAGGGTTCATTACTTGCTGTTTGATGGGAAAGGAATAATAAATTGCTTCCACTTCAAAACAGAATATTAGTGTAGCTATTCCAACAGAAGACTAGATGTATACGTAGCTAAGAAAAATATCTAGAATCACTGCAGTGAATATTGCTGTTTGAAAACATTTGAAACCACTGCTCATTCACAAGGACTAGCATCTCCTTAGGTAGCAAATTAGAGCCTTGGTCACAGTAATACCTCCTGAGATGAAGTAAATGATGTGATGTGTGCATGCTGGGCAACTTCTTGTCAGACCCCTCAGAAGTATTTGTTAAACCCAAGACTCTTGTGGATCACTATTTGAACCCTTCAGTTTGTCTTTTCTAGCAGTTCTTACCTCTTTACAGTCACCTTTTGCCATCATCCTCACCACCCAGGTTAGACTCCTTTTTCCACTCCTAGAATTTTCCTGACTCGTGTACTCTTTTATGGCTGTCTTCTGACTCCTTCTGTATTTCATGCCCCATATCCTTTCTCTTCAGTGTTTGCCTCTGCACTGTGTGATCACTCCATTTTCTTTCTGCCCTCAAAAATCTCATCTCCTGTGTCAGGCATTTTAATTCCATAGCTGATTATATATCAGTGGTGAAGGGACCATCATCTTGCCTGAGAAAAGTACAGCTTTAATGCTCTGTAGCCATCTGAAATAGTAATATTCCTCTGTGCACTTACCTAGGCTGTAAGCATGCTGCACTTAAGCAAAAGGACTCCAAGCACCCCATCAATAACAGGAGGAATGCAGTGATTATTTTGGTCATTTGAAGCAGATGAATGGAAGACCATGAGCAAAAATACCCTCTAACCGAAATCAAGAGGAAATGCTGTGAAAATTGTGATCTACATAGCATTGGCAACTCTTGAATATTAGAGGTTTGTAAATCCTTCTACTTGTTTATCAAGAAAGGCAAAAATATCACTTTGTTTCCAGAGATTCATGGGATCTCTTGTCTCTTTTCCTGGCCTTCCTTTGACTTTCATGATGAACCCTTGGAAGAGTACAGAACAAAATTCATTCAAAATTGCTAAGATTTGCCAGGTTTCACATTAAATGATACACAACCTCTGCGTTCAGCATAATTTCCACCTGAAATCATAAATCTGCTCACAGTCACTCAGTCTAGGATCACAGAGAAAGTTTTTAAAGGGCCCAAATGGAGGTTTCATAATAAAACCTGTCAGCAGGTTTGGATTTCATTACAAACAATTTGTACTGTCCTTTTTCAAAAGCATGCAAGAAACATAGAAACTGGCCAAAAGACAAATCAGAACTGAGTCGTGCTGTCACCAGAAAGACCTCAATTTTTACCTACTGATCATGGAAAAAAATGCTAGTAATGTTCACCAATGGGTTTTGTTTGTTGTGTGGTGGGAATTTTTGTTTTGTTTTGGGTTTCTTTTTGGACAGAACAAGTAATCTCGTGTCGCTCAAAATTAGGATTTTTGCAGTCTATCTAGTGTACCACCACAAAAAAGCAACTAAATTAAAAACTTTCAGAAAGTTAACCAAACACAGGACTGATCTTATATTGTGCCTGGTCTATCAGAAAGTAAAATTGCACCATAAGGTATCAAATCAAGAGTAGTTGTCTGCTAACTGAAAGAAGACAGTAGGTTAATGTTATGTGTTGGAGAACTGCCCACCTATAGAATTATCAGAAGCCATAAAGGCCGGAGTTCCTCCATCCGAATGTTCATGTCTTTTTGATTGGTATTGAGAGGAGCATTATAGAAAACCTAATTCTAAAGATTTCTCTCTGCTAAGAGCCATGCTGCCATTTTTTTAAATTAACTTTTTAAGAAAATTGCAGGGCTCTGAAGGCCAAAATAGCTGATATCTTTCAAAAATGGTGAAATTATTAAACCCATGAATAGAATTTGAGAAATTGATATGAAACTACAGCATTCTTGCAGACATATTGTCCATGCTCAAGATATATGACAGGACTCTGGGCACCTATGTGTAATATATCTTAAATGACTTCCTAGAAAGGTCTTGCTAAAAATACTGCTGTCTGTCTCCGTAATTGAATGGTTCTAATATGTGCCTTTTAAAATGCTTATGCCTAGAAATTGTACTAAGGCTACTGTGCTTCTAGAAAGAAGTTCCTTATATGTGGAAAAAAAAATCAACTATTTTAATGTGATATTGATTACGAAATGATATATTAATTCACAATGTCCTTCTGAAATTTTATTTCTTTAATGAATAAAGAGAATTTCATTTAAGATATTGAATTTATTTTATATTCTTCATGAAACACAAGGAAATGCATTTCTCCTAATGGAGAGTTAACAAGTCTTAAGACTTTACAGTTTCTTTGAAAAACCATGTACTATTTCCCAGTCCTTTACAGTGGATGTTTAAAAAAAATGTTGAAAGAAGCCATGATGGTTTTAAAGGAGAAGGAAAAATCAATAGGCAGCTACTTAGAGTATTGCAGTATGCAGATAAGCAGCTTTGCTAAGTCTGAACTTTGCACAGTAACATCAATACAACTTGTAGAACAATGAACTTCAATACAAATGCTGTGGAGGGAGAGAGGGAAAATGCCTCTTATAAACAAAGCTGTAAAAGGTGTTAATGCATGTTGACAAGAGCCTGCTTGAGTAATTTACTGCGTTCAAATACTTTGCAAACCAATTCCTAGCAATAACTGCTTCAGAGAAAAAGGCAGGGAACTGATGTGGCCTATTTGTGTGAAATGCAACCTTACACTGCTACAAAACTGTCTTGTTCAGAAAGGCTTTCCACAGAGGGTATCAAGAGAATAATGAGTTACTTTTTTAAAATTGTGTAGAATTTAAATGCCTGTATATAAAGAAGTATTTTACATGTGTAAATATTTCAACGTAAAAGATTTGAAATATTTTGTGCATCATAGCTTCTTAAGTGCGTGCTACAAAGATTACATTGGCATGTGTCCTGGATAACTGCATTACAATTATGAGTGGTGAAGGCATGAATAAGTTACTGCTTATACTAAAGAAAGGATGTGGTGAGGTGTAAGAGTATTAAGTGCCCACTCTTTATGCCTTAAGGAAATAATTCATTGCATACCTGGCTATTTATTCAGCTTTCTAAAATGGAGTAGTGAGAATGATCTAGCCATCAGACTTTCCAAGCACTGAGTGGGGCTGACATAGTAATTCCAGATTACTGGAATGACATGATTACTGACAAATGCTTCAGTCAAAGTTCTGGTTTTGCTGGGAAGCCTGGCTTTTAGGAATTTCTTGGGCAATCCCTTGCAGACCTTCAACTGATCATCTGTCCTCACACACATGTCTGGAAGGTATAATTAATGGACTGCAAAACTTCTGGTTTCCTTTTTTTGTGAAGCATCTGATAGTTTTCTTACTGAGTTTTTCTTGTCTTTCAATATGTGTACTGAGGATGAATACAATGGCGGAGACTGTCTGGTTTGGGTCAATCAAACCAGTTGTAAAATAACCACTGGTCCCTGAACTAGTTAGAAATTGCCATCAGAGGGCTCTTAGGGTCCTGATAGCTGCTGCCACCTTCTCTGTAACTTGGACTTGTAAGTATCTTGGAAATTGTTCTTTCCCTGCCCTTGCTTTCTTACTCCTCAAGTCCACTGCCAAAATCGGATGAGAAATCAACCATTGCTTATAATTTCCCTTGTAGGAAATCCTGCACATTTTTGTAATGACAATATTTAAGTTTAAAATGGGTAACTAGAAAATCTGAGGAAAAAGATTAGAGTAAAAAACCAAACAGTATGAGCATGGGAAGCAGTGAACTCGAGAGTATGCATCTTGCTTTGATTCCTAGAGTAGTACAGCTCCTAACAAAACCTTCTGACTGCTAACTGGACGAATTATAAGCAGAAAGTAAATGTGTTCATTTTTATGAAAACGTAACAGCTAAATGTTTTTGCTGTTTATCTATTTCTCTATTTTAAAACTATGAATACTGCAGTAGTGGGGGAAAAAGTGAAATTGAATGTTGATTTAATTAAAACATAATGAAAAATGACTCTTCATTGCAATGTAAACAATTTCAGCTACTGTCACTTGAAAGTTCGGAACAGTTTTGATATCTCATTTTTAGATAATTGTACTTTCTAACTGGTCTACTCTGGCCTCCAGTCGGGAGGCCTGGAGACACACCATCTATAACGCTGCTGATGCTTTTGAGAAAGCACGCAGGATCACCCTTGGGGAGAAAAGACAACACAGAAAGAATCGAGCCTTGCAGAATATACCATCTAAGGAGTCTTTCTGCTGTGCCTTTTGCAACCGGACTTGCCTTTCTCGTATTGGCCTTTTTAGCCACCAACGCGCTTGTAACAAACGTGGGTAGAGCCCTTCCCAAATCTTCGTTCGTGAAGCCCAGCCATGATGACTTTCTAAAGATTTCATCATTTCATGCAATTCCAGGCAAAAAAAATTCTTTTAGCTACCAGCCTTAAGTATACAAGGGAAAGCAAAAGACTATGGTGTCATAAGACACCTGAGATCAGATCCAGGGATACACCTCGGCCCATTTCTCAATTCTTGCAGACCAGTTGCTGCCCCACGATGTCAGAGAGCACAAGAGATTCCAGTCTTTCTGGCCTGATGTTTCCTTAATGTCACCCAAGAGTTGTGCTTTGTCCACAGGACTTGTATTACGCAAGCCCCAACCCAAAATGATGCAGGGGTCTGTTTGTTTTTGTTTATTTATTGGGTGGTTTGTTGTTTCTGCTTGGTTTTGTTTTCTAAATTTATTGTTCAAAACAATTCAGCATAAGACCTTTAAACTAAGATGATGATAATGTAAAATGGCACTTACAATTTGAGGTATGTCTTTCTAATACTGTGATACTTCTGAGTCAAACACATTAATCCTGAGAGACAGTCAAACTGCTCTTGTTGCCCATCTGTCTTTGCTGGTTAATAAAAAGTCTATCCAAACATTAATGCATTGAAGCCCTTACTGTTTTATTTGCTTTATTGAGAGTGTTTGTAAAATTATGGACTTACCAAGATCTGAAAGGGTTGGTATGGTTGAAACAGGCACTCAAGTTGGCAAGATGTTTTTTGCAACTTGTTTGGAACACTTTATATCACTTTCTTTTGGCAATTTGAATTAAGCAATTTTAGAGAATTTTTAAATATTTTGGGTATTTCTGCTTCTAGTAAAATTGTATGAATATTTTTGCTCATGATGTCCCTGTTAGCATGGAGTATGTCTAGCTTTTCTTTCCTTTGGTGACAGTAAGCTACAAATCTGCTCTTTTTAGCTAGCTGCCTGAATTTTGGTATTTGCCTCACTAGTCTTTGTTAATGGCACAAATTAAAGCTAACTGTATACCTTGTCATAAAGCTGAAGCATTCAGCTCCAAGGAAAACTCATTAGCAAGTGTGACGGCAAGGTAACTCTATTTGCCTAACTGCAGCAATGCTGTGGTACATCTGCTTGAAGATCCAGTTCCATACATTTTGCTGGTCTCTTTAATGTCAACGAATCCAGACATTGCTACTGGGCACTTTAATTGTTTTCTACACCTTTCTGTCCCGCAGTGGGAAATGTAAATCTAAATGTGACTTATCAGCGTTCTCCACTATCAGTCTGATGGGTTTTTTTTCTTTGTCACACCTCTGCCCTCTGTGACTACAATGATTTGTTTCTTTTCTGTCCTTCTGAGACTAATGTTATGTGATGTTGATTTGAAGTTCTGGCAGAGTGGCCAGTCTTCCATTTATCTCAGGGAGGACACTGAAACTAAATCATTGATCTGTTGCTGAAGTAAAGGAATTGTGCAGGAGCTCTCAGCAGTGAGGACCGGAAGCTTGTTCCCACAACAGTCTGGCTTACTGAAAAATAACTGCTGTGTGAACAAACCTCTGTTCATCTAATATGCTGCAATATTCATCCAAATAAGTGAAAAGTGTTCTCTGATGTATTTTATGTGCTTTTTAGTATCAACCACTTAGAAAATAGGATGTATATTTCCAAGGGAAGTCAGGGATCATTTTTGATCATCATTTTTGCTTAATTCAAAATCTTCTCTGGATGCATTTGGAAAAACTTTGCTTATATCTGTGCATGGATATCAATTTGCAATTTATGAAGTTTTGATGCCAAATATACTGTTTCTGTAGTAAGTCATAATTCAACACTCTGAGTACACAGCACCATGCTGTTGATGCTCAGCCCTAAGAGAGGGAGTGGGCAAAATATGTGAATCTGATTTCCAGGACTGACTTCAGCAAAGAAAAATGTAAATAATCTATCAGTTTTCAAATCTTTCACAACAAGGATTGCTTCCCTCTTGATTCCTTTTTTTCTATATGGGAAATAGGGCTTTATCTGCATATTGCTGCATGCCATCCTTTCATGTTTCTACTTCTAAAGATTTTTTTTCTTCCAGATTTTTCATCTGTTTGTATGTGCAGTACTATTTAATCCCAAGAGCGAGCAAAGTGTTTGACTTTTATAGTTTTAAGGTATGAATGCTGTCATTTTGAGGCACCTACTTCCCTTTAAACTAAGAAACAAATGCCTAAGTTTACATGCTCAGCTTCTCTTTGCAAGCCTACTAGGTACATCTCTCAGATGCACTAATATTTTGAAGAACTACTTCCTCCTATAGAGAAGAATAAACAGCAAGTAGCCAATGATTTATTTTGCCTCTTGGGCTTCAGTGTTTGAAGATATTTGTTATTTGGGAACAATGACTCCAGTAATGTAACAGGAATTATAAATGGGTTATGAACTCTGTTAAGCTCTTTTTATTCCATATTAATAAGAAATCAAATGCCCTATGAGGCCTTTAACAAATGTATAAGCACAAGTTTAATTCCATGAACTTCATGAGGAGCAATCATTCACATTTAACATATGATGAAAACATTGAAATTGAGGATTCCGGTGTCAGAACACAAAAACCCCTATTTTTAATAACAGAATATCTCCTCAGCTGTTTGGAAAATGGAAATGTAAATATGTTAAACATATTTAAAAGATATGGTGCACAAAGAGTTGGAATGAAATGCAAACCTAATACACAGACTGGGTTTACCAATATTGGCTTTTGTGTGTATCAGCAAGCTAAGTCAGATTTTGGAGCGATTTAACTAATTTATGCTTACTCTTTTGAAGTTTCTCATTAAAAAGTTAGAATATAATATCTGTTTATTCTTTTAAAATGTCATCTGAGTACTTAATTTTTTTAGGACATAGGGCAAATAATTTTAATTTTACCTGCTAGATTGTTCTAAGTAGTGTTTTCCATACTGTGTTTGCTAAGCAAATTCTACCTGTGATAAATGTAAGCAGCATGGAGTGGAAAAATGTTCAGAAATTGAAACTTGCTCTGCAATCATTTCCCACCTAATCATAATTATGTATTTTTGAGAACTGTCTCTGAAATGGATCTCCCTATACAGGCAGTCACTTATATGCATTACTAACTCATATGTTACTTGATTTTTGTGATTTTCCCAGGATAAGAAATTGAGGCAGGGACATTGCTGCTCGAATTTTATTCAAACTAATCAATCAGAACAGAAAATGAAGGCGTTATTAACATTCAAACTGCATTTTCACTTCCCACAGACATGTTTTTTATTATTATGACTAACTGTGTAGCAGTCAGACTAGACATAGACTCATTGCCAATTAATATAAAAATTCTTTTCTTTGATTTACTAGGAGAGACTGAGGGGACAGAATTGTTTTATTTTAGTTCATGCATTTCCTTTCCCCAGCCTTCACCTGATTGAGGTATTTGCTCTCTGTGGGTCAGTGTACTTTAAAGTTATTAATTACTTTACTTCAATCTATAATACTTAATTAAAGCTTAAAACAAAAATAAATTGGTTATGTTTGGTGAAAATGGTGTCAGTCAGATGGGATTTTAGCAACATAATAGAGCCGATGGGTTTGTTTTGTTTATAGCGATACTGAATGACCTTGAAGCGTTCATCTGGCCAATGTGGACTCTTTAAGATAAGAACCCAATTTCTTTTCTTCTCTTTACCTGGGTTAGGATTAACAGTTTGCATTATCAAAAGGATATTAGTACATGACAAGCCTACAGATATTTCTCCTGTTATTCTCCTTGCTGTCACTTAGAGCCAGCGTGAAGGCACTGTCAGCAGAACTCACGCGTATTTGAGTGCAGCCCAGGCTGCACAGAGAGGAAGGTAGCTTTAATAGTTACCCTCCAAGATTTGCTATTGCATTTCTCAGTCTCATTCTGTGACTGAGCAGAACAACACTGTTGTTTTGTTGCTCTGAGAGGCAGAATTCAGAAATGAAAAAGTTATTAGATTGAAACAGCCATTTGCCTGCACCCTTAGAACAGAGAGCAACCAGATTAAGAGTTAGGTATTAAACTCTTCCAAACCTTCTCTGCTTTGCTGGAATGATTAAAGTCCAAGGGACTTTGTAGCTGGTATCATTTAAAACCAGCTGGGCAAGAAAAGCCTTTTCAACATGCCACAAAATATTCTGCCCTATTCTAGACATCAGAGATAGCTGCTCTGCTATTTCTATACTTTTCAGTTGCCAGCCAGGACTGGGAGCACACGTTCTTTCCGTAACAAAAACAAACCCATTTTCATTAATCAACTGCATTAAACAACATTTTAATCCCAAATTCCACATTTATGCAACATACCATGATGTTTTAAGTTGCATCCAGCTGTTTCTTTAAGGTTAATTCTCTGTGAACAGAACTTGCTTTTGATATCCTAGAGAGATTTTTATACCTTTTGAATAACATAGATGGTCTGTTTTCTTTTGAATAACAACTATGGCCTCGTGAGGTGCTTCCTCCCATCTTCCTCCCTTCTGTAGTACAAATGCACTCCTTTAAAGGCAGCATCTGGGCTGAAGTTTTCTTGCGCTTATATAAAACCAAATGTTAAAAATGAATTTTAAAAAGGTCATTGTATGGGCTATGAGTGCCAATCTGATATAGATGTTACTCAAAACTGAACACAGGCAAATACCCTTTTGACTAAGATCGAATTCAGCTCTGGTTTAATATCTGGTTTATCTCACATCTAGCATTTTCTAGGGTAAAGCTTTAAAAAATATAGTATGTAATTTTATCTAACTCTTTTTTATGTGTGTGTGTTGTATACTCTTGTATACTTTTGAAACATATTTAGGTATATGTATGCACTGTAAGTTGATCATTGTTGCAATAACTTAAAAAATTTGGCTCCCAACAACTCCAACACTCACTAGTCTGTAAAAAATTGGATGGTATTACAGGTTGCTATCCTGCTGATTCTGAAAGACAAACCTTCTTGTTCTGCCCTGATATTTTCTATGTGTATAATCTTCACACTCGGAACACTGTGAAGATTCAGATGGTCAATGTGTACCTTGCTGGTTGGAAAAGGCTGTCTCCTGGGACTGCTAAGGCTCAGGATGAGCTGAAGCACTCACAGACCCAGGGGAAACTGCACTGACAGAGGGGTCAGTCCTCTGAAAGTGTTGTCATATGATAGGGGATGCTGACATTACTGGTGTTCCCCTAACAGAAGGCAATATGTGGGTGTGAAGTAGGCTTAGAGAACATAAGCTCTGTACAAACATCGTGCTCTTTCTGCAGGTTAATCAGGTCTTTAATAAAAGACCATGAAAATGTCAGCAGTCTGAACAAATAAACCAGAATTGTAACTGAATGTTCATTCAAACAAAGAAATATAAACCCTTTTTTTATTAACGGTCTTCACACAGAGAGAAAATGGATTACAATTCTAATTAGAAAATATTTTATAAATATTATCTATAAATTTCATAACAAAACTGAATATATCTACACATTAATCTTACAGAGGTGATCGCACTTTAAGGCCTGCAGTCCAAAATTTTTTAATGAATTTTTTTCCTTGGTAAACAGATTAAATAAATAGAAGAGTTAACTAATTAAGCAACCCTTAGTATTGGATTAATTAAGAGATGATAATGATAGGACAGAAAAGATGATAATTTTTGTATCAAGGCAAAAGGTCAATCATTTATATTTTGGTCAGAAAGATCAAATACTCTTTAGCCAACCTTTTCTTGTGGGTAGTGGTAAAATACAGCTATCCATGGAAATATGTTTTTCTGAATAGATGAAGAGGAAACTGAAGGGGAACTACTAATATGTGTTTCTGAATCCTATATTAGATATAATTTTTTATCCTTCCAGGTAGTATTATTCCTATGACACTATTCTGGGAGCAGGATTTTGTATGAGGATATTTTTTTTAAAGTAATATGAAAACAAGCTGGCAAGCTGGTTTGCTTGCTTGCTCTTCTTTTAATGCTTCTCTGTCTACTCTTATAATACTGTAGTAAATTTTTTCTCTGTAAAATCAGATCAATATAATGATAGATCTAATAAGTGGAATGTAGATAGAAAGACAGGAAAACTATATGTTTTGTACACTGCAAATAGGTGGGAATACAGCTGGTAAAGCAAAATAGATTAAATTACAGCATGGAAAATTTACATTTGATATAAGGAAAAACATCTATCCTCTAATATTGAGGAAATGAAGTATTAGAAGAGAAAGCCTAGCCAGACTGTAATTTCTGTTTTTTTCAAGAAGTAGTTATACAAATATTAGGAATGACAGTCATGTCTGATCTTTCTCTGGAACAGGGGATCGACTGTGTAACCTTTGTAGAAGAATGAAGAATGTGGAAGGAATCATGCATTACCTATCTAAAAAGACTGATGAGAAAGTCAGTAAGCACTTCATCATTTTCACTGTATGAAATGGTTTCTGTCTTTTTTTTTTCCTTCTTTCTTTTTGTTGTTTTCAGATGAAATGGGACATGGTTTCTTAGATTTTATGATTCTGTGGACCTTGCCAAAGCTGATCATAACCTGAGGAACCATGACCACACCCCTAAGATTCTCCCTGTGCTCTCAGATTTGCCTCTATTTGCATTTCCCAGCTGGAGAGAAGGTTAAAAAGAAGCCTCATACTTAGTGATGCAAGGTAAATTCTAACTGACATCTAGTTTTGGCAAGGCTTCTCCTCTTTTAAATGCTGAGCTCCAAGCTCTGTTTCTTTGGTGTTTTTTGACACAGGTGTGGTGTAGTGCCATCGTGTGGATTCAGGATGGGTGGAGGTAGGACATAGGCTTGGAAGACAAAAGGAGGTGTGGGGCAGATGTGCAGGTAGTTTGAATCATCATAGCCAAAGAAATGAAGGTGTTATTCTAGATTATCAAGTTCTGAATAGCCATTCCTCCAAGACTTCTTGAATAGTGAGAATCATTTAATCTAGTAAATTGTGGAAGCAATAAAAAGATATAGTTGGAATCCAGAATTTTTTGTCACAACCAGAGTTATGGATAAAGAAAAATTCTTTATCAATATTCTTCTCCTTTCCTAGATGCCTTTTTTGGTTGCATATCTATCATGCTTATTGCAAATATCAGTGCAGGTTGGTCTACTTGCTAAAAAGTTTTGGTCTAACCATGATAATCACCTAACAAAACTCAGCAACATAAATAGTATTGGTTATGCCAGGTTAGTGGAATCCATAATAGGACAGAAAAAAGAGATATACAGAACAGCAGTAGTATGAATATGTCTGCAGCAGTGGGGACTATCAACTCCTGTCTGCATGGAAGCAACTAAGGCTGGAATGGGGCTTTCCAAGGAGTCCCCAAAACTGGACCATATTTTGCAGTATTTCTTAAAGAGAAAGACATTGATGAGATTGCCAAGTGGGATGTGAATTAAAATATAATGTGATGCATTGTGTCGCAGTTGCCCATGGCAGACAAATGCTTTATTGTTTACTGTGTAGAAAATAGCAGTGCATATTTTGAAGCTTTGTAATGAGTTAAAATAACGGTCTGGAATTCGTGCAATAACAGTTTAAAAACTTGTAATGGCTACATCATTAGACAGGTAAGCTGCTATTGTGTAGCTGATCTAGTTGATGGGTTTTGGACCAAAGCATAAGATAGTTTATCATCATTAGTCTTTGCAGAAAGGTGTTTGAGTGTCTAACAGAGTTCCTGTTGGGTATTGTCCCCGCCACTGAACATATTATCCAGACATTAACGTTGATAGCTTTGCCAGTGTGTTTATGAGACAGACCAAAATCTGAAGAGGCACAGACTAAACTAAGTCCTCCCTTCCTTCCTTATTATGGCCTTGATACTGTACGTGAATAGGAAACCTATTATTACCTCTGCAGTGCCTGTCTCATGGATTAATAGCAGAATTTAGTCTCCCTGCATGTTAACATACACTACTCTCTCAGCAGCAATAAATTCACATAAAAGTACCAGCAGTTCACCAAAAACATTGAGTCCTGTGCTCTTTTGGTTCACCTCAGGTGCACTGTGCCTGAGATTTCATATGAATAAGTCTGCTTGATGATTAGTGCATGAGAGGAGCCATATTACTGCTTTAATTACTTACAATGAAGGATCACGGGATGGTGATGTCATCATTTTAAGACTTGCTATGTCTAAGTGCACTGCCAGGAAGAGGAAAGTTGAATGATGATTTATGTACCTTGGACAAAATTCAGATAAAAACCACTTCAAAAATGTTAATTATTTGAGGTCATTTTCTATTACATAGGATCTGTTCTTTAGAATTTCTTCCAGGTTAATAGTGTTCAGCCTGGGTTGATTTGACAAGAAAAAGCAGCAACTGTGTGGGGGAGGGAAAAGAAAGAGACAAAGGGTGTAATTTATCGATGTGCACTTTGCTATTTGTGACTAACAAAGAGATGGTTCACAAATGTCTCAGACTCAAAGCTGTGATCTGTCAGAACTGCTGAGCTGGGGAAATACTACTACTAAGTAAAAATAGATTGGTCAGCAGTTGCAGACTTATCTGTAAGCAGGTTATCCCATACTATCTGCATGTGCAGCAGGCAGATCATTTTGCTGGGTTAGGAGTAAGATAACTTTGTTGCTGTGCTGTGTTTATCAATCAATGATTTTAGTTAATTACATGATTGACTAATAAAAATCCTTACTGATTAATTTTATTTTTTTTTGATCTGGCTAACACTTGCTTTATTACAAGGTAATTTATATTTGAGCTAAATACTTTATTATCAAAGTGCAGAAGGTTTTTATCGCTTCTGAGGGAGTGAAAGAGTAAAAGCGTGCAGAGGGAAGGAATACTGACATCTGTCAGGAAAGAAAGATATTAAAGGTACTACCAATCAGTGTTAGTCTGATAAAAAATGTTTGAAGGCTCTGTGAAAGCTTTGTGAGGGTTCACACATTTTTTTGAAGTCTACTGCCATTAGCCAAAAATCAACCTTTTTTAATGATGAAAGGGATTTGGTTTAATATTATAACACTTCTCCCATGCTCTGTGATAACATAATCTGTAAATACTCTTATATTTACTAAATAATAAACCTAATGCTTACAGTTTTGTTAACACCTCAACTCATAGTTTTATATATATACATATACACATATATATACATATACACGCAACTATATATGCACGCACATCATAGAGTCATAGAATATCTTGAGTTGGAAGGGACCCACAAGGATCATCAAGTCCAACTCAGCCCTGCACAAGACAGCCCCAAGAGCCATCCCTGTGGCTCACGCCATGTGCCTGAGAGCATTGTCCAAATGCTCTTTGAACCCTTGAAGAGACAAACTGTGTTATCGTGGGTAGTTATGTGCATATGAATTTGCTCATCATAAGTCTAAGGCAAGCTTTGCTGTAGCTAGCAGGACCCATCACAGTAAACAAGTGATGACATTGATTTGGCTCATAAGATCCTAATCCACACGTGTGTGTCATTACAGCTTGTGGTAGTATCTATGGAGTGGTAATATGCTTTATGTATCACAGAAATGAGTTTGCAGCCTGCCTGGAAACACTGAAAGTTGTTACACTAAGCCTTCCAGGGGAAACGGACTGAGCTGTGCACTACATACTGGGTTGTAGGACTTCTGGATGCTAGGCTTGAAAGTGTGAGCCTTGAATAAAAGAGTCTAAGCAAAGTAGTTTATCCAGGCATACAGACCAGGATTCAGTTTTATTTTTCTTCATTGCATTGTCTTTATACTGTTCTAGCATTGAATACCTTCTCATTTTATGTTCCAGTGTCTGTCACTGACCACGTTGGCTGTGTCCCTTGATTGAGAAAATATTTGTGCTTGCTTGTTTCTGTCCTGAGATGTGCATTTTATTAGACTAATGACCCAGAGCACTAACACAGCAATGTTACTAAAGTTCTCCAAATACTACCATCAGTTCATCCAGAGGCCTAGAAGTCTGACTGACGCCTGCAGGATTAGAGTGAATTACACATTTATGATTTTCAAGGGATGGAGGTTTAATGAGAAAACATCAAACTGACTCAAGAGGAAGCAACCTGCTAACTGATTTTCAACCAGGTCAGGTAGTGCGTGCTTTGTGAAGACTGCACATTACAGGGAATGAGGAATGTACACAGCTAAGCTTACCTAGGGCTCCCTGCCAACTTCCAGCAGACAGGTGAAACTTTCCTTTGTCTCCTCCTGCCTGTCAAATCCTGTGGTCCAGGTCTGTGTGTATTGACTCTGAGCTCTGTTCCCAACTACTGACTCTGGGCAACTTACTTGATATCACAGTCCACCTTTGGGGTATCTAATAGGGAATATGTTTTTCACTGATTCCCTTTTGAGAAGAGAAATAACCATAATAACAATAATAATAATTCTGAGAATGGAGAGTATGTGGTAATGTTCATACAACAGTAAAGGCAATAGATCTGAGTTATTTCCATGAACAATACTGTATTTGTATTACAGAAAGATAAATCATAAGGTTTTTTTGCACTGGAGCAACAACAGTATAGTATGCCATTGTAATACTTGTAGTGAACTCTTTTTATGGCATCTAGATAGGAAGTAGTAGTAGTGTTTTTGCCACAAAAACTATGTAAATAAGAAATACCCTACCGCTGTTAAGGCACCATAGCTCTGCTTTTTGGTTCTGGATGGTTTAAATGCCTATTGTTAGCTGTAGTTTTTTGAGTCATTCAGCTCTTTTGGGTAGCTAATGAATTGTTTTCTGCAAATGAAAGGCATTACTGTAATTATTTTGCATGTGTACTATTTCCAGCTATGAGTCTTTGCTAAGCTTTAGATCACCCTTATGCAAGAGCAGTGAAGCAGATGATGTGCAAAAGGGAAAACTGTCACTGCCAGATCCTGCGTTTCAGAGCATGTCCACTCGCGCAGTGGAGACACTGAGCAGCTGCCTCAGCCAGGCTCTGAGCTCAGCTGGCTGGTGACAAAATCATTGGGTTTATCCACTGGAGCCCAGTGCAGCTGATGAAACCCTTCTACTATTAGCTGAGGAGTCAGTATCTTCTCACTCTGCAGTGGAAAAACAGAACAGATGACACATTCTATTTGGGAAAGAAATTTTCTGATTCTGTTCCTTTGGCCTTTAAACTCAATCATCCCTCCTGCCCCAAATGTTGCAGGCTCTAACACCTGGGACTGGCTTTGTATGCTGACTATGTAGATTGCAGGCTGAGTCTTACAAGCTGCTTGTCAATTTGTGCTGGGTCATGGATGGCAGCAAAACCACTTTCCCAGGTTCACTGCACAGTTTGGAGCAATAAGGCCACTCCTGTGGGCTTTGTCAACAGGCTCTGGGCCACTCTGTCACTGTTCTGTGACTTGCAGCTCATCTGTAGCCACCCAGTACCAAAGTCTAGGAAACACCATAGCCCTGGGACCTTAACTTCCTCTGGAAGCTGATCCTGGTGAGCCCTATACAGGTAAGACGTCTTAGGTCAGTCCTTACATTTCACTTAATATTGGTGCTGGAAAGGTGGCTGTTGGACAGGACATAGACAAGGACTGAGCTTGTCCTGCCCTGAGGATGTCCTCTTGGATAGCATTCACTGCTCCCATGCAGGTCCCTTCACTGTGCCTCATGCCAGCCTTAGTGGTTTTATGTCTGTATTATGAAGTCTCCAGGGAAGCACTTGAACAGTTAATTGCAGAAGGCTAATATAGTAGAGAAAGGAATTATATAAAGAATCTATAAGATGTAGACAAGCAGAAAGTGTACCTCAGACTTCAGGGAGGAAGTTGGAAGTAAAAAAAGAAAAGTTCAGAGGACAAATTTTTAGTGTGATCACATAGTGGAGATATTTTGAATTCTTACTCATGTAGGATTGTGTAGTGACATTAAGTCACCCTGCCTAAGCTGAGCTCTGAATCATCTTTATGAAGTCACTGCAGGTTTCTTATGGCAATAATCAATAGAAACTTTTTTTCAGTCTTATTCAAGCATTTCCTGGAGGGAAAACTGTTTTCAGGAGTTCTTTCTCATAGGTAATCACAGGAAGTTTGAAGGAGATAGGTATGTTGCTGACGGAGGTAACAATGGCATTTCAGGATGTATTAAAAAAGACTGGATAGGATTCACAATGAATGCACAGAGCAAAATAACTTTGAGAACATCCAGCAAATAGTTCGATTAATGTTATAGAGCAAAACTCCTAAGCTAACACCCACAAATTTGGGATCTGTGGGACAGTTAGGTGAGGTTAAAGCCTTCCAAAATGGAAGATGTTGAAGGCAGTAGGTCCTTTAAAATTACTTCTGGGTTGTGATTTGAGAGTTTTTGTTTAATAGCTTAGAAGAAGATAATATTCTTAACTTCATGCTCTGATAATGTGGTTCCAGTTGGTTTGTGCTAGAGCTTCTTGTCATTCTCTGTCTACTTAAACTTCTTCAAGTCCCCAGTGACTTGGAAATCGGTTCTGACAGAGCAGGCATTCTTGTTTTCAGTTTTCTCCTGAACAAGCTGTCAGCAGGTGACAACCAGTGTTTTCTTAACACAGTTAACGAGGTTAAAGAGACTTAATCTATGTCCCTTTCTTGTGAATGTCTTATTATTCTGACACTGTTTCCCACTAGCATCTTAGCTGGTGGGTACTGAGGACTGTCAGCTTAATGTCTAACATTGTATTTCACTCCAAACTGCTTAATTTCGTGTCCTCTAATCTGTGGAATCTTGTTAAGAATTATTGTGTTAGGCGTGCAAAATAAAGTAGATTCACCACAGGCAATTACCCGCTTAGCGTCTTGGAAGACTCTATCAAGCCGGTCTCAGGTACACTGAACTTGTGCTTTTCTGTGTTTTCTGGCTGGTGGCATGGAAAGATATGTATGGTTTGCTTCAGACAGGAAATTTTTGTTTGATTTGGTTTGACATTAAGCATCTTTTCCATGTAGACACACAGCATCCTTTGAAAAAAGTGAGCTCAACACTTCTACAAATGATGCCAGAGCTGGGATTGTGATCAGCAGGGTGGGGATAAAATTCCCTCCAAAATAATATATAAATAGTTACTATTTTATAGGGAGTCCTTATCAGGCTGCATCTATGGCACCACAAGTTGGAGGGGCACCTCCAGGAGACCCAGCCTGCCAGTGTGCCTGGGGACTGCACTGGCTGCAGAAGTCAACACCCTACAGGTCAGCATCCCTACCAACTCTCTGCCCTAGGACTTTATTTCTTAAAGTCTCCATCATCAACAGTTAAAGCATTGCAGCTTTTTAATATACCAGACATTCCTTTCATTCAGAGATGCCTTATGCAAAGCATTTGCTGAGGAACCAGTATAAAAAACTTGAGACAAAACCACCTTCCCCACGGGAGCACTTCCCCAGTACATGTTGATGAAACATGTCAAGACTCTCTAAATTGACTTCTTAGGTTCACTGCACGGTTTCTCTTTCAATCACAATTCTTTTGTTCTGTCTGTGCCTTAGCTGTATATATTTTGTTACTCCTTCAATGGTTGATTTATTGGTGGAGAGACTGGCTGTGCCTAGTTTACATGAGATGTATTATAGGAGAGATGAAAAGGTCTGCTTTAACTTAGAAATATTAGACCTGTAAAACTGTTGATTGTAGGTTGATAGAGCCTTGACTTACCTGATTTCTGTTTACCTGGATCAGTCAAACCAGTTTCTGCCAGGTGTTAACCAGGCAATGTTCCAGTGCAGTAAGTGTAATGGAAAAAAAGTTCATTTCAGATTGGATCTCATGAATTTTGTTTGTCAGCATCTAATGGACAATAGCCAATATTTCAAAGTTTTCTCTTCTAATTAATGAGTAGTGAGCCTTCTCAACTATTGCCCTGCATCAAACACCACCTGGTGAGGCCTTGTTTGTATTCACTGAGCTCTCAGTTTTAGTTAAATGCTGCTCTATCTGCTAACAAAACTAAAACAGCTGTGTTGAGTTGCTCTGAGTTGCCATGAGTTAGAAACAAGAAACTGTTTCTCTCATATATGCCGCTTTCGAGAAATTCCAAGCAAGACAAATTTTCTCTGAGCTAAAATACAGGATGCTCCACAGCCCAAACAAATAGAAATAGACTCCAGGTAGCTTAACTGACTGTGCTAACTTAAAAGAGAAAACTGCCTAGCCGTTGATAATAGGAGACATATATGACTGTCAGCTCAGCTCGTAATATGCATAAATTAAAAATACGATGGTAACCTACTTTCGGTTATCTGCTTTAGGCACTTAAAGTTTCTCTTGTCTTTCTCCCCTCGGGCTCTGATTCCTGCTCTTTAAGTTCATGAAAGTCAAGGCACAAAGGAATAGCATAATGAACTTCTAAGGGTTTATACTATTTCTATGCATGTGAGTAAAGGTAAGCATTATTTCACCAAAACAAATATATTTCCTTCTATCTGAAAATGAGGAAAAATAAATACGAAACTGTCCTTGGTGATTGGATTTGCAACACAAGAGAAAAAAAATACTACTTTTGTAATATTTTTAATGTGTGCATTATAGGTAGAATTGAGTTTACTGTTCTCTAATGCTGTTGTTGCTGTTTGTACTAGAGAAAGTGCAGTCAGAGCCTTGTGCTAGATAATGGGCAACTGTGACAGAGATCCCATCTCTTCTCCCCAAGTAAACCTTATATAATATTTTGCACTTTCATATAGGTAAAGTATCTTCTATGAAAGAAATGGTAAGAGGTCCTCTGTCAGTGTATACTTTGAAAAACTTTCATGACCTGGCATTTTGAACAGAGACCTGAGGGAAGAAAGGATTTTTCCCATTTCCTTGAAAAATCAACCCACATCTGCCTGCCTGTTAAGCCTCTAACTAAAGGAACTGGCACACTCAGCACTTTCCGAAGATTTTCTGCTAAAATTCCAGAGAATTCCATTTGACCATAACATGTTTTGCACTCTCCAGAGCCTTAGGGCCATGCAGTATATTAGAAGGTCGTGGACCTCTTGCTGCAGGGTGAATCTCTACTGGGCTGGCCAGGACTTAGCATCCATTTCTCCTTTTATTTGCCAGGATCATTTCAAGAACGTTCTAGTCCTTTTTAAGTTCAAATGATGATCAAATTCCAAAGTTAAAAACCAGATATGAGTTATGGCACTTATTTTGTTGTGTGCTGTTCTTGTTTTGGGGTTCAACTTTGTTTTGTGTGGTTTTTTGGTTTTTTTTAGGAAAACCAGGTTGTGCTAATATGCTTGGCACCTTGTATATTTATAATATGTCATGGCTACCTACACTAACTAGACCAACAGACTATTTTCCTTTGAAATGGTTGGTTTCGGCCTTTTAAAATCTCGTGGTAATTTATGCAGCACTCAGTGTGGCTCCATGTGGTACAATTCTGAAAATTTAATTCAAAAAAGGTTAAGAATGGAAGAGCCTACATTAAAGAACAGTACTATAGTATTAGGCACTCAAAACAGGAACAGAGTTTACCTTTTCAATCTGAATTAACCCCTTTTGTTCAGAGTATTTGTATATGTAATTGTATGTTCTCGCATTTACAGGACTCTGAGCTTACTCAATGCACAGGAAAAACAAGGCAGAGCCCTCCGTTAGTCTCAGGTATGTTATTTTGAGGTTACATCTTTGAGTTGATTCCCAGGAATTTACAAGTTCCAGCACTAGTTCTGATGTTATTTCTAGCTGTTTCTGAATAAGACTGGTAAGGCATATTAGTGGGCAAATAAAAAATGCATGGGGCAATCTCAGCCCTCACATTTCCTCTTGATTTCATTTTTAATGTAATGTTCTTTAAATGTAGAGACATGTGTAATATAAAAACACATCCTGTTAGATCGATGGAATGCAGGGGCAAACGTGCCTCTATAAACCGTGGCGCAAATGAAGATGTGTGACCTGACTATCTGAGTGCTTTCTTTTATGGCCATGATACCATATATTTCAATATACAGTTTAGTGTGAATCCAGATCTCTTGAATTAGCCTAGGATCATATTTCCTGGTTTCTAATGATTACAATTTAGTAACATACAGGGCTGAAAGTAAATCAGATTATGTAGATCATTTAACCCAATACAGGTTAACTTAGAGGTGAAATCCCTTGTAAGTCCTGATTCTGATATTTTTATACTAATTCCTATAATGACAAAATTAATTGTTATTCCATTGAATGTGATCTTCTTTTCATTAACTTTAGTGTGCCTTCATGCTTATATTCATGCCTGAATAACGGCCATGAGTTTGTCAGCTCTTCCCTGACAGAATTTGACCTGATGATTTAGGAGAGAGAAGACTATCAGGTCACCATTTCCCCTTAAGGAATCGGGGCTAATCCACCAGTAACATGAATTATAGTACCTCTATTCTGAACCTATGGAAGTTTTCAACAACCAAGGCCCTTACCTGCTGTTACCATAAAGCTCTTGTCATTATCAAAGAAGATAATGTGTATTTTTTTAATTTTTTTTTTCTTCCCATACTGAATCATACATAGGAGTAGCAGGGTCTGACACTTCTGTCCCAGTGGCTTATTTTGTGGAAGATGGAATGATTTGAGTGTCCATGCCTTGCACCTTTGGCCCTGGGCTCTGTCAGGGATTTTGTTTCATTTGTATGTGAACTCTGTAAGGTGTGAGTCAGCAGCTACGACGCTTTCCCAACTGCTTGCATCCCACCATGGTATCCCACTAGGATTGAAGAATGCTGACTCTGGCAGGACCACATCTCTGATAGCAGGTGACATTGTCATTGTCACTATGGCATGTATTGAACCTTTCTGTGGGTGGCAGGAACTGGTGTGAAGAGTAGTGTGGCTGGGAAGTCTCTTTTGGCTCCCCCATGCAAAGTTGTCTGTGCAAGGAAAGTGAGGCCTCTTCTAAGGAGCAGTGTGGCAAAGTTAAACCTGAAAAGATTTTGGAGCTTAGTTGTTGAACTTGAAGAATACCATATTTGATACTGCTCAAGGAAGATATACTTTTGTCAGCCCAATTCGACTGCATTTCATACTGACCCCCAAGTATTTGTCTATTTTGACTTAGTTTCTCTGCCTTAAAAGCTATTTTTAAAATTATGATATTTGAAACTCCTTAGATTTGCTTTTCAGGTTTGAAACCCCTGGGGTCTACTGTGGTTATGTTTTTAAGTTTTCTGCAGCCAAATGTATTATGTAACAAAGAAATAAAATGTAAACTCAAGTTCACAAATATTTACTGGTCATTTAGGATGTATCACAGCTTTATCTGGCTGTTACTATTTTTATTTGAGTTGGTGATGAAGTATTTTTTAGGGTCATCAACAAACTTCAGAAATAGTTTTGGTGAGTTGCAAATCATGGTGAGTAGCTCTGACTGTACATTGGACAGAATCACTCTCCAACACATTCACCTCCCTGGGTCACTATAGGGATACTTTAGCCAGGCAGTGAACAGGAAGCTTGCCTTGGTCATAACCCAGGCTGTAAGTTCTTTATAAACAAGTAGGGAATTAAGGTTTCACATCTCTCAGGTGGGCTGTTATATTTGACACTGAATTCTAAGAAACTAGGATGAAAATAATCTTTTTATTGTTACAATCATAGTAGTACATTATCTGCTGGAAATGGACCTGGAGAAGAGTCAACAAAGGATGTTTTATATTTTGTTAGCTGGTTTTAATTTATCAGCTGCCAGTTTCAATATATTTCTCTAAATAGTTGTACTGTAAATTCTGGAAAAGTATATACCCCCTACTATTCAAATTCTGATGGGGTATGTGTGAATGTGCTTGTGCATGTTCATAACATTTCCAGGCAGATCCAAAATGTTTGTTTAAAAGCTAGAAAAATCCAGTCTTCAAAGTTCAGAAGAACTTTACTGCTCATACTGATGTGGAGAGATATTTCATACTAATGTTTGCTAATACCTCAGGGAAATTAATGCCTCTTGAGTAATGGAATAAATGTTGAGCCTCAATGCCAAGGTGCCTGTGGGTTACAACTGTTAGGATGATGTTATTGTATGGTCCCAGGCAAAAAAGGATTGTCTCTGCAAATGAGATAATCATGAGTCATCAGCCCTGTTGCTGTCCCTGATGCTAGCTGGGGGATATTCCTGCAGTGATGGAATGACAGCCACCAGCACAGCTCTGCTGGATGCCCTGCAACATGCACATCAGCCTTGTGACAATGGGGTCTCTCTCATGTGGGACAGGGCACATCACCCCAGCAAGAGGTTGCATCCGGATTTCATTGGGCTCCTGTAATCCTGCTGGCATGCAATAGTATAGAAAATGCAGCTTTGATTTCACTGAGTTTTGAAACTTACGTTTCAAAGGGCAACAGTCCGGTGTCAGTGCATCTGAACAACACACACTCCACATGCCTTGTTACTGACATAACAGCATTCATGGACAATCCTTTGAACAATGATAGGAAAACTGAGATTGAGTTTTCTGTCAGTTTTGAGGGCTAATGTAATAAGACAGATGCAAGATTACATGAGATCCTGAGTGGAAATGAAACAAGAAAACAGCCATTGTGTGCGAGTATTGGGAGAATTTGTTTCCTCTTTGCATGGAAATGCTGTAGCATAATCACCCTGTGCTTCACGGGAACCTGCAGCAATGAGGTCAAGCAGGTGAAACTTTCAGATAAATCAATGGTCAGAGAACTATTTTGTTACTGACTTCTGATGGCATCAGACATTGAGATCTTTTGTCCAAGAAAACAGATGGCTGTGATTTATGATTTTATTATGGTTTTGATAGTAAAGTTTATGCTTTCAGTCAAACAATCTGATGGTCAGAAATCAGGCAATTTTTGTGGACTCATGGATCTTCAAAAAGGCTCTATATTGTATTTACAGTGACACAAACTACTGTTGTTGGAGGAACTTAGAATCTTATCGCCCAGAAGAAGCAGTGAGGTCAGATGAGTCCTGTTGAAGCCAGCTCATGGGAGGAATAGCTGTGACAGGTCACCAAGGAACATTGGTGGTCTTGATCCTGGCCCAGGCTCATGATCTGTTCTACTTTCCCTCACACAGCATCTTCACTTATGCCAGTCCCTTGTCTCTGTTTTCACAAGAATCCTGGTTTTGCCTTGACATCTGTTTATTGGACAACACTGAGCTCTTGCTTAAACTTCATGTTATCAAGACAGTTGGTAGCACTCTTTCTCCGCAAGAATGATTGAATACCTCCTGACTTGAAAGAAATAGCTTCTTGGTTCCCTTGTCTAGGTGCCATGCTAGAGACATCTCTTAGCACAAGTTTGCTGTTTTTTGTGGCACTGAGTGTTTCTGACCAATTCATAGCACTTTTAGATGAGTATTCCAGGAAAACGCACTGCTTTTAGCCCTTTCAAATGGACAAAAATTAAATAGATGATGTTCAAATGTAAGATGTATGTAACAAGTAGAGAAAAAAGGAATAGACAGAAGGACAGGAAAATAAAGCCCAGGAATTGTGGAAAAACATGTATATAAGAACTTGAATTAAGTATCCCATGCAGATAAATTGTCATTGTCAGGATCAAAATTTGATCTCTCCTTTTACTATTAGATCTACCTCAGGAAGAATATCTGTTCAGTGCCATCCTAGTTGTAACTGTATGAAAGGCTTGACAGTTTGATCACAAAGTAGTGTTGAGTGCAATTTCTATAATTTTAAAATATTTTTTGCTAACGTGATCAACAGCAGCAGTTCAGACTCTAAGACTCTACAGTAACCAACCTCATAGCATGGGGGGAAAAGTACTCAAGTCCTGAACTGATCAAGAATTGGATTTTAAACACAATGTTCTAGGAGGAGTTTTGCCTGAAAATATTTCAATGTTCATGTGTGAGTGTTTGGAAAACATGGCAAGGTGGAACAATCCTCAAGTGCCCTGCCCTGATGCTAAGTGAGCATCACCTAAGACTTCTGATGGAACCAAGAAACTGTTATGAATCAGCATCAGTTTCAGGAAGCATTATGGTATCAAGACATCTCAGGGTGCCTTTATAGAAGAAAAACCTACCATAATTTAATAGCTCAGCCTGCTGTGCCAAATGAATGAGTCAAAGCAAGGGAGAGTATGAGCCATAGTTTCACAATTGCAGCCTGCAGGAAAGTGTTGATTTACTTCCAAAGTATTTTTGCTAGGAGAGTGCTGCGAGATGTTACTATAAAGATTGAGCTTGTCTGGGAAATTAAGGACACCTTGCTTTTCTATTCCCCATTTACAAGCACTGATTTTCATTCAGTTTTCAAAAGGCCTCCAGGCAAAGAAACCAAGTGAATGACATGAACGTGTATTTTATGCAAATCAGAGCAGAAGTTAGCTGTTGGAAGGAGATGGTTGTTGTAGGCTTATATTCCTCATGTAAACTCAAGGGCAGATGGTTCACAGCCTGTTTTGGGCCTCTTCAGGGATGTGGAAACCAGGCTGGGCAGGACAGGTTTCATTTTTTCCCCCTGAAGTTTGAATTTTGAGTGGAAAAGTTAAAATGCCTCCATTTTGATAGGCTTTTGTGAGGTTTCAGAGGTGCTGCAGTTAAGTTATTTTTGCCTTCCATGTGGTAGGCTGTGTTTCCCGGATGAATTATGTTTCCTCAATATACCATCACTTTTCCCTGTTCACTGTAAAGAGACTGTAAAGGAGAACAGCTCCAGAAAGAATAGTGACTACATTAACATGAGAGAGATCATCACTGTAGCTGGAACAATGAAGACACCAGTATTTAGTCCCTTTCTCATCCAAGTTGGCCAGTTTTTTCCAGATGTGCTGTGCATAAGCTCTGAAAATGAATAAATCTGCTTAACTTAAAAGCCTGGAAATCAAATGAAAAAATTATTCTGATGACCTTACTTCTGTTCCTTGTATGACGAACATGATGGCATCTAAAACCAGTTTTAGTGCGCTGGAGCAGAGCCTGAAGCTGGCAGAAGAGTATAGCCTTGGCTTCAGTTGCTGAGATGCCAGAAGAGATTGTAAGTCCTTGAAATTCTTCCAAGAAGTCACTTTGTCCTGGATGGAAACTGGCATTTATCAGTGCAGATGATAGTGGTGTATTTTAGATGGCATCAATATTGATTTGTATACTGCACGAGCTTTTAAATATGATTTAAGATAAAGCTTAGCTTAACGTAAGACATTTCTCTACAAAGCATTGATTTAATGTTAATGTTTCATATGTTGCTTTCTTTGCTATAGCCTTTCCTTTGGTTTATGGAGACTTCCCCAGTTCCCTCTTTCAGGCACTTGCAAAAGCCCCACAAATACTTGAGCACGTGAGTAAGTATTCAAAAGTTTAATTTATACTATCTGACAGGCAGCTTCAAATGCAATTAATGGTGGTCATTAATGTTCATCTCAAATTCATTATTACCCTTCCAGGTGCTTGGACTTGGCTTATTGTTTTCCCAAGCCTTATGATGACCATGGGAATGCTTGATGGAGATCTAACAGAAAAGTTGAAATAGGCTAGATCTTTTACCAGTTCGGTAGGGTAGTTTCTTGTACTTTGCCTCTTACAATGCTGGGTATTGTAAGCAGAGTCCTTACAAGTCTAGAGAGAGAATTTCCTATTTGGTTTGTATTTAAATAATCTATAGCAATTCTTGCTCGGTGCAATGGCACTGAGTATCAATCTACTGTGTGTGTCTCCTTGCTCTTGCTTGGGCGTTTCAGAGTGTGAAGGCTGGGGAACATCAGCGCTGTAGCTGCTGATCTGTGTCTGTGTCTGAATCCTGACGCCCAGATCTCTGGAGCAGCGCAGCTGTGTGGAGGCAGCATCAGCTTTGGGGAGAGGGGTAGAAAAAACATTTCCCCAGCAGGTTGAAGATGCCCTGAGAGGAGAGGGGCAGGGTTTTCTCCAGGCGGGAGTCGCCGTGTCCCCTCCGGAGCCTGCGCGGGCGCGGTGCCGGCGGGCGTTGCAGGGCTGTGCCCGCCCCGTCCCGGGCTCCCCGCGGGTGCTGCGCGGCTGCGGCAGCGGGGCCGTGGCCGGGCGAGGGGCAGGCTCGGCGCTGCGGAGGGTTCGCCGGGCGGAGGCTGCTCCGGCAGCGGCGCAGCGAGTGCTCTGGGCGGTGTTTGCGAGCGGCGGCTTTTTCGGAGTGCTTTTCTCGGCGATCCCGACCTGTTAAAGCGCATTTCTGCTTTGGCTTGGTTAGATTTTTTTTTTCTTTTCCCCTCCCGCCTGCGGTTTGAAAGTGGCGTTTCGCCGCTCAGCGAGACGCGTGCGTTCCGGGTTACTTTGGTTGCTTGCCAGGTAGCGCACATCTTTTACAGCATCCTCCTACCATCAAGCAAAAATTGTCTCCTCTCCCAAGGATTAATTATTCAACACGTTTAATGTGTTTGGGGCTGAGAGGGGAGGCGGCCACTCGGGCACATCCTGGTGCCGCAGCGCCTGTCCCCGCTTTGTCTCGCACCTGGTGTGTTTGCGCGGCTCTCCCGCCTTCCTCCCCCTCCAGCCGCCGCCTCCTGCTCCTCCCGCCCGCGTCCCGCTCCCTCCGCGCGGGGCCGGGGCACTGGGACGCGCACCGGGATCCGGCGGTGCCGCTGCCGCCCGGCCCCCGCACCTTGCCCGCGGGGATGCTCGGGGCGGGGCCGGCTCCGCGGGGGCTCCGCGGGCGGGGCGGGGCGGGGGCCGCCCGCCGGGCGGGGCGGCAAGTGCGGGGCGGCCCGGGGAGGAGGGCCGGGGGCTGGCTGGGGCCGGGCGGTGCCGCTGCCCGGTCAGCGCGGGGGGCTCGGCGGCGGGCGCGGAGCAGCCATCGGGGCTTCGTTGGTGACTTCGCTTCTCCCCGCAGAGCCCGAGAGGCGCCGGCACCACTGAGAGGACGAGGCGCTTTTTCCCGGCCGGTGGCGGCGGGGCGGCACCGGACCCAGGAGGACCGAGGGAAAGACCGGCGGACAGGCATCCCGGCGCGGGTCGTCCCGTCCAGTCCCTGCCCGGCTCGGTGCTCCCATCGCGGCTCGCTGCCGCCGCCCTGGGCCATGGGCCAGCCCGACTGAGAACCGGCGGGTCCGTCCGCAGCCCGGCTGGTGCTGCCCGAGCGCCGAGGCGGGGCCGCAGCAGCCACGGCGCGGGGGAAGATGCTCTCGGCGGGGCGCACGGCGGGCGCCCTCCTCCTCTGCGGGGGTAAGTACCGCCGAGCCCGGCCTCACGGGAACTTCGCGGAGCTTGGGTGATGGGTGTCACCAGCGCCTGGGTCCGGCTCCGAAGATCTTTCCCAAAATACAGACAAGATATAAATAATCCTAATACGTTTTCTTCTTTTCTTAAGCGCTAAGTTAGAACAGATGTGAGTTTTCTTTTTCTTTGAATTTATGATGTGAAAGGGAAGAATATTAAAGTGTATTCCTATTTTAAGTTTTTAAAACATTACTCCTTTTCTGTTTTCCTCCTCTCAGAGCTTTTTGTATGATCAGATAAAATGCGTTTCGGATTGGTAAATGAAAATGACCAGAATATGAAAAGTTACTGAGTTGTAACTTAGATGATGCTATCCACAGATGTCAAGTTTCTAAAGCAAACAGCAAATCCATTATATCTCTTTTTCTTCCATATGGCTTTGTTTGCTGATGGATTTCTGACATTTACATGAATAAATCAAAGTTGTTGTATAGTAGAGAATGTAGTGTAACCTTGCACACCAAAAATGCTTTTATGAAAAAAAGCAAAGCCCAAACCAGTCCCGTAGTTCACTAGTTGATTTAACAGTGGGCAGAGTGCCCTATTAATTCTGTCTTTGTGATATCCCATAAGCGTGTGATTTATTCCTTCTTGTTATTTTCAGAAGAATTGTATTGGTTCACACCATTTTAAACTTCTTTCTGTAACTTTCAAAGATTATAAAGCTGCTATTTTATTTCATTATTTTGTTTCATTTTTTAATTTCATTTTTTCCTTTAGTATGCTAAAATACTTCAAGTTGCCCGTATTCCTTCTCTTCCTAGTACATTATTGTTAAGGCCTGATCTTCGTAAAAACTCATTGGTACTGAAATCTAGGATATCTGGTGATAAAATGTGTAGGATGTACTGCATCTAAACACTTAGTAAAAAAATAAAATGGGTTGTATCCCAAGACATTTCACTGTCAAGAAGAATTAGCCGTACTTGTATTGCTAATGGATGATCTATCATGCCTACTTTGCTTTTATCTTCAGCAAATCCATTTCCTTTAATGTTTTTGGCAGAATTAGGAGAAATGTAATTTACGCAGGTTCTTCAGCTGGAGGGGTATGTTTTCATTAGCCAAAATGATTCACATGCATTTGCTTGAAGATGATTTTCAGCGTTTTCTGTTTAAGTTGGACAGATGAGCTTACTCCAGTTCATGCTGTGATAGCCCAGATTATTGTAGATACTTAATTAACTGGTGTTTGGAACTCTGAAGCTGCTTTCTTGTAAGTTTTGGGGTTTGGGTTTTTTTCATCATTTCCCTTTCAGTTGCACTATGATTTGATTTTACTTTTAGTTGTATAGCTTTATATGAACTACACTCTGAAACTCTCAAGGGGAAAAACTATTTTCTTCTCTATGTGTTCTCCCCACTCAATATAGATATCTAAACCTTTCTAAGTATCAGACCTCAGCAGTTGGAAATAGTTTTAAAGACTTTTTATTAATAAATGTGACCATAAATTGTTAACTCTTAGATCTGTCCATAGTTTGGAGGAATATTATAGGAGTTAATTTATATGAGTAGGGAAGGCTGCCAAATAGACTTTTTTTATATACCACTTGCTTATACTTATAATTGCAAATATTTTGTTTATGCTCTCAGCTTTGACTTAATTTTTACTAAAACTATGGGGAAGAAAAGTTGTGTATATCTATGCTCACACTTTAGTGTAATTGTATTCAGTTATTTCCAGAAGTCTAACATATTAGCAATGTTATATGGGCGTCTGTTGGTGGAGAAGCGCTGTTTCACACTGTTTAGATGTGTGACACTAATTCCTATTTTATGTAATAAAAGCTGAGTTGACAACAGGGGTAAGATGAGGCATTGTGTCTTGGAGGTACCAGCAAAATCCCTGCATTCGTGGAGTTTCAGGTTAGAAGCAGAGCTATCTTAGGAGTGATGATGCAATCCCCTCATAGGTGGAGGAATGCAGTGAAACTCCAGTGGGCTCCATCCTAGGGGAAAGGCAGAGATACTTCAATGGTAACTGTGTCGTGCTTTTGCCAGCTGTTGTGAAGGAATCTCTCTCACCTGGGCAAGACCTCATCATAGAGGATTCCCACCCAAAGTTAACATGCAGTGATACCCTTGCACTCACCTGTTGTTGGTACATCTTTGGTTTATCTAAACGTGGGATTTTGGAAAGCTTAAAGGTGCCGTAGTTCTTAAAACATGTGCTCACAACAAACCCAAAGGCATTTTACTAAGTAAGCTGGAGTAGCCAATCTAGTGAGCGTACTGTTAGTTGAAAGGATTAGATTTGGTTATTTTGTATTGCTGGGCTTCAAAAAGCACACTGGAGCATTTGTTCTGAAGCAGAAAAGTGTAGCCTTGCTGCTTTTGCACCAAAAGTCTCCTGCAGGCACTGGTATTAACATGCAGCAGCCTAGAAGTAGCAAAAACAAAAGGAATGTTTCCTCTCAAATTAAGGCTTCTGTCTCTTTCATCAATATCAATTAAAAGAAATTCAGGATTTTGTTATGGAATGTGTACATGTATTTTTCAAAAGTTTCACATCCTATCAGTTGTAGGGCTTCAGGGTGTTTACTTGCACATCGTGCTGCATGGCTTTCTGGTGCTGGAGTTCTGATTCATTTCTGAAAGCTCATTGATATCAGAGGAGGACCTTGTTCAGTTAAATGTAAAAAAGAGTGCCTGTGGAAAAAGCTTGGTAGGATTTTCTCATCTGGAAAGTAATTTTTGTTATTAAAAGGAATACTTTTGAAGAGATAATTTGTTTTCAGTGAATAAAATAAAGTTTGTAAGCATTATGCTTTGCCTATTTTGTAAAATTGGATGGGAAAGCTGCTTCTACATGAAAATATATTAGGGATCCTACTTCAACAAGTGTGCTTTTGAATACAGATTATTCAACTTTTTCTCTGTTTTATTGACTGTGATATGAAACTACTGATGAATGTATTGGTTCTAATATGCATTTAGAATGAATTTGGATCTGTTTGGAATCGATTCTTACAGTATGTTTCCATGCTGCCAGGGTTACTGTTAATGTTTTATTTTGACCAGTTACAATTTACAGCAAGTCCTGGCTTAACTCATGTGTCCAGATCAAGGACAGACCAACTGTGCAAATATTAACATTCTTCTCCCCAAAGTCTAGATATTTTGTGTAATATTTGTTTTTCATGATAGTAAATGGATGCTTTTTCTAGGAGAACACCTATGCAATTCTTCCTTCCCCCAAAAAAATAAAGAAATCTCCTGTGTACTCATACCTTCAGATCAAAGCAATGCTGATCAGATCAAATGGTGGAGCACAGACCATTGTCTTGAGCCAGGGACTGGGCTAAGACAGACACAAATTTGTGTGCCTATTTTTTTGGCAGTGCTCTGGTCAGACAATATATGATCAGGATTTTGCTTCTGTTTTATTATAACCCTGAGTGTGGAGTAAGGTCAAAGGGAATCTGTGAAGAAATATGAGAGGCTCTTCATTAGATACATGTCTTATTTGGGGAGGATCGAATGGTTATGAGAAAATTTCAGACCTCGCCGCTCCTTTTGATAGAAAACAAAGTATCAGTTTCAGTGCTTTGGTTCCTTCCTGCTTTGTTACTTTTCTTTGCCCAGATGTTCAACATCTTACCTGCTGGCTCTTCCCCAGGCACCTCACAGCCCACTGGTGGCACTTGCCCTCTGTCTGGCCACCCTGCTGCTGCCTGCATTGGACCGTAAAACTGCTGCTTCACTCTCACAGGACTGACTGCAGGGTTCATCCCAGTGCTCCTGTGAACTACCAGGGAAGGTGCCTGGACCCTTTGTGGCCCTCTAAACTTAGTGTCTCTCCTCATTGTATTCCCATTTCCGGGTCCTTCACCTTCCAGTTCCTTCACAAATTAAGTTTTGCACTGAAGTTCACAACCTCCAGCATTTTGCATTTCACAGAATGTAATTTACTTTGTTGTTTTTTTCTAACTCATGCTAATAGGATCCATATTTGTGTTATATTTAGTTCCCTTGTCATTGTTATGTGCTCCCTTCTGAGGGTATGAGTCAGGGCAATATGTGGTATTGGTGTGATTAATTCTGCCAATCAGTTTGTTGGAGTCTTGGTCTTTGGCTTCGTTCAAGAGTTTTGTTACTATCATAAAGATAGTATAAAGGAAATGAATATGAAGATTACAAAACCCCATCATTTTAATGCTTAAAACTCATTTGTTAGGCTTTGATTAGCAGACAAGATTTCTTGTAGCATTAACATAAGCAGTCAGTTTGTATAGCAGTGTGGGTTCTGCACCTGAATGCGAGATTCATGTTCAGTAGTGTGTCCACCTTCAGTTTTCCATCTGCATGTCATTTTATAGTCTTACATGTTTTTTCTTTTACTGAAGCGACAGATATGACTGGTGAGAGCACATGTATTTTGTTAATTTTCATTTTGTCCTGTTCCCCTCAGTTTGGCACCTGAAAGGAAGGAAAGGATTTATTGTCTTGTTGCTGTACTTCCATGCTTGGCACTGCTGGTCCTGCTCCTCCACAATGCTCTCTTGTCCATAATGCAAAGTAGCAAATACAAATATGCCCTGCGTTGGAAAAATCCGTACTGCAGAAGCCTAGTGTTTTTTGGAGAGCCTTGATGTGTAAAGGTCATTTAGAGCCTGTCTGCGGTGAGGAGAGGGTTTGCTTTATCCAGACATTGGCATCCTTCAGCTTTCTGGCAGAACTGTAAGTTGTGCCAGCTGGTGATGGACTGGCAATTGCCTCCTGGTTTTGAAATGTAACAAATAGCCTGTAACAAAATCAACAAAATGGGTGTGTTTGTATTAGTAATAGTAAGGTTGCAAAGCTTACCTGAACACAGGTGGTGGTTCCCTATGTGAGAGAGGTGGATGTTAAGATCATCCTCTTTCAGGACTGAGGCACGCTCATGCTACAGTCTGTTCTTAGCTCTTACTTTCCACTTTTGTTTGGTTTGGCAGAAGCAAAGCTTAAAAATTCACCAAAATATTCTAAAGAAACTTCAGAATTGTTTATTCTCCAGATGATTTTTTAAAAAACTGTATTACATTTTGGAAAGCAAGCGACTGAAGCATTGCAAGGATAAACACAGCAATTTCTGTGGGAGAAGGATAGATTTGAGGTTTGCATATTAGTTTGGTTAGATCAGGATTCAAGTTCAGTTAACAGCTGTGTTACAGATTTGCTAATTGTCTCACACTCTCAGTTTTCTCTAAAGTACTGCCACCAAAAACTTTCTCCTTTGAGGATCATATGCATTGTTGATTGACTAACACATAATTCCAAACTGGGGCGTACTGGAGCTGACGCAAAGTGGGGAAAACACACTGGGAAACTTTACAGAATCTCTAGAGCGATAATGCATCAATGAAAACCAGCATCAGAGAAGCTGCAGAATAAAATCTATTCAGAGGCTTTATTTTTACAATGTGATCTTGTCTTTCATCAGTGATATTGGTCTATTCCACAATGTTTTGGCAAAGTCATTTGAGCCTTTTGACAAATTTTCATGTTGCTATGTTGCTAGTTAATAAGGTTATTGAGAAAGTTTTTGTTAATAAAACAATAAGTCAGCTGAAGTGTGAATAGCCAGAGGTATTTTGCTCCTTTGGGAGTTCACCTTTTTTAAAAAGTATCTGAAGTGATCCCTTTTTTCCCTACATGAGGAAAACACAAAACTGGGTTTGTTAAAGGTTACTTCATAGAAGTAGATGAATAGTTTCAGATTTCTAGATCTTGAAATGAGACCATAAACATACCAGGCACATTTTTACCTATGAGATGCTACGTAAATCTGCTGAAGCGAAGATGATCATCAGCGCTTTAGAGCTTAAGGAAAAATTAGTGTGATTGCAGTCAAAAAAAGGGAATTGGAAAATTTGCTGGGGTAACACTGCCAAAAATGTTGTTTGACTGAATTACTTTAGAAATCTGGCTGATTGTAAATCAGGTGATTGTAAAAAGAAAATGGATATATGACTCCTAATGGCTGTCTAATGGCTTTTCAGTGTATGCCTTTAGAAAACTAATTAAACAATATATTTAACTGATATAACAAAGTTGCTTGTGTTGCTGTAATGGGTGGTTGTTTTTTTTTCTTTAGTGTCCATTATGGCTTTCTTGTAAGTGAGACAAATTTCAATCTCAGATAATAAAATTAAATCTAGGTTTTTCTCCTAATTCAGAGACACCAGGTTTTCTGATATGGGCAATTCCATTATCTGTTCTTTTCACATGTGAAATGGCAAAACTCGTATTGACATCAGTAGGCAAGAATTTCACATATCTCTGAAGCCCCTTAAAGACTAATTTTGCCACTGAATTAGAACAAGCATCCAGTAGTCCTATCAGTGCCATTCCAAAAGTGGCTTGGAGATGAGACTTAAATCCTCCCAGTGGCTTGAGGACACAAAATTGGTATTGCAAAATGTAGATGCATAATCGTGGATAGGTCTTTACCATTCTTACATCAAGAGCTGATACTTTCAGACTTGCCCCTAACACAGATGGTGCAGAGCAGCTCCCCTTGACTCCCTTAAGAGGTGATAGTTCTGCACTGGTTGGCTTCTGGAGGTTTTTGGCATTTGTTGGTAAGTTTGCCTTCCATATTGCAATATCTAGTGTGGACTTCAAAAAGTATTTCTGTGCAAAGAGAAATAAGGATGTAAGAAATATCAATGGTTCACAAGATGTTGGTGAGAATGGATTGGATTCACTAGGTTATCTTCTCAACTCCATGCCACTGTGTTGCTCAAAAATTACCTCTCATATTGAAAGTAGCTCTTTGTGTTGCTGCTGTGCATTTGAGGGGAAGGTACTGACAGCCAGTATTCCTGCTTGGTCAAGAAGGAGGGTAATAGTTTAGATTAGTACAAATAAAATGGAACATAAAGTCAAAGAAAAGCTATGGTTTCCTGAAATTTAGCCCATAACAGTCTATGGCTTTAAAAAGCTGATTTAAAAGAAATAAATAAATGAATTATGTCTATTTGGATGGGAATACCCAGTATAGAATGATTAATACATAGGTTTATGACAGTCAGTCATCTCAGAGTAGCAAAGGGTTTGAAATGTGTATGTACTCTAGAGCAGCAATCAGACTTTCTTTTACATAGAATAAAAAGAGGCACTGGGAAATCATATGAACACATATTGCCAGATTGTTTTGTGCAAGACTGTAAGTCAAAAGAGTGCTGTTCATGAAATCTAAATAATAGGGAGGGGGAAGAAAGAGATTCAAAAAACTCTCATCAGGGAAAGGCTTAAAGTTTTGATTTTATTAGGAAAAGAAGTCTATTTTCTAGGAAAAAAATACCAAAAATTCAAGTGGGGAGTAAGGGAATGGGAGTGGATTTCGGTAGAGGGCATTGAATGTTATGTGAAGTTGCACTGTGATGATTGGGATGTTTTGAAAGGACCTTTGGAGAAAGTATCCAATGCTGATTATTAATAACAGAAAAGTGCTGCTTTGGCACCTCCAGTATGAAAACGTAATTTTGTAAAGCATTTTAACGGAGCTTTCTCCCATCTCTGAAGTGCTTAAGCATATGTTTAGGTTTATCCTGTATCAGCAAAATGCTTTAGACTGAGACTGCTGCATCAAAGCCCTGTAAAGAATTGCACAGCAGTTCCCAAAGTTAAAACTCTGGCAGTTTAACTCAAGTGCCAAATGTCTCTTTGCTACCATTTGATGTCAGGTTCCCCTTTCCTGGTGTGTGCCCAGTCTAACAATTGGCATGGCTCTGAGGTGCAGGTTTCCCTGTTGTGTGACTAACATATGACAAGTCAGAATAAACATCTCAAACTTCTTTTGCTGTGTGCAAAATACAAAGACTCACCTAGTTTTGGAGCTGCATGTGCTACTACTCAGGCATGTAGGTGAGGTTAGCTTGCATAGAACTCTGTATTGTCTTAGTTTACAATATCAAGGCTGGTTTGTTTAGAGCTGATTTGAATACCTTTGTCCTCCCTTGTCACCCAAGATTTAGGTACAATGTTCCTGACTGCTTCCTCTATGTGACTAAGGTACACGTTTCACTGACAGCTTGAACAAAGTTGTGTGTGTACATATATAGAGAGAATGATTTATTTAACTGGATAGTTTTAATGGGTAGCTTTTTTAATAGTCTAACTTCCCTGAGTTAGACCAGGTAGGATGTCCTTAAAGCTTTCTATACGACTGTGGTTTCTGTGAACTCTAGATATTTGGCAATGGTTTCTGGTGGCTCACTTGTGCTGCTTTTGAACCATGAGTTATATACTAGGTACCCTGTTTATTTTGATAGTCAAAGTGTCTTTGGAAAGAGAAGCAAATATAAAAGAATTACGATTGTCTGTTACTGCTTTTCAGCAATTCTGGATAGAGCTTTCTCTAGCTGAGCCTGTGGATGTCAATGAAATAAAAAGGAGGAAGATGATTTCTGTACAATGGCTCATCCCAGTTTCAATTATGAAAAGAAAAAAAAAAGCAATGGGAATGTTTAAATTTTGGGTTTGAACATACACGTTTTGAAGTAATGAAGAAGAAACAATATGGCTGTAATATAAATTTTATTGCACATTTCAATTCAGCATTGCTGACGTGCTCTGGATGAGAAAGCATTTTAAACAATTTTATTGCTTTGGTAAACTTTTGCCTTTGGGAAGATCAGAAAAGTTGTCCTAAGTTGCTTTGCTAAGGACTTTTTGGCTAGTGAGAGAGTTTATAGCATACATTTTCCAGATTTTTTTTGTACTTAGAAAAGGAGAGGGAAAAAAACCCAAACATTTAAAACTTAGCTTCTGTAGATCCGGCAACAAGCAGGATATCTTAAGATACTGCGATAGATCACCTTATAAAAGCCCTGTAAAAACCAGAAACATTTATAAAATTATTTTCCCTTATACTATTGAGGAATTTAAGTGAACCTGTTGTTGGGAAAAAGGTCTTGGTTTAACTGTTTATTTTCTTAGGTTTTAGTCTAATAAAATTTGAAATGAAAATTGGACCAAAAATTTAAGGGCAGTAAATAGCTTAAGAAAATAAGTAACAATGGCAAGCCCAAGGTTTTACTTCTTGCCTTTTTTTGTGCTCCCCTACCCCCCTTGCCCTTCTTTTTTTTTTTTTAATCTGGCTGCAAAAGACTATTTTTTTTGTGTTTTTATAACTTTTCCAATAATTTATTAAGCCTTGTCTCCTGGGATTGTGCAGTTAGGTGTCAATTTTTCCCTTTTTGGAAAACATTGTGTCCTCTGTCTTTGCACAGGCCCTTTTGGGTTAGCCATCCTACATAACTGACAATTAGAAAGCAAATTAGAAGAATCTGTATTAGTCTCTACGTTGGCTTTTTAGAATATGTTTGTCCACAACACAACTTCTGGGAGACAATACAGGAAATGTAGGTTATTTAAGTATTTAAATTGGTAAGTACAAACTCAGTTTAGCTTCAATATAGTAGTTACACATGTCAGAATAATAAGGAGACTGGTAATAAGGACTTAATTTATAAAATGTTCTATTCCTAAAGAATCCTTATGGCAAACGATTTTTTTCTCCTTCCATTGGTAATCCTTGGTGATGGTGATAATGTAAGAATTACTACCCAGAGTCACACTGAAAATCCACCTGGCACAGTATTTTATTTCCTGGTGATACCTGGAGTATCCAGTTTTGAATGGTGCATTTTGGCCTTCATACTTCTTGGAATGCAAAGGGAAATAACAAGAACTTTGGAAATGCTGGTTTTGAAGAAAAATAGAAATTATTGGCAATATTTATTCACAGAGAACAGAGATCAAACTTTTCAGTTTATGCAGAAATATTATAAAGATGGATGTAATTGTGGAAATGACACGAGACATGATAAACGATATAAGGAAAGCATTTTGGTAGGAAGCAGCTGCAGTAATCTCTTGTCTGAAGTCACTGTGGAATTTCTGTTACTTGAGAGGATCTTAAGAATGGGTGGGACAGCAATGTATTAATTTATTGTATTGGTTATGTATAATTGATCCTACCGTGGATGGATTGGATGACTTCTCTTGGAAACTTTTGACTTCATCTTACAGTTTTGTGCTTAAGGTATAAGAAATAGGACAAATGCAGCTTTTGTATATCTGCTGAAGTTAATGCCTGGTATCTGATCAATCAGGGCTCCTTAAGAGAATATGATAACTTGTGTCTGCAGTTAATGTAATTTGAGAGTTGATAGCAAAATACTTACATTGTTAATCATCAACAGCTGAATAGGCAGGAGTTAGATGCCTTTGATATCAAGATGAGCTTTTGGAGTTTCTGGTTTTCAGAATATCCCCAGGGATGTATTTGATATGTGGTGGTCTTTGTCTTCTCAAAAATGGAGTTCTAATACCATGATCAGCATTCTCAAATCCCAGGCAATGAGCTGGGGACCTCACACTGGCATTTCCAATTAGGGCCTTGAAAAATCTATGTACATATGGCCTAACCTTGTCACCCAGAAGAATTAAGAGTGCTGTTTTCTTCAGACAAAAAGGGAAGTGCCTTGGAGAGATGATGTTTGTTGAAGTAGACACAGGATTTGATGATCCATTTTCTTAAGAGTTAAACTGGATTTATGCTTTGGTAGGCTGTTCTTATTAAATGAGAATTTAATGATAGCAGAAAGATCATGAAAAAAATCAGCACTGGGATTATAACTCTACTTGTCATTATTATCCACTCTGAATCCTAAATTGCAATTGCCAGGCCCGTTTATCTGTCCTTGTCTTCTGCTGCTAAGATCTCCTCATTTTATCAATGAAATGCTTTGTTAGATTTTAATCTTTGAAGACCTGCAGCTTGTTTATTTCCATTGTTTCACAGTTAGCATTTTCCACTGCAGTAACGCATTCACTGTAGTTTCGCATTTTCCATTTAAGTGTTTATGTTTAAATGTGCTTAACTTAAAATAGGGCTTGGGGCATGAGCTACTCAACCTGTGTTGGTTGGCAGCATTGGTCTCATGGAAGGAACCGAGGATAAGGTGTTTTATAAAATAAAACTCTGGGGGAATATGGTGCAATTCTATAATGTTATCCTGTTCCCCATTCTGAGGAGATATTTGTTTACCCTCTCTGTACCAGCGTGGCATAACAATAGGTTGTATCCCATTCTGAATGCAAGAAAAAGGCAGGAAATCACTATGAAGAGAGACTATTATTCCTTCTTTCCAAGGACTGAATTCAATCTAGTTAGTCTTGATTTGAAGCAGAATTGTTACCTTGTCACCTTTTCTGGCATTTGGACAGAAACCTACAAATGTGTGGAACTGCCATTGAAAATGAAATTGCAGTGGGCTACGTGATTACCTTTCCAAATGTCCTGATAGAGAGTGCAGACACTGTCACAGCATCTGTGATTGTTTAGACATGTGATTTGGTCTGGGAGGAATGTTTTGTTTGGATTTTTTTCCACATTTAACTTTTGAATAGCTTGTGAGTCCAGTCGGTCTTGCAATAGAATGAAAACCTTAACTCTTTTTACATTCATTAAAAAGATAAGAAGGAGCATTATTGTCACAGAGGTGATTTGGAGAAACTGCAGAACACCTCCAGAACACCTCATCTTTCCCTTTTCATGAGAGACACCTTTCTAGCAGCTTTAATTATGACTGGTCTTAGATATCACTAGATAATAGGTGTAGATGTATCCCTGTATCAGGGAATATATTGCCTAAACTGGTAACAACACTGAAGTTTTTTGTGCAAAGGCCTGCCTGCACCTTTTTTTGTTAAAAGCCCACATGTATCTAGGGTTGACCAGAGTTCCAAAATAAAACCCTGCTTAGAAAGAATGAGCTTAACAAAAAAGTTGTCAATGAAAGAATAACTTAAAAATAAAATATAAAAAAAACCCACAACGAAACTAATTCAGTTACTACGCTCCAGCTTCTGTGCCTGTCTTACTTGCCTGGAGAAATTCCAGCAAAGTGGGTGTTAAAATGCTAGTTTCTTTTCTGTTCCTAATGTCAATTATACTGGATGAGGGAAAACAGACTGAAGCTTAGGGAAAATCAGGAAACTGTCACTGCAGAAGTACTATCAAAAGCAGAACGGGCAAGATTTTCATATAATGGTTCACTAGTGTGTTTAAAGGGGTCATAGTCTTTTCTAGCATCACCTAATGAAGACTGATTTTTTTCACCTAGTTTTCAGGTAACCTGTGGACTGTAAAATAATTAAAACAAGAACAAAACTGCCGCTATTATGAATAGTGGGCTTGTTTCTTTTAAAGATGCTATACTTGCTTCTGGAGAGCACATTGAGACTAGTTTTCATTCCTTCTGCCATGGTAACTTTTCCCAACATGAAGTAATGAAAGACAAATTTGGTGACAATTTCCAGAGTTTGTAAATTACTTTGGAATAAAAGCAGTAAAAGGGAGGGGTTTTTCCATTTATTTCAATGAGACATTAACACCAAAGTCTTAGTCAAAGATCATCTAGAATATCACACAAATTTTGCAGGGGCTCTCTATTTTAAGTATCTACTGCTGGTTTTTAATAACAAGATATTACATGGTGATATATGAAGTGGGAGGTTCACGTAAAATAAGTATACTAGAAATTAAATAGGCCACATGGACTGTTTTGCTGATTTTTATCTTGCTAAATATGATCCTGTTATTTTGCAAATGCTGGTGGAGAACCAGGTGCATTACAGGTGCTTTCCATTTTCAGGAGTTCGTGTTTCTCATTATAAAATCAAGAGTCAATTTATTGTCAAGTACACAGATAAATATGTGCAAGTGTATTTGGTTTTACTCTCTCTGGAGAGAGTTCTCAAACTATGGTTTAGTTCAGTACATGTTTGACAGATGCTGGTGGTCTTTGTCTCCATGTCAGTGTCGCTGTATTGTGCCTCCAGCAGCTCAGTATCCATGGGAAAATAGGTTAGGTTTTGATCACTGGTTGCTGAACTGTGGGCCTCTGATGGACTGTCAGCCACAGTAAAGATCTGAGAAGCTATATTAAATAACTGTTTCAGTAGTGCTTGCAATTAAGGCCTCGATGATAAACATGCATGTTGTCCTAAAAAGAGCAGGAGGATTGAGAGACATACAAAATGCAGGAACCTCTCTTGTGGGTGACAATATTCCATAACAAAATTTTTGTTAAACAATTTTGAATACACAGCTAGTCCTCTTTTTTCTTTCCTCTCTTTTCTCAATTATACATATATATGTGTGTAAAAATAACAAACCAGTCAAAGAAAAAAGTCAAAGCAAACAAAAGCCTCTGACTGTCAAATGCCTTGAGGGCGTTTGCTGCTATTCTTAAGGCAGAGAAGAAGACTGTAAAGTAACTTTCTGAAACAATGGACATTTTTATTATAGGAGACTTAAAAATATGTTCAAAAATAAGTTTAGAATCAAGCCTTCTTCAGAATATTAAGGGTTTATCTGGCCTGTCTGCAGCTGTCAGGTTACTTGGTTTGTTCAAATAAAATTTGTAAAGTAGGGATTAGTCTGCTGGATCTGTAAGGTAAGGATTTCCCCTTTGTACACTTGGGCCTGTCAGATCTGGTCTGGGCACTGATGTCATACTTAATATATTATAGTTTAGCAGCAGTTGATGAACATCTATTCTTGTCAGCAAAGCTGGATACGTTTGTCAAGTGAGAAAGGGAGAAAGAGCCGTTTCACATTGTACTGTCACATCTCCCAGCAGTTGTAGTATTCAGCCCTGCTTCCCTCACACTTGGTATGCAGAATGAATGAGGCTGTTTTAGTATGACTTCTGTTTTTATAGTTAGCTGAACTTTGAAATTGTCTCCTAAATCATCCTTGCCAATAGCATTAACTACCCCTTTGCTGGTAGTCAGAGATTATTCTACAGTAAGTTAAAGGGTAACTCATCTTCTTTTGTGATGACAGGAAACATGGAGGGATGTAAAAGATAATGGCTAATTCAAAGCAGAGCACTCCACTCTGCTTCTGGAAATCCATCAACTGCATTCAAACACGGATCTGAAATTTTGCAACAAACTTGGAAAGCTCTTCCCTTTTCGCTGCTTCAGTAAATTGTTATCTGGTGGAGGATGATGCAGATGCCCTTGAATTATAATGCCTTTCATTACGAAGGGGTGAATTGCACATTAGCCTGGCATTCAGAATCCTGGAGGATTCAACCGCTGTGCTTTTACTGCTTCAAAAAGGTAAAAGAGAGATGCAAAGTAGATAAATTATGTGGTATTAAAGAAAGGTCTTTATCCTTCCTTCTCCTTTTGCAGAACCAAACCCCTGAAAATAGATCATTTAAAAATGTACTCATGCAGAGATGAGTCATCCCAGCTGTATGGCTGGATCAGGTAGTGAGGTGACAGGGGCAGGTGGAGCACAGGAACAGCAGGTGAATTGATCCTTGAGTAAACACCTGTGTTTGCTTTTTAAAAATTTTCTTGTTAAAGACAGCTGCAGCAAAGGAACAAGAAAAATCTAATGTAATAACAAGCTATAGAAAGATATTTCAGAGAGTTACTTTTTTCAGAAACAAATGGTATCTAGCTCACTTCAGTGGCAGTTCCATCCATACTTCTCTGTTCATCACCTGGGTTGTTTCTGGTACACAAAATCACGTTGTTGTGTTTGACAGCCAGATTGTTGCTGCTGTTATTAACTGTTTCAAAGAAATGACATTTTTTACTGCAGATGTGTGTGTGTGTGTGTGTGTGTGAGTGTTGGGGTCAAGAAAACATTCCTGCTAAATCAAGAGCATTATATCTTCATTTACTGTGTTCTTCTGGAGCAAGGCATCTTGTAAGACCTTGAGCAAAAACCATGAAAATTCAGGATCAGACTGTTTGCTGAAGGGGAAACATGGACTGGTTTGAGACAGGGGCAACTCCCTTTTTAAACACTCCCAAAACCTTAGGAAACACTTGGTCCAAGACAAATTTAAAGACAGCTCTCTGTTCTGAGAGGCTCTGTTTGGAGACAGGGGGAAAAGACCAGATTCTTCTGTTACAGCCACTCTTAATCTTTGAGTATAGAAATAATTTGTTTAGGCAGCATTTAGGTATGGCATTCAAAAACACTATAAAAATTATGAAGTAGATTGGTTTTGTTGGAACTATGATTATTCACAACTCTCGAAATGTGTCATGTACCACAAAGCATTTTTAATTTCCTGAGAACAATGCAACTTAAGATACCTTTCTTCATGAGGCCATTTGATTTATTAGAAAACTGCTAGATCCATGTATCACAGGCTGTGTTAATGATTGTTGTGTACCATTCCTACTGTGAAAACAGGAGAAGTGTGGTAGTGTGTTAAATTGTTGATGTACATTTTAACATGCTATATATATGTCTCTATACAAGGTCTGTTGAAGAAAAATAAAGGAAATATTCAATGCCATCCTTCCACCGTCATTGTAAAGCAGAGTAGGAGTTGTCTTATTAAAGTGTTCTGTCTTCCTTTGCTACCACATGTGAAAGAGATTTATTGAAAGTAGAGAAAACAACACTGATGAGAGAAACAGACTTACAGTGAAAGCCATTATCACAATATAGCTACACTGTTTAGCAAACACCTTATGGAAGACAATACAATGTGCCAGCAAGGCTGCTTTTATTTTCCAGTATTTCTTTACAAGCTAATCGACAATGTGCTTGATAAATTTAATCTTGTTATGATAGATGTATTTCCATTACAAGTAAATTTTACCAAATGGCTTAATTTATTTCATTTATTCCTTACAAAGTCAGTATGATACTTGAGAATCAAGCAGTTCTTTGATGTCAGTGTGCTAAATGATTAAGGGGGCAAAATAAATAAATGAATGAGTAGGAAATAAGATAGCCATCTACCAAAAAGAGTTTAAGTTTTGTCCAAACATTGACAAGCACTGCTGCCTTCAGAGGGCTTGGACCAATTCCTATGACTCACACCCTTAAGAAAAAAAAAAAATTAAACAATTTAAAAGTACCTGAACGTTTGCATCCACAAGCTTATTATCTGTGATAAATCAGGGAAGGATATTTTTCACAAAGCTATTGTCTGAAAAGTTTATAGCTGTTTAATGAAACAAGTAGTTGGTATAATTTTGTTGCAAGGATATACCTTTTTTTCCAGATAATACGCTCACATGATACTGACTTGCAATACAGTTCAGGCGGTTTTATGGCAGCTTTCATGATTTATGGCTTGCTGAGTGACATTTTATTTCCTACTCAAGGTAGTAACAGCTTAGAGTATTCAATTAATCACTTTTATAAGTAAAACTGATGCACTGGATATTTATAGAGCAATTTTCAGGCCAGGGTCCTTGAGATATCCAAATTACCAAGAGAAAACCATGTGGATGAACACAGCCTAGTGCATGCAGATACATACGAGCCAGTGAGGATTAAAGGAGGGGGCTGTAGCTGTAATGTCTAGACTAGCATTTGTGACTGCTAATACACTGCTAATATGGGTCTGTTTTTTCAAACAGAGGTGTTCAAAGGGAGCTTAAGGTCTATTATGAGTTTTCCTTCTGTGACAGAAGAGAAATAACTTTGGATAGGATCAAGCTTTGTGGATTTCAGCTGCAAAACTCTCATTAAGTTTCATTTCACCTTTTGTGTTGGTTTTGAGACCCTGTCAGAATTTCATTTGGCACAGAGAGAGCAGTAAGTTCATTGAAGAAACACAGAGTTTTAGAAACCATAATTGCTTTTACAGTCTGCTGGTGTGTAGCCTGGCAGGACAAGTGTCTCTGTCCAAAGACTGTAGTTCATATCCCTGCATTCATGATTAGATTTAATTTCTTAATAAAAACATTAAGTGTGGTTTAGGGAAAACATTGCAGTGAGATGATTACTGATGGAATGAAAATACATGCTCTTACTGGAAATCAAGTGCTTTCCTCTGACTTTAAGGCATACAGTGATGAATATGCCACTGCTAATGTGCGTTTTTTACTCAGCCTCAGAAGAAGAGGAATATTGAAGTGAATATGTGAATATAAATGCCTTGGAAAGAAAACTAGATATCTGAAGGGAGGTTTGTTCATACTTTGCAAAATAATAACAAGTTGAATGAACAGGTTATTGTCAGAGCTTTTGTATATCAGGATTCTTTATGTGGAAAAGAATAACCTTCATGATCTCGTGGGATCCTGGCTTCTGAGAGGTCAGCACACTGGCTTGTCAAGGAGTGCTTGACAGGCTACAGAGGACAAAATGTCAGATGAGGAGTTAGGAAAAATGGTTTCCTTGTCATTTCAGTTCTTGGCCAGATTTCTTCCACTTCACCCATTATTTCCTCCTCCAATTTATAGTGATAGAGATCCAATGTTGTAAAAGCTGTTTGTGGTCTGTGAATGGAAAAGTACTCTTAGTTCTAGTAACTAAATGTTACAGTCTTCTTGCTTGCTGTTCCCAAGCATTGCCGTAATTTTTTTAAGTATTTCAGTATACAGGTTATTGAAAAAACTTGTTTTATTTGTTTCTCTTACAGAGATATTTGTTATTAATTTCATCATGTAAGACACTGCCACATTGTGGGAATGGTGGGAAAAGACAAATGCTGCTAATCCACTCTTTTGTTGGTTTAAGTAGGATTCTCTCTTGGGTATTGCCTCCATTTGGAAGAATCAGGCAGTGCTTGTGCCTGTTGTAATATGGTGTTTGTTTAAAGGCAGAATTCCAAATATATTTGTTGGCTTTTCTCCTGAAACATGACTGTAACAAGGACATGGATACCTTAGAGAGCTAAATATCCTGCAGTCTGGTTTGCTACTGATGTGCATACATAATTTCCACTGACAGTAATGGGAGTTACATGTGTATAGAAAACAAAACAGACCCTTAAAAAATGTTGGTCAAGTAATAAAATCTAGTCTAAAGATAGGGTGGAAATAGAGAGTGGGAAGGTGATTTTTTTTTTTAACTTGCCTTGTCTTTAAAGATATCCTCCCTTCACTCATTTTATCTTAATATTATTTTTATGGATTCAATCCTGATTTATTATGGCATGAGAGTTAAGATGGGATCCATGTGGAATAGCTAAGCAGAATATGGTTTTAAAATATACTTACTCCCTCTCCCAGCTCCCAGAAGAATTAGAAGTTTTCCTGTGTAGTGGTTGTACGGTAGAGGAGGCAGCCATAACCATTGTGATGCTTAAAATCTTTTGCACGGTAGCAAATAGTGCTGAGTGTGCACTGCAGGGGCTCTGTGCCCACACCACAGCATGGGCAGGGGTGCAGAGTGTCCTCCTGTAACCGAGTTACTGTATCCCAGTAGCATCCAGAATCCAAAATGTAAAACTGTCTGTCCCAGTGTATTTATTGGGAGCTCTACTGTCCCTTATACTGTGTTATTTTGAACTCTGAAAACAAGAAACATAACTGCTTTGGACGCTGTCAGGATTTTGAATGTTTTCCTTGAGCTTCCTTGAGAAGGGAGAAGCAAATTCCTGGATAGTTAGACCTGGCACTCTATAGTCTATCCCTTAATTAAATTCTCTGCAACCAGTGTGTTTTCACTGTTAATCAATGGACATTTGTCCTCAGAAGTAACTAACTCTGGGGAGTGTAAGAAAGGATAAAACTGTTCAGAAACCCAAATGTTACACAAAAGGCATAAAAATAAAATTGTCCTTTTTCAAAATAGCTGAACATTATGGCATCTTAATAAAGGGAGTGCTAGAATATGTTCTCCTAATAAACCTCAGTAAAACCTCTAAAAATAACTACACAGATATATTCTAAGTTGATTACCAGTAATTGAACTGACTTAATGTAGTTGGATGATGTCATGTATAATATTCCTCTAAAGTAATTTCTGTAGACAAGCCATTTGAAGTCCTCTTGCAGCCAGCATAAACATCTTCATGTTGCTAAACTGAGCGCTCGGACTAAAGCGCTCGGCAGGAGAGCTCTGACATCTGCCTGTTTTATCTTCTTCCTTCGAGCTACTGTTAGAACTGCCTGTTAGAGGCAGCTTTGCTATGGCAAATATCTCATCCTTGTTTTAGTGAAAACCTGGAAACTGTATAACTGCATAGCAATTTAGACCTGTTAGTTGTAGAATAAAAAACGCTAAAGATGGAAAGGATGTTTGAAAATGTCTGGCTTCCAAGTTTCCCTGCAGTATGCATTTCCAGTGTTCTGTCCAACTTCAGCCTGCCCAGGGAACAGGGACTGTTCCATGGTCTAATTCATCTCACTAGAAGGAAGCTTGGAAAATGATTTTCCTAGGTTTTAGTCTTGTTTTTGCATTTGCTTTTATATTTCCTTGTATGTCTGCTCTTGTATTTTTACAACCTTTTGAAGCTTTCTACTTGGTTAATGCAGGTAGAATCTTCTTAAATTTGTTGCTTTTGTGGAGATGGTTTAATAGGGTTGTGTGTGTGGTTTTTTAATTTGTTTGTTTTTTTAAAATTTTATTTTATTTTATTTGTTTTCTGAGGGCCAAGACTGATTTAAGTATTCAGGGTGTTGAACAGGGTATAAATGTGGATTCTACAGTGAGAAATTGCTGTGTCCTTGCTCTGAGATTTTTTTATTTACTGATCTAGACTGCTTTAATTTAGAAGTACCTCAAAATTTTTTTTCATCAACTCTCTGCTATTGACACTTTCCTTTGTGCCATGAGGTACTGGGGTAATAGTCACCCTTGGGCACTTTTTGATTGGGGCACCAGTATGTCAAATACTGAATAATCATTTTGTTTACACAATGGAGAAATTGAACTATCCGAGATTTACCTTGTTCTTTACCACATCTAAAGGTCTGGAGCAATAGTTCGTGAGAAAATGTCATACTTTTGCTAGTTTTTTTCTGAACCCACAGAATTTTTTTTTTTGGTCCAGAGAAGTTGGTCAGTGAGTGATTCAGTAAAGAAAGCACTGATATGCAGATCCTGTCAGAAATTTGCACTAACCTCCTGAACCTGTCAAAGTGCCAAAGGCACTGTTAGTTACAATGCTGCCCTTAATCAAGAGGCCTGCAAGGCCAGGACTATGGCTTCTGTTCTTGTATTATTAAATATCAACAGCTAATAGCATGCTTAGTTAGTACTAGTTGATTCTTTAAATGATAGCTTATGGGGGAAGAACACATCCTGTGGAAGTGGGGAAGAGTCATTAGCTTCCTCTTGAATAATGACATTTAGGAGCAGGCTTCAACATGCCCATGTTTTGCCCCTTTCCCTGTTAGCCTTTGAGGAGATTTCCTCTTTCTCTCATATTTTGATTTGCCAACTGTTCTGGGTTGCCAGCCCAGAGCACTTAGTTCTGTTTTCCCAGAGGGCTTGTGACATGTTTTTCACGCTCCTGCTGGACCATGAACCTAGCTGGCTGAACGAGGATTCTTTTTAAAACCTCTGTTCTCTGTG